>NC_044004.1:1280416-2560833 GCF_900496995.4 Aquila chrysaetos chrysaetos | reverse complement strand
TTTGGCTGTGCAGGTGTCAGTGCCTGTTACTTTAGATCTACCAGCACAGTAAATAGGCTACTAAATCACAGCAGAATACTGCATTAGCACTACCATGGTTTTCTCAGACAGTTTTCTCAGAAAATACCAAGGATCTTGTGTAAGTGGAACTATTTAAGGTTTGAGGGGTTTTATTATAAAATCCCCTTTTCTATCTGGGCTTTCTTCTGGGGTCTGAGCAAATCTAAGCCTCAGTCACTTCTGTTGAACCACACTGCAAGCAGCAAAAACCGTTCTGCTTTTAGAATCTGTTGCCTTAAAAAAAAAAAAATAAAAACACATCAGCACATGGCATGACAGGAGCTTGTTAGGAGCAGTGGAGATACCTCTAACTCACCACTGGCAGTGAGGGCTTGCACAAGCAGGATCTCAAGAGGATCCTCTGTTTTGCTGTCCTGCCGTGGCTATGCCAAGTCCGGACTCATCCCCATCAGGCTTGAGTAATTTTCGTTAAATATCATTAGATAAATAATTGTGCCCCAACTGTCCCACATTCCCACGATAGGGTGGTGGGCTGAGCTGTAGCAGAAAGCCTAAAAATCGGCTGGGTTCATCCTTTTTAAAGCAACACCGAGGTTAAAGGCAGGCGGGAATAAGCAACTAGCTGCAAGTTTCTGGAGCAGGCTGGAAAGGAGCAGGCAGGGTGGGGAGGAAAACCTCACCTGAGTAATGCTCAGCACAGACATCAGAACGGCTGGGCAGGTGAAGGATTATCGCCTGGCACTCCTCTCTGGCCATTGCAGGGCAATTGGAAAGAGAGGTGGACAGCACAGACTGACCAGGGCTCTTGCACAGAGCCAGGGACAAGATAAGAGCACCAAGCGCTGTGTCACTTGTCACACCCTCCAACTCCTCGTACATGCACACACTACAAAAGCAAAATTTTTTTTTTTTTTTTTTTTTTTTTTAAAAGCTGCAATAGGTTTTGTCATTAAGGTTGAGGCAGGGGGAAAAAAGGTGCGTTTTTCCATGCCAACTGGAGGGACAGGGTGCTCAAAATGCCAGGGGAAGCTGCCCCGAAACAAACCCAAGGTGAAGCACCTAAAAGGGAGAACACTGCCTTCATGCAGAACCACTCGCACTACCCAACCCCCCCGCACCTCCCTTGGCTTCGTAAGCACCGCTTTGAAAACACCCTCGTCAGGAAATTCGGAGGGAGGCCATCTCCCCCCCCCGCGACACAAGCGGTGTATCCACTTTCCATTATAGAGTATAGGAAGCTTCGGGAGCCCAACATCCCACGCTGACATCAAACTGCTAAAACAGGAGTTATCAGATGGAACGCGTGGGTCAGCATTGTGCCTCGAGACATAAAAAGGACCTTGGTATTAATGTGAGGAAATGTGACTATTGTGTGCAGAATGATACCCATTCAGGCCCAGACCACTTGTCTCTGGACGCTACTCTCTCTGGAATATCCTTGGCGCCAGCATCTAGCATTTCTCCTCGTCCCCTTAAAGAAAAAAAAAAGTCATCTCGGCAGGGGCTGGGCCATGAGTTAGAGGGCTGTGTTTTGCTCGGAGCGGCAGCAGCAGGCGTGCACGTGTGTGCCTCTGGAGCGGATTACAGGAAACTGTTGATTCTCCGTATCTAGGAATGATCAATTGTCCAGAGGGTGGAACAGGCTTTAATTTCTCATGTAGCGTAAATCATGTTCCGTTATTTCCCCCACACACCCCGACAAAGCTACATCCTGCTTTCCAATTGGCTTTTCGCTGCCATCAGGATTTTGCCATCTTCTCCCCCAAAACTGCTTCAGGCACCTACCTGCAGCTAAAGGCACCAGTATGAGCATCAGCTGTAAGTGGCAATGCATACTGCAAAAGTTGAACAGCTACAGCTCCACAAATCCCTGAAAAATTGTGCCCGAGTTTAAGAAAAAAAATTCTGTGCAAACCCCTCTACTGCAATCTGGGGAAAGGAGGAGAAGGTGAAATGTTTTAAAACCCCAAGCTACAAGAACGAGGTCCAAATGATGAAAATATTTGCCTGGCTGATTTAAGGGAGCTGCCAAGCAGATAAGAACACTGCGACTGACAGCAAGGCTGTGGCCCCGCATGCTTTGCGGGCCCACTGCAAGAAGCGAGGCTTGCGCTGCCTGTCCACCATCTTTAAGGCTCAACCTAAACGTATTCGTTTGCAGGGATTTATTTCCAAGCATGCTGCAGATAAAGCAGCAAGTGGTTGAATCCCCTAGCTTGATGTTTCTTCAAACAGGCTGAAGGGACACAGGTATGAACGCTTGCAACGCAGGCTCCAGAAGTATTTATGGAAAAGCCCACATGTAAAATACAAAGAGACAGTAAAATTCACACCCACGTAGCACTAAGACCGAAGGGTTAATACAATTCTAGCTAGGTGAGAGAATAGGAAAGCAGTTGTAAAGCCACGTATGAGCCTGCAAGCCACTAGACAGCTAACCCGGTAGCTCTGAAATAAACAGGGCTTGTAGCACACTGGTCTGGAAAGAGGTCCCCCCCACCACACACCAAACTCACTGAAGCTCCTCATCCTCTCTGGCACAAATTCCCAGGGAACAGAGCATCAAGCTGGATTTTTCACTTGCAGCACGGGAATGGTAACATCCCTGCTCCTGTGGTGGAGGGTCCCTCTCCGACCTCAGGTAAGGGCGTCAGGGAAAAGGGACTTCATTTGGGACAGGAATGCAGTACTGACTCCCGGCAAAAATACATGCAGCAGGGCACAGACCTAACATTTTACTTGTACGCTTCTATTGTGACTTCAGAACAAGTCTCAGTCTCTAAAAGTCATCCTGATCTTCCCCCTAAAATGCAGATCCCAGGTCCAAAAGCATTCAGCTTCAGATAAAGACCCACCCTTCATGTTGGAGCTACTAACATTTGCTGAAAGCAGAAGTCTTGCCACCAAAACCTAAGCTGGAAGCATGAGAGACAGAAGAGACTAAAAAGCTTTTCATCAGCTATTACAAGGAAGTAATAAAACACCCAGGAGAAAGGACCAAAAAGTGTCAAGACTGAGAAGCATATTAGCACCTAGACATCTGCTCTGATTTGGGCTCAATATTCCATGGAACAGCAGCCTGTATTAATTAAAAATGAGATAATCCATACCTTAAACCCTACATTTCTTCAAGCTATCCTGTTTTATACACATCTGTGCGCACAGCCCAGCATTTTATGACAATGGTTAATTGTCAGAATTTTATGGGCCATGCTATGTTTTGTTGGCTCAACATTCAATCCCACACAGCGATCTTTTTAAAACAGAATTATAGTAAAGTGCATCCAATTATGCTCATAGCAAGCTGTACATCCATCAAACAGAGATTAACAGCTTGACAGGATGATGGCAGAGCTGTTACCGCATCTGTAATTCCACTTCCATTGCCCGCCAGCACCCAGACCCTGAGTTACAAGCTCATCCCCTCCCCAGATGGGACTTTTGGATCTTTTAGCCCTACACCAAGGTGGGCAGCAACCTCACAGCAGCTCACCAGAAAAGGTCTCCAGCAGGAGAGAATCTGGACACCATGTTCAGTCAAGAGACCGAACTGGGACGACCAGAAAACACACACAGAGACTCACAGATATTACAGAGCGGCTAGTTATCTTTTGTCAAGTCACCTTAGAGGTTTTTTTTTTTTTTTCCTGCTAGAGATTGAGCAAATGTATTTTATGCAGCAAGTGCATCTGACACTAGGGAGCAAGTCACAGGCAGGACTAGAGAGCCCTCTTTGCAGAAGGTGGCCCATGGTCAGTCCCTTTCTGGCCAGGCAGCAACTCTCCAAGCCCCAGCAAGCGTTGCAATGGGTTGCGTGACACAAGAGGGCAATATCGAGCCCTCTCGCACAAGGAAGCCTTTCAGCTCAACAAAGGTTTCACCCAGCTTGGAGAAAGCAAGAAAAATGGGATGGGGATGGAACGATGTCATTCCCACACTTGCTTTTCCTCTGTGTTTAAAGAGCACCAGAGTATCTTGTATCTGGCACACTACCTCCCTTGGGGGTTGGAAATGAGGTGTTTGGGGGATCTTGCATTGCCTGGACAAAACTTTTTTTTTTTTTTTTTAACCTCCTTTCTTTTCAGCTTGTCTTGTTGGAGGCAAGCACTGCAAGTGCTCAGCTCCACAGTTTTGTTCCAGCAACACAAAACCTGAGTATGAAACAAAACTCCCAGAGAACGGCAGCAATGCAAGGGGACACTTTTCAGAAATGCCCTTGCAGAGTTGGACAAGAAAAGGTACACTCCTGGACATACCTCAGCCATGGCATAGTTAAACCTCATTTCTGGAAAGAGCTTAGGAAGCTTGCAAAGAGGGGGTTTTCTTCAGCAGTTCAGAAGAGCTTAAGGGGCTCATCTCAGCCACTTTCAAGCACCTGAGAAGTCAGCTTTCCAGGAGGATCAGCTATGCCCTCTGCAGCCAGAGACTGATTTAGTACGTATAAAATCCACTCTGGAAGATGCTTCAGTAAAATCACCTCTGAGAAAGAGCTGACAGCCTAGATGACTTGAACACCTGCAGTCTGAGGAATCCTGTGCCTGATAAAGAACCACCTGGATTTTGGCTACATGGACCACTTTGATGTTGTCACGGTAAAAAAGAAAAAATAAATCTCACTTCGCATCCGCCCTTATTGAAAGTCTGGACTTCTGGAATTCTGAAGCCCATTCGTAAAACCTCCATCCTTGCATCTGAAAGGGGACTCCAGCACATCAGAAGTCCATTTTTCCTTAAAAATTCTAAACATCTCAGCTGAAGAAAAAGGGTACAACTAATACCACCATCACAAACATCAGTGCTTGAGGAAAATAAGGAAGCCTTTTTTGTCCTGTTTTGAATGGAAGGGAAAACACTCATAAAAAGCCCAGGAGGACACACAAGGAAAGTCAGCTTCTTCAGACACAGAAGAATCCACAGCACTTGCATTCCTCATCCCCGAACAATGCACCCCACGGCATTAAGCCCAGACTTGTCATAGCAGAGTACAGTTCCACTTAAATCTTTCAATTAAGATGGCATTTGTAAAATTGCAGGCTTGAAAATTGCTAGATATTATTCCTAAGTTAAAGTCACCGCTCTAATTCAAAAAGTAGACTTTAAGATAGTCAAGCAGAGGTCTGGGCCATGCCTATTCTGCATCACTCTTTCCAATAATTGCTCACTATAGATCAAATGGGATTTGCTTGTAATCTAAAAATAACTTTGAGCAAACTTAAAGGACTCTCCAGTACTGCGACACCAAGGATAATCCAGAGCCCTTGCATTTAATCTCCAAAATCGTCAGTGCCCACACAGGCAGGCTCCAAACTGCCTCCAGCTGCTGGGACAGAACCCAGGCAACTGCTGTGTCCTAGAGCTGTATTTTCCTAGGCGCACAGCATAAAAGCCAAGTTTTGCTAGCCCTCCTCCTTCACCATTCAGCATGTGCATTACAGAGGATGTTAAAATGGTGTGCTACGGGCAAAAGCAACCTCTAGAGCAATCTAGGAATTTTATTCCTTGATAGCAAGCATTTTAGTTATCTTCACAATTTGTGTTAACTAGGCTGTTTGGAAGTCCCCTCCACCTTGCTCCCCACGTTGGGCAAAGTTCCTAAGGGATGCTGGCTTGGCAGGGAGTACACAAAGAGCACAGTTTGGGGCACATATGTCCGTCTGCAACGTGACTGCACAACCACCTCCTTTGTGGCCACTTGTCCTCTACGAGCCAAGCCACCACTCCAAGCTGACATGGTGGCTCCCCGAGGGTGGAAGCCCCAAGGGTGTTTTTTGCTGGTGGGTTCACCCCCAGCACCAAACCCTGTCCTCCTCCCCTGCATGAAGCTGCCTCGAAGCAGGCACAGATCCTACTAAAGCATATTTTGGGGACCTTGGCACTCGGGCCCTCACCTGGAGCAGGTAATTTGTATTTATAAACAGAGAGTGACACACAACAGCGCTTCCCAGTATATAGCTGTGGGGGCCTGACCTCCATCAGAGGTGTCCAACGGGCTGGTTTTCTCCTCATTTTTGCTACCTGCCTCAACAGAGCAGGTGTAGGGACTGCTCGCCTCCAGCCAGGATGATTAAACCCAAAAGGCACATGTCCTACCCCAAAAGTCCCTCTAGACTCTTTCTACCCTTACCGGCTGCTGCGGAGAGCGGCGACTGACCCGGGCGATCCACAGCTCCGACTCACCTCCAGCATTTCGATTAAAACGTGATCAAAAAAAAAAAAAAGCCTCCAAAGCCCCAGAGCCACGTCTGAGTTATCTACAGGGACCACATGCACCAAAACCTCCCGATTTCTCACTAGAAACGGCTCTCCTCCAGCAACCAGGCCACAGCAGCGAGAGCAACGGCGAGGTCCCAGGCCCCAAACTCGAGGCCTTTTTAGGAAAAAATAAAAAAGGAGCGGGGGGCGGGTAAGGAGTCAGGACACTTCATGCAGATGGCTGAAAGCTCAGCAGCCAGAATTTGTTAGGTTTTACCAAAAAAAACCGCTCCCAACGCGACCCGGGGTGGGTGTCACTCACCGGTGGCATTCGGCGGCACCTCCAGGTTGACATTGACGAAGAATCGGATGCTGTCCCCCGAGACGATGGAGGAGTTCACGGCGTCGAAGAGCTCCTCGCCCCCCGTCTCCTCCTTGGCCTCGCAGCCATCGTCCGTGTCGCACTTGAGGTAACCTGCCGACGAGACGGGGAGGGCGGTTAGCGGGGACGGACCAGAACCGGAGCGGCCCGGGGCGCGGGCATCCCCGCCGGTCACGGCCGCCGAGGCCTCGGCAGTAGCCGCGGCCTCCTGAGAGGGTTCTGTCATGCCCTGGACCGGCGAGGGCTGAAAATTATCGACGATCTGCTCCGGCACGTTTTGGGTTGGATTGGGACGCTCCGGAGCCTGGCCGGGTGACAGCACGGGCTTCGCGCGCCGGCCCGCTTACCGAGTCAAAATGGCGTGAGCGGCAGAGCCAAGAGTCAACGCCTCGCTCCTCTCGGTTAAAAAAAAAAAAAACCAACAAACAAAACCGCAAACAGGACGAAAACTTGGACTGTAAGCGATAAAAGCACCAAGTCGTGACGCAGAAGCAAGGGCCGCGCCACAGCCCCAGCCCACCCTAAACCCAAGGCAGTCGTCGGCTCAAGTCACCAGCAGCACAGCCGTTCCACTTGCGATTCAGCTATTTGAAACTGAGGAGGGGAAAAAAAAAAGAAGAAGAAAAAAAAAGGTTTCCAAGGAGACACCTGATACGGATGGACAGACCTGCAGCTCCCCGTGGGGCAGAGGAGCAGGTCACAGGAGGCAGCAGCATCGAGAAAGCAAGACAAGTTTCTTAATTACAGTGGACAACTCCTTAGCCTTTCACAATGCTTCTAATTAGAGTTTAACCTAGCCTCATTCAACAGCAAGCTAGTTCACTGCAGCGTTTTATTACGAAGCAGCTGGAGGACTCTTGTGGCGTGCTTGTGCATCATGTTTAATTAGGAGAATTAGGGACATTATAGAATGTCAATTTTTACATTACCAGGATTATTCAGCAGCTTCTACCCATCTTCTGACAAGTCTTTTATGCCTAATTTGAAGCAGGAGGGATATATTTCATTAGCTTCCTTTAGGCACTACAGCAAAATGAAAAGGGTGAACTTCAAGGCAGAGGTTTGAATGGAAACTAAAATATCGATGACTCTTTTTAAAGCATCGTATAAGCAAACGTAGAGGCAACAGCAGCTGAAGGCAGCGCACGCGGTCTACGGAGGGATCTCGAGCTGACAGCTCGCCGCCGCAAAAAACAAGCCCCGAGGAGCAGGGAGGCCACAAACAGGAACTCGGTGACACAGAACAGGGGCTGCAGAGCTTCCTGCCGCAGGCAACGCGCCGGCAGGCGCTCGTCCCGACCGCTCCGCATCTCCCTAGGAGGGCTGCAGGGGCTTCAAGCCTTCGGGTGACTTCTGAGCTGCTTGTCCGAGGCATGGGAAACCCGACAAACAACTCGGATTAGTCCCCCTCCTGATCTCTGCCTCCTTCGTTCTACCTGCTTGACAGGAATCAACACGAATCGGTCTTACGAGAATTGCTCTGAAGGCTTCAGAAAGGTGCTGCCGTCCCCATCCAGACGGCCAGCAAAACGCACCAAGGGTGCCGTCCAGCTTAGGCGGCTGTTTCCATCCCTGCACGATGGAAACTTGTCCGAAGACAGACAGAAAGAAGGGAGGCGAGGAAAGTATAGGAAACAACCTGAACGCAATACCCAGAAGATCACAGCGCCACAGGAACCACCAGGTATGAAACACCTGCACAAGGGCTGGCAGATGTGCCAAGATTGAGGGGCAGCCTGTGTCCTGGAGCTACGGACAACAGCCAGACAGGGTGCCTGCCGGCATCGGAAGTACTACGAAGCACCACGCGAGCATCTCGATCCCAAACAAAGTGCCAAACTTGGGGTTGGGCTCCTCCAAAATACACAACGGACACCATAACCTCTCCTTGGCAAAGCAGAGCACTCACCAGTGCTGACAGCCCCCCTGGTGCCAGGAGAGCTTGGGCAGCCCTGCAAAGCAAAAAATCAGCCTGGGGTAGGCTCAAATCCACAATCCTGGCTTTTCCATCTCTGGAAATTGATACCCAGGATCGCAGCCCCAGGGAAGTTGTCACAACAGGTTTGTGCTTCTCCGTCCTCCCCACTCAGTGGGTCGGATGGGAGGCACGTGGGGGCAACACGGTTGAGTTTTTCCCCGCTGTCCTAATGCAATTCAGACAGAGCTGGGTAAATGGGTAAAAGCCAAGCAGGGAAGACTATTTATTCACCTCCCAAACCCACTGAAAGTGGCTCGGTAAGAGCACAGCAGCGGTGGCCCCTGAAAGCAGAGAGGGCTGGAGACAGGAGAGAAGCAGCACAGGAGCTGGAAGAAGGGCAAGGGTGGAGTAGGATCAGAGGGTTGGGCAGAGGTCAGCGAGGACTCTGGCAAGGGAAGCATCCTCTGTTCCTCCCTCTTTAGGGGAGGAAAGAGCAGAACAAAAGGCAGCCGAGCCTCACGTCCCTTGGGCAAGGGACGGACAAAACACTCGGCTTGCAAATAATCCCAAACCTGGGCTGTACAGGAACTGCACTCCCGGGCAGGTGTCTGCTTTGTCACTAAACCACCTCAAGGCTTCAAACCACTCCTGTTTTGAATCCTTCAGCCTATTAGTCTGCCAGGCATTTTAAAACATGAGCAACTTATGCCTGTCAAACGCAGGGTCACCTCGAGGTGAGAAGAGGAGCCGTGGGCATGGCAGATGCACCTTCCTTTCCCTCTGAGCACAGCTCAATAGCTGCCTCCAGCCCTGGCAGCTGTTTTCCCCCCATCGCCTAATGATCACCAAGTGCCACCCCCGCTGCTTGAAGGGCAGCAGATGCCACGAGCGACAGCAGAAGCTGTTCGGCTCCCCTGAAAGTTCCTTTGGTGTTTTGCAGAAGTTCAGAGCGGGATCTGACACGGCTGTTGCACAAACCTGTGTGAATATCAATCAGGTTTCCGTATGGAAGCACAGCCTCAGTAACACTATATAGCCTGTGCTATGAGCAGTTGCTTCAGTGAGGTGGAGGGCAGAGTTAGAGACCTTTATGTACTACCTCAGATTGGCTGGGGAAGAGTTTAAGAACTCCAAAACGGTGCCCCCGTCACCCACCCATCTCTTTCATTTCATACGAAGGCACCATTTGCTGAAGCGCCATGAGCTACATGACAGGGTGAGTCAGACCTCTGAGCACAGGAAGTGCCACTTCAGCCTGAAATATGGTCTAAAAGCCCCAAAGAAAGAAAGATTTTGTTGAGTAGGAGGCCAGAGTCAGGAACTGAGTTAAGGTTGGCTGAGAAGATCAGTGCAGCCCTCCCGCCCCTTGAAGAACACTTTGTGGTCAGGACGATCCCCCTCAGTCCACCCTGCAGGACTCACCTCATAGCAAAGAGAAATGGAAAAGCATGAAAAGTGCAGGAGGCCAAGGACAGCAAGTACCATCCTTCAGTGCTGCAGGAACAAAATCCACTTCTCGCCCTGTGCAGCCATAAAAATAGCCAATACCTTGACCCTAAGTCTTTCTGTACCTCAGCCCATCATATACAACGTGAAAATAAGCCATCCCCCATTTTATGCAGGTGCTGGGGAAAAAAAAAAAAAAAAAAAAGGCACTTTCTCTAGCCATTCCCCTCTAAAGCATCACCCCTTCCCTTGTAACTCATGCCTGGCCCAGGCCTGCCTTGCTCCAATCCCTCAATATCCATCCCCAGCTTTCTCTCCTTACTCCCATCATCTTCTCAGATCCGCTTCATCTCCCCAGCCCTCCTGCTATCAACCCTCTCGCAACTCTGACAAGGTGCCTGCCCTGCAGCTATTTTCCTTCTGAGCTGAGTTTTAAGAGCTCGGTGCTCTGTTGGGAAAAGCAGTGAATCGAGCTGCAGCAATCGGAGGTGGCATTACCTCTCCCACCACTGCTTTAGTAGCACCTGGCAGCTGCACCTGGGGTAATAAAAATCAGCAGAGTAGTAGTTAGCAGGAATCACAACTTCAGCCACATCATATGTGTTCCCTAGGAAAGCTTAATTGCTCCGTGGGAGCAGCACTCACAGCCCAGGGGCTGCAGACTGCTCCAAGACAGACAAAATCTTAATCATCAGACTCAATTTCCTGGGAGAAAAGCAGCTATATTACTACCAACATCATCTCCCATCCCGGGTTATGAGATTTATGCCAGGCACAGCCCCAGCATAACCCCTCCATGTGCCTCTGAGGAGACAAAGCCAATCACAGTATTTTAATCAACATCTGCATCTGCAAGCATGCACACTAACCAGGAGGTTAGGAGTGCAAATGCATCTACCCACACTTTACTGCCAACTCAGTTCAGCACAGCAAGCCAGACAAAACATCCAAGAAGGAGATTTTGGGGGGAGATGGGGCATTTTTCCTTTTGGCATTACCCAGATGTTGCACACTTCTGGGCATGTGTATGCTACACGTTTTTTGTTTAGGCAGATATATTGCTGCTACTGTTTTAGCAAAAGTTACACAGATGAGATTAAGGTACATATTCTTGTAGCTAGATTAGCAGGGCAGAATAGGAAAGCTAAAATCAAAGCTTGTCAAAAGTTATCTACCTCTGCCAAGTCTCTGCAAAAATTGCTGGCTTTATTTCTGAAGGACCACATATGCTACGTTAACACTCTGAATACTCAAATCAGTTTTCTGGAAACCACTGATTTTTACCCTCAACTTCCAAGGTAGTCTATGCTACAAGTCTGGAAAAGTGTTCTCATTTATAGCACCTGTTTGCACAGCAACGCTTATTCCCTCAGCCAAATCCAAGCCCCAGCTTCCAGATGGAGTGGCATCTCCTCTTCTTCAGGACCCGCCCCAGCTCCCACAAAATCTCTTTGAAAAGCCAGAAAGCTAGCTACAGTAAAAGAGTTTTGAGCTCCTACGATTAGCAATCCAACGCTATCAGCTAGCCACGTTAAAAGCCATTTCAGATTGCTCAAATGAGTTTTTAGGCACAGAAGGCAGCAAATTGCAGGACAGTCCTTTTTACTGGTTTTGCAAAACAGCACTTGCAGTCACCTTGCCAAAGCACAGGAGCAACAGTATGCACTGTGCTCCTGCCGGATTCAGCAGCTTCAAATATTTTACCCTGGGAAAAAGCAAAGGCTTTCCTTCTAATACCACTGCTTTAGATGTTTTTGTCATTGATCCTGATCAATTCAGAACTGAAATCCAGCAGCTGGCCCCACTCTTAGCGTTTCAAGCCATAGACCTCACACAGGCAAATAGCCAGCTCTGCTGCAGTCAGACGTTCAACTGCAGGAGTCTGCAAGTTCTTGTTTTGGAAGAGCCCAGGAGCTATTTTCATCCACTTTCTCAGAAGAATTATGGGTCAAGTACAGAAGGACAACAGAAGCAATAATACACATATTCAATAGCTTTTAAAGGTAAGGGGGCATCAACTGGGACATGGACATTACCCTAAAAATCAGGTCTGGTTCTTTGAGCACCCCAGTGCTCAGCTGTAATATAGCGTCAAGGAACTCAAGAGAGATAATTAAGACCTGTATCTACCTAAACACTAGTCATGATACTGGCATTAAGTTAAAGAAGTCAGCTTCATCTGATTTTTCTACTTGGGGATTTTCAACTTGCTCTTACCAACAACAGACACTAATTTTCAAGAAAGGCATGAAGTTTTAATTAACCTGAGCTAAAGTGATCAGCCTGAGTTTTAAGCCATCAGAAGGCTTGCTTTGTTACCCGAGTACTGCAGGCTTGCAGATTCACTGCATCACTCAAAATACGCAAATCCCCAACACTGGGTGCAAAAGGAAACTCAATTAATAACAGAGCCTCCACCTCCATTTTGACCTTTACACTCTGCACAAAAAACACAGACTCATGTTGCCTCCAAAGGTTAGCTAACCTTATGGTTAGTTAATATTAGCAGGGATAAAACAATCAAAAGATTCAGGAGAGACTTGGAAGAACTTTGTACAAGTGTTATCAGTTCTCCAGTCTGCTCAGTGTTCTAGAAAAAAGCGTTTAAACAGATTCCTACTCACACACCCTAACCAGAGGCAAGCTTCTGGTCACATCTCATATGCCGATTTCAGCATAATCACCTACTTACCAAAATAGCTCTTCTTTTTCAGACAAAAAAAAAAAAGAGCAATTGTATTTTGCTAGAACAGCATCTTGCAGGTAAGCATTTCCCTAAATTTTACATGTTCCTGCTAAGGTTAAACTTCAAAGTTAGGGGGTTACTTATTGTTTCGAATCACAAGAGTCTGAAAAGCAGTTGTGAAAGATTCCTTCCTTCCTAACAAATTACTCCATGTCACAGACAAGAACAATTGCAGTGCTGTAGCCGCAGAGCAATACCCTCCGAAGGCTGCTATCAAGCAACATTTTACAAAGCTGTCTCCCTCAAAATTAAAAATTCAAGCCACGCTGATTAAATAAAGCGGTTCTGCATACAGCTGGATGCTTGCTAGAATTTTAAGCTTTTCCTTTGGTTCACAGTCGAGAGATTCCCTGGTAAGGCTTACTATTTTTGTCCTAAAGAGATTTACCCTTTGTGCGGCAGGCAGCCACATGGATGTGGTTTATGCCAGCCCAGGAGAGGACAACTGGGAGGGTAGGGGTTGTCCACAGACTGCTTTGTTGGACTGCTAAGGGTTTGCTGCTGACAACTAATTAGCAAGAGGGGTCCAGAGCTTACCTCCCATGCTTTCGTTAGACCACCTCCTTTATTAAGCCAAATATCATGGCTTGGCACAGAGAGACTAATGACTTCTCTGGGTCATCTAGATGGGATTTAGAGAAGTTTCCTCCAATCCCAGCTCCTCCAGGGGTAGATTAAGGGGCAGAAGAGCTGGGAACTATTGGGTGATGCTTCTTGGCTCTCGAGCAGTCACTGAGAGCCCGTCAGACAAGTGTTTGCAGCCTTTTGGAGTAACGGCCACCTGCTATGGAGATGTCAATCCATTACCTAAGCTTTCAGAGTGCTTCAAGACCACAAATTAAACCACAGCCTCCTCTTGTAAAAAAAAAAATAAATAATAGAAGTAGAAAGCATCTAGCAGGTGAGTCACCAAGACCAGACCTGCATCCTTTAAGTAACAGATCCCTCCACTACTGGCCGGCCATAACTTCAGTCGCACATTTCCAACCCTACTTCGAGTCAGTCTTTTGTCATGAAGAGCCAGATGGAAACATAAAGCTTCCGCTGCCACTTCAGTAATAATTCATAACAGAACTGAAAGAACCGATCTGCTACAAAAAAACTCCACACACCCAGGCACTTTTGAATTAATTCCAGTATTGTATTTTGCAGCCAGATTTCTAGGAAATGTTGTGAATAATCCAAGTAATTCAGTGGAGCTTTGTTTTTATTTTTTGTTTTGTTTTTACAAAACACAGCAGCACGTGGAATTTTAGTTCTGCACCAGAACCCACAGAAAGCAGGAGTGTTCTTTTTATCATAGGCCTCCTGACAGACAGTTCTCCAAAATAAAAACCTACAAAAGACCTGCAAGCCACCCTCTCCAGCTCTCCATTAGGTAGCAGTAGTGCATCTCCTGCTAGTAGACTGGGCATCTCGATGGGGGAAACCCATTGCAAAAGAATTTGTTTCACAAAGACATTTAGATTAATCTCCTAGTTAGGCAAAGAATTCCAAGACAGAGAAAGACAAATTTAAAAAAAGAAAAAAAACCCCACAGCACACATACCAAACTGAACTGCAAACTGAAAAACAAAAACAAGCAGATAAAATATATCCAAATATCCCAAGCCAGACTGGGGCCTTGGGGCCCTTCAACACAACTGCAATTTATTGTGCCAGCAAAACCAATTAATAAGTCAGAGGAGACCAAGTAGTGAGGGATTTGTTCTGGAAGACAAAAATCTATGCTGCAATATCTGTTGAGCCAGCTTTAAAACAATGCAACAATTCAGATATCCCCAGCACTATACTGGGACTCCCTCCTTTGGATTTTGCAAGAGGAACTAGAAAGCCTCTGGTTTTGTGTCTTATCAGGGCAAGTTCTTGTGTCAATTAAAAAGCTCACCATCCATTGGCAAAATTTCATCACTTGCAGCCGATACGAATGCCTTTAGAGCCAATCCACTCGTAGCAGGCACTGGATACTCCCCACCACCACCAAGGAGGGTACAGGAGGCTGACAGCCAAGAGACAACAACAAGTAATTATTCTGAACATTGATGGCCAGCTGCATTTCATCAGGACTCCAATTATTTTCAGGTTTGGATTGGGTCTACACAATCATCTCGGTCACTTAAATCTGCCAGGAAGAAAACTCATTTGACTGTACAACCTTGCTGAAGATTCAAGTGACTTAAACACACAGCCTGCTCATGGGGCAGGGAGAGGGACACCAAGTATTACTGGGCCATGTCAGATTTTGTTCATTTGCTTGTGCAAGCGGCTTGTTCCACAGACTCAAAAGAAGGAGTAAAACACATGGATTTTCATCAGCAAGATGTGTCAGAGGACAGCTATTAAAACTGACAATATACATGGATTGAAAACAGAACATGGCCAACAGCTGCCATCATGCCTGCTGCCACCACACTCTTCATCAAAAACTTCTCACCAGGCCGGCACAAACTCATTTCCTTATTTTTCCTCTTAATGTTGCCTCTACAGAGAAAACTACTAAACAGGTTTTTTTTCCCTCAGTCATACTATATGCATTTACCTTCTGCAATGCACTAAAGGCCACAGAAGTGGCTTTCAGTCAAGTTCTTCCAGCAATAGGGGAAAATCAGAGTATGCTGGAAACTAGAACTTGTAGCTAAAGACATGGGCTCCTTTGATTAACTTTCCAGATTTTTAGCCAGTTAAGAAGTTAGCAAATAAGCTGGTACACGGTTGGGACCATAACCACCCTCTGAACTTCCAGAATAGTTATATATTGGCATCCATTCACTAGAAAATCCTTCCTGGGCTTTCCTCAGCTCCTCAATAATTAACAGAGCTACAAATTATTAAATACTTCAGTAAGTTTTTATGAACAGTAAATATCCATGACATTCTTGCAAAGCACTGCTTTGGTGCTGCAGCCAAGATTACCCTCACTACAACAGTTTAAACTAAAACTGAAATCTCAACTTTTAACATTGCTGCAGCTGCCATTGAGAACACAAGGGTAAGAAAAAAGTTAGCTGGCAAAAACAGACACAGTCTCTGAACAGAGCCTCTGATACGGTCAGAAACAAAAACATCTTAATTACTAAGGATACAGAAAACCATATGTATATGCAAGATCTCAGGAGGAGATAAGGAAAAAGCTCCACTCTGCGAAGAGCAATAGTATCAAGAGATGTTTCTCTACTGAGAAAGGGGAAAAATGTAAGTGCTAAGGGAATCAAAGGAAGAGTTTTGATTTTTTTCTTTGCTCCCTCTCCAACACACAGCTTAGTGATTTGGCTTTTTTATTTTAAAGGTGGGCAAGAGCATCTCTTCGTTGCCATAATGAACTGGCAGATCCAAACAAGTGGTGCCAAGGAACAGCTTAATGATTACGTGGCTCCATTTCAAAACAAGCAGTTTTGAAACTATGTGAAAAGGTAGCTTCTTTCTCTGTGGTTTCCTCTAGCCCTGATTAAGATTTTGGGTAAGGCTTCAAGAATCTGAGAGCGTGAAACTTCTGTACAGAGAGAGTTAAAGCACTGCCTCACAGAGGGATGTGAATGTTCACACTGACACCCCCCCGAGATGTGCTGTCCGTATATTCTGTGCAAAAACACACAAGCCCTCAGTTAAATCAGGCGGTAGAAGGTGACTCATCACTCAACAGCAACTGAACTTTTAAAAAAGGTCAGTTGGTAATGAGGAACAAGAATGGCAGCAGATTTGAGTATGAAATAACCGAGAAATCCACTGTTATTTTCAATCACAATTAGTACAGCATTCAATACCGCATGCAGGCTGAAGAGGAACTTGCAAGCAACCTTCCCTCCTTCCCCCAAACCATGCAGAAGCATAACAGGAAAGCAGCATACACAGTTTCATGAAGTCCTTAATGGTAGCTCTAAGGTGCCATCTCCTTAAGACAAAGGAGGAAGCTGAGCAGTAACACAAACGGGGTAGAAATAAACACTCACTGCCATGGCACCAAGTTGCACAACTCACAGGAGAGCTTCACGCCGGGAATGTCACAACTAGAAACACGTGCTCTAAAAACATCCGGAGATCTGTTTTTTTTGTTTGGACAGTTGGAGGAGGACAAGACATTGAGTCCTGGAAGGGGGCACGTAGAACCTTTCCACACAAGCTACTAGAACAGACAGCTGTGCATGTGTTCCCTGTGGCAGGTGGGCTTAGGATGAAGTAGGTGGCTCCAGAAGACAAACCGCCTTTGTCCTTCCTCCAAGTCATACAGCAACGTTTCTCCAAGCCCTTACACTGCTGTCAGCCAGAAGCTGGAGGCTTAGCCATCTCTCGAGGTCCCAAACTAGATCACCCTCTTCAATTCCCAGTCCTCAGGAAAGCACCAACCACATCCCAAGGGGCCACAAGCAAGCCCCTACCAAGAAGGTAGGAGCTGGGCTACCCAGACCTCATGCCCCACGTGCCCTCAGAAAACCTCCCTGAGGTCAGGCATTAATTTCTGCCCTTCTGCAACTCAACCCAGCCTTCAGAAAAGACCTCTTACTAGAGATGAGAGTACTTGCTTCCAGTTTCATCCTTTCACTCCTAGAAACTGGCTCCATATAAGACTTTCAGAGAAGACAAGCGAGCCAGTGCCAAGGGAAGCAGTGCTGGATCTACTGCAGCTGACATCTGGCAGACATTCCACTTCCCCTTCCCAGATGTTAACCTAAGGCTTGGCCCCCTGGAACAAGAAAGATGAACCTTGTGAAAGCTACAAGCATCTACAGGCCTAAATAAATGGAGCATTTTAGGCTTCTACTCTCACCATTTGGAAGTCCTGAATACTCCAAGCGTTCCACCTTCTCCAGGGCAAGAAACCCCAGGCCCTTAGAGACTACATCCTGAAGAGGCTGGTCTTGAGTTGCACTCTCAGGATGATCTCTCCCCAACAACCCCACACATGGTATTTCTCCAAAGCTAGTAGAGACATTGGGACTTCACTGCACCTCGAGTTTGGTTGTACAATACCTTGGCCCTTTATCAGCACAATATCTTGAGAGCTCAGCCACCTTTGTTGAGGCAGATGATATAAGCTTCCAAATGCCACAACTCAATCTCGCTTCAAAGAAAAATCTTAGAGAGCATTTTGCGCTAGAAGATGCATTTACCAGAGCCATCCGACATTTGCCTGATGCTCCTGGCAGGATGTCTCCAAAGGGATCTGACACCTACACGTGATCTCCACTCCGGAAAGAGACAAGCAAATACACCTGCCAGCCTGTATTACAGAAAAACATCATGAAAGAACTTGAAAAACAAGGAGCCACCCAGAATAGTCACCGATGACAACGTGAAGATGATTATTTACTGCTTTGGATATCTAGAACATCTACAGGATTTAAAAACGCAGAGCCTGCTTGCAGTACAAGATTACACAACCACCATGCAAGACTGTCTTCGCATGCTGCTTAAGCTAAATGGATTTTTTATCACCCGTTTCAGGTTCTCAGCTAACCCTGTAGCGCAGCTCTCCCTCCAATAACGTGATACTGTGCACAAAGAAGTCAAATAATACTTGCCACTCTCTTCAAAGAAGTATCCATTTCTTGACATCGCTGCTGGTGGAGACTCTAAAAGAGAGAAAAAAGGAAACATGGGAATCATCAAGACACTGAATGTCTTCACCTTACTGCTAAACTCACTGTAAACCTGGATTACAGCAGAAAGCCAATCCCAAAATCCTGCAAGCATCAGATTCTCCTGAACATGGCAACTTTAACCTTTTGTTTATTGACTTTAGCATTTACCAGAATATCCTATACCGTCACTGCTTGAAGAAAGTTAAGCCTGGGCTGGGACCGCAAAACAGCAAGTCTAAAGATCAGGACAAGAACTATCATCTCAGTGACCTATGAAACCTGAACAAGTGCATCCAGAAATAATACAAGCTGAGCATCTACAAGGCTTTTATAAAAAAAATACAAGCTGTAATGAAGTCCAGGTTGCAGCTTATACTCGGATAAAAAGAGCCAGTTTAATTTAGAAAAAACAACTTAATTTAGACGAGAAGGGGATTTCACATCCTATTCTGCTGCTCCTAATCACTAGGATATCCCAAAACAGTGCTTGGCACTTGAAGATAAGCACCAGAACACTGTAGCCTGCCTTGGCCCGCTTCCTGAGCTGGGGTCCTGCAGCAGACACCATCCGCACCAACAGGGTCTCACGAGGAAGCCACGAATGGGAAATGATGCTGACCGAGAGCAAACCCACAAACACAGCAGCACCAGGACCGAATCCCCACAACTCATGATGGAACATACTGTATCTGTTAGCGAGTCACTTCTACAATTGACTGCTGGCAAACTGGATGTTTACCATGCAAAGAGACATTCAAACAGCATAGGAGCACCTGCTTTCAGGTGTGATCAAAGTCTGGTACCCAAACCCAGCCTGGCTGTTCTTAATACTACCAGTATTTGACAGTTCGGACTGCATGGGCTAGAAGCACCAGCTTTTCTGTACAGGTGTGTGGCCCCATTTTACAGTGAAGCTAACAGAGCTCTTTATTTCAAGCCTTGAACAAGAGTCACCCAAGCAGTCCCTTAGAAAGCTGTCACTAGGTGCTGCCTCTGTATATGCTTCTTCACAGCCAAAATGCAATCAGAAAGAGGAATAGATTTGCTCTGTCTTTCCCCACTTCATTAGGCTAATCAAACATTACCTACGCAAGCCTGGGATGAATTTGGGCCAACAAGGAAAGAGGTTTTGCCTGCTTTATTGTTCTACAGATTAGGCTTCCTGCTTTTCGTTTGAGGTGTGAGACTGTTTCCCAAAGACCCTTTCTCTACCCCATAACTTTTGGCTTACAGGTTACATGTCTTTTTTTTTTTTTCCCATTACAGTGTGCCATGTTTTCAAGCATCATAATTCATCCTGGTCTACCGGAAGCCTTTGCGCGTCAGACGGACACAAGTCACACCATTGACGGCAGCACCTTCCAGCCCTAACGTTTGTCACAGCCCGGCATGGCTTAGACCTCCTTTCAGCACAGACAGCATTTGGCTGCACAGGTTCCTGGAGGGACACCCTGATGACCATTTAAAAACCCACACAAACCCAAGGGCAATTCAAGTATCTGGTCCAAGAGAGAAACACAATGTTCCGAGTTCATCCCAGAACAATGGGTTGGAGGAACAAACGCACAGTGGCCAAGGGGCACCCATTACACGAGTCAATTGTTTCCCACCACCTGGAAGGGAAGGAGAAGATCCATCCAGACTGATTAGCACGCTAATGATCAAAGGAAAGGTTTTTAAAGAGGCTTTTATTGTGTAATGATTGCATTTACGTATTTCAGAGAAACAAACAAAATACGCCTAGGCAGATGGATTACCCAAGGAACCGAGATTCCCACCAGGATGGTGTATCAGTTTCTCATTTCTGTTATGGCTTCTGAGGGAGCCTGAAGGAACATGTTCATCCTTCACTAGGCAAAAAATGAGACACTGTTTGCTTTTTGTTTAACTGAACACACCTATTTCTACGGGTTGATAATGCCTAATGAACGGGAATTCAGAGTCAGTTGGTTTCTTCATCAGAAATACCTTCTAACTCCAGCATTACCTGCGTTGACATCAGACCTTTATGGGAGACACTGGTTTGGTCACTGCTTGGACTAGGCATGAAAAGGGCAAGGCTGGGGTATTACAGCAGGCAGTGCCATTTCATTAGGTGGCACTCGTTCCTCTGAGTCACTAATGAGCAATAGTCCCCTAGGCAACACGCTCAGGCAATTATGTTGGAGGTGCTGTTTTTTCAGATGAGTCATAAAACAGAGGTCTTAACCTTGTAATTAAAGATGCAATGGCACATTTGGGAAAAAAGAAAAAAAGTCAGGCGTTCACCCTATTATGTCCTGGCTAAAGTCCAGCCCTGGTAATTTGTCTTCTCCCTACGTAAAGCTGTCCCAATAGCACCAACGGGATTCAGACTTCAAAACAGTCTCATTGGAGCCTTTTGAAAAGTTGTTGCAACCCCCACGGAAGGGGCTACGCACATTAACATCAGGAACGGTGTGTAACGTGCCCAGGCGGTAAAAGGTGATGGGGTGTTTACACAAGTCCAGACACACGCACAGAGCTATGGGACTAGCTTAAAGGTCAACGCATTAGCAAAAGTGGAGGTAGGAAGGGTAAATTGGGGGCTACATCATCTGCATCTCTGAGAATCTAGAGAAAGCAGCATCCACCTGATTTTTTAACTGAGCACAACAAAGGAGAGAGATTTGGGAGAGAAAGCGATTAATATCTTTCCTCCTTATGCATCAGCCCCCTTCTTCCCCGTATTTCCCCGATCAGTTTAGCACAAGCAAGTATAACTTGTGTTTATGGGATGCTAGCTAAGGACAAGGCCAGCTAGACTGTGCTTAAGTGCACGCTCAGCAGCGGTCAGCAAGGCAAATGTATCAGCAGGCTCCACATGCCTCTCCTTCCACAAGGCTGATGGGATTTCAATATCCGGGGTCTCGGCTCCTTAGTCACGTTTTGCTGAAGACAGGACCAATGGGTTCGAGTTGTGCAGAACTGACAGCAAGGCAGAGTCCTCTTTTCTCTAGCAATAAGGTACGTACCACCCACAGCCTGACGCACACATGCCAACCTGCATCTCCTCTCCCCGTCTCACCTCCACTCTTTTAATTTCAAGAGCTCAACCAAGGGGCAGTTATAAAACACCGCAGTAATCAATGCAAGTGTTCAGCTTAGGGAAGCCTGGGCAGGAATGTGAGCCTCCAAATATGTTAGAGATCAACATTACAATGCTCCAGAATTTGCCTGAAGTTGCAGAAGTGTTTCCATGAAGCATAAAGCAGCCCCTGCACAGCCTTTGCAGGCTGGAGGAAAAGACCTACAGTCTGGGGAACACTTTATTACCTACCACAGGGTGGGAGCTCCCCCTCTCCACACCAGCAGGCTACTTCCCTCGGATCCACCAAACCCATGCTGCTAGTTCCCTTCCCCCAGGTTTTCTTTCAGAGACTTCAGCAATTAAAAAATCCACGCTAAGCAATTTCAGCAAGACATAAGGTCAGGCTTCTAGAGACGGAGCTAGAAAGCATTACCCCAAGGAGCTAAGATACACAACACTGCAATTGACTCTCATGCCTCTAGTATCTCTCACCAAGAGGTCCGTGTCCTCACTCTCCAGACTCTGCCTTCTCATCCAACACCTACAAGGACAAGCAAACTCCGCAATTGCTCTTCCTTTCCAAAGGCAGAACAAGATGCCATCTTCCATTATCTGCCAAAAAGCACGTGGTATAGCTCTTTGGACAATTCAAGCAGTGTTCCTTGTTTTTAAGAGTTAATTTACTCCAGCAAATAAGTTTCTACTGCCACCCCACCTTATTCCCTACAGGGATGTCTATTAGATGAGACCAAATTTGACAGCCGTTAAAAGTGTCACCACTTAGTTGCTTTTTCAAAGGAAAGCTTCTGACTAGTTTCTCATCCCTTTATGATCATTGAATCCAAAAAGTAACAGTGAAGAGCTGAAGCACTGAAGTGCTGCAAAATGGAAAACAAAGCCTATTTCTCTAGACTCCAGAACACAGCTTAAGATTTCAGAAGTAAGCCACTGCCCTTTGACTTTGAAGCAACTGCAGTGACTCCAAAAGCCACCAAGGGGGAGGTATGTGAAGTTTACTAAACTGGCAGGACAGTCAAAAGTTTGGTGTAGTTTAAGGTGCTTGGTCTTACGGCTAGGACAAATCAGATGATCCACAGTGCAAAGCAGCAGACAAGAAGTGGGTATACTTCCCGATTTCTGACATTCTTACCATTTTTACATTTACCTTTATCAACAAAAACAGAGAAAACCCTACCATGCCATCCTCCATTATTAAATTCCTGTGGGAAACGTGTCTCAGATCTAATAACCCATTTTAACTCTCTTGTTTTAAGGTTAGTAATAAGTTCTCTTGAGCCTTGCAATATTAGTGGATTATGAATAAAAACACATTCTCTGGATACTTCGGTAACTCAATTACTATGTTCTGCTGCTGGCATCTTCCAAGTAAACAGCCCTCTGCAGCACATGCCTTACATTGAAGCAAAACATAGCTCTAACAAGCTTTCTACAAGTGGTACTGCAGACTTTGGCTTTTATGACTTCCCTCCAGTAAATCTCTCCAAGTTCTAGTGTTGATATTTAATTGGAGTTTACTTTGAGACAACACCACTTTGAAAGAGTTACTGGAGAGGTACTTTTTCATTTACAGGCCCCTTTATTATTGGCTGCTCTTGCGTTGTCTCTGAACACAGGCCCCTGTACATCTGGAGCATTTAGTTACCCCATAAGTATCGATCAGAAAAAACTTAGGTACCTTCATCACCTTTTACTCAGGGTGTGCTCCAATATCCCAGTTTCCATTGCCTTCAACACTGTGTCGCTGAAGCTTTAAGGACATTTCTGAAACTCATCAGCACATACAGTGTTTTGCATTAAAGTTGATAAAGCGAAACGCTTCAGGCTCTGAGCAAGAACTTACAATAAAAATCACTTGTTCAGCTGAAAAAGCCTTTAGACTTTCCCAATTTCCTCCCAGGAGGAATTACCAATTCTCAGCGTGACAGACTGGACTGCCCAGTTATCTGGAAAGAAATCTACTTTCCAGAAAACACGTAGGGCTTTAGCTTTGAAGCAAAGTTTTGGCCACTTCAAGCTCCTTCCAAGAGTTCCTCAGTCAATGCTAAAAGTGTCCATCAGTACCATTAAAGTTGATTAAATAGTTGGATACCAGCTTCCCTACATAATGGGGAACATCGCAGTTAGTTGCACCGCCTCAAAGAGATCTGCGGCCAAAGCCAGACTGAACAAAAGTATTGTCTCATCTAAGGCTTAGATCTGGGGGAAGATGACAAAGCTAGCCCCATCCAAGGCTCCAACAGACCTGGCGTTCAATATTAAACTCTGAGCTCGCTTCTTATTCTTCGTTCTTTCCGCTCCACCGTGAATTAACATCACGGGACAAGGGAGTCCACAGCTGCACAAGTGACCAGGGAGCTGCACAAGTGACCAGGGAGCTGCACCCAGGTTCATGCAGTTTGGGGCAGGGAGAAAGCCAATTTATGTGCTTCAAATACCTAATAACCAAACAATGCTGCTCCCCTCCTCCACCCTAAGGCGGCAGAAAACCAGACTGACTTAAGAAAAAAACCACACACAAGGGATAATATCCCAAGGGAAACCTGTAGAAGAGGACTTTTTTTTTTTTTTTTAATTACACAGAGCATTGACTGACAGGACCCTGGAACTGAGAGTTTAAAAGTCTCTGTATGGAGCAAGAGCTCAACAGCAGGAGGATGAGGAAGCCTCAAACTCCTTTTGTAACACAACTGCATCACGACAGAAGAATAGGCAAAGAGCTCAACAGGCAGCAAATCTGATCACACTGACTAGCTGATCAGTTCCAAATATATCAATATTGCAGGATTCTCCCACAGAGCATCAGTTGTGCTCTTAAAACATGCGATTTTGGCAGTGTTCAGGGAAGAACCAAGCAGCAAGGTCTCCTGGTGGAGACATTTGCTGCAAATTATTTAAAACCATCCAAGTCAGCAAGAATGAATGGACAGCAGCACGCAAAAAACTATTTTGCCTTAAGTTACCACTTTTCATTTCTTAGCTACACCTTAAGCAGCTGATCCCTTCCCCCAGCCCTGCATACTTCAACTGGAAAACACTGGGGAAAGCACAGCTCATACTGGCAGAGTCAGAGATGAAAAGCATGCCCCTATGCTGCTGTTCTGGGCAGTAACAATTGACGTAGAGGACAAAAGCTTGAGATTTTACTTGCTTTTCTCTACACCTAGAGAGGTGTGACCAAAAAAAAAAAAACCAAACCACACGAGTCAGGGTTTCAAAACCAATCACCATAATTCAAGGAAGTGTAAGACAAGTAAGGCATGCTTGTTAATACTTGGGCAGGAAAATACCCGGTAGATACGGTCTATGAGCACTGCTGCCCGGGGCAAGCCCAAATGTAGACCTTTCCCCAGAAAGCACAAGGTTGCATCAATAGAGGCAAAGGAAAACATAATAGAAAAAAAACTCAAGAGGGGTAAAAAAAACCTTTTGTAAGTCATTAAATGGGAAATACCACCACTGCTATGTTCCAGGGAGTTTTATATTGAAGGCATAAGAGTCAAGATCAACTAAAGGACTCTTCTTCGCTGCAGCTTTACAGCCTCGCTCCCCCTGCAAGTACCACACATGCTTTCTCAGTGCGGACACGCATCCATCCACATTTCATCCCCAGCAGAGCCTGAGGGGGATAAACCTTTGTTTCACAAGGCACACCAGAGCCCTATCCCTCCTCAACTTATCCTTTATTCATCCCAGTAGCATAGCTGCAGGGAAGGGCTAAGCACAGCCCTTACAACAAGCTACCCAGCTCCACAACGGACCAGCTGTGCTCCTCCTCCCCCCAGTTATATCCACATGCCCATCGCACATGTCTAAATATCTTCCTAATACTGCTTTCTCCAGCACTTTTTAAAGAGTAAAGAGTTAGCAACGTACCGGTCATCACAGTGAAAGCCTAAGGGCATGCTCCAGCCAGTACTCGCGGAAAGGGCAGACTCCTCTCTATCTACGTTCCCCTTCTGCCCTGCACTTTTCTCAGCTTCTCCTCCTCCTCATGAAGCTGTCAAGCCTTTGAAAAACACAGCTAGACACCAAAGAACAGATGAGGGACTCATCCCCACGTGGCATGCCTAGAGGTTTAATGCAGACAGCAGTACTGTGTACCAGCAGGCATTGGCACCACTTTGTAATAAAGCAGGGATTTTTGTTGGAGACCTCTACCTAAATAGGTTGATTAAAACATCGTCTGTACGCAAACGCCTACAAGAAGTCAACTTTTGAGGTCTTGAAAACAGTCTAGAAGACATCCATGACCCAGGAAGATTTAAATCTACTCCAAACCCCTTCACCTTGGTAAGCTTTTAGAAGATGAGAAAGCATTGGCCAGAGCAGACACCAAGAAGGAAGGTGCTTTCAAGTAGCCCAATCCAATGGTAAATTGCTGCTTTAGCCAAGAGACTCAGACCTGCAGGGACACAAGTTTGCCCTCCTTATGTGTAGAGACGGCCAAGTCCTCTAGCAGTCCTTACAGGAGAGGATGTTTCTGTTAGCGAAGAACACTTTTAAAAAATTATGCACGTTTAACACACTCTTCTTGCCACAGAATTGTGTAGATGCATCGTCTCCCCTGCCCCCCTACTAGAAGTAACCCTAAAAGATTTTCACCACCTCATTGCTTCCCACAAGGGTTTCATTTCCCCCCAAATTCCCGTTTTTTTAGGACGAAGAGGTCTGGATTACCAAAACTAAACATCTCTAACACTCCTGGGAAGTGTTCCATTTCTCTGATTTTTGGAGGATGCAACAAGCCCTCTGACATTTCCCAGGCTATCGATGGTGCATTAGTCACTTGGACAAAAAGCTTTGCTCCATGGATCTATCTAAACAGTGTCCTCCATCACAGTGCGACCATCACGCCAGTCCCAATCCAGGCAGAAAACACAACTTTATAGCTTTGTGGCTCAGCAGGCACTAAAGTATTGAATCAGGGATTATATGCAAGGAGCTGGATATTCTTCTGATGAAGGGAAATGGTGTGAAGAGGTCTTAAAGCATGCCACGGTCACCCTGGTAAACAAAACCCCAGAACTAATTTTCACAGTCGCTGGCTATGAAAGTAGAAAGCATCATATTGAAAGGATAAAGCAGGAAGCATCCTCCTGTCTGCTCAGTCCCAGGCAAACACACACCCACACACAAGCTCAGGGATCAGACATGTCTGCTTTAAAAGCATTTTCCTCACTGCACTGAACAATTCCGCTCTTCATCCCCTCCCCATCTTCCTCCAGAACACCTATCGCAATAAAACCATCTCATAGAAGATCACTGACTGCAGCAGTGACGGCTACCAGAGACACACCCCCCCCCCCCCAAAAAAAAAAAAACAAACCCATGCACACTAAAGGTTGGTGTCAGCAGCGCTTGGATTTACCAGCAGCACCAGGCTGTCCAGGTTGACTCATCACAATTTAGCCCACCCGAGCAATTAATATCCAAGGGTGCCTCCCAGAGGTGAGCCGCAAGAGGAAGCGACCCTGTAAATTGAGAGCCATGCAGCTGCTTTGCTAACAGGATCTCTTTTCCTCCTCTACCGGGTTTCTTGGCCAGCATTTTGTAGGTGAGCAGGACAAGCTGAGAAGGAAGGGAACGACGACACTTTGGGATTTGGCTGGCGGACAGAGAATTTGGGCTGTTTGCCTTTTTTTTTTTTTTCTCTCCAGGTTGAAGGGGGACATTTCATTTTGTTGGCCCTTGTAAAAAAAGTGATTTAAGACTTGCAAGGATTTCTTGCATAAGTGCTACATGGAGAGGAGCGAAAGCAAATACCTCCAGAGATCCCACAAGCTGGCAAAGGCCCAAGAACAGACCAGTTGAGGCTTTTCAGTAGACTTTTCCTGAAACATTTAAATAATTTAGAAAGCATTAACTCTTACTGACAGCTTTTCAGACAGCTCTTTCACTTGCAGGGCCCTATCAAAAACCTCATAACTCTTAATCAAAAAAAAAAAAAAAGATACTGGCCCCAATTCTTGGTCAGGGTTGAATGTGGATTCAAAAAGGGACCCGAGATATTTTTCTTTGCTGAAATGCTTTCCTTGTACAGGCAGGTCTTCCAGAGGCCACCACCTGCCACTTATCTGCAGTGGTACTGTGTAAAACATGCAAAAATACTTAAGAGACAGTCTATCAACATTTCACTTGCTTGTGGCTATTCAGAGGAAGGGAGCGGTTCCCTGCAGTGGTTCAACTGTGTTAAATTAAGCAGCAGCAAGGTGTAAACTAATAACTATAAGACCTCTTCTTTGGGGTTAGGTGGAAGAGATGCTCCAACACCACCAGTTTCACACTCTAGCATCCCCCCAGGGTACCAGGATCATGTTTTAGAACAAAGTGTGTTGCTATAAAGTTCTCATCCTCTATCTTACTGCCACCAGAGATGAAAACAGCTGCTAAAGAAGCAGCAGTGGCTGGGCCAAGCTTTTGCACCCCTTCCCACACATACCCCCCCAAAAGGGCATCTGGATGGAACAGGAGACCAGCTCTAATTCACACAAAACCAGAAGTTAGGTCAAAAATGAGACCTGTACTGGAAACATGGAAAGACACAGAAGTAGAGCAGTGAACCCAGCCACCTGATCACCAAACACATTTTCAGTTGTGGTTCCAGGCAAGACACAGAAAGAAAAACCTCCCCCCTGCCATTAAAAGTGAAAAGAGTCCAAAGGATACCCAAATGGCAGCCCAGCCACCCTCCGCAGCCTCAACCATCCCCCCAGAAACGGGGATTTCGGATCACGACAGGCTTGGCAGGCTAACACAAATCACCTCATACAGTTTCTATGTCGAGGAACCACGAAACAACAGCAGTGACACTGCCACGGGTGGGGGGAGAGCCAGCAGCACCAGGTCTGATTTTGCTGTCCATCATCAACCCAAAATAAAAATGCCCCGGTCCAGTGGTGAAATAATTGCAGACTGACAATCCGTGATAGAGTGTTATTCATTAGGACACTGTTTATGGTTCGTCTACATGGCTTCCATGGCTACAGCAACAGGGATGATGTTTGCTAGCATTTTAGACAGATTACATGTATGCATTTTGTTTTCACTCAGCACTCCACTTTCCCCATGTGAAACATCAGTATGTAAAGCCTCGCAGACAGGCTGTTAGGATGTTTTAGCATTAATTAGAGAAAAACCAGAACAGGTAAGATCTCTTGCGCTCATCTCCCCATGCATATCTTGAAACTAAATTCAAACCCTGAAAGGCAGCACTCTGGTTAATGTAAATTGAATTCAAAAGGTATTCTCCATCCTTAAACACAACAGCACAGAGACATCCGGCACAGGCAATAGATATCATCACTAAGCAGCAAAGCCCATTGAAAAATACATCAAGTACTGCCTTACTTTAGTGAATTAAATAATTAAAGAGCTGGCAGAGCTGGTTTTCTAGATTTCCTGTCCAAATGCATTGCCCAGCAACAGTAGTGCTTCAGTTTGGGGTTTAGGTTTTGGTCTTTTTTTTTTTTTTTTTGAAGACCACAACTTACCTGCACTACTTCTTTAATAGAGATGTTGTTCAAACAGCCTCCGCTCCCCTCCCGGCTGCTCCCCCTGAGCCACCACCACACTCGTGTTCCCAAATCCCGCTTCGCTCAGGTGGCCGAGGCAGCAATGGCTCGTGCTTTTTCAACGGCTCCAATATTAATCCATCCAGAGCATCTTTCTCCCTCACTTCCAATTGGCGAGTGGCGAATGGGTGGAGTGAGAGCAGGACCCATTAGCTCCCAGATGGGTACTTCCAACCCAGTTCTCCCAACCGGAGCGGCGATGCCGGCGTGCCGCTAACTTCGCGCCTACGAAGCATCGCTCCGCATGCCGCCGCGGCCCCTCCGAGGCTGGGCTTTGGGTTGTCTCCTCCAGCCACCCAGACCTCCCTGCCTCTCGGAGCTATTTGCCTTTGAGTAGCAAGGAGGAAAAATAGAACAATTAAAGTGACCCTGCGCTTCGGAGCGGGAGGGTTTTGCTGGATGCTGTACGGAGAAAGCCTGTGTGCCTCCTTAAAAGAAAAAAAAAAAAAAAAGCTTTGTGGCAGCCAGGCTTAACTGAAGTGAGAAGACACTGTACCTTACAGACAGAAGTACAGGGAAAACAAGAGGATGCGAAGATGCAGGAAGACGAGAGGGAGGGAAAAAAAGAAAACACCCTGCTGCTGAGAAGTAGATAACAAAATTTCTTAAAGATATAGCTGCTGTGCTCTGCGAGCACGGTGCCTGCCCGACTGCAGGGCTGGGCTCTGATGGGTTTTCCACGCCACCCAGCATGACAGTTCAGCAGCAGTGCAAGGGTTAACGCACACATGCAACGAGGAGCCTGCATAAGGGAATGAGAAACAGGGCAGTAAGTCTGTGTTCTAACAGCAAGTTGCAGAAAATAGAGCTGAAGAGACCTCACCTCATCCGAGGAGACTTATATCCAAGCCTGTCTGCCCAGCGCTCGACCACGCAGTGCCTAAAAAGCTTTGGAGGGAAGATGCCACATCCTCTCCCCCCCTCCAGCCTATTCTACTCCTTCACTTTCCTTACAATTTCAGATTTTCATAACAATAAGCCAAGTCTCCCCCAGCTGGATATTTAAAGCCCAGAGGAATGATCTATGCTAGCCAAAAAGGAAAAAAAAAAAAAGGAAAAAACCCTAGCTCCCCAAAGCAACATCAATTCAGCCTTAGAAAAGGCAGAACCCTTAAAAAAAAAAAAAAAAAAAAAAGACAGAAACGAACAGCGAGTTATCCAAATGCTGGCAAGACTGGGTCACTCCCCTACAGTAACTCTGACAATTACTGTGACTTAAGTAAAAATTTCTCAGCAATCATATTTACCAGGAGGCAGCAAATGTTTCCCAGCGCAAAGCAAGGCAAGGCAGGGCACGGCTCGGGAAGAGGCATCACTTTTAGCAGAGGGCTTCAGAGCCACATACCCCCGTTTTCAGTCCCTGCTACAGACTTGTTTCCGCTGCATGAAACCACAGGCAATGCATGTTTTTAAACACCTCCTACGCATTTTCTCTGCCGAGACTGCTCATCCAGTCTCCTCCATTTTTTTTTTTTTTTTTGCATGCCACCTGACGAGCTTTCCCAGGTACGGCGCATCATATTCAGACTGTTAAGAAGATGTAAAGGAAGTATACCACGGTTCATAAAGTATTTGAGGATGGAAGAGAAGCTTAGAGGTCTCTAGCCCTGCTCCTTGCTCCAGGCAGGACCACCTTCAAAGCTAAACCAGCCTGCTCAGGACCTCGTCTCATCAAGCCCAATACCTTCCCCAAAAAAGTTTTACAGAAAGTCAAGACTGCTGTCCTCAGGATCAGCACTTACAGCAGAGCTCAGCTCCTAAACCAGCAGGATTTACTCAGATTCCCCATACAGATTCTTTGCGGTAAAGCAACGTGTAAAATTTTGAACCAAGCTGACACGTTTAAGGTACTTCCTTATAGCGAGACAAATCTGCAATATAGAGAATCTTAATGCCTTCCCCTATACCCACACTTGATACCTTTAATAACAGTTTAAAGGACAGAGTTGACAGCATCACAACCCTAAAGGTGAAACGAGCCCGCCTAGCCTCCAGCAGGTATTTCAGGTTTCAAACACTGCCGGATTCATTTCAGCAAGCGAACGAGCTTATGAAACAAAAGACTGGCTAAGATCAGTTTCTATTTTTATTTTTTTTCCATGCCGAGGTTGTTTATCAGCTCTCCCTGGCCAGCCTGCCTGGGTGCGAGGGTGTAGCAGGGACCAGAGCAGCTCCTCAGCGGAGATGACAGCGGCCAAGCAAACACCACCAGGAGAGGTCCGAGAAGAAGGTGCATCAACACAACCGCGCCAACGCATCCACCTGCGTTGCCTCCCTCTTCACCCACCGCCTCCAAAAGCCACCCCCCAAATCTCGGTGGGCTTCTCTGCTACCCCGTACCACCCCTCTCCGGTCCCCAACCCTTTCGTCCCCGGTCACGCACCGTCCACCGGCCCGGTCCACCTCTGCGTCACCAAACGTTGCGGCCACGGGGCCAAATCCTGCGAAGAGCCAGCGCTTGCCCCGAACTGGCCATAGGGCGAGCGGAGAAAGGTGAGCCGGGGGTAACAAAAAGAAGCCGGCTCCATTAGGACAGAGAAGAGAGGAGAGCCAGGTACGAAGCAAACCGTGTCTCCCTTCACCTCCTTCAGCGGGTACTGTTGGGACATGCAGTCTCAGGAGCCTTCTCCCCGAGAAGTTTCTTTTTGGAGAGGAATTAGTGCAAAAAAAAAAAAAAAAGAAAAAGAAAAGCTGCTCAAGCAGCCCCGCTGCTGCTGTCACAGCCCAGCAGAGCACACTGGAAAGGCTGCGTCTCCAGCCTGTATTTAAACGCCCCTCTCAGAAAGCAGAGATGCAGCACAGGAAGAGACAAATTCCAGCTCTGCGTCGGGCTGATAAGCCAGGTTTATAATATTCAAGAAGTATTGGCATTACTACAGTTCCTCCTCCCCCCCCAACGAATATCTTGTGCAGTAGCTCGTTGTGCACAATAAGCAAAAAAAAAAAAGCCCAATCCCTGAAAAAAAAATAAAAAAAAAAATCAGCCTGTTCCGGTGGGAACAGCCAACACGTTGAATAAAACAAACACACGCGTGTTAAACCCTGGGGACGCAATTAGGCTCGGAGCAGGGGGAAGAGGCGTTTAACTCCTGGAGAAGGAGATGGCAGCGGGTGAGAGGAAAAGGAGAATAAACCTGATGCCTGACCCTGTGCTCCGTGGGGTGCTTTTATCCCCAGAGGGGTGAGCCCAAGTAACAGCTCCCACCGCTGCACCGTGCCAGCACCTGCCCCAACACCAAAAGGGGAGGAAGGCCACTTCATCCTCAGCCCCCAGATTGCCCCGTTCTCCTAGTTTTCCGCTCTTTATCTCCCCCCATGAGCGGGTAGCACCCAGCAATAACTCACTCCATCGCCTTCGCTGTTCAAAACCCACCCGCAGCATCTCAAAACAAAAGGTTGCCCAGCTCCAAGCGCTGACCAGCTGCCATCGTCTCTCCACCAGCTTCAAATCGGAGTTTTTGCCCCTGCCACAGCCCACATTATCACTAGTCTCCATCCATCCATCCCACCATGGTGTGGCTGCAGGGATGGCCCCATGAGCCCTTCTACTGCGGTTTGCATCAGGTCCTTCAAACTTCGGGAGCTGAAAAGCACCCGTGGGGAAGAAAGTTCCTGCTCAACACAAGTATAAAGTCAGTGTTACCCACTCCGGTGGCTTGTATCAGGTTTTCATGCTTTTCTTCCCATCTTCTTGCAGTTTCTCAGCAGGGCATTTATGAGGAATGAAATCAGACTCTATTCTCTCCGTGCCCTACCCAAATCACAGCTCCCATGGGTCCACCAGAGCTTGCAGACCCTTCTTCAATAACAGAGTTAGACTGAAGCCCTTCATACTACCTTTTTTTTTTAAATTGCAAGTCAGAGCCAGGGATGAATTTAGAAAGGGGAAATAGAAAAACCCATGAAGTTATAAGTGACAGCTAAGTGCTTTGATATCAAAGCCAGCACTGACAGATGCAGAAGCCTGCAGTGCTCTGCTCCAGGACAGCATGTCACCATGCTCTGCAGAAAGGCTTTATGGGGAGCTTATACTAGATCATATTTAGAGAGTTATATTACATTAAAAAAAAAAAAAAAGAAGAGTTTTACAGTTTCACCAGGTCCCAGCACAAACTTCTGAAGGAGCTGCTTTGCAGACTTCACAATCACAAAACACTGCTCAGACTCAAATTAGCACAAACTTCAAGGAATTGCCTCAGCATTCCCAGTTTTTAACCCTACTGCGCCGCATCCTTCACCGTGGACTCCTTAACCCCTTTCGGCAGCGACGGCACCACGCCATGCCTCGGCTGCTGCTAGCAGCAAAGGTAGCGTGGATTTAACATATGCTGGATATCTGCTGGTGTGCCTGGCAGTAATTTGCATATTTCGAGGGTAGATGACAGTTTCATGATGATGAGTCATTACAGTGTCCCAGAGTTGTTTACTCCCAGAGAAATCCTACATAAGGAAACGGGACTTTTCTAGAAGTGGTTTTGCATCAGGAAGAGGTAACTCAGTTGCCACCCAAACTACAGCAATAGAAAGCTTCGGGATAGCAATCACTGTGGCTTCCCAGAGACACCGAGATCACAGCACAGTATTAGAATTACTCACTAAAAAGAACAGCAGCTTTCCCCCCAGGTGATGTGATTTAGCACGTGTCTTTAGGCATACAGTACACATGTGGTGCATCGCTGTGGTTCCGCAGGGACAAGGTTTGAGGTTTTAGTCTTATACAGGCAAGTAAAACAGCACCAGGCTAAGTCGGCCAACTGTGGACTAAAAAAACCCAACTTTGCAGCTAACCTCAAGCTCCCTCCTGCAAGAAATATCAAATTTTTCACTGACACTTTGAGACAATATAGCAAGCTTCCATTTCGAATCCTTGTGCTTTTCAAACCAGGACATCTTTTTTTCCCCACATTGACTCAACATAAAAACAAAGCTTGCTGTCACAACTGTTTACAGCCTTAAATGATTTACTATAGCTTTACTAGAAGTCAAGGCACTACGAGTTCACATACAGATATCTTATACCACTGGGGGAGTCAAGCAAGTGCTCCACTTAAAAGCCCAACTTGTATTTTTAGCTGCCTTCATTTAAACAAGCTGAACCATTCGAATTGCCAAGGAACAACATGAGAGCCGGAGAGGAACTTCCTCTGCGGTACATAATTCTTACAGAGTGGTAACTGTATAAAAGCCACAGATATTTCAAAACTAGAGGGCTCCGACGGAGATGGATTAGCCAACACATCTCGATTATAGCAGGGAAACGGCGACGCGCGGCTCACAGGGGTGGTTGCAATGACTGAGGTCGCAGCGTAGACAGGACTCAAGAGTTGCATCACTGTTTCCTTCCAGCCTCCAAAAAGAAAAAAAACAAGCCACAAAACCAACAACAGCAACCTAGGTGAGAAAGCTGAAATACCACTGGATTTATCCAGCCCTGGGTCAAGCAGTTTATCCCACGCTTCAGCGTTTGAGGGGCAATAACTCCTCAAGGGAGGGACAAGGCTATGTTCACACCTAGAAAAAACCCACACGAGAAGTCCTGCAAACATTGCACGCTGCAACAACTTGGGGAAAAAAAAGTTTTATGTTCCCAGTAGATTGTTGACATGCATATTGCTGATGGACAGCCAGTCCGCACCATCAGGTCTCAAGAAGAATGACAGTCCTTGACATGAAAACCAGCAGCTTTGAGGAAGAACATCAGGTCTGAAGCAAACTTTAATTAAACTGGGGGGGGGGGGGGGGGGGGAACCCAAACCAACAAGGGCACAGTCCTCCTCAAGAAGAGATCCTCAGAAGTCTGAGGACCAACCTCCCGCTCGCTGTTTTGCAGGCAGCAAAGCTGTTGTGCCACCTACAGTTGCTTTTACTCCAGAACAAAAACTTTCCTACGCGAACCCAAGTCCCTGTCATTTAATTTAGTGTCAAAACTAGCGCTAACGCAGCCATGCTGATTAAGGAAGTGCTTCCTTTGGTAAGGCGGGGGGGGGGGGAAGAGCTTCAGAAAAGAACTTTTAAAGTTTAGGGTAAATCACAAAATACATTTAAACCCATCCTCTCCCCGCCTTGCAAAACAACCCGCATCGTGGGGGTTTTTGCCAACGCACACCCCTGCCCAAGCCCTTTACGCTAGTTCAGCTGGAGCCATATAGTTTCACCTTTTTTTTTTTTTTCCCTCCCCTTTTTATTGCAGCTTTTACACCATTATCAACATGAAGTCAGGCAACCGCATCCGCAAGCAAAGCACCGGAGCGGAGCTAACCACCACCTCGTGCCCTCCTCCCTTAATTAGGTATAAACAATAATTAGGTATAAACAAGTACCAGAAGGGGGGTGTGGGGGGAAAAAAACCACCCCCAGAACAAGCAGCCACGAAGCTGCCATCACTCCCTTATCCCCTGGTACTTCTTCCACGCCGCATCTGCGCTCCCTGGGCTGAAACATCCCACTGCTGCCCAAGGAGCCCAAGATTTTTTTTGGGGTCGGGGTCACCATCTCCCCGCAGACACTCACAAAACCCCTTGAGCCATGATGCAAACCCCGAGATTTCCCAGATTTCTGCACCCCCACCCCCCCAAAGAAGGGAAAGCAGAATACATCCTCATCCCCCCTCCAGACCAACCTCCTCTTCATCGCATCCCATCGCCAGCCCCGACCCCTCCGCTCCTGCAAAAAGGCAAAGCTGAGACCCCGCAAACTACGGGCAAAACTCATCACACTTGTGCCGCCCCCCCCCCCCCCGCCGGGCTCCTGCCAGCTTTGCCTCTCACCGCATGGCTGGAGGTGAAACACCCGTCTCGCTGCCATGGCTGCCTCGGTTTTTCCTCTCATCCCGTCTTCATTTCGACACTTTTCGGGCTTTCTTGTGGTTTCGAAGGGTTTCTATTTATTTCTTTTTCTCGCCCCCCCCCCCCCCCGCCAAAAAAACAAACAAACAAACAAAAAACCCCAACACACACAAAACCCACCAAACCAAAAAACCCACAAAACCTAAACAGGAGAGACAGCTCAGCTAAAAAAAAAAAAAAAAATTATATATAAATAAATAAACCCAACTCGCCGTGCAGGAGTGCGGGCTGGAAGGGGAAGGGACGGAGCGGTGTCACACCCCCGCCCGGGTCCTAGCGCCCTCCCCGCAGCCCCTGCCCAGCGCACCTATATTGAGGCTCGTCGCTTCAATTAAAAAAAAAAAAGTCTGTTTTCACTTTTCTAGGGATGCCAGGCTACTAGAGGCATTGGCAGGTGAGATGCTGCTAATAACTTCAGAGCTGGGAAAAAGCATCGAGCTGACAAGTCTTGCTTCTCCCATAAAGCGTGCTGATGTACGCCACAGGGTCCCATCATCCGGACTGGTTTTCTCTGCCCCTTCGAAACTTCCTCTGAAATAACCTGGCACAGACACATTTAAGTCAAAAGCAGCCAGCTGGGACTCAAAAGAAATTCCCCAGGCACAGCACAATGATGTACCTGGAGTTTCTTTACAAAATCAAGCAGCAACAACAACAAAGATTTTAAAAGCAGGTGCAGAGTGATGCTCCCCAACCTGCAGCTTTTCCTTTAAGAAAAAACAGGCACATTTCTTAAGTTCCTACAAACATTGCCCCTTTTTTGTTTGGTGAGTTTTCCCCAGCTGCTGCTACCTTGTTTGCTCACAACCTGAGCAAGCCTTGGTGGTTTTTATTGCTTCCCTGCTCAAATCACTCTCCCCAGACCGAGGTAGGTACCGACACCAGGAGCACTGAACACAAAGCAGTTGGGGAAGTGATGAATGAAGCTTAACACTCCTCCGCTGAAATAAAAGCAAGGTAGCAATTAGAGCCTGGCAAGAGGATATTTGCATTTTCTCCAGTGTGTATACAGTGTCATGTTAGGATAAACACCTATACTACCATAAAGGCTGGACTTGGACTGCTTTGTTTCTCCATTTCCCAATCTTTCATTCCTCCAGAAGGTTCTGAGCTGATCCAGCTGCAGCAAGCAGTTTGGGAAATTCGGAAGTTAGGGGTAAAGGGGGTTTAAAGAAGTCTTAAAGACATCTTAGCTTTTGATTGCTACAGATCTTGGTCTCAAGGCAGCACATCCGTTGTGAACCTTCTCCATCCTCTAAATCGGCAAACCGCATCCAGAAAAAAAACACCTAGAAAACCATTTGACACAATTCCAGCTGGTGGTGGGAAGTCCCCTGCCAAGACTTGAAGGTTTAAACTGCTGTATAGATCCAGCAAGTGCTGGAGAAAAGAGCATTCATCCTTATTTAGCACCTAGATTAATTTCAAGGAATCAACTCGTTTTCCAGTTCCAAATGCTAAGCACCATCTCCTTCAGCTCACAAGAGAAACCCATTCCCACCCAAAAATCATCACGGGAAGAGTAGGGAGATCTGGTTTTAATCCGATTACGTTGCCTTGGAAGATGCATACATTGCAGAAGTTAATACTCGTTTTAATGGTTCAAACTGTACACATTTAATACAACAGCTAACTCCTTGCACAAGTTGAACGCGTGGCATCCAGTTACAGGAGGTGATGGGAGCCCAGTCTCTCACGTGCTGACCTTGCCAGCTCCTCCTGAAAGAAGCGGACTATGGGAACACATGCGAGAGCATGCAAGGACAGCTTTGCAGGACTATTTCATACAAGTCTCCCGCAGGGGTTTGTAGGATTCCTTCAAGACCTACATCCTGTGGGCACACAGCTGATGGTGGAACACCGGGCCCAATATTAATTTCCTTTTATACATCAAACTACGATGATGAAGAAATACTATAGCAGGAGGTCTCCCTTGCTAGAAATATTAGCCCCACTACCAATATAGCTTTCAGGAAGGTATCAGCTTATCTGATACGATGCCAGGCACCAGAGAAGATATCACCTTCTGTCTGGCGCTATCTGGTCTATCCCAGTGTCTCCAGAGCTGCTTTTTGCAAGCAGCCTCCACTGGCTCAGCTAAGCACAGCCACCCAGAGGGAGCTGGATCCAAGAAGCAGGAGTTACACCCTACCCAAAGCCCTTCATCTGAGTATTCCCCTCCAGCAGGTTACTAACTTTATGTACAAAGACAACCTCCCTTCAAGGCAGATGTTCATTAACCTATCATCACAAGTTATTTCTTATCAACTGTCTGATTGGCATTAAGGAGCTCTTTGTACCTAGGCTGGTTTGTGGCTAGAAACCAGCGGGAAGTAGATTTTTGCTTGCCTTCATATCCAGATCATACAGGACCCGATTGCCTGGTCCAGCGGGATCGGCCACGTACCGGAGCAGAAGATACTTGGGTTTCCTCCAAGCCCGGAACAGATATCAGGTATATTTGCTTTTTAGTAGGACACTTTTGCCAAGACCGTGATTTTTCTGGTGGGCTAGCATTGGAGACTGCAAGAGTTTGGAGCCCAGAAAGAAACACTAGGTGGACCCAAGCATTGCAGAGAAACTCTTCTCCAATATTCATGCATGAAGTACTGCTGGGATTCCCATGCCTGTGACACAGCCAAGACTTTAAACAAAAGCAAAGTTGTTCATGGGATCAAAAAAAAAAAAAAAATTAAGTACTACCATACCTGCAATCAGTTTTATTCTGTTTTAATCACCCCCTGAACTCCTTAAATCCCCCCTGCCTCCTGCCGCTTTGACTGCAACTCAAGTGAAACATCAGTTTGCTTCACAAATCCAGCTCCTGTTGCACAGCCTGCTTTGTGCCAGCAGCTGTAGGAAGCCCTGCCTGTTTGCAGGACAGTGCAATAAATGCTGCAGCACAGCAGAGGGAGCAGTGTCCTGCTGGGAACCCCCCCCTCCCGGGGGAGGAACCACCAGATAACAGCTCCTTTTTTGATTTTTTTTTTTTTTTTTTTTTTTTTTTTGTCATTTGGAGGGGGTTTAACTGTTTATCCCCCCACCATTTGCTTCAGTGGTCTTTGGTCTTATCCCTGAAGTGGAATCCCACAGGTCTCAACCACAGCACTAAGGATCCCAGTTCAAGACATGCATTAGAAGTTGATCTGCAGAGACCCAGGCTAGTTTAGGGCACCAGATTTGCTTTTACGAATCAAGTAAATTCGGTATTTGAGACCAAGGTAACTGGTGAGCTTGCAATTTGAGCAGCTGCAGCCTGCAGATTGAGACATTGGGGTGAGTTTAGCAACTGTCCCCTTTTTTTTTTGGCGCCTGTACTCCAGCCCACAGCAAAAGCACAAATAAGTATTAGACAGAACAGTATCAGTCCATCCAGATGCAAGGGAGCACATCTCGAGTTACTCTTCAAGAGTCAAATCTTTTAGGGTTGCCCTCCACCCAAGAAACTCATCCAAATAAGAGAGAAGACCACGGAAACAGTCACAAAACAACTCCAAGAAAAGGCACAACGGTCCCTTTAGCACAAGGGGGGGGTCAGGGGAGTTTAAGAGGCAGCAGCACAAGGAGCTGGCCCAGAAGCCTGGTGCTTTAAGGCAGAGACACAACATTCTGCTTCTCATTGTTCATGTTCACAACTAAGAAGGGGAGAGCTGGTCGTGTCTGACAAAAGGAGAGATTAGTTATATTTGATTAAGAGGCACATAAATACTCATTCCTTTGTCTTCCTCCTGTAGAATTTTTTTTTTTTTTTTTTTTTTTTTTTAAACCTACAGCTTCCCACAGCTCCTCAGGCACTGCTGGCTCTCTCAGGGCCAGCAAGGACCAGGACTGGTGCTCAGACCAAGGGCTGCTGGGCAGGTCGGAGTCCTTTAGGTGCAGATTGGGCCCAGATGGTGATTTCCTCCTGGCACTAGTAGGAGTTGGGGAAAGCAAGCAGTCTCTCTGGTGTGCTCTGCCAGAGCTAGAGACAGAAACTCCCTGGCAAAAGTCATGCCAGCGTGCAGGTTTTATTAGGCTAGGACCACGCAGCCAACTTGTGTTACTACCAGCTAGAACAGGGAGATGCAAGCAGGATTGAGCGCTCGAACATCATAACTGTCTTTGCTGCACAGTCCTTACCCTAAGCACAGCCCCCTCCCCATGCCCCAAAATACGATTCGTTTTGCCTGGGACAAAGATGCTTTCACCTCCAGGAGGTATTTAAGGGTCCATTAAGAGCACATAAGGGGAGCAACTCTCACCCAACTGTTGCCTTCTTGGAAAGGAGCTGAATGCCACAGGAGGGAACTGCAGCTTGGGGAGGATCTGACTGCAAAGTCCCTCCTCCAGCACACATTTGGGACAGGGGATAGCAGCAGGAATAAGCCTTTTCCTCTTTGGAGGAATGTTCCAGGTATGTCTCACCTCTACAGGAGCAGCAGGAATAAGGACTCCCTAACAAGAGCTAAAAGACCTTCCAGTCAGGATGCCTAAGTGTGAAGATCCCACCTGCCAGCAGAGCAGGAGCCAGCACAGCTGGACACCTGCAATACTAAGCTGTGGTTCATGTGATGGACAGCAATGCTGCCCAGACTTTTGTCTCCTGACCATGTTGGTTAGAAGGGAATGAATGAACTCTGTTCTCCTTGTCTGGGGCCCTAAGGGCCAAAACATTAACCAGAGACTACTTGGCCATCCCTGGAAGCCGCCTAGACCACAGGGTGAGAAAGCCATACCCTTCCCACGTGTCCAGGAACAGGAGATGCTCAGGCTTTCCTCTCAGTAGGGACATTAAAAGAGTTGCTCCTCATCCAGCCATCTATTTTCACCAGACATTTCACGAGCAACATTTGAAATCAGGCAGTCCGAGACTGGCCAAACTCACCCCTTACTAGAACGGTGGTGTCACAACACACTAAGACAAGACTTGGTCAGACTTAGGTCCCTGCTAGCTGGGCTTATCTTGGAAACAAAGGGAGTAAGAGGGACATTTGGTGGTCTGCTAAAAACTTAAGTTGCAGAAGATTTGTCCGGAGGTCTCTCCAGGCTGCAACCAGCGAGCTGTAAGTTTGGCACGGACTTGTGGCCACTGAAGGCTTCCACGAGACAGGTCAGCCCCATGCGCTTGCCTTGGCTGACCGATTAAAGCATCCTGTGCCGTGCAGCCCATCCCAGGGTCTCCCAGGATCCCTGCAACGTAGGTGTGGAAAGCAGGAGAGAGAGATTTCCCCAGAGAAGTGCCAACACAAAGCCTAATCTAAATCTGACCCACACCTTGGAGTCCTACTGCACACCAAACGCCTTCTCAAGCCTTTCCACCTCTTGTAGGAAAGGAGAGGTGCATCACACCTGAATAGGGTAGGGGAGCTGAAGAGAGAGAAGGGAGATGACGTGGAGAGAGCAGCTCAAGAGAGGAGCAATAGCACATGGACTTCATCGCTTTTACAGCTACGCTCTTGTCCTCAGGCTCCTGAGCACGTTCCACCCAAGGGCAGGATTTGAACCAGAGTTTGAAGGAATATTGCTCACGGTTATTTTGGTATAAAGGAAAAAGTTACTTCTAAGAGAGCGTGGTATGGAAATCCATCTCCCAAGAAGATGGATTAAACTCTAGCCTGCCACTTTAACACCCGAGTGTCAGTTTACCTTTCTGCAACAATTAAACAGAGGACATCTCCATGGAGCCCGTCAAAGCACGGCTCCATTTCATGGCTCATTAACAGTAGGACACAGCGTCTCCGCCTGTATCATTGCGCCCTGGAGCCTGTAGCAGCAGCCGACCAAGGACCAGAGAGCCCAGGCTCCATCTCCCTCCTGCCAGCACATGCCTGAGAACCAACACATCTCATCATTAGAGGACACAGCATACGCTGGTACAGCAGGACTGCCGAGACCCAGCCATGCCACTGAAGTCACCTAGGAGGTGACATTCAGCAAAACACGGTTTTCCATTGCTTTGGTTTCTGTATGGGTAAGATCATGGGAAAAGCCTATCCTGAAATGATGTTACGACTATACAAAGAGTCCTGCCAGCCTAATGAGTAGGTCTCAGGTAGAGATAAACACACAATAGATTTGCACAGAGCCACAGCTGTATAGCTGACTTCAGCCTTAGTTTAGCCTCAGAGCATGAAGAGATTGTTGATTCCAGTAGAGAACACACTTCCCAGCCTTTTTTTGTGCAAGAGTACAATTTAAAGGAAAAACCTCGGTAACTAGTCCAGCCACTGGCAACCCAGCCCCTCTTCTGCAGTTAGCAGCGACTCAAACAATGCGAATATTTTCACTGCTGCTAGAGGCAGCGTGCTGGCGATAAGGAGTTTAGCATGGCATTTATTTATTTTCAGAATGCTAATGGATTTAGAAATAAGCGATGGTCCTTACCCAAGACTCAGCTGAACGTGCTCAAAGAACAGACTGGAGCAGCAGATCCAGATGATGTCATGTAATAGAGCAATAAAGAATTACACAACTGAAGGCAACAGATAAAAACAGGAACGCTCAGCAACATCTAAAGATGTAATAAGGAATAACCTTAAATCTTAGCTATGCATACTTACAAAGCCCCTTGCCTAACACATCCAGTTAGATCACACAACATCCATGGAGATAAATATTTACCTGAAACCTTCATGACCAAGAAGAGGAGGGCACCAGGCAGCAGTGCAGTTTCGTACCAAGCAAAAACACACAGGAAGCAGCAGAGGTGAAAACAAGCCTAATGAAGACCAACATTTTCCAGGCAAAGAGTCATTTTTAACAGACTCAGCAGCAGGTTCATGAGAACTTGCAGCACAGAGAAGCTGGTGGTCAGGAGCAACTCTTAACAGTTTCCAGACAAGCTAAACACCCCCCCACACACACTTCTAACACAAAAAGGGATCATATTCTGGGATGCACTTGTAAAGATTCTTCACACTTTGGGATGATGACTTTCATCTCGCTGAGCAGATAAAATTGCTGGCAGCAAATACGCAAGCACAGAAAAAAGCCCCTCAAGTTCCACAACAAGCTTCAAAGCCCATAGTGGTTTATTTGCTGCTAAAACGGATTCACAGTTTGCTATGCTTGTTTAACTTAGAGTTGCATGAAAAGCCTCTTGCTTTTCTCTCCTTGAAGTGCCACCCTCCCCCAGCGATGGGACGGTAGGGTACAAGTAGCAGGGATGCACTGGTTTTCCATGTTAAGTGATTACTATTAAACACCTTTAGCTTTGACGCTGCAGACTAGGATAAGAACTGGATATTTGGTAAGAGGATGCAGTAGAAGAGGCATTTCAAGAAACCTGTCAAATCCCAGTAGTCAAAGAGTTGGAGTTGAGTTTGAGAAATGCAGCATCCCTGTTCAGGTCCTTTTAGAGAAGAGGCATTGCTATCCTCCTTGGATTCACCGAGAGCACATGGTCTCCATGTACCCATGGGTTATCACACCTGGTCAGGTTCGAGAGCCCACCACTTTCAAACAACATCAGTTTTAAGGAGATAGCTGCCCTCTGAAATGAGTAGAGTGACAGTAAAAGCTAATACAACAGCACAACCCAAAAGTGGAACAACACTTCGGGACTCTGCTCGTCTGTTATTGAGGGAATGCTGATGCCAATACCTAGTCCCTACGGGGACTGGAGAGCCTCTTGGCCAGCCAGATACAGAAGTTTATGGTGAGCTGAAGGCCCCACCAGCAATAAAGTTATGTTAGAACTAAGCTTGGAAATAGATGCTCAGATTAAGCCAAGCAACGATTCATGGCTTCGCTTCCCCACCAGTAGCACAAACACAACTTCAGGTCTGCAGTAAGGAAGCAACAAGGGGATCCGTTTTCTCACTTTTAAGTAAAAGCCCATAGGAGATACCAGTGTGCCTCAATGGCACAGAAAGGACAAAACCCTTTTAAGAGCTGTTTCAGTTTGGTTGGGGGCATCAAGGGATGTGCGTAGAGCTGTCTAGCTTGCAGTCCCCTAACCCTACTAGGGAATGGAGGGACACACTTTGGTCATTTACAGGACACATCTAATGAGGTGTTAGCCACCTTCACCACTTTCCTTGGTAAGAAATGCTCTAGCACAGAGCAGCCAGGCAGCATTTATCTCAGAAAATCCCCCAAATCACTCAAGTTTCATAATTCAAAAAGATTTCCATCCTATTCCAGGCCTACAGATATGGGATAGAAGTTTTCCCATTTATGAGTGAGCCTTTCAGGGCTAATTAGAGCATGAAAAACAGTAGCTGGGTATTGACACACTGAAGCACAGACTATTTAAATAGAGCTTTCGTTAATCAAAAACTTAATCAGCTGCTTGATGATAAGTGGCATAACAGACTGCAGGAGCCACTGCCTGAAGATACAGCCACAGTTTTGTCTCATTTCCACACGCAGGTAGGTGATGTGTTTGCAGAGGGACCATCACCTAGCATGGTTTAGGACACTGGTACGCAGACCTCGCCATCACTCCAACCTAAACACTAGTAGCACCTCTCAACAGCAAATTCAAGATTTTGTAATCCACCTCCTAGACAGTGAGAGTTCCTCTCCCTACTGCCATTAAATTAAACAAAACCAAGCTCTTTTGATGTTAAAACCCCAGCTGACTCAAACATGCACACTATTAGATAACACTTGTTCTTAAAACTAGTTTGGACCAGTAGCATTCCCACCACCTAAAGAACAGGATAAATAAAGCCCTTGATGCTATTATGAAGCAGCTCAGTACACATATAATTATATTTTTGCATTAAATGCCATAGACTATTGATGCCATCAGGGACTTACCTACTCCCTCTGTGAATAGTGACAAAGCATAAGGCCAAGCAGGAAAGAGTCTGAAAGCATTACAAATGGCCATCTTTCTTGTTTAAGCACACACTTGCATTTCTCTTCTGTTGGTTAATGCAAGTAGTCATGCTGTGAAGCTGTATTTTAAGCGTAGGTGGCATTAACTCAAAGCTCAGGGCCTTCCTTCTTGACCTTGCATTTCAGTCCACCATTCCACTGCAAGCTCTGTGTTGAACCAGCCAGGTTTCATTCAGCCCAGGGCTTTCCTAACTGTTAAGCCGTAGGCTTCTTGCCAGCAAGGCCAAGAGACCTTCTGCAGGAGCTCAGAGGGTCCGCAAACAGATCTACCTAGCTGAGGCTGGGCATAACCATCTGCACCTTCTCCACCACCAAACACCACCTCGCTGGTTGTATGGTTTGTTGGTTCCCCCCCCCCCCCCCCCCTCCCTCTTTAACACCACATACATCCATTTTCCATGGGATGGAAGAAAGGATAAACAGTTGGACAAGCCATTCTTGAGATAGAACAGAATATTTTCAGTTTGGAAGGGACCTACTGTGATCATCTAGTCCAACCGTGAGATGATTAAATCTGCTTTCTACAACCCTTTGTAGAAGGGGTAAACTGTTTCAGAGTGATCTGGAGGCTTGTAGCTTTCTTTTCAGTCTTTGCAAGGCAGAAAGGGAAACTCTTAAGCATTTGGTACCCAAGTAACAAGCTTGAAATCACCTGCCAGTCTACAAAGGAGAAACTGTTCCATGAAAACTTCCAGGTAGACTGCAAGATTTTGCCACGTTTTACAGCTCCCATTTTGTGGCTTACATTTGTCCCATTCATATCCATAATCAAGCAGCTTAGCATTAACAGTCAGCATTTTAATAATTTGGCTCTGTTGCTCATCGTGGAGCACTAGGCAGATAGGTTTAAAGCCTGCAGTTGGAATCACTCACTCCAACGTTGTTGGCAGAGCTAAACAGGATCCTGAGAGTGAACAATAAAATGATTAGTTTCTTAGAAACCTGACCTGCAAGGAAAGTAATTGTGGACAGGCTTGGAGACAGAGGAACTGGAAAAGGAACAGAACAAAACCAAGCAAGGTAGTTTTGGCTCACTAGCAGGAAAGTTTTCAACTATTAAGCCAGTTAGACTGCAGTCTAGTCATCCTCTCCCAGAAGAGTATTATTCCTGCACAAACTGGAAAAACCCAAAGGTTGCTGTACAGCAAACAAGGGAGTTTTTGGTGGTGGTTTTGTTGTTTGGTTTTTTTTAATAGCAGAAAGTTGGAAGAAAAACAAGTGTTTCTTATCTCTGATTTCAGTGTCTTACCATCAGTCCTGTGCCAGAAGAATATAAAATTACTTCTTTGTCACAGGAAAGATCCCTACATGGAAAGGGACACAAGATATTCAGTGTAGGATTCATTTCTGAAGCCTTGCAGCTGCATACAACTATATAGTTGTGTTCAGATGCAGACACCTCAAGACACCTGCGAGCTCTCTGGTAAGAGATTTTCTTACCTAGGCAAGAGTTCATAACCCATCCAGATAGTTTCAACTCATACAGATGTAAATGAGCACACTCGGCCTCAGTGCACAACACAAACCCACTGTGTCCAGCCAAGCTTGAGAGCTTCAACCTAATGTCTCTGAGACTCCATCACTTAATTTTGGAGTTTTTTAGATAGACCATCCGTACTCTCCTTTCTACATTCTCCACTTGAGGCTGCCAAATTATATGAAGTGTCTTAAAGTATTGTTGCTAGTAGGGCTCTTACCCCAACAATGAGCAGAAACAAGTTTTATACACCCAACTGACAAAAAACCAAGCCTTATTTACCAGTTTGAGAGCTGCATTCAGAATTGCTCACCATGACAGACTTGTGTGTGCCAAGCTGCAGATCCTGTTCTGCAGACAGCTGCAATTACAACACCTACCCCCTGTCCTTCACTTCTAGATTTATTTTTTTGGGGGGACGGTCCCAGCTGAAGATAACAAGTAGACTTCAAAGAGCCACCTACAGAAGTGCTGGCACACTATCATCCATTCAGATGGCTTCCTCTTGCAGACAGACTGGCTCCTGGCTGGGAATCCTGAGAAAGTAGGTAGAAGAGACCAAAATTAAAGCTGAGAGTAATTTAACAGTAATCTCCTTCTCTGGGAAGGTCCCACACACCCTGCCTTTTTACCAGCCTTCCAGTGAGCAAGAAGGTCCTGAAGTCCTAGGATGTGGCAAGCGATTACACCCAAAGACAGAGTAAAGCATGTCATGAGCACAACTCCATCACAACATTACGTCCTTTTTTTTTTTTTATTAGGTGGTCAAAGTCCACAAGAGTTCAACCGGTTTGAAGTATCCACAAAGATGAGCTTGTAGAAGGAGCCTCAATGTCATTTCTGATCTCTCAGCACCAGAACAACCAGAACTAAGATTTCACTTTGAAAGGGAATATGCCCTTGCACTGGTTTAACACCCACTACAGAACTACCACTTAGCTTCTAAATGAAGCCAAATCCTGTTGGTAGTCTAAGGGGTTTGCTCCCCCTCCTATGGAAAAAAAAAAAATCTGAGAAAAAACATACATCTTAAATCTTCCAAAAACTTCTGGTGTCCAAGAAACTCCAGCAGACTGATATGAAGACAGGCAGCTAGAGTCAGCTTGTCAGACTGGCCTGCAATTGCTATTCCCACAGGAGAATATTTTTGCACCCTGGTAAGCTAGACAGCAGTTAGGTTTTGGGAACACTTTAGTTCAGAGCTAGAAACAAGTCCTCTATTCACAGCATTTTCTTTCCCCAAGACAGTGCCAGCCTCGGAGCATTTTGTCTCTGAACATTGACATCTTGAACTTGAGACCTGCCGGGAACCAGATAAGTAGCTAGAATTGGGGTCACAGAGTTGACATTATTAAACCAACTAATGCATGATGCTGCTAAGTGGAGGAGGTCCTTAAGTAATCAAATTTACTGTAACTCCACACCGCTCTAAGCTTTAGGGAAGGAGAGGTCCAATGATGCCTTTCCCAGAGCAATCCTCCTGCAGAGCAGCAAGAGGTTGATCCTCCATCCCCTTCCAGGTACCAAATATGCTGATCCACAAAAGATACCTGGTCAAAAATTCCTACATGTATATTTGCCTTCATACACAAACATGCCAAGCACTCATGTTGGACATGGAGCTAGCAATGCTCTTCCCTAAAACGATGCAAGAACATTTAGGTAAGAAGTTGCATTCATCTACTTCACCTCCTTGGCCATGCAGCTATTTCAAGATGGTTGTCCATCTCTCCCCACCCAGGTCATGGTTGACACTAACTTTATTCCTTCAAATCTTTCTCTCACTGTCAGAGTAAGCTACCAACAGGCTATACGCTGCTGTCAGCTGGCAAAAACAGAGGGGAGCAAATCAAGGCAGCGTTTGAAAGGAACAACTCCGGCAGGCTGCTGCTCTAGCACAGTTCTGTTTTCAGCCCGGGGATACAAGGCAGATACCCACGGTGCATTTGAATACAGGGCTTGCATGCCATTACAAGTGTTTTATTGACCATACACTGAGAACACCACAGCTGTTAACTGCCGGTCATCTTCTGTCAACAAGTGCTCCAGGACTGCCCTCTAGCTTAGTCAGGCTAGTTTGATGATTGCTACCTGAACTATCACAGTCAAAATACTTTACTGTACTCTGGAGCAACGCTACAGGGGTTACCAAGTACTGAGAGCCAGTTGTGGTTGAGCTATAGGATCTCCCTGGGTCTTTTCTCACCTCCTTAGGATATAGGCATTCAGTGCCCAACAGATCGGGATAAAGATATTCCATCTTGGTCCACGCTGATAAATTAAGTGCTCTTGTTAGTTTTAGCAAGAAATCCTCACTGAAGATTTGACCCGAGCTTGCCACCCAGCTTTGTGCATCTTCACCACACGCAATTGTCCCCAGGCAGCCTGCCTAGACATCACGTCCCTGGTGTCTGTCCCTCAGCAGCAGACCAGAGAAGGAATTTGTGTCCTCACCAGAGACAGGCTGGTTTTGTCTCAATACCAAAGCCAGTTCAGGTTTCAAGCTGTACCCAAAGCAAGGTAAATGAGATCTGACAGCTCTAGAGATGTTCAAAGCCTTATCAAAGTCTTATCCCTTATTGCCCAAGGTACATGCTCCAGCTCAGAACAGTTTAGCACAACTTGCAGTTGATTTCAGTCTATATCAAACTTATCACTGCCTAGATCTGGTGTGGGTTGAGTCACCAGACTGCTTTCAACCTCACTCATTAAAAAGGTTGAAATCACTAACTAGCAGTGTCCCAATCCCACAACGCATACTGAAGTGCTGAGAATGCCATCCTAGCTGGATTCAAGGTTGTTATCTGGCTTTCTGAAAGACTAAGAGGTTCACCTGGTACATTTCCTCTGTAAGAAGTGTTATGATCATCAACAAGCAATAGAAACTATGAGGAAAGAGTTTAGCAAGTCCTATGAAAAACATAAGGAACAGCTTAGTAAGAACTGGGGAAGAGAGCAGGATGTAGACAGCTAAAGACTCAGCCCATCTCCTTACAACATCCACACAGAGCGAGTGTTTCTAGCCACACTTCCCACGCAAACATCCCATTAAGGTTTTGGTTCTGCAGAGAAAGCCAAGGCCTGGAGCACTCTTGCTACCAGTACCTTACCTTTTAACATAATGGGAATTGCTGATGATGGGTATGGTGGAAAACAAGAGCATCTCAAGAGCTTACAAACAGCTCCTTCCACTGATCAACAAAATCTGCATCCAGCCTAGTATCCTGGATTGGATAACAGCTACAGACAAATACCTAGAAGAGAGCTTTAACACCAGCCCAGCCTATAGGGAGGCCTCCTGGGGCATCTTCCAACAAGTCTGGAGACCAAGGACTTTGAGAGTTAGAGGTGGGTCTCTGCACTTCATAGCCTGCAGCACACGTCCCTTCCACAGAAGGGCTCACTCATTCTTTGAGGTCATCTGCATTTCAGCATCTCCAAAATCCTGCAGCAGGGAGCTCGAGCTCCACAGCTTAGCATGCTGTCACAAGGACAGTTTCCTTTTGCTGGGTATTTAAGCAAAAAATTTGCATAACGTGCCTTCATTTCCCACTTCTAGCTGCACTTTTCCGTTTCTTTCCTTGTGACCTCTTCCAGGTTGGAGATAATTTAACTTTTCATCATGCCTTGTACAGAAGCTATTTTTGACCTTGGCCCTCACCGTTGCCTTTCGGACCCTCCAGCGATGTCTAGGGCTGCTGGAGGGGCAGAAGAGGCACCTCTACATTTGGGAGCACTGCGTTTTACAGGAATAAAGCCGGGTTTAAAGAAGCAAGGGGAGCAAAGACACACGAGGACACCTCTCCTTGCCTACCAGAGGTCACGGTGCTTTTGCTCCATTATTGTCTGGGTAAGCCAGAAACTTCTCACTTCAAAAGAAGATCAGATCATACAGTCGTTCAGATCTTCAGCAGCACAAACAGAATTAGCGGTGGCCTGGAGGAATACAACTTTGACAAACTATTTCAGATAGGTTAAGCAAATCTGGCTCAATAACACAAGTTTATGTTCCACCTCCCTCTGTAAATCATGCCCCAGCAATGACACTGGAGCACAGTTTAATGGAGATAGAGTTGATTAACAGTGCAAAGGAGAGCACCACAGAACCAAAGCTGGGAGTTAAATAATCATACAATTATTATCCTAACAGAATACTTGCTGCTAACACAAAAGATTTCCAAGAGTTTGATGCTTGATGAAGCAACAGCGCCTCCGCTCCTAAGTGAGCCGATTGGCACAGAGATTTCAGCCATCCAGAAGAGGGTTTGTTTTTTTTTTTTTTTGAAGGCACAAAGCACAGCAGCCCAGAAGAACAGAAGAACAGAACAGGGAGCTCTGGGGGAAGCAGCTGAGCTGCTTTGAAGCAGGCTTCCTGCAGGTAAAGCCTTCCCTAATAGAGGGAGAGATACACAGACATACTTCCCATCAACCATCCCTGAGAACAGGCTGATTAATTAGGGGGTGGATCAGGACAGGAGAAGCAACAAGTCTTCCCAGGCCGTACAATTCCTACATTTTTACAGCAGGGACTTTCGTATGCTCTGAGCAGACAGTGCCCTCAGGGTGGTATTCCCCTTGGCAGACTATTGTGTTGATGCGAGATGGGTACTGGAGTCCTGGGGACATCACATCTGTTTAAGATGACCAGGTAGCCCCTGATATCCAAGAGACCCCAAGGCTGCCAAAACCTCCTCTTAACACCATTACAATCTTGGAACATGGCTCATTGGCACAGGAGAACGTGAAAGGAACCCTTTTCTACCTGCATCCTTTGGAGGCAGCTCCTCAGAGCTGGAGGCTCTCCATGGTTTTAAGACCAGCAATTTTTGGGTGGGTTCCAGGTACTTTTCACAAACAGCTCCTGGCCAACCCAAACTTCTGAGAGTTGGCGAGGGCTGGGAATCCCAGGTCACGGCCAACTTGGGCCGCTGCCTGTGTACCTGCAGCAGGAGCATGAATGAAGTTGCAGGACCAGCAAGCACTGGAGCTATCCGGGGTAACCCCAAAGCCCTCCCTCTCCTCCTTCATCCACTCTGCAGGGCAGGGACACCCCATCCCCATCTGCATATCCCACCACGTAGCACCCTGTCTGATCCACGGGGCATTCACTGCTCAGATAAAGTAGAAAACAAGATGTATCTTCATCACACTGTAGTGAGTTTCAAAGCAACAAGAGCCAACTCACACTAGGACAAGCTCTTGCTGTCGGCTTCATAGCCTGCTCAGGCCCTCTCATCCCAAGTGGGAGACAGAAAGACACAAGCCCAGCAGATTTCCTACGGGTAGCCTTGCCTCCAGCCTCACCATCCAAAAAATCAGTGCTAGTTATCAGCCCTGCCATCACCACCTCTACTAGGGGGAGGCAGACCATGGCCACAGGCTACTCTACCATCTTGCCTCCTGCTTCAACCTAACCCACAAGTGGTCAGGTTTGGATTTTTTATTCCCCCCCCCCCCCCCCCCCTCCACCACAACAGCCCAAGAGTTGTGGACCGATGCGGCAAGAGTTACACAAGGCTGTGCCGCACAGATCCTCCAAACGGAGCCGGGAAAAGGCTGGCGTCCCCATGCAGGAAGACCCCCTGCCTCCGGAAGGAGCTCCGAGGGGAAGCGCTCACTCGGCAGCTTCCTGGCTCGCCTGGCCAGGAAAACTGTTTGTGCTGGCAAAACCCGGCCGGGGGACACCGCCGCATTTTGTCTTGGCTCGTAACAATTACCCACGGCCAGGGACAGCCCCAGGGGCTACGCTCGGGCATCGGGAACAAAGCCACAGGAGCAGATAATAGCGTCCGAAAGCGGTTCATCCTTTCAGCATCTCCTGAGGAAGTACCCCAGCTCCTGCATGGGCTTCCCCTACCTCCAAGCTTCAAAGAAAAAAAAAAGAAAGAAAAGGTTTGGAGGAGATCAAGGCAGAGATAAAGCTGCATGCCCAAGTTCAAGAAGGGAATAGAGCAACAGGAGCAAAATTTAGGTCTCTCCAGTCCCAGCCATGCATCTGGGTGATCCTTCCTCCTCAATGCTCCGTGGCTGGGTGATCCTTCCTCCTCTTCTCAATGCTCCGTGGCTCATTCCTTGCTCTGATAAGCCTGACACCCCCATCGCTGTTCTTTTATTGCCTGCAGAGGGGCTGTTGCTTGGGCAGAGGCTATCCCTACCAGGAGCAGCAGGGAAGAAAGCTACAGCTGAGAACTGCACATTCACTTTAAGCTTCCTGGATCAGGGAGATGGCAGAGGGAAATAATAATAAAAAAAATAAAGAAGTTAAGAATTGTGTGCAATAAATGCTGTGGTTGATTGCTGAACAAGTTTGTCTGTTAAGCAGATCCCAATTAAGGGTGTCACTTCTGAGTGTTACAATATTCCTAGTGTTCAATTCTTAGAAATATTAAAGTAGCAGGCATGGGAGCAGGCAGCAGGTCTTCAAAGCCTTCTCTCTAGGTTTTCGGCTATCCAGAGGATGCCAGAGGCACACAAAGTAAACATAGCTGTTGCTGCTTTTGAGCATGTATATCTGCAACAGACTTTAAGGAGCCCAATAAAAGCAGTCTGGGCAATCTCCAAGTGTTTCCTAGATCCAAAGAGGTCTAACCAGGTGTAGACAGAAGAAAGTACTCTTTAGAAAAGCATCTGCAGCTAGTTCATCTTCATTTAAAATTGCTCTCCACTTTTCCCCCACTTTCTGCAGCCTTTAGCCCAACATCACAGCACTAGCTGACCTTGGAGAAGTCATTTGGGCTTCGCCTCACCTCCTCGAGAGCAAGGAACACCAGGGCTACCAAAACCTTTCTTGACTCTTGGTTATAGCTTTGCCTCTGGATGGATCCTCGTCCACCTCCACTGGTGTTTCACTTCTCTAGCTGGAGCCAAATAAGCTGTCCAGTTATCTTCCTCTTGATAAGGTCTCCCAGGGAAATCAGGCTCTTGGACAACCCAAGAGTGTTTTTTCTAGAGGTAGGAACCAATGCTCCCTCACTTTGTTAGCGACAAGTGTTTCCCATCCAGCTCCCCCTGCCCACTCCATCCTGGCGTGCAGATCCTTGCTCCTGGGGGTGCCCAAAGCCAAGCTGGTGACCGAGGCCATTTCAGTAGGTACCTGCACTTTAATGCAGTCTGTAGCAAGGTCACACACTATAAACATCTTAAATTTGTCAAAATGGACTTTGCTACATCTAAAAGACCCCCACAGTAGCATAAGAGTTTTTCTTTAGAGAAAGGCACTCTGCAACACCACCGAGAAAGCCACCATTTAGCAAATGGATTTCTGCATTGCACTCAGAGCAGTCTTTTTGCTGTGCCAGATTGGTTTTGTGCTGCAAAGTTAACTCTTCCACACAAAAGAGGGAACACTGAGTGGGTTATGACTTCCTTCTGTTAAGTCATTTAACAAGAAAGGAAACCCCAGCAGAATACACAGCACAGCATGTCCTGCTTTGTCCTGCACCATAGGATCCCTGTCCTGCACATCTTTAATTTGACTGAACGTAATTGCAGAGTTCTGCTTTTCTTCCAGAAAGAACATTTTAGAGAGCTGACATCTCCCAGCGTGAGTGCCTTTGAGTGTCAGAGGCTTTTCTGGGGACAAGTTTGTACAGCCAGAAGAGCCAGGGACGACATGAGGAGGAACCCCAACCACCATGCAACAGCCGCGCTTTTGGAAGCCAGCAAAATGAAGTCCAGAATAGGTACGTATGGTCTGCTCTGCTCAGTTCTGGCTAGCATCGCTCTTGGCCTTGCTATGACATCTGTTGTTTCATAGCAAAGCCTCCTGTGAGATTACACACATGATTTAGCCCTTGCAACCTTGCCAACCTCACACATCATTATCACAGCCACTTCTCATGCCGCCTCTACGACACCACCTTAGCCTACAGGCTTGCAGTACGATTTGGCCATCAAACCCATAAGCAGGATCGCTGGACAAAAAGCCCTCTGAAGTGGGCCTGAACTCCTGCCCTTTTGGATTGCAGATGGCTAAGTTCTGAATTTGTTTTCACACACTCCGAGTTAAAAGTTTGTCAGATGTGAAACTGGACATTTAGCCAAAAAGAGTTGCTGGAGCTCAAGTTCAAAAGACTCTCAGATCTGCTATAAATTACCAAGCTGTCTCTCAAGGGAGAGAGTCTGTAGGGATTAAACACTCAGTGCCTCAGAAAAAGATAAATTTGTTCTCCTGTTGTAACATGGGGTGTTATCCCAGGGGTTAATTTTAGATTTTTAATAGGCAGAAATTACATGGGAGAATTCTCAGGGGGGTCAGGGGACAGGGGAGTTTGCAGACACAGACCTATCTTGCAATCCAGCATGACATTTGCAGTGCTTTAAGCTTAAGAAGCTTTACTTTCAAAGAGTTGTTTTACATTTCATCTCAAAGTTGATTCAGATTGAAACACCACCGCCAGAGAAGATGGAAGGAATTCTTTAGGCTAACATGTCCGGGTGCATTAGTTAACTGAAGGCTCACGCAAGATGCGCAACCGCAGACAACTCATCCCTCTTATACCCTGCAAAGGAGATGCCCTGTTACAGAAAAAAGTCTTCCTTAACGCAGTCATCCTCCCTCATTTTGCAGGCGAGGAGTGCGCACAGGCAGAACAGAGCATCCCAAAGCCACACCGGCGCTGCCGGAGGAGAGGAAAACAGGGAACACCTCTGGTCTGCAATATTACAGCATCTACGGTGCACAAGCCACAGCGCTGATCCCTTCTCCCCCAGCTTCCCCAGGAGATGAGGGACCAGAAGACCGTGCATATTACTCAAGAGAAGGAGAGCCCCAAATGGCTGGTGACATTGAGGGAAGAACTCATTTAAGCAGATCAGGTTGGTTTGGGTTAGCAGATTCTTGCTGCAGCCCAAGGCTCATCTACCCACAGGGAATTTCAGATACCTAAGAGAAGTTATTTTGAGTGCTATGTAATAGATATATAGCCTTACCCTGGGGGGGTGTGGTGTGTGTGTTTCTTAAGTAAAATTTAATTTCAAGGGCTCAGATAATACCAGTATTTCTATATTAAGATAATGCCCGGCAACATAAGCAGGTATTAGAATGTTATTTTAAACACCGACTGCCTCATACTTTTCCACTGGTGGTTTGAAACACTCTTAAGATCATCAGTAGTGGTTGTTTAACACAAACCTTACTAACATCACAGTACCCTAATAAGTAAGCTTCATGAGCAGACTTACTTCCTAATTTTGGAAGCATTGTTACCCCAGATACAAGTGACCAGCGCAACCAGAATGGTTTTACCTTCAGACTTCTAAACACACCCTTAGAGGGACCTACAAGCAGCCACAGAGCTTGTTTTGGGCAGACAGACTAGCTGGTGGACATTATTGACCTTTTCATGTTAAGGGCATCCATGGACCTGCAGCTGAGTGCTCTGGATTGTCCACAGTTTGTGCAGAAGTCAAAAAGATATTAACGGTATTAAAGATGCTTTTTCTTCCCATCCACTCTTATCTGCAGTGAAAGTAGACTTGTAAATAGTTCGGTCTATCATGCAGCACTATTTATTTTGTAAGAGGTTTTCAGGCAAAATAGGGTGGGTGTTAACTTTCTTTATCTCCTGCTCTGCTTTTGCTAGCGCTTAGGTAGAGAAGACTGATTGTATTTATTCCTAGTAAGACAGCATACAAAAAATCCTACCATAGATTCATTTTTAAGCTGTCAGTGCCAGACTGGCTCTTAGTTGGACTCTAGATGCAGCTAAAACTGCATATATACAGTATGTTTTACCTGAAGTTGTATTACAGATGTATTTCATGCTGCCCTTCCATGCGGTCATCCAGCCCCACATCAGGCAGAGCAGACCCTGTCACCTCGTCTCAGAAGTAAATCTGCGTGAAGAGTTGCTGGGTGGCCTGTCACCCTAGGGACAAGGTTGCTCCTTCTCACACCAGGGAGGTAAAAAGCAATACTCTTTGCTTTTATACACTCAAGCAACAACTAAGGCTTCAAAAACCTCCAAAAACTGATCAGAAGCAAAAAGCAAGGCCAAGCTTGCAGTGCTGCTCTCTAGGACTTCCCAGGACACTGTTTTCAAGGTTGCCCTCAATTCTTTTACACAAAGCTGCTCAGTATAACCAAAAGTTGCAATTAAGTAAGAATCCAACAGTCAAAGGCCTTGTAAGGGTTACAGAGAATGTGCATGCATAGTTGTGTTTCTATATCCAACCTTTAAAACAGAGCTCATTAAATAGGCATCGGAGACAGCACGCCCCACCCCACATCTGCCTGCAGTCACTGGAGCCATTCTATTAGTTGCTCTCCAAATTCATATTTCACGCTACAAGTGGTGGTCAAGCAATCATCCAAGCAAGCAAATAAACTTGCATTCTTCTCCAAGACACACAACTACCCGCCTCCCCGGATGCATATTTAAATATCAAAGCAGTCTATCCTTTATGACTCCTCCAAAAACATGTCATTCTCACATTCTCTCATCTGCAAAGCTGGAGAGACCGAGTGACCATGGCACATTCGTGACATCTGAATATTCTCCAGTTAATTTTTATCTGCATGTGAACTTTGAGTCAGGGTCAGAATTACACACACAAACCTCTTCTCCTCCGAGAGTCTTTGCGCTGCTGCACACAGTACCTACATTATGCCTTCCACCGTTTTTGATAGAAGGCAACAGTCCAGCATCAACACATCAGGATCCACCTAACTGTTCATATGGCATAGGATGACAACCATATTCTGCCAGAGCCCCCGCAGCTTGCCAGCAGGTAGAACTCGTCTGGAATTTGACCAGCGATGAAGTCACCCATCTTCATGGGTGAAGCCTAAGGACCTCTAATAGAAGTTTTGCAAACACATTTTGCTAAGGGACACCACTTCCTCTGCCCCACAGGGAAATACGTACATTGCAGACACCCCAATCCTCTAAAGAGCTTCTGTTGGACTTCAAATACACAGTACCAATGGCACGCATGGTACCAAGTGCAGAGTGAAGAGCAGCTAGTCAAGGCATTGCAGGATCAAGGCACTTGGTTTCTTGATGTTCTATGCAGAGACTCTGATTAATTTGCACCAGAGCTGTCACCTATTGCCTTTTGAAGGTGAAAGCAAACCTACTGCTATTTCTAAGCAATTAGGCTTTCCTAAGAGGCTCAGCTTCCAGCTGCTTTGTTTTCAGAGTCAAGTATCATTCCTGACAAACACTATCCCAGCTCTTAAAGGAACTGGCTTACATCAGGGACATCATAATTAACCAGGCTCCCAGGTGAGGTACATGTATAGCAAGAGAGAAACACCATAAATAGATGCCTGCATATAATAAAACCCACAACCAGATCAGTAAGCAATCCACCTTCTAGGAGGTAGAAGCAGAGCGGACAAAAGAGACAGTGAGCAAGATACGGGAGACCCACGGCACACAGGAAACTCTGGAAGTGTTGAACAGGACAGTTGGGGCATTTGGTAATGAAAAGAGTGCCACGGATGAAGATTAAGCTGTGCCGACCTCAGGTTGATAGTTAGCTTCACACGTCAGAGGCAGATTCTTAGTTCTGCAGGGAAGTGACAACTTACTGATGTATCTGTCAGCATGAAAAGAGCCGAATTCCTACTTTCAACTAATAGCAGCTAGAGAAAAAGCAGGACTTACAGTGCTACAGTACCTCCACAGAAATCAGCAACAAGAACAAGGCACACTTGAGATGTCTAAGTATCAACACGAAAATACAGGAATTAATGATGAGTCTAGTTTTCAGCTTGCTAGAGGAGCTGAAAAAAGCAGTGGTTTTGGAAAGGGATAAACCAAGCTAACAAGACAGCAGTATCAGCTGACAATAAGAGGTTAAATTCATGGTGATGAATTAAAAACAAAATCAAGTTGTGTAATCACCACCCATATTATCCTTCCTTCAGGAGAAAGGAGCTGTCACCCACAAATACATAGTGCTGATGAACTGATGAGGATGCCAGTTAAGCTAAAAGCCTTGGTATTTCACGGAATTATTCTTCCCCTCTGCCAAAGGAGGTTTACTTAAGAAAAGGTTTTTATTTATTTAAAAGCAACTTGAGCAAAACAGGTAACATCCTCACACAGATAGTCTCTATTTTGGCAATTCTGGTTATAAACCCTCATCTGCTGGGGGAAGAATCCACACCACAGCGTGGATACGTCCCTTCCCTGTAGTACATTTCTCAGTCTCTGGTACACCATGTACCATTTAATATATCCACGTAGAAGGGTCTGAGACAAGAGCTACAGCTGAAAATTACTCAAGAAATAGCCATGTTAATAGAAACCTGCCTCCGAGAATTAGTGCTCATCATTTCAACCTTCCTGTGCCTGTCTGTATTGGTCTCCTTACTAGATATCTGTGTCACACTTGGGCTACATAACTGTCTGCCAGACCCCCATCTTTTACTATTTTAGGTAGTAAAGTACTCAAATGCAGAAGCATCACATTCATTTTCTGCCAATAGCCAGAAGTTTTATTTCCTCATAGTTACAGTAGAATTTAGTGCACACTCAGTACTTTTGAGATAAAGTGTTATTTAAGTGCCATCATGAAGTATTAAAAAAAAAAAAGCCATTTTCAGAGAAGCTGAGATAATTCAGCAGGGAAATTCATTTAAGTTTCTCATAAGGCAAGGGTCTCTCTTCCAAATGCCTTTCCAGCAGAGGTACCTTATCTGTACAGTTTTCATCCCCTAATTATCGAGATGGGAGTCATACATACATTTAAAGAAAATGCAGTGGGGAAGGAGTACTATGGCTTGTCATAGCTCTTCAGCCAGCCTAGGAGATCTTCGTTACCAGAAACAAACAAACAAAAATCTTAAATTGTCAGAAACAAATATTTAGTTCTTCATCAACAGTTACCACCATTCAGGTTAACTCTTTCTCTACTCTGCGTGAACAAAATTATTAAATAAAAATCAGCAACTGAATTCTGTTGTTGCTAGTAGAAATTCAACGTGCAAAATTATTCCTCCACCTCTGTGTAGGACACTTAAATAGTCCTTTCCTTACCCATACTTTTGACCTTCTTCTCCTCCCCATACTACCATGCAACATGGAGATGTGGCCAGATGTCCCACACTGACTCCCTACACGTCAGGCCCACCAAGGGGATGAATGACTTGGTTTCCCTTGCCACCAGCATCCAAGCACTTCTGTCTGGGGCATGCTCTGAAATTTGAGCTAGAACATTGCTCAGTAACCATCTCATTAGAGGAGTTGCCTCTTTCAGAGGGATGTGGATTCCCAAGTTCAACACCTGGCAATGACAGAAACCAATGCCCAAACCCCTCTTAAACTGATCCTGCGCTGCTTACCCCAAACCCAGGAGAAAGCCAGGCTCAGATTTCAGTACCTAAACTCACAGGTTGCTGTGCCTTGTGGCCCCACTGGTTTTTCTGTTAGACTATATTTGTACAACTCCAATACGCAATCGGTAAGAGATGAGCATGAGGACTCCTTTCCTTTGGGAGGGTTAAAGGCTGAAGCAACTTAACATTTCGAGTGCACTGTCAGTAGAAAGCCTCTGAAGTCTGTGACCTAGAGACAGCTCTTGCACTGTCTGGCCAGCTGAACAGCATCGGCAGGAGACAAGATCTGGTCTCTTCCAACCTGGAGGTGTCCACCTTCAGGTAGAGATCTGTCTGTCTGTAAGGGAAATCCTCAATTCAAGCACAGAAGTTGAAGCCTGTCACTGTGCTCACAGCCTGCTCTTTCTTGGTCCCTTGCTGAACTTATTCCAGCTCCAAAGAAGCCCTGCAGAGCAGACGTAATCCCAGCCTGAGAGCATAGTAGAACAAGACTTGGGTTGTAGGTCCACAAAATGGTGGTGGTGGCTACTTCAGTTTGAACCCAGGTCATGCCTGATCCAGGCATGTGCTCCTCCAGCTGCAAGGCTATTTTTTAAGAGCTAGCGAGCAGGAGAACTGGCTATTTTTCTTGTTAATCCCATTGCTTGTTACCATGGAGCTCTGTTGCAAGTTCAGTGCTGTTCGCCCACGCCAAGCACCAAGGGACATCATTACAAGCAAGACCCTTCAAGGGCTTATCAGGGAGATACTCAGTGCACCCAAGATGCTGAGAGCAATTTAAGTTTCCATCAACAAGCTTAGCTTGAATTTGAAGCGACCAGTCAGTGCAGTGGAAGGGGTAAGCTGGTGGTCAACTTTGTTCATCTCAAAGTTTGGCACCCATGTTCATCCCAGGTTGCATATTAAACACTCAGCTGCTTTTAAGGCTCAGAACATGAGAAGCTCGGTAAGTACCGAGAAGGCAAAAGATGCACTGATGCACTTAGGAGGAGATGTAGGGCTTCAGCTTTAAAGATAGCAGTTGTACACAACAATAGCCTGACTACCCTAACCAAGGAGCCAAAGCTTCAGGGAGCATTGAGGGACAGTTCTTCTGATAGGAAGAGAAGCAGCTGAATTGACAGAAGGCCCAAGACCATTTTAGCAGACACAGATCACCCACTGCAGTTCACCTTCCCTATTGCAAAACCCGATGCCCAGTCCGGTTGGCAACACCATGCCTTGCTTGCCAGCATCACCCAGCATAATTCAGGCCTGGGAAAAGGAGTTTAGAGGTGTTGTAGAAAAAGGATTACTCGCATGTCAGCACCTCCTAGTAAGGAAATAGGAGGGCAGAAAGCCATAGCATAGAAGAGGATCTGGGCAGATGTCCGTCATACTCCAGTACTATAGATAGCAGTGTTAAAAAAGCAGCAAGGGCAGGAGAGGAACCCCTAGTTGAGCATCGCAACTACTGTTTCTTCATTCTTTCCCACCCAGGCTGAGGGATAACAAGGATCCTCCGTGTGCCTGGGGGGAATTTGGACTGCAGAAGTTACCAGCACACTACAGCCCTTACACAAATGGCGGCCAAACCAACAGAAAAGAAACTCCAAAAGCCTTCTCCCAAAGCCCAGTGTAAATCACCAAGCCATACACCATAACCCCCTACCTGGGCAGCCAGGCAGCAAAATCCCCCCCGAACACTCTACACCTCTTCTCCCCCTCAGCCCCCAGAACCGGGATAATACAGCCCCTTTGCAAGAGGGCTCTCCAGCCCATACGCGTTCGCGCTGGCTACCGCAGAGCTCGCGCACCGATGTCAGACCAGACGAATGCCACTAACCTCTCACGGGAAACATCTCCATTGCAAGGCGCTCGTTTGAATAGGTCAGACGAACACACTGTGAGACCGCCGGTAATAGAAAGGCCAAGGAGCAAGTCTTGAGAACCCAGACACCAGTATAACATTGATAAAAATACATTCAAAACAGTGAAGTCGGCCAACTCCAGCCTTCCATTTAAAGGATCACTAGATCAACACCAGGCTTATTCCTTAAGACACAGACAGTAGGAGATGAAGTTTTTAAAAAGTTGTTGAATCACACCCATTCTTAAAAATAAATCAACTATTAAAAGACACACTGCTTTAGAGATACGTACTCCTCATTGTCCTAATTACAAAGTTGGCTGAATGCAGCTCTTTGAAAAATGAAACATGGCTGTTGTCATGCTGTTTCAGCAGGGTGGTGTGTCAGAGGAAGTTCTCCAGCAGACAATGTTCTTTCAGGGTCTGATTGTATATCTAAGGGAGGGCCACATGGCCCATGACCCCTGAAATGCATCCATTAAAGAAAATAGACTCACAAGCACACAATCGCTTCCATTTGTCTTTTGTGCTATTGTGGTAGATTCAAGAATACTGGGCTATTTAAGCAGGAATGATGTGGGGTCTGTGGAGGTCTGCACAAGAGTGTGGCAAGTCTGAATTAAATCCTTCATGTTCTTATGGGAATTCAGCAGGACTTGATTTTTTTTGGGGGGGGAGACTTTTTAAAGAGGTAATCTTCCTTCCAAGAGTACATCTTTAGACAATATTATTAAGGCTGCCTAACCCTTCCCAGTACTGTTTTCAGTTTCTTATAAATTCACCAAGTCCTGGCTGTTCAAGATAGGAGTTTGCATGCTAGCTGGGTCTGCCTCAGGCAGAGTTGTTTTGGAATATGTGAATTCAACTGCTTCTCAGAAAGCAGCATGGGAATAAACACATTGTTTTGTTCAATTTCTGGTGACTTTTTTTTAAAGCCTTGGACCCATGATTTAGAACTGGGAATTAATGAGCAGGGGATAGCTTTTTGTGTCAAATTTAATTTTTGTCGTTGCTGAAAATCTAGGCAAATTATAAGCCTTTTGAGGGGAGGAGAAAAAACAACTAAATTGCATATGCTCAACAACCCTTAGACTTTAGAATTTAAGACTCAAGGGTTTTGGCTTTGCTAAGTAAAATTAGAAGCAGGTATGGGGCAAGTAGGAGGTAATGAATAGGAGCCAGTAAAAAAAAAAAAAAAAAAAGAAGAGAAAATACGCAGCAGCAGGAGATATACCAAGAGAATTGGTGACTGAACGAGATTCAAAACCCAGGTTTGAAACCAGTAGGCCAGAGTAACAGCTCAGGAAGACCAAAGAATTGTAACAAGGGACAGTGTCAAGGCAGATGTGGCAAGAAGTCCTCTACTGGCTCCACCACAGAACATGCCTTTGTATACCATGGGGGGATCCTCATTTCACCCACCTCCTTGTCAGCAGGGCTCAGTTGGCCAAAGTATATTTTGTGTGTCTAGTGCTGCTCCACTGGAAAAGCCCTTTGCTGTTGGAGGCTGTTGTTTTAAGGAGCAGAGTCCACCCAGCAGCTCTGGAAATGCAAACCTGCTGATGGACAACAGTGACACCAGAGGCACACTGAGAAACACTTTCACAGTAGCAGGCAGGAATTAGCTTCTGCAAGTTTTTCTTATTTTGTGAGTAAAAGAGTGTAAGTCAGTCTTTAATTATTCAACCATAAAACATACAGCATTAGTTCCATTATTCTGTGCTTTAGAGCACTGCTTTTGTGGCCTGCGCGTTTTTAACAATTTGGCATGAAGTTGAGCGTTGGGCGTTATGCTCAAAGGAAACGGATTCGAAACAGTAGTGTTTGCTCAGCCTTATTCAACATTTGTATAACCTTATATCTGATTATTATTCAGTTTGCCTTTATGTTTTGGAACAGAGATGGAAAAGCATGAGCTATGGTCACATCTTCCCTCATGAAGTCAATGACAGACGATTCTACCACCATACAGATTGCTCCAGAGATTTCCAGCTCTCATGAGGGGGTCTACACAGTGCCAAAAGACTGAAATCAGCTGTACGCTAGCCGTACAGGGCGCAAAGGTTATAAATACAAGTACCCAGTTAAGTGCCTGGCCAACTGACATCTAGTGCATACAGACGAAGTATGCATCTCCAGTCCTAAACTTGTACCAACGTCAATGACACATGCAGAAGTTTCAAAGCGGTCTACTATTACTTGTGTGGTAGAGAGGGTATGAAGAGTCAGAACTCTGATCTCACCTTCCTTCAAAGAAGCTTCAAACAAAGTCTGGTAACACCCAACTATGACATTTTGTGCTTAAAATGAAACTCTGCTAATGCAACTGCAAAAGCTTAATTGCAGTATTTGAGAATTTCACCATTTGTTGGTGAAAGCCAAGTATACCGGCTTCTAATCAGTGACATACCAGATCTTTAAAGCAGAAAAATCAACCCCTGACCAAGAGTAACATACCACCTCTTTCTGTAGAGGCTGGGTTTCCTCAGCTTATTCAGTCTCACTTTTGAGATGAATTTTGTCATGTTTTGAGGTTTATGTTAGAAGCGTAAGCAAGTAGAGGTACACATCATGAAATTTAACCTCCGTTCTGACCCCAGCAGCTCTTTCTTCCCCTTCCACCAGGCCACACTGTTCACAAGGTCAGTTTTATATGATCTTATCTTGTTTTTCTAGCCCTTGCCAGCTTTCCATCCAAAGTTTTTCATACCTTATTCAGGATACAATAAAAGCATATGATAGCATCTGAAAATGAGGCAGAAATGGATCTGTTACACTGCTTTATTGAATTAATGGCTTGCAGAAAGGTAATGAAGCCTGTCCAGAACAGGAGTCTACCCTTAAATGTTACCCCTTGCAGTTCAGTTTCACCATTTGCAAGTTCACAGCGCTTAGTGTCTATTTACTGAGACTGAAAAACTTGTTTACAATGGGATTGCTTTCATAAATGAGGTTTTTTGGATCCCCAACCTAGGCAGAGCCCTCAGTAGCAATTCTACAATCCTACTGTGCTTTAAACAGCTGTGCTTTTAGTATAAGATAGGTTGAACAGTCATTCTCTCAATCTCTGCCAAGCCAAGCGCTTGTTAGTGGTCTCAGTTCAGACCCAAATACATCAAACAACTTTGACTTGTTCTGCAAGATCATCCTTGTAACAACTGCTGGACACAGCAAATCCCTTTTAAAAACCTGCCTTGTAAATTTAAAGGAAATAACAAGACTAGCAGAAAGGTAAAAAGGACACCCTCTGAACCTGATGATATCAAGCTAGAGAATATGTCTGATCCAGTTAAAATGATGATCTGTTGGCTTTCCAGTCACTGGGAGTAGCTGGGATACTGCTCTCACTCCACAGGCTTTTTCCACAAGATGTTTCCTCAGGAGATCCTGAAGCCTTACATCAGCTTCTTTCTTAAAAATCCCAATCCCATCTTCAAGGATCAGTTCTTTCTTTACAGGGTTAAGAGCCTTCTAATTAAACTTCAAGGAGTCCAACAGAAGTTTCCCAATGCACATCACACTTCTCCCACTTCAACCACAGAGATCAAGTTTAAGCGCTGCTCTGCCCAGATCCTATAGCTCCATACTTGACACGAAGAACAATCCTACATCCATCCTCTCATGCCGATATGAGTCACTGCAGCTCATCACAACCTTTCCCTTTCTAGAACAGGATTGAGCAGCAGGTGCCAGGTCCTTTCTCTCCAGCTGCATTTTGTTTTAGCATAGTCTCATTAACCAAGTTTGAACCGCAGAGGTTTATGAATAGATGAGCTAAACGACACTATCACTTTCTCTGTGCTTGTGCAGTAAACTCCTGAAGGCATGTTTGTCTTGCAGGATAGACAGATGCAGAGCTCTTCCTTTGCTTTCTTGTTTCTTAGAGAGGCACTGCTACCCATCTTAGCATCCTACTCATAGGAAGTTATCTCAGTCTTAAGAATGACCTCATCCACATCCACTTTTTCTTACACAAATTGATACTACCCTAACAAGTTGAGGAACTAGTTGACACCAGTATTGGGGAAGGTTCAACTCTCAGCTCAGCCACATGCTGTTTCTGGTTTTACATGTACTGTGTGCACACAAAGGCTTTGCTTCAGGAGACTTCAGCAAGCCCTCTCAAGCCTGGAGAGTCTCTTGGGCTCATCCATCTGCCCTCAGGTCTTAAATAACCTGGATGTATCCTGTTTTCCTGAAGCAACAGGAACATGGCTGCATCCCCACCAAAATATCCTTCTTCCAAATAGCTTGTTTTTCCGGCAAGCCAGTATTCTTAAACCCAATTGCACAACTGCTTTGTGCACGTGCTCCAGAGTGAACAAGGTTGGTGTTTTGGTTTTTTTTTTTTGGGGGGGAGGCAGGATTGCACCCACTCCCATCATAGCTTGCTGCCCATCTCATGTCAACTATGCCACACTGCGAGCCAGTTTTGCTATCCTGTCATGTACCATCATTCATCGTGAAACACGCCGGCCAAGGGAAAAAGGTTCAACCGTACAGAATTAAGGAGTTTGTCAGAGTAAAGGTTTAATACAACCACTCTCCCTCCAGCAAGCGTTATCTAATGAGACTGCAGTGCTCTGAACACTCGGAGGGCAGCCCCCAACCCTCCCCTACCTCATGGGACTGGGGGGGGGGCTAGTTAGAAGTGGCTATATAATCCAAGTTGGACAGTACTCTAGTATTTGATACTAGCACCAGATAAACAAGGGTTTCCTTGAGAAGCAGAACAAGTCAGTGACTAAGATTTATCCCTAGATTCAAAATCCCAGGTAGATTCCTCAGCATCCACTACAGAGCAAGGAAACTCCTTTAGCAGGGATGCTAGTTAGTTATTTCCTTCCGTGTGCCCCTTTTCTTTTAGTCTTGTAAAAAGCCGTCAAGTTTGGCTGTAGTTGGTTGTTGGAAGAAGGACACACGTGGTACCATTACATAAAACCTAGCTTCCTTTAGGGGGAAAAACAGCTAAGAGCACCTCCTACATAGTTATTAGCCTACTTCAAATACCCAGTGCAGAGACTACAATAGATCTTATAGTGACAAGATCTGGATGCAGACAGTGCTTGGAGGCTCAATCAAGTTTGATTCTTCAAGGACTGTGACAGGTCATGGCACACACAAGTCCAGGGGAACATTTCTGAGGATGAAGTACCTCATTCAGTCACAACAACAGCTTGCAAAGACTTTGACATTTATTTTTATTTCGGTTCGAAATAAAAGGCATCCCCAGGCTGAGCAAACTGTCAGCTACAAGCCTCCAGCACACAAAGCAGCCATTTCATCTCTCCTGCACAGGGCATCACTGCACTGTTATTACAGATTCACTTCTTAATTCCCTTATCTGGGGGGTCGGGGGGCAGGGAGGGATGGATGCCAGTGGGCTGATGGGGCCTGAACAGCTAAAATGTTCCTGCTTTTCAAGAGAAAAATGGCTAATTTAAAGGGAAGCTATAACTGCAAGAACACAGGAATCCAGAGATTAATAAACCAACAGCCTCTAGGATTAGTCCAATGATCATTTTGCACAAGCAGACATACAAAGATATCCGCGTACAGGCACGTATCTGTAGATGCGTGGAGGCTCTGACTGTTCAGATGTCAGTCTCCAATCCAAGACCTTACTGCAAACAGATGTCATCATCAACACCAGCAGACCCAGACATGTTGGTAGGGGGGAACTTGTATCTCCCACCAGTTCTGCCCCAGGGACCAGCTGCAGTGCTCTGTCCCATCCCCAGGACCAGAGGGAAACTGCAGCTGAACCCATCAGCAAGGGACAGGAAAAGGAAGTTTTGGGACTGTCACAGTGTTACAAACAAACACTGGGAGAAATTCCATATGCTAGAAAAAAGGAAAATCCCAGCACTCACTCATTTTACCATTGGCTGCTGATTTAGCAAGATGACTTGGCGATCTAGCTTGTAAAAAAAAAAAAAAAAAAAAGAAAACCAACAAACAGTCCTGAGGACAGTGTCAGCAGACATACAGCCTTGTCCAACTGTTCTGACCTAGGGCATGTTCCTCAGCTTGCAATAAACCAGCCATCCCAGACAGACCCATTTTGAACGACCACTGAATACAAGCAAATGTATCAATGCCTGAACTGCTCCCATCAGAGCAGAGCTGGACCTGGAGCAAGAAGTATGCTAACAAAAAACGAGCACAGGCAAAGTTTGGCAGACATGGGTTCAGACATCTTGTTAGGACAACAACAAACATTTGCATAACACTGTTGAAATCCTAATGAGACATCAGATACAGACACTTGTACTTGAAAGAAGTGTCTGTCATGCCAAAGTTACCACCAGATTAAGAAACAAGGCAGGGTTGCCACATTAACAAGCCTGGCCACATACAAAGGAATCCAGGAAATCACCCGAGGAGTCCTCTGGTCTCACTGTCTGTGCAGGTGAAAGCCTTCAACTCAAAAGTCAACAGGCTAATCGCCTGGAGAAGCCAATTGTTTTAGTGTTAAAGCAGCAGCTGGTGCGTAAAATTTCACGCCTTTCAATTATGACTAATCTGAGAGCTGATACCAAGCTACAGCCTGTTTGCTGTAGACTTCAACTTTTTGTTTAATCACCTTAATGCAAGACAAGAATGAGCCTGAGCATCACTTCACCTGCCTCTCAAGCAAGTGCGTCATCTCTCCTAAAGGAACAGAGGAGGAAGTGAGTTATTTGGGGAAATGCCCGTATTTAAAACTATTGAAAGAATGTACTGATACCAGAGATGTGGGGTGGTTATTGTTATTCTTGAAGTATCTTGGAGGATGCCATCAGCCAATTTCTTGATGTGGCAAGATCCAGAGAAACAGCTAAAGCTGTGGGTTTGCTCATCTCGGATGAGGGGTATCTCAGCGGGACATCTGCTTTTGACAGACACATGAACCAGGTTGCAGTAGAGGCACACTTTCCTTTCAGACAACCAAGAGCCCATGGAGTTTCTCTCTAGGTCAGGGCAAAGTAGTGTCACTATCATTCCTTTGTAGATTCATAGTAAGATTTAAGCTTTTACTTGTCTGATCTTACACTATTTTATGTTCTGCCTTATCTTAGAGCAGGAGGAACTTTTGAAGAGATAACTGACCAGCAAAGCTACACTCCCCTTGTACAGTACCGTGAGGCTTTTAACGACTGTCTTAAAACAAGCAGCTCTAACAGTCATTAGAAGTCAACACAGAGCCAAATTCAGATTTCCTACTTGGCAACATCTCAAACAACCTCTCTTTGACAACGTGCTAGTTCTGACCTCGAGGAGCAGTGGACTCCCCTTGCATCTTCAGCCATGGCACTGTCTGCCGGGTATCATGGCTATGGAAGCTCTTCTATAACTTTCTGGCCATTCCTCCCCTCTGCTCAGCACTGGCGAGACCACATCAGAAGTGCTGCGTCTAGTCCTGGGCTCTCCAGCACAAGAAGTAAATTGAAGCGAAACCGGCAGAGAAATACCAGAACAGTCAGGGACTGGAGCATACAGGGTATGAGAGGAGTGGGAGAAAGGGATCTGTTCAGCTGGGAGAAATGGCTAAGGAGATATCGGATCGCTGCATACAGCTACCTAGCATAAGGCAATATAGAAGACAGACTTCAGAGGTGCACAGTAACAAACGCTAGCTGTAAAAATGGAAATGCCAGCTCAATAATATTGTGAGGGGTTTTATTTCTTCCTTAACGACAGTGTTTAAGCAGTAGATCAGGATCTCAGGGCAGTGGGAGAGTCTCCCATCCTTGGAGAGCTTGACTGGACAGAGCTCTTAGAAACCTGACCTAGCATTAAAAGCCACTGATCTTGGAGCAAAGGGTTGGACTGGTGACCTCCAAACCTTCCTCCCAACCTCATTTATTCTACAATTCAAATTTAAATTTTACTAATGTAAGACTGCCAATCTTTTTGCTCAAGAAATTAAAGGCACTTTCTCTTCAGGACAGCAGCCACACAGGTAAAGTACAATTCCACTCCAGACTTCTCTATCCTGCACAAATTAAGAATAATCACATTGTAAGGAACGCTGCTTATTTCTGCCATTGTTGCTGCTGAAAGCACCGGTGAGTCATGTCACAGAATGAGACAGAACAACAGTTACTGTCCCTAAAAGAAACTTAAAAACAGGCCTGGAAGTTTACCTGGAGTGACCTCAAGACAGGTACTTTTATACAGAACAGGGATTTTGTCGTCTTTCAGTTGCAAGATGGCCAAGGCAAAGATCTCACACACTTGCTCCCTCAGTGAGGGCACTACAGGAAAGTTGTCGTGAGGTAGGTGGCTCTTGAGGCAAGACTGGAATAAGAAAGAATTACCTATCCTCCTCCTCTAAGACTATTCAAGCACCACGGCTGAGGCTCAGCACCAGAGAAGCATTCTCATCAGGTGAAGCATTGCTGGAACAAAGGATCACTTGCGTGCAGAACCTCCTGCCAGCCTTCCTAACAGCTCTCGTGTCCCACAGAGCACGAACACCACGTCGCTTGCACATGCTGGCTGTCCCCCGGACAGTCTTTGCTATGGAGACGGCTGGCACGCCACAACTCAGAGGGTTTAGGTCCCACCAGGGCCGCTACCGACTCACTGTGGTCCAACTCACAGCCCCAGTAACGCATTGCAGGAGGGACCTGGTGTCAGCAAGCACAGAAAGGGGGAATGAAGAGACCCATAGCACAGCACCACTTCGGTTTTGTCAGCCTGGATCAGCACGAGCTGCCCTCAGCGGTTCACAGACTTCACGTTTCTTCTCCCACAACTTACGTTTAACATCCCACCCTCAGCCTTATAGCAATAGCTGGTCCCACAGAGCAAGGAGTTATGCTACATGGCTGAAAGGGAATATAGATATATAGTTTCTATCAAAGCCCTGCCAAAAACCACCTGTTTTTTCTTACTCATACCCTCCTAACCTTTCTCTGAAGAGGACTACAGATAGCCACAGCGCTGCGCACACCTTCCCGTCCCAGCTTCTCTGCCTCCGAGCACTCGGAGCAAGTGGCATTTCTGACAGCTGCAGATCACAAGCTTTCCTTGCAGAATTACAGTTTCTAAATGCAGTCAAGTAAAAGGAAACCCTGTCTGGCCTGCCAGGAGATAGCAATCAGAGGCAGACAATACATAATCCTCCAGGAGAGCAAGAGGAAGCAAATGAAGTCCATTTGCAGAGAACATGGCAAACTTGTGGGGTGGTTTGTTAGTCTGGGGTTTCTTTTTTGTTTGGGTTTGTTTTGGTTTTTTTCACTCCAGGGTGCAAATTCTCTGTTTACAACATGCATTACAAGACACAAGTCTCCAACAAGCAATACTGGTTAGTCTGCTAAGGCTAAGAGAATTTGGGGATAGGTGAGCACCACTCAGCAAGGAAACATTGATCTGAAATAGTGGTGTTTGCCTACCCGAGTACCTCAAGCCAAGGTAGACCATGCAAACAGACTGGCTACACGGCAGTGGCTTCCTAAAGTGGATTGAGAAGCATTTGAACAGCTTCCCTTGCCATATTGTATGCCTTATCCAAGGCACACTAGCAAAACATTTACTTTCCCACTGCCATCATGACCATACTTTTTTCACCAAGAGTCCTCTCTCTCACCTCAGGGCTTTTAATAAGCGAGAGAGATTTAATAGAGCTCCAAAACACTAATGAAAACCAGACAGGTCTTTCAAAGAAAGAGCTAAACCCAAGTTAGTATTTTCCTTTGAACTATCTTTATGACCTGCATTTCACAGAGCCCACAGCCACCAAGCTCAGCAGCAGTGACAAGGTAACAGTAGCCCCCCCGCCGAAACCAAAAAAATGCGGTTGAGATTTCAGCAGCCTTCTCAGGCAAGAGGAGAGCTGGCCTCTGAAGATGTGTATGGTCACACTGGGAGCATCACAGCTTCAGATCAAAGATCACAAACAGCAGCCCAATTGCAGGCTGCTGTGAACACAGACATGAAACAGAAAAGTGTTAACCAAGGCTAGACTGTGGCTTGTTTTCCGTCCTGGAGCCACACTCAACAGGTCTCTTGGGCATTAGTTTATAGCACCGCAGTTTGCAAACTGGATGCCAGCAAGAGCAGCTGGCTAGGACTTGCTGTAGGGTTTCTGGAGCCTACCTATTAGATCTTATCACCTAAAGGCATCAGGGGAGATGGGCTCCCCAGCCAGATGAAGCGTTAAACACATCAGCTTAAGTCCCTCCTCCAGGTGGGAAAGGGACCAAGACATTTCCCCACTGTCATGCAAGCCATTTGAAAAAGCAACAGCAGATTGTATCTGCACCGAGACTGAGCCATTCAAAAAGCCAGCAAGTCCTCTTCAGGCTCCAGCTATCACACATCCCGGTTCCTTCAGACTGGGAGTTGACGAGATGGGAGTTGTGAAACATGCTGTCTCTGCTGTCAGCGTGACCTCACCACATCCAAATGGGTATCAGATCCTATCTCTTCAGACTCACCATGGCTGCACATAACTACCCTGGCAAGGGATGGGATGCCGTCAGCACCTCTTTTCTCCAGCCTTCCTTACGTGCACTTCAGACACCCGGAGCCATCTCCAGCCGATTTGAGAGGCTATTGAGCAGATATCCTCTGAACCGAGCGTGCCCAGCCCAATTCTAGTTCAGATTTGCATAAGCTAGCAGTCATGCACACACAGTAGTATCATCCTGACAGCTCCGTCTCCAAGAGCTTTGCTGCCTTGTCTGTTCACAGCTTGTTCACTTTTATAAGATACAACACATTCAGAGTGAAGGGCATTATCTTAAGCCCGTCCTTTAATTTTAACTATAATGGCACAAAAGAGATTTAAGGCAATAAACCAGCATCTGTGCTAGGGGCTACTTGTTAAATTCATCTTGACTCAGTCTCTCCTACGTGGGGCAAAACGCAGAGGTCACTACCTGTAAGGTCTCATCAGAGCGATCATTTTAACTGAACAGCAGGGGCTCTCCCACAAGAGAAAAGGCATGTCCAATGCAGTTGTCTACTGGAGGAACAGTCAGAAAAATCAAAGAGGATGGGAGGACTAGGTTTTGCCCTAACTAAGCTTTCCCAGCAAAACTGCTTCAGCAGTCTGGGCTAGAACAGGAGCACAAGAGGTTCAGTTGCAGTTTCCAAGCTTTAGGTGGAGAAAGAAAAAGAATCTGGGGGAAGAATAAACTTGACTTTTAAAGTCATTAGATTGATGACTAGTATCTGGGCTACAGGCAGCTGTAAAGCTGGAGTCCTTTTTAACCTTATGTGAGGATGCAAGTCAAGTTAAAATTGCTGAATTGCTGACTAGAGACAGCCCATGGTGCAGTAGTCCTGGAAATCAGAATTGAGGCTGCACAGAATAGAGCAGGTACAGGTAGGAAGAGTGCCCATCTCCCAGCTCACTTCCACTGGACACCATTTAGCACAGTGAGGAGCTTTTGCTTCAGGTGTTCAGTGGATGCACAGCTCAATGTCACTTACATGAGGGCTCCCAAAACCGAGGGAATCAGCAACAAGTCCCCTGATAACAAAAAGTAACTTCTTCCGTTACATTTTTTTCTACTAAACCAATTCAGATTTTAGCACTTCGACCCAAGCGCACGTGACAGATCCAGCTATTTGCAACTGTGGCTAAGCTACTTTCCAGAAAGAAGGAGGAAAAGCAGAAGGTCTCTAGAAACTTACTGATACCTCCTTCAACCCCACGCTGGTCTAACACACTGAACTACAGGTAAGCTGGTCTTGTCATCTTGGTGAAGACTGAGGAGGTGGCCCTCAGCAGCAAGCCAGCTACTGCACTATTATTGTCAGGAAACTTCTTCCAGAGGATCAGGCAGTTTGAAAATAATCACCATCTACTTAAGATACGATACAGACATATGCACAAGCATTAGGAGAAAAAAATATCATCAGTGTTTTCCTTTAGCAAGTCATCGTCCTTGCTTCATAGGTCGTGTGTTAGCTGCACACTTTAGGTGATATTTCACCTGATGGAGCAGAGCAAGAGTCTAAATAACATCTCAGCAGGGGCCATTCCCCTCAACTAAAGGGAGGAAAGCACTGCAGAGAACTGGGAACAAGGAAAAAATACGTATGTGTATACATATAAGCAAAGCAAACTCAAAGCCCAATAACTGCTAGAGACATTTGCCAACAGCTCGCACAAAGAAGAGCGAAGACAAGGTTAGGAGCTGCATCACATCAGTCATTTATATTTGCATCCACCTCTGGCCTAGGACTGCCTCGGCCAAGCGCAGACAGATGCTGGCAGCACAAAGCTCTTGCCGATACCAGAGAGCTGCCCACCACAAGCCTGTGCCCAATTTGACTCTGCCAACCGCAACTTTGCAAGGTCATGCAAAACAGGAATCTGCCTACCTTTTCTTTTATAATAGAAATGCTTGCTGTATTCCACAGTATTACGATTCCAGCCACGATCAACATGAATCAACATCAGCAACAGAGCAAACAAAGCTGGAAAGCACATATTTTTCAGCCCTCTCAGATTCAACAACTGCTCTCCGTTTACATAGCAATTATTCAAATTTCATTTGTCACACTGAAAAGCAGCAAGAAACAAACAAGCTGGGTGCTCACTCTCCATATTAGGTGCAGACCAGCTTTCCCCATGAGCCTTCCCATCAGGGTTTGAAGCTCAGCTGGCTCCAAAATCCAATTTCAGGGCAATTTCAATATACTGTGTTACTGCATAATCTGTGCAGCCTCATTAAGAGGAAGACACAAGTTTATTTTCTCTTTAAGTTGGGATTTTTTTTTTTTCCTACTGGATGAGTTTTGATATCATGCTTAGCAGGGAACCAGAGATAAGCCATGTGCTGGGTGAGAGATCTGATGTTTTTATAAAGCATCTTTCATAAGGCAGCAAGGCAGACGTTAAACAGGAAGTGTTTATTGACTTTATACTCACTTTATAAAACATTTACACAGCTAAGAGGAGAAACAGGAGCTCCCAACTACCCAGCCTGGATTTCAGTTAAAACAAAAGACGAGTTCATGCATTGTTCTAGCACACAAGCAATCTCAAACATGGGCAGGCTGAGCTTTAAAGCTGCAACACGCTCCTGGAAAAAGACAAACAGACCTGCCCCAGTCAGGGCTTCTTACTACCCAGCCACTAAAGTGTAGTTGCATGCCATTATCCTTTTGATAACTTAAATTGGCATGGAAAAAGCCTGTGCCATTTTCACAGTATTAAAATTATACGTAAACATTACAAAATGAATGCACGGAAGTAAAAAAAAAAAAGCTGCTGGTGCAGGTGAACTGAGAAGCAGCAAGGCAGCTCCTTGCAGATCTGCCCATTTGCAGCCTCCCAAGCTCCGATCACACCGGCCTCTTGCCCCTCATCATTTAGAGGAGTTGTGCTGCCAGCAGTGCCCTGCAACTTGCAGGTTTGTGCTGGGCAATCAAGATGGGCATTTGTTGCAGGTATTTGCTCTACCGTCCTCAGCAGAGGACCAGCATCCCCGAGCCCCACATCAGGAGCCATCAAGCACACAAGCAGTAGGAAAGCAACACTTGAAACACTTCTATGAAGAACGCACATCCAGCTAAACATTCGCATGTGTCGTTGCGCCAACTTCTTAGCTCAAAGCGGGTTCACGCAAGTTCAATTTCGGCTCATATTTAATGACTCGGGAAGGTCGGTGCACATGGCAGCTCGCACAAGTTCAGGCTAGTGGGACAGATACACCGCATCCACCAGTAACACGCTCACCAACTGCAAGAGCTGCGAGTCGCCCAGCTCCCAAGTCTCATCCATCCATCCGAGAACAAGAAGTTACTTAGGTACACGAGCAGCATTTCTCCTGCTGTGACAGAGCTACCCATTTACTTGAGGCTTTTCAAAGACTTTTGAGGGAACCTAAACCTCAGTTTTCCTTCTGCCCTACAACAAAACCAGGAAGGCAAACGGAGCCAGTTCTCCTGCAGTTCGGTACTGGATCAGCACCACGTTCAACCGGCAGAAGTTGGATCCTCAGCTGGCATTCACCAACAGGACTTCACCGACCAGGATTTTAAAGTTTCACAGCCTTCAGCTTCCTTATATCACTGGCTCTGATTTCAGTCAACACTGCGTAGGAAAAACCACCCCTCGTACTCTCCTCTTCAAAAAGCCTCTTAATATGTTTGCAGTAGCTTTGTGCTACAAGCTTTGGGGATTTTTTTCCATTACCAATTATAAATGTATTATTGTGTTTTAAAGAAGATACCATAGAACCAGCTATGAATACAGAAGACCTGGCCAGGTAATTATTTTTTTTTAAAGTTTTTCTTTATTAACTTGACAAAGAAGATATTCCTTACTGGCATCAAGCTGAGCAACCCACTCCCACTCAGTCTGGTGAGGAACTGTGGAAATACCCAAACCTAATTTAAGGCACTTCCCATGAAACATGACATTCTAGGAAATACTTCAAGTGTTCTTGTCTACCACACAAATCACATCCCTACCTCCTTCTGAGGTTGCTGACAGATGCCACATATCAGATCCCTCTTTGTTTCAATTAAATTAAGCAATGAGCTTGATTTGATTAGCATGAGGAAGCTAGCAATCAAGATGTTCTCACAGCAGGAGCAGCTGAAGGACTGGTCAGGACCCACTAACAGGCTTAGACACACATTGCATTGCCATCATAGGAGCAGGAGGAGAGTTGCCATCAGCAAAGATGTTCAGCACATGCTGAGAAAGGATATTTAAGATGGAATACCTATAGGCTATTTTAGATTGGTCTTACAGGCACCACTCGTAGCTACCATGTGTTATTAATATACCCCTTGCCTAGATGGATACAGCCACAAGCCCTAACACACCCATGTCAACATGCATTACATTTTTAAAAACACATTCATTTCTTTATAACCCAGTGCAGATTTCTGCATTTTGTTCTATTCATTAGCTGCGAATTGTTAAGGAAGAGTTCCTATAGTCAAATGGAGATAAAAAACCCCAATGCGTGACATCTGGAGGCTTTAGCCTTAATTCCATTTAAGGGAATGGCTGATGTAATTTTTTTTGTTCTGGGAACATACATCCATTAGTTCCAACTGCACAGAACTTTTAGAAAGAGCCACACAGAGATCAGAAAACCCCAGACATGAGAATGACTCAGCCCCTTGCCAGGGCTTAAGGGAGGAGATGTGCAAAAGGCTCTCTCGAAGCTCCAGCAGACCTTTCAAGCTGCTCTACCATACAATTCACACAGCAGATTCAATTCCCAACAGCACTACATCATCTTGTCTACACACCAGTTGTGTGGCTGGAGGCTCCCACACAGCTTTCTCACTGAGGAGCAAGCCACACAACACTGGTGCTGCTGCGCCCCAACGCCGAGTCCCTCCATCCCCACTCAGTAGGCTGGTGGGGGTCAGCAGGTGCCAGTTACAACAACCCACAACACAGCAACCTTCCTTCCACAAAAGAATAGCTCCCTCCTTGGGAATACCCCACTTCAAAAGAAATAAAAAGATCTGCCAACTCACTTCTTGATGATAAACAGTAGGACGTGGCTTGTTTTTCCCCAAGAACCATCTATCTGAGGTCTCATGAGAAACACCATCCTCCATTTTTACCCAGACAGGCCGCCGATATCCCAGACCAGAGGCTATTAAGTGTTTCTCACTCTTATCCCATTAGGCAAAACATCCTGTCCCAGTTTCCCCCAAACTAATGTCAAGATACCACACATCAGGCCAAGGGATAACACCGGAGATGTCAAGCAGATGCAAGGAAATAAAAGTAGTTAGGCACTGTTTCTACATGATGGGAGCCCCTCCTGTCCTCTGTATTACACAATTCTGTCCCCCACCCAGAGCAGGAGAAGCCTTTGCCTAAGCTGGAGTTCATCCCATCCCCTCCGTCTCCTATGTTAGCATATATATTGTATGGTTGAGGATATCAGCACATCCCTTACCTCAATTCCTGCCACGAGCATGCAGCCGGGATAATTACATTATACTCTACTTCACCTACTTTTGACCCTGCACTCTGCTGGGAGAGAAAAACTGGAACAGTCAGTTCTACATCAATACCAGTAAATTATGGGACAGAAGGAGGGCTTGGCAAAGGGCAGCTCATTCCAGCTCTCTCCAAGCAAGGCTTTAGCCACGTTGTATGTGCATGCACATGTGTGAAGTAGAAGCTTTTGGCAGGTGACTGTAGCTGCTGAATCCTCTAAGGCACTGTCTGACTACGGAGTTGTCTTTTGAGTTGGTCAGTGGGATGAAGGGTAGAAGGTTTACAGCACCCGCCCTTGGTTCTGCCAGGGGAAATCCTTCCCTGGGTTTGCAATCCAGAAGGTAATTGAGAAGCCAGCTCCACTTCCCCCCCCCTCTCCCCTTGCTGACAGGTCTTGGGGATTAAAGACTCCCACTTCACCAGAAATAATAATTACAGAAGTGGTTGGAATAAGTCATCACCGGATACAGTGGAACTCAAATGCCTTCAGGCAGTCTACTCCCATCAAATACAGTTAAGATTGGTCAGTGGGTTAAATAACAGAGGATTTGGGGTTTGGCTTTTTGGTGGTGGGTGACAGAGGGCATCCAGGAAAACAGGAGCAGAACCTGCAAACAAAGCAGGTGATGCGCCGGCCTTATCCCATCAAGGCGGCAAGGATTATTTCAAGGTCTGAGTTGCCATTCCAGTAGTCTTCTAAAGACAAAGCTTGCAGTAGACTAGAGTTCTAGCTAAGGTCACTCTCAAATACCAGACAACTGCAAAGTTCAGAGTTGAAAGCCACCCTTTGAACCAAGGCTTTGCCAGGAAGGGGAGCCCAGCTAGGCACACTTAATTAGAAGATTCCCAACCACTGCTTCCCCGAAGGGAGCTTCTCTGTCATGGCCAATTGACTTATGAAAGTGTCTCCTCTGCTCCCCAGAGCCTCCCTTGGGGCTCCCGTGTGACTCCCACCCCCCCCCGACTTGATCTTCAGGGACATCACAAGAGACATTCATCAGGAGGGAGCATCCGTCACAGGAGATAACAGGGGCCTTCAGCTTTTGAACTGTAGCTCCCATTCTCTGCAGGGCAGGGAGACAATTTAATATTCTGGGTCAGTTCCATATCTCAAAGCTGTTCAGCAAATTAGATTATTGCTTTGAAGATTAAACTGTGAGGAAGTTCAGTTTCACGTCTTCTCCCAGGGCCACGCAGAGAAGTTTTTCAGCTCCTGGGAGGAGGACAATTTGCTCCTCTATAGCCTCTCCCCAGCAAGAGCTGAGGACACAGGGACAGACTGAGGTCCCTTGGGAAGGAAGCAACGTGCCTCTTTTCACAGCAGTTATCCTTGAATCAAGTCCCAAGCAGCAGAAACAAGTACTGGATGGCTGGTTTGCAGAAAATACCTGAACTCCAGAGCAAGAGTGACACACAGGTGGGTGCAGCAGATCACTGCATTACCTGCCATTTGATAAAACACACCTGAGCCTCTCCCAAACAGCAGTCCACCAGCTACAGCACGTCCTTTTAGATAGGAGAGCACCCCACATCAGCAGCAGCCTCAGGGGTTGGGAGTACTTTCCTAGACATCTAATTGCATGCCTGGGAGCATTTTCCATTGAGCTCATCTCAGCTGCCTGTACCCCAGAACCAATGCATTGATTGAAAAAGGGACCAAGCATTTGATCCCCTTCATATCTCCTACATACAAATTCCCGCCTGGTAGTTACCCACATCCCTCATTCCTTCCCTTCAGGAGCAACCTGGTCCATCAAAACCTATCCAGAAGAAACAGCGAGTAAAGGAAGAGAAATCGCTCCTGGAACAACCAGTCTCCCCATTGCCCCACCACCATTCAAAAGTGGCTTTTTAGCCAGACGTAACAGGCACAGCCCCAAGGCTGCTCTCATAAGCGGATGGAAGACTAATCATTGCACGGGGTCCGTCCCCATCGTTTCTCCATCTCTCGCGTCATGTCCCAAGGCAGCTGGGCCAGGTCGCTCAATGCAGCGTTACACAGGTCATGGCCTCATCCCTGGTGACAAGGGTCTCACAGCTCCTTTCACACTCAGTTTATCACCTCCCCTTCCAGCCCAAGGCTCCTATTAGAAGTTACGTGAAATCCCTAGGCACCGTCGTTGCCTAGCCTCCTACCCACACGCTTAGCTTCTCCTGGGGAGGAAAATCTTGCTGCATTAGCTCAAATAGCTCATACATCACCCTGTCCACAAGCTTATGCTACCACAGGAGGCTCGAGGAGCTTTCTTGGCTGTTCCTCTGAACAACAGCAAGGAAATTTCTTCCCAGGAGCTATTGGCAGTAGCTGCCTTTTCTCCTGACAAGCACAGTTAGAGATGCCACCGCTTAAGGGAGAAGAGACACAGCCTTTCATCACCTTGGCTTCCCCACTCCCCAGGCTGTGGTGTAGTCTCTCTGCTAATAGCTTTTTACTAGCTAAAAGTACAAGTTCGTTGTGGGATGCATAACAGGGTGGGGTCTTTTAATAGCAACTTAATATTGGAAGACCTTTCAAGTGATACTCATCCCTACATCAGCCTTTGTACGCAAGGGGAAAAAATTTATTTCTCACCTCTGTCCCTTTCATTGTTTCACATCATCCCACAGCTTTGCTCACTCACCCCCCTCCCTTTACAGTGAGGTCTCTAGTCATCACCCCAAGCATTGCTTTTCTCAGGAAAGGCACAATAGACAAACAGAACTCCTCAAGAACAGATTAAAACCCACCAAATCCTTAAAAAAAAAAAAGCCACAACCAGAAACCAGATACCCTTTAACCAAGCTCTTCAAAAGCTTTCCACTTCACTTGTATTACCAGCCCCACACAAAGCCCAGCCGCTCACTGCATCGCTTACATTGTCTCCCTTCACTTCCAACAGCCACAAAAATACAAGAAAGCAGCAAAAGACAAAAACCACAACTTACCTTGCTGGGTAGAGAGCCCATTATCATTATTCAGGACCTCCTTTAACTCAGCTTTCATCTTCCCAGGGCTCAGGGGAAGGAGAGCAAAGCCCTCTCCTCCCTTTCTGCTAGCTCCCAGAGGGGTAACCCCATTCATCACCCCCACCACAAGCCCTAGAGAAACAACTCCTCCCCACCACCAGAGAAAAGGACACACAGTAAGAAAGCCAGGTCCTCTAATAAGGGTGGGGAGGAAGACAACCTCCCCACCCACCCTAGCCTTTAGCCTCAGCTGTTTCCTATAAACTCATTTACACCTTTGGCGGGGGAAGCTCCTCAGCTCACTGGGTTAAAGCCCAGTGGTCCAACAGCCCAAGCTTGACCTGCCCGGGGAGGTTAATATTCAAGTATTTGGGGTGCCAGGCAGTATTTCTCCTCCAGGCATGGAAACGGGTCAATGAGGAGTAGCTGGAGATGTTCAGCTTGGTCGTCTCTTGGTGCGGCAGTGGTGATCGCTTAACTGCTGGGGTTTGCAAACACGCCTGGTGGGGTGGGACAAGGCACTGGGGTGGGATGGAGGTTGCGCAGGTGATGCTGGGCAGCTGGATGGGGAAACTTGGTTCACTTGGAGACAGGGGCAGGAGAGGGCTCTTCCCCAAAAGTTCCTCCCAGTGGCATCCCCTAGAGACTAGAGAGGCTTAGAGAAGCCATGGTGAGCGATAAGTAAGGTGAAAGATCTCCAAAATAGTTGGGATTTGTGTCTGTGAGACGTTTTGGGGACTACCTGATAGGGAGAGCTTAGACCACACGGCTAAGTTTGCCTTTGGTTCTTACTCATTTCCCTGCTTTTTCAGTGTTATTTCCGAGGCATGTTTTTATGGGTTGTAACTAGGGTTTCTGATACAATCCCATACTCCTGCTACTTGTCCAGAATAACTGCTTGTCCTTGTCTCACAGCACTTTTTGTATACTTTTTGTCTCACGATACTGGGCTCCTGATAACTAAGATGGAAAATATCAAGGAACCGTATTGAAAAAAAAAACAAAACCAAAACCAAAAAAACCCCTGGTCAGTATCATTACAGAGTCCAGATCTCAGGTAGAGGCTTTAATCCCGATTTCTGAGAAGAGAAAAAAATATACACCTGAGCACCTATTCAAGTGACAATAAATGACACACTGTCATTCTTTTGTATTATATGACCTAGGGCCATGTCACACAACCTTCGTGTTACCAGGTGCAAATGTTCATCACTTGCTCCTTATATTGGGTCTGAAAAAATAATCAAAAAACTTCATTAAAGTTGCAAAGTTATGAGCTTTACCACAACTGTATTTTATTCTGTCTCTTCACTTTGATCTGCTCAATTACAGATATTAAGGGTTCCTTCTCTCATCAGAGCCTTTCACTAGAAGGAAAGTTATTTGCTTTTTCTTTATATTCTCCATCGTCGGTGTTAGGCTGTTGGTCTTAAAGACCATCATTCAAATTTTGCCCTGAAGATGATATGACTTTTCTTGGAGAGCAAACCCCATGTTGGTTTTTATATGGTAGTACATACGGACTTGCAAAGAGCTTTGAAATGGGGGGATAATGTTATTGTCCCCTCTGTACAGCTGCTGCAGTGAGCCCAGGAGATCAGGGCGAGATGCTCAATGTGAGCCCCTGGTTTTCTGCAGATTTTCTCCATTTTATGGCAGGCTGCTGCAGGAACTGATCCCAGCCTTGACAGGCACAGTGTTCTGACTGTACATCTCCACCACGCTGCCCAGGACCGGGGAGGGGATATCCTCCAACCCATTTGCTTTGCAAAATAACTCATAATTAATGAAATGCAAGAATTCCACTGTGAAAATAGTTTCCACCCAGCATGGAAATTACCTCAGCTCTCAAACATGTTGTCCCTGACAGCTAGGTTATACTATACATCACAACGGGTGCCAGCATTTTGCGGTAGGGTGATTGGACTCAAATCAGAGATCAGGTCACCCATCAAGAGGGATTTCCTCCGGCTGGTCTCATTTACAACCGCTAATTGGGATCTGTCTTGCAGTTTTCAATAGTAACATCAATAACTTCACAGAGATGCTATTAGTGTGAAAGATGGAGCATCTTTGATTCAAGAGACTCTTTAATGAAGACATGTAGTGTCTCAAGAAGGCAGGATGGTACCATCACACACGTCTCCTCAGTAACTGAGCACCTGGGCTGCTCTTGTGTGAGCACCTACATCCCGAGCAGAATCTGGCATCCTTAACCCTTCTCACATAAAACCAGACAGAAAAACAAATAGTTGTGACAATAAGTGAGCACAGATGTCTGCTTTCCTATGGGTTTGGGGGGGGGGGGGGGGGGGGGGGGGGTGTTGCTGTCCACATGGACATGCCATGGGAGGAAGGGTGCATAAGAGGTTTCTGAGGTCTCTCACCTCTGCTCAGCTATCTGTTTTTATGAAACTTGCGGAAAATCAGTAGTTTTGTGGCTCTGTCAGGTTTGGTTGTAATTGGCGAAGGGGGTAAAAAGTTACACCAGGGAGGAGGAGTGGGGTGGGACTAAACTGTACATTCACACGTGATGCTCCTGTGTACCCCACTGCATTAGAAAAGTAGGCTAATAATGTTTCTTATTTTCCGTTTTTTTACACCAGAAACACCATTGTTTCCTGGTGGAGATACCTAGAAACTACTGTTGTTTGCTCCTGTAGTGCAGAGGATGATAAACACCATTGCAGCAGAGAAATGAGAGTTAGGTGGAGGCAGGTTTAGCACCTTCAGCAGTCACCCTTACAGACACAGGTGAACCCCAGCTCTAGTCCTGCCCTGCTCTCTGCAGGGACTTTGCCTTCATGAAACATGTTCTGCTGAGGCCTCTCAGTGTTTTAATCCAAAAGGCAGGCAGACTTTATATTTTTTATTCTTTTTTATTTGGGGGACTCCAATGGATTTGTCTGGTTCAGCTCAAATCTGTGATCAGGGAAACAACACACTGTTTTTTTTTTACCAAGGAAGGAGAGAAACAGGTAGAGGATTTTTTTTTTTTTTTTTCCCTAGAAGCCAGTTTCCTAAGGAAATGAGGCCTGTTCCATTAAGCTGTGTGTGGAGGGAGAGGTCAGATAGTCACACTATTAGGGAGTGCTGTCCGCTCAACATGCCACATTTTTGAGATGATGTCTGGGAGCATGTGGTCAAGATCTGAGGACGAGAACAGACAGGGACTCACTTTTTCTCCTCTGCAGCAGAGGACTTGTAGGACAGAGCCTGAGGGCGTGCAGTCAGAGTTGCCTGAAACTTGTAGGTTTCAAAATTATAACATTCCTTACAGACAAATAGGGGTGACCATGATGTTGAGGAATTCAAGCCTTTTATAGACACTTGAGAAGTGACACAGAGAGATGTTCTTGTTAATCAGAGGAAGAGCTTCCACTGGATCTCTTGTGTAGTTAGATGTGAGAACTCAGCTATGAGGCACTAACCCATATGACAAGGACAGGAGTTAATCTTTCTGTTGTTCCCTGAACTCCTCATTTTCTTCTTCAGTTTCACCATACTGCCCTGGAATGGATAAATTCAGGGAGCTAACTGAAAGATAGGCACTCAAGCACTTAAGAGCAATGCACATTTACAATAACTGAATCATATAATAGCTACCCATGCATCCAGGGCCATAATCTCAAATGGCAACAGCAGAAGACAAGTTAATAATAGTCATTGTTACATGATTAAATTAGGCAGACAGGAATAATTTTTTGCAGGATTCATAATGGTTTTAATGATATTATTTAGTTACCAAGAGCAATATATCTTCTCTATTCATGAGTTCCTGGAAATCAAGGTTGTTGAGCTGTAAAGTATGTTTTTAAAGACAGAGTTGAGAGCTACAGCCTCTCTGAAAGTTAGTTATATACTATATTGCGGTCCTACAGCTCTTGAATTGTCCTTATCCAGTAAGCATGAGCAAGACCTGAATGGGAACAGTGGGCCTGTGCATGACATTTTGGGCAAGTTTGGCTTTTGAGCCGGGAGCCAGACTCTGTGGAGGGATTTCAGACTGGGACAAAGCCCGGAGATCACTTGCATCCACCTTGCTGTCGTTGCTTTAGAGGAAGTGGTACCATCATAGCACGAGTTGATGTTGATGTCTTGCTGTATGGTTGCATTGTACCCTGGACCCATCCAGCAGCTGACCAGCCCCACTCGAGTCTCCCACGGCGTAGCGTGGTCGTGTGGCTCTCAGGATACCCTACGTGCCATTTCACCCCGGCTGATGTGGTGGCAAGATGCGGTCGGGGCTAGAAGTGAGAGAGGAGCGTGGTGCGCACAAACTGGGCTCGGTTTGGACCACAAGAACTGGGACGTGCTGAGGACACTGCGCCATATAAAACATTTCTTTCTTGTGAATTGTCAACAGAGACATTTTCCTAGAAAGTATTTTCAGTTTTGTAGCGTGCATTCTCTATGAACCACATAAAACACACAGAAAATCTCCAGCTGCAGTGACGCTGCTCTGTACAGCGCTGGCATTTGTCAATGTCTTCACACTGCTGGGATTTATTTCACAGGGCAGTTTGCTGTGGAAATGCAAACTGAAATCAGGGTGGCCTACACCACCACCACCAAATGGACATTAAATCATATCAAAACAGACCTGACAGCTTTTTCCTCACACTGCTCCCAGTAAGAGCCTCCTGAATTCACGGTCGGCTTTGACTGGACTGTACCAGCAGACATACAGCGTGTTGGTTGCTCCACCAGTATGAGCCCAGTGGGGTGAGAACCGAGGAAAAGCAATTGGGAAGCAGAACAAAAAGTCTGGATGAGCAGTTTACCGTGTCCCTCCAGCATGGGATTAACCTGTGTCCCTTGGTAGAACAACCAAGTCAATGTTGAGACCTAACTTCACCAATGCTATAAAGAGGCCAAGACGACACTTGTGCTGAAAGACTAAGATTGGGCAGGTGGATTTGACACAGTAGTTATATTTAAGCAGCTGAATATCCATCCTTGAAAAAAAAACAGCAAGAGGGAAGCAAAAGCTACAAGGCTAACAACTGGCAAGAAGCACAGGAGACGCGGTCCCTGACTTTGGAGTGAAGAAAAAATCTCTCCATGTGGTTTGGAGAAACAGTGAATGACAGAGAAACATTTGTGGCTCCCAAACTCTTCCTTTCATCACCTTTTAGTAAGACGATATTTTGACAACATTTGTCCCAGTTATCAGCCTGGTCAAGGCTGTGAGTGAAGACACTTGGCTTTCAGCTCTTTATGTAAACTCCTACCTTCTCCCAAGAGTAAAACCAACTTGCTTTTGTTATATTGACCCAAATAGACGTTCTCTCGGGGAGCAAGGCTGCTGACTGAATGTGTCAGTGTGGACATCTTCTCATGCCAGCCTTGACTGGCAAAATGAAAGAAGGTCGTATAGGGCTGTATGTAGATTTGTCATCAACTTTTAATTAAGATAACTGTTTTTGTAATTTCATGATTAGATTTAAGCATATAATTCCAAAGCTTCTTACAATAGGACAAAAAAAGTCAAAGGAAGGAAGTCACAATGAAAATGATCTTGACAACATTCGCAGATGTCTGTTATGCAGGAGGGTATAATCCTCTCCCAGTGTCACCTGCAGAAGCTCATGAAGCAAAGGATGAGTTCCTGTCTGTGGCAGTTTGCAAATTAAGGGTGCCCAAACACCATTAATTGATTGTCAGTCAAAGTTACAACACAAAGTGTGGGGTTTTTTTTCTGAATTCAGCCAAAACTTCTGCATATTCTCAATAGCCAAGAGATTTGTCTCTGAGAAAAAGAGAAGTAGCTGCAGTCATCAGCTGCTAAGACCTCGCAGCATAATCCAAACTAAGCAATTTCAGCTGTGTTTAATTTTGACTGAATTCCATTACTTTATTTTAAGAGCTTCCCCTTTTCCCAATGAGGATGGACCCCCGAGTTTCACCACATAATAAGCAATTAAATTTTAGAGAAGACACTATCGTTTACAAGGAGCCAACAGTCAATAAGTGCTGGTGGGAATAGCCCTGTGCTAACTCTGTCCCTGAGTTCGCTGGGGCTGTTTGAAATGTCAGTACTGGAGAAGGCACTGAAAAGGTGAAGGCTCTCATCCCAGAGTGTTCACAGGGTAGATGCTGCAGGCAAAAACGGGAAAGTTGCTTAAATGTCAAACACATCTCGTCCCACTACGCTTGCCCCGTGCTGGAGTGAATTGAGGACACAGCTAGAGCTGAACTTCCAATCTGAACTCTGCAGCTGCAAGCTCTGCATGCCTGATCCCTCTCTCATGTTGAATGAATGTTATCAAGCATTGGGTTGATTAAGCGTTATTAAAAGAAACCACTTATCCCTGGGAAAAAAAAAAAAAAAAAAAAAAAAGAAACAGAATGAAGAAGAATTTGTCAAGCTTATTTGGATCTGCCATTGCAGTCCCTACTTGAGAGAAGCTTGAAGAGGCAGCTAGGAACCCTTCAGGTGTTGATGACAAAAGCTCTTTTGTGATGTCCCAGAAAGCAGTGACCACAAAAAATGTTACATAAGGTTAAGAAATCCAATAGCATTTCTGTTTGATGGTGTATTAATCCGCTTGCAAACAATAATCACATTCCATTTCTCTCCACTGCTTTTCTGTCCATATTAAGGCTCTTATTATGATCTCCTTATCTTTCCTATTTATTTGTGAAGTCATATATATCAATCTGATCAGCAAATAAAAGCAAATGTTGTCCCGGAGGGGATGGAAGAAAGCAGTGAACAATTCCAGCATGTGCTCCGATGATCTCCTAGCAGGTTAGCACAGCCAGGTCTAACATCTACTGGGCTCCACAAGGTCTGTTCATAGACTTTGGTGAGCTTTGGGTGAGGGCTTATCCTTGAGAGAAGGAAATATTACTGCTCAGCGATACGAGGATCGCTCAGCTACAGTGGGTCAGGGGAGTGAAAGCATTTTCTTAGGGCAAAACCCACCAGGTTGTCTTTGCTTTACACAACCAAGCAACGTGGCAGTAAATGCTGTGCTGAGTTTTGGGTTGTGTTTTAAATCCCCCATCTGAACTAAGCTGGAGCGACCGGCCCTTGTGACCATATTCTGATCTTGGGTAAATCTAGAACCTTCTCACTGATTTTACTGGAGTTAAGTCATTTTCTGGAGTTTGGTGCCCATCAGCCCTTTGAAGGCACGGGATTGAACTTCAGCTTAGAGTTGTGGCTTTCTGTGCCAGACCTTTTCTTGGCCAATGAACAGGGTTGTTGTGATGCTCACTTTTGCGCTGATGTGAGAGCATGTTTTGTTGACATAATCAGGTTGTGCTCTGGTAGGAAACTCCTAGGAGAAACGAGTTGATTCCCTTACCTCCCAGTAACAGGGCCAAGATGATGAAAGACGATTTAAGTTGAAGGGAAACTACTTTGCAGCGTAAGTCCCTTCAAACTGGGGCTTCCCTGTTGCTTGTAGGGCACTTACATCTCCTCTTTCTGGCATTCAAGAAGAGCCAAGGACAGGTTGTTGTTCAACACCAACCCACAAAAACATCCTCTTGTACCTCCTCACCCCTTCACAACCTGCTTCATGGCCCTCATGAGCTTGGCCTTCTTTTGTGCAGGGTGAAGCTCTCCTCTCGAGACAGAGGAGAGCGATTTCTGGCACGACTCACATTGTAGTTGGAGGTCACAGTCTCTGATGCAGTTCCCAACCCGCCGCCTCTGAAGCACAGCAGGAACCACGCTGTGTCTAGGAAATAATATCTCCACCCCCTAATTCTGAGGCCATCTCAGACGGAAAATCACAAATGCCATAATGAATAACCACAGGGCTGAGGAAACCTCCCAGCGGAGGCAGGCTCCACTGCTTGCTAATTAGTCCAATCATTAGGGTGAATTTAATGCTGTTTCTGAAATTTTGTTCCCTGGTACTCCCAGCTTTGTTTAACTGAGAGCTCAAGAAGACATGCTTCTCCAGCTGAAGAAGCTGAGATCAGGCTTCCTTGCAAAGAAGTTTCCTGTGTTAAGGCATATGTGCTTACGATGATGGTTTGTGCTAATGGCCTTTGCAAGAGCTTTCTCACTCGGGGCAATCCCAAACATGGATACAGGCTGGGCGATGAGTGAATTGAGAGCAGCCCTGCCTCCAGAGAAGGACTTGGGGCTACTGGTGGATGAAAAACTGGACATGAGCTGGCAACATGCGCTTGCATCCCAGAAAGCCAACCGTATCCTGGGCTGCAACCAAAGCAGGGTGGCCAGCAGGTCGAGGGAGGGGATTCTGCCCCTCTGCTCCATTTTCGTGAGACCCCCCCTGCAGTACTGCCTCCAGCTCTGGGGTCCTCAGCACAGGAGAGACAGGGACCTGTTGGAGCGGGTCCAGAGGAGGGACATGAAGATGATCAGAGGGCTGGAACACCTCTGCTATGAGAACAGGCTGAGAGAGTTGGGGTTGTTCAGCCTGGAGAAGAGAAGGCTCTGGGGAGACCTTACAGCAGCCTGCCAGTACCTAAAGGTGGCCTACAGGAAAGCTGGAGACGGACTTTCTATAAGGGCATGTAGTGATAGGACAAGCGGTAATGGCTTTAAACTGCAAGAGGGTAGATTTACATTAGATGTAAGGAAGAAGTTCTTCACTATGAGGGTGGTGCGACACTGGACCAGGTTGCCTAGAAAGGTTGTGGCTGCCCCATCCCTGGCAGTGTTCAAGGCCAGGTTGGATGGGGCTTTGACCAACCTGGACTAGTGGAAGGTGTCCCTGCCCATGGCAGGGGAGTTGGAGCTAGATGATCTTTAAGGTCCCTTCCAACCCAAACCATTCTGTGGTTCTGTGATTCTTTGATTTTGCAGTTGTTCTCCTCCAGTGAGGATGGCGAGAGCCATCATGGCAGGGCACAGCAGCACAGAGCACCGTGACGTGTGCAGGGAGTTGAGCAGAGGAAGTGGGATTTTCTGGGGCTACGTGGGTCACTTTGCTATCCTCTCAGCAGTAATTAAAGCCAGATAAAGTGGAATGGGAAATGAAGTCTCAATTTTTCACAGTGGAAGTAAAATTCTCTGAGGGCAGTGGAGTCCTCTCTTGCTTCACTTCTTGAGCCCTGGACAAACACAAGCTATCAGTCTCCTTACAGGGCTAACAGGGTGAAATTAAAAGGTCTGTTCTATACAGGAGTTCAGGTCTTCTTAATTTAATAGTCTTGTCCAACCTTAACAATATGATTTTATTGATTTAAGGAAAGTAGCAAAGAACATGTAAGCAGCTTGCTTATTTCCTGACACTGTCCCACAAATCAGTCAAAAGGTTAATTTTCATTCATGAAAAATGTCATCTTTAAATGGAACTAAAATTATTTAAAAAAAAAAAAGAAAATCAGGAACAGGCTAAAACTAGGAAAGGCTACTTTTTTGCATCAAGGCTTACACTGGGCTCTGGAGATAAACTTGTTGCCTTTCAGATCTTATTTGTACAGATTTGGACAAGGTTTCATGGTGACCACATAGCTCAGGGGCAAGGCTGTAGGCACAAGGCTCTGGAAAACAAGGCAAAGCACCAAAGTCCTGTCAAGAGGGACCTGACCTCTTCCAATCCCAAAGGATTTGTCCACTAAGATATTGGAGCTACAGCTCCTCCCAAGGTAAACATCAGATGAGAAAAAATGAAAGGATGACAAATCCTGCCCTCAGGCTCATAGGGGAGAGTTTGAAAAGGAGTCCCTCATAAGTTTTCTGATTATTTCCTCCACCACAACTGCCTCAAAGGAACAGAGTGACCTGAAAAGGTCAGCACTGCAGGCTTGATAAAAAAAAAATACAAAGATTAGGGTCTGTTTGTGGGAGACACTGGAAGACACAAGCTATAGCAGTCAAAAGGGGCCATAAAGGTCTCTCTGCATCACACAGTAAAGTGCAATGCAGATTCAACATGCAGAAACTAGCCTGGAGCGTGGAGCAGTCCAGTTTGCCAACACGAAACTCCTTCCAAGGCAATAACCTTTGAGGTAGGAGCTGTGATCTCAGATGACAGAAAGCCTCCTGGGAGAAAAAGCAGAGGGGCTGGGAGAACTTCTCTTTGGTGGGGTGAGAATAAGCAGATGAGGAGAACCAATGCCAGTGTTAGCAACAAACCCTGCATACCTCCTGTCCTCCTCAGGCTGACCTCTAGGGAAAGGTTGAGAGTGTTGGAAAGAGAAGAAGCCATCTGGACTTCTCAGGAGAGAAGGAGAGGCAGTGTTTGGGCACAAGAAGACAGAGGAGTAGTTAGCAGGTCCAGAGTGAGGGGGGAGATGAATAGAGTTGTTAGATTTCAAAGGGGTCAATTTAGGAACCACATCATAGCTGCATCAGAAAAAAAATAGAGAAAGGAAAAGAGAAAGGAAAAGGGAAAGGGAAAGGGAAGGAAAGGAAAGGGAAGGAAAGGAAAGGAAAGGAAAGGAAAAGAAAGGAAAGGAAAGGAAAGGAAAGGAAAGGAAAGGAAAGGAAAGGAAAGGAAAGGAAAGGAAAGGAAAGGAGAGGAAGAGAAAAGAGAAGAAAAGAAAAGAAAAGAAAAGGAAAAGAAAAGAAAAGGAAAAGAAAAGAAAAAAGAAAAAAGGAAAAGAAAAGAAAAAAGAAAAGAAAAAAGAAAAAAGGAAAAGAAAAGAAAAGAAAAAAGAAAAAAAAAGAAAAAAGAAAAGAAAAAAGAAAAGAAAAGAAAAAAGAAAAGAGGTTGCCAGTTTGGAGCTTTTTTGTTAGAAATGGATATATAATGGGCAACCCTCAAAGGGCCTTGGCAGCATTTCAACAGAGTTTTAGAAATTCATGGAATCAGATGAATTTCACAGCAAAAGGTCAGGGAGAGCCCAGGTGAGAGCACAGTTTGTCAGAGAAAATATACCACTTCCCTTGCTTAACCACTACCTCTGATGTAAAACAACAGTCTTCAGGAAAGCTTGTGCAGCCTTGACAACAGTGAACAGAGACCTGATGGAGAGGGTTACAAGACCCTCCTTTTGATGGTGCTTGCTGTCAAGCCACTTCAATTTCCTAATGCATTAGCAGCGCCGGTCCGTGACAGCGAGCAGCTGATGCCGCTGGGGCTGCACGCTCTCACTGGTGAACATCTCCTTGGCCATACAGCGAGGGCAGCTGCTGCCTGATGTTCAGAGGTCAGGGGACTGGACAGTCAGAAATTGGTGTGACCTCCTGATTTCACCCAAAGGAAATGCCTAAGTGAAACAAAAATTCAACCGTGCTGAAGCAACACCGCTTTTGTCATCAGGGACAAAAGCTTGTCGCATCTCTGTAAGTCATTGCAAGTCCCCTCTGTGGAGGACCGTAGGTACCCTGTGATTTAGTTCTTATCACCCCAGTGTACAGCACTGATGAGAAGAAATCTGTGCCTAGCAGCATCAGATCAAACGCTGGGCATCGTCATCTTTCGCTCAGGTCTCAGCAACCTGCTTCACGTCCCTTGTGCCTGGTCTGAGTCTGCCTGCCCTCTAGCCACGGCTTTGCAATTTTTTTTTTTATTTATAATGAGGAGACTTCTGCTGTCAGATTCCTCTTTGCTACACCAGAGGCATTTATAGATTAGGATCAAATTGCATCTTAGAATCATAAAATCATTTAGGTTGGAAAAAATACTCTTGCCCAAGCCTGTAGCGCTGCATGGGATTGTTGTGACCCAAGTGCAGGACCCGGCACTGAGCCTTGTTGAACCTCGTACAATTGGCCTTGGCCCATCGATCCAGCCTGTCCAGATCCCTCTGTAGAGCCTTCCTATCCTCGAGCAGATCAACACTCCCACCCAACTTGGTGTCATCTGCAAACTTACTGAGGGTGCGCTTGATCCCCTCGTCCAGTTCATTGATAAAGATATTAAAGATATTAAACAGGAATGGAGAAAAGGAGGCTGAGGGGAGACCTTATCGCTCTCTACAACTACCTGAAAGGAGGTTGTAGCGAGGTGGGGGGTCGGTCTCTTCTCCCAAGTAACAAGTGATAGGACAAAAAGAAACAGCCTCAAGTTTCTCAAGGGGAGGTTTAGATTGGATATTAGGAAAAATTTCTTCACCGAAAGGGTTGTCAAGCATTGTAACAGGCTGCCCAGGGAAGTCGTGGAGTCACCGTCCCTGGAGGTATTTAAAAGACGTGTAGATGTGGTGCGTGGGGACAGGGTTTAGTGGTGGACTTGGCAGTGCTAGGTTTACAGTTGGACTCGATGAGCTTAAGGGTCTTTTCCAACCTAAATGATTCTATGATTCTAAACAACTGCAGTTGCCTCATCCACTCCTCATAAGACTTGTTCTCTAGACCTTTCACCAGCTTCGTTGCTCATCTTGGGTTGAAGGGACCATTCCCATTGCCTAAATTTAGGAACAACTCTGAAATACCTAAGCTAGGAGGCTCAGACCCTCTAGTCAGCAGAAAAAGCAAGGATCGCTACAGAGTCAACTTAGTGGCCCACATTTCCTGAATGCCTGAAGTGCCAAAAGCATGAAAATGCCCTGTTTGTTCATTCAAAGTTGAAATCCTGCAGTCTGTCTCCCTTCTGTGAATCATCCCATGACTCTACCAGTCCTTTCCAGTTGTCACCACTTTTCACAAGCAGTGGCTCCCTGAACTGCAGACCATCCTCCAGTGCTGGTTTCAGGAGGACTCAGCCCACGGAAAGCAGAGTCTTCCCATTCCTACCTTACGTTTCCATACCATTTCTGCATACTATGGTCATATCCGTCCTCTGGTCACCAAACATCAGTGGGAGCCCAGAAACACGATTCCCACTGCACCCCCAAATTCTCAAAGCCCATGCCCATGGATCACTACTGTCTACCCGCATACTTGGCCACGTTCAAATGCATCCTCATTGCCTGGCAATAAAAGAATCAAAACTTTTCTATATTGCAGAATTCCGCCCTTTGTCATTTACAACTTCCCCGCTCTTTGGGTCATCTGAAAGGTTTTATCAGTGGCAAATGTATGTTTTCTTCAGGTCATTAATTCAAAAGTTAAATAGCACGGAAATGCTTTGTGCCCAACCCCAGTGGAAACGCAGCCACTACATTTATTACTGCATTTACAATTACCCTTTGAATCCTATTAATTAGCTAGTGTGCAAGCTATTTAATGTCTGCCCCATGCGTTGTGTACCATTCTAAATTTAATTCAAACTAAAACCAGGATTAACGTGAAGCACCACTTTCTCTAACTTTCTGACAAAACTTGTAAGATCAAGCCTGTTACAATTCTGTAAAAATTGGTAATCTTATTTAAAAAAGGTACCAAATTCACTTGATAGTATTACTCCTTGGCCTTAGTTTTGTTACCCTCCTTTAATTTCCTTCCTCTATTAATTATCTTCCCTTAATTTATTGCATCCTGTGTGAGATTCTGTATTATTTTGCCTGGGACTGATGCCAGACTAACGGACTTAGACTTTCCTAGGATATCCCATTTACCTTTTGAAAAACATAGTTACGACATTAGCCGGACTCTCATCTTTCAGAACCACCCAAACCAAGTGAAAAAAAACATCATTAATGTTCCAGAGACCTCCTCAGGCAGCTCTTTTAAAACTCTTGGGTGCAGTTATCTAGACCCAGCCGTGTCAAGAATTAATAGCTGCTGCCCAAACCCCCCTTAGGGGGTTACTGTTGGAATGGAAAGCATTTCACCATCTAGGCTGTGATTACATTATCTGGCTATTCCCAACTACAGAGAAGAAATATTTAGGGAACTTTTCTGCCTTCATCATTATCAACACTTTTTTCCATTTCAGCCTGGTAATGGCTCAATACCATTGTGAAAATTTCTTTTGCTTTTAATGTCGTTTTAAGACTCCCCATTGTCCTCAGCCCTCCCGGCCACAGATCTCGCCTCGCGTCCTTTCTCTCTGTGACCATGGGGCTTCCTCAGTTTACCCTGCATTTGCCAACCACAAGAACGACGCGCAACATACGTAAGTGGCGTCAGGTCCCCCATGAGGTTGTGCTGGGGTCCATGAGAGAGGGGATGCCGATTTTCTCCCACACAGTCTCAGGCTGAGCCTTTCACCTCTGCACCCTGATGGGGCTGGCTTTTGTTCTCAGCCTATGCACCGACAGCAACGCAAACGTACCGTCTTGCATGAGGACGTACAGTGCCATGGGTGCAAGGAGCTTTATGGACAGTCCCAGAGTCATCCATGAGATGGTAAGAAAGCTCATCTTCACTGAAGAGTGGAGAAGGCAGGTCTGGGGAAGGCACATCCTTGCCGTAAGATCAGAAAAGTTTACCCAAGCTCCAGAAGCAATTGGGCAGCTCAATGGGAGAAGCTGCCTTACACATTATTAAATATAAAGACACCATCTTCGGATAAAGAAGTTAGTTGCAAATCGTTGGAGGCAGGAGAGCAGTATCTGCCCGTGGTGGCCCCGCTCTCATGGACGCACATCCCTGAACATCTGCTATGGACCGGTGTTACCAGCTGGAGCATTGGCCTTGCTGGGCACTTGCTCTGATCCCACGGGGCTGGTGTGTGCCTAGACCCAGAGTGTCTGTCCACGGTAAATATCCTCCAGTGATTACTTTTTTACACTCCAGTTCGGAAAGTGATATATATCAGAAAGAAATCCAAATGCTCTACTGGAAAAAAATTTAACTGCTTCGCAGTGTTCAACCCTTAAGTAGGTGCACTATGAATAAACAAGGTAAGACCACAGATGTTAAGAGGAAGAATTTATTTGTGTTCAAGTAATATTTTATCCAGCCAGCAACCAAATTCACTTCAAAGGCCTTGGAAGCATTTGAAGTAAAAATCTTTTTTATATGTGGACACTGGTCTCAAATAATAATTGCTGTGAATAAACAGAATAGCTGCGCTGTCTTACTCCACCTCTTTTTTTTTTTTTTTTAATAATGATATATTCCAAGTAATACGTGGAAAGCCCGATTCTTCATTTATATTAGAACTCCTTATAACTCTCATGATATTATTATAAGGGAAAAAGCACTACAGGCTTGTGTTTCAAATCCTTTTTCATCTTTGTGTTTTTTTTCTGAGCCCTTTAATGCTCAGGTAATGCGGGTAGAGCTGCCTCGCATCTTGCACAACCCTTCAGCCTGCCAGTCCCCTCTCTGGCTTGCGTTAAAGCGGTCTAAATCCTCCCCTTGCAGCATCCCTAACCCAATGCTTTTACTAACATAAGGGAAAGAGATGCTAAATGAAAGCAGGACAAAATAATAGCCAAAGACAAAGTCACGCATCCCGCTAAGAGCTCTGGAGAGGTTGCTTGGCTGAAGCAGCTGCCAAAATATTCCCTACAACCCTTGAGCTGACTGGCATAAAGGGAACTTCAGCTGGGTGAGAAAACAACTGAATGCACTTGAAAACAAAAAAAAGCATAGGCAATGTTTAATTCTTTTTCTAATTAATTTGGATACATATGATGTATTTTAAGTTTTTATAAGATTTTCTACATATTGTTGCACTTGCTGCTCTTGCTATTGCTAATATGCAGTACAGGGCTCCTCAGCCTTCTTTTCTGCCATAGTTTCTTACAACCAGGACAGCTGTGAAATCAGAACTAAAACAAGAGTGAAACTGTGATAAAAAGAAATGAGAAGCAATTTCTATTCAGAGTATTTATAAACCTTTGTTTCAGCTAAGTCTTCATTTGCTCAGAAGTCTCCTTTAGGAGAAAGAAGAGGGTTTGGTAACATAACATAGTTCTCCTTTCACCTTGGGGACTGGAAAACTTTCCATTCGTGGCAAAGCTAGATAATGTAACTAGAAATGTATACCGCTCCTGTTTCTAATCCTAAACAACAAACAAGGGGAAAAGAGGTGCGTGATACAAAAAGAATAGGGAACATCAATCACAGTACAAATACCGAACAATACAAAATGCAAAATTTTAATCTTTGACTAAATAAGCAGAAGGGAAAATGTGGAAGGGGAGGGAAGGCTTCAGCTCGCCTCTCTCTAGGTCTTTGCAAGCTGCTTTTACTGTAATTGAAGAAGCACAGACCTAGCCCTGCACACAAGAGCAGCCACGGCAGCTCAGAGCCAAGGTCTAAGCAACCCTGTGTCCTATCTTCTGGCAGTGGCAGTAACAGCCGATGCCTAAGGATGAGCACAAGAAAAGGGGCAGTATGTAGCAATACTTCCCCACAATACTCGGTCAGTCTGCAATTTGCAGCTCAGAGACTTCCTGAGCCAAAAGTGAGGTCTTTGTGTTTAAGTCTTCAATGGAATTTTTTTCTTCTATTAATTTGCCCAGTTGTTTTCGCCCCACAAAAAAAGCTACAAGGCAAGTTATGGAGATGGGGCACCCTGCCAGGACCTCTGGCCGATGGGGAGAAACGAACTGACAAACAGACGGGAAAGTTTCTCGCTGGGAGGAGGTAACTCAAGGAAAAGATTTCCGCCGGCTGGGATGGTTATCGCTGCAAATCCCGGAGGGGTGTTTGGCGGAGAGTCGGCTGAATGTGTCCGGGCCAGCCAGGCAGCAAGGAGGAGAAGAGATGGAGAGGACATCTCCACAAAAGAAAGATCTTGCTTTGTCTGCGGAGCCAGGCTGCAAAATAGACGGTCTGACACAGGGAGAGACTGCCTGATGGACCGGACTGGCCTGGTGACTCCTGCCCTCAGGCTGTGGGGTTCACCTCTGGTTGAACCAGACCCACATCTGGACCTCCCTTTGCCGGGGCAGGAAAGCCTGGCAAGGGCAAGGGGAAGGATTCGGGGGTTCAAAGAGTGCGTGCAACCAGCACATCTGCTGAGGGTTGTGGAAGATTCTCCGTCTGGTTGAACTCCCTGACCCGTGGTGAGGATGCCTTGCAGGTTCAGGGCGACTATGGTGAAGGTGAGCAGTATCCTCCTGTGCTTATTTTCCTGCCTCTCCTCAAAGGAGTGGTCACGGGATTGCAGGAGGAAGGATGTCTCAGGCAAATGGGTGAGGATTCATCACTTGGCGGGCACAAGCTCTATCTACAGAGCTTTTCTAATGTGAAAATAAATACCAGGCTGGTAAGAAACCCAGGGTACAGAGCAAGTTCTTCCTCCTTTTGACCTTCCCACCAGAGAAGCTCAAAGAGTAAAACAAAACGGCAGCTGTGCAGGTGTTTGGTCTTTTTTTAGCATGCAAAGATGAAAGAGACAGTGAGGTTGGAAACACAAAACTCAGCAATGAGCTGGTTGCTTAGAGCAATATGCAAAACCGAGAGACCTGACACAAATGTGGCTACCAGCCCAAAGAGCAAACAAAACATGCAGATAAAATCCAGCCTCAGAAAAGGGCTGATGTGCTGGGAGGTGTTTTCCATGGCAATTGCTCCATGATATATTACTTGCCCACTCACTGCAAAGGGACAGCTGGACTTGAAATGAGTGGGAAGGAAATGAATGCTCAAAACCCTCTGCAGTCTTTGACTGGCACCCTGTCTCCAAACTTCATCATGGAGTGGATTTTGAGACCCCTTGCCAAGCCAAGCAACACTTAAACTGCACCAATTACGTGTTTAAGGACTGGTCAAGGCCAAAAGAAACTCAGAAGACCTACTTTTTCTCCGTCTCATACCGTGAGGATCATTGGTAGAGCTGGAGCTCATTCCACCTCCATTGAAGAGAGAAGGCTGGATGACAGAGCAATTTCTTTGCTTCCATTGAGACTCTAAATCTTGGCTCTCCTTCTCTGTCCTCTCTGGATTTGAAACCCCCTGCATTTGTGGATGTTCTGGGAAAGTGGCAAAAGACATCTATTCACAATAGGATTGCTGGAGACAGCTGAGGGACTATTTCCTGGAATGATGGAAAAGGCTTCTTTGTGGATATCTGTCTGGACTGTTTCTATTTGAGTGATGATTTGATTGCTCCTGGGGTTTTGCTGAAATACTGGTTATATATTAAGACATGCTGACCCTTGTATGAACATGTTTTTATTATTATTTGAATAGAAAGAAGCTGGTGAATACTTGGGCTGAATAGAGGCAGCAATATGTGGCTGAAGGCGAGTATATTTGGGCTGGGGAAAGGCCCGGATCAGAGGTATCCAGTCATTCCTTTTAACGGCTGAGTTTTGAAGCTACAGCCCAGGGTGCTGCTACACTGCTGTCTGTTAGAGACGTTGTTTCTGGGGTGAGATGGAAAATGCATCCCAGGCTTCCCTGCGGGACGTGTAGGCAGAGCCATACCCATGGGCAGGTGCTCTGCATGTGTAGGTATTGACTATGGTTTGGGCATGAGGGCTTCTCTCATAATACAGAGTTTCAAGCAGGCTGCTCGAAGCAGTAAAACTAAAGCTTTGCTGTGTCTGAAATGGGGGAATTTTCCTGCTTGCAGGGAAGAGAAGAGACTCAAGTGCTCAATTGTAGATTTTTCCTGTGCCACCTGCTTCCCTTTCTTTATTTTCCTTCCTTCCCTCGCCCCACCTCTTGCTCCTTTCATCTTCATACCCAAGTGCGTCATGTCCTCCCTCCCTGCTGCAAGTGGGTCTTGCACCATCCCGTCCTCCACCTCGCTTCTCACCGAGCAGTTCCACCACCAGGCCAGGCCCGGCACAGCCAAACCCAACCTCGGCGGGGTCACTCACCTCTCTGCAACCTGAAGTCATCACCCGAGCGTCACGCTAGACCCGGTGCTCTCCTCTGAACCACCCACTCCGGCTCTGTCCAAATCGTACCACTTCTACTCCTTGCTACTTCAAAAAAAAAAAAAAAATAATCAGACTTCTCTGTTTGCTTGAGGAAGCAAAGGCCTTGCTTCAAATCTTCCCATACGAGCTGCCTCTTGTCCGGCTTCGACAGCAGCATCTTGCTCCTCTCCAGTTGATGTTTCCAGGAACATCCTCTTGGCTCAACCTTACCATTCCATTTATGGCTCTCCATGGACCTCCTAAGCTCACGCTTCTTGCCTGGGATGACAAGAGCACTGCTGTCTCCGTCACGCCGGACAAGCTTCAAGCTGTCCAGCTGTCTTCTGCCGAAGATGGCAGATTTGGGCACCATCCCCTCACTCGACCATCTCTGTGCTCCCCACCCGCGCGTCCCTTCTTCCCTCCCCCACCGCCTTGTCCACCAGGATCTAGCAAACAGACAAACAACTGGTTTATGAAAGCAAAGAGGGAAAGCCAAGAGCAGCTGCTTTAAATCTGTTGTAATGCTGGCGGCAATTGCATAAGGCAGAGGTTTTGTTGATGTCCCCACCCCATTCCTGAGAAATATTTAATTTATTTTAGTGTCACTGTGCCCACTGCCCATGCCCTCAGCACATTCGCAGTGCGGGAACCACCCGTCCACATTTGCAGCACGCTGCCAGCAAGTGGCAGCATCAAAGACCATCTCTGGATTCACTTCTGCCCCGACGCAATCCCACAAGAAAGAGGCAAGATTCAAAACAGCCTCCTCAACCCAACCCAGCCAAGTTCCTTGTCATGCCCTGGACATGCAGAGCTCAGTAAACAGATGGGTCTCACCATGCCCAGGGGATCGGTGGCTCTAGGCCCTGACAGAGCAGCAAGTTTCAAATTAAATGACCCTTCAGCAAGAGGGACCAGCCCCCAGCAGCTCTCGTCTGCTAGCAAGACGCATCGCTCAGCCCAAGGCATGGTGGAGCACAGACCTGTCCCGCAGCTCTGGTTTGCATTAAATAGTTCAGAAGAAACATGCCCCAATTCGAAGGTCCTGCCTCGACCGTAAAGTTAGGTCTCACATCTCCAGCCCTGGCAGCTGAGATCTGCTGCCTCAAAGACAAACTTGTGTGTTGGCTTGCTTTTGGCAGGCGGGAGCAGGATCGAGATGCTCTCCCAGACGTGGCGCCCGGGTTCGGCCGTGGCATCCCTCCATGGAGAGCAGGAAAGAGCTGGCCATGTCACAGCAGTCAGATTTTCCTTTGCTATCCAACTTTGCAGGTCATCTTTCTGCCCAAGAACATTTTTCCAGTATGAAAAACCTATCACCATACAAAATGGTGGTAGTATTTAGAGCCCATCTGCTATTTCTGTAGCGTGAGCTGCAGGGCTGATCTTGTGCGTGCCCGTCCTACAACCAAGTGTAACCTCCCCTTTGGTCTGCAAACCACCTGGGGAGAAGTAGGACCCATATTCCTGAGACATTAGTGCAGGGAAAATCCTGAAGTTGTACAGGAAAGAACAGTTTGTAATTTTTTGAACTGGAAGTTGTGATACCTGCAGGAATCACAGAAGGAAGTCAACAAAGCCCCCACAAACTAAAAAACCTATTGATCTAAAGCAAAGAGACTCCCAAGATTTCCTATGTCGCAAACCCCATTACGACTGCAGGGCAAGAAAACCTCTCCCGGCATCTCAGATCTCTGTGCACAAACAAATTATACACATCTTACCGTTTTGCCCTACCCTGTGCATTGTAAGGGGACTGGAAGGATGGTGTTTTTCCAGGAAAGGGTTGCCAGCTTAGAACAGAGGATGAATATTGAGTGAGAAAAACCAGTGTACTCAAAATCTGCTGTTCCCATATGGATGTTTTCCCTGGCCTCCGTTCCGCTCTCTTTGGGGACTTCAGTCCCATTGCAGGCAGTAAACACCTCAAAAAGGGGTAATGAAGCACTCAGGACTGTGATGTTTAAATCCGTGGTAAGATTTATTTCCAAATGTTCAGACCTACAGAGGGGATTTGTAACCCTGCCAGGAAATAAATCCACATTCCCTGAGCCTCAATAAGTTTTCTTAACCGCAATATAATTCATCTTATCTCCCGATAGGGAAATTTGGAGGTTTTAGTCTGGGCTTCCTCGGCAAGAGAGATATTTGTTCCTCCAGAAAATGTAAAATCTCTCTAAAAAAAAAAAAAATAATTCCGAGCTGTAAGTTTGAAATCTCTCTCTTTTTTTTAAATCTCATCAACTATTGGGATTTAAAAAAAAAATATTTTAACTTCACAACATCTTGCTTCATCCTGTTTTGACTCAATTTAGCGCAGAAGTCAAAATAAAATGGCATGATGAAGTCTGAATGCAGCTTCCCTCTCCTCTCCTCCCCCTTTCAAAGGGAAAAACTGAAAGAAAAGTTTTCGTCTTCCTCTGTGGCAAATGTGGTCGAACCCAATGCGTGCCCGTGAAACCACTCCACTCCTGCAAAACTCCTCCTGGAGCTGCGAGCCCTTCTGCTGAAGCACACATCAAATATTTTCTCTGGCTTTTCCCAGCATTCACATCACTAATGAGAAAGGTGGATTTTTCTGCCCGTGTTTCAAAAGGATTTCAGACCAGAAAAGAGAGGAAGGCTTTCCCCTGCCCTGGGGGATTCACAGCTCATTGAACGGAGAGGGAGAAGAGGTGACATGAAAGAAGGGCACAAAATGATGGAAGGTTCTGAGAGACCAGGCTGGGAATCCCTTACTTCACTGTTTTCATCATATCTGGAAAAAAACCCCCAACCCAACCCACCCAACTCAGTTAAAAGGCAAATAGAGCACCTCATCAATTTAAAATGTGTGATTACAATGCCTAATTAAGCTGTGGAACTCATCACCAAGAGCCATTATGCAAGCTCAGGGGTTAGAAAGATTAAGAAAAAAAAAATGGAAAGAAAATTACATTTATCTGGCTATTGGAGCATCTTCAACTACATTAGATTGGTCTGAAAAAGGATATCAATTCTCGTACTGCAGAGCACAAACAAGCTACCAACAGCCCATTAGGATGCAACTTCCCCTGTGGGAAAATTGCATAATTTATCAAGTGTAGCATTTCTTACATCTTTCTTTGAAACAGCTGGAAATGATTAATGTCAAAAGCAAGATCTGCAGTAAGGCTGGCCACTGGTTCTGGCACACTCTAGCCATTTCTGTGTCACTGAGTAATTAAAGCTTGGAGAACTTCAGCAGGCCAGGACAGAGTTAAATCGTTCTCCTATAATTTAAGGACTTCCCATCTGGGTGCGGAAAATTGCCTTCTCCAAAGGCTTATCCCTGGAAAAACAGACCCTCCTATGGAAGTAGAGCGGAGGCAGTTTTACGAAGTGTTTCAGAGCCAAAGGGCAAAGCTAAAGCTATCTGTGCCTGGATTCCCAAAATGGATGCTGAGGTTGCCTTGGTGACACAATGATGTGGTGATTACAACTCAAGAGGATTTTAACCCAAGGGAGCAATCTGACAGCAGAAGAGAGAGGCTGCTCTTAGTCGTAAATATAAGGAACTGCGATGATCTTTGTGTTTTCCAGGCTGTAACAGCCCTATAAATCGGATAAAAGAACCCATGACATCCACCAACAAAGGTGCCAGCCTCATTATCAGTGGTAGCGGTCAGGAATCTTCCTAGAAAATCATTTTAGTGTCTCTTGTCTTGCACATCAACTGTAAGCAATTTGGGACAGGGACTCTCTTTCCATCCTATACACAGCACTTAGCACAGCTCTAGCTGGGTCCACAGCTGGTAATTTTGAGTTTCTACAGTAATACGAATAATAAAACCAGACAAAAGAAATTGACAGCTTCCCCCCCCCCTGAAAAAAAGCATTTTACTTCTCATTGAAAGGTCTTCAGCTGGACAAAAGATTCCCTGATGTACCATGGCCACAAAAACTCATCATGCACCCTGAGGGGACCTGGCATGGGATGGGAAAAGCCGTGAGCCCTTGCAGTTGAATGGTGCAGAAGGCCCACAAAGGGACAGCTTTCAGTGATATTTCCAAAACTTGGGATTTTTTTCAATTAAAATATATAATTTTTATTTTTTGGATGGAAAAAATCAAGTTTTCCATAGGGAGAAAATGTCACACTAAGTCATGCACAAGCTACTACTGCCCTTGCTTCGGCTGTTTTTGTAAACTGATGTACACATGGACTAAAGCTGCCTGATGTACTAGTGATTCCAGTTGTCACAAACCTACATCTCATGGAATTGATCTTTTTCTCACATACATGTAAGTGAGAACATCGATCAGGAGCAACCCAGCAGGTTCACTGCCAGAGCTGCAACTGATGTAGGAATCCACGCAAAATTGCAGTCCTTAACCGTGAGCCAGTGTCATCTAATACATAAAGGGAAAAAACATGGACATGTGCTCAGTTCTGGGCCCATGACGACAAAAATAAAACAGTAAGTACTAAGATCCTTCCAGAAGAAGCGTAAGGTCACCCTAGTAGCGTTTCAGGAGATCAGTAAGCCTCCTCAGATGACAAGCTGTCACCAGGAGCCATCCATCCAAGATGTAAGCCCATGGCAAAGTGGGCAGATGCTGCTCTAATTTAATTCAAAGATGCCAAAGGTGCAGCACTGAGCAAACAGACACAAGTGAGTAGTATTTTTGCATAAAGTGTGCTGGGATCTGGCGGAACTCAGTGTCTTGGATATCGAGGAGGACAAAATTATGGATAGGCTCCTGGGGGGATTACCATTGCTGGAGGATAGCTCTACCACTGGCAACAAAATTTGATGTTCCAGCTGTTAATCTCTGGCCCGGGAGCTCTAAGCTGCTGATTGCTGCAAGCTTGGAGGGTGCAGCAGGGGATGGGCTGCTGTACTTGTCATCTTTCTTCCACTGCTTATCTAATCATCCCCTCCTTACCTCCTGGGGACAGGATACTGTGCTAGAGGGACCTTGGGATGACCAAGTTCTGACACCCTTTTGTCCCTGACCCTTTGTTTGGTGCTAGCCAAGAATTTCTCCGGTGTAGTAAGTGTTTTTTTCACATCAGGTCAGGGTCTGTTTGCTTTTTGTCCTTGTTGCAACCTCCCCAAGACACGGAGTCATTCCTTCCACTTCTCCCCAAACTTTGACGTAAAGCCAAGTGTCATAAGCCTGCTAAAACCCATGCCCTCTTCTATTGCCTTTTGGTTTTCCAGAGCTAGCACTGCTCCTTGAACGAGAAAGCAAAGCCACGTGAAAGCCTGTGGTGCCTGCATGGACGTCCACTTACGCATGAAATTTTGGACTCCTCAACAAGGACAGAGTCACTGCGAGGTGCCTTCTCCTGCCTAAGACCCCGTGCTCAGAAATATCAAATGCAGCTGACTGCGCTAATAACATTAGCATGGGCACCTACTCCAGCTAAATAGGACACTTAATTCCCATTAATGCTGAACTAATTAGAGCATGGTGAACAACAAAAGAGAAAACACAATCTTTGTATCTATGTAAAACTATTCATGATCTCCCATACAAAATATAGGTCATCCTTTCCTTCCTCAAGCTCAAAGGAGGGTGTATATTCATTGACTAGAACAACCAGCAGCAATCCTCAAGATTTCATCCTTCATCTTTTGTTCAGGGATAAATTTATCTACAAAGAAAAATCTGTAGATTCATGAATGCAGGCAAAGACAGTCACATTAGTCAAAAAGCCTGCATTGCTAAATACAGTATGTGCACTGAGAATGACCTAAATATCAGTAAAATTACCCTGTCTAATTTCATGCAGGAAAAAGCTACCCAGAATTACTTTAATTAGCTTAAAAAAATGCTCTCAGCCGCTTTCTTGAAGCAGATTTAATGTTCTGTGTTATTCGCTGTACACATAGCATCCTATGGTAGGAAAACAAAATACTTGTCTACTCATCGTTGTTAATGTTACCATTATTTATTCTTATCCAGATCTCCTTAGGAAATGCAGTTTGTGCTCCATGGTGTGCTCCATCTGTTTGCCCCCCAATGTGTTTCAAAGCCACTTGTCAGTTCTAAGAAACTGGAGGAGAGCTAGCACTGATTAAATTCCACATTATCTTCCAGAAAAGTCTGGATCCTCTTGACTGCTCAGCACCATGACGGATTAGACCTCAGCATCCCAAGCTGTGTTCACTGGAGGCAAGACTCTGTGGGCAAAGTTTGGGCTGACTTGCCCAGCACCACTGAGGGAACCTATGGCAGAGGTAGGGGCAGAATTTGCATCGCCAGATGAATACTGCCTGTGCTTTACGCGTGTTCAAAATGTGATGGGAGAAATTCAGGGAAGAAAAATGCATCACAGGATATTAAACATAAAGAGCTCTATGGTTCAGGAAGACCCTAAACAAATTGTTAGAGGCTGGGAGAGTATCTGGGGAAGCATCACTACAACCTTCCTGTATCTTCACTATTGTCCACTGGCAGAGAATGGGCAAGGTGACATTTTAGTCTGGGACAAATGACTGTTTTTCTGTCCTTATTTGCAAACAGTTCCTTTTTCATGTATTAATAACATTGCACTAGGCTAGAGCTGGACCTCAGTAGGATGCCAGCATTTTAGCAAGATGGGTGTCTGGGATCAAACCTAGCAGTTCTTTCTCAGAGAAATGCCTCAAGGAGGTGGTAGGTGTTTCAGCAGCTCCCAGCCTGTGGTCTGCAGCCACGACCGTGAAGCTCTTGATAACTGTGGGCAAACAGGGGGAACCTCAATACCCATCCATGAGGCGTCATTTCTAGTTCAAGGGTGCAACAGCTCGGTTAGAAGTCTTTTCATTTTTGAGTTCTGGAAGGAGAAGGGATGACATGTCCTGCTTTCCCCTCTGCCTACGGAAAGGATCAGAGAAATTCCTGAAGTGCATTTGGCGGGGGAGAAGCGATGTCACACTGATCAACAGAAAACTGGAAAAGGCTGGAAAAACAAGCCGGCTTCAAAGAGAAACATAGCCTTCAGCGCTCCAGAGATTTGGAACATCCTTCCTATCTTGGGTCTGTTTCCTGAAGTGCAGCACGGTGATGAAGGCAAGGAAAATGGACTTGGAGCATGCGAGGCAGGGGAGAGGCTGAGGAGGTGCAGATGCTGCTGAAAACAGCAGAAGTGATGTAGCCAGAGCCTCTCCCTTCATCACCGGAGCTGCATTTCAGCCAAGAGAACAAGAGAAACCCAGACCACAGTCTCCACCAACACGGACAGCCCAGCGGGATGCGGTAGGGGAAGGAGGAGAACTTCATCTCGTTAATCACTCCCCACTGTGAGAGACGGGCTAAGGGCAGGCACCTTGCCAAGGAACCTCCGGGTTTCCCAACCTGATCCTCTTCTCCCCACTCTTTGCTCCCTGCTACCTCCCTCCTGCCTCAGGTTCCGACACAACAGTGCCCAAATTCAGACCTTGTGAATAAGGGCAGATTTTGACCCTCAGAAAAATCCAAACCAGAGGCTATCCTGGTCAGGACTTGAGATAACATGTCCTTCAAGCTTTCTGAAGATGCTTGCTGGCAATTAAACCTGTCCCAGAGCTGATGTTAGGTGTGCACAACCCAGTAAGTGCTGGGGGCCCCCAGTCATGCTGAGGAGATGGCCGCGTGGCATTAAGCTCATCATGCAATGCACAGATGGAGGAGAGCGAGCCCCATGTCTCAATCTTGCCATAAATAAATGAAATACCAGGTTGGCATGCCCTGTCTGGGAGGGAAGGGACTCGCATCTCTGTGTGCATTCCAGACTACTGGTTTCCTATTATACTTTAAGGACTGGAGTGCAATTAAATGGGAAATAATCAGCTTAGGTGGCTAAGGACAATGCTGTAATGCAGGGTGGCTTTAAACAATACATACCCCCATTACCTGTTGAGCCCTGGAGCTGGCTCAGTTCCTCTCCCGTTCCCCAAATTTGTCTAATGGCTCAGGAAATGGGAGAGAAGCTGTGAAATGCAAGCAGGACCAGAGCCCAAGAGAGCCTCCCCATGCCCACAACACCCCTCCACTTTAGGAGTAAACCTGATAAGGGCTCCTCACAGCAAAATAAGAATAATAAGTAATAAAAAAAAAACCCACACTAGCAAATCAGAGCCCCTCACTCACCAAGACCGACACGTATTTTCCCTCTCACACCTGGGCCCCCAAGCATCCCTTTGACTTCACAGAAGCATCCGGCAGAACTGGCACACCAAATGGGTCTGGAGTATTTCGTTCCCCTCGTGAAACCGGCTTTGCCATAACTCAGGCACAATGCCTCTCTCGGGAGGCTTTCAGGGAACGACTCAATCTGCTACCAGTCCCCCTCGCCCTTCGCTTTCCTTGTGATGCCTCCTGCTTGCTCCAGAATTAGGAAACCTTCCAAATGGAAATGTAAGGAATGTAAATTGATGTCTTCTCCCCGACATGAATTATCTGACTCCTGCGGCCGTCTCTGCAAGATTATTTGAGCTGAACTTGACTGTTGCAGTAATTAATTTCCAATCAAGCAAATTTGCGTAAATCTTCCCTTTAGAAATCTGCCTTAAATCAAGGGTTTAGGCACCACATTCCAGCTTGGTTTCATTAAAAATAGATTGCTATTGAAAGCTGCCAGCACTGTAAATACAGGCACCACGCCACCCTGCAGGACAGCTTGGATACACTTTCCACATAATGAAAACCTGCCTTAAAAACCATGTCCGCAACAAATGTCCCCTGTAACCGAGGGTTGCTGGGTTGCTATCAGCAGCCCTGACAGCCTCTTCTTGTTGACATAGCTAGTCTTGCAGGGATGGCTTTGAAGCGACCAGAATAAGTGGGATGAGGGCTCCGGGAGAAGGACTGAAGGTCTTGCCAACTTGAGAAATCTTCTCAGAGATATTCTGTGTGCAACCCACAAGCCAGAGAGCAGTCTCTGCTGCTCTGAGAGAAGAGGAATCATAGAATGGTTTGGGTTGGAAGGGACCTTTAAAGGTCACCTAGTCCAACCCCCCTGCAGTGAACAGGAACATCTTCAACTCGATCAGGTTGCTCAGAGCCCTGTCCAGCCTGACCTGGAATGTTTCCAGGGATGGGGCATCGACCACCTCTCTGGGCAACCTGTGCCAGTGCCTCACCACCCTTGTTGTAAAAAATGTCTTACTTATGTCTAGTCTGAATCTACCCTGGTTCAGTTTAAAACCATTACCCTTTGTCCTATTGCTACAGGCCCTAGTAAAAAGTCTGTCCCCATCTTTCTTATAAGCCCCCTTTAAGGAAGAGAAACCCCTCTCTGTAGGACATGAACTGCATCGTGAAGGCCAAATGATGAAATACATTGCCAGCGATGACAGAGGCTGAGAGAGGAGAGACAAGGAATGATGAAGCTGCAGCCCTCCAAAGCAGTGTGATTTACAGAGCACAAGGAGTCACGTCTGCCCAGCTTTGGGAGGAAAAGGGTGGAAACCGGTGCTCCTGGGACCTATGTTGAGCTTGCAGCAGCCTCCATCTCAAGAGGGTGCAGGTAGGGCATGCCATGCCTTTGGGAAGGGATGGGTGGAAGCTTTCTCTTTCTTCTCTATGCCTTACCCTTCCTGTCCCAAACGCTCAGCTTTACCTCTATGCCCTTCTTGGAGTAACTCCACAGAGAGAAAGGTAGCACTGACCGGCTCTGGTGCTTTTAAAGGGCTGTGGGCACTCCCATCACAGAAAACGGTCCTAGCAATGTGGAGAGTCCATCTGGGGAGACTGAGGTTTGACTCTAAAAGTCCAATCCAATGACATGGCAAACGAGGCCAGCTCCTTTTAGGAGTGCTGAACAATTCAAAGGACCAGGCTGTTTTATATAGAAATTCAACAAAATGCCCTGGAAAATAAAAGTTCATTCTCTTATTGCTGTCCAAGTCTTCACCCAAATTTTAGAGGTGAGGTCTTCTCCTGCACGCAAGTGCTCCAGCCAACAGCGAGGTCCTCATCTGTGATTTGTCTCCAACCAGCTCTGAAGCCCTTAAGAGGGTTGCTGTCTCTGATTGGTGGTGGTGCTTTTTTAAAGGAAGAGGTTGCTGCAGGAAAAGAGTAGGACAATTTGGAGCTGGGCAGAAGAATATCTAGCAATCCTGATTTCCAGCTTCCTCAGCCATTGAAACCACAGGGAGGAATGAAAACTTGACAATACAAGCCTGCCCAGTGGTTGAAGCACACCATGTATTCCAGGCCTGTGAATGAATGAGAAATCTCCCAGAGAAACTGGTGTCTCAACATGCTGTTCTGAGACCTACCACTGGTGTTTTGTCAAGGGAAAGGATCTGTCATCTTTTATGAAGACCAGGATACAGGAGAGAATATAGCTTATTTCTGGAGGGACCTTTTTTTTTTTTTTTTCTTTTTTTAGATCTTGTGCACAACTTCTCTATTACTTTTTTTTTTTTAATGAATCATTCAGTTGCTTCTGTTTAAAAAAAAAAAAGGAAAAAAGAAACTAGATATGCCTGCACCCCTTGCTCACCACAGTGTCCCACCCTTCTCAGACTCCCAGAGGCAGGAGACAAAAAGCCAACACCTGCTTCTCCTTTCTCCTATTGTGAGATGCTGATTTCAGCAACAGGAAAAGACACTGAATATATTGCAAATGCATTTGGCTTTGGAGCCAGTATCTCTTCAGTGCCCCAAACTAAACACTCGGAGGAGTCTTACCCATTGGATAGCCAGAAGACTTTATGAAGAGTTCTTGTATTTCCCTTTGCTAATGCTTTTCAGTGAATGTGTATAATCCAGAAACCACCACTTCAGGCTGCCAGTTGGCTGATCAATATCTTGGCTAAAGACTAGCCTTCCAGTGTGTTTATGGTCCCCCACTTAGCCCAGAATATAGCCTAAGGATCTGACTGATGCTGGTCTTCCCAGCCACAGCATAGAAGGTGCTAGGATCAAACTTCATTCCAGCTCCACTGTGAGTCCAGGGATGTTCCCTGATGTTTCCTGGCCCTGAGAGGAGACAGACACTCCCTTCACCTCTGCCTTTCTCCAGCTCTCTCCACCTCCACCCACAGACCAGGACAGAGGTGGTACCTACAGACCAGGACCAAGACCAGGACCAGGACCAGGACCAATCCCCTACGGTGTTGTGCAGGTGGTCCCCTCTTCTATTCTTTACTGCCATCACCTCCAGCTCTGATGGCATGAACTGGTTCCAGCTGGAGGAAAGCAAGTCACCCCTTCTTCAGGCTAGGTGTCTGTGAGGGCTTTCTGCTATGCCTAACACCTTCTCATTCATCACAGCCTGAATTTGGGCAGGTGGAGAAGATACTGTTTCAGCTGAACTGAGTTTTAGCGGGACACTTTGAAGCCTTTTACCTTTAAAGCGTATTTACCACTGATAAAAGCTGCTGTCTTGAGAAACTTGGCAGAACCACTGTGGGGCAGCTGCAATGTCACCTCAGTCTGTTACTACCCCAAGTACCATGGTGGGAGGTAGCAAACCCAGCGAGGAACAGCATCTCTGGATGTGGGATATTGAACCCATAGGTAGCTTCCTTGCCCCAAAAGACAACAGAGAGAGGTATCACTTGACCAAGGAGAAACAGGACAGCAGTGGCAGAGCAGAGGACAGACTCCAGCTCCCCTGACTCCTTGTTCAGCAAAGTCTGCTGGAGTTGTCCGTCTTCTCCATCGCAATTGAGGCATGAAGCATGTCCCCTGGGAAGAAGCCTGGGCAAGCATGGAATGATTGCACACCAGGCAAGGGCTAAGTTACGGAAGTCTGGAGTTACATTCTGCCCTGCCACAGAGAGGAAAATTTATGCTCTCCAGTCACCACAGCATTTCTGCTCAGGCTGCTGAGAGAGGGGAATGGAGGAGAAATCGGGGAGAAAGCATCAGGAAAGGGAAGGAGGTCCTGGAGGAGTTTGTTTTCCCAAAGCTATTCACCACATTCAACACTTCCCCTGAAGCAGCATTGCTCCTAAGAGCTATTTAAATCACTGTGCTGAGAACTGGGACTTCTCCTCTGTCATGTGCTGCTATAAACCCACTGTCAATACTTAATAAATAATGGAGATGTATACTGAAGGCATTCCTGCCATTAATCACTAGGAAACCCACATCCCCAGTAAGTGCATTGATAGCACATCTACAATCCAATTTCTGTTTCGAGATGCTTTACAAAAAAAGTCAGACTATAAGGTTTCTTATTTTTCTGGCTTCTGCATGACTGGCTGGATTAGGGGATGCTTAAGAGACCGCTGCAAAATCACTTTCATCAGCTACTGTTCCGTTGGTTTGAGAATCTATTTTCCAGACTCCAAAGCAAAATTACAGTCATTCAATATTAAAGTATTTGCAGAGTGGCATTAAGCAGGGGTGCTGCTGTATTATTTACCATGGCAACTCAGGATGCGAATTTATCTTTTCCCTAAATGTGGAAGAGCCAAGACACTCGGAAATACTCTGCCCTTAATGTGACAAAATGCATTTGTGTTGCACAAAGCATTTTACCTAATCAGAGAAGCCTCCCTGTCATGCCAGGACAGACAGAGCAGGGGATGGCCTGGAGGAATCAGGCCAATTCATCCATTATCTTCCCTCTAGGACTAGGTGGAGAGGCCTCGAGGAGGATCTGGGTATCTTCTGCAGAATAACACGGGTCACTTCTGCAAGGAACCTCGCCCTGGCTTTTGCTTCAAACTAGGTCATTTTGAGTATTTCGCAGTGGGTGTTTTCATACTCGTGATGTTTTTATGAATTCTCCTCAGCTCAGGTACGTCCTGAAACAACACGCTCCAATGCCTAAATTTCCTTTCATTTGATTTAGCTCTGTCACCTTTCAGTTGCATCAAGTGACCTGTTGCTTTCCGTGACTGCTGTCATCACTTGTGGTGCACAGCAGGACATGTGCATATAGAAATGCTGACAACCTTGCTGAAGGAGGCAGTAATGTCCCTATTCTACTGAGGTGACACAAGGTGAAACGATTAATTCAGGTTTGTATGAGGGAACTTTGGAATAGCCTCTGAGTCCCAGGCTGGTGGGTAACTACCCCTGTGGTGTCTAAATATAATTTACCATCGGCCCATGCATTTTTTTGGACCCAACAAGCTTCCCACTACTTTTTTGTCCTAAGCAGTCTTAATATCTATCTCCAGCATCTTCCCATAATGAGCTTTTCCCTACTCATTCTGGCTGTGTCCATGTTACAGGACAGGAGCACGTGCCAGACATGTTGCAAGTGTCCTTTAGAGTACACCCTAGGTCCTTCCCCCAGTAAATCCCGCTGGAGGAGGAACTGCAGTGCACTGCATCTCATCCCATACCTGCATACCCAGATCTCCCCTAGAAACTCAACTGGGCAAGGCCCTGCCTCCTGACATGGAGTCAAAGCATGACCAAGATGCACTGAGGAGCCTGGGGACATTCATGGACCACTGCTGCCCCATAGGGTCAATTCGGTTTCTGTTCACCCCTCCCAAGGAAGGAGGTCAGGACAGCCTGTTCTGCGGGAAAGAAACACATTTTGCAGAAATGGCATGATAATATCTGATTATTAGCAGAGATCTTGTCCACTCTAAACATCTGGTGTGGTTTGTGTAGCGTTCTCCTTCCCTTGGCCACTGGTGTCTGAGGATTAGGCTGACATGCTATTCTTAGCCTAGTTCAACATTTACTTTGGATTTGCATTGTCATTCAATGCATAGAAAGATGTGTCCACAGCCCAACAGTTCATGGCACTGAACCTTGCACATTCCTCTGACAAAGCCTGTGGCATTTTCTCAGCCCTCCCTTGCTGGTTCAGCTCAACATCTTCTGCTGCTCTGTGGTCCAACCACCACCACCACTATCTTGCAGCCTTCTGACCAGAAGCAAGACACACAGGAGCTGCCAAATCACATCAGCTTCTTCAAATCTTGGACTTTCCCTTCAGCCAGGGCCAACCACAGGTCCCTGACTGAAAGGTGGTCCTTTGCCACTCCTGCAAAGTCAGTGGAGTTCCTTGCGGTCATGAAAACCCTGGGCTAATTACACACTCTTGTGAAACTCTTCATCTCTTGTCCGTCAACATAAAACTCAGTCTCCTAGGAGTTATTCAACTGTTTCCCTATTGCCTGTTGTCCAGCATTAACCCAACACCTTATTCCTTCCCCAATGTCTTCAAAATTTTGAGACGGGGTGGGGGGAAGAGCCTGGGGTTTACTTGTTCTGCACACACACATGGGGTCTGGAGGGTGGGTGAGGGATGAATTTGGGCAGGTAAGTGCCAAACAATTCAAGAGACCATTGGCATTCTCCTGGCTTTGGAGCAACTCTTCAGGAGAGGGAAGAAGTAGAGTTGGTGTAGTAAGAAGGCCTGCTGTGGATGAGACTAACGGCTGTAGGGCCAAGCAGAAAGGACAACCCCTGCCTCAAGGGTGCAGGACTGCTCGCTCCAGCTCTGCAGAACGGAGAATGTGGGGGGCACCATGTCCACAGCGTTTCAGCAGCATTCAACCCACCCGTTCTCCCTGTATCCCGTCCCATGCTGGCCATGTCAAATGCAGACCCTTTCCCAGCTCCCTCCTTTTCCCGCTCTCCCTTACCTTAGCGTCCTGCGACAAACAGCCCTGCCTGTTCCTCATCACTTCTTCAGCCTCCACATTCATCTCTCATCCAGCCTCTCTCCTCTTCTCTGAGGGCCTTTGCCTCAAATCTCTTCACCTGCCTCTCTTCTCTTCACTGTAACATCTGTCACTTTGATGCCACAGCCTCTCTCAAACCCTTTTCCTCTTGCCCCTCCTCTCATCTTCTCTGGATCTCGACTCAGCTCTTCTCTCTCATTCCTCTTCATTTAACGAGCAGCCCTCCTTCTACTCTGCTTTTCACCATTTCACTCAAGAGCTTATCCCCTCTCCATCTCCAGCCATCTCCATCAGAGTCCCTCTTGGTCACACCTGGGCACGTTAATGACCTCTCCCCCACCACACACCTGATCCCTTGGCTCCTTTGACGTCCTCAAGCACCACAATCGTCTGCACAACCAGCCCTGGCTCACAGCCCATATCCATCTCTCTGCTATTGCCATCATTCCACCCACATGGCCTTAATCCTGCCACCAGGCTGGCTTTCTTCTCAGCAAATCCATCTTCCTTCCTCCAGCTCTTCCACGTTCCTCACTAGACTGCTCCGCTTCCAAAATTTCTTTTTCACAAGTCACACCCCAGCCCCACGCTTCTTTACCAGCCAAAATAGCAACCACCTTTGCACTGCTCCTTCTCTGCTGCCTCGTCTCTGCTGCACACCCACCTCATCCATGCCCTTTTCAGTCTCAGCTGGAGCGTTCCTGCTGACAAGCAACACAAAGCCCTTTTACATCACTCCATGTGGTGGCCAGGAGGGACTTGCTTGGGAGAAAGGCAACAAAGTCCTTCTCTATGGGATCTACATACACATGGCCCTCACGGCACTGCCAAGCGAGTGATCTGAATGGAGATGCCCCTCGCTGAATTACAACAGCACTACCAACCCCAACCCACAATGTGTAATGTAGTATAAATGTAATCGTCTCTGCAGAATGAAAGGCACGTTGCCAGGCCGCACACAGCTTGGCCCTGGACAATAAAGACATAATTATGGCTTCAGTGGGTTTGCTTTGCTTTGAGGTTTCCACCAGTGGTGAAATGTTGTTCCATCCTAACCTTAGGGAAGCAGATGATCTCATGAGCTGAAACTGCACAGGCCACGCTTACCAGAAAGCCTATCAAAATGGGAGAGCTGGTAGCTCCAGTCCCCTTCCAGTGGGCTGGAAGAAGACAGTCTGTGATACGCCTTGGCCTCTGGAGAAGCCGGCTCTGTCCTGGATTTGTTTGCAAAGGTGCAGACTTCTGGCTGTGGGTTTTGATTTTCCTCTAACCGGGAAAGTCAACTTCCACCCCGCACGGGAATAAAACCAGAGGATCGCTGCGGTTCGCCAGCAGCGTCGGTGCAAGGTACCGCTTCGATCCTGCGTGCGTTCCCATAACAGTGGTCCCCCGGCGCATGACAGCGCTGTGTTCCCATCAGACGACATCTCCGTTAAGCAGCAGGTCCACGCTCACGCTGGGCTCAGCAACCAGCTCTTGTCTCCGATTTCCCAGTACAGCTCCCTTCGGGTTTCCGCGCCCGGGTTTCCGTTCTGCAAAAATCACCGCAGATGGGAAGAAAACACACTCAGGATGCACCGGGAGTCAACCTTCATCTCCCAGCTTAGACAAAGACTCACGGCTCGTATTCAAACCCAGCTGACAAGTGTAGGATGAGGAATGGCACTGCAAAGCTATTTCCCGTTGGAAGGAGAGGGGGAAACCAGGCGGTAGCGGGGCTGGCACGCACGCCTCTGTCCACTCGAGATCTTTCCAGCCACCACTCACATCAGCAGCCCGTTCACCACCTCATGGTGGTGGTGTTAAAAAGCCACCTTCTAAACCTCATCCAAAACATACTCCTCCCCAGTTCATACCACCAGTGCTTGTGCAGACAGTCTGTTATCTTCCATAACTCTTCTTCTTCCCTGTTACTCAACCCAAACACACCCCCTCAGTTCAACCAAGCTCTCTAAAAACAATGTGTTAGGCAGGGCAAAATGTGGATTAGCAAATTAAACAGGGCCAAGGCCTCTTCACCGGCCCTGAAGACAAGTGAAGCAGCATGGCTTGTGATCATAGTCTTCCCCTTTACTCCAAAATAGGATAGTTTTTTCTGTATTTCCTACAGGTGACAGCTCCTGACTCTTGCTGTCCCCTGCAATGTTTCCAGGCTTTGTTAGGGAGAGTGCTAGTTGGCACAGACCGGACCAAAACCAATTGGGGAGATGAAACCATTTGGATGATAATTTGGCAGTTTTTTAATCCATTCTCCACCCTATTTTATTATGCCATTACGTCTACTTAGTGGCACAGCGCGCCCTGTAGACCAGCCAGCTGCTGGGATCTCCCTCATGGCTTTCTGTTGGCCAGCAGACTCTCATCTTTTTTTTGTGTGTGTGTGTGTGTGGTTTTTGGGGTTTGGGGTTTTTTTGTAGAATAGGCTTCCTTTAATGTCATCCTATTACTTCCTCTCTGTGACTCTTTCCACTTCAGTTCATCTTCCTTGAACATGGGCAGGAGGAAGAAAAAGGAGGAAGCTAAAGTTGATGAATCTGTCTAGATGAAATTTCTCCAGGGTGTTGCCAACTACCTGGCTTGGCCTGGTCAGCTATCATTATCACTTATTTGCTGGTAATTATTTATGATGAATTGCTACTCTCTGCAGACCTTCCAAGGTTTCAGTGAGTCTTGACCTTTTTTCCCTGTGCCTTCCCTTAGGTTTGCAAAGGGAGGAGGTATGAACCGATGGCTTGGAGTGCTGTGAATTATACCGTTTGTCTCTGTCACAGGCCAGGCTAAGTTTTTCACTGTCTCAACATGCCATGGGATTCAGCTGAGCTTGACTTCACCATATCACTGACACATTCTGCTTTCCATCTCTGCAGCTGCTGTGACCAGCCTGCAGTGGCCTCTTGTTCTCCCTGTGGGGAAAACTGGAGAAATTAGTTGGATTACATTGCCTGATCCCTAAGGTATTGCATGGAGCCAGGGTTTGGAGTCCAGTTTCCTCTGCCATGCAAGGATCCTGAAAAGCAGGACAGTGAGACATGCTGCATGACAAAAGTCATGGTTTTGCAACCCAGTCCAGGCAACTCCAGTTTGTTTCTAGGCTCTACATTCATTTTCAACTCTGCCCTAAAAGACATGTTTTGTTGTAAAGCTTTTTTCTTTATACGACATTCGGGGATTTTTAAGAGACTACAATTAAAGCCAGCTTTTACCAACAACAAACTATTTCCAACAGCACGTTCATATAGTCAGGCAAACATTCCCCAGCTCCAGTGCTCCTCTCTGGCTGCTTAAATTTACTCTGAAAACAATGTATTTGTCATGGTAAACAATTCCCAAGCTCTTCCCTTTCCACAGATCTGAGTACTGAAAAAAACCCAAAATAACAGCATCAAAACCCCCAAACACAAAGTGGGCTGAACAGAACGTTTTAAGACCATCAGTCTAATGAGTACATTTCCTAACAAGAAAATACTTTTTTTCTTTTTTTTTTTTTTTTTTTTTTTTCCACAAACCCAAACTTCACATCTAAACTACCTAGGTTGGTGAGGAAGAAACCATGGTAACTGCACATTTTAATTGGATGTTTGTTGGCTAGAAAGAATGGGAAAGATTGCATAATTGGTGTTTGGGACATGGTTTGGAGAGCCGAAGGATTCTGCTAAAGGGGAATATGATATAGCACATCTGGCACTGGGGCGTATCTCCTTTATGTAACACAAAATCAGAGGGTGTCAGGAGCTCCGTAGAGCTCCTGCAAAACAGCACAATGCATGATAAGTCAGCCATCCCTCACTGCTGCATCAGCGAGCCGAACCTGGGACCAGACTAGGAAACAAACCCCAGCATTTTCTTTGAGGTCCTCCCCTCTCCTTTGAGCCCTGATCACTTTCCAGCAAGGAGGAACGGTGCACTGGGCAGCCCCAGCACTCAAAACGCAGCTTTTTTGGAAGTTGGATCTAACTGTGGCCAACAGACCTCAGTTTTCCCACCTGCGCAAGATGAACCGTCAAGCTTTGGGCTGGCTTAGTGCTCTGCCCTTGCTTCCTCTAAATTTCTTCTTTTCCCTCTGTTTCCCTCTCAAATTTCAGGCTTCAGCCCCTGTTTCTCAGATCTGGCCCCTGAATAATGTCTCATTGCCCATTTGGCTAAAATACAGCATTTACCCATCACTGTAACACTTCTGCTACAATTCTGCTTTTTGTACACCACCATCTCATTTACAGCTCACACCAGTAAACAGGGAATTGGCTTCAGCTTGGTCTTCACCTCTAAGTTGTGTCTAAACATTGTAGATTAACTGTGCATAAAAGATCTTAAAGATTATGTCTGCAGTGCTGGTTGGGCCATAAGTCCACGTGCATGTACTGGGAAGCTGGTATCAGTCTGTACCACTGCTGGAGTTCTGCACAGAAGACCTTCCAACCTAAAAGGGCATCTGGGACTTATTTAGGCAGTGAGCAGGTGAAGTCCAGCAACAACAGCTCCTATTACTCATCATCTGGATGCCGTGTCCCTTCTTCCCATAGCTGATGACAAACCCACAAGGAGGAACAAGAGTGCTTCCAAGCAGGGCTCTGCCGCTGGAACAGGCAGCACAGCAAGGGTGGCTTTAGCGCACCATGCCAAATAACACACAGCGGGAGATGGCAGCATGCGCAGCTCATAATGGATGAATGTGATTCATCCAAGCCGACCCTAGATATCCACGCAGATCTCCTCAGAGCTACAGCCTTTCATCTCCACCTTCACAACTCGACCTGCCGTTTGGGCTCTCAGGGTCTTTACTGCAACGTTTAGGTTGGACAAACACAACCTACTGTTGCTGATAGACCCAGAAAAGGTAGAGAGAAGGCCAAAATGGAACGAGGGTTACACGAGTCAACAGACACCTCCAGGATCATGAATGGAACTGAGGAAGAGGAGCAGGTCGCGCCAAGAAGATGAACTACAGCACACCCCCGGCCTTGACACGAGAATCGAGGCCGTTCTTGTCCCAGGGTATCTCGCAGGTGCTCAGCCACCCTTTAACCCGCTCGTGACTCTCCCGCGGCACTCGCTGTGCTCATGGAGCCGTCGGAAACGAGCTGGTGTGCTCGTAGCCAAGCCTTGCGTGTTTGGGGAGTGAGCAAGCCCTGCTAAGTGGAATCTGGCTGTGCTGTTTGTGTTGCTAAAGAGCAGCACATGGGCATGGATTCACTCGTCTCCGCCAGTTGGTGAGGAAAGGCTGGAACCCAGCTGCATTTCGAAACACGAGACGTAAACAATGATTTGCCAACGAGAGTAAAAGTAACTGCCTCTCAGCAGACGCTATAAACAGTCTTGCACATTGTATCCAGAACCGTAGGGCCATTAGCCTTGCTATCAATATCCCAATAATGTAAACCGGGAGAAATCACTGCTAAACTCCTCTCCTCCACGGCTGTCCTTGTACATCCTCTCCTTGTAAAGGCCGCTCTTCTCTTCCTTGCCATCGGCAGAAATTTCCTTTTTCTGCTTTTTCTGGTGCCTGGGGTTGGCTCCTCCAATGCAGTTAAAAACTCATTGCAAGGTCTTATTAGATAAAAACTGAAACTGAACCGAGCAGAGGCACCCGATATCTGTCGGTGGAGGATCTGTCCTGTATCGGAGGGGAGGGGGCTGAACCTTTCCACAGTACAGCAGGTTTTAAGACAAATGCTAGCCATGCAAGCGTGGCCAGGTGCCTCCTGGCTTTCCTGCAGCACTCAGACTGAAATCCCCACACTGCAGCCTTATTTATTCTTGGACTTGGCTGTATGGGACAGATAGGCTTCCCAAGACTCAACAATCTGTCCATGAGGGTGACAGCACAAGAGGGGATTTCACAATCAGGCGCTCGCCTCCGTGCCAAGCCCACGTGCTGAAACTAAGGATGACCCTGGGCTAAAGGGAGTTGCTGACTAGCTCTGATTCCTGAAAGCTCCCCTTCTGTTGGCCTTTCCACCTCCTTTGAACCCTAGATCTTCCCATCCAAGTGTAGAAGCATCCTCCCTGCTCCTCACTTCTGCCTCCTTGTCAGTCTTTCTGCTTCATTTCATTACTTATCCTCGGCATCTGGCCCCGTGCTTGGAGGCAGGGTGCTGACAGCCACGGGTGGGGGAGCAAAGAGGCAAGGGCTGCAGACAGGGAGAAGTTCGGCTGATGGGAGACCACCGGCACGGTGCACCTCAAGGGATGCTGCTGTCCATCTTCCGCTCCCTCTTTAGTAGGTTCTCCGCCAGAGCTGGTGCGTTTCCAAGCAGAGAGCACATGAAAGCGAGGGCTGCAGATGCATTTAGGAGACAGAGGAGCAAAGACCAAATTTCTATTAAAGCAACTTAGTACAGAAAGACACAAGTCAGTAAATCCCAGAGCTCCAAGCAGCTCCAAAAGGGGTGGGTAAAGCTTGCACAGGTTTACTTATGACCAAGTGTATCCCATCTTCAAAAAAGTTTGGTTTTAATTCTTTACAGCAGGGCTTCAATTAAAGAAGAAAGAAAAGTAAACAACAAAGCAGAAATGGCTGAGGATTATCATCCAAGCAGGAGACCTGCACAAATGTTTCTCCACACTACAAGATGTAATGCTTTCTTTTACCTAGCTTAGAGGACAAAATAGATTACAGAGAAAAGCCGCCTATTTCCCATGAGAATAAGGCACTTACCCCTTGCTGAAATCCCATGGGTTTTGGTTGTGTCAGTCCCCCTGTGGCTCCTTTAAAGTCCTGTTTACCAACGCAACATTAATGTTGCATCAACTCTGAAAGTATAGGCCCTTTTCTTGCAATTCGGAACTCCAAATGAAGCTAACACAACCGCTGCACTCACAAATGATACCCCAGGGAGATATGGGCTGCATCTACATGGGATGAAAAGAGAGGCCTTGGAGGCCGTTTGTGTGATAAAGAAAATTTCTGTCCACATTACCTGGTCTATCCTACAGACCTGGCTTGAAACAGCCATTTCATTCCCAGAAAGCTCTTGGGATGCCTGTGGAAGGTGCGGAGAAGGCTGACAGTGAGGGCCACGTACATGAGAGTGGCCTACAGAGATGGTTCTTCACATCTGAGCCACGTATCTCCTTGCCACAGGATCGTGAGGATGCTGACAGCTTATGTGGGCTCATAGGGAGACCAGACAAATTAACAGAGGAGAAATTAACTGAGAATTGCTAAATGCACAGAGGCCACATTCAGCTGGGGAAGTGTCTACGACAACATGCCTGGGGGCTGGGAGGACCTTGCTTGGACATGAAGCAGCAGGCTTTGCTCTTCCACCCTTCTCTAGGATCCTGCTTTTGGCCGTGGTCAGACACAAGGCATGGGGTTAGACGGGTGTCCTGTCTGACCCAGCGCTGCCCCTCTTACGCTCCTGTGTGACCTAGTCTTGCCCCCGTTCAGATGGCTCAGGCAGGATAAACGAAAGTACAAATCTGCTTGGGCTTTGCTTCTACAGAGGACTTCAGAGATAATAACGTATGTAACGAACAGCAAGACAGAGGGAGGGCTTGGGACTGCGTTTAGCCAGTAGCACAAACACAGCCCCTGGGATTACGGTAGTGAGAGGCGTCAGAGACAAAAGGCTGGTGCAAAAACCATCAGTCTTAGGCTGTTGGTCGGGGAGCAATGCGTTTGTCAACTGGGTGAAGGCAGGAGCAGGCTCGGTGCAGAGCACTCTTTGCCTGATGGATATTTTGCAGTCAGCAGCGGCTGGGCCAGGGAGAAGAGTAAAGCAAGAGGCTGCTTTGGAAAACGGTGGAGGTTGCCGTCAGAACCCATACCCAAAGAGAACTCGGCTCGCTTGGAGGGTTACCTCTGTGTCCACATCCCAAGGCTCCCTGTGCCTGCTCCCCTGTCCCGACCCACCCCCTGTCCCTGTTCTCCCCGCTGCTGTCTCCCACCACAGCCACGGTCCTGACTTTGGGCAGTGGGGTTTGGTCTGCAAATCAGGAGGAGCCTTTAAAAAAACAATTGATGATGTATGCGAAAATTGCGTTTTCAGACCTCCGCTTCTTGAAGTGAGGATGACATCAGTGGCCCCAGGTCACCAACCTGGTCCCACCTTCCTACCTGAGCTTCCCCACCTCGCACACACAAAGCCTTGCCAGCTTTTTTGGTCATAGCATCACATTGGGCACTGGGACTTAACAGGTCAACCCCCAAATCCTTTTCAGTCACTGCTTCCCAGACAGCATTCCCCACCGTACAAACACGGCTCACCTGATGTTTTCCTGGATGTCCAACATCACAACAACTGACGGTGTGGAAATAAACACATTTCGACCATGAGCCTGTATTTCAGTGGCTTTTCTGAGGTCTCTGAGGCCACTCTTCTGCACAGTACCACGTGCTGCTTTGTAGGACACCAACCTCTTTGTTGAAGAAACTTGTTTCACTCCCTTTGTAGCATGCACCTTCTCGGGCTGGCACAGGAACCCGTTGGGAATAGTAGGACCACTATACAGACACTATGGAAGTCCAAAGTGTCTCATGTTTATTATATATTTCTTCTGATTCTTTCCTTCTAGGGTAGAAGTAAAGGAGGGAGAACAAGATAGAGATATGCTCTTTGAGTGGAAGAATTTGAAGAATTAAGGGTTGGTTAGAAAAACCAGAAATGGCACTTGTTATTTTTATACCTGAGCTCAGATAATTCTCTGTACATACAGAGCACGTGCTCACAATTCCTTCCCCTTCCACGTGTTTTCTCTTTGCTCACCCCTTAGCAGATGTACCTTCTTCTCAGCAAGGGCTCAGCAAAGGGTTTTCAGTCCCCAAAACATGCAACCAGAAAGAGATTTCCCCAAAGCCACATCTGTTCACAGTGAAGCCCTTGTGTCTCCTGCTGACAGCAGGCTTGTATTGCCAAACCCTGGGAGATGCTGCCCATTTTCAATGAAACCCACCCTGACCCTTGGGCTGAGCTCATTTTGGTACCCCAGAAGAGTGAAAGGATTGCGCAAAGACTGAGGATCAGGGAAAATCCATTCATTTATTTCTCCATCTGAAGTATTCAAACCCTGTGGCAGCCGGGGGTGCAGGACCTCACAGGAAAGGGAGAACTTCGAGTTCCACTTGCTGGAATTTTTCATCGTTTGTTCACAGAGAAAAAAAAACAAAATAAAAATTGTTATTTTCTTGCAAGTGTTCAGCCTGAATAATCACAGTTTGGGTGTATGTGCAAGCCTTTCTGTCCCGGGTGGAGGCCACGGGGGCATCCTGCCCTGGATTTTCTTTTTTTTTTTCCTTTAGAAATATCCATTGCTTTGTGATATCTGGGAGTAGCAATAGTGCTTGCCCTCGGTGGAGGGGTACAGAACCCGGGGGCTGCTTGCCTCGTAGCAGGGATGTTGCAGAAACTCTCTGTCCTCCACCTCCCGTTGACAGCAGGTACCCAGGAGAGTGCTAACACCCTGCTGATAGTGGCACAAATTCATCAGCGGTCTGTTAATTAACTGACAACCAGCCAAATTCATTCCCTTATCTCGCAGTACACAAATGAGGCTGGTGAAGCAATTCTGCCTGGGAGTGGGCTTCATTAATGCAACGTTAAGAAGCCAGCCCTGGAAAGAAAGCATCCAAGGTAATAGAAAATATAAATTCTTAGTGGTGTCTGCATCCTTTGCACCTGGGGTGACACAATACACCTCAGCTTGTGTCTGAGAGATTTTATAGAACGAAAGACCAGAGATTTAGCAAAGTTCCTCTGTCCTGGGGACCCTCACAAACATGTCAGCATGGAGAAAATGCCAATTAAAGAAAATTCAGTGCTCTGAGAAATTTAGCAAGGCTTCCCTAACTCTCATCTCACCTTTAGCAAGGGGTTTCTGACCCTATAAATTGGGTCATTCCCCAGCGAACATTTTACTTGCATTTGACACACACACATTCAGTATTTTCTTCTCTTTCTGGGTTTGTGGTGCCTTGTGGGAAAGTTTATCTTGGGCCTTAATGTAAGTCTTGCATCAGAAAGACAGATGCAACATGCAGCTATGTCACATTGAAATGCTGTGGGGATGCAGAAAAGCATAAAACTACAGTGCACATTTTATAGGCATTATGTTCTTTTATAATGGGTATCAATAAAACCTGCAGGGGTTTTAAATTCCTCATTCAGAGGAGAGACTGGATGAAATATCTGAAGAATTGGATGATACAATTAATTCTCCTAAGCAACAAAACGGGAATTGGTTCATGTGGAAAAACACCAAGGATACAGAGAAGGCTGAATTCGGATAAAGTCAGTGACACTGGATGGGCTGGGCTGTGAATTTCTCTGCCTGTAACCTCACAATATTCTGATCCTTGGCTGTTTCTGCTCTGTTTTTTCCTTGTTGAGCCCCCAGTTAGGGCTAACGGGCCACAGAGTCAACCCTGGGGGCTTGTGCATACCTTACAAGCTGCAGATGCGTTGTGCTGGCCACCTCCCATCTCACGTCCTGCCAATACGTAATGGCTCGCTGGTCCTTGCACGGTTTAGGGGCTGGATTTTTTTTTTGGGTTTTTTTTTTTTTTTTTTGAGTTATGAAGTCATCTTTAAAATGTTCATATGCCAAGATATTTGCCAAGACTTAGCCTGGAGCAGTTCTTCCCAGCAGCTGCAGCTTTAGTGCTTACGATGCAGGGGAGAGATTAATCTCTGGCATCGCGTTAATGCAATCAGCAAGTGACACCGTGGGTCTGGACCTGGGCCCTCAAAGACTTTGCTCTTGAAAGATCTCTGAAAAGATGGATATCCTGTGGCTCATTGTCAGATCTGCTGTGCAAAGCCAGGGTAGAAGTCTGCTGAGGAGGAAGGTGATTTCCACAGCAGGTTGAGGGATTCACAAGCTAATCACAAGATTAAGGTTTATCATGACATTTCTTCCTTGCATGCAGTTCATCAGACCTACGGCTGCCCACCAGCACCTGCTCTCCCTCCTGAGCACGAGGGATTCGAAGTGGCTACATTGGATCTTCTTTCCACACCGTGGACATCAAAAACCAGGTAGGATGAACCCCAGTTGTTGTGGTAGGAAATCAGTTGCTGCTCATACAAACATTTGTTACCCGACAGCAGGAGCTGCCGCAGTTGCTTTCCTCCTCCCTTAATTCATTGCCGTAAAACAGTGTTTTCCTAGAAAAGTGAAATAGGAGACATCTGTCTGACAACCTCACTGATCTGTTTGCTGACGTCATGCCTGGCATCTTATTTATTCAGTAATGTCCTGAAAAAGAGGATTTTTTTGGAGTCTCTGGAGATGAGTAAACACCAAGCTGAGGACAGGGTGTAGCCAACACCAGGTTTTGATAGAAGGGGAACTGATGGATGGGTATAAAGTTTCCAATGGAGTTGAAAGGTGAGACATTGGGCCCCTTTTTAAAAAAAAAAAAAGGTATTTTCAGTAATAGTTTTGACTAAAGGGAGAGCAGGGAACTGATGATTGCTGTGGGTACAGAGATAAAGAGTCTGCAGAGGGAAGAACTGGAAATTATCATAAAAGACAAAATGCCTTAGCCTGGGAGCTAAAAAGGGTGGAATTTAATAAGGTATGAGAGTGTGTACTGAGGGCATCAAACAAAAAGTTTGACTAAAAGGGAAAAAAATACAGTTTGGAAATAAAGGAAGAGGAGAAAATGTGGAGATATGGGATATTTATAACCTAGGTAATTGAGGCATTTGTGGAAAATGTCATCCTAGGATGTACTGGGCAAGGAGTTTTAGTGCTGGTAAGGAAACTTTGAAGCCGTTGTATCAGACTTGTGAGACTACAACTGGCGCATCCTGAATAGTTCTGATTATACTTATTTTAAAAGCCTGAACCCGAACTGTCATGCTTGGAGGAAAGAGATGCTGGAGTGGTACTAGAGTGAGCAGGAAAGGTAAAATCTAAGTTTGCAGCAAAGCTAGGGGACTTGGAGGAGCCGAAACATGTCCTCCCTCCATCCCAGGGTGCCTAGCATCCAGGTACGTGCTGCTGCAAGAGAAGCGCGCTGGCTGGGAAAGGCTGCAAGGCATCCATGCTCCCAGCCTGGATGGCCGTGGGTCATCCCAAACTTCCCAAACAAGGACTTAGAAAAGACTCTTTTTTCCCCCAAACCATGCAGGGAAGCAGTTCTGTGTCAGCTAGGGTGAAAGCTTGTTTAGCTGGGGGCAGGCGGGCGTGCAGTGTGCTGGCAGGATGGGAACCTGCTCAAGGGTAGAATATAGGCAGGAATTTAATTGGCAGGAATTTAATTGGGATCTTACACTGGGAGGACTGAGGATCCTCAGCTGCCCCTCCAAGCTCAGTGACTGCGGCATGACCTGAGCTGCTTTCAGCTATGGCATGATGCCTTTAAGTTTGTTCAGCACATTTATCTGTGACAGCAGGGTCTCATCCAGACCTATGTAATCCAAAGGTTCCTATGTCAGGGCACGGGTATGGGATTGCTCCCTGCTGCCTTGAATTGCAAAGCTGTAACTTTGGCATGTTGCCTCCGTTACCTGCCTTGGTCACGGATCTCAGGGCAGTTACGGCTTCTTTTTAGGACTTCATCTACTCTGCAGATGGTTTGCAGGGATAGCTCCCGTGACCAGGCTTTGCAAGGATGTGTCGTGGAGACCTGTCCTCATTCCCATACAAACAGCACCGTTTCTAGCTGCTGTGTCTTCTCTCCGCCACAACAAGGCTTTTTCCTCTGTCCCGTAAGGGTATGATTTTTGCAAACCGATGAAATGGAATTGCAGCCCACACCTCGGCGCCTCAACAAGGTGCTGGTAACAAAGGTTAGGCAGTACCAAACTCTGCGGTTTAGGCTCCAGGCAGGGCTTTTCTCCAGCTCAGGTGTGATCTACTGAAGAGGATGCGTTCTGGGAGAAAGACATCTCCCAGCATGCAACAACTGGGGAAGGGTCAGCAAGAAGCCAGACCTTTGAGAAGAGGTAACACTGCACAAGCTGAGCTTTTGCAGGAGAGGAGCTGCCAGATCATCCCAACTCACGAAACAGACAGAAACTGGAGACCGCTCAGTTTTTTTCCTCCTGCCGTGAAAGACAGATGCGCAAAAGGGGAACCCTGTGAAACCCCCTGAGAAGAACAGGTCAAAGCTTAAATAATCTGTCTGGGTAGCAGTTCCCACAGGCAGAACCACAGCAGAGGACTCCACAGGAAAAGCAACAAGATAGCTCCCTAGGAGTGGCAGGGAAGAGAGATTACAGATATTTCCTCTGTTTGTTACTCAAACAATATAAAGAGACTGGGTTTCACTCCTAGCAGCAACGCACAACTGCCCTCTATTTATGCGCAGCGTGCACCCCGCTGTCCTCGGGTTCCTGGCTGTCCCATGGGGACACCACCGAGCAGACATGAAGATGACTCTAGTGGTTGCACGATGACTTGTGACCATTGCTGATTCAGCAGAGGGGGACACCAAGCCCTCCAGTGATAACAGCTACCCCGCAGGCACCAGCACTTGTGGGCTAAGCATCCTACAGCAAACCTGTCCACGTCTGTCAGACCTGGAGGAGCTGTCAACCCCCCCACGCTCAAGGGAGGTAGGAAAACTCACCTCCTACAGAGAAGAGTTCTCCAGCTGGCTTCCCAGCTTCTCCCAGAACTTCCAGCCAAGTAAAACATGTCTGTGCTGCTTCCTCCTACCTTTTTTTTTTTCACCCAATCTGTGGTGCCAAAAACCCTCCGACCCTTGCTGCCCACATCCCCGGCACAAGCAGGTAGAAACTATCACAGGTTGGAGTAGATCAGGAATCCCTCAAATAATTTTTGTCAGAAAACCTCAACTTGTCAAAAAAAAAAAAAAAAAAAAGCTGGGAAAGCGTGGTGCTGAGCGGAAAGGTCATCAGGCTGTGGGACTGTTTGTGATCCGTGCCAGAGGTCCACCCTCGCTCTCCCAACCCAACCCACGGCCACGTCTGATGGCTGGAGCAGTCGCTGGGCACCAAGGTTCAAGCCCCATCTCCAGAGCAGAAGTCCAGGTCCACCTTAACAAACACAACTAAATTACTGTTTCAGCACAGTATCTACTGTATTATCCTCTTTTAGACATTTTCCACAGCTGTGGAAACCAATAAGGTTGAGGTTCTGCTTGTCACCTTAGGGACCGCATGCAAGGCTTGGAGATCCACTGGCATACTTAATTCAGGAATACCCTTACAGTCTCCATTCATTTGCTTACCCATAGGGAATAATGCTGCTTTGTACATACATTGCTCTTGTTTTAATCCCTGACTATGTTTAAACTTAAACCGGGATTTTTTTAAAGTAGGGATTGTCCTGTTTTTGAATATTTAGAAAGCTCATGCTCCATAGCAGGAACTGCAGTTCCCACAAGCCGGTGATTAAACACGGGTGAAGGTTTGGACTAAGTCACACCTGGATTGTTTCTTTGCCTGTAAAATGGGCATAAAACGGATTGTCCTATCCATCTCCTGGGGGTCTGCAGAGGAGGTGCGTTTACTTCACTGCAAACAGAGTTTCCCTGTTGGCTGCAGGTTTATCAGGACTGCAGCTGCTCAGAAAAATGAAGTTTTGGCAAGACTGAAATTTTCTCTCGGAAATCAATTTGCCAGGAAAAAAAAAAAAAAAGGAAAAGAAAAAGAAAAAAAGAAAAAAAGAGAAAAAAAATTGCACCTAATGGTCTGCCTGGGAAAACAGCTGGGTGCTAACTTCATCTAGGATTTCTCCTGCCTGCCTGCCAGTCCAGCTCCATATTTTTCTGCTTTTATTTTAGCCTGTGATCATTTTTCCACAATATTGAAAGCAGCTACTGCTCTAATGAAACATCTTATCTGCTTGTCTGATGTGTGTCTTGTTGCTAGAAGGGAATTGTTTGACATTTTGAATTACATGGTACAAGAAACTGTTTTACTCAATACTAATTAGAGTAGCAGCTGGTTTGGGGGGGGGGGTTAAGATAACACTAAGAGTAATTTAAAAGAAAAAGAGAGGCTGATCTCTCTTAGAGAAGCTCAACATGCAGTTTTTTAAATAGCTGAGAAAGAGGATTTCTGAACTTTAATTTCAGGATTCCTGTTTTCCTAAGAGTTGGTAATTCTGAATCACTGTTTTCCAGAGAATTGGACTTTGAGCAAAAAGGAATTTCCGAGTTTTGCCTGGTGGTAATTGTAATGCATGGGCACTGCTATTAATTTTCATGTACTCCAAGGATCCTACAGATTACAGTGGGGTTTAATGGGTCCATGGAGATCCATGAAGAACAAGACTTGTGATTACAGAGCTGCTTGTTACACCAGCAACAATAATTAGTCCAATGAAAATAGTCGTGGAGTGTGTATATTGGATCCCTAGCTGGTGCCAGCTGGAATCAGACTACTGCTTTCAAGCACCAAGTAGACACCTAGTTCTTCTAAAGGGGGCAAAACCCCTGGAAAACCTAAGCAGCATCCACACATCCCCACAAACCCTGCAGGACCCAAGAGGAGAAGAACAAGGCACTGCAATAAACTGAACCTTATTGTATGTATGAATAGTAAAAGCACCCCTCTGCGCCGCTTTTTGGCCAGGAGTTCTCTGTCCCAGATCTCCTGGACGCTGATGAGACCATCAGGAGAACATTACTTTGGACACATCTCAGTCCTACAGTGTCAGCAGCGTGTGTGTTGTCCTTGGTCACCAAACCAGGAGAGGAGCAAGTCTCTGGTTTCGGAGCAAACAGCCCCACAACTGCTAAGCAGAACCAGCCAGCCATGGCTTTTGCTCTTCTCCTTTGCCCAGATACAGCATCAGCAAACCACACGCTGCTAAGAAATCACTCTATTTCCTTACTCTATTCCCCAGAAGGGTTTGACCGAGATGATGTTTACCTTGAACAACCCATACTACAGACTCTACCTCTGCCTTATTGCTGGAGAACAGAGACAAGACACTTCATTACCCACCCACTCCAGATGGAAGTGAATTTTTGAGCCAAAAAAGCCGGTCCATTTGCGGTGGTGTATCACGCATGCAGATGAAGCCAGCTTGTCTTCTCCCTTCCTACACCTCTCCAATGCATGGCATCCAAGGTCCCTTCTCTGTTATTTTGGGACCACCAGGCCACCGAGGAAACTGTAAGTCAAAATTACAGTCCAAGAACAGCCAATGCCTGCCATGTCGATGGCCAAGCTCCTGAGAAAGATGAATTAATAACCTCTTGGAGAAGGGCTGGCTACTTATCTCAGAGCTTTCTCCTGCCTGGTGGTTGTGCCAGGGACTGGAAGCTGTCTATTTTTCTTGCAAAGTCACCTCTGAGCCCAATCAAGGCCTAAAATCCAGACTTGCTGGTTTTCAAGCACAATCTTGTATTAAAATATCGTCTACTTTCTCCCTCCCTTTCAATCTGCAAAGATAGATCATTTGTTCTTCCCACACACTCCATCCTTGCAAAGCAGGGATGAATAAAAATAAACAGCAGCACATTTCTTGGAGTGCATCTCTTGTAACAGCCTGCCCTGTCTGCTCTGACTCAGACGTGACCCACGGCGGATGAAAAGGAGACAAGAACCAGTGCAAAACCAGAAGACACGACATAGTCAACATTGCTAGTGCAAGCTGGGAAGTGTATTTATCATTACACACCTGGTGGCATCGTGTGGCCTCTTCTACTGGCAGATTTGCTGCTGGTGGTATGAACAGTTTTGTCTTGCAGACCGTCACAGCCCAACACCATGTCTGGAAACCTGCTGTGGGGTCCACATGGACCCCATGGACTCTCTGCCTTTGTTTGGCAAACAGACCTCAAGAACTCGGAGGTTTGGTCCGTAATTTTCCCCACCTTTTCCCTGGGACTTGTGTTTGGAAATTTTCCCAGTGCTGAGAGCCTTACTAGATACCCAGAACATCTCATATCTTTTGGGGTACTGTGTGATCATGAAGTCTTTCATGGTGCACCAGCTCCTGACTGGGACCTGCAACCGGAGATGAAGGACGGTCGTTCTCCCTGGCAGAGAACCTTAACATGTTCCAATGCATCAGCTGAGCCATGGGGACTTTTTACATCACCAGGCAAACAACCACAGCCAAAAACGACCCTACTGCTGTGTATATTACCAGACCATCAGGAAATCCGATGGTCCATCGTGTGCTCTGTACGGTAAAACATGCTATAGGGTAGCAAAGCATGGAAAGGCACCAGGGAGCGTGTATGCTGTAATCCTTAGCTGTGCTTCCCCTCTACTCCAGCCTCCTCTAAACAAAAAGGTCACTTACATTGTTCCTTCACTTTGTCTGCAGCAGTCTGACAGATTCAGCGTGATGATACCAGGCCAGCTCAGTGATGTCAATTAAATACTTGTCCAAGCTTCAAAGATTTTAGTGTTAGATTGGTGCCAGGAGGCGGGCTTCAAGAGGGGATGGCTCTTAGCAGTGTTATTAGGAGCTCATCAAACACAACGCCGTCGTGGTGAGATGCCAGCGCCGTGAGTTCAGAAAGCACAATGTGCCCAGTCTCTGCGGGATGTTTTGTGCTTTTGATCAAAAAAAAAGAGAAAGATTTGACTCATTTCTGGTTCAAGTATTCATCTGAAAGAAATAACAAAACAAAACAAAACAAAGAAAAGGAAAGGAAACTATGATGGAAGGGAACTGTCAAAAGCTCTGTGTTCTTCCTCAGTCTGCGAAAAATAACTATTCATTAAGGGAAAGCACTTGAAAAAGGTCATCAAAGACAGTGATGCATAAGATGAGGCAACTTGGTGACAGACGTGTCTGATGCATTATTTCCCGTATTGTTCCTTAAGACGTACCTTTGCACTACAACAGCTCCCTGTTGCAGATGGGTGAGCTCTACCAAAGAGGAGCTCACTCCCACCGAGAGGTCTTTTCACAACACTGTAAATCTGTTCCCTGCGCTGCAGCAGCGGGGAAAGGTCCCACCTGAGACTGGATCCCATGTGCCAAGCGGTCAAAGGCACAGGCAGAGCGGGCGGTTGTGAGCTCAAGTCCCCGCAAGCGTGCAGCAAGAGGAGCTGAGGAACATGGGCATTTTCACCCGTGCTCCTCATTTGATTAGGAGACACCAAACCTCTGTTGGTTTATGTTACAGCCTCAGATGAGAAAGCAGGAATTCCAGTTTTCAATTTCTTCTTTCTGGTCTCCTAATTTCTCCACAAATACTGTAAAAAAGCCTTTAAAACACAGTGTTAGAGAGACCTCCAAATCAGAAAACATCACCTGTTTGTCTCTTTTTTTGTTCGTTTTTCAAACCTCATGCTTTCAAAGGCCACCCCAGAACACAAATCCTTCCCTAGCTGGGATTGCTGTAAACTTCTTGGACATGAACAGCATCACTTAGACACTAACCCCAACCCAGCAGGTGTTGTACGAACAGAACAAGGTGGCCCTGAACCCCAAAGAGCGCACATTTTGGCCAACGGCTTTTAAATCAAGCAGATGGATGGGTAACCAGTGTCCAGCGGCTGTCCCTTGTAGACTGGAAAATTGCAGACTCCAAGTAAATCAAGGTTTTTAGCTGCAAGAACAACACAGTGTTAGTTTCTGAGAGCCTGGGGTGAACTCAACCCCTCTTGGATGCTTTGATTTGAGTTGGGGTTCCTTCCTGAAAGACATACTGTCGTTCAAACGCAGCTCACTGCTGGCTGCAAAACCAGCTGTGGATTTCCCTGCCTGCTCTGGGCTTAGGATCTGCCAGGCTAGGAAGGCTGTGGCTTGAAAAGCCAAGCCAGACCTACATTAGGTAAAGGTGCTTGTCTGGAGGATTTTAAAATACTGCCTTTGCTTTATTTCCATGTATTTGTCCCCTCTTTCCAGGGAAATAAACTGGAAAAGCAGCTCGCTGCCAATATCTGAAGAGTGAGCAATTCTCTCTTGTCTCTTAAATTCTGGATTCCTGCTGAGTGCTTTATAAAAAAAAAAACAAACCAAAAAACAAAAATAACCCAAAAACCAGCTCCTGGCTTTTGAGCCAAGAGACTCCCTGAGTCTGGAAGGCTTCACAAGTAAAATAAAAGATTACAATGAAAATTACTTTCTCAACCACACTCTGCATGAGAAGGCTGCAGAATTGCTGCCACGATCCGTACGCCTTGGTCGGGAGCCCACGGCCGGTCCCTCTCAGAGGCACCACGTTCGACTCCAGTCCTGCAAATCCCAAGTCGCTCGTGACTCTGCAGGGATGAAGCAAACAGCATGAGACCAGCCCCAGTTTAGAGAGAGATACTTGTCCGTCTGAAATTTCTCCTTGCTCTGCAATTTTAGCAATGCCGTGGCTCAGGGACGGGTATAGCCTGGGGGCTGCATCCAACGCAACGGGGCAGTTCTATCCGCTCTCCACCATGCCATGCAACCCGGGTAGGGACAGCACAACTATATCTGCCTTGACCTGATCTGCAAACACCCACCTACAGCTACAACTGAATATAGAAATTGACCCTTCCTGCCGTACGTGGATGATTAGGATCAAATCTGTAGCAGCCTTAGCTGGTGTGGGCAGGTTTTCTTAACATAGCTGGAGCCTGGACCCCCTCCCAGTTGGCATTTCAAAGCAATGCCCTCCCCTGCCCACCAGCTCATCAAGGCCCTTGTCCCTGCATGGGGTTACTGACACAGCCTCTCATCTGGACTCGTCTGATGCAAATTTGCCTTCATTGCACATGCAAAATACCTCTCTGCAAGAGTATTTTTAGCTCCTTGCCTTGGTCAGGTCAACTCTTTCTGTGTCCTGATTCTCTTTGCATTGTTTCCCCCTGTGGAAGGAGGGAATAAGTGATTTGCCTTTGTTATCTAAGGCCTCTATGCCCCCTCCTGTCTCAACTCTGATCCCAACTCCATCTCCAGGCTCACCTGGTTCACCCTCTACTAGCTGCTGAATTTCCAAGAAAGCAATCTTGTGCTATTTTCCTTGCCTGTCTGCATTCTGAGAAAAGCCCCCAAATACAATCACAGCAACGCCTCAGCCCTCTGCTTCAAACCCTCCCTGCAAGCTCGCCTTTTCCTGCAACACCTCAAAAAACCTTTTGCCTCTGTTCGATGGTCAATAGAGCTGCCCAGCCAAGGCGACTCGTATTGGCTCATGTCCTGGTTTCAGCTGGGATGGAGTTAATTGTCTTCCTAGTAGCTGGTACAGTGCTATGTTTTTGAGCTAGGTATGAGAAGAATGTTGATAACACCGATGTTTTCAGTTGTTGCTAAGTAGTGTTTAGTCTAAAGTCAAGGATTTTTCAGCTTCTGATGCCCAGCCAGCGAGAAGGCTGGAGGGGCACAAGAAGTTGGGAGGGGACACAGCCAGGGCAGCTGACCCAAACTGGTCAATGGGGTATTCCATACCATGTGATGTCATGCCCAGTATATAAACTGGGGGGAGTGGGGGCGGGAGGATCGCTGCTCAGGCACTAACTGGATGTCGATCGGCGGGTGGTGAGCAGTTGCACTGTGCATCATTTGTATATTCCAATCCTTTTATCATTACTGCTGTCACTTTATTAGTGTTATTGCTATCATTATTAGTTTCTTCTCTTTATGTTCTATTAAACCGTTCTTATCTCAACCCACAAGTTTTACTCCTTTTTTTCCCCGATTTTTCTCCCCCATCCCACTGGGTGGGGGGAGTGAGTGAGTGGCTGCGTGGTGCTTAGCTGCTGGCTGGGGTTAAACCACGACAGCTCGTCACTTTTTTGGTGAATCCCTTGGTCTGTCTGATGTGGTTTTTTTCCTTCTATTTCAATTGCAAAAGCTTTAGTTCACCCCTCAGGCATCATCTAGCAAGAGTCCCACAGCAAGGACGGTGACAACTCGCTGCGTACCAGAGACCAAAGTTCAACCTCACCTTATCTGTCTCGTTGGTGAGCATGGATGAGCCAAATCTGTTTCTGTAGCCACTGGAAGGACATGGCCAGCACCCAGGTGAGATGTCACTGATTTCCCAGACTGAAGAACCAGGGTCCCACTGACAGTGGGCACCACCATGGCCAGACTGCTGTCCATAGGTCTACCTAGAGGCTTGAACTCATACCTTGGCTCCAAAACTACATTAGCCAGGGGGGTGTAATGCCTTTTACAGTGTTTCAGTAGGTCTCTGGACTGGGTAGAGACCAGCGCAGGGTGACAAATAGCAAACCAGACCCATTAGTGACCACACGTAACGGGAAACATCTTTGAGCATCTCGTGTTCTCTCCCCAAAGACCCTGGACTTTCCTTTGCCAGCCTCCCGCTGCCAAAACCCCCTCGCTGTGAAAATTTCGTTTTGAAACCATTTTCTGTAGGTTAGGAAGGTCTCGTTGCTGGGACCCAAATGACACGTTGTGCTCTCCAGCAGCCGGGTGTGGTGTCCGCTGCATCCGAACCAGAGCCAGCCCCGCACCCAGAGGGGAGCTGGGGAGAACCTGCAGCAGCGGGAGGCTGCGGTTTCTGAACCCCAGGTAAAGGGAGCGAACCGGGGGGGGCTAAGATCTGGGGGGAGTTTAAATGAAATGTTTCTCCTCTTTTCCAAAGTAATAATTTTCTCCTTTTTTTTTCCCCTCCCCGCTTTCAGCCAAAAACTGGGAAAAATTCTTCCAAAAATACATTTCCATTCAGTTGGCAAATATGTTTCCTCCCTTATTATTTCCTGTCTGTTTGATGAAGAAAATTTTCAATACTTGGAGACAGAGTTAAGATGAGTGAACAGAAACAAGGGATATGATGCCACTTAGTGGAACATAGTTAGATAATAATAAAGAACAATACTCCAACATCTGTGTTTCAAATTTTTGGTCACCTCTATGAGACAGTGTTCTTAATCCTGATGTGCACTGGGGACTCCCCAGGGTACCAAGCTAAAGACGAGGGCTGCAAAGCAGCCTGTGCTGTGCAAAGCCGGAATAAAAAGTTCCCCTTCCAACCCTGCAGATGCAGCCCGATGGCACAGGGAATTTTGCAGAAGAGTGGGAAAATCAGGGACGCAATAAGTTCAGGACAGGTGCAGATGATTGCAAAGGTGGCGTGAATTGCTTCCACGAGCATCTCGCAAGACAGTAAGATCTTTCCAAGCAGTACTAACGAGCAGAGGGGGAGAGAGGACAACCCCACCAGAGCACAATTCTGCTCTTGGCTTTCCCCAGATCCCTACCAGGGCAAAGCCAGGATGGTGAAATTCAAAGCGCTATAAGGACGCAGTGAAAGCTACCCAGAAAAAAAAAAAAAAAAAAAAAAAAAAACCAAAAAAAAACCCCAAACAAGGCAGGAGCAACCTTGCAGAAATCCCCAAACTGATAGGCTGCACTACCTCCCGCAGGCAGCTGCCCTCCCCAGGCAGGGGGGACAGACTCGAGCCAGACAAGCAGAGCCAGCCACTGCTACCCTGCCAAAGCCTGGCCGCTGATAAGGGAAAGCCTCTTATCTCTCCCTATCCCTCCTGTAAATACACCCTAGCCCCTACGCTCTGCAGAAGTGCCAGGCCTGCAGAGGCTTTGGTTGGCAGCAGCAACATTAGCACGTTCGCCGGCGCTTTACAGTATTTTTAGCCCTCCTGACATTAGCAAAGTGGGGGGAAAAAAAAAAAAAAAAAATAAAGGCGGTCCTGATTTGGCACGTGTATAAAAGGGATGGGGGCTGCCGGGAGCTGCCTGCCTTTTGCAAACGGTGGGGAGCCACGGCTGTGTTGCGAGCAGGGTGAGTAGGAATATGCCCCTTTTTCAAAGGCTTTGCCGGCTCTGCCGTTAGCCCCCGCGCACGCTGCTCTGGGTCTCTCCAGGGACGCCGCACAGGCCCACCGGAGAACATTTCCCTTGGAAATTTCTCTGCATTTATTCCCTCAGTTCCATCCATTTCCTTGCCTGTACCACAGCAGGACAAAAAGTGCCACATTCCCCACGTGGAGTGGCCAGGGTCCAGCGTGGCTCTGCTTTGGTGACCTCTTTATGGTTCTTCCCCATCTCCTGACCACCTCCACCTTCCTCACCCCAAACCCTCCGCACCCCAACAGCTCTTTTGCCAACTCAGCACTCCCCACGGCATTTCCCTTTCCCTCTCCACCCCCCTGCCAGGCCAGTTACCACGGGAAGGATGCTACAGAGATGTCAGACCGTCTCTCTCTGCTCGTCTTGTGGAGATCTTCCACTCGACCCGTTATACCCCTAAGCTGCTGCCATTACAGCTCATAAAGGCAAAGCAATTTCTGTACTCCCAACACTGAAACCGCACAGAGACGCTGGCGATAATGTTGCCCGGGGTACTTGAAAATTCCATTTATCTGTTCGGAGCGTGGTCAGGGCAAACCGAAATGCCTGCCTGGGAATGTGAGTCAAGAGCCTGCTGATAGCACAACCGTCCCGGGGAAGGCATGGGGTGATTCTCCTGTTCGAACCCCAGCAGCAGCCAGTCCTTCTCCCACCCCTCCCTGAGTCCTCTGCAACGGCATCTCCGGGCTGAAATATCCCCTCCGGAGCTGGCATTTCATGGATTAATGTGTTATCACCTCCTGGGCACCACGGGACATGGGAAAGGGGCTGGCCACCCTGCAGGTGCGAGCGGAGGTTGTACTAAGATCAATGCTCTCAAAGATCCGTCCTCTCCAACCATGGATTAAATTTGTGGGGAAAGTAAGAAAGCAGCAGTCCCCTGTTATCCTCTTCTGTCACTGTCGGCGAGCAGTGATTTAGGGATTTCTGAGGTAGGGGTTTTGTACGAAGCATCGTGTTTAAGGCATGGGGAGAGGCAACTGTTTAGGCTAATATCAAAGCGGTGCTTTTGCTTAAATTTCTTTTGAAGCCATAAATACAGAAGTGACATGGAATTGAAATGAAACGTTTGGTCTGAACCCAAGAAAAAGTGCTCAGATTAAAAAATAAAACCAGACAATATAAAACCAGGCGGGGATTTTCACATTTCCAGGCACCTGGAGAGAACCTGTTTTTTCTGAGACTGTGGCTAAGCGCTGAGGGGGCATCTTCCACCCCAGTCCCAAGCTACTCCCCTCCCAAATGCCATGTGGGAAGGCAGCACAGAGACTTATGCTCAGAAGGCACAGCTGTGGAAAAATTGGGCTTAGAGCCCCCCAGTACCTCCGACGCAGGGTACGCTTTGCAGAAGCAAGCCCTGCCAAAGCACGCGGAGAAAGCCTGGGGCTCCTGGCATCTGCTGGGATTTATTTTTTTGAGTTACCACGCTCCAGTTCACGTCAGGTAATGACCGCGAAGGATTCAGAAGCGGCCTCTTGTTGCTCACTTAGAAAGTGGCAGGCAAAATCCCTCTCTGCCTGTGACAGCGGGTGTCTGCGCCTGGGGATGGGAGAGCAGCCCAGCAGCGACCGCAGCTCACACGCACAAGGACAACTTGAACGTGTCAACAGCTGGGCACGAACAATTCGTCTCTTCAGGCTCAGATGTGGTCCGGGAGTAAATAGAGAACGTACGGCTTCGGCGGGCCGTGCAAAAACCCCGTGGCTTGGGCTCCGGTATGGCTGTCCTGCAAAGAAAAACATCCCCTGCAGTCAGGACCTATCTAGGGAACATCCTCCCATTGGGGCATCCTCTGGTTATCTGAGCATCCAGCGCTGGATTAACTCATTGGTGCCGTTTGCATCCTCTCCATGTTTGTACGTGCATGGGTATGTTAATAAGAAAAAAAAAATTCGGCAAGGCTGGAGCGGTCACGATCTGTTATCCCTTCTGGACAAGGCTGTCCTACCTCCGCAAGCCTCAGTCCCAAGCAGGGAGGGGAAAACCAGGGTAGCAGAGAGAGGGATGAGTGACATTCCACTTTCCTGGAAGAGCGAGGCCAGTGCCCCAGTGCGGCTGTTGAAAACCCAGTCTGCCTCCGCATGAGGGAGGCTGGATGAATACGGAGAGTGACATTTCTGGGCTACGCTAAGTGGCTCACAGCAGGCTCTGCTGTTTGCATTGCACAAATAGTCATTTTATGATTAAAAACAACAACAGCAAATAGAAGCTAAACCAAGATAAAACTAGTGAGCGCTGTGCAGATGTTGAGGGCATGCAAGAGCTGGCTGTACCCACAGCTTTAACCCCAAAGCCTCATCAGTCCTGGACTGCACCTCTCCTTCCACTTTTTCACGTATTTTCTCCTGTGGACTTCTCACTGAACACACCTACATTTCAAGTGCAAAGCAATAATAATAAGAACGACGTTTTTCTGCAGATCCTGAATGGCAGAAGTGAACCTGAGCAAAACAAAAACATCCTGGGTGGGAGGTGGGGGTCCTCCTAAAGAAAAGATTTTCTGGCAGATGTACCTCTCTGGAGCACCAAAACGCTAATTATATTAATTCTTTATTCTTCTTGATTCCTGGCTCTGGGGGCAAGGAGAAATGCTATGTGATTAGTTCCTCGTTTCATGTAGGGAATCTGAGGCACCCACCCATTCCCTGCACCCACTTGCAGACCCTTCCAACACATGTAAATGTCTCCTTGCCATTTCTTTGTGAAAGGAATAACCCTGATTTTTCCATTCCTTTCCAGTGCAGAGATGTAACTGCTGATAGCCCACCACTGGATCTTCAACTATCCAGAGAAAAAAAAAACATTATTTGCACTTAGAAACAGGCCAAGGGCTTCTCTGTGGCATTGCCATCCCAACTTACTTCTGGAAATAAGAAAAAAATCAGTACTTTTGGCTAAACCCAGCTGACCAAATCCTGATTTGCTGTAATTAACCATATAGACAAGCAGGCTCCGAAGTAATCGGAGCAGAGCACATTCTTCTTTTGAAAAAAATCAGCTGTCTTTCCACCTGCAGACCTCCGTGGTTTCTTCACCCCCTTACCCACTGCACAGATGAAGACCAGCTATGACAGAGGCAAGTCATCCAAATCTCAGCCTATCAAAGGAAACGAGACGATTCCCTCTCATCGCTCCAGGAATGGCAACCAGCGTGAAAAACAAACTGCCCAAAGCACGTCGAGACGGGCCCATCCCAGGAACAACGGAGAAAATGCAATGCCATGCCAGGCAGAAAACATCTTGCCTGGCTGGAGGGAAGCTCAGATGTCAGACGTCTGTAATGGCAATTTTCCCCTGGGACACATTTCTGGAGAGATCAGCTGGAAGACCTCAGAGAAATTCCCTCACCGAGTCACCAATACGAACAGGAACAAGGAGGGGATGGTAGAGAAAGTCTTGGCTACACAAAAAGTAAAAGATGAGCCCAAGGATTCCCCCTCCAAGGCGGTTTTCACATTTTGGGCCAACAAAGTTAACAGCAGCAGCAAAACGACTGCCTTCCAAAAGCTACTGCAGAAGTCGCCTGTGACCGCGGGAAGCTGCTCTCCAGCCCTCCTTCCCAAGGAAGGGCTTAGCAGCCTGGAAGAAGAGAAGCAGGCTAAAAATCCCCAGAGAAAGACCAGGAGAGATCTCTTCTCTGACTCGAAGGTTTTCAGCCACGTAGATACCCACGTCCTACACGTGAGCCAGCAGGTAGGTCCTGGTGTCCTTCAGTAGGAGCAGAGATGGTGCCATCACCAGATCCACATCCTAACATTCGGCTGACAAGATGGTGCCTTACAGCAAAACTAGGAGATCTCACAAGGCCCTGGGCTGTGAATTTGTCCTAACCATGGCCAAAGATTGCTGTGCTACCTCTGAAGATCTGCTGCCCACCCAAGGCCAGCACCGGTGCGTAGCTACAATATTGCAGCGCTTGCTGCAGCTCACCATGCAAAACTGGGAAGAAGGGCTGGTTTCATCATGGGATAGGATTTTTTTCAGGGTCCCAAACAGGATTGCAGTGGGGTTGAGGGATCCTGGGAAACCTTCCAGGAAGGGTGCAAGGGGGAGAAGAAGGGACTCAGACCACAGGATGCCCGGAGGCAGCACAGGCTGTGTTTAGTTAGCCTAGGAGCTGGTGAACCAGCATGCTGCTGCATACAAATCACGCAGAGCCAGCAATAACCACCCAGTCTGGCTGTGTCCACTAACCCCTTCATATCTGTGGCAGACCAAGTCCTGCTTTTCCTCAAGCAGGAGGCATTGGTTGTGTCCTCTTTTCAGGATATCTGCTGTTATATGATGCTCCCACTTACTGGAAGCTCGAGAGCCCAGAAGGGGAGCGCTGAATTTTGTAATTCCTTCCTGTTACCTGAACCACGCACTGGCAGTGTAATCTCTCCCCCAGGGTCAACACAATTTGCCTAAGCAGCGAAAGCTGAACCAACGCAGCGTTTGCAGCTTATACAGCAACTCCTTAGTGAGAGCGAAGAGGCACAAGGAATAATTGTGCTCTCCGTTACTGTTGAAACCTGTAATTTGTACCTAGCCTGAGGCTAATCTCCCTTGGGAAGAAGGATGCTTGAGGATTTCAGAGTCTACCTAGTCTATTAAAAAGAGAAGAGAGGAGGAGGGAGTTGGAAGACAGGAAAAAGAGAGTAATAAACAACCAAAAATACCTCCAAGGCAGCGAGGAGTCGTGAGAACAACTTGTTTCCCTGTTTATTCAAAGTGCTAGCTGCACTAAAACCTGGTGCGCTTCGTCTCTTCCCCTTAGCTGTGAATTGCTGCTGTCAAAAGCAGTAGCAGAGCAGTTTACTGACCACCTATGAGTAGGGTATTGCGCCCCTGGTGACGGCTCCTGCTTGGCCACCGGTGCTGTGGGGATACAGGATTGTCCCTTCTCCCCATGCATCAAGCCCTGCGGCCGGTCCCCAGGGAGAAGGTGGTGGATGGGAGAGCCCCAGGCAGTGCAGGCACAAAGCCAAACCTGTTTCCTGGCCATTTAGGAGTAGCCTGTGGACTGCTTGCATGTATCCACCTTAATCGTGTGAAAAAGTCTTGGCAGGATCATTGCCTGGGTGGTTTTGGAGAAAACAGCTCCATCCTTCAACTCCAAACACTCAGGTGGAGCCAGCAGCTACTGCAACACAAGATGCTCCGACCCATTTCTTCGGGGTCCTCAGGCATAGTCCGGACCGGGATTACTTGGGAACATTGCAACACTCAGTCTCGGACCTACTTTTTACCATCTCTGACTGAAACAAAGAATAGCATGGACTTGGGCTCAATTTGCACCAAGATGTGCCAACAGGGAAGCAGGTAGCTAGATATTTAATGGCTGAGTATTATTTTTTTTCCTTGGGAATAATTAACATTATTTGTTTGCCTAGAAGCTACATACTCATAACAACCTCATGACAGAAATGCAAGAGACCAGCAGGAGCACCATCATTTTGAAATAGGTGCTCTCCTAGCTGCACTATCATTTTTAAACCCACATCCCCAGGAAAATCTTTGGCCGTTACAAAAACAACATTTCCCACAAGCAAAAAGAAAGAAATTTCCATATATGTGAAACTATCTTACAGATGGTTGGGGCAGGAAAGTAATTGAGGAATGAAATAGCAGGGGCAGGACATTGCAGAAACGAGCTGGACTAAATTTAACCCAGCGAAAGAAAAGCCTGCTGCTAAAAATGTTTGTGCTATCACAAAGGAGGGAAGAGCCCACAAATGTGAATGCGTGAATGGGAGGAAAGGGGCAGAAAGACTTTCTTTGGGGTCAGGTATGGATTAAAAAGTTAGTGAAATTTTAGTGCTAAGGGCAAAAACCTTCTCTCCGCTCATTTTGGTGCACGGGTTTGAGTGAGGTTTCACATCCTCAAAATGAGCATCTGAGCCACAAGTCTGGTCCTCTTCCGCATAAATACACTGAGATGTTAATCGGTGCGGGGCTGGAAACCCGCTGTCCCTAGGTCAGTGTTGCAGAATAGCATCACTGGAGAGACCCACCTCTAGGACAAGACCTTCTGGGCCAGCGGACACGATGGACTGGACAGAATGGGCACCAGTACATCCCAACCAGCTGCTCCACAGGAATGGGAAATGCCACCTCTGTTTCCTCCAGGTTGCAACTCCAGCCCTCGGGCTTTTATAAAACCATGCCTAAGAAAATGGGGAAAACACTCTGCTCTACCACAAACAGTATTTTTGCGTTTTAACTTCTGCGGGGCGGGGGGGGGGAAATGCACCTTTGAGGTTTTTGTGGTGTACATTTTCTTTCCAGTGAGCCTGCCATGTGGAGCGGGCACCCACCCACGCAGCGGTGACACCCAGATTCCCTTTAACTCACCCATCCTCTCCATTGCAGCTGAAGTCTGGGCACGCCAGGTTGTCCGTCCAGGCCATCGTTCCCTTGATCACTGCCAAATCCCAGAGCAAACTGGAGACGATGCGGGCAATATGGTTCTGGCTCTGCCACAACATCGGTAAGTCTGGTCCCACTGTTTTGCGGAGCCGTGAAAAGCCCTTTCTTCATATGCCACCTCCTGGATTTAGGCTCTTCGTGCCCTGCAGAATAGAGACTCCGCAGTATTCCTGCTGCAGTCATGAATTGAATTCCCTCTTGAATTCAGGAAAGTGCCTGGAGTAGGAATTGGTTCCCACCACGGGACCCTCCATCCTGGAAAAGACACCTGCTTCACTGGTACGTGGGTACCAGACCCCCAGAGACCCCGCTAAAGCCCATCTGCCTCCCATGCACTCAGCTTCAACGCATTGCAGGCTGTTTCCCTGATAATGCAAATTCGGTGAGGCTGAGCTACGCTTGGCAGCAGTCATCTGGGGACACAGGAATCTCAGCACAATGCACTCGCTTCGTGCTACTTTACCCTACTACATCCATGTGTGCGAGACAATATGATTGTCACTGTACCTCACTTGAATGGCGCAACGGCTTTTTACATGCACTGGGAACCCAACTCCCCCAAGGCTTTGGCAATTCTTTGCTCGTATGGGAAATTGTCAAACTCTTGAATAATGATGGACAGAAGAGCTGTCATGGCTTCCAGGGTGGGTAGGCAGAGAAATAGGGTTGGGCAGGAGAAGGAATGGGATCGTTATGGAAATAATAAGCCCTTACATTGGCCTGAATTTCATGGTATTCTCCCTTTCCTAGAATATGATGTGGACGGCTTCTTGGGGCTGTCTCAGAAGATCCACATGCCAGAGCAGGTCCTGCAAACAGGAAGAGCTGTGTGTTCTGGTTATGCCCATTTGTGCCAGGAAATGTGCAGGTAAAACTCACCTTGGGCTTTCTTCTTCTGTGCTCTTGCAGATGTGAAGTGGGGACATACATCTGGCACAGGGCTTGCCACACAACCACCATCATTTACCCACCACATCCCCAGGCACAGCAGCTGCCTCCTTCCTCCTCTACTTGGATGGAGGAGTATGTATGGTTCAGACAAATTAACCAGAACCGGAGATCTGAGGGATGAGGGCTGGGAGTAGCTGTGGAGAAAGCGGGGGGGGGGCTGGATAAAAGCTGAATTTGGCCAACAGCTTCCACGAGTGGGGCCCTGGCTTTAGGAAGGAGGAGGTTGTACTTACCATGCAGGTTGGGTTGCTCTCCAAGAAAGCAAGCACAAAGCAGTGTTTGGTCTGCGGTTATCTCCCCTGCTCGCTCTCCCTGGACAGGGAGGCAGGTTTGAGCTGCGTGGAGGTCCCAGGGCTTGGCCGATGCCCAGGATCCCGCGGAGGCCGGTGGTGCCAGCAGCAGAAGAGCAGCCACATGTGGAACGCGGTGGAGCTGGAAGGACAGTGGTGCCTCCTGGATGCTTGCTGGGGTGCAGGGACCGTGGATGAAGAGAGCAGGTTGTTCGTGCCCAGGTGAGACACCCCTGCCCCTGCCATCATTGGAAACGTGGTCCCCAACACAAATGGACAAGGCTTAGCCTGATTTTGGATACACCCCAGAATGGCCATCCCAACCCTTCCAATATACTCCTTAAAGTCTGGGTTCACCTGGCCTTGGGCCCCTATTTTTGGGTACAATCCCAGAGGCTACTTGCAGAAGGTCCAGAGAGCTATTCTGCTCATCCTCAACTACGGCAGGTGCTCAGGGACCTCATGCAAACACGCATCACCTACGTGTAAACATCTACGTGAAGTGCCTTATTCCCTTAGCTGGGGCAGTAACTTTTCAGATGACAACTCCCCCCCGCAACTTGTTTTCCATCTGCAATCAGCGTCACTTACGAAGTAACAAATCCTCATTATCACAGCAACTTTGCTCTTATTTGGTTCCATACGTAATTACTTGAGATTTCTCAGCCCATGCTAAGCAAATAATGACTCTCATGAAAGTTATTTGTAAAATTTAATAATTTCCATTAACTGTCTTATGGGATTGCATTTTTAATTTTTTTTTCCTCTAATAATGCATAATGAAATAATTGTGGAATTTCTAATTGGTAATTATCTTGCTGAGAACAGTTTAAGACACCAGTGAGTGTGGGTTGTTTTTAGCTGAGCATAGGGAAAAGAGGAGAAGGAAAATGAAACATCACCTAGAGCAACAGGCAGAGATAATAGCTTCTTGTTGGTCCAACACAGTGTCCTCAAAACCTTCAGGTCAACAGATGCAACAGGGTTTCACAGGATGACCCCAATACAAGGCTGAGCACGCATCTGCAGGTTGACCCACTCAGCAAACACCAAAGCAGGCGTGATATTTGGAAAGTCAGGTTAGGCACATTCAAATTGGAACCAAGATGCATTTTGTTTCTTAAATCATATGAAAATTCTTGGAAGAGCTTTAAACCAAGATCAGACATCATACTGAAATATATCCTCAAGTAACAGGCCTTGGTAGAGGAGTCACTCAGTAGAATTAACTCCTCTGCAGCTCATAGGGTCATCTTAACCGGCTGCTGGAAAAGGTCTGTTACAAGGCCGGGGACAGCAGTTTCAGCTCTGGGCATCTCTACAGGAAAGAGAGAGAGAAAATAAGGGCAGCAGAAAATGAAATGCCAAATGAGGGCTCGGTCCTCCCTTACTGAAGCTGGTGCAGCTCTGCTGGTGTGGAGGAAGCTCCCTTCCCTTAGAGTCGTGCGTCGTGACCACTCGGGATGCTAAGGGTGTTCTTGCTCCTTCCGTGGTGTCTTCTCCTCTCACCTTGCAGGCATGATGATTTTTTCTTCCTTACTGACCCTGAGCACTTCATTGAGACCCACTGGCCAGAGGACCCCCAATGGCAGCTTCTGCAGCCCCCCATCTTGCGGGAAGACTTTGAGCAGAGAGTTTTTAAAACTTCAGAGTTTTTCAGACTTCAGCTCTGCCTCCTTTCTCCAAACACTTCCCTCCTCAAAACAGGTAAATGCAAAGCAAGGGCTAAATTCTGGGAATATATAAAAGCTCACTTACTTGCTTTTGAGAAATAAGTCCGGGTTGAGAAAAACATTTCTCCTTCAAAAATGGCCCATCTGTCTATTTTTATGCACGTGTTTAACATCTAGTGGAGCAGAGGCACACATTTAAGCAATTTCTGAAATAACAGCCATTGTGTGATACTGTGATTAGTAAACTGGGAATTAGGATTCATAAATTATAGTTAATTGAGCCGAATCACTTAAGCCCTTTTGTGCCTGGCTTTTCCCATCTTAATTCACCAACGGTAGCAAAGTAGCTTCAACGTACCTGAGACACAATCCTCATTGTGTTCTTATAAGCTGGGGAGGGAGACTCCCAGATAAAACATGGCCTGAGATGTTCATGTCCCATTTTTTGAAAATGAAGGGAGGGGGGTGGAGTTGGTTTTCCTTGATTGTAGTTTTATGATGATTTTTTCAGGTTGGATACAACATCATCTTCTTTTTACCTGGACACCCTTTGTACACCCAGTCCCATGGATGGTCCCAAGAGTATATGGATTTTTCCTGCAAGTTATTTTATCAGGACAGCAAGCTAGGAGATAAAACAATCTCAGATTGAGGGGAGCCGTCAGGCTTACAGAAAATGAATATGACAGACAAGGCACACTGTAAAGCCTTTGATTGAGAGAGGTTATTACTTACCCAGAAATCAAACTCCTCCAGTATTTCCAGGATGCTGGGGCTTTACCAAGATGGGCTATCGTGGACCTTTTAGGCAGTAAGTGGTCTGTGCAAATCAAATTAAACTGGGAACAGCTGAAAGGTTGATGCTGATTTTTATGCAGCATTATGGGGACTTTGCCACGTAGGTGCTGTGTGACCTTGGGTAGAGGTAGACCAAGTCCCCTCCCCAGGATGCTCTGAGGTTCTGCGGTGGAGAAGCACTATGAGATCTTTGGAGACTTGGAGAAACCCCTTTCAGGTTCAGGCCACCAGGGAGGGTCCAAGGCATAAACCGAAACCCCACCATGTTTGCGGTGTCAGAGGAAAACCAGGAGATCAGTAGTCCTACCAGTCCCTTCATCTGTGTGCCAAGGCGATAAATTGCAAAACATAGACTCATACCAAATATCATTAGGGGTGGTACAGAAGCTCAAAGGGAAGAATGGGGAAAAATAAGTATTTCATTATTCTCCCCCACACACCCCGCTTTTGATAGCCAAAAGACATAGAGATGGAGCTCAGAAGCAGCTCAGGGCTTTGGATCCTCGCTGGCCACTAGCTGCCATGAGCCAAAATGGACCTGGGGAGAGATGTTAGGGAAGCAAACGTGCCTGGCACATTCCAGCTACATCACTCCTTTGCACCCCCTTGGCTGGAGGAACTCCTGTCCCTCAACCACAAAACTCACTGGGTGACCTGGGCTACCAGGCACAGTTTTCTTTTTTCCTCCAAAACTGAGATGAAACTAGATTTTTCCATTAGAACAGGAAAAAAAAATGCCACCTTTTCCCCCCTTCTGTGAATTTCTCATCTTGTGGAGGGAAAGAACTGTATTCCTGGACCTAACCTAAACAGTTTTACTACTGCAATTAGCCTCAACAGCCAGCCTCATATCAGAATTGTGCTTAAAACACCAAATTGCAAACCCAGATTGTGAACCAAACCAGATGTCTGCTTTTGTTGATGCAAAACTTTGGTTATATTGATCTAGTTTGATGGAAGTAAGCCATCAACTTACAGGGTACACTTAAGCATCTAAGGCAATCTCAGTGCAAAAACGCTCGAGATCTTCGGTGCAAAATCAGCCTATTTTCCCCCTTTGGCTACTGTGGATCAATTCCTGCTCTATTATATTTGAGCAGCTCCCATCTGCTTAAAAAGCTTAAAAGCTTTCAGCCAAGATTCCTCCCACAAATCAGTACCTGATGGAAGCTGAAGGTAGGACACCTTGCAAAGGGACCTGATTTTCAGGAAATACCTGGCACCCAGCCTTTTTAATTGCTAACATTGCCCAGGCCGTTAGGGCTGGTAACCGCAGCGAAGAAGGGTATTCAGTCTTATGGAATTAAGACTTTTTTTTTTTTTTTTTTTTTTTTAATAGAAAGGCAGTCATTGGTGGCATGCTGTAGATACAATAGCTAGGGTGGGAGAGGGGAAGGGAAGCCTTTTAAACAAGGCTTTCAGAAATTAGAAACATGCCTGCACTTTAATGGTGGTTTTTTCCCCCAAACAATTAACGCAACATACGTTGACCTCCTGCAGCACTGAGCGTGCTGACATGGGAACACATCCCCAGCTTCACCTGGCCTCCCTGGAAACCGGGAATCTCTAGCGCATGGCTTGAATTAACTCAATAAAACAAACAAATGTTTGTTTTAAACGTAGCCATTAATTATCTCCTTGGGTCTCCTTCCCAAACCGAAATGCATTGCTGGCTTCCCTATCTCATCATCGCTGGCTCTGCTGCATACAATGTTCTGTTCTTTTCTTTCTTCCTAAAGATCCTAATATGATGCAGCCGGCCAGGCCAGCAGCTTCGGAAACTAGCATAGAGCGAATTTAATAACAAGCAAACCTGCAGTTAATAAAGTCTGTCATCAGTAATGTCTCCGCTGAACACTTGCCAGGAGAGAATTGTTTGCACTTACTGTGTGAGCCAAGTCACAGCTTTAACAGGCAAGGCACAAATAAAACCCAGCCTTCCCATTCTTTTCACATCTCTGTTTCAACCTACCAACAAAAACTGTGGGGCAAACAATGAAAAAATCCAGATTCAAACAGGGGAAAAAAAAAAAGTCATCCCCCCCCATTATTCATTAGATTATGAAACACATTTCATAATCTAATAATTAGCAAGGGACAATTTTTTCAGCATGAATCTGGAGTCTTTTGTCATTTTATGTTAGCACCCAAAACAAACGAACATTGTGCACAGCACGCGTGCTGATACCAACCGTAGGCTCCCGCAATGCCATTGCTTGGTATTCTCTCCACCAAAAACGTGGTGAGGATAGGGCGATACAGAGCAGCCGCACTCTGGACGTGAGACAAGCCATCCTGGGGCACTTAGGGACCCTGGGTAACGAAGAGCAGGCTTAATTTCCACAGACCTTGAGGATGGCGGGTTTAAGCACGCATCTCAGTACATCTATGTGCCGGTGCCAGGCTCTGTGAAGAACTCTGGGATCCTTCAAGGGCAAAAGGACTCAAAGTCTTGTTCTCTGTGGCCATTTTTCTCATGCTTTCATCTATACCTGGAGAAAAAAAAAGGTGTAAAATACCATTAAACCGGGGTTTTCTAGCCAGGCTGCCCCAGTACCTGTGGCTTCACATGGGGTGATGTAGCTCACCTCGTGCTGAAAGCAGCCTGCTGGTTAGACAGTCCCGTCTTCTTCAGGTCCAAGACTTCAGCGCTTGCAAAACCTTGCCCTGTCTCCACTGCAAAAAAATCAACCAACTACCCCTTCTGCCTGGGGGAGCAGGTTGGATGGTGGTCCTGAGCAGGAGATTGCTTATGTCCACCCGAGGAACAAAAGTCATTGGGAAAGAGCCCCAGCCCTTACCCACCAACCATGGTACCACCACCAGGTACCTATACCAACGCACGTCTCCTTTGGACCTCCTGCTCTCCCCTCCTCCCTGGTTAGCACACACTCTAAGCCACAGGCTTGTGGATTTTTGTGATTTGGTGAGGCCAAAATTTAGAAAAAATATTTTAATAATAGTAATAATGGGAAAAATTAAATTCATTCCTAAAATGCGGCAGTGATGTGGGATCTCCTACCAGCCAGGCTGGGACATTTTGATCCTCCAGGCTGCTTTGTTGGTTTGACACCACAGTATAAGACCTGCAGCTTAGAGGAATGAGTCCACCTCAAGAACCTATGCAAGAATTACCCCATCTGGGACAACATTAGCTTAGTTTTAGGTGTCTCAGGGCCCAAAGGATAACTATTTGTACCTGTCCCCTTCATCTCCAGATCTAGTGGTATCATCATTTCTCTTTCAGCAAGGGGAGAAAAATGGTAAAAGGTGAGGAAGAGTCTTGCTCAGGTCCTTCAACAGGTAGAAGCAAAAAGAGAAGGAGAATCAGGTTTCTGTTTCCCGTGCAGGTGATTTGGTTCAACACTGCAAAAGTGAATGTGTTACGCTGCAGATGAAGAGGTTGTAAAAGGTATTTTGTTCACCCTTCTACAGCCCATGGGGAGGTATCAGTGATGCTGGGGAGCACCCACCCAACAGAGTTCACCTACCAGCTCTCCAAACTCCAGGGCTCCAAAAACGGAGAGGATGTAGGCGCAGTTCACGGAATGATGACGGTGTCCGAGAACAACACGACCATCAAGGTGACTCCCCCAACCGAGGGCTTGTTCGACCTCATGATCTTCGCGCGCCACGCCGACTCTCAGGACCCTTACAACTGGGTGTGCTCCTATCAGATCCAATGCCTGGAGCCACGCAATGGAGAGAAACTGCCTGAAAACCCTTTTAATTTCTGGGGCCTTCACCAAAAGGTGAGAGATTTTGGCATCAGGGAGAGCAGCCACAAAGGGGAGCTGCTTGTTGCTCCACAGGGAGCTTTGCTCTTGACTCTCCAGACATCCCGACCCTTGCTTGCCACGTATGAGCTGGTTAATAAAGATTTAGACGCCGCTCTGAGCAAGAAATGCCTTGCTGCTCAAGCTGAGGAGGAGAAACTGAGTTTCCACGTGCTCTGCCCTTTCCAAGGTTACTACCGGCTCTCCGTGTTTGTGAAAGATTTAGGAGGCATCACGTTCAGGAACGCCGCCAATTTCCTCATTCGTTGTTTGAGGCCCGTCAACCAGAACGAGCTCTTCCCCTCGGGACTGAGCCTGCACTGCGGGAGCGGGATCAGTTCCAGCAGCCATGGCCTCTCCAACCCCAGCCACTCGGCCCCCGTCATCACCACCAAGCTGGGGAAGTGCAACATCACCTTCCACACGCCCGCCGACCTCGAGGTGACCGCCAGCTTGAGTAAGGACAAAGTCATCCGCACCACGTACCCCCTGGAGAGGTACCTCCTGGTCACCCACCTGAGGACTAAAGTCAGCGTGTGCGTTGCGCTCCCCGAGTCGGGCACCTACAAAGTGGGGCTTTTTGGGAGAAGCAAGGACCACAAGGACTTCGTCCATATTTGTGACTACGTTATACGCTGCTTCTCCGATCCCAGCTGGCCTCCTTTCCCCAGGGTGTACAGCCTGTGGAGGAGAGGGTGCGTGTTGCTAGAGCCACGCACGGGGACGCTCCGAGAGCGGAGCTGGGTCCGGTTCAGGGTCAAGGTGCCGAAAGCCTACCAAGCTGTTGTCCTCGGGCAAGAGAAGACGGTGTTGCAGCAGACCCCAAACGCGGTCTGGGAAGGGGATGTGTTCACCGGGGCCGTGGGGACGCAGGTCAAACTGGCGGCCAAGTTCAGCCAGCGCTGCTCCTCCCTGGAGGTCATCCTGGCGTTCGAGGTGGAGGGTGGCTCACCTGCCTCCCTGGGGCGTTCGGGGTAAACCACAGAAGGGCTGGATGTGCTGGGAAGGATTAAAAAAGCCAGGGAAGGAAGCAAACGCTCTCAAAACTGGAGGATGTTGAGGAGACAAGGAGAAAACTCCCAGAACTTTATGGCATGTCGGGGGGAGTCTGGGTGTTACCCGCAGAGCTTTTCTTCCCGGAGGATATCCAGATACTTGCTGGGGCCTCCTATCCCACTCGGAGATGTTGCCGCCGTTTAAATCAGCACCAACACATGGAAGGCTCCTAATATTTTGCTTCTGTCAGAGGAAACCATTGTTCAGCTTCTCTACAGGAAGGATGTCTCACTGCTTATTACCAGCTTGAATAATTGTTTGGAATGTTTTATTTGACATGTATTCAAGAACTTGGAAACCCACATAGTTTCTTTCTCTTGAGAGGATAACAACAACAACAACAACAATAACAACACACAAAAAAAGCCCAAACTGGAGCCAACAGCTTCAGATGGTAGGAAGATTTTTAAAACATAAATATATAGTAAAGCAAGTAAGACCTCCTTGCAGAGGGACTCTGTGCTTGGGCAGAGGAAAGGGGAAAGGAAGTAAAGAGATGCTGTACTTCATCATCTTTGTCTTTAAAATATCTTCCAGGTCTTCATTATCAAGAATAACACGTAGATATATACTTAAGAGCATTGAGGTCTTGAAACAAAGAGAGGGAACAGGTAAAGAAGCAGCTCAGTAGCCAAAGCATCACTGAGCAGAAAGCACAGGCAGCTCTGCTCTTAAACACGCCGCAAGGCACCACAAACACCAACTTGCTGAAAACAAACTCGATTTTCATACTTAGGTAGGCTACAGGATACACAGCGGAAATACTTCTCCATGCCTGTACTGGATTGGTGCTTGAAATGGGGATTCTGGTTGCAATTATGAAGAACAAGAACTGTGGGTTATTTTTGGATGCTGCGCAAAAGATAGTGGGGGAACACTGTCTGCTTTCTTCAGGTTTGGCAATTTAAATTTGACTTGTAGCAAAAGTTCAAGTAGATTTGAACCTTTTCCGGGCCTGGAAATCAGTTAATGTCTCAGGATCCACATTTCACACCAAACTTGCTGGAACCGCACTGATGCGTTGGAAGTTTACCCCGAAGAACAAATGACAAGGACTACTTTGAACTAAGGGAAGCACTTGCAATGATAGACGCAGGCTGAACTCTTGCCTGTGGTGCTAGAGAACAATTTAAGAAGTACAGATCCCTAGATCTTTCTCTTCTGACCCATGGTCTGGCTACTCCATATTGGGCCATCTACTTGGATAGATAAGGGAAAGAGAAGGGCCATCCACTTGGATGGGTAAGGGAAAGAGAAGCACAGTGTGACTCAGCTCCCTTGTGTGTCTTTCAGAATAACCATAGACAAAAAAAAAACCTGTTTCCCCTGAGGCTGAGCAGACAATCCAGGGCCCAGCCCCAAAAGTCAGAGCCTGGAAAGCTGCTGGTAGTCGGTGTTGTCCTCTGAAGTCCCCCTACCAGCTGAGGACCTTTGCACGTACCTTCCACAACCAACGATCTTCTGACCACGCTGTGCCCCCTGAGTAATGAGGATGCTGCTGTGCAACTCTCCGGACCTCCTCGGTGCTTCCCAACCTGTGCATTGACCACAGACAGCACCGGTACTGAGATGAGCTCTGCAGACCCAGAAGGCTCCCAAAGACTGTATTTTTGTTTATGTTTTGTGGAAGCAGTTTGGCTTGGCAAACAAAAATGACTGACAAGTGAAACGACTCTCAGTTCCCACTGCTATCTTCCTCTCCATGTCCTTTTCCCTTCCAGTCAGTTTTGCTGTTAACTTTTCTCAGCTGCGCCGCTCTGACCCTCTTGAGCCATTCTACGTATCTGTGTGTACACACACGTTGTTAGCTGAAACTGTGCCATCTTTGCCCAAATTTAAGCAGGCAGGTCATGATCACATGCCTCCAGGGAAAATCCAGATTCCAGCTCAGTGATTAATTCCTCTTTATCCATCATAATGAGGTCCACATTAGAGTTACCTTGAATTGGGGTCCAAACAACTTATGTCAGAATATAATTACCTGGAGGTGCTGAGAACTTTAATGATACTCCCACGGGGGATTTTTTACTTCAAGGATCTGAAGTCAATCTATTCATATTTCCTCTCTGTGCACACTCGGGTATAGCATGTAACCCATTTTAAATGTCATTCTTATTTAGATTTACATACCTCAAAGCCTGTGCCCAGAGCTCTAGGAGTCTTTGCAATAAACACGAGCACCAAGTCTCCAAAAATAACAGCCCTGGGGCAAGTGTCACTCATGAAAAAACAATGATAAGCAAAAGAACAAACCCGTATGTCTCTCCTCCTCTCACCCCCTCTGCCCAGCAGGATTAAATTAGGTAAAGATAGATTACAACACATACCTGAAGCTATAAAACACACCTAGTTCTGAGCAAACTTGGTTCAAAAAGTTATTAGGAGGCTTCCAGGCAGGCATTGAGCTGTGGATTGCCAAAAACTCAACAGGAGTGTGGTGGGTTGACCCTGGCTGGAGGCCAGGTGCCCACCAACACCGCTCCATCACTCCCCTCCTCAGCTGGACAGGGGAGAGAAAACATAATGAAAGGCTCGTGGGTCGAGATAAGGACAGGGAGAGATCACTCACCAATTACCTTCATGGGCAAATCAGACTTGACTTGGGGAAATTAATTTAATTTATTGCCAATCAAATCAGAGTAGGATAAGAAAAAAATAAAACCAAATCTTAGAACACCTTCCCCCCACCCCTCCCTTCTTCCTGGGCTCAACTTTACTCCTGATTTCTCTACCTTGCTCCCCGAGCAGCGCAGGGGGACGGGGAATGGGGGTTGGGGTCAGTTCATCACACGTTGTCTCTGCCGCTCCTTCCTCCTCAGGGGGAGGACTCCTCACTCTTCCCCTGCTCCAGCGTGGGGTCCTTCCCACAGGAGACAGTCCTCCATGAACTGCTCCAACGTGTGTCCTTCCCACAGGCTGCAGTTCTTCACGAACTGCTCCTGCGTGGGTCCCTTCCCCGGGCTGCAGTCCTTCAGGCACAGCCTGCTCCAGCGTGGGTCCCCCGCGGGGTCACAAGTCCAGCCAGCAAACCTGCTCCAGCGTGGGCTCCTCTCTCCACGGGGCCGCAGGTCCTGCCGGGAGCCTGCTCCAGCATGGGCTTCCCACGGGGTCCCAGCCTCCTTCGGGCATCCCCCTGCTCCGGCGTGGGGTCCTCCCCGGGCTGCAGGTGGAGATCTGCTCCCCCGGGGACCTCCCTGGGCTGCAGGGGGACAGCCTGCCTCACCAGGGTCTTCCCCACGGGCTGCAGGGGAATCTCTGCTCTGGCGCCTGGAGCATCTCCTCCCCTCCTTCTGCACGGACCTGGGGGGCTGCAGGGCTGTTTCTTTCACATGTTCTCACTCCTCTCTCCAGCTGCTGTTGCTGTTGCACAGTTGTTTTTTCCCCCTTCTTAAATACGTTCTCCAGAGGCACTACCACTGTCGCTGATGGTCTCAGCCTTGGCCAGCGGGAGGTCCATCTTGGAGCCGGCTGGCATTGGCTCTGTCAGACATGAGGGAAGTTTCTAGCAGCTTCTGACAGAAGCCACCCCCGTAGCCCCCCCCGCTACCAAAACCTTGCCACGCAAACCCAATACAAGGACGCTGCACTCAACTCTATGAGCCGTCTTGGTTGAGAGACTCCCTTAAAACCAAAGTCAAAGCAGGTAAGACCAGGAATGGCCGAACCAGAAACCTGCGTGCTAAAAATGCAAGCCTTTCCTAAGTATGGTAAGACAGCAGTCACCAGCTGGACTGAGCTTTTATCCTCCTCTGTGGACCCATACACGATGTCCACCAAACGTTGTGCCCAGACTCCTTGGCTTTACGTATTTCCCTGTGCTGTGCCTGTGTTTATCTTGTCATTAAATTATGTTAATACTTGTTTAGGCTGAATTTATCCAATGAGGCTGTACCATTGAGGTGTCCGTGCAAATCATGTTTTCTTCAGCTTCTTCTTGTGCTTCGTCACTTCAGTGCTATTAAAACCCGAGATGGCCATCCTTTCCAACCTGTATGTGAACTTCACTGAGTGTGTTGGGTGGGGAGCGAGGGTCTTGGAGTTTGCAGAAACAAACAGAGATGTGTAGTTAGCTGTCAGACTGCAGCAAATGAACAGCAGGAAAATAGGACATGAGTTAAAGTCTTCCCACTTGCACGCTACAGTTGGGATGAGTTGTATGCTCAGAGTACAGCCCTGTCCATATCTGTCCATGGATTTTCTACACCAGGAGGTCATGCCAAGGCTGCGGTACTGCAAGCCGGCATGGCAATACAATGAGGCTTCTTCCACCTTTGGAGCAGATCATGGCTGCATACGTACACCTACATGTGCACTGCATGTCTGTGCACATCACGAACCAGCCTGGCTCAGCTCCGGCATGGACATCCTTGCATCCTGTGCTGCTTTTACAGCTTCGGTATCAAGGGTAGAATCCAGCTGCAGGGTATCTTCACTGGGGTAGGATTCACTGGCTGTGAAATACATGACCAGATTAAATGCCTGCACAGGATCAAATAAGTCCCACAACGAGTATGAGAATAGCACAAAACGTGCTGTACTTTGGTCAATCAGGTCAGAGAATATGCCAGGGAAAACAGGCCTTACGTTGCCCGTATGTCTTCAAAATATGGAAAGATGAAAATAATAATCTACTTCAAGTAAAAAAATCAAGTAGATTTCAGATTTTTCCTCCTTGGCCTGACAATTGGGATTTCATGGCAAAGATGCAAGAAAAAAATGGGTATAGACAAGAAGAATATATGTAAGAAGTGTATTTCTCAAAGCAGAGCTAAGCTCTTTCATACCGTCACAAGAGACATGTGAAGTGAGACCAATCTTGTTCAGCAAGTCCCTGGGGATCTGGCTGGGAAGACGAGTGGGAGGGAGGAAGGGTTAAAAATATGTTTCAGAGAAAGCTTGGCTGCAGCTTGTGTCTCTGCAGGCTGGTGTACAAGAGGGACTGGAGATAAACAGACTTCTGCTGGAGGTACCGTTCCTCCTTTCCAGACTGGCAACGTAATACTGATAACGCAGAAAAGATGAGTCTGGAAAATCCCTGAAGAGGAGTACAAGGATATAGCACAAGCGACTCCGGTGGTGGAAGTCTCCCTTTGCACAGAAAAAGGGAGGAATTGATGAGCAGGCATTTCTGCACACGGCAGGAGAGAGACCTTCCAGAGCTGAAGGCTGGTGGGAAAGCCGCAAAGGGCATTTCTATAACAACAGAACCGAGAGATTAGCTCCTGGGTAGGCTAAGCACTGGGCAAACATATCTCCCAAATCCCACATTATTAAGGATTTAAGCTACAAACCCATTTTACAAAGCTATCCAACCATGGACACCTCGTTAGCATTTTCGTGACTGCAGCCAAAGATGTTTCATCTCTAGGAGCTGCAAAAACAAATCGCCACGGGACGTAAGTTGGGCAAGAACAAAAGAGAAAAGGAACAACTTCCCATTGTATCAAAGAGCCGACCTCCTTAGGAGACACTCACTAAGAGCACTGGAGTGATGAGAAAACCATGACATCACATTTACAGCATTTTGCTTGCTTTACCAAATTCTTCACTGCCCTGGCTCTGCTGTTTTCCGTCTGTGGGTACACTGCGTACTCAGTACATACACAAGAAAAGGACTTCTGCTATCAACCGCTCTGTTTACCGTGAATAAAAGCGTGGTAACCAAGGTTACTTGGGTTTTGCTCCTGTGATTTTTGTTCCCAGAGAAAGCGATATCCCCCCTCCCTCTTTTGGTGGTGCTCTGACAGCATATCCTCGGATGGAGCAGGACTCCATTGTACCAAACCCTGAGCGCGGGAAGACGGGGGCCCCCCAACAGAGCTTGCAGCCAAGAAATAAGCAGGTACCCTGGGGTGAGATGCTCCAGAGGTTGGCAGCCTTTACATGGTGGCCAGTGCCTCCTGGGCACTTACCTCCAGGACAAGATCAGCTGTCCCCTAGATGCTGCTGCAACATCTCCAGGAACGCGGCCACAGCCCTGGAAGATCCTCTCAACTCTTCCCAGGACCTGCGTTTGCAGAAGGACTCCTCGGCTGTTACGGCCGTATCGCTAACTAGCTTTTTGTCTCGAGGGGTTTTTGATGCAATAGCTGTCTTGGATCAGACCAAGGGTCCACCAAGGCCAGACAGGAGCCAGAACCAGTGCTAGTGGAAAGACCACAGCCATATGGTGATGGTCACCTCGCCTTACCCTTCTAGCTTCCAGCAACCTGCAGTCCCCACCCTGGCAGACACCAAGTTTGCCTCTCCGTTATCCTTACTGGCTCTTGGTGGAACGTTTCTTCTGCAACTTTTGTGTAACATGGCGAGGAGTTCCTGAGTTGAACTGCAGATTGCTCAAAGGAGATCCCAAAGAGGTTCCTGGTAGCTAAACCCAGCCCTGCTGGGAAATCCTGCACTGCTTCTGCAGGTCAACCACAGTGGGGTCTTCTGATCTCAAGGGAGTCCCCGCTGCAAGGAACACCAAGAACTGACTTAGTCCTTGCATGTAATGATGGATTAACAGCAATGCTGACTATCTGGCTGAAGGAGAGCGTGTTGTGTTCTCGTTACTTGGCATGACGATGAGCTTGGCTAGTAACGGTGCTCAGCTCCGCACAGCTGAATGCGATCTAGCGGTAAGGACCAAGCACCCCTGAACCTCATGGGTGGCAGATCTCAAGCAGCAACAAGGGAGCCAGGGGTGAACAAAGCTCCTCGTTAGACTTTTTAACCCTGAAGGACCCATTCTAACCTTAGACTCCAAGGACACCCAAGCATATGTCCAGTTTCCCCTTTCCAAGAGCTGAGACAGGACATAAGGGAACATCCAGCTTCTGTACACAGACCTTTCATTCACCTATGCTTTATAAACACAGCAGAAAGGATTTTGGTTGTTTTATCGTAGCTGTTAGGCTTTTCTTCTCCAGAAATGCTCCTTTCCTTAGAGCACTTGGTCCCTGTGGTCAAGGTGGCACCACAAGATAGGACAGCCAAGCTCGGGGTCCATTTTCAGGGCATGTTATTGTCACAGTCCCAGCTCCTGTGTAATATAGAAGTTCAGTTTTTATTTCAGTATCTCTTTACTAGAAATGTGCTTAATCTGTTCTTTTTTTTTTTTTTTTTTTTTTCCCCCTAAGCATTCCCCAAAGACAGTCTGAATTGAACATTTCAGGTATCACAAAACTGGAACAAAACATAGCTCAGATCCCAAAAATAGCTGCCATCAAAGAGGCAACACAGAAGCAAGGAAACAGCTGGGCACTTTGTTTTCTTTCTCTGCCTTCTTTTTATCTTCACTTGGGAGGAGAACAGAGTAACCTCTGCTCCTTGCCTTGCAATACTCTGCTAATCTGGGGGAAGGGCTCCATGCAGGGATCTGCAGCCCCACGTGAACTTCAGACGCGTGCTGGGGTCTCTTGAGCACTTTGACCTGGATTTATCATACTGAATCAAAGCTACCACCTTCTTTACATCATCTGTAGGGTCAACTAAAAAGCAGGATCTGGTAAAAGGGCTTTGGTGCTCAGAGTGTTCTTTAGCTGAGCTTTTCCTTCCCAGCCAGAGAGGAGATTCTCTCAACAGCCTTTCCCCATTATTTTGCTTTCTTTCCTGCTTTCCTCCTATGGGAGGGAGATCTACAGCAGCATTCACACTAAGAGGATATTTCTAACACAGCAGAAGTGATCAGAGCCACCTCTCTGTGGCATGGCTGTTTTAACACATCCACATAAAGAAGGATGAATCTTCACGTGCACTGCAGATGAGGGGAAGCAGAGAGGGAAGGATGAACCCAGAAGGTGGCAAAGCCATCCGAGCTAAGGGCAGCCTTCAGCAGCCCTGGTGCTACCAGGCAAGCCATGCAAACCGGGCATGATACAGCAGCAAAAAGCTGGTGATGAAGCAAAGGTGCAAACAGCTCAGCACCAGGGTTGTGCTTTGAATCAGCAACCATCATTTCCCCCAAACCCCAGCAGCTTTTTTTTCTGAACAGAGTTCACCAGCTCCCTTTTCTTCCATTGGAAATGAAAGAGGAAATCTGGCTGCATATGATACGTAATTAATTGAAAGACTCTGACTTACAAAAGAAAAAAAAAAAAGAAAAAAAGCCAATTCAATTAAGTTACAAAAATTAATCTGTGGCATGATGCCCTAGTTGACAGGTTGAGGCCAGCTTTCTGTAAGCTTAAGTCCTGTGTAGGTATCAGTTAACCCTTCAAGGGCTGACCGACAGCTTCAAGGCTTACCGCAATGCACTAAGGAATGCCTTCCCCAGGTAAAGCTAAGAGCATCCTTCACGTTTACTGAGCTTCCCTTTCGCCTTCAAGCATGGCCACTTCCAGCAACCCCCGTACTTCATGGCAACAGGCTTTGGCAGCAACGGTTAGGAAGAAGAACATGGGTAGGGACAGCATTGCATGGACATCTGCTTTCCAGAGCAGAAAAACAGGGAATTAAACAGTTACAAAACCTCTCAAATATCCAGATCACAAAGAAAATACGATTTGCTCCTCACCATTCTGTAAGTAGGATACAAGTGTAGCTTGCTAGCCTGGACAGCAACGGGAAAGGTGCCGGGAGAAGACCCACGAAGACGACCATGGGCCCCAAAACCAGCATCTTCACGGCTCAGCCTTTGAAGGTTGCCTGCAACAGTGCACAAATCGTGCTTGAAATGTCAGATGGACAGGACTACAGAAGGCAAAAAAGGGATGAGAGCACCTCCGTGGCGAGCAAGAGACACTTGGCAAGCTTGCTGCAGACAATCAGAAATGTTCGCTTACAACAAAGAAGTTGACCCAGGGCAGGGGAAAATGCCTTCCTGGCCCACTCCAGTGGCTGTCTTCCCCCGCGGCAGGCTTTGCCAAAGGAATCCTCTGGGCTGCTTTTTGCACACATTAAACTTTGATTGAAAACGATCATTATTTTCCTACCCTCACCAGCTGCCAAAAAAAGCGGCAGATGGGTGAACTCAGCGCTGTCTGTGAGCCAGCTGAATCAGAAGCTCTCCGAGAAATGAACTCCTCCATGCATCCCAGAGGGACCAGCAAGTTCAGGACAGAGCTTAGTGTATCCTGGATGACATTGATGTGTCCCTCCTCTGTTACCATGTCCCACAGCATCGGGTACTGGGCTGCCATCTAGCACTGGAAGGAAGGAAACTTGCAGTTCGAGTCTGGTTGAAGCAGGGAGAAGGAAACCCCATGGCTCTAGCCACATGAAAAGACATTCACCCTGCTTCCCAGTGCCGTAATCCCTTCCGAGATATCAACACCCTGGGCTTGCAAGGTTTCTGGTTTCCCTTCCTCCTACTGGAGATGAGCTCTGCCCTTCACCGCTACTTTGGGACGGCATGTCCATCCCAACAAGGCACCGCCAAGGCAGGCTCCCACCAGGCTGATGCTGCCCACCTCAGTGCTTCTAGCAGTGGATCCTGACGTTTTTCTTCCCCACACCTAGCGAACCAGCCCCACTGGGTTTTCCTGCAAGGGGAATCGAGGCAGAGATTTTCCTTGCTGGGGTGCTTTGATCTGGGCTTGGCCTCATGCTAGCATCATTGCAAGGTGCTGGGTAGAGGCAGTTATGTAGACAGTCATGTCCATGGGTTGAGCTTTAAAGGTCCCTTCCAACCCAAACCAGGTAAGACCATGAAAACACTGGTCCCCCGTATCTCACGTTACTCCGACAAATCTTAGCAATTAGCCATACCTGACCCACCGTGGCCAATCTGCCCCTCTTCACTCCAGGAATGTTGCTCTCATCTATTGTCCACTTTTGGCAGATCTGCACCAACGACGTTCTCACATCTGGAGCACATTTCCACTTCATTAGGGAACGAAAAAATAGTTTGCTCGTTCATGCTGAAGTCGGCGGGAAGCAGGAGCATGGAGCTCCTCGGCGTCCCCAGCAAAACCTGACATACAGCCCCATCGCTGGGGGCTCAGAGGGGTCACACCACCCTCTCCCAACCTACACGGGTGATATTGCCCCAGCGCTGATCTATGGGTGTTTGTCGAGGAGCGGCATGAACGGTTTGTTATTAGTTCGCAGGAGCTGGGCTGCTGTGTGCGGTGGGGACTCAAATTGCTTGGCTGTACCAAAAAGCCCCCCTCCTCCTCCTCCTCCTGGGGTTTCCATTCAGCTCTACCGTTCAAGAGGGAGGTGAGTCAGACACCAAGAGAAGCTTTTTAGGGAGGAATAAGGCAATACTCTGTTCAGGTGGAGAAAATTCCACACTTGGATGCCCCAAGGAGCATCTCTTGGAGCAGACCTTCTCTTGGGGCAATGGGGCTAAACCAGATGACTTTTCATGGGTCTTCCCATCCTTCTCTTCATCCCTTCTCCTCTCACTCTACACTGCTTTAAGCCCTTTAACGACCACTTAGCTTGGGAGAAGAGGCTGAAAGGACTCAAGAGCCGAAGCAATGCCCACCACTGCCTGCAAGATGGGCAAGATGACAGACAACCCCCAGGGATGGTGGGAAGGAGCACACCACGCTTCTTTCTGTGCCCACCCCATCTTCTCACATTCCCCACAGCATCCCATGCACTGGTGCTGGCTTGTTCCTTTGCTTTGACCTCTTTGTGAGCCGTCGTGTTCCCAGGAAAGTTTATTATTAGAGCTTGCACCCACCTAACCTAACCAAACAAACAGCCGCTAGCGGAAAGGGACACCCTTCCCAAACCAAGCCAAACCTAAAATGTTTGTGTTTCATTTGCTTTGCAGCAGCGATTTTAATCTGCACAGATCAAGCAAGCCCAGCCATCCCTTCCCTGTTTCCCTCTCCCATTTTAGGGAGAGGAATTTAGGGATTTTAGTTATTTCTCCGGTCTTGCAGCCAAAGAGAGAAGAAAGCCGTAGGCCTCTGCTTTGAGAAGAGAAATCTCCTATCAGTCCCACTCCGTCATGACCCTGTCCCACTGCCAGGGCAAAGGTCCTTGGGCAGGGGGACAACATTGCCTTTTAGCAGATAAATTTTAGGGAAGAAAAAAAAAAAAAAAGCCTAATTCAAGGAGCTTTTTAACCTCATCTCCTGAAGAAATAAAGCTGCAGGGACTGCAGGGAATCACAGAATGGTTTGGGTTGGAAGGGACCTTTAAAGGTCACCTAGTCCAAGCCCCCTGCAATGAGCAGGGACATCTTCAACTCGATCAGGTTGCTCAGAGCCCCGTCCAACCTGACCTGGAATATTTCCAGGGATGGGGCATCGACCACCTCTCTGGGCAGCCTGTGCCAGTGCCTCACCACCCTCATCACAAAAAATTTCTTCCTTAAAGAAAGGGAGGGGTTTGTATTTTTGCCACTCTGCATTAATACCTTCCGAGCTCCTGGCCAACCTGAACCTGCAGAAGAAAGAGATCCGAGCCGTGCCCACCACTGGGGACGCAACGCTAAACAGCAGACAGCCCGAGCCAGACACCCTTACATCCCTGCCGCAGGCGTGGGAGGATGCGAAGATGTTTCCCTCTGAGCAGGATGGCTGCTGCCTCCTCTCTCTGCTGGGCTCAGGACCAGCCAAATCCAGGAACAGCAAGCAATTTCTTCATTTTCTTCCTAAAATTGAAAGCAGAAGTCTTCTGTTCTCCCCAAGGCAACTTCTAATAGCATCTGTAGTCACGACTGCACATGAAAATGTGTGTGAGGTAGATGCGTGTCATCCTGGTGGACCGCTCAGGATGGAATACACCGAATAGGGGCAGGCCACCTCTGACAGTGCAAGGCGTATAAGAGGCACTGTAATTTGTAATTCTGTCTTTGTGTACTTCTTCGTGCCAACAAAGGGAGAAGGGATGTGTCTGCTGGTACAGGATGAACTTCAGCCCTTATCTCAAGAGGTTCCACAGGGAAATACAACTAAATTCTCTATTGTTGCACAGGAAACACATCTTTCAACAGTCTTCGGCATCAAACCTGCCTCCGGGACCTTCCCCGTCTCCTGGTGACAACCCTTCTGACCTCGAGCAAAGCTCTTCCTCCCCATTTCCCCACGACGTGGCGAAGCCTGCAAATATCCCCAGAGCATCGGGAAGGCAGCCATCCCCAACCCAGCGCCACAGCCAGGAGAGCGCGCGAAGCCTCCGCGTCCTACGCTGGGTTTTAGGGAAGAGGAGGCTGATGTAGGGGGTGGGCACGTGGGGTTAGGACCTGCTTTCCTTCCCGTGCTCGTACAGTCCAAGCTCCAGCAACAGGACACCGAGCACATCCCGCAGGTTGGCAACCCTTTGACTTCAAAGACAACCTGGACAAACCCACCCAACTTCTCATTTGATGCACGCGAGCCACCTTAGATATTCTGCATCTCTCTCCAGAAGATCCTGCAACCCATCCTTACCTTATATCCCCCGTAGCCTCCCCTCTTTGCCAGCTCCTCAGTTATTTTTGATCCGGGGCTTCACAAAGCAAGCAGAGGCGCAAGGGAAGACCGTGGACAAAACCAGCTCTTAGGCTGACAAGATAAAGAGTTAAAGCAGGCAAAGCAAAAGCTTTGGAAGAAAAGCAGTTATGTAATAAATCAGATATTAGAAGGCAGGAAGGTGCGCTATATAGAGGAATCAAAGTCCGGAACAGGATGTATATAAAGCAAATATTGAACTAACTTTGATAACACAGAAAAATAGAAGATTTTTGGTGGGGTTAACTGAAGGCTCAATTTTAACTATTATAAATTTCCTGTTTTACTCGTGTCGGGCGGTTTTACAGTGATCTATACAATACATTGTGTGCCTAATGATTTCCTAGCCATGAATGGGTCACTCAGATTTTACTTTCCATGCTTTTTTTTGTCTGTCCTGGAGCAATAAAGCTATTGAAATCCTCCAGGCCTTGCCCATTGGGTGTTTTCTTTCCTACCAAGACATCAAACTACCCCGAAGGTTTATTTTAAGCAAATTCAATAGGAGGGATCACACAAGCACCTTGTTGAAAGTGTACAATGGGAGCCGAACCCAGGGCTATTCAATTAACAAGTGCTCCATTTTCATGCAATTCCTGTTGTGAATTCATTACTTTAATTAGGCTAGCAATTTATGAAGCTAACAAGGCACCATTTGTCTGCGGACACGTAGGTGAAGAAATTCCAGATCAATTCACATTGGAAGGCAGAGGAGCTCATGACAAGCTAAGCAGAACTGGAAACCTCTCTCTACAGATACTACCAGACTCGCCAAAATGAAAGAGATAACCGAGAGCAAGGAACAAGACTAAAAACCCTGACCGAAGGGATATGTTCAGATTTATTTAGGAAAACCTAACTCATCTCTCTTTGGAAATGAAATTCTTGGGCATCCTTATGATCTACTCCCCTTCAAAGAATTTTAAGCTTTACATTAGTTGAGGGGTTTGCTCTTCAGCAACTCCTATTAGTAAGGGAGCACGATGTTCCCGCTGGTCATTTGAGACCTTCCTCCCAGCATCTAATCCGTGTTTATCCTTGGCCACTACATGCCCCCTTTGTTGTCAGGCCAAAGCAAGGCTCATTTTTAGTGTCCCTGGATGAGACAGGATTTCCATCCACCCTGGTCACTCTTGCTTAGACGTTTTTGGAGTATTTCTTTCCTGAGCACTAGTGACCAGAAAAGCACAAGCAACCAAACCCAGTGATCTACAAGTGTCTGGGTCACCCCCTACCACATTGGAAATACTGGTACCATTCACATGCCAGAACCTATTTGCATTTTTCAGAGATGCTTTTGCACCAGCCTCACATCCAGCTTTTCTTTCTCGGTTCTTTGAGTGGCAAGAGCTCAAATCCCTCCAGCAATATCTTCATTATGTGATTTTCAGTGCTACCCCTGGGTCCTCTACTTCATTCGCTACCATTACTTGACCCTCCTCTGTCTATAAAAGTCCTCTCTACTTCACATCCTTAGTGAATTTACTGCATAAAATCTCTTATGACGAAGATAATTTTCATTAAAGTATTCACTGTGCATGTTCCTCATGAGCTCCACCATGAAACCTTTCTTCAGCCCAATTCTCCTTGGAACACTGACCATCACCATCAAACCTTCAGATAATTCCTAACTGACCTTGTGACTCTTCCCACAACCCCCTTGGTCTCCAAATTAAGAGTTTCCTATCTTGACAACCTACCAAATATACTGCCCGAGTCCAGGTAGATGAGATCTTCCACGTTTCCTTTGCCTAGAAAAGGAATTATTGAAGGAGCAACTCAAGTTGATAGGGAACAGTCCGAATGATAAAGGGGACAAACCAGCCAACCTCATGAGGTCCTTCCCAACCGAGATTTTGCAGCTCCTAAGACACCCACCTGTGCATCCCTTCCATCCATGCCTGCAGGCAGCAAGAAGTTATTTCAGACCAGAAAAAAAAACCAAACCAAACCAAATTAAATTTTAAGGTTTTTAAGGCAGAAAAGACCTTGAGAGTCTCAGCTTGATCATGCCTGACCTGCCACAACAGAAATTTTACCCGTTACGTTCCCTGCGTCAGCACTGAAGTGCAGGCATAAGACACGTTACGTAAATGAACGTCTCTCAGCCGGGCAGATTTGGAAGCAGCTGAAGCCCAGGAGCCTGGGGCTCAGCGTCTGGCATCCACCCTATGGGTTAGACAACTCAAGCTCTGCCTGCAGATCCCACCAGTTGAGATGACCCATCTGAAAGAGAAAACAAAAGGACAGAGGTTGAAGTGGGGAGATGCACAGCAATGCCCAGAGATCCTCCTTTGATGAGGAGGAAAGAAAAGAGTCCTCGAGTTTAAGGGGACTGGAGCAAGGATTTGGGGGTGAATGGGACCCATACCTTTGAAGCTAAATGGCAGAGAAAAAAGAGTAAATATACATTAGCTGGAAGGTTTGATTCTGCTCCACAGTAAGTAGAGAATGAGGGAGAGGAGAAGAATAAGCCACTTAAGTGAAAAAGGATTCATCTCCACAGCCCCTTACAGGAGTTGGATCACAGAAGAGACCTTCTTTGACCTTTATATTTTGTTTCTAAAAAAGGAGACCGTAAAAACAAGCAGCTTACAAGTGTGCTCACAATAGTTCAAACACATTGCACGCTCTCCCTCTAAAGTTTTGGCTGCTAAAAATAGACCGACATTTCAACAGCCTCAGCCTGAAGAAGAGAGCTGTAGATTAGGGCTCAACGCGAGGGCAATGGGGCTGGGCAGCGAGTGGGAACTGCAGCGGGTGAGATACAGCACTGAGTCAGCACCGCCGGTTTTCCTAGAGGATGGGCAAGGGTTTTAAAATCGGGAGCAGATAAAACAATCTCACCTTGCCTACTCTCCTGCTCAAAGCTTTTATTGCTCTTTATTTTTTGCTAACGTGCCAACGCAAGGATATTTCCTCTGATCCTATAACACAGAAATTTCCCCCACTCTTTTCTTGTAAGATTTGTTGATGCAGCTTTATACTTTCACAAGCAACTTCAACCCAGAGGGCTTTCAGGAGCTGCGTTAGCGCATGTTCACAAAACCGAGGCCACCAGGAGCAGAATCAAACCTGAGTCTGCACGGAGGAAGCACCACTGGCCCGTCGGGTGATTTAAAGCTTATCAGTTACGACCACCACTTTCAGAAAGTTTTAAGCTAAGTATTTTTGAGATGGAGAAAAAATGATTTTCCCTTATTTTTGCCATGGAAAAATAATCCAATAGGATGGAGCACCGCAGGATTACAATACAGGAGGCAAAAGCAGTAGGAAAAAAGGCACGTGTCATATGGAAGAGTCATTGGAAGCACAGAATTGGGAGGATCAGTAGCTAGCAGAGCACGTAAAGAGACAATACGGTGCTTGCTTTAAAAGCTTCCCCACCAATACTCTTATGGTATGTTGCAAGTGTATACAAGTAATAAAACTGTAAAGACAGAAATCGGTATCTAGAATAAAAAAAACTTGCCCTGTATTTGCAGGTGATGTTTCCTCCTTTAAGTCCTTCAGACAACTCTGTTGTCATATGCCTTCGCTAAGCCCAGGGCTGATATTTGCAACACGAAGCACGAGAGCAACAGATTTGAGCTCTCGACTTTGTCAAGCACCCCGCACAGCTGACTGCACCTCTAGGATACAGCCAAACGTGTGCCTACTAGCACATGGAGGCACAAGAAACCGGTCATTTGGGGTTTTGTGGAGGAGAGCATCCTGAATTCAGGCCAAAATAATTGCTGAACACAACGTCGTGTTCATGGAGGGGGCGATAGTTAAGCCAGTGGTCTCCAACACCAGATGTTCCAGTAAGTCCAGTAAAAGACGCCTCACTTCTAGAAAAATATCCCAATACTTCTGTATTGGAGTAGTTTCTAGAAATTCCTAAATCACAAACAGCTTGTCACTGGTCACAGAGTTTTTCTCTTTACACTCAAGCTAAAGAGCTGTCATGAACAGAGCTCTAGAGGGGTACTCCTCCTGGCCAGAGCTCCAAAGCACTTACACATCCTGAGCTGACAGTCTAATTCCTGTAGCCTTTCTGTAAAGTATTTCTTTGCAAAGAACATCTCTTAAAATCCTAGGAAGATGATGACCTTCACATTTCAATCATCAACCACAAATTGATCTCAGGTTAAATCTTGAAAATCCAAAGTGAATGGAAGACGCAGAAACCAGTGCACAAAGGCAGAGAGCAGTTACACACCAGAGAAACTTGAAAGATAATCCAGGCAGGCTTAAAAAAAAAAAAAAAAAAAGTAATAAAGAAGTTGCTTTTCTTTCATCGACCTTCAGCAATTTAGCTGCATATGATGAGCATCTTAAGAATAACCACATGGTAAGACATGAATTAAGCCACGAGCTGAGACTCCAGATTTCCCTACTCAAGCACCCAAGGGATGGTGGAAACCCTTCTAGCTGCTTGGCCAGCGTAAGATCTAGCCCAAAGGCTGGTTTTGAGAACACGTGCCCATGTGTGAGCAGTAACAGGATCTGAACGCTCTTGGCAAAGCTGACACGTGAACGATTTTGTGGGGTCTGTAGTTTAATACTGAAGCGATAACTGGCTGCTTCTCTGAGATGAGCAGTATATAATGATAGGGAAGTTGTTTAGTGTTGCATTGACGGCATGTAACACAAAGTCAAAGGAAACTGCATGTACTCAGCAGTTCAAGAGCAGCTGATGCAGCCCAAGTGCATTTACAAGTGGAAGAGTCCACGCTTTCCAAAACTCGCAGCGCAGCAAGGGAAGATTCCTGGATTTCAATCAAAAGTCCATGCATCTGAGGCTGCTATTTCTTGTGTGCATACCTGGAGTATGCAATACAGGCTGAATTTAACATGCTGTTTCTATGTAAACAGTTCATAAACATCAATCGAGCACAAACCTTCCTGCAAAAAAAAAAAAAAAAAAAAAAAAGCAAAAGCATTGTCCAACTGAGACAGAAATGTGCAAACTGATCTGACTCATGCACAGCCTCCCACTCAGCAACCAAAGCAGAAAAAAAGAGGGTAAGGTGGGATTGCCCTCCCAATGGCAGCTTGATTTTAGATCAACAGAAGTTGATCTTGAAACTGCATCCTCCTTTATATGAATACAAGGAGTAGGATTTAGCTCCTGCATTTCTGTATATGCAACTATCAACTTACCCGTAAATACAACTGCTGAAGGACAGAGATGGCAGGTGGGAAGCCGATCAAGGTCCTTCATCCTACAACTGGTTTTAAGTTTTACCCAGTTAGAAATCCGCACAAGAAGATCTAAACCTAAAATAACAGCTTAATCCCCGTCAATTTCCTTAAATCTTACACATTTTTGTTTGAATATAAACTAGTCACCTTTCTGCCAGTTTAGAAAACTAACAAATTTTAAAAGAAAACTGCTCAAAGCTTAAAAAATCAAGTTTAGGAAATAGTGAGTTTATTAAAGAAGTCAAAGACAGACAGCAGATGGATACTGTTTATTGGTTCTTTCCATCACATCTGAGTTACAGGTGTAAAAGTCACACAAACTGCAGATATAAACATGTAAAACAATACAAAAATAAATGGAAAGGTAATTTTTTATTTACTGAATCAAGTTGTGTAATAAATACAATAGGCAAAAAGCTTCAATCACACAATTCAGTTTAACTGAAGTTACAGTAGTGTTTGTAAATACAAGTTTTTAACTTAAAGTTGCAAATATTAAAGCATTGAGAACTAGTATGAAAGTGAATTTTGGCACATTGTAAAGTGAGAAGTGTTACATTAGTATCTGACCGTTGTGTAAAAATGATGTAATTTCTCACTAGCTTTCTGAGGTACATTTTTAAACAATCTAAAATTAGATCAACAATGCGGTTCTAACAACTCACAGTTTACAATTCACTATACTAGTTACAATTTTTCCCTTTTAAGAATACCAAAGTATTCCAGAGCTTAAATCTGTGCAAATTCAGAAAAGTTTCAATTAAAAAACAGTAATTAAAAAAAACTTATTAGGGAACTTTTACATGCAACTTAAATCCTCCCTGCAATCAGTTTTGTTAATTGCAAAGTGTAAAATTGGACTAATAACAAATTGCACAGCTTAATATAAAATACTCCGAGATTGCAGCGTGGTTCAAGTTGCAAATGTTCCTCTCCTAAGTTTATCACATTTTTCTCCCTATAACTTCAGTAACTTCTGACCACACTCATTCTCGGTGAGGAAAAAAAAAAAAACCACCACCACAAGCTGCTAACATGAAGGTCAGCAAAGCACGTAAACCCCTTGAGGACTCTCAGCACTTCTTCACAATATCAGAAATGCCTGGACACAAAGTTACTGTTTCCAATTTTCAAAATACAGTAAAAGATAAAGGAACAGTGTAATGGCACTTTTTCTGTATCCAAACATTTGCGGTTTAGAAATGGTGCTTTTTTTTTTTTTTTTTTTTTTTTTTTTTTTTAAAGTTTTACAGTAGCTAAAAAAATTTTCAAAACTAGATCCTTAGCAGTATCTCCATCCTCACCTTGACTTCAAAAGTGAGGAACCAGATTACCCTACAGACGGGGTTTGATACAGTATAAATATCTCTGACCAGAGTACAAAAGTTATGCTCTTCTAAAAAAAAAAAAAGTGCTGCTGATTGTTAGAAGTAACTCCAAAATAATCAGCAACTGCTATTAAACTATCAGCAGCATCAGGCATTTACACATTTTAGTCCTCAAAGAGTTTTCTTTTAAACAGTTTAACCATTTGTGCTAATATTCTTCACTAGGTTAATTTTAAGTCCTTTCACCAAAACCGTTTTTCCTTTAAAAAAAGAGGGTGCAAGCAATACAACCCATGACATCCATTTATTTTATGCTTCATAAATAAATGGTGCCATCTGCAAGGCACTACTATGTTTAAAGGATACCATTGTCACAGTTTCACTATTTCAGTATTTTTTCTGTTTTAAAGTCACAGTTAAAAACTAAAAAAAAAAAAAAAAAAAAAAAAATTGAGGTAATCAATTTATTTCAATACCAAAATATATTAATTGAAATAGTACCAGTATGGTGAAAGGTCTTCATAATACACAGCTGTTACCATATAGCATGCAGTACGGTATATAAGTATACTAGGCCTTTGTTCTGAGCTCTTCTGCTTCAGTTTTTAAGGAACAGCTCAATTTGCACAGTAGCACACCAATTTTGAATGCTTATTTCCTTTTTGTTCACAGGGCATCGCACTTGTAATTACAACTCGCTATGCCAACCCCAGATGAATTAGCCCCATCAACATTTATTTTCAAGAGCTGCACAAATTGGAGTTCTTAAAAAGAGTTCAGCAGAGCAAAATAAGCTACAGTATCTTCATCTATCGTTCAATCAATTGCACTTAAAGCTACTCTGTTATTGACTTACAAGTTGAGACAAAGCATCACCAAAGTGCCTGCTGTCCCAACCACTGGTATTTCTTCTGACATTACATAGTCATACCACTATTCTAGAAATATGGCTTTGCAGATTAGATAACTCGTACTGAAAAGGAGCACACTGGGTTTACACTAAGTTTATTGGCAAAGAACTATAATTTGTTAAGAATTCTCTAATGCCCCTTTTTATTGCAGTGTTACGACCAGAATTTTGTACTCTAATAATCCTGGTCTGATAAATTGTTTCATGCAACCAACTGTACTTAGTTTGTAAACACCCGCTAGCCCCTCAAATCCACTGCTAGCTACGTTTGCTCTACCAGGCACTACAGTATATTAAGACTAAAGTATAGCCATGCATAGATAAACTCACGAGCCTTATCATGATGCTCTATACCTGTAATATGGGTTACCCCAGAAAGCCTAGAAACACAAACTAATCGCTGGCTTTTATTGTACTTGAACAGGATACAAGTAGTTTATAAACTCTCGTGGTGTGCAAAAAAAATTTCTTAAATTCAAACAGCTTCTTAAATCTAGTAGGAAAGCTAGTAACGAAACCTTATCAACATCTATATCCCAATCTGCAGCACCTGGAATTCCACCTCTGCACTGTATAACCACCACAGCACAGGCACTGAACCAGCTAGTAGCAACATGTACTGAAAGTCTACCTAAAAGGTGTTTCATTTTTTGACAGGCTTACTGAAATTTCAGCCATTTCATTTTCCAAAGGTAAAAAACATATTTCTTAAGTAAGGCATAAAACTGTATCTAGCCTTAGGTTTGATGGCAGGAGTTAAATCTCATTTTCCTGCCACAGAAAGAGACTGCATGGACACGTTACAAGTATTTTAAGTGTACTGTAAGAAATTATTCATTCCGTTTCTTACTGTGTTACATATATCTGACCAAAACCAAAAGTTGCAGTTGTATTAAAAGACGGAGCTGTTCCTAAGGCAAAGGAATATGAAAATAAAAAATTCCTCCTGAACTGTTTTCACTTGTCTAAATTCTGAACACACAGCATGCTACAATAATCTGCTTATTCAAATAAGCTTGAATAATTACGTCTAAGTAGCTGCTAGGGTACCTTATAATCCTTCAGTCAGTGACCTATGAATTCTCACTTAAAATTGTACTGAATTAAGTTAAAGGACAAGTTGCCAGAATTCCTATTATAGTATGATTTGGTAACTATAAAGGTTTTGTTGCAAGTACTTAAAACCTGGTGTATCAGTTTAGTGAAATGTTACGGCATGCAAATTTTTCTGAAAGCTTCACAAAAAAAGTTCTTTTGGATTTCACATGTATCTCTTGGTATTTTTCACCTTTGGAAATAAGTCATTTTCATGAAAAGGAATTCCTTAGCTAAAGAAGCTCCCTCTTCCCTTGCTTTGCTTAGTTTTTAGTACTGAAATAAGAATCCTTCAGAGATATCTTCTAAGCAACAGCAAGTTGCAGATTACTACCATCCATGTCATGTTTTCTAGAACACCAATAACAACACTGGGAAGAAAGCAAGATATCTCTACTTATCTTGTTTCACCCTAAAATGTATAAAAATCTTTTCTTCAGAAAATTCAAAAATTTTGACTGCAGATTCAAACTGTGCAGAGGTTATGAGACATACTGTCCCCTCAGAAAAATGCAGATGCCTAAGCGTTCCCCCATTTCTCGCTTTGGGAACACCCTAACAGCAGTAGGATTAGGTAGGTACTCTTCCGAGCTTTTTAATTGTTCCCCAATTTCTCGCTTTGGGAACACCCTAACAGCAGTGGAATTAGGTACTCTTCCGAGTTTTTTAATTGTTCCCCCATTTCTCGCTTTGGGAGCACCCAACAGCACTAGGATTAGGTACTCTTCCGAGCTTTTTAATTGTTCCCCCATTTCTCGCTTTGGGAACACCTAACAGCAGTGGGATTAGGTACTCTTCCGAGCGTTTTAAATTGTTCCCCCATTTCTCGCTTTGGGAACACCCTAACAGCAGTAGGATTAGGTACTCTTCCGAGCTTTTTAATTGTTCCCCAATTTCTCGCTTTGGGAACACCCTAACAGCAGTAGGATTAAGTACTCTTCCGAGTTTCTTAATTGTTCCCCCATTTCTCGCTTTGGGAACACCCTAACAGCTGTAGGATGAGGTACTCTTCTGAGTTTTTTTTAATTGTTCCCCCATTTCTCGCTTTGGGAACACCCTAAGAGCTGTGGGATTAGGTACTCTTCTGAGTTTTTTAAATGTTCCCCCATTTCTCGCTTTAGGAACATCCCCCAGTCCCACATACTAAAGTATACCACTGCTCATCAATGTTCTTGTGCAACAAGTTTCAAGGGACACCCAGAGATTAAAGTGGTTTGATTATCTGCACAATGGACCAATTCCATGATTACATTCTGACCTACTAGGAAATACAGTTTTGCTTCTTTTCTTCTTATTTTTTTAAATAAGTTTCCACTACTAGCCAGAGATTCCAGGTGATGCTTTTTACAGTCTGGAATTAAGGTGAAGTGGAAGCAAACCTGACAGTACAAACAGCTAAGCAGTTACCATATTAAAATGCCAACCTTACAGGAATGATCTCTTAGTTTTAAAAGGAGTGCTGAAAACTGACATTTCACTTAATTTTCTAGTTAACCAGCAAGGACAACAGCATTTTTGGTTACTGACAGTGGTTCAGAAATGCACAGAACACACGTGCTTAAGTCTTCTGCTCAAAGAGATCGTGATACTCTTGTTCTTCTAGTTCTCTGTTGTACTTCTCTATTTCCCTGTTGGCTTCTTCCAAGTAATCATTCATGAATTGGTCCATTACTGATTTTGAAAAACTAAGGAAAAACATTTGTGCAAATAGCATTCATTAGAAAAGAACATATAGGTTTGAAGGATGTGCCAGTTCAGGGACACTTACTGAAAGCAGAAATTCAATATATTACCTTCCCAGAGTCCTGCAGTCAGACCTAACCACAGCTACTCTGTATTACTCGGGAATAAAGGAGTCGCACAATAGACATTTCCCAATCAAGAAGAAGAATATAAGAACAGCAAAACTACAGCAGGTTTGCAGATGTTTACAGCTATTTTGGTTAAGTGGGAGTCTAAAAAACTGCCCAAAATTCAGATCATCCAGAAGTGGTTAACCAGTACCTGTGTATTTTACTGCCAGACACCAAGACGGTGACAGAGTAAAGGTCCAGTGAATATTGGAGTCCAAGTTTGCTGTTAGGCTATTTTCTGCCAGTATACCATGACTAGGAGCTTAACCTGCAGACAGAAGTCTGCTGGTTTAAAGTTGTCCCATAGGGCACAGAAAATAACTGTTTGTTCTTATTCCAAAACAGAATCATAGAACCCACTTGGATTTTTGTAAAGTTTGTTGAAGTTAAAGTGAAAAAGTAAACTGGGAATATAAACCCAAATTTGAAATTTTGGTAATAAAACAAAGACAAAAGCAATAGAAAATTATGAAAACGGGAAAGGAGAACAGGAATACACTAGAAAATTAGTATTACTCTGGCATTCCTTGCCAAAGACAAAAATATGATCAGGTTTAAAATAAAAAATAAAAGGAATTTTTGGAAAGAAACCCAGAGGACCCTACTTCAGCTCTAGTTCATGTTCTGTAAACTGACACCAAACAAGACCAGCAAGGACAGTTCATTTACAAATGTGTATATGCCACGATTTGATAAGTAAATCATACTTCTTGCAAGCTGAAGTAGTTTTAAAATAAGGTTTTACTTGCTTAAGTGAGTTTAAAAAGTGATTACAAAAAATGCACCTCCACACCTAATTCTGAACAACCTGTTCATACTACTGCTTTGCATCCAGTAAGGTTTTTCTCATACCAAGTTACAAAATGAGAGCAATCATTTAATATCAGGTTCACTCCAAAATATGTGGCAGAAAAAAGGATACTGTAGTAAAACCTAAAACAACTCTGATTGTTTTTACTTTAGTGTACGCACGTACATGCATGCACACAAAATTATATTCATTTGGAAGTTTTATCAGTCATGACCAGGCATTAAGCAATACTACAGCACTATTTGGTTTGAAAAATAATTCTTTGACAAGCTGTGGTCCATAAATTCTTCTCTGCGTGAGCTCAATGTACAGTTTTGGGATTGATTTGTTGGTTCTATTCTGCTTCTTAGATCATATATCTGAAAAAGCGTTTTAACAGTAAGCTTTAAATGGCAAGTAGCCCACGCACAGATTTCAGGAACAAAACTTTTCATTTCGTATTACCACCTGCAAATCAAACTGGCTCTTCACCGTATCTTCCGCTTTGACAGTCTACATTTCAGGTTTGCATAGCCTGTTGCCTACCTAAACCCTTCACCGAAACCCCCCACGTTTTAAAGGATACATGGATGGTAATCCATTTTGTCACCAAAAAAATTCACAAATTGAGTCCCGTTGTAAAAATAACCAGCTGGAAGTGGATCCAAGTGGCGTTTCACCTACATTAAGAAAGAATATACCATACATTAAACATTTAAAACTCAAAACTGCTTAGAGACGGTCCTAACATACTTAAAAAGATAAAAGAAGAATTCCTTCTGCTGAACTTAGCAAGGGAGGAAGGTACGGCTCCTGGCTATAAAGGAGCACTCTGAAAAAACAGTATGACAAATGACATCCATATGGACTAGGGGAGTTAGGTACAGCGACACTAATCATAGCCATGCCAAACTCTAAGGAACCCAACTCCAGAGACAGCACTTACAACCTAAAGGTAGTTGATGAGAGCAGGATTAGGCATTTGGGATCCTAATTTGCACGTGACAACCTATGCAGCACAGAACAGGGAAAAAAGAGGGGGAAAGACCGTTACGGTAACCAAAAGCGTATGCTTGTCCAACACCTTACACCTCCCCCTACTTTTCAGAGCTAATTTGAAGCTCTGAGCTAACACCAAGATTTATATCTCAAATCCCTCCTGGACAGCCTCAGTTGTGTTTCAAGTATATCCAAAGACAGTAAGTGCCATAATAATTTAGCACTCAGCACACTTGTTATGGCAGGTATGGGAGGTGCTCTATCATACAAATGGATTTTTAAGAAAATCAGCCGAAAAAAAGAGTTTGCTATTAATTGCTTCTACTTACATGAATGTTTTTTATTTCCTGAAGGGTTAGCATTCCTCTGGTTTTCAAGGCTTTCCTCTGAGGTTTCTGTATGAAGAATTAGAACCCAGTTATATACCTACTGAGTGACAATGTGATACTACAGTTTAGTTTAGTTAAAAAAAAACACCAAACAAACAAACAAAAAAAAAACCCAAAGAAAACCCCAACCCATACCACAAAACAGAAAAGTTTTTTCTTGAAAATGTGGATAATGGTAGTGAAATCTATGATCACATGCTATCATGCTCAAGCCCAGCACAAAAGTACTCCTTTTAGGAGCATGTATTTTAAAAATTAATTTCTAGACAGAATTATTCAATTATATTAAAGCACTCACAACTATGTTCTGAAAACAAAAGTAAAAATTAAGTGATCTTACATAAAGCATCATTAGAAATGACAAGTTCTGAAACTACCTCAAACAATACAATTTAAATACAGCTTTACTGTAAAAAATGAAGAAAACTGGCACAGGAACCGAAAAACCATCTAGTTTTTAGTCTGAAAATTTTTATAATTAATTTCTTTCACGCAGCATGCAGTAACTGTCAGAACTATCTGAAACCCTAAATTAGCCATGACTAGTGAGACTGTACAAAGACTATTTGTAGTCTTGAACTGCTGAAAGAGGAAGCACTTCACACTTGAGATAGCATTTAAGTTCCAAGTTTTCATAAGATTAAAATAGTATTCCATAGAGTGCTGTCTTACATGTCAAAAGCATGTGTCTCCATATATTATCCATGTGAATCATACAGAGCATGAGATATGATCACAGAAAATGTATACTTCCCTGAAGTAACACAACCTGCTAGAACAGAGGTAAGAACCTGAAGATCCTTAGAAACAGCTCCAACAATGGTCTGCAGGAAACTTTTTTCCCTTCCTACACAGCTTTTTAGAGATACTATGCAAATCCTAAGCCATGAAGAAGTAACCATGAGTATTTTTAACTTACAAATGTTCCAAAATGGGCATCACAAAAGGGCACAACTATAGGCTCAGGTTCCAACTAGAGTGCTAAAATATGCAATTTGTATGGTTGAACAGTTTCTGTCCAAGTATATTTCTCCATCAAGCCTCAAGACTCACTTCCTAAGACCTTGATGTGCAGCCTGGCAAAAGTAATACTCGCTGGTATTACTTGGCTATGTAGCAGGGAACCATCTTGTCCCGCACTCCCGGTCAGGTCGTGCCAGTAAGACACCACAAGTGCAAAATGTGCCTTCTAGACCCTTACGATGTACATAGTCCCTGTTCCCTGCTCCAACTTCTATTGCATAGGTACGTTAGCCATGCAGAAATACGTGAAGCCTTAAACAGCTGCACAGTTGACAAATTAAGTAAGACAAAATGAAAAAACACTATACCCTCCGTTTCAGTGGATTACTTTCAAGGAGGTTTAATTTAGTGAATCGAAACAAGTTTTCGGCTTTGCAGCGTTCAGGTACTTCAAGAAGATTTATTTCATACTACACTTTAGCTTTTGGCAATCATGTCTCAGCTAAATCATCTTGTCTTTATTCTGGACATACTCCATTTGCTTAAGCGTTCAAGAGCAGATCAATCCATGAGTAAGCTGTAGCAGATATTAAAACAATACAGAAATTACAATACACATTTGCAAACTGTTAGTCCTCTTTCTGAAATACATTTACATCCTGGAATGCTAATACCTTGGTAGAAGAGAAAGGAGATTAAAAAAAAAAGTTTCATTGAGACACTCGGATTTCTCCTTTTGTTGTTAAGAAATGCCAAACACATCACACTGAACAAAAATAAACATGCCCACGAACCTGTTTTGCAGTTTCTCTGAGCCAGTCTTTTATATCCTCTTCCTTAAGAGAGCAGCCAATGAACACAAGGAAGCACTCCTGTTGACTGCTGCAATCTCTGTTATCACTTCTTGAATCAGGAGGATTTGGCCCCTCCTGAACAGGCACAAGGCTTAGTGAGTTAGATGATGTGTTGTGACAGACTTCAATCACTCTATCAGAATCTAAAAAGGAGAAGATGGAAGAAAGAAATGTCCTGATAATCATTAATCTAATTAACATCAACACATTGGTGTAGACAGAATACAGTACATACAAAGTTTTCTAATACATGTACATGCACTGCCATCACAAGACAACGTGCAAACAGTAATGTGCCCTTACCTGAAAACTTAACTTTGCCCATGATGTGATAAATGTTTCCAGAAAAAGGACTTGGCTTGAGCAATGACTTAATCGCTGTTCGAAATAGAAGACAAATAGATTATCTCAAGTATTTTTCTTCTCCTTGGTGTAATTCTGGTCAGACCTATGCTACAGGTCTCTAATCCACATCCTAGTACTTCAGGGGGAAAAAGCTGCAGGGGGAAAAGGTGTCCCCCAGAGCCCCACTACGTAACATTTCTATATGTTCTCATTTCTTTGCTATGGGGTACGTGGGAAATAACATGTGTTTGGCATAATGAACGCTTACAGTGTGTGTGGAAAGTAAAATGGTGCTCCTTAACACTGTTTTGCTAAGGAAAGAAGCAAAGGCATGATTATATATCTACTCTAGTAGCCTAACACAGAGCTGAGCCTATTTTCTAATAACTACAAAGAATTATTTGGCATAAAAAGTAGAAGCTGATGGTTACTCATAAACTGTATTTCGACGCTACTAAGTAAAATTAAACATAAAATAAAAAGCAAACATATGAAGATACGTGTCTCAGTCTCTAGAAACAGAAAATTAAATTAGATTTTAATCTGAACAAAATCATGGGTCAATTTTCCAGAGCAGACACTTAAGAAGATAATTTACTGTATTTTAAGGAAGGAAAGCTGAATTTTCAATTAAAAGTTTACTTCAGCAGTAATTAAATAACTGTGCTACGTCAGTGCCTACCTTCCCCTCTATTCCCCAGTATTTCAAACCTGGATTTAAATCAAGTCAGTCAAAGTTCATTTGTACCTTTACATTTGGTCACAAATCGTGTTTTTTCTAGAGGACGATTAAACCATACACAGATCTGAACCATTGGAGGGAAGAAAGACCCAGCTCCGTATTTGCCTTCATACCTTAAGACAAAAACACACACACACCTTCAACATACAGAATACACAGGCACTTGTGCTTTTCATCTAACAGACTTCTTAAAAGGAACAGTTATTATTTCACCACAGGTAAGCCTTGCTTATGTGAAGCTTTCTTCTCCAAGACATCCATGAAAATGTGATATTAGCAGTACTAGGTTTTTCAAAGCGCTCAGGACTCGTTTTGATGCTCTTTCTGCTGCAATTTTTTCTTCTTGCAGACTATCTACATAGTATTCTTGCATACCATCATCAAATAGATTAACAGTTGTCCAAGAGTTTTAAATATGTTCTTTTCCTGCTTTCTCTCTCTCCCCTTCTCTCTCTCTCTTTCCCTCTCTCCACGCAATCCATAAGCAACTCTGACATCCCAAGCTTTGTGCCAGTTTACTTTAGGAGCCTTACTTGCATCCAATTTAGAGCAAGAATTATGAATAAAAAGATATACATACATACAGGACTGGCAAGGTATGGTAAATAAATCATGCTTCCAAACCTAACTAGGAAACAGTCAGCCAGGAGTTATAATGGCTGACAGGTTTACATTTTCTGCCAAATAGGTGCAGCACAGATAACTGCAAAAAGATGTGTAAAGAACCCTGAACCATGAAAAATATCACTCAGCATTAAATGGAAAGCTTGGTACCATGTATTATTGTGCCCTGAGCCTCTGCCAAGACTGTCAATAAGGTTGCTGGTTTTCATGAATAATTGCTCTGCTAATAGCTAGACTGACATAGCAAGTTCATTCCAGTAAGGCTGAATAGCTGTCAGAATGAAATTACTCTAGTCATTATTGACCTCACCCATCCCAATCCTTCCCAGCTTATTCCCAGAGGGTTCTTTTCTATTCTTCTGAAAAGCAACAGTAATCTTGCCATTGATTTAAATGGTGTCCAGAAAGGATCTTTTTCCCCATAAAAGCACAGCAATCATGTATCTACTACGAATACTCATCAGCTCTCTTTTAAAAATGATTTACAAAGCGACTCCCTGTTCCAAATGAGTAGTCTTGAAAAAAAAAAAAATAAATTAAGTTTGTGAGACTTCTTAATCTTCAAGTTAATTAGAAAAATAGTTTTAAAATTTCTCAGTCTAGATACTTGCCAGCCAGGATACATTAAATATCGTGCTCTCATCATCTGAGGATTTGAAAAACTGCTTTCTGAGAGAATTAATTCAATATCCTCATTCCTACAAAGAGAGAAAGAGGAAGATTTTTAATTTTGTAAGTTCAATAAAATGGCCACTATCTGTATGCTACTTACATAAAACAGAATGTGTTAGTCACAGTAAAATTAAGAGTTTTTCCCTTAGTATGACAGTAACGTAAGTCATACCCTGCAAACAAAACCATACATTTCCTAATCCCTACATTTATATGACCACAAATGAAAAGTGAAGATGCCTTTTGCATGATAAGCAACTAAGAAAAATCTGCATCTCCTTTGTACAAGTTACCAGAGTAAAACAAGAGAAGTGCCAAAAGTGACAAATACTAGACAGTGATTAATGTTACCTAGTTACAACTCCATTTTCTGCCAAGATGAATGAAACAGCAGGATTTGCCGCTCGGATAAGGCTCTGCAATTGCCTAAGGAGTGGATGCTTCTGCTCTGTAGCATGACTTGTGAAAACCACGTTACTCACTAGTCCTGTGTAAGGAAATCAGAGGATAGTTTACAGAAGTCAGGCATGCAACAGTGACTAATAAACTATTAAGTGATATAACAGCCATTCTTCTCTTATTTTCCTTCGATCTCACTACATTAAAGTTAGAAAGAGAGAGAATTAAAGAGAAAAAAAAGCAACAACAAAAATACCCCAAGCAAGGAACCTTTCATCTAACAGAAGCAATTTAGACTCAATTAATCAAAAGAATCAAATAATTAGAAGAATAAATTCATTGGAGAATCAATTTAAGAAGGACTAGTTTCATAAAAAACACTAACGTTTAAAGCCCCCTGGCAAATTCAATGTGTAGAAAGATAGACTAAACAGCTAAAAAACAGTATTTTGGACCCTGACAGTTGTCACTTCTAAAAACAAGAGAAGGGTTTTGGTTTTTTTTATCTCTGTTTTTAAAGACAGACCCCAAAATGGTATTCAGACAGCAAGCCTGAACCCACAAGGCATCAAAAATGGTAACAGAGAAAAACAATGGGATAACTATTTGTACCGAGCCCCCATTCCCAAAAAGACTCCGCTGTGTCACCAGAAAAGCGATTCCTTTTTCAGACTTAACAGTACCCCTTCACCTTGCACCTAGTGCCACCAATTTCATTGAAGACATGGTTACTCTTCTTAAGCAAAAACTTCCCAAGATCTGAAGATGGCAACACAGTCTTTATGTTATACCTGCTGTCTTGCCAGGTACAAGTCAAGTTTCATGTTAAATGAGAACCAACTACTGCTACTGCAGATGCTGCCTCTGAAGGAGATCAGAAATTACACACCAACGATCACAGCCATCAAGCCTTGGGCACAGGAAGGGTTCTCATTTAGGAAATGATGACATATTGCACTTATCCGACTAATTTCAGTGTTATAGAGCCTCTGCTTTCCACTTATATCAAGAAGGTGTTACATCAGAATGAATTTCAGCCCAGTTCCTCAAAGAAATTGCAGTGCCAACTCTTTAGGACTCCCTAGGATGTCAGTATTGTCCAAAATGTGTAGAGAATGGAATTTCTTTGCACAAGGTGTGCAGCTCATTTCAGACACTTTCCCGTAACTACAAGTAGGGTGTAAGACAGAACAGTAAACTTTCGAATATCCATGAACAATTGAACCAGGATGCATTTGCCCTTCCCCCAACCCATCACTATTTAAAGCAGAGTATGTAATGAAGCTCACACCGTGATCTGCTGCTTACAGTTATTCCTGATCTTTACAGAAGTCATTAAAGTACACTAATCCTTGCAGAGGCTTCTTTACACAGAAATTTCTATACCAAATGCTCCAAGTCACTGTTACTTGCATCATTTAGCAATAGCCCAAGAAGAATTTTAGCAACAGCCCAAGCAAATTTTCATCATTAGTATTTCTCTTTTTTTAATCTCCCACAGAAGTTTCCACTCCAATTTCAAAAACATCTAAGTTTTCTCCAATACACAGTTGCTCTTGAGAGAGATAGGGGGAAGGGGAAGAGCAGCAAGCACACTTAGAAATTTAAGTCACACACATGCTTGAAATTATTATGTAGATCATGCAATTAAGATGAAAACTATGAATAAGCTAATCAACAACCACCACACTGTGGGTGTGCTACACGCGCAGTGGTTTTTTTTCTTAATATCCCCAAACTTGATATTGATTTAAAAGTCGAGTTTAATTAAAAACATAGTTATACTTTCTGTGAAGTTGGCACAGAACAATAAAAAGGCTGCATAACATAAATGCTACAAAGCATATATTACAGTTAGAAGCACTATGCCTTGGAGAGAATAGGTATTTGTCAGGGACTAAGCTGGCAAAGCTTAAAGTTAAGAAAAAGATTCAAGGAATAAAATACCTAGCAAATCAGAAACCTATGCATCTTGTCTCACGTTCATCACCCATACTCTTTCTCCATCAATCTCCGCTTCATTCGTGCTTGTCTAAGGGGAACAGCTTTCGGGCGCTAGCTGTCATTCTTGCTTGTAAACTCCCACGCAATCTTGGAAGTAACAGAACACTGCTCAGAGCCTGGGGAACCTGCAAGCTTTGGCTCTGCACACACCTATACATAAATCTTGTAAGCACCAGTATCGCACAAGAATTGGCCCTGGGTTAGCAGGCAACAGTCCATGATTCTGAATTGAGCGACAGGCAGTGTAAACCAGAAGAAAAACAGCTTTCTGAGAACTGGAAGATGCCTACATAGCTTTAGTAACAAATAATTTTGACCTTTACTATTTAAATTGCCACTGCCATCTCTGTTTCTGCTGCATTTTGAAGACCACCCAGTTTTGTTTAATTCCTTATTTATACACTCATCTAAAGGAAAAAAATCTTCGCCGCCTAGGGAATAGCATGTTCAACAGAAGCAGTAAAGAAACAGGAGGGATAGATTAAAAATACGTATGCTTTACAAAAATAATGGATCCTCTTTGCTCCCAAACATACAATGGGCGTATTTAACAACAGTGATGTCTTAATCTGTAAAACAATTTAATATACAACACAAGAGATGCCAATGTGCCCTTAGACTAGTAAGGTGTCATCTTACAGCTTCTGCACAAGAAAAAAAAAAGAAAAAAAAAAGGCACATTTAGGACGAGTGAGACAAAAGGAAATTACAGCACAGGGATGGCGGCAAGATTTTTTTTGGAAAGTTTAAACAAGTATGCAAGGGAGAGACAAAGCAAAACTGCTAACGTTGGTCACTCTACTCAAGGCTTTATCAGTTCGCCCTGATCCTGATCCACTTCTCTTAGTCTTGTGGCTTTCCAAACAGAAAGTGTCACTCGTAAAATGATGTCATGTTGCTAACATGCATAGGTACCCCTTCCTTACAGAGAAAGCCACAAAATAGAAGAGACCCGGAAAGCAGCAGCAAAAGGCTAATCCTACTCACTCCCCAAATTTGCGAGATAGTCATGTGGACAAGATAACCACCCAAAAGTCTAATTAATTCCTACTCGCCTATAGCCATACTTGTCTTTTCTTACACACTCATTGCAAGTTTCTGTTTTCAGACTTGTACAACGCCCGGTACGACACTGTCTTGGCCCACTGACGCTACAGTAACACAGACAATAATATTGGGGTGCATGACACAGAAAAAAAGTAGGACAAATATCTGTCAAAGTGAATATCTCATTAAATACTGCTATTGTTGCACCAGAAATGAATTCTCAGTTATGCAGAAGTAAATTCTCTACTATACATGTGATACAATCCTGCATTTGTCTGGAAAGTTTAAGAGTGTACCACATCTCAGTTCAAAGCATACTTTTCCTCTTACAACTTTTTACACAAAAATTGCCCCTATTCATGTGAAACAATTTGCTTTACAGGAATAGACCTCTAGGCTATCTAATGTGACATTTTATATCTGAAAACTGGATGACAAAACCTTGCAACATGCAGAAATAATTCGCTGCCAGAAGAACATTCTTCTAACCTCCGGTATTTTTCCTTCTTTCAGTGTTTGAACCATAGGAAAATTACCTATACTTGTCCTATGCATTTTCTAGTTCCTCCTTTAACAATGACAAATTCTCACCCAACCAGGTTTGTACAACTGCACTTTAAAAAAAAGATAGCTTTGAGCCTCTTCTTTTTTTTTTCATTGTCACAAAAAAAAAAAAAAGCACACTTGCACTCTTAACTTCTCAGTAGTTATTGATACTTTGTTATATTCTTAATTCTTAACATTCTCCTGCTCTCTTCAATTTCAACCATGGCTATAATCATGGTAATTATCTATTGGTCGGTTCCCCGATTTGTAGCACCAACATTTTTCTCCAAATAAGAATAAAATAGTGATTTATACAATAGCACCTACGTTCCAGCTTGTTCACAACTTCATTCTTTTGGTTCTTTTGGATTTCATTCTTTTGGGCTCCCTTCACACATGAATAAGAGGTGGCATAATTCTGGCAGCAAAACTCTACAGAGTATTTAGACTCTACAGAGTCTAAATAGCCACAAGAAGAGTGCAGCATCCTACTCTGACAACTGCATTTAAATACAAACACAAAAATTACAGTCCTGCAGTTCACTTGGGAAGACATAAGCATTAAGATCAGAAAGTCACATTGCAGTAACTGCAGTCCAACAGCGACTTAAAAAAAAAAAAATCTCAGCTGTCATTGGTCTACCTAATTTCAGGTTGAGCTTACAGCCTGCCTAAAATGATGATTATCTGACTGGAGAGATCTGTTCTCATATATACACACACACCCCACATGTACTGGTCTCAACATTGTAAATCAGCTATACAATTGTTAAAAACAACTGTAAAGGTGCTATAGCTGAATTTGCTTCTGCTCTTGAAACTTTAAGAACTTAGTTGATGGTAGGTCATGAAGGATGGTATCCCATTTATGCCAACAGCTGCTCTCCAAGCCTGACAAGGAGGATGATGCATTTCATAGTCAGGATATAAAACTGAATATACAGGTAAGAAACAGTTCTTCTGCAAGTGAGGTTTTTTTGTCTGCTTCAGTGTCAAATGAACCCTGCGAGGATCCTCCACACTGCATTAAGAAGAAAATATGGGGAACAAGGGAACCAGCTCATTTTTCCCTTTCTAAAATAGCAGAAAGGAGAGCTCTATTTCCTCATGCCTTGCCAGAAGAGGATGGAAATCATATCCAATCCATTTTGCTCCTAGATTTACAACACAGCATGAGTTACAACAGTTCATGGCAAGCAGTTTAACTTATGGTCCTGGGAAACCTATCCTCCAGATGAGGACAACCAGAATGCATCATGCTCCATATTCTTACATCTTCTCCAGGCACCTATGGTGTTTAATAATGTCGGCAGAGAAAGATTTTTTCTGCACAGATAGTTCTTACCTCGAAGAGTTTATCATGATCCTTTGACTATATGCATTTACAGTGTATTTATTTGGCCATATGGCTCAGTTACTCGTTCTGTATAGCTAAAAGTCGAGAAAAGTGACACATACCTTGTGAACACTGGTCCAAGAACTTGGGAAAAAGAAGCCTAGAAAAACCAGAAGTTTGTACATCAAGAATGGATATTATTATTTAAGTAAAGCATTAACATTCATTTGGACACTGACAGCTACAGTCTTACTATTCAACCCATTTTCACGTTTCCTTTCTTCAGTCCATGTAACTGGAACATCCCTATACGTTATGTCTTTCAGGAGTTCTTCCCCCAAAATTAGTTTTGTAGATGGTTTTAATTCTTTAATGGATTTCAGACCTAATTCCCACCACGCAATTTATTCTGTATTCTAGGAAAACAGAAAGGCTTCAGTATTATTTTAATTCCTATTTAAACAATAGGAATTTTAAGCTTGCCCTACAGAATTGTGTCTTCCAAACATGGTGGGAACTCTTCATGGAAAGATTGTATGTACATAATGCTTTCTGTAGTACATATTGTACCAATTTCTGCTAAGTGTCAGACAACTGACAATTAAAAAAAACCTCTAGAGGAAAGGGAGTACTTTACCTGCGCTCCTTCAACTACCTCCCCCCTGCCCTGGCTTACTATTCAACACAGGGAAGAGCTTCATCCTAGGCTTACAAAAGAGCTAGATCTCTACAGTAATGAATTTTGAAACTTTAAGAAAGAGTCCTGATTTTCGTGACTGCAAAAGTTTCAAGTCAGACATTAAAATCACTCTTCTCGATTTGCACAGTGAAATTGCCAAAGCTTCCCAACTGAAAGATTTGTCATTGGCAGCACATGGCTACTTGGTAAGTTCTTATCAGAAGAAACTTCAAAGCGAGACACAAATAGTCTACAGCATAGGCTATGCCTCTTCCTTCAATTGCTACTGCACTTCAAGAGACAAACAATGTTAGTTAAAGGACTGCAGGCTACTGCTGCTATAAATACTACTCAGTACCATGACGAGTAACACATTAGTAAGTTTAAAAAAAACCTAGGAATGGAACTTGTCTTTCCTACAATTATGGAAAGAACAAGTTAAAACAGCACTCCAGCATCAATTCACAAATATTTTATGTAGTCTTTATTATTTATTTACAATCTTTGTCACGGAGACAAAAAGAAGCAGTAAGGTAATGTCTATTTATTGACTAGTGCAAAGCACAAGAAGCACAATGGTTAGCGTTTTAAAAACAGCTAGGAAGTTTAAGGAATGCACTTTTACAAAATGATCGGGCAGTTCACCTCTAAGCTGCGATGCAGAGCATTTTATCACAAATAGCAGCAATGCTAAGAACTCTGAAAATTGTAACTGCTTTAACTTACTTTTACCAAATCAGCTACAAGGCATAATTGCAAAATTTAAATATTACAATTTTACAGATAGGTCTATGAAATCAGTTCCATGTTTGTTTAAGTGTGGAGCACATATATATATACTATATATATATACTATGAAACAGCAACCATACTACGCTATTTTAAAATGCCAGCGACTTGGCTTTGCTACTGTTTCCTCCCCACCCTGCCTCTGCAGTAACCCAGGATATCAGATTTTAATATTTGCAATGCTTTTGCTTCCGTGCTTTGTCATTCTCTTCAACAAAATTATGCTTCCCATAAGTTCTATATTTTAAATCTGTACAATCTTCATTTAATATCCCAAAATAGTGACACGATCAACAACCCAAACTGAGACACGCATCTCAATTTTTAGTCACACTCACAAAAAGATGTCAAGAAAAAGAATGATTTAAAAAGCACATGACAGGACAGTTGACTGTCCAGATTTTACAAAGACCTTAGCCAGAGTATAAGTATTTAAGCAGTATGCTAATGACAATCTTTGTTTATTCTTCCACAAGTTAAACTTCTATTAATATTATATATAATTATATCCCTAGTGGAAACCAAGCGTCATCATTATAAACCAAATCGTACTTCAAAGTTCATCCAAGATGGATTACCTACCAGTTTTATGAGTTTTAAGACAGTTCAACAGCATTTAGCCATCATACATCTCTAAGTATTACAAAAGTGATCTCACAAACTTCTATATCTTTTTCAAACTAGTAGAAATAACTTAAAGTATACCTATGTTCCATATAGCAACTCAGTGGCTCTACACAAGTATTAACTGTTCCAATGATGAAAGACGACTTCACGTCTGGGTCAGGATGAGTTTGCAGAGCCTGTACAACATCAATAACATCAGTGTATCTGTAAGAAAACGAAATAATGGTTTCAGAGAAACAGAATGACGCATTTCAACATCTAGTAAGAAATCAATTGCTTGCAAGAAGGTTAGATTTCTAAAAAAGCCTACCAAAATAGTCATGAAGCAGTTCAAACTTGGCAAATACAGACAAATAAAGCTGACTGCAAGTAACGTTAGAAATAAATTGACAACTACAGAGAACAGCAGTATAAACTTTGCACTGAACAACTGAAAAGTCCAGCTTTCAGGAAGCACAAAAGGCATAATCTAATACAAGCATGTGATGCCTACTGCCTAGCATATTAAGCACTAAGTATTATTCAACTAAAACAAGAAATTAAAAAGCAACACCTCTCGGTTATCAGCATTCCTATTTCAGCATGCTTCTACAATTAATGTGTCCATTTTTTATCAGTACTCCAGCCACTGCTCTATTATACTTGTGTATGATAGCAAAGTTTAAGTGAACCTGAGTTTTTATTCCAGGTGCTTATTTCTCAGCCAGTTGCAATCTTCTCTCAAAACTGTACTGTCAGGTATTAAGTTAATGGATTATTTAGAAAACTCCAGCTACTTTAAAAAGCTGTCTATACCAACAGTCAACTATGCAGAAATAACAGAAAACCTGTCATTAGCCATTCCTGAAGCCAGCGCTGCTACCAGAATATCAGTCATTTTGCGCATCACTGGACTTTATACCACTCCTATTAACTTTTAAAAAAAAAAAAAAAAATCTGACTCTAACATGGAAAAAATTATGCTTTTTCGCACTATCAGAATGGAGTGTAGTGAAGAAAATGCTAAGCTCCATATATATTCCCTTAGTGAAAAAAATGAATACTTGGTAGCCTTGGAACCAAAACCATTCCAGCTAGGTTAGGGTAGCACTTCCCTCACGCTAATTTATGTTACCTGCTAATGACTTAGAGTGGGCAAGCATACTGCAGACGATACTAGTTCTCAAATGCTACACTTGAGATGGAAACGTCAAACAGATGGCTCAGAGTCTTCACCTTTATTCCACAAGAAAACCGGCATTGATCCGAAACATATTAACCAGTCTTGCTTCAATATCGCCTGCTGTATGAAGTGAATTGCATATTTTTGACAGCCTGCTTTCCGCTAGTAGTTTTAGAGATCATAATCACAGAATGGTTTGGGTTAGAAGGGACCTTTAAAGGTCACCTAGTCCAAGCCCCCTGCAATGAGCAGGGACATCTTCAACTCGATCAGGTTGCTCAGAGCCCCGTCCAGCCTGACCTTGGATGTTTCCAGGGATGGGGCATCGACCACCTCTCTGGGCAACCTGTGCCAGTGCCTCACCACTCTCGTCGTCAAAAATTTCTTCCTTATATCTAGTCCAAATCTAACCTGTTGTAGTTTAAAACCATTACTCCTTGTCCTATCGCAACAGGCCCTACTAAAAAGTCTGTCTCCATCTTTCTTATAAGCCCCCTTTAGGTACTGGCAGGCTGCTGTAAGGTCTCCCCAGAGCCTTCTCTTCTCCAGGCTGAACAACCCCAACTCTCTCAGCCTGTTCTCATAGCAGAGGTGTTCCAGCCCTCTGATCATCTTCATGGCCCTCCTCTGGACCCGCTCCAACAGGTCCCTGTCTCTCCTGTGCTGAGGACCCCAGAGCTGGACGCAGCACTGCAGGGGGGGTCTCACGAAAATGGAGCAGAGGGGCAGAATCCCCTCCCTCGACCTGCTGGCCACACTGCTTGTGATGCAGCCCAGGATATGGTTGGCTTTCTGGGCTGTGAGCGCACATTGCCGGCTCATGTCCAGCTTTTCGTTCACCAGTACCCCCAAGTCCTTCTGCTGAGGGTGCATTCGATCCCGCTGTCTGTCATTGATGGAGATACTAAGCAGCACTGGTCCCAGTATGGACCTCTGAGGGACACCACTCGTCACCAATCTCCATGTGGACATTGAGCCATTGACCACTACCCTCTGGATGCGACCATCCAACCAATTCCTCATCCACCGAACAGTCCACCCAACAAATCCATGTATCTCCAATTTAGAGAAGGATGTTGGGGGGGACTGTGTCAAAGGCCTTACAGAAGTCCAGACAGACGATATTCGTAGCTCTTCCCTTGTCCACTGAGGTAGTCACTCTACCATAGAAGGCCACTTGGTTGGTGAGGCAGGACTTGTCCTTGTTGAAGGCACGCTGTGTCGAATCGCCTCCCTGTCCTCCATGTGATTTAGCATAGCTTCTAGGAGGATCTGTTCCATGATCTTCCCAGGCACAAAGGCGAAGCTGACAGGTCAGTAGTTCCCAGGGTCCTCCTTTCTACCCTTTTTAAGAATGGATGCAACGTTTCCCTTTTTCCAGTCACCAGGGACTTCACCTGACTGCCATGACTTTTCAAATATCTTGGGAGAGTGGCTTGGCAACTACATCAGCCAATTCCTTCAGGACTCTGGGAAGCATCTTGTCAAGTCCCACAGACTTACATGTGTTCAGGTTCCTCAGGTGGTCACAAACGTGATCCTGTCTTACACTGGGAGGGACTTTGCTACCCCAGTCCCTGCCTTGCAGTCCATCCACTTGAGAGGTGTGGGAAGAGAGGTTGCCAATCAGACCGAGGCAAAAAAGTTGTGGAGTACCTCAGCCTTCTCCTTGTCCACTGTTACCAGTTTGACAGTCTTGCTCATCAAAGGGGGTACACTTTCTTTGGCCTTCCTTTTCTGGCTGACACACCTGTAGAAGCCCTTCTTATTCTTTGCATCCCTTGCCAAGTTCAGCTCCATCCACACCTCGGCCTTTCTGACTGCATCCCTACGCAACCAGGCAGCAACCCTATACTATTCCCAGGATACCTGTCCCTGCTTCCACTGCCTGTGCATTTCTCCTTCTTGCCCTTTAGTTAGACCAGCAGGTCTCGACTCAGCCATGCCAGTCTCCTGCCTTCCTTTCCCAATTTCTTACACATGGGGATCAAGAGCTCTTGCACTCTATGGAAAGCATCCTTAAAACATCTGCCAGCTCTGTTCTGCTCCCTTGTCCCTGAGGGAAGTTTCCCAGGGAGTCCTATTGACTAACTCCTTGAACAGCTGGAATTTTGCTTTCCCAAAATTCAGGGTCCTGACTTTACTCTTTGCCTGACCCATATCCCTCAGGACTGTGAACTCCACCAGTGTGCGACCACTGCAGCCCAGGCCGCCTCCAGTCTTGACACCACTGATTAGCTCACTTGCGTTGGTGACCATCAGGTCCAGTATCGCATCCCCTCTGGTAGGGCTGTCTATTACTTGGCTTAAGAAGTTATCCTAAATGCATTCCAGGAGTCTCCTGGATTGCCTACAGCTTGCCATGCTACTTTTCCAGCAAATGTCAGGGTGGTTGAAGTCCCCCAGCAGGACGAAAGCCTGCGAGCTCTTATGGAGCCGTTCATTCTGAAGTACAGAGACTCAGAACATACCACACGAGAAGTGATGTGCAAAAATTGCACAAATATTTATTTGGATAGCAACTCACATGCATGCAATATTGCCTCTCTATCTCCTTATCTTTCATCAGCTGGAACTTTGAAAGCTTGTGTCACATTTTTTGTAGCTAATACTGCCAAAGAATCAAAGCAAGGACTACCAGAAATGCAAAGAAAAAGCAAGCATCTATGCACACAAAGATGCTAAATCTTGCAAAAAAGCAAAGATTGGTTCCTATGCTTACTGTAGCACACTCTTACTGAATTTTTTAAACAGGGAACGAGTCACAGTAGCTTAGGTTTTTAAGGTTCTATTTGGAGGAAAAAATATTGCAAACTGAATGGACCATTTAATTCTGGAAACTACGAATTTATTTATTACAGATTCTCTAGCACTCTTTCAAAAGTTTAAGGTACTGTAAGCACTTGAGAAATATAATTATAGTCTTTATGTCACACCATATCACACTTCCTAAAATTAATTTCTATTCTGAAGCAACTCAAAATTTACCAAAATGTGCTCAGTCATCTAATGCCTTAAAGACAAGAGATCTTCCTCTGAAAGAAATAGGGTGGTGGCTCCACCCCCATTTTTCATCAAAACAATGTCAATGTTCTAGCAAACTTTCAAATAAAATTATACATGAAAGGTAGGGCGAGAACTCAGCTAACATGTTTCTCTGCATTCTGTAAACAAGTTGTGCATTTATTCCATGGTTTTTTGTTTTGTTATCAGCAAAATACAGGTCTGTTGGGAAAAACTAGCAATAATTAATTTGCCAGCCTTTCAAGGGCAAATGCCTCTCCATCTAGGACCTCCAGGGGCAGGGGAAAACAAAAAACAAAACCAAACCACACGCAGCTGCACCAATAAATAAAGTGGCATTTAACACCAGTCTAAGATGCTGCTGGGAAGGGCAAGAAAACTTCTTCTGAGAAGCCAAAAGTCACAGTCAATCTCCTAAATACGGCAGAACCACCAAATGCAGTCCCTCCTTCCATATGATTGAAGGAAGACTACTGACACCTTTTTTCCAATGGAGTAACAAGCAATAAAGTTAACAGGTTGCAGAAAAGCTGAGTTTAGTACATACGTACAACAGAATTCAGAATACAACGCTTTAGCACAGAAATGTGACTGTTTCAGAGTGATGGGAAAGTTCAAAAATGCCCTGGAAATAGGAAGGGAAGACAAATCTCTTATTCTATGCAACAGTTAAAACAGTTTCAAATATTTACCCTTGCAAGACCACTAAGAGACGCTTGTTCCTTTTAGCGTAAGTGGACTGACGGACGCTGTGGTTTTGCTGAGCCTCCAGGACACTGGAGAGGTAACGCTGGAAGTGGGTTGCACTGAAACATTCAGGACTATCCATAGTTTGCCGATAAACTAGCCACCTAAACAACAGAAAACAAGACAAGAAGTGAATATTCTATGACATAATATTTCTATTTTCTTTTTACTTTGAAGCAACAGACCAAAAATAAATTTGACAAGCTCTAAGATTCCACATCTCTCACACCACGTGGGAAAGAGGAATTTACTTGGCTTTCTATCATTTCCAGCTGAAGCACATTCTTTACATTACTGCCAAAAGGCTTTGTGGGGTTTTGTTGTTGTTTTTTAATAAAACAATGTTCAACATCATCTTCAAAGCAGCACATCACATGAGTAACTCTGATCTTTTTTAGCAATGCAGTAAACTAAAATTATAGACTCTGGGCATGAAAATATTTCACTGCAAAAATAAAAAGTAACAATGACATTTGCAGGAAAACGTGATGAAATGTATTATTACAGAACACTCAAAAGTCACCTTACACGCTTGCCCTAAAAACAGAACCACAAAACTGTTCTGAATCGACTTGCTAATATCTAGACACTGAGTTAAAAGTAATACAAAAAATCAATCCAGAACATTACTAAGATTAAATGCTAAGGTGTTTGGCCATAAGATTTAAAAGGGTAAGAATTTTTTATTTTTTTTTTTTAGTTTTCCAGAAGCTATATCAACAGACAGAATGGCTAATTCCTAGAGCAGATTTATCTTACTGCCATACAACAGATGTCCTGAACATATCTCCTGCTATTATAAAATAGAAACCAGGTCATATTAAAAACAATGCTGTAGCAAGGACTGTTAGTATAGTCTTTTCTCCAAGCAAAATGCATTTTAGACTTACTACCACAAGTCAGTAAATGGAAGCTCTTCACCTGTTTCCTTCAAGTTGTGACGACTTCCATACTTGCGTAAGGCAGGATTCATGTGGCCCTTCTAAGATTATTCTTAACTGTTTGTAGCATCAGTGATAGTTCCGGACACACATCATAGATCTACAGTGATACCTGTGGTATTCTTAACATGGAATAGCAACAAAGAAATCTCCTGTGCTATTTTTCTTGTCTAATTGTCTAAAATCTAAGGGCAAATCTACCTGGCATAACACAGTTAAGTGAGATACCTGAAGTAACAGAACTGAAGTAATATACCCTACCGTACAGTGTGCTATGTAGAACTAGTTAAGGTTCCTCATAATATTTACTGAATTTATTCTTATAAACACATCTGTTTACAAATTAGAAACTAGGATATAAAAAAATAAAATAAATAAAGTGAAACACTGATAGTTTCATTTCCTTCATGCTGACTAGTTCTTTGGTGGTTAGTATGACCACTGCTTTGGATTGTAAAACCAGAACTGTACGAACCTTCCACGCTCCTTGTTAAAAGTTACAAGAAAAGCGCACAGATCACTGCAACGACATCCCGGAAGACCAGTTATAATGGTGATAACCACCTAAAACACAGGGAACAGGTAAGAAGGGGGGCAACTTGAAGACTACAAATGAGCTACAACAATTACACACACATAAGGCATCTCACTTGATAAAAATCTTAAGTCTAAACACAAAATTAAGTGACACTAACCACAGAAACAGCGAGATAGTGTGGAACTGTAATTGCGTTTATGCAATTACTCAGATATGCATCATTTTAGAAAGATGTATTCACTCTTGCTTTTCATACCTTAAATATAGTGAAAACTTAATTAACAAATACAGCAAACAGTATTATCAAAGCCTTTACATTACAATATAGTCTGCAGTATCAATGCCGATGTCAGACAAAACACTGAGAGACACTAAATAGGTTACGTTTCCTGTGATGACAAGGGTACGTTCAAATGCATAGAACAGTATTCAGGCAAAATGGTTCAAAAAGTGATGGTGTATGTCATACAGTCTTGTCAAACACAAAGAGCAACTTTAGATTTCTGATACTGAACTGAGCATGCTATACACAAAGTTTATTCCAGCAAAGCTGCGTTTTGAGTAGGATTGGTAAGAGGCTGCACACTAACAGCTCTAACATACCAATGCCTTTTCTGCAGCAAGCACCTCTGTTTCCATTATGTGTATTTCTTGTGGTATTTAGACAGGCATCATAGCAAAGAAACACTGAAAAGCAGTCAGACCATATTTCCGAAGTGTGTGCATGTGTATATATATTTCTACACTATATACTGGAGTGTGCTACAGAAGTATGCAAATAAGCTCTGGAGGAAACATGACTGAAACAACATTCTGTGCTGAACTTGACGTAAGAAATTATGTCACACTGGCAACCAGTCATCATCCTGCTACTAACAGACAAATTACCTCTTCCAGCTTCTAACTACATGATATTTGAAGATAGCCATCTGCAGACTATTTGCATCCTAACGTCAAAATCACTTTTGGATACTCACAGAAAATGAGTATTCATGATAATAGATATAGGGAAGTAACTCAGAAAACTCTGAGGTACTAAGTTTACATGTTTTATAGAATTTGGTATGAACATTATAAAAAGATTTTTCTTTCTTTTTCTTTTTTTAAACATACACAAAGACAGTTAAATCAACCTTAAAAACAGATTAAAACATTCATAACGGTTTATTAATTAATACTTAATTTTAAGTGTCAGTATGGTCTCTGAACTAGCTCCCAGAAAATGAATCTGGTACCGTATTGCAATATGCAAAGAGAAAGACTATATTCCTGCTGCTTTGACTTTCTTGCTTACAGCAGACTTCAAATGCTGGAAAGTTACAAGGAAATATTTTCTCTGAAAATGCTATTTAAAGCACTCCTTAAGTTTGACAATTGTTATTGCCCCTATAGAGAACTGAGTGTTCTACAGATAATATCAGCAAATGTTAAATATCATGTGCTACCTCTATGCTATTTAAAGGACTTTTATGTTCCAGAGAACAATTCAGTTAAATTATTCAGCAATTCATAAAAACAAGCTACTGCTTTAGGGCGAACTCTCTCTGGACATTAGAGAAAACTGTTCACTTGAAGATCTACGCCCCATTTTCTGCCTCTATTTTACCAGGCTGAAGGGCCATTAACATTTCCAACAGATTGTTTAAATGAAAAAAATTCAAGTAACAATCAGGAAAACAGGGCAGAACAATTTATTCTAAGAAACAGACTTGAAGCAAGTTTAGTGTGAACTGGTGGCACTGGAGAAGGAGGCAGAGAGCATGGCTAAACATACATCAGTACTTTACTACATTACCTGCAACAGAACTAGTGACGGACAGAATATTTGCTAAATATTCTATAATAGGGATAGGAAGTATTGTTGGGTTGGTTCCTTACCTTATCACTTCCTGCTTTGCTATCAGGAATGATTTCTGACTGTTGCAATAGAATAGGAAGATGTGCTCTCATTATTGGCTCATGACTGACGCTGCTGACTGTAAAATGTTGCAGAAACCTTTCAAAAAGAAAAGTTTTATTTTCTTACAATCAAGACCAGAAGATTTCATCCATATAAATAGTTGGGAAATTGCTAAAGTAAGATTGTTAAAGGGTCAAACAGAGGCTTCCTAGAGAAGAAATAATTAATCTCAGATTAGAAATATCTAATGTGAAGACAGAGTTATTAATAAGCAATTTTTAGACAAGTATTACATATACCAAAATATTTTTGTATTATTTCTGACAAAACTGATCCCTTGAAAACAAAAATAATTTCTCACCTCTCTAATTCTGGAAGGGCAGCAGATATTTTCAACTCCCTGCATCTTTCCCCAGAAGGAAAAGACAAGGCATTAAATAGCTTCTGAACACTGGAATGCCTAAAACAAGCAAATTAATTGGTTAGTTGAAGGAGAAACCTAGAAATTTATCTTCTGTAAACCAGACGGCCACATATTAACTAGTACAAAAAAATAAAGCAAGTGTTGCATTAAGAATGCAACAATTCCTTTTTGAATCATTATCAAGACCTTCAATGAGTGACAGCATTTTTCTAATTGTAGCACACAATTAATGTATAATTGCACTAGAGTAAGTGGCATGAACTTACAGTCTCTTTTGTTCCACAGACAGGAATTCTTCCTGGATAACCGTTAAAGATAATCCTGAGTTTGTCTGGTTTTGCCACGAAGAGAAAACCTGGAACAAACCAGACCTATGCGTAAGCATCATTATTTTGCAAAATTTGTTTTGAATTTGTTTAGGAATTGTTTTTGTTCACCGAAAAAAAATACATGCATTTTAACCAGCCATTAAATATTTCACAATACTGGCGTGGCTGCAAGAATTCAAAATATGGAAGAAGACGCCACAGATTAGATTTTGTAAGCTTCTCTTTGGCTAAACTGGAACTGCTCTAAGAAGTAACTTTACTGAAAAAGTCTAATTTTTCCCCCCATCTTCATAGCTGGGGGAAAAATTGTAGGAAAAAAATTTACCCACCAAAGCAACGGTACCATTCATGTGTATCTTTTAGTCACAGCGTGCTTCACTGATAAAAATACTAGCTATTTCTAGTCCAACTGCTGTAAAGCAGGAACTGAATTAGTCTAAGTCTCCTTTAAGTAGTATTGTAATTTTCATGAGGTAAGATTGCAGCAATCATTTCTAGAAATTTAAGAAAAACTCCATTCCTTTGCAAAAGAAAAAGGGAGCCCTTCGTTTCTCTAGGGAACAGAGTTTTGGCTCACATCCTATTGCTCTAGCCAAGTCACATTAATATGAATGGCACTCTGAACCTAGAAATCAGATTCAGATGAATCACACAGTCATTTAAGTGTTCGGTATTTCCCTTCTTTTAATAAGTAAAGGCAGTCACCATCATCATTTTTCATAATAATTTGCTGCAAGACAAAACAACTCAGGGACAGGGGAAGACTGCTTTCCATTAACAAATCGGCATCCTAAACGCAAGGGGACTGAGATAAAAAACATCAAAATAAAATAAACTGTTGATATTAACAAAGACAATATTGCTTGTGTAGAAGGATCCATGCAACCAAACAAATAACCACTTCAAAACACATATAAGAGACTAAGGAAAATGCCCACAAGGGATGGAAAGAAGGACTGGTCAAAAGAAAATTGTATTCTTTAGAAGTCAAAGGGCTAGGGATAAAGTGAAAACACAGGTCAGACTGAGACAGAATGCTATGGAAATAAATCAGTCCTTTTTGTATAACTTCATGAACATTTAAAAAAAGAGCTGCTATGGCATTACAGAAGGTGAAGAAAACCAGAGAAGTCAATACATCCCAAAGCCTAAGCAAATTTTCCTCCCCTACCAGTTAGAGTGAGGATGTGAAAAGTACTGTCCTGTCTTTGCAGGATCTGCAAACCAGATTCCAGTTCTGTGTGCTCAAAATCTTGCAACCATCTCAGTTACAAGGAATTTAATACACTCACATCTGGAGGAATGGGTAATTGTCATTCCCTATTTCAAGGAGGCTTGGAATAATTAAAGCATAGGTCCAGTAAGCGAGGTATCATGCCATATGATTGCAGAAGAGTAAAACTAGTGCCTACACATTAGTGAATCTTTGTAACGACAGGTCTGTACAATGACTACTATGTCCATGCAACTTCAACAGCATGCAGACTTTCAGAAAAAAATTTGGAGGAAATCAATAAATACCTGAAGGTAAATACTAACAAAATACAGTAATAATATGTTTCCATGGCTCACACAATCAGGTACACTCGATCTTATGAATAGTTTTTGTTCATGAGATAACATCTTTGAGACAAAAGACACGTTTCATCTACTTGAACTTGAGCAAAGCAACTGGTATGGTGCCAGATGAGAAACTGCAAAAACTGAAACTTAGTATAGAACTGTTCAGCAAAAAGCTAATTCAAAGGAGACCAGGAATAAATATTATCGAAAAAAAACAACAGAAGTCTGGGGACATTCACCAGCAGAGTCACTTAGGCAATGACCCGTGACACCTTTTGCAATTAATTTGGCATAGACTGAAGTGAATTGACAACATTTTGGGGATCTAAGTTGGGAGACAGTCTACACAGCATTGAGATGCTCAGTAGAAAAATTGATCTAACTGTAAGAATGGAAGAAACAGAAAGAAAAATAGGAAGAAGTTAAGTATAAAAGCAAGAATGAGCACACAAACATTTCTAGAATCAAGCTGGAGCATCAGTGGGTAGCAAAAGAGAAAGGACCCAAAGGAGTTTCTCAAAAAATGAGCACCATTTATTAATTCAAGGCAGCAATGAAAAGTAAAGGCAAACCAAGGTTTTGAACCAAGGTACTTTCTGAACATTTTCAGAAGAGAAAACTATTATTGCCTCTGTACAAGAAACAAATACCCTCGTCTCAGTTTGGATATCTACAGCCAAAAAAACAGATCAAAAGAAAACTATTACAACTATCAGAGGAAAAGAGAACTTTTAATAAGCATAGATTAAAAAGGCTCTGGTTTTATTTTATTAGGCCAAATAAGTCAGAAAGAATAGGTCTGAAATTTCCAAATACTTCAAGGATGTCCGCTGGTAAAGCAAAAGAAGAACAGATATAAAATTAGACCTAATAAAATAGGCTGAAAATTCAAAAACAAACAAACAAAATATTCCCAACCATTCACATAGTGGAACAGTGGGAAGAATCTAAACACTTAAGATAAAAGGAAGAGAATTTTTAGGGTAACATTAATGCTACCAGTGGGGACTGCTCATGAGCTAGGTGGTCTTTTCCAGTCCAGTGTTATGATCACATAATAAAACCCTTGTGAAGTCCTAAAATGTCCAGGCTTATTTCCTCAAAAGTGCTATTGTTATTAAGTTTCGTTTATTAAAAGCCTCTGCATTACAATGCATGAAGCCAATCCACTTAGAGAATAATACAATGCCATATGGGATACTTAAAGACTTCAACAAAACTTCCCTAAGGATCACGATCCAAATGTGTCTAACCACAAAAAAACACAATAGAACCTCTGCCACTACATACAACTGCTGTAGCCAATTATACACCAGTGCTACATTTAAAATGCAACTACTAGAAAACAAGCTTTTAGAGCACTCACTGGCTTCAGAAGACAAAATGAAAGCACATGGTGAGCACTAAACTTAACGAGCAATTCAATCACTAGAAATGCATACATAAGTTAAAGTTTCTCACACAAGCAAGTTCCTAAGGTCAGGAGCAATAATGCTCCTGGGAAGGTCTACACAGCAGGGCAGTCCACTCCACAATAAACTCAAATCTGCAAGGCAGATGCCATAGGTCCCACAGAGAATCAGATTTTCTGGTTGGAAGGGAGTCTCTGGAGGTCTCCAGACCCACCTCCTGCTCAAAGCAGGACCACTGCTGGCAGTGCAGATCAGCTCAGCCATGCCTTTGTCCAGCCAAGTTTTCAAAAATCTTCAAAGGTGGAGATTCACTGTCTGGGTGACCTGTTCCAGTCACTGCACCGACCTCCTACTCACATTCAGTCTGAATCTTCAAAGCTACAATCTATGGTTACTGCCCCTTGTTATGTTATCGGCCACTATTGAAAAAGTTATCTGTAACAGTCCTTCCTACTGCAACACCCTGATTTTATATCTAAGATAAACAGCCTCAAAATCACATCAGCCTTCTCTCTCAATACCCTCCATGAATCCCATCCAGCTTCACAGAGGAGGTTTTCAATGCATTTCCTAACTTGTTGCTCCCTCAGTATTAACTGCGCCTTCTTTCTAAACTGTGCCTTTCCACCAAGATATAGGAAAAGGTTTTGCTTGTGAAGACTGATGCAAGAAAGACCTTGAACTTTAACCCTTCCTGTATTTACTTATCAGGTGACAAGCTTTAGTGGCTCAACTAACACGAGAAATAAACCTCCTCTTTCCAAATTTAATTAGTTAAGACAGACATTAACAAATTCACCCTTGCCTCTCACCTGAAACACAAAGAATAATTGTGTGGTTTTCCCCCCACCCAAACCAACCTTTTTTTACTTTACCTGTGAATAAAAAGCTTTATAAATCTTTGTTTTGGGGAAAAGTGCAATCATCAAAAAATTGTCTTGGGTATGAAATTCAATGGGTAGATGAGCAAGCAAAGAACTTTTGATGCCTATAAAGAGAGCAGCAACAATACTGGTTGAATCCTAGAAAAGGAAGAAACAGGACAAATTATAATTAACAGTTACTGAAAGTGAAAAAAAGGTTTAACACATTAACTAGCAGAGATCAGAAAAGAACTACTACAGTCATAGCTAGGCACGCATAAAGATTTCAAAATCCATTAGCTGGTGTAGTGCAGGTATGGAGCAGAAGGATCAACTGCAGCCACCTACAGTACTCCTCAGTTTCTACTCTGCAGCTATGAGAGCTATCATAAGCTTTAAAGGAAGCATCTGAGATTGTTCTAAGTACCTATGCTTTGTCTTGTCTTGAAAAGAACAGCTTTCATTTTAATATCTACTCTTTTCCCTCCACCAAAAACTAGACCTTTAGCCCTTTCCTCTGCTAATGCTTCACAACAAAGCCACCTTCATCTATACCCACACACCTCCTCTGACACCAATGCCCTGGAAGAATGAATTAAATGTCAGCTAAAAAGATCAGAAGGATGGCATAGTGCTATTGCAAACTTTTTTTTTGTACCACGCTCTTGAGTTTCTGACCTGAAAGGAACCATGCTGCAATAAGATACAACTATCAGACCTGCAATTTAAAGTGTAGGTCACTTGTATTTTGGAAGTGTCCTCTTTCTCTCAGATTCTTTAATGAGCACAAGTTCTATTAAATCCATTGCTTCTTCACCTGAATTATGTCTTCACCAACAGGAAGCTGAAGAGCCCTCAAGATCCATCTCCCTCAGAAGAACTCAGGTTGTCCAATTTTTGTTCTAATAAAACACCACCTACCCTTGGTTTTCCACATTTCAAGACAGGCATTTATGCAGAGCTTTGCAGGATGCCGAAGTGGTTTATGCTCAAGCTTTGACTTGTAACTCTTTTCACACTGCTGAATTGTACTGTTTTTCTAATACTTTGGTGTGAAACATCCCTGGAAAATGGGGATTCCGTTACTTAGGGTTCAAATCAGAAATTGAGTAGCATCCATCTCCCTTTCAACAGGAGAAGTGGGCAAAGAACTCTACTTACTAATTTTCGAGAACAAAAAGCTCGAGCTGGGGAACACTTACTTAAGAATTGGTATTAGTTCAGAGACATTTGCAAACAGAATTTCTACCCTTTGCTGACTGAGGGATTAATTATAAAAGTAATCCTCTCAAAGTTATTGAAGTTACTGAAGAACATACAAAAATGTTCTCCTAAGAAAAAAAATTTTTTCTTAAGAGCAAATGGCTTTCGGAACATGGTCCACAGGTCCTGGATTCTGCAAGATAGCTTACAGATTTCATGAGAAGCAACTAAAAGGCCAACTCATACATGCTGCAATCTGCATGTGAAGTGTCCAACAGAATGTGCTCCTCCTCCTGGAAGATGTTTAGGATTCCACAAATTGAAAAGAGCTGAAAAGAAGCAGCAATAATCCCCACGGACATTAGGTTAAAAGAATCCAGCTCAAAGTTTTACAGGATGTTAATGTTGTGAAATCCAAGTATTACTTAGCAGTATTTGTTCACTTGATTAATGGCCAAAATGAATGCTGGATTCAGGTACTGAAAATACAAGCTGAAATACCTGGTCTTAAATAAGACCTTAAACCCAAGCACAGAGCATCTTAAGCTCTATACAAAAAAGATGCCTTGATACAGTTTATTGAGACACCGAACAGCTACACAAGAAAAATAAACAAACCTGGGAGTTTGGAGACTGCATGGCAGTATAGCCTATTGGGGTTTCTTTTACGCCCAGGATGGCTGGTACTAAGCTGGAATAGTGCTGCCTTAGGAGATGGGAGTTTTGTGTTTGACTCTGCTAAGATTGGGATGGTTTCTGCTTTAGACCTTCATGGTACAGCTGTGAGGAATCTACCCTGCCCACCATGCTCTCGATGTCTATGAGCCTCAAGGACTTCAGGAGCTTAGGTGGCAGCTAGGTGCCCAGCTTCTCAGAATAGAAAAGCCTGCAGCACATGTTGGAGGCAGAACAGCAGATGTTTTCAAGTTAAAAAGAAAAGCACTTAGCAGGCATGGTGATAGAGCTGCTAAGAAACTATACTTTGCATCACTTAAAAGTCTTTGTATCCTTTATTTTAATCCTAACATTAAATTATCCTTTATTTTCCATCAATATTGTTGTTGCAATAACTTTCAGAAAAAGCATACTAACAATTACCCTTCTTCTCCTGTCACTTCTTAACATTTTAAGCTCTCCACCCTTGCATTATGCCAAGTCAGTTGAACAATAAAACGCTCTCTGTCAAGGTTTAGCTTTACACAAAAATCTGGCATCAGTTCAAGAATGATAGCCAGGTCCCATAAATAGCTAGTTTTATGAAAGTGAGTGTCTTGAATCAAACAATAGAAGGAAGGTCAGTGTTAAAATAGCTTCTTAAACTACCAAGGGGCAATCAATATGATATACAAGAAAAAGGCAGCTAAGGTAAGATTCGCTTCACTGTTGTGTTTTCATCTCAATTGAATCACACACTTCTATTGTATTTTACTGGTTTCCTCCATTATATGATGAAATCATAGCAACACAATGCTTTCTGGAGGTCACTAAACAAATGGGTAATACTGTACCTGAAGAAAATAGAAACTAAAGGAAACTGACATTTTTCTTTTTTTTTTTTTTTTCTCCAGTGCCTAGGAAACAAAAACCAACCAAATTAATCTCTCTTCCATTCTGAAAAAGTGATAGTTAACCCAGTGTGTCTGCCCTGAAGAGGCTAAAAAAAAAAAAAAAGCAGCTGAGTTGCCATCATTAACCTAACTCTCAATTCCAACTAAGCCAGAAGACCAAACTATTAGCATGGCAAGTTGGCCAAGTGAAGTGATATAAGTTGATCACAGGGATAGCAAAAGCCTACATCTAACAATGTGTCTTTTACTGTAATTACTCAGAATATGTGTAATTACATGCAACATGCCTTTCCTTCTCACTTCTCAGCTTGGGAAACATGAACCAGTCATTCCCTTCACCCTGTCAGTTACACAACATTCTACGAAAGGAGACAGACACCGCTCGTGACCTCTCCAGAGATAAGTAGTACGCTGCCATGAACATTCGACTGAAGATTAAATGTATTTTGAATAGAAGGCAGCATTTCACCCTCCAATATACCATATGACTTCACAATGCCTCGAACTTTTCTTTATCCATCACTAAGACTGCTAGATGTTCTATGAATGCTATAGTATGCAATTTTTCTTTTAATAAAAAGCCATTTTCCTTACTATTAAGACCACATTCATAATTCAGTCTAATACAAAATTCTCTCTTCCTTACAGTTTAGCTAATCAGTAATTGGTTAAGCTAACCAATACCAAAAGTGTAGAGATTTGCATCAGTTATTACAGCTTTACGCACACACTTATGAAACTGCAACTGGAATCAAAACTTTGTACTAGTACCCTACAGAAATATTGTTAGAAATTGATTAAAAGTTTATGACAGTAGGAACAAACAAAATACTCACCCCATCATAGAGTGAAATGGAACTCATATGGTCCTTTGAAATGGAAATGCTGCCATGGTGGGGATCAGAAAAGAGAATGCCATCTGAAAAGAAGTACAATTTGCCTAGAATTTGAAAGAAAAAAATTGTATTAGGTATATATCAGTATTTTAGCATCATATGATCAATGTCTCTTCTTTCTGAGGAAGAAATCTATGTTCTTGCAGAATTTTGTTGTATTTAACATGCAGTAGTATGTTCAAGTAAAGATTTGGGATAGTATCTAGACAGCATTCAGAGCACAACCATTTGATCTTCACTGGATCTCACTATCGAGGGCAGGAATCATGACTATGATTGCATTTGACTTAGCCTTATCCCCTGGAGCCCACTTATCGTAAATATTCGGCGGCCTTTTTTTTTTTTTAAAGCCAAAAATATGTCCATCATGTTGAACAGGGAACTTCCAGAAATGTAAAACTGACAAAACGAGAACATAAGAAAAACTTAAATCCAAAACAACGGAAAATTTGAACATTGTAACAAATTGGTCAGATTTTCAGCAAAATGTCAGTATACTAACACATATCATGCAGACAGTTAGAAAAAAAAAAAAAACCAAAACCAAACCAAAACAGTATTCCTTTCACTTCCTGACCAAGACAAACTTTAAAACAGAAAAGCCCTTTACCTGCAGACTGGCATTTTCTTTTGTGTATAGAGACAACTGTTACCGGGCTAGCAATTTCCCTTGAAGCTAACAATCTAGTGACAGCTAACAGAGACATGGCATTCATTCTGTCTCTGTTTTTCTTGCCATCTTACAGACACTTTGGTTCTTAACAAACCTGCATGACCAGGGAAAGCAGCTGGAAAATGAGAAACATCAAGGCTAGATGGTATAATGGATAAAAACAAAATTCCATCAAAGTACTAGAAACTGACATCAGCAAAAAGCTACATTTCCAGCAGTCATAAGAAAGCCTTGAACAAATGACTAAGCGGGGGCTGCCAGTCTGTTACCAGTGGTGGACCACGCATTAAAAGCAGGATCACATCCCACACAGGGAAGCATGTGAGTCAGCAAAAGGGAAAGGTTAAATTTTTTTTTTTTCTTTAAAGAAAATAAGACAAAGAAAAATACAGCATTAGTCAGTTACATTTCAAAAGCAGCAAAGCCAAGCAGCAAATTAACTAAAATGTACAGCTAAACGTGACCACACATCTAGCTCAATCTATCAAACAATGCTCAGAAGAAATAACAAGGAAACTAAGAGGTTTTCCTCTTGAAATGGCAACTTAGAAGATCTTCAAAATTGTTCAGTATTAAGGCTTTGTTTTAATAAAAAAGAGCTTGATATGAAATCAAATCACCATACCTAGATACGCAATTTCAGCAGTTACCTAAAAAACATATAGGCTTTTCTAACTATGAACATTAACTGTTTTAGACTGAAGCTTCTAATTAACATAAAAATTGCACTGGAGAGACAGCTACTATTAAATTGGGAAACACTACGATCACAAATTCAAGGTCCAAATTCACAGCAAGCAAAATGGAGACAAAGCTATACATAATTACATTGATGTATATGTAAACTATTAAACCTCCACAAGATGTTCATTGCTGATGCTTCCAGTGCTCACAAAATCCAAGCACAGGTATGTGCCTTCTATTGAGTGGTCGAGGAAGAAACATGCAAAGTACAACACTTGAAGTACATTTCTGTCAAATCTCACAGTATATCACACTTCACAGATGGGTCAATGGGGAAAGAAAGGAAATCAGAAACGTTAATTCTTTTCTAACAGAAAAAGCAAGCCAAAAAGAGCATTAGTTAATCCAAACTAAAACGGCTTCCTTTAACTTGGAATTCAGTGAATTATATCAAGAACAACTGGATACACTACTTGTATATTTTCCAGAAGTGATTAATCACAAAAGAGAGTTTCATTGGCAAGACTGATTGACTCAGTTAAGTTCATCCTACAAAAATCTGTAACATAGATGTATTAGCATACAAAGGAAAAGGTTTAACAGCCTGAACTTTCCTAATGCATTTTAGTCATGAATGTATACTTTATTACAGTAAGACACAAGTGACAGAGAGAACATGAGTGCCTGTCTGAAAGCACCTTTTGTACCTAATCTTGCCAGACTACATAGCTGCAACCTCAGTAGAGCCCAAATTAGAGCACAGCAAACAGTCTTGCAGCGTACGTGAAAGGGAACGAGATCGAGTTCATTTTCACTTGACACCTAAGAAAATATCTCGCTCGTTGAAGTGTTACATAATAGTCCTTATACCACCTACTTATAACTCTCCATCCCAAGAGTTATCAAAACATGTAACTTCACAAATGTCCCCAAAAAAGGGAAAAAAGTAAATTGCTCCACTGGGGTACACAGAGCCAGTTTTCACAAAGTTGTCCGTCCCCCCCCCCCCCCCCCCCCCCCACCAAAAAAAAGATTCACCGTACTCTAGTTATTTACTGAGTGAACATGTGCCCACAGCACTTTATTGCAAAATAGCTAAATACATTATTCTGCATTACCCTTCTTTCTTTAAAATCTGTTCAATTAGAGCACAAGCAAATTCCATGATGTGAAGGTTGCTGTTTAAATGCCTTGTACATCATTATTTATCCTTAACACTACATTGCATACCTACAAAAAAAAAAAAAAGCTAAAGATTTTCCTCTAAAGATCGTCAGATTATACTAAGGACTTAGATGTCAGATATTAGTTATCTTCTGTTGTACATCAGTACTGTGACAACAGTACCTTCTCTGTACAGTGAAATATAAAAATATTACACCTGAAGTAGTATCTATTGGTTCAAGGCAAAGCAAGGCACGTTAACACAAGGCTGTGGAGGGAGGAAAACCCCTCCCAACAGTCCTCCCAAATTGTCTTTAGTCATATTACTGAGATATTCATGTTACTCTAAGTCATTGAAGGAAAAGGCACCAAAGGAGGAGGAATGATCCAAGACTGTTGCTAGTGATCTCGTGTCAGAAAGCAGTAACTTGATTGAATCTGAGAAGGACCAAGATCAAGCAACTTTCTGTAATATGGTGAGCATCTGTGCTAACAAGCACTGAAGTTCCTGAGTGAAAATGACAATGGAAAAAATCTGGAACAGCACGTCAGCTCCGGGAGGAGGCTTTGGTAGGAGCAAAGAACACAAGGCTGTAAATAAATTTAGAAGCAAATCATTCCAGTCCCCTCCTACATCACAGTCAGCATATCGCACTGCCTGAAAGGCACATATTTGCCTTCACTTCTTGAGCTGGCAGCCCATGGCATCCTGTCACTACTGTAATGCCCAATCTTTCCAACCTAACGTTCATATAGATACAGAAAACATATGGCACATCATCTATTAAGGATAGACGCAGCCAGTTTGTGCATGCTTTTGAACATTAACTATGGATAAAAGCCATCTCCCAGGTCTGCAAAGGCTGATTGTCAATCATGTAAGAGTCCCATATGCCTCAAAAGCAAGCCTATGGCTCTGACAGGAATCCTTCTTCTAGGATTAGGAGTTTCAAGCAGAGATTGGGGACAAAGAAGTAAGACACAGAGTTTAATAACAGAGAGTTGTAAAGGCAAATGGAAAGAAAGTTCAAGACGATGGTATAGGCAGGCTCACCAGATGTGTGAATCCCAGAAACAGTGCATCTCTCGTGTTTAAAAAAAAAAACAACACAAAAAACCCCAACCAAACCCCCAAAAACCCCACAAGATAAAGTGGACCAACTCTATAAGCAATTGAAAAAAACACATCTCACCTTCTGCAGGCATGGCCTGCGGATTGGTAGAATACATATACGCTCCATCTCCTCCAGTGAGTAAAGTGCCCAGAAAAGATCTGTCTTCCTAAACAGGAAAAACAAACAGTAGTATCACAGAGTGGATCAAGAACTGTAAGCCAGGAAAGAGTATTTTCTCATGCTTTTGCTTCAAGAGAAAAGAGTTTTTAAAACATCATCTGTCAGACCTTTATTTAAAAGAGTTTTAAACTGCACTGATACAGAAGAACTAGTGAAAGACAGCATGTCAAGAGTATAATTTTTAAAAGCACTTCCCCCCCATTTTGGTTTTGCCAGCAGCTGTTAAGTTACAAGTTATTGTCACAACCACAAGGCATAGCTTTTTGTTTTTAGATTGTCAATTTACTGAACTAAAAGTATATTACAGGAAAATAAATCTATTTATAATTAAGATTTCTGGTAACCACAAATTAAACCACAAATGTGAAACTCATGTGGTTTAAGATGTTCCCAGACCCCAAATTCTTTTTTCATAGTGCTTAAAGTGTTTTCCTTTAGACATTTAGCATGCTAATTAAGTTAAAAGAAAGTTGCATGTAGAGTGGCATTGAGTTCGGGAGGGTTTTTTTCGAAACACATGAGCTCCATGGGTAATACTTGGTGAGACTTCCATGAAATTGTAGCTTTATTAGAATTCTTTTTGCTCTTGGGTTTTGTTGTTCTTTGAAATAAAGAAAACCTCAAACTTTTACACACAATGTATTTCTTTTTTGTAGGTCAAAGTTTAAGAGACAGGGTAGAACAGGCAAGTCTGTCATAGAAGAAGAGTAACAAGCTTAGTAAAAGCCAGTTTTGCTAGCAGCTAAAATTTTTTGAATACTGGTTCTTGAAAGCGTAACTTCTGTAGTTTAACAAAAACATTGAATTTACCTTCAATACACACTGTGCTTTTTCAGACAGTTTCACATCACTATCTTCAACCTGTAGCCAGAAACAGTTTTCATTTATATTGTTAGTAGATAAAGCAAGTCTAACATTAAATAAAAAGCATTAAAGAAGATTGAAGGCAAGACAAGAACCTTAGGTACCACAGATAGATAAAGTCCTGAAACCTGAGCGCTTCAAAGACAGCTTTGTGCTCTTCAGTACTGTGTTACCATGGGACTGAAATAGTTCCCTGAAACACATTCAAGGGGATACTCCCCATTAAATTGTTTTATAGACTAAAATAGCATTATATAGTCAAAGTAGTGTATCCCATTCAGTCTTATTTTTTATTACCGTTAAAGTGTTTAAGAAGTATGGCTTGCCAAAGGCCATAATGTCGTCCAACTTCATAACTTTCATTAGAATTACACCTCTATCACAGTGTGAAACATTAGAGGTCTGGAAGCAGACCTTTCTTTCTGTTGGGGCAGACATTTAAGTCATCTAAAGTGCCCCACAATAAACAGAATTTTCAAGAGTCACACTGTGTGCTTGAAAAACACCCACACCTTTACACAGCTAAAAAACTAAAGTGGTGAAACTGAAATAATTTAAAACTTGTGCTATGAATGGAACCATTAGTTTGTTTGCACTTACTAGTTTTTCACTTCATGTCCAAATTCAAAAATCAGAATAGCATTAATATATTAATATTCTGTTTCAATGCCCAAGTTCCATACTTTTTCCTCATATATCCATACTTTTATAACAAGTTTTGATTTGTGAATCTGTATGTATTGAAACAACTCAAGTAAGTTTTTGTGTACTAACCAGCCAAGAAGCATATCTTGGGATAGCTGCCGTCAGTATTATATGGCTGGTTTCTGAATTAATGCTGCCACCTGCAGGGAAGTAAATGGAAAGCAAAGTAGTATAATACCACCCATATACTTCGGACTGTTCAATAAGTTACTTTTATGACGTGAAACTTCTTTACAAAATATGAAAATATCCTCACTATTTTAAGGACTTATTAAAGTGAAGCTTTCACAGCAGACTAGCTCCCAGTCTTCTTGTGCTGTAACATACACAGAGCTGCTAAACAATACCAAAGAAAGTCTGCTTTTATTCTGGTCTTAGTATATGGCTTCTTCCTTTGCTCTCCTCCCCACCAAATGTCTTCCAACTTGCATGGTAAAAAACCCACAGCCTGTCTGGATACAAGAGTTCATAAATATTGTTCAGACAACCTCAATAACTATCTATCTTCGTCACATGTAAACAATCTGGAAAATAAGCACTTGTCTGAAGTTCTGGAAATTACTCAGTATCCTTTATTTCAAATTTAAGACTGTTGCAAAACAAGCTTTCCAAAAATCACATCCTTTTTTAGTTTTGTTTCAACTCTTCCAAACAACGAGCAATTGAAATGAAAACATATCATATAAAATGAGTGTTACAAAAGTGATGGAAAGACCTGTTCAAATTTCCTCATGCAATAGAAAACATTCACTAAGACTGAAGAAAGTTTAGGAAGGGTACTATTTCACTTGCATTTTTTACACCTCAGCCCTGCTCTATAACAAGGCAGCCATAAAACCCAAAGTCCTTTCAGTGAGATTAAAGGAACTTGACACTTCAGGTATTCATTACTAGCAAGCTAAAACATTTAGGTCTTTTAATTAACCCAAAGGCTTAAAACCATAATGGTAATGGTAATAACATCCATCAGAAGCCCTTTTGCTCTTCTATGACATCAAAGCTAAAAGCATGACAACACTGGTGTTAGAATTTAAAATAGTTACCTTTTTCTTTTACTTGTATCTGTGATGTTAGAAAGGACTCTGAAAAGACAACAGATCCCAAGCATCCTTTTTCTGTGAGCAAGTCTGGAATGTCAAACACCATCATAGACGCCTACAGCAATCACACAGTTGGACAGAAAGGAAGAGAAAGCAGAACTTGAAACGCTTGAATTGAAGCAGCGAAATCCAAATTTTTTAAACCTCCTAAAACACTGCTTCTATATTGTGGAAAGTCTGAGATCACAACTCCATGTTAATGTTTTATTCCAAATTCCACTATCTAACTTGATGTTAAAACTCAATCTTACCTTGGTTTCAGCATCTGAAATCTCTCCCATCTCTCCCCTTACATTTGTATTCACACAGATAAAAATCTCAGCATGCCCCATAAAAAAAAGCCACTTGAGTTCTATTCTCTAATAAAATGTATAATCAGAATACTGAACAGCTTACCGTTTTAATCAAACTCAGGCTATCCTCATTATCTAATGGAGTAATTCTAGAACAATAATGATAATTAAATATTTAAAGGTTAGATCATTTTGAGTGACTTCATAGCAGCCAAAAAAGCTATTTAATTTTAAAATAAACCCTTATTTGTGTAGGCCATTTCAGTCAATTAGACAGCATGGGGATTAAAAAAAGAACAAGCTTGTGATATCAACGAAGTTAAAAGCACAATTTTAAAAGGAAACTCTTAATGGGCTCATGCTGCTTCTACTCATTAACAGTTAATAAAATTGGTCTGCCCAGTTGTTCTAGTTTTTTTTAAATGTTTTTAAGATTCCACAGAATTACAGATATGAAATCATTAAACTGTCTCATACATAAAAGCATTTAGTACATCTTGTATGAAATAATCAAATGCAATGTTTTCTCAGAAGTTCCAAGAAAAATAAACTTATTACTGTATAAAAAACCACTACTTAACAACAAGAAGTGCAAAATAGTTATACAAACCTTCCATGATTATTCACAGCCTGAATTTGAAAAGCGATTTTGGAGCTGTAGAACAGAAATTGTACTGGTGAAAAACGTGTTTTCTACTTCTGCTACATGTAAAAAATAAGCAATAATAGATTTAAAGCAAAGTAACTGCTGAAGTGATTAAAGTGGGAAAAGAAAAATTGAATCATTATAATGATTTTAAAACTCTGAATGCATTATGAAGTCTTGGAATTCGGTAGTCATGCAAGTTCAGTTTAAAATTAACATTTGACATATTTTTTTTCCTCAAAAGAAGCTAATGCATTGACACAATACATCAAACAATAAGTATTTGAAAATACATACCGCAATGCAGTTTTAAGTTGTGTTAAATGAAGGGTATCTAACACAGACATAAGCATCTGCTCTGCTACCTCTTTTGCCTGAAAAAAAGGAAATTGAGAATAAAATAACTCTGCCCATACTTCCAAATCCCAGCAACTACAGGAGCACCCTAAGATAAACAAGAGACCATACACTAAACAATAACACACTGATGCACCAGGCTAAAATTTGTTCTTTCACATATCCGGTTTTCCTTACTGTAAGGTTAGGAAAGTTCATGAAAGACAGAAAACCAATTGTAGATGGGTAAGATCAGATAAACTCTGAAATATCTCTGTTTTAAACAGAATTCAGAGAGACTGGTTGGAGGCCACGGTATTAACTTCATTAATGTTATGCAGTTCACCGAAACATTTATTTTATTCTTTTTTTTAATTTTGGTTTGCATGTAATCTTATATTGCAAGCAATCCAAATCAACAATTACAGTGTACAGAATTGGTGCTTCATTTACCTTGGATTCAGTGGAAGTTTTAGCATAGCACTCAATGCCAGCAAGCACAGCCTCTACAACAGCAGTATATATTTGCGACAACAGCGTACTGAAGAGAAATACAAACACAACATTTACTAGACAGATAGAGTTTTCTTTCTCCTCTGTTTAAAGGAGCAGTTTTTCCTCTCATAACGCAACACCCTTATACAGAAGGGGTCCTTCTTCAAATAAGCATAGAAATAGCTTTATACTTAACCTTTCAGTTTAAAAAAAAAAATAAATTACAGCAAGTAAATTGCTCAAATTACAGAGTATCTTGGGAAAAAAACCTCTTGGCACAAATGTATCCCTGCTGTCATCAGTCAAGAAAAAATGTTTTATTGTTGACCCTCCCTGCAGTTGTGTTGAGGATCACATCCTAAATATTCCAACAAGAATAGAATGGTAGCCCCGTATACCACAAAAGTAAAACTGGAAAACAGAGTGAACTGACTTCAGAGACTGACTTGTTCTGGAGCATGTCAAGAAAAAAAGATACCAAAACAAACCAGTCACCACAACCTTTTGAGCACATCTACATGACAGCTCAGTCCGATTCCCTTCTTAAAAGGGAATTGAAAAAATTGTACAGAAATAAACAAAGATTAGGTGAAGCCAGAAGCGACTTACAGCTACTGACATATTTATAGCTCCAGAACTATTGGGAAAAGAAACAAACCCCCACACCTGTGTCCAACTAAGAAACATCAGCTTCTGTCTTCTAGCTAAATTGCAACAAGAAAATAAGTAGATCAGCAAAACAGTCCTACTTCCCCAAACTTTAACTCCTCTCATTACTTCTCTGCAACTGCTAGGTGTTGAGGGAGGGAAGAGAAGGGAGTAAAGAGAAGGATACAGTATTTAAGCCATATGCAAAGCATTCCTGAAGGATGAAAAAAAGCATTTGAAACTCTCAAACATGGCCCAACATGGAGGAACCTCAAAATGCACCAATGCTTGTCTTTGAACTTCATCCCCAATAGCAGTAAGAGATTTTAAAATTGAGCCTTCTTACTACTTTGAGGTTTCTTCTACGTTATTTCATGTACTAACACATGCATTTAACTTCTGTTTTCAGTACACATTCTTTACAGGAAAATGTTTATAATTCTTCCTAACTCTGTAACCATTCCTATTTTCACTCAAGTTCACATATATATTTGCAAGAAAACACCTCACAGTGGGCTGTGCTTTACATTAATACGCTACAGTTACCTTACTCTTATTCCCATTTTTAAATTTTAATACTAACAAAGCAAAACAGCAAATGGTATTTTCTTAAAAAAGGTAAAAATACGAAGTTTACCCCTGGGATACTTAAAGTTACACAGTCGGTTTATGCGCTCCAGCCAATCTGCACTCTAGGTTGCAGTTCTGCTTCCTAAACGCAGCCAAATGTGGACTGAAAAGTGCTTATGAAATATTTTTCCACTTTTTACTTCACTGGAAAACATTGACAAATATAAGAACCAGTTACAGGACTTAACTGCAAACTAATTCCAAAATCATGAGATCAGACTTGCCAGAAAAGCTAATTTTGCTGCTGTCGTTTAGAGTAGATTACTTGATCCAATACAGGGATGCTTCCAAGAAAAAGATACTCTCATAAAAAAGACTGCCTCTATCAATTGACCCCTGCTTTGCTTAGAACTTCTCTAGCCATCTCGGTTAGAGCTGTATTTAGTACAAAGTCTTTTAGAAGTAGGACAAGAAATATTCTATATGTTTGAGCAGAACATATATGTAAGCAAAATTACCTGCCAAAGTTAACTTTACTATAAAAAATGAAAAATCTGCTGCTCAGTCTATAACTTCACTTTTACGTCTTTGAGAACCATACCACAATTACCAAAAGTCAACAGTACTTAGCATGAAATGTCACCACTACTGGCTCCCTCTTAACATCTTTAATATCTTGCAAACACGTCATGCAGGCTTGCAAACTGCTCCGCTGCAGAAGCAAGAACAGGTTCCTAAAATTATCCTGACTAGCAAGGAGTGCAAAATCACTAAGGAAAGGTCTGGTTCATCAAGATTGAGAGCAGTACCAAAGCAGATTATCTACCATGTTCTTAAAGCTCGACAGGTATCTACAACATGCAGAGAAGTGGGCATCAACATGGATAAACAAAGTCTGAGTTTGTGAAGGTCGAAATGTCCAGAAGCTTTGTAGCTTACTAACAAAAAAAATTCAAAAGTTAACTTTTATTTATCCTTTAACATCGTGAAATTTCTTTACAAGTTTGAGCGTTCCCTGTTGGCATTTCCACTAACCATTATAAATCTCACACATTGTTTAGCTTAATGAAACTAGACTAAAAATTACTTTTACTTCTATCTGTGGAACATGCTCCCATTCAGTTATAGATACTTCCCCCTTTAATACAATTTAAGCAAAATTTACTAATATTTCCTTTCATACTTTACTGTACAGCAGAAGGGATGTCACTAACGATTCCTAGTTTGCTCACTGAAACCCTCAATGAGCAACTTGCCTTTGAAACCCTCTCACATTCCCATTATTCTAAATAAAAATGTAACTCTGCAAATGCCAACAGTCACTGCTGACTAAAAGCAGTTTTGACCTACTGCCACAAGGCAGAAAGAGTGAAGAGTTAAGGAATAATAAAAAGTTGGCAGCTTACACTTGTTCAGCTTGCTTGTGCATCTCATTGTCATTTCCTGTATTAAAAACAAAAATATTTGTTTTAAGCACTTTCAGAAGCAGTTACACAGAATTTCTTGGGCATAACATTTCTTCTGCATATCTTACATGACATTTATCCAGTATTTTATATAACTGCAGTTTGTTTGCAGATTTAAAAAAGCACAAAGCACAGGTTAACTTATATCGGTACAGCCAGTACCTACTAGGGCCAAGACTAAGAGCTGCATTCCCTAAAACCAGCTGCATTGGATCAGAACAAAGATCCCTCTCACATTGTATCCTTTCTCCCAGAGTGGCCCTTCCTGGATGCCCGGGAAAAAGCACAACTAGAGCAAACATATGCTATAATTCCTTCCATTTTGCAAGCCTCCAACCACCTTCTCTTTAGATACTTTCTGAGCTAGATATGGTTTCAAGATACAGAGTAACCCTAAGGAGACTGACTTTACCCATGGACTCATGCAGCCATTTAAAGTGGGTAAAAAAATTGTTTTTAAAAATTTCACACGGCTTGTTTTTATTAGGGAATACAGCTATTATAACACATTGTATTGGACCCAAACCAGAGCATAAAGGGCAAAAGTCAAATAATTTTCTCTATCCTTTTAAGAATCCTCAATTATTTTGTTAAAAAAAAAAAGCAGGCTTATTTGACAACTACCACTTTGAATTACTCTATATTTTTGGGGAGTGTTTTTCTATCAAACTGTATGGAACATGGACTTTAATGTTTATCTTTTAAAAGGCCTGCACACTGAGGTGCTCTCTACCTTCACACTGCCTTCTGATGCAAACACAAATACACTTCTTGACCTTTGAATTATTCTTTGCGAATATCTGACAGATTTTCACACACGAAAGTAGGATGTGCAATGGAACAATGTTCTGCTATGATTTCATGCACTGGCTACAGAACTACACAGTATCTGCTGCTCCATGGCCTAATGCTCAGCAAGGAATCAAAGCCATCTTTTAATCACTACAAATTTTAAATAATCCAAGAGAATAACTGTCTTAGATTACTGCTTGGTATTTTTACTATACTTACCCAGGAAAGGAATGTGAGTGGTTCCAAAAAAATAGGTCCTTGAGCAAGCCAGAGGTCCCTTTGGAGATACACACTGCACTACCTAGTTGTCAGTATTAATGAGATACAAAAAGACCTTAGTAAAAAAAAAAAATGGTGCAATAATTAACAATAAGCTAAGTTCCCCTTAAGTCTTCTAACCACTGACATACTACAGGAAGTGTACAACACAGACTTAACTGGATTTTAAAAAAGCAACTTACGCTTTCAAATGTATATTTCACTTTTGACTTGACCTGAATGGTTGAAAGACTTTGGAAAGGAGATGACCTCTGACTTCCGTAAGCGTTAAGCATGTGTTTTCAATTTCCTATGTCAACTGCTCTTTTCATGAAGAAGAAAGTGTGTCAGGTTCCCATAACTATGCTTGCACTTGGTCTTATTTGCTATTTTCATGACACCCTATTAAAACAGTATCACCTGTAAATAAACCACCTTTTTAAGAACAGTGTCAGAATCCGAGGACAACAGATGGAGCAAGTACATCACAATAAAATTGTACTTGCATTTTGAAAGATATCAAATGGTCTTAATGGGAATAAGGGGATAAAACACAAATTCAGAAGTGTTTTTACAGAAATAGGGTTAGACAGAGCAGCAAATGGAGGATGAGATTTCACCGGGGTGCTAAAACAATCCTTTCTCAGGCTTGCGACACATGCAATGTGTCCAGAATACCCACGTCCGTCCATCCATCCCTGAGGCAACTATGCATGAAATGTTGTCATGACAAGATCATAAACTCATTCCCTCAATCATACGTTCACTCCACAAAGACCTGTACTCCACCACATCCACCTCCTCAGCAGCACAGACTCTGGACTCGCACAACTGACGGACACTCCCAGAGCCCGTGGAAGTCGGCTAGCAGGGAGAACTACACAACGCAATCTGCACGCTACCTCTCCTCCTTCGCTGCGAGTTACCTTCTTGATGCACCCAGCCCAGCCAGCCAGAGGATCTGAATTCCCTGGGGTCGCTTCCCCAGTTACGTCCCCTGCGCGGCAGTGCAACAAGCCATCGACCTCATCATATGTTTTAAAACTAAGCTTTTACTTGAAAATGGAAACAAGTTAATCTTACAACTTGATCTTAACATTGTTTGAACACCAGAAAGATTTTCAGAGTTTCATGAACTGTTCAGTTGCTGAAGCATACACTGAAATCTGGATACACTTAAGTATCCTGTGTCTATTCACAAAGTCATTATCAAAAAAAGGGTCTTTCCATTTCTTTTTAAGAAATGGCTAAATAATTCTGATTAAAATAAAATCTGTGTGTCAGAGTTAAGTACATCATATGCTACCATCAGGAAGATTTTCACTTTATGGCTAGGACAAACGTCCTCACAAACAGCAACTCCCTCTCCCCCACCCCACACATTTACAGCACCACAAGTGTTTAAAAACTTGTCTTTTTACAGGGGACAAAATATTTTAACTCATTCAGCAGTCCCTGATTAAACATCCAGTATAGTTTGACTTGGAAAGAGAAAGAAAAAGGAAGTTTGTTCCTTAAACTGACTGATTGTTAAGGTAACGTATGTTTTTATACGTTACAAAGAATTGGGTACTTAACTCGTGTAAAGTAAGCATTTTAAAGGGCACAAAAAATACACAAAGAAAAAGAAAATATACACTGTTTCAAAATATCAGATAACTACTTAAAAGCCTTACCATATGCTTAGCAGTGCTTCCACCAAGGCCAGTGTTTCGAACAAGATGTCCTTCTGATGGAAAATTAAAGTTACCAGAGTTCAAGTTTTCCTTAGTTGAGTGGCTACCAAACAGAACAAAGGGCTGCCGGCTAGGGCTAAGGAGAAAAGAATGTATCACCACCAAAATACTTGAAGAAAACTTACAAACAACAAATGAAATCAAAGCTTTCAAGTCTGATGGACCAACTACTGAATTTCTCATGAAAAAAGTAGGACAAAAAAAAAATTTACTACAGCTGCAGAAAGCTTCCCATTGAAAAGACCAAGTTCCGGGGGGGGGGGGGGGGGGGGGGGAGGTACTTGAATTAACAAGACTATAATTTCTTTCATATACAAGAACATATCTCAAGGCTGTTCCCCAAATGCTATTAAAGGGTTTTTTTCCTCTTTTTTTAAAGTAAATTGCCTTGAAAAGCTGACTAGTTTAAAATTTACCATCTTGAAAAAAAACCCCAAATTACTATATTGGAATTAAACAAAACTATTTTGGTTTTAGTTCTGGCTTTGGGCCCAAGACTCAACTGGAGAGGTCAAGGTTTTTCTTTTCATCATTTAAATGCAAACAACATAGGATGCTGAAAACAATAAAGGACATTGAACTCCACTGTTTAATTCCAAATAAAGAAGAATCTGAAGACACAGTCAGGTAGCTAAGCAACCTTTACTTAGCTCAGAACAGCAGAACGCTTGGTTTTGCTAGATATGACAAACAACCTTCCTCTCTCAGTTAAAATTCTATTCTGAAATAAAATAAAGCTGACCTGTATTGTCCAGCTTATATTGGCTTAGATTCGGGTTTTTAACTGCCCTGCTTTAAACATTGGTCTTGTGCAAGTTGTGACTCACAAAAGTATACTGACCTCTTCAGCCTTCATATTTTAATTGGTTTTGAGTATCATATAAACAGGACCAACATTTTCAAACATAGCCGTCCTGTGTATTGAGTTCATGAGTTTGTTTAGATATCTGACCATGAAGAAATTGATACTAGAATGCACAAGGTGGATGGTTTCAAACATACTGACATTGTATATGTAGAAACTACAGTATTAAATCCCATGAAAATTCATCTTATCCTTCCCAGAAGTGCATTTGCATGTTTTTTTTAAATATGCAAAGATGATATGTGATATACTGAGATGGTCCCAAAAGGACTTATAAGCATTATGGCATCAGAGATATGGAAAGAACGTATTCACAGGGAATGAGTAATACCTGTTATCTGTTATATGGCTTGAGATCATTCCGTGACTGAAATAACTTCTGAAAGGCTGTGAAGAATTAAAAACAAAACAACTGATTAACAAGTAAATGAACAGAAAGTGTGATATATCCTCACTATCATTAAGAACACACCTGAATTGCCCTTCTCGGACAAAGCTCCTGAACCCTCAAAAACTACTTCCAACCTCCATAAACAAATCCAAACACCATTAAGTCTCATATATGCTTAAAAAGCAACATCCACTACCAAAAATACTGTGCTATTTTCACCCATGCTGTATGTTACCATCAGTTATGTTTGAGATTTGACATGTGCAACCTCAACTTGTTGGGAAGTGCACATACCAGAGCTTCCACCAAAATGAAAGTCAATCTACCTACAAATAGGGATCTGTTGCGCAGACGTAAATCAACTAAGCTCAATCATCAGTGAACAAACACTCAACTGAATTACACCAGGTAGTCCTAAACCATCATACCATGGATAGGTAAGGTGGGTGGTGAACTTAGAAAAAACAATAGGTTTCTACTCATCAAACATGAAAGCTGAGATGGGCATAGGGAGAAAATAAAACAAAACAACCCCCCCCAAAAACCCCCAATGCTCAATACTTATTACTTCTGCATGGATGACACTAGCCTTTCAAAGGATTACTGAAGCAGGCATACCTCCCCCGCCTGAGATTCTGATAGTTCCAGAATGAAGGGAATTTCGGTATCAAAATTAGCAAAAAAGTTGGTCCACTGGTGTTCAAAAATCATTAAATCCTAGAAGAAGAATATCCAACATTACTTACTAAGGCAAGTGTTACACCAGAGAAAGGAAGTCACAGGTTGCACTGAATGAAGTCAAATTACTTTAGAACAACATAGATGACATTGCACTGTGCAGTATAGAATACAACCTGCCCAGTGAAACAGTAAGTACAAGAAAAAGATAAGGACTTTCTACTGGATTTTAGGGGGTCTTTTTTCAGTGTGTGGTTTTTTGTTTGTTTGTTTGGGGTCCGTTTGGGGTTTTTTTAGAGAGAGAAGAGGCAGAAGAGAGAAAGGGACCATAGCCCTGCACTATCTGCTTTTAACCCAAGTACACTGTTTTGAGATCATTCATAACTCAGATCTCATGTTTCCCATTAGACTTCCAAAACAAACACTTGGAGAGATTTAATTTTCAGTTCTTAAATCTTTATATGGTTCTGCAGTAATTTGTATCTGATGTTAAGTAAGCTTGTGCACAGAAAATGAGGAACAGGGTGGGGAATTTGGGAAGCTCATGGTATTCAAGTGGGAGACAGTCATTTCTTCATTTGCATTTGTAAAAAAAATTGTTAAGTGGAAAAGGAAATAACAGTAACACCTCACTAAAGCAGAATAAAATAAGGAAGATGACTATAGGTAAGTGTTGCATTCAAATTAAAAAATCAGAGAATCAATAAAAAGAGTGTGCCATGCTGATAAAACAGGAACCTTACAGAACTAGGCAATTTTAAAATGCTCTCAAGATTACTTTCAGTTACTTGTCACATACTATCTTGGAAGATGAGAGACGTCCTGATTTTAGACAGTGTAGTTTTTCAGATATATATAACAGGCAAAACCAGAACTATGATTTTAGCAGTGGTGTAAGTATTACACAGTATTTTACTTCAGCCACTTCATTAATGCAGCAATGAATGAAATTTAGAGAGTGAATGTTGATGAAATAAGCCTTATAAGCCTTATAAGCCTTCCAAAACACTAATAAAGCCTATATTAGAGGTTTAAAATGAAGGTTAATATTTAGAGGGAGGAACATATCATTGGAGACTATTCCAGTCTCAAATAAGCTTTTCATAGAAGCTAAGAACTAAAAAGTGCTTTTCTCAATTTTTTGGAACATGCCAATATTGCACAGAACGTTTTTTTAAATCCCAAGTAGAGGTCAAATCAAAACTTTTTGAAATCAAAGCTGTGTTAACAAAAAAGTATAAACATATACCAGCTCCAAATGTTCTTTAAGATCACCTAACTTCATCCTCACTGAAAAAATTAATCATTTTTTAAATCACCAATTTCTATGAAACCAGAATTGTATGAAAGCCCCCCCACTTTTTTTTTTTTTTCCTCCAGAAAATCTGCAGCCAATTTAACAACAACTTTCAGGTTTAAAACTTCAAAATCGGGTAAGTAAGTCTGTTTCAGGGTAGACTTATCAGGTACAAGTAAAGTCCCAAACATTTATCTCACTTCCACAGAAAGGGGGAAGTGAAGCACCAGAGAGAGATTACACTGAACGCCTTGTAAACTGTATGACGTTTTAATTTTAATTACAGCGGTTGATTAAATCACCAAATTGGTGTGACCTACCAGTATTCTATTAATAAAGGATACTTACTGCTGAACCTGCTACACATTAAAAGCCTATTTTTCTGCCAAGTTAGAAACCAATAAAAAATTAACAACAAAATAGTATATACTAATACTCATACACTGCTTTCTTCTCTAGCACTGAGATCAAGCCATCGCATTAAAAAGAGGAATCACTTTACACTGTGTTTGTATTTCATAAAGCATCAGGGCAGCCACTGTGTGTCACTGTTACCCACTTAAAGTAGTTACAACGCAATCCTTAAAGTGTTTTTTCCTGGAAGAATGGCTGTATGTTAAAGTGGATTTTTTTTTGCCCCCCATTGCTCCAAAAGAAGTATTATCACACACAAACATACCAACTTGCTGTACTTTGTACATAGTCCTATGACCTGAAAAATAGTCACACCAATTAGAAAAACTTTTAGGAGAATTTCAGCCAAATTAAGAAACTCAAGGCAATCGCAGACAAGCCATTTTAATGTTTTGCGGACTTCGTGGTAGTTTTGAGGAAAGGAATGAGACCTTGCGAACAACAGTATGCAAAGCCAGTAGATTAAGTCCGTAAGCACTATTAAAAGCAAACAAAATCACAACAATTTTGCTCTGCAGCTATGCTAACAGACTAGTAGCTGATGCAGAGTATTTCACCTGCATTACCTCAAAGAGCAAGTCCTCCAAGGAAACAGGATCCATTTTGCTGTATGTCTTCCACAAGTCAACACTGACATCCATTAACTGAAAAATATTTTAAACACACTTCTGTGAAAAACACCATGAAGAATGCAACAGATTCAGGTTTAAGCCACACTGAAACACTTGCAGCACACTGCCCAGCCTAAATCCTCCTTAACTCTGAATTACACTACTGGTTACAAAAGAATTGACCAGATTCAAGTGTTCTGGATGCTTCAGAGACTCATCTCCTCAAGTGAGGGTTTAAAGTATGTGCAAAGTTTTGCTTGCAGCTTTCAAAAAATAATTTCACAAGGTTTTTCAAATTGAGTTAATAGCAAAGAATAGTATCAGCTTGTGCAAGCAGAAGGGAAAGATCAGTTTTCTGAGAAGACAGACAAGAAGCAGACTCCACGGTTACTCATCCCACACACCAGCCAATTCTTGCTGTAAGCATAATGTAAATTTAGGCTAAGCTAGTTTAACTTAGCAATTTGCAATACCTTTTTCCAGTAGTAAGATGATGCATATAAGAATATATTTTGAATAGTGTTCTTAAGGGACACTTGTATCTGAATAATTTCTGCATTTACAGGGTTCCCCACCACACACTTAATTAAAAAATGCAACACTGACTGGAATTTTCTTAAACCTTTGCTTTACAGTTATTCCAGTTACTCGTATTATTAGATACGGCAGTAATGATTTCCCAGACATCACTTCCATTCACTTAACAGTACAGTAAATTCTCTTAATTACAGCACCTTGAACAACTCTTGACTTCTGTAGTAAGAGAGCAACTGCCCTTAAAATATTGGGGAAAAAAAAAAAAAGTGAATGTTATCATCATTAGATTATCTTCAAATCTAACAGCATAAAACGCACAACAGAAGGAAAGTCAGTTTGAGGAGCTAAAAATGCACAGAGAGTTCCCCCTTTTAATAATGGCAGAAGTATTCATTTATAGATCATTTACAGTGATCCCAAATGTACTTCCTCCCATAGATTGTTTTTTCCTCCCCATCTGTGACATATAGCAGCTGCCTAACATAGAACCATGCATAAACAGTTACGTAAAAAGTTAAGAATGTCACTTCCCACTTGAAACCCCCTTATGACTTTAAGGAGGAAGAAAGCAAGAACTCAAACTGGAACTGGCTGAACTGCCAGAGCCAACATGCTTACTCTTAAAACAGATACTGAGAATTTTCATTGCTCCTTTTTAAGTCTGCAAGAGTGCTATTAAGACAGTATCAACTCCCACAATGAAAGAGCAGAGGCTCTGTCTTTACAAAGTCATTGCACACTGTTTCTACACATTTTCTCAAAGCCTCTATGGATTCATGAAATGAATTGGCAAGGGCAGTTAAATAGCCAAACAACTCCTAAATTCACAGTCAAATTTTCATTGACTAATTTCAGACATCAAGCAGGGCTATTGATACTTAGGCAGACCTCCACAAGGATGCTCATCTACTTGCACTTTGTATTTAATGGCTTTTACAGATTCACACAGCAAGATGATTACAGTACTAGTGATGGAATGAAGAAAGAAAAAGCATGAAAAAACGGTATCAGTGGGAAGAGTACAGTGCTCAGAGAAAGGCACTCTTGAACTCACATAATAGATTTTTGAGCAAGCATGTACAGTACTACATGTGATAAGACTTTAACAATGGTACTATTAATTCCTTGGGTTTTTTCCAGTTGTCAGAAGTCAAAGAACATTGTGGCTGTAAAAATAGAGGAGTGACAAGAAAAACAGGACATCTGCATTTCTGTGGCAGAGGTCCAAGAAAATTTAAATAAAAGAAGCTTCAAACAAGTACATAAATACAAAGCTGTCCTCTGAAGATGCTGTTAGAGTATATTTAATAACTAGGCAAATCCAATGACACAAGTTGCTCAGAGTGGAACAGCAAATCATTATTAAAACTAGGAGCATCATCCAAAATCTTGACTGTTGCCCTATTCAGCAGGCTATGACGACCCAAGAATATACAATGTTGGTAAGAAAAGTAGATGCATCTCTTGTGTCAAACCCAGTGACGCAAGAAATACAGTCACTTCTGATTTTCTCAGTTCGCTTCAAGGTATTTGTCACTAACCAGCTTCTCCTGCAAAGCTCCTGAAGATCTACACCCATCTAGCAGAGTTCAAAAAAAGTGGTTTTGTTATTGCTAGAGGAGGCTCTAGAAGACAAGCAAGAAAGTTCTAAATCACAGCAGTGAGGCTGCGGGGGGACCAAACAATCATGGTTTATCCAGGACAGAGTGCTGTGTAGCTCATAACAGTTTCTCAGCAAGACTGTGGTGTCTCCATCCTTGCACATTCAAAATTCAGCTTCATAAGAGCCTGAAAAACTTCATCCAACTTAGAAGCTCACTTGAGTGGTGAGTCAGAACTAGATGATCTCAAAAGGTACTTTCCAAGTGAAAAAATTCCATGAATCAATTTCTGCTTCAGAATGGAAATGGAAGAAAATGAAAAATGTAACTACTTACTTCATATTTCATTGTAAAGAAGCCATCACCCCCAATTCCTTCCAGCGCAAAAGCCTGCACTATTGGCCACTTTTCAACAATGAACATATCAAATATCTGCAGATGACCTGCAAAAGAAATGTTTCACAGAGACATTCTCTCACAAATACTGGCAGTTTAACTTTCTATGAGATCTTAAGAGTTGTTCCGAGATTCTAATAAAGGATGACAATTTTCCTGTCTTTGTACAACTTTAAATCTGCAACTGAAAAAACTTTTTTTGTTAAGACGGTAGCTTTTAGAAACTCCTTTCTCTACACCCCAAATTTTGCCTGTTTTTTCCAGCTATCGGTCTAGTAAAGGATATTGTGTCTCCTTGCAAATTTCATTCCAAGACCATTACCAAAATTGTGCCCTTTAAAATTCAAGATAATAAACAGGAAGCTTTGCTTACTCTAATTTCTTCAAATATTTGGCCTTAATTAAAATACTGTCGACATAATCCCCATGTTAATCAGAATTTTAAGTTGGGGTAGAGGACAACTATTCAGCCCGGTACTCATCGGAGAAGCTGTAAGCCATCTGAAGTGAAGTGTGATTATCATCCTTAACCTACACACCTTCTTTAGATACTTCCTAACAAAGAACCACCATCGTTCCCCCATGCCCTGACCCATTAATGATTTTTCAGGCAGTCAGAAAATATCATTCTTTCCTCAAGAGAAGCAATGAAGAATTAGGAATTAAAAAAAAACAAAACCAAAACAACAACAAAAAAAAAAAACCACCCTGAATTAGCTTGGTTTGAACATACATGGTTCAAAAACAGAAAGCTTTTTTTTTTTTTTTTTTTTTTTGGTTTGCCTCTCGCCTAGTGTACTAGGGAGCAAAAACCCCACATGCTTATGCTGCACAGTGAAGTACATGCACTGCATTACTTCTGCATTATTCACTGTTGGGGATACTGCAAAGTACACTTTACCAAACAATGTAAGATGACATTGTTCAGGCTGCAAGGCTGGCTACAGATCATAACAGGAAGTCATGCAGTCCAGTTTTTTCAGTGCTAAAAAAGGAAAGTTGCATAACGAAATGTTTAATTTTTCCCCACATAAAGAAGTATTTATCTGGAGCTCCCATCTGAACAGAGAACTTCTGTAGCAGCAGAACACACTTCTCTGAATGCAAATTACTTCTTTGCCTCACGCTGTGAGCATTCACACTCTTCAGATGAAGTCTAAGGGCTTACATTTTTCAGAAAGAAATCCAACTCAAGTGAAAAGAGGCTAAAAGGAAACTATTGATGTATTAATCCTTATTTCTTACCAAAGGCAAGGAAATCTTCATTCCCTGAACTGCATGACTTGCATGCTGCAAAACACTTTACACTATAAGCATAAAACAAGCTAACCTACCTTGGCAGCTGTATGGAATACCAATGCGACTGCAATCTCGAACCATGTCTACAAAGCTGGAAATTTTGAATTCCTCTGCAGCTTCTTCATCTTCATACTGAAAGAAGTTGTTTAAAAAAAAATTTGATAAGGCATGCCTAATTTGATTGTCAGTTTTGCTCTAAAGAGAATATGTATTCTACTGTTTTAATTCCATAGCAAATGTCATGTAATCCACTAAAATATTACCTACAGCCTCCAGAAGCTAAAGAACCTCTTGAGTCTCTATCTTTTGGAAACTCCATCATGGCAGTGATGTATTCAAGCCAATGGAAACTGTTCTTTAAAAATGAAACTTCAGAGCAAGGTTTTTAATAAGTTTATATAAAGACATAATTATACACTTTATTTTCAGCTTTCAGTGAAGTCTTTCAACATCATCTACTAGATTCTGGACAATTTTCAAACAATAAAAGATATTTTGAGAATACCAACTGATGTGCCACAAAAAACTTGCCGATGAGGAAAAAAAATAAAGTATTACCAGCCTAACAACACTAAACCAGGAAAGCCAACTGACAAGATATGCCTCAGGTCACAGAACAAGCAATGAGAACCAATTTCTGTCTGAGGGAGAGGTATATGTAGGAAAAGGAATAGGAGACACCACCATGTAACACCATCTTGCTGTTTCACACTAGTAGCAGACTGAAGTTGTCAGAAGACTTCAGCAGGCTGAAGAGCAGGAGTGAAGAACAAATATCATTCCTGTGGCTCAGAAAAGCATAAAAACTAGACCAAAGAGATAAATCACACAAAAAACATTTTTTTAACAGAACAAAAACCTAAAAATGCTCTCCGATTTTTATCTGAAAAAGTACAGTTTAGCAGCAAGTCTGAAACCAACAGGCCTAGCCCCGCTGGGTACTTCAAGAGTCACTTGCTTTCTGGAGCAAGATCAGAAGGCAGTAGTGTTTTGTCTTTATTTATTTTATTTCATTTTTTTATGTACAGTGCTCTGAACTTAATATCAAGGTAAATTACGTGATTATGAACTTTTTGTATATAGCTCTTGTAAGCTTCAGGGTACACCCAACAAATTTATTTTAAGAACAAGTTCTTTTAAGACAAGCCTGAATTTAAGATGCAGCCCAAGTTCCTCCATGATGTGTTCTTTCTTCAATCCCAGGAAGCCAGATCAAAGTTTCAGTTCAAAGCCAAGCCCCAAACAACTGCCAGTTTCTCAAGACTTAAAATGCCATTAGAATAAGAACTTGGTTTTTGGCAGGGTGCTAAAGGCTTGCTCACTATCTGCTATTGCAGGTATAAATACAGCCCGTTCCATAAACAGTACCGTCAGGACTCCGAGAAAGCTTATACAGTATGCATCAAATTTCAGTACTTTATCTTACTTGGCCATTTTGAAAATGGGTATTCTTTATTAATATGGTTTTTCTCCTAATAACCAGGATATTCACTTAAATTCCTATGGTCTACTTAAAGGCAAGTAGGAAAGAAGAAAGGAAGGAGAGGCTGTAGGTTTTTCAGGTTCCTCAAAAGCTGCACAGAGCCAGGTATGGCATTGCTTGCTTTATTTCTAAAACTCTTGAGCTTTTTTGGTTTCATTTTTACACAAGCAAGCAAAAGTTATTTCTATCACTAAAAAAAAAAAAAAAAAAAAAATGCTTAAAAGCTACCACAGGCAATCCTCCTGTAAACAGGATGCACTTAAGCCTGACACAGCAACATTTTTTTGTTTCTCTTTCAGAAGCAATCTAGGAAACTGGCAATTCTTATACATTAGAAATGTGACTGGAAGTGCATCGCTCAGGTCATTCACATGAAACAGCAATGAAGTAAACTTTATACTTTCAGCTTCAGAAATCAAACTTTTCCATTCATTTCCACAGACAGCAAGGCATATGGTTTACCTTTCTAGTTACACCCTTATTTCAATCCAGTACTGTGTGATTAAGGTTACTACTTAGCACGATAAGTCATATAAAAGCCCATAAGCAGATGCAGCTTAAAATTCAGTAGCTGAGACTGCAGTTGTGCTAGCAATAATGTGTTAAGAACAACTCTACTCTTGATTCCAAAATGCATGTGTTTTACCACCGTTAGGTATGCTTCAAGATTTGCCCTTTCAGTAGGAATTTTGGCAACAGAAAAACCTTATGAAGCCAGGCTTTAGATTTTGCTACAGCATGCTTTAACCTTAGCTCAGCTGCTTACATCTTAACACGAAGTAATTATCCCCCTCTAAGCAGCACTCATGGGATGGTATCTAGAACACTGTATCAAGTTATGGGACCCACGTACAACGGACACTGACAAACTGGAGCAAGTTCAGTGGAGGACCACCATGATGATCAGTGGGTTGGAATGCTTGTCCTACAAGGAACGGCCCACGCTTGTTCAGCCTAGAGGAGGCTATGGCTGGACCTCATAGCTGTCATCCAACTCCCACAATAATGTTACTGAGATCGTGAAGCCAGGGTCTTCACAGTGGTCTGCAGTTGCAGGACACATGGCAAAAGGCACAATTTAAAAGAAGAGAGGTTCAGATTGGATAAAAGGAAATACTTTTTCACTGTTAGGACAGTCAGGTAATGGAGCAGATAGCCAAGAGTTCTGCAGTCATCATCCTTGGACACTTTCAACATCCAACCGCAAAAAACCTCAAGTAACCTGATCCGATCTCATTTCTAACCCTGCCTTAAGCAGGAGGTTGGACAAGATGATCTCCAGTGGTCCCTTCTAACCTGAATTATTTCATAATTCTGTGATCTGAACTATCAGCCAGCCACATAAAAAAAACCAAGCAGTCTATCATAAGCCCCATTGCTTTTAAGCTGGAAACTCAAGGGAACAAAGGGTTTCTCTCCCTAACCTCCCCATGCATTCTTCCACCAGCTTCACGCATTGACATTGCAGGCTCCTAACTCACTCCCTTCAGATTTCAGTGTAATTCTAATTTAGAAAAGGAACTACAAAGAACTGAACGGGGTTGGCGGGGCAGGGGGCCCGGAGAGAAGCTTCTCATGATGGCATTTAGGAAGAAGCATTTCCAGTCTCAACTGCAATAAAAGGGTTCTTATTCTATACCTAGACAAACAGTATTTTCATTTTTGGCTCCTCTAAGAGTACTTCACTATGATAAACATAGCTTTTCTAAGAATACCTTGACTTCTAAATGCAAGATGAAACTCACATCACTCACACAGTCCAGTGAAAGACAGGTTAATACCTCTTGAAAGGAAGACTTGAAAGTCAAAATGAAAATACATAATGAAGTTTCTTGATTTTAAATGGCTTACTAAACCGATCTTTTCTAGTATTCTAAAACTATTGGCAAACAATGCATTAAAACACTGCTTTGGTAGCAAATAAGGCCATCATTGGAAATCTCAGTGTTGACTGTGGTACTTGATTCAGATTCTTCATTTCTCACAACCCACATGTTTTTCCTCATTAAAAGATCATTGACTCATGTCAAAACAATAGTAATTAGTGGGAGAGGGGAGCAATTTGTCTTCATGGTCCAACAAACACAAAGTATTAAAAGCATATTCTTCTTCCACACATTAGCAAAATGATTAATACCCATATATATACGCAGATTACTCCCCTGCTGAGTATGAAAAAGAAAAAAAGACTTCTGTAAGGAATGTTAAAAAAAAAAGGCCACATTGAATGTCAGTTCATTAGCAATTCTCATCTGCATTCATCTTCCACTTACCTCATTTTCAGTTAGACAGTGAAAATGCAAGTTCCTCCAGTATGCCACATATGGCAAAAGATGATTATAATTCACAGGGTTACAGTACAGATGGACACTGTCACGTTTTATTAATATGATTATATCTGCAACAAGCAGAACAAATATTATTCCAGCATCAAGACTCCATACAGAGAAGAATCATATGGGCACAAAAAAACCCCCACAGTAACTGTATAGAAAACACTTTTTGTATAATGCACCTCATGAAAAAAAAAACCCCAACTGTTTAACTACTTGAATACACAATCATTCCTCACTTTTAAAAAAAGAAAAAGAAACAGTTGGCAGGCATATACAGTTCCAAGTACAATAGTACTTCTTACTGTTCCAAACAACTGTGGGTTTATTCTGAAGTCTTGCAAAGAACTTGCATCAGCCTGTCCTTTGAAAAGCCAAGACTGTCAGTGATGAGTCCTTACAGAGCACTTAAAAACTGTAAACTATAGTTGCTCTTGCCTGATACTACATCAAAAGGTTGCTCCAACTAAAAACTAGCACTACAGCTTATGGGGTAGGTATTCAAAGTTTCATGCAAATAAGGGAATAATAATCTATGATCATGGTGATTGGCCACCTTCCAAATATTACAAGAGTGAGTTAATATGTTAAAGTAAAAAAGAGCTCAATTATTTTAGAACTCCAGACGTGTGATCACACAATAATTGATAACACATGTACATACATACCATGGCTGAACTCGGACTTCTCATAATGGACTCCATTTGTTTAGTTTTAGAACATTTCAGGGAACGTGTTTAAAAACAAGAGTTCTTCAGCAGTGTTTTTAAGAACTGTTTTTCAGGTGTGTATACACACAACTACAGATTTACAGACTTTTTTTTTTTTTTTTTGAGGTATGCCCCTTTTTCTGCTCACCCTCCCTCCAGAGAAACCGAAGAATAGGTAAAATTGCTGAGTATACTACTCACCATCAAGAACTTCTTCAGGAAACCCAGTTCTTTCAAAGTCATTGTTATTCTGGTTATACAACCCAAAAAGCAGATAGTTTGCCAGTTCCCTGCAACCTTCATTGTACCGACTATCTATTCCTGCAAAAGCAAAACCATATGTGAAGTGTTACACGTCCTAACATTGTACACCTGAAAAGTTTGGTTTTATCCCTAATACGAAAACTTTAAAACAGGAGTATTAACTCAACTCCCTCACATAGTTGGTGGGCACTTATGCCTGTTGAACATACTGGGAAAACAGGGTAGGGAAAAAGGAGTTTTTGCAAGTTCATTGCCACACATTGACATTCCACTCTTGACCTTAATCCACAGGCATTGCTTAAAAAAAAAAATAAAATAAAATAAGTCTAGTTTTCTGCAGTGCTCTGCATCGACAAAAGTTCAATTTTATCTAGTAATTCAAACTTAAACATCTGTCTGTATGCAGTATGCATTCTAATTAATATGTTCTTGATTGAAGCTTCCTAACAAACTAATCCTGTGACCTAAATCTCCTGCTTTAGAATACATGATTAAACATTATCTTATCAGTATTATAGTGCAATCCCTGAGTCACCAGAAAGCCAGTGCGGACTTCTAACAAATCACGAAAAGATATTCTGACAAAACATATGGTATACGAACAGCTTCCAAGGAAAGCCTTTTCCGGTCCTTGGGAAAATAAAATTAAAACAATCGAAGATCTGGAGCATGAAGAGATAGAAGATAAATACAAGGAGAAAGGAAACAGGCCACAGATTTAGGAAATGTTTTAATCTCTCTTAAAGACAGTCACAGTCAAAATTCCTAATTCTACTGTACTAAATCAAGTTTTCTCCACAAGTAAAACTATGCATGAAGCAGCATCCTTGACATCCAAACACGACAGAGGCCACCAGTCTTGACTGTTACAAAATTTCTCATAAACACCAACATCAAGTTTTCCTACCAAGTTATATTAGGGTACAGTTGGATGGTTGCCAACAAACCAAGATTTGTTACTACTGTCCAAAGGAGAGATCAGTACACTGATAATGTAATAACACAGCCTGGATGTCTGGCTTTCAGGACTTGCATCGGAAACCAAACTACTCAAGAGTCACCTGAACTTAACAGAAATTGGAACAAACCCTAGGTTCTCCTAATTATGTTCCTTTTTTTATGTTACACTTCAGCTTTAAAGTGCTAACAAGATGCCGCGTCTGCATCCAGCTACTGAATCCCACATCTTAATAAACTCCCTTGTTTGCTTAGTAACTGGCCTTTGGATAGATCACGTATATTCCAAGGTATCAGACATCTGATGTAAGGCTACAGAAGAGACAAATTCAAATCACTTCAAATTGTGCTGAAGCTATGAACCTCTGTAGTACTGCTCCCCGCTCATGGCTTCATGGTTATTAGCACCAATAACACACTATAGCATTGCATTCCTTGAACTGTGTGGGGAAAGGGGGAAGCTGCATCACACCTGCCCCAGCTTTCTCAGTCCTCAAAAATCTTTCCTACCACAATCTTTGAATCCTCATTCCTCTGCTATCTAGCTTCTAGCACTGATCTCCCATTCATATACATATGACCTTGGACCATGCTCTTTTTAACAAGTCACAATTCTGTGGGTTAGGAGGCATCCCTTGACAAAGGGAGTATCAAGAGCTTTAGCAGTCAATCTGTAACTCGGATCATGGCATCGATAAGACTCAGCTAAAGAATGCTCAGACCCAGTCACTCATTTCCCCCCCCCCCCCCCCCCCCCCCCCGCCCCCGCTGCAATGTTCTGTCTTTGCTGTGCCAGTAACTTTCTGCATAACCAGGTTGCCCTGGATCTGGGAATTCTGAGAGACAGAGCGCAAAAGAGGGAGGAGAGGGAGAACACACTGTCTCTATTTACATTTCCAGCCCCATGAAAGCAGGCATACCGATGTAATATAGAATTCAACGGGACTCCACACACTAATATTGGTACCAAAGCCCCTGTCTCCAGGTGGGATTTTAGTTACAATCAAATGTGGAGACTCCATTCTTCCAGGAAGCAACCGTACCACTGTTGTAGGGAACTCCATTTAAAGGTAATCAGTCTCCTTGAAACCAGCTATAGCCTTAGAAAGCTAGCACACACAATGTCCTGAAGATAATCTATTTCACTGATTATTTGCCTAACTAAGTCAACTTTTGAAGGCAATCAGATGAGCAAAAATCTGGCACAAAGCAGGAGTTAGGATAGTCCCTTTCAGTGACAGCAAGATGTTAGATCAGTTGGTCTGCAAGCAGCATTACTTATGTTTTGTAAGCAAACATCACCCATCACATCAAATGTTAATCTCACAAGACACCCTCAACTACAGGCCAAACAGCGTGGATGAAAGCGGCCATGGTATTTGCACTTTTTCCTATCAGGCTCATTGCTAGGGTCTCCAAAGCCTAAGGTGGTGTGCTCAGGGACAGGCTAACAGAATAACACATAGTGAAGCAGAAAAACAAACAGATGATTATAAAGTCTAGAAGATCAGAAGAAAAAAAGAGAAACTGTCCTCATAAAAAAAAAAAGTTGTCACCATCACTTGAAGAGTTTGAGGTTTCATCTGGGTGCACCAGCTCTTCAGGTTTGAAGCAGAGAAGATCTTCAAAGCTAAACACCAAAACCCTGCTTCTTCCATTAAAGACAGAAGGAGGGGAAGAGAAGACTAAAATATGTTAACAAGGGGGGCTTAACTCTTATAACAGAGGACATGGGTGAATTTAGTGCTTGCAGAGCTCTGACAGGCTAGCAGGGAAGGCATTAGCTTACCATAAAACCATTAACTCTGCAGAATACTTGGGTTTTGTGGTTTGGTTTTTTTGTTGTTGTTTTGTGGTGTTTTTTTAAGTATCCAGTACAGACAGGAGCTTTCATACTAAGGCTTTAATACTATCGTACAGAAACATAGGGAGTTAAATGAACAGATACAGTTAGAGGAAAATAAACAGGAAGTGAAACAATGACAAAGATAAGATACCTCCAGAAAGCATATGAGGAGTCCTCAACAGAACAATAGGGAAAGCTATTAATTAGGAAACCCCCACGCCTGTCTCCAGCTGAGCTGGGAGTTTAGTAACTCCCAGCCTGTTCCCAACTTATCACAAGGGTGTAGTTAGACAATGACTCAGTCTAACATCTCACTGCTGCCCAAAGAGCCATTCCTGCTCCTTCTCCTGCAGTCAGTGCTCATCTGACCTCTCAGCGAGCTGATTCACTTTGCTAAATTGGCAGAAAACTAGTCTGGCCAAACATGGAGGGGAGGCGGGGGGAGGAAATAAAAAAGAAAAAAAAAAAAAAAATCTGTCCGCTCAGTAGGATGAAGCGGGTGCAAGATATCAAACAACCACCAGCACTGATGCAAAAATGCATGTGGGGATAAAAGAGGGGAAAGGAAAGAGGAGCAGTCTAGGGGCAGGCTGAGACTCCCCTTTTGTGCAGCAAAAAGTATTCAGCTCAACCATCTCCTGTATCTGTGATTTCACAGTTGCTAAGCTGACATAAACGTAGCCTACAGGTAAAAAGTTCTGCTTTTTGTCCCAGCCATGAACTTCTGACATGCCCATGAGGATCAAAACAAAGAACAGTTGTTCCATAACACATTAAACAGCCATGTGAGCACTAGGGACACCAGGGAGGTAGCAGGAAGGTGAGGCTGGAGAGAATGGACAGATCACCTTTAGACATCTGTCCAACATGCAGTTGTGGAACTGCCATCAGAAGTGGCACAATAATCATTAAAATAGTCTCTATTTGGAAAGGAAATAGGATGAACAATCAGTGCAATGTACTAAATGCTGGTGAGGTTTCTCCCACATCCGAAGAGGAAGAGCTCTGTGTAGGATGGATATAATGGAGGAAAAAAAAGACATTTAAAAAAGTAGATAGTAATACATGAACAGAACCAAGATAAAATAAAGATTTACTGATACAGCCTCTAAAGTATTCCTATCCTCTTCAGGGACAATAAAAAGTAAATGTCAAAGTCTGTAAAAAATTTAGCTTAGCTATGCTGACCTGTGAAACAGTGTGTCTACAATCAGAACACCTACAATGCCAGGCAGATTTATAGTCATACCCTACTGAAACTAAACACGTATCCTCAGAAATCAGATCAACTTAACCATGAGCTGAAAATCTCTGTCAAAAGGTAAGATGCAAGAAACACCGCTCTTAAAAAAAAAAATAGTGTACAACTTAAGTAGTTCAATATACTGTTTTCTTAGCAGCTTTAACAGCAACGCGCTCCAGCTGAGACATCACAGCTTTTTAAAGACGTCTGACATGCCAACCTCTAAATTCCTTCTTCCTGTCAGTTGTGATGCCTTTTCTCCCCAGCAAAGAATGCAGGAATGCTACCATTCAACCACTTTAAAATAACATGACAGGATTCTTTAAAAAAAAATCAGCTGTAACTACATTTAAATAGTTGTATCAATAATTGGTCAGTCCTCATCTCTGGAATCTCACAACGCTGTTTTTAATTTCAGTGTAAACACTAATCTACTTGAAGCGAAGCTATGAAAGTTTATAACATTTTTATCTCACAGCCCAGTACGTATAATTAAAGCTGGGGCAAGGGAAATACATTAACTCTAGGTCATTAAAGACAGCCAAGTGAAATATAACATGCACTGACTGTAAAAAAAAAAAAACAGTTTCGAGTATCTGCTCTCCATACAAGTCAACAGGACTCAAAACGTAAGACTACATATTTTCTGTCATCTGAGGCTTGTACTTGAAGACCGATTTAACGCATTTATAACAGAGTGACATGCCTACTTAATCAGAAGTTATGCGAGAAATTCTGCAGGCTGCATTAGACAGGTCAGATTAGACAACAGTCCCATTGTGGGTGCTGAAAGAGATTAGTGCAAAGCACAAGTCTAATAACAAGACATACTTCCTATACTTCCATAGCAGAAATGCTTATTTATTAAGAGGCATGGTCTTATGCATGGACTTAATACTCCACATTACACTGAGGATTACACAAAGCAATACCTTTTGCCTGTAATGCTTTCCCTAAAGCCATACAACGTTTTGAGGGACTGTTCTTTGCTTGGGACTCAGTGCAGCTCCAGAGTCAACAATTGTCAAGAAATACTACAGTGTCAATGGCAAGATGGCACAACTTGACATTATTTTATGAAATTAGACTAGCATCAAAGGCAAAACCCAAGTACTTTACCCTGTATGATGAAGTTTCATTGGAAGGTTGACGCAGTGACCTTATAGACCTTCTAGCTGTAAAGTTACTACTTAGCCAAAGACTTCTTAAACTGTTACACTAGAGAATATGGAAGAGTCATGTTGTACAGTTAGCATCAACCAAAAGAGAAGTAGGTTATACACACTTACAACTTCTTTGTGGTTCAGTAAATGAGCTTCTTCAAGTTTTCTTGCTACTTCATTAAAACAACAAAACCCTAAAATACAGGTTGTTGTATCATTTCTTAATGCAAGCCTGTTACTACACATAGCTTCTTTAGAGCTACATTAGATTCCTCCATCTTTAACTGTAATACATTATTTAAACAATCACTCCTTAGTCCTTTTCTCTAAGGAATTTCAACCATCATTCCTGAATTTTTCCTTTAATGTCTTGATACTGATATTATATAATAAGAAACAAGAGTCAATGTTACATACAGAAATTATATTGAAGCAGTATTAAAAAAACCTGTTACTTTCCTACAGAATACTTGCACATGCAGCTTTATTTTGTATTGCCCTTTTCTCCCAACCCCAAAAGAAATAAAGCACTGAAACCACGTGCTGTTTATATACCACCATTTAACTCATAACTGTGTCTTGGGTTTCTCATGCAACTCTTCAAATGCATTTTGAATTACTTCTCCTGAGGCAAGACCTCCCTCCCCCTAAATTCAGGTTTTATTAATTCTGTCAGTTTTCTGATTACTCCCCCCTCTCCCCGCATCTCTTATAAGCCAAGCCTGTTCTCAACCACCACCCTCCATAGCTATGCACATCATGATCCCTAACCTCAGAGCTCCTCTGCTCTTCTCCACACCCTTAACCTCAGCACCTTCCAATCCCTTCCACTTCCCCCCCTCCACAAGGAAACCAGCTGATGCGCATGTGCCTTCAGCCTTGAGCTTTTACGCCAAGCACCAGCTAGAAAGCAAACAGTGCCTAGACAGCTGAACGTTTACTCTAAATAGATATGGATTAAATTATCTCCATCTTTCCTTCAACTGGACATTAACAAAGATTCTCTGTTCCCTCCAGCCACTGAATTTTCGTAAGGCTTGCAAACATGTTGATCTTATTACTATTGTAGCAAGTTTGCCTGAAATCAGTAAATAGGCCTAAAAATTATTTAGGGAGAAAAGAGTGTAACAATCAGATAGCTGTCCATTCACTGAGAAACAGCACTAGGGCTTGGGGCAGGAAGGAGATGATCATCATCTTTCTGAAACTCATGGTTTCAGTACAGTGAGAACGAAAAAGGGCGGGGGGGGGGGGGGGGGGGGGGAAGCAGGGAGGGAAGGGAAGGTAAAACTAACCCAAGATGCAAAGGATTCCATCAGGTTGAGATTTGCTGCTCTGTGTCAGGATACTCTGAATGTTTCGAAGGCGGCTGCAGCTGCAAAAGAAAGAGAATTTGTCCTTAAGGTCAGTGTTTTGAAGTGCTCAAATTCGGTAGGCTAAAGAGTTGACCTAGCTTTTTTTCTTTATTATATAAACTAAGTGGACACGCTTCAACTTGGGTATCTTTTGTTTGAAATACATTTAGATCTCATATCAAACCATCCCCAGATTACTTATTTTTGTCCACTAAAAGATGAAGTACATAGGCCTGAGAGAAGACTAGAACCGGTAACTATCCCTTTTAACCACGTGCCTTCTTAATCTCTAACCTCTAGCAAAAATTTCTGTTCAAGTTTCCTCTCACCAAGCCAGCAACGCTCATTTCTCTACCAGAGAAGTGGAGAGCAAAGCAACGTGGTGCAGATGATGCCCAAGTAAAAAGCTGACAAGGGAAAGTACCGCAGTAGCTCCTACACCCCAGGAGGAGTTTCCAAAAGGTGAGTTTCAGCACCTCCAGCACCATCAGACCTCTTCCACCCTGTGTAACTACATAACACAGACACATCCCAGACCTCTTACAAGATCAACGTGAAAAGCATGATATCTGTATAGGGGGGAAGGCACCGAGAACTCTGCCTCCACTCACAAACCTGCAGGGTCTCATCCACGTCCTCGGATCAGTGTCATGCTACTTGCGGTTTTGCAGTGATGCTTTTGCTTACCAGTATCACAAAGACTCAAATGGGTCATGCTGTCATTATTACAAGCACACACATAAGCAGAAATGCAGAATCGAGGGAACTTTCAGACAGAAAAGAAAAAGCAATTTCAGTGAGCGCTCCGAGACAGACAGCTCCTGACCAGGGGGGTTTCTCTCATTATTTAAGCTTCAGGTGCTACAGTTCTTCCTCGCATCTGGTACTACTCTCTAGAATTTTATTTAGTCTGTAATGGAAAAAATATAGTGCCAATGCTCTCATTTAACATAACGAAAGCGGAACTCCAGAAGAGTGTCACTTCTCAAGAACAATTTTTTTCCTCCAAGACAAATTAACAAACTGAACTTATACTAGTGGGTTTCCAGTCAGAAAGTAAACCACAGCTCAAAACAACTCTAATTGACTAATACTTAATGTGATCACAAAAGCAGGAACTTTTTCCTCTCTATACCCAAATAAATATCTAGATCATTTTCATAAGATGCACGTTACCTCTCTCATGACTTCCATCTTAAAACCATGAATTTTTTCTAAAATGAACAGTTTGGGAAAATAAGCTTAAAGTATAATCTTGGATAGTCTACATTAAAAAGAAATTGAACAATACCAAGTCTCACCAAGATTTTCATAATCAAAATGAATTGTTTATTATATGAAGTTTAATTCAGTTGTCCAATATGCATCTAAGCCAGGCAAAAAATTCAGCTACAATAGCCAGAGAGCAACATAATTCGTGCTTCTAGGCAACATTTTGTGATGTTGTTTTAATACAGATAGAAGGCAAGAAATTTCACTGCTGATATTACTGAATGTGTTTTCTTGTTTATAGTTTTGTTTATATAACTATGAGCTGTTCAGCTCTAGGAAACAAACATCTCTTATAGAAACACTGAAACAGAGCTAAATTTATGATCAGCTCAAACAAACAAGTAAGGTCAAGTATTCCTATTTTCATAGTTACTTTAAGCCAAGTAAAAAGCAAATAGATCTTTTCAGTAATACTACAATTATCATGCTCTACTTTCTCCGAAAGACAGAATGAACACGAAAGGTTTGCATTATAGCTAATCTAAGTGCAATTCGAATGTCTGCAGTAAAGGCAACATTTGAAGACACTTTCATAGGAGCTACACTCCAGCTCTATTTTTTCCCCGTTTTTAGGTTGCCTATTTGAGTTCTGAATCCCTCAATTATTCTTTTTGCCTGAAACTTCCCAATTCAGATTATACACTGTACTGTATCACAGTCCACTGTAAGTATGAATAGATACTTTGACCCAGTCTTAGATACCAGAAACAGAAATTAAAGCCACTGATGACAGCAAAAAGACACCTAATCAGATACTATCGAATGTTGTTGCCCATGTAGGTGATGCTATGAAGTCTGTGAAAGAAACATCAAACTTTATGCTGCACATTTTAGCAACTTCTCATTATTAGATCTTTAAAACCTAACCTAAAACTGAATCTCACAGCTGTCCAAACTTAAGGTTTTGTATCTTATTCTGGGACGATTTTCATCCCATCATTAAACAGCACCCCAGATTAGCTAGGTGAGAGATGATCCCCTATGGCAAGCTATACAGTGCTTGTATTTTTATACTTCCCATGTCACAACATCAAGAGTAGAAAAAATTGCTAGACTCTTCATTGTGGGTACAAAATAATTTGACTTATTTCATATGTTCAAACAAGCCTACAGTTGTTTAAGGACCAGCTGCAGGCAAGTAGAATTGCTACTGCCTCTGTAAAACACAAGACAACGGAAACAACTTTATGTACAAAGCTCGCATGAAAACAAAAACACTTCTTGACCTATCTGCAAAACCCTGTTTAGGAGAAACCCATGCTTCCTGAGACGATCTGAAGGACAGATTGAAAGGACTGTGAGAAAGCATGCCCAAGGACTTCTGTAATGACACAACAAGCAGCTTCTGGACTGACTTTTATTAAAACACTTACTATATCAGAGGATGCATCTTCCTGCTTCTGCTCAGAGTGAGAAAAGAAACTGTCATCAGAAAAAATATTATGAATGCTTCACATCTGAAGGCACAAGAGGTCAATTTTCATTCAACTTCTCTCAGAAACAAGATGCAAAAAATCCCTCTACTACTCACGTTCAACTTCTACTCTCAAGGCAAATTTAAGCAATTCTCCAGCCAAAGACAGGTTTTTCTGGATTGTAAAATATTTTTCAAACCTCTTATGCATTATAAACACAGCAGGAATACATACCTTGATTTTGCTATCATTTTTTTCCCCATATACTGATCACTTTTAGAAGAAAGGAATGGTTAGGGCTCGGTTTGACAAAAGAACAAGTACGGAAACTCCTTGTAAGGAACTTGCGGGACAAGATACTCCCATTTATTAAAAAGCATTATTATATGATACAAGGTAAGTTATTCCTAAGATCTTTAAATTTTAATTTCACACTAACAGCTTCAATGAAAGGGAGACCTTATCAAGTATGTTTATCATGTAAAATAAAAGGTAATGTTATGAGCCTGTGCAACAAGACGAGAGCAAAGCAAAGTAAAACACAAGTTGTTTTTGTCTTCTTGAGCTCTGTGAAAGTATTTTCTGATCTGTTCAAGTAAACTGGGGGGGAGGGGGGGGAAGGGAAGAGGAATTGGGGGAAGAAAGTATTTGCACGTTTGCTCTGGATTGGGTATTTCTTTCCTTCCTTAAGTTTTGATTTCAGGTTAGGAATTTTACTCTCCTAGAATTACTTTCAGTACCCTCCACAGGAACTACAACTTTGGTGCACCCCTTAAAAAAATATGAAGTTCTCAGATTAAGCTGCTAGGAAACTTCTGCCAAGCAAAGTTGAATGTCAATGCTACGCTTCCCTCTGGAGATAATCCTGACATAAAAGGAAAAAGCGTAGGGCAAATTATACGTTCATTATTTCATAATGAGATGTATGACCACAAAGATGTTTATTTCAATCTTAATATTAAACAGCCTTCAGCAGAATATTTTTCCTTGCCTCGTTTAAAGAAGTGGTTTCTATGAAAGAAATCTTTGAAAAAGCTTCTTCACAGAAATATTTTCAACGTCATCTCAAGTGTGTATAAATCATTACATTCAAAGGCTGACATTAAAAACAGAAGACTTCTGTGTCTGAAGAAAGACGTTATTCAGAAATAGTGAGGAGAATAATTAGAATTCTTACTACATGCTTTTAAACAATACAGGCTAAACTGTGTATAAAGTCAGAGAAAAAAATGGCATCTTCTTGCATTTCACATTAAACAGTCATCTGACAAAAACAAAGAAACTGTCCTGGGAACAAAAATCCATGACTGTTCCCGCCTCCAAAGCAAGAGCCCTAGTAAGGGTACTGACTTTTTACTCCTTTTCATTTTGCCACAGTAACACAATTTCAAACAGAAACAATGAAGAATGACCCCAGCATAACAGCATAACCCTCTGGGCTTCAGGATGCTTTCCTGGAAGATGTGGCTCTGGATCCACCCACGTACATAACCACAACTAAATTTCACAGTAGCTTGCTGCTGAAAAATCAGCATTAGGTGTGTTCCAAAACACAATTACATGAAGCCCTTCTAAGGAAGCCCCAAATTCCTGGGTTTCAATGAGACTTGGACAAGACATGAGCTGCAAACTACTTATCCAGCCCTATTCAACAAGATGACCACAGACAACCAGGCTGCTATAGAAGTGAATAAGAAGTTGAAAGTAGGTGAAAAGTGAGAATTTTTCCAACATGCACTTTTGAACAGAAGATGTAATTTCTACATCGTCTTAAGCCAGTGTAAGAGACCAGGGTGCTGCAAGGGACAGTCTCACCCTTATCACTGCCTTTGTATCTTCACTGATGATCTTGAAGCCATGTGCCAAGTCAGATCAGTTTACTGATCCAAACTCTAGCCCAGGAATTAAAAAAAAAAACACACAAAAAAAAAAAAAAAAAAACCAACAAAAAAACCCCCACACTTTCAAACATCAGCAAGCTGATCTGACTGCTGATGAAGGCAGGTCAGAAGGCAAAGCCACATTTTGAAGTGGCATCTGGCAGTAAAGTGTGCTTGGGCCAATTAAGAAACTATACGTTGAGGGTACTTGTTATTCTGCTAATCTTGGACTTGATCCAAAAAAAAAAAGGGGGAAAGATAATTGACATCATTAACTTCTAAGAACTAATGCTCATCTGTTCACATGTCTTCATACTAATTATGCAAAGTACCTTGCTTTACAACAGTCTAGCCTGTCACAACTTAGTAACAGACACTGCACTACAAGCCGTGTATGTTGGCAAATAAAGAGAATATTAACAACTGTGCTTTTCTCAACCAGAAAGAACAAATACATTTTTTAAATAATGCCACACAGTATTTTAATTTTTATTTCATTTACGTTTCCACAACATGCTACTTTTTTCTGCATCTCTTGTTGCTAGCTGAATTTATTCTGGCCGCAAGCTTCCTTTTCTTGATGTTGTAATCCAGTGGTACTAATGCAGCAACGATATTAGCAATGCAGCAACGATATTAGCATTGATCCCTGATTGATTGCCAACTGATTCCCACAGGCTGGCTTACCATACGTCTGGGATGGCCACAGCTGTGGTTAACATGCAATTCAGCTGACAAAGGATGTGATTTCACTGTGTTGAGTATGTTTTGCTTCATATTGGCAGATGTTACGCTCCTCCCCCACAAAGGCTAGGCAGTCGTAAAAACCCACACGTGGTAAAGCTTTGATAGATCACAGCAAACGAAGGGAAAAAATCTGAGACCCCCCCGGCAAGATTGTGCAATTCCTCACATTAACACGGTTCATCTTCAGGGAATGACTTGAATAGATTCATGCTGGCTACCCAAGACAGACACTGGTTTTAACGTGAAATACTTTATTTAATACATACATACATAAATAAATAAATAAAATGGAAAGCTAAAACAGTTTATCTTTTTCCAAATCTCACTTCTTGTTAACTTGCTGCTACTACCATCTGTTTCCCCTCTACCCCCAAAAATTCAAGTTTATTTTTCATGGGCCTTTTGTTGACCTCACAGTTTCTACCAGAAACATTATTATTGTCTGCTTATATTAGAGTATGGGGTTTCCCTGGATTTCCCACAGTCTGACATTATCATCATTTAACATATTTGTGAAAACAGAAACCAGAAGTCAGCCCGAGTTAGAGACTCTCAGAATTTAATTAATTTCAAAAGCAGTTTACTTGAAATTTACTATCTAGCTTGAACAGTAACATGCTCTCTCAGTTTTTTGGTTTTTTTCTTAGCTCACCAAAATAACTGTTTTACTGCTTGGCACTCACAGAAGACAATGGCATTCACCCACCTTAAAATACATGACAATTTTCCAGCTATTTTCAAAATTTCTCTACAATGAACATAGGGACTTGACTGTAAATAGATCTAGCCACTTTAAAGACACTTAGCATGTTCAGCAACCGTAAATTGCAAATATTAAAACTGGACATAAAGGAAGAAATTTCAACTCCACGTGCATTTTACAGGACCAAATTCCTTGCTTCTTGACTTCAAATGGACAGTAATACTCAAGTCTGTAATTCAGAGACCTCAAAGCACATAAGAACAAGCATGAACCTCTCCTTACTAAACATTTGGGACTACCTGATGCCTTTTGCAAATTACAAGCTTGTTCAGGATCTTTGGCACTTCAGCACATCTGAACAGTAGCACTATTTATTAAGGATGCACATCAATATTCATACCGGTATTTTCTGTAACCACACTGGACAGTGTAGCCTTTAGGCATACTTGTTTACTGTGAGCAACTCACAGACTGGACCTCAACATCATCTACTGGGCTGGAAACAAAGTGAAGTTCTTCCATGGGTGCAATCAAATGATAGGTTGTCCATCACCTACACACACATACGTGCCAGTTAGACCTGCAGCCTTAACGCGCTCTCTGTTTAACAGGCTGATTTACAAACACCAGCTCTGTATTTTCACTTTCTTAAATTGCAGCATCTTATCGAGGATGCCACCTATTCCTCCCAAAAAACATTATCACCTGAGAAAATGACAATATTTGAAGAAGTAGGAAAGACTAGCAGCTCAAGTGTAATTATTCTGCCATCAGTCAAACTCTGATAAGAAAGACAAGGCAAGCATCTAGCACTTCAGCAGAAATCTGAAGTTAAGCTACAGTGCCTTAAGACTAAATTTACTTGCAGAGCACATTACTGGACCACAACCACTGCAGCCACATGGCCAGAAAGCACCAAGCCAAATGCTTTGCCATCAGTTCAAGCTGAACGATCGCAAAGGGGTAACTTCAGCTGAAGCTCCACAGACAGCTGAGTTAACACAATAGCTCTGCTCCTCTCCTTGGCAGCTTTTCCTTCCCAAGCACTTATTCTACCTTTCTATTCCTATCAACCATATAGGTTGTGCCACATCCCTCTTAACTTTGGCTGCAGCCTAGCACTCAACAGTCTCTAAGCCATCTTAATTCCCTAACGTGGTAGAAACCCATCCATACTCAAGGAATGGGGTTTGTTTCTCCCTTTTTTTTTTTTTTTTTTCCCCTCCTGTACTTCAGCAAGTTAAATTAGCTCTCTCCTTGCATATCTAAAATACAGTGCATTCCTTAAAAAAATTTCGATGAAACAGTGCTATTACAAAATCCTGAACCTCGGCATAATTTCATAAGGAACACATGGATACAAACTGTTAATCTTTCAACACAGACATGTCCCCTACTAAAATTGGTTGGGAAACCACAACAACTCTTTCATCCCTGCACCACCATGCTCCCAAACACCCCACCGACTGCTCCTCCAAAGCCATAGGAAAAAAAGCCACATACTTAACCACTACGTGATTAAAAACAGAATGGTTTAGAGGATGATAATATTAGGCATATAGGCAGAGACAACATAAAAATGAACCCAAGTACTCATTTTGCATTTCCCCACATAGACCCACAGCTAGAACTAATCTTTATTATGTTACAAACATGGGTAATTAATAATGAGAATTTGCCTGCTCTATTTATATAAAGGTAATGCAAAATTGGGTGGCTCCAGAACCCTACCAAATAGAACAAATTAACATTGGTTTTAGATGGCGATATTTAACAAAAGCATTTAATAGAAATTTTGTTCAGAAATGCATGTATTCTTAAGGAAAACACTCCACTTGCCACTAAACACAGACAGATGAAACATGACATCACCTTCTAAAAAGGCATACCCTTTTTCAGGCAATACTCATCTCTTAGTTAAGGGATTTTTTCTTTTTATTTACAAAACCATTCTTTTCTTGCTTTTGTTGTTACAACGCGGAGGGTCGCCATGATAAACGCCAGCTCCCAACACACCATATGGCAGACCAAAACTCTGAAGTATGTGGAAGAACTCCAAGAATTATCTCTGGCCGTTTCTCTATTCTTTATATAGTGTTAAGAATTTTTCCATTCCTGTTTGGGACTTGGGGGCAGGGGGAGGAGGGTAACGGATTGTTTTATTTTTATTAACTGCCTGATATCTGCTGACTGCTTGGGAAATTTATTGCAAACACTGGCCTCCCTGCCTCCATCTGGCCTGAAAAAAAAACCTGCACAAGAACGAATGTTGAGGAGGAAAAAAATTAACGGATGACATGCCTCCTACAAACATGCCAAATTACAGATGCTGTCTGGATCTCCCAGTGGAGCTCAAAAGCTTGCAGATGTTCACAGAGAGTCTGAATGTTCTCATGACAACTCTAAAACAAGATCTCAGATTACAAAAATCACTCATAAAGAGAGAGGCTCGAGTGGAAACCATTTTCTTTCAGCTCTTTTTTTTAGCGTCTTGGTATTTTGTTACTGATTGTGATGAAATTTAGATACTTTCCAGCTATAAACAAATACTAAGCCTCTTCTAAACAAATAAGATTAATTTATTCAGTGAAAAAATTATTTGAAAAGGTCACTTTTCCTTCCCTCTTACGATCAGTTCAATTTCTAACTGCAGGCAGAGAGGGAACATAACCATTACAGAACAGCCATGTTCATTTATTTCAGGCAAACAGAACGACCTCCATTTCTCTCTCACAGTACAGAATTTCTCATTTTACAGGCATATCGTCTGAAAAGTGAAAGTGTTTTTATTCCCTTCTTGTACAAAAGATAAAAACCTTTTTTTTTTTTTTAATTGAAAATCCACAGAAAACAGACAGATTTTAATACCCAAGTAGTTTGGCCAACTGTTTGTCTGCAATTTACATGCAATGTCCCAGTTACTCTATTATCTGACTTCACACTGGTGAATACTTCCATGCATTGTTCTATAACTATTGAAAGCATCAAGCACTTCAGTTCCTGCGTTGTTCTTTGTGATATTATAGAATAAAATCATAGAATCATTTAGTTTGGAAAAGACCCTTAAGATCATCGAGTCCAACCATAAACCTAACACTGCCAAGCCCACCACTAAACCATGTCCCTAAGAACTACACCTACACGTCTTTTAAATACCTCCAGGGATGGTGACTCCACCACTTCCCTGGGCAGCCTGTTCCAATGCTTAACAACCCTTTCGGTGAAGAAATTTTTCCTAATATCCAATCCAAGCCTCCCCTGGCACAACATGAGGCCGTTTCCTCTATTCAGACACTTCAGATAATACCCTGTAGTCTAATCCACACATGGGTACACCTTAAGTCTTTAAAAGGAAATAGAGCTCTAGCAACCTAACGATACCTGAGCTGACACCCGAGCTCCCACAGAGCCAACGCTATCATCTAACATGTCCCCAGGCCCCATCTCTTCTCAAGCACTATCCCCAATATTTCTGAAGCTCAGACAACGTTACTGCCTTCATACCCTCAAGCAATTCTCCACAAGCCACCCAACAGATGCCCACACAAACATGCAATCTCCTTTCCCTCCATAATCCCTCAACTCCTCCCAAATCTCTGCCATCCCTACCCTAATTCTGCTTTCCTACCTTTCACGAGCCCTTTTTCCCTACTTCCAAGGTAGCCCCGCATCCATCCCCTCCCAAACCAGACCCAGGCTTAGCTTCCCACAGTAACACTACCCCAAGCCCACTCTCTCCAGACCAGCCCCTCTCCAAGGTCCCCAAACCTCCCTTTTTGTCCCCAGTCCATCGCAGCCTCCCACACACCCTCCTCCAGCAGGATTCAGGATTCGCCAATCCCTACACCCACAAGGTCAAGTCAGGCCCCTGCCTGCCGTCCTGTCAAGGCCATCAACACTTCTCTCCCAGTAGCCACCTGCAAAATTAACCCCCCTGCCCCTTCTCCCCACAGCCCCAGCCCCACAAATGCTGCTCCTAATGCTCCAGCCCCCCACAACCATTCCAACCTCCTTCATGACTTCAAGTCCTCCTGCAACACCCCCCTAAAGTCCTTAATACCCCCCGCACACCACAAAACCTCTCCTTAATGCCCCCAACCCCTCTATCCCAGCCTACCTCAGCACCTCCAAAGCCCTTAACCCCCCCCCCAACCTTCCCACCAGCCCACCCCAACGCCCTTAACACCCTATTTTCCTCCCAACCGCTACCTTCAGCGCCCACAGCTCTCCGAACACCCCAGTTTCTCCCCCAACCGAACCCCTTAACCCCCCCAAACCCCCCTCCCACACCACCTCCCCCAAAACCTCTACATCACCTCCCCCCCTCCGATACCCCCAGCTCTCTTAGCACCCCACCCCAGCCCCTTCAACGCCCCCAGCCTCCTTCATCCCCCCTGGCCCCCTCAGTGCCCCCCAAAACTCAGCCCGGCCCCACCCTACCTGCCCCCTCAGCTCAACCCAAAGCCCGGCCCGGCTCCTCCCTGTCAGCTCCTCACCCCCCCCCCCCCCCCACAACGCCCTTCCCCGGCGGACTCCCCGTCCCCTCGCCCTCCGTTACCTGACGAAAGCCTCGGCGGCCCGGGGGCGGCGCGGCGAGGGGCGCGGGGGCGGCAGGAGGAGAGCGGAGCGGCCACACAGCGCCATGGCGACAGCGATGCGGCGGGGAGGAGGGAGCCGGCAGCACTGCGGCCGTTGCAGCCCCGCCCCGCTTCGCCCCGCCCCGCGCCGCGCCGCACCACCGCTCTCCCCTCCGTAGGGGGAGCCGCGGTACGGCCGAATCCGCTGCCTGTGATCTCCGCCTCCCCGGCCGGGCGGGATTCACAACACCGACCTTCTTCTTCTGCTTTTACACGGCTTCAACCGCCGGCAACAGCTGAGGGCAAAAACAGCGGGGGGAGACGGATGGCTCCCCCCTCTTCGAGGAATGGGCTCGTCCAACTCATGCCCCCACCCGCGCGCACACCCCCAGCGCAGCGGTCGTTCCACGCCCCCCCCCCCCCCGCCCCGCAGCTCATGGGCGCGTCCAACCCCCCACCACAGCACACACCCCTTAATCCTCCCCCCCCCCCCCGCCCGCCGTGGCGTGAGCTCGTCCGATCCCCCCCCGGAGCCCCGCGGGTCTGTGTGACACGGACCCCCCCGGGGTGACACGGACCCCCTGAGGTGACACGGACCCCCCCCGGGTTGATACGGACCCCCCCGGGGTGACACGGACCCCCTGAGGTGACACGGACCCCCCCCGGGGTGACACGGACCCCCCCCGGGTTGATACGGACCCCCCTCGGGGTGACACGGACCCCCCTGGGGTGTCCCGGACCCCCCCGTCCGTCCCCTCCTCAGCATTGTACCCCTCACATAACGCCCCCCCCCGAATTAACCCTTCCCCACACCGCCGTGCCCCAAGACCGCGGCCGGGCACCCCTCAGGGGCGAGTCGCCAGCACCCCTGCTATCTCCCACGGTCCCTCTCTTGTTACCCCCCCCCAAAACACCCCCCCTTTCCAACCAGCACCCCAAAACAGCCCCCCTTTCCAACCAGCACCCCCAAAACACACCCCCTTTCCAGCCAGCACCCCAAAACAGCCCCCCTTTCCAACCAGCACCCCCAAAACACACCCCCTTTCCAACCAGCACCCCAAAACAGCCCCCCTTTCCAACCAGCACCCCCAAAACACACCCCCTTTCCAGCCAGCACCCCAAACTCCCCTCCTTTCCAACCAGCACCCCCAAAACACCCCCCTTTCCAACCAGCACACCCCAAAACACCCCCCTTTCCAACCAGCACCCCAAACTCCCCTCCTTTCCAACCAGCACCCCCAAAACACCCCCCTTTCCAACCAGCACCCCAAAACAGCCCCCCTTTCCAACCACTCCCCCAAACTCCCCTCCTTTCCAACCAGCACACCCCAAAACACCCCCCTTTCCAACCAGCACCCCCAAACTCCCCTCCTTTCCAACCAGCACCCCCAAAACACCCCCCTTTCCAACCAGCACCCCCAAACTCCCCTCCTTTCCAACCAGCACCCCCAAAACACCCCCCTTTCCAACCAGCACCCCCAAACTCCCCTCCTTTCCAACCAGCATACCCCAAAACACCCCCCTTTCCAACCAGCACCCCAAAGCACCCCCCCTTTCCAACCAGCACCCATCTGCCCACCGCCCCAGCCTCTGCTGACTGTCTCCTGGTACCAGCACAACCACCCTCACGGACCCTTTTTATTCACTTTATGCCAGAAATTTGGCAGGGGGGGGGAGAGCAGAGCCCCCAGCCCCTCGCCCCTCCTGGGAAGAGACCCGAGTTTTGCCTCCTCCGTCCTGCCCAGCTCGGAGGTGCCAGCTTCGCCACAGGCTCCGGACTTGGACCCCCCCCCTTCCCCAGTCTTTCCCATTTTACAGTTATCGCATCTTCCCGCCATCCCCTTGGGCCTGTGTGTTGCATACCTTGCAAAAAAAAAAAATAAATTAAAAAAAAATAAAACCCCAAATGAGGCAGCACACCCAGCATCCAGCACCGTGATTTTAGGTCCCGCACACACCAACACCTCCAAGTATCTCTAATTAAAGGACCGAGGTCAACACGATGCAGGGAAGGATCTGAAGCCGGGGTTTAACGAACCGTGCCGGGGCACACGGCTTGAAACCTATTAATCACGCGTGTCATCCCCCCCCCCCGGCCGCGGGGAACACATCCTTCTCCTCCTGCGTCATAGCCTGGCAGAAAGGAAAGCTGCCCCATGGCATGACAAGCGGTCGAATAAGCGTGAAGGAAAACTGAATTTGCTGTCGCCGCTCTCATCCCACCCCAGGGTGCTTTCCCCCCCCCTCCCCGGCAGAAAGACCAACGTTAATCTGTGATGGCGGAGCTCTCTGCCCTCGTTGCCGTCCCCATTAATCACCCCGGCTCCTCATCCCAGGTGGAGAGTGAGATAAGACCGTTTGTCTGCATCGTATTTTAATTACGCTAGTGTTTGGCAAGCGCAGCATAAAGCCCTAAATCTGCAGCTTTTGGGTGCGATGGAGACGCGGGCTGCTAAGAGCAAACCCCTTTTTGCTTTGCAGTGGACCCCAATGCAAACGGGGGGGCACACGGGGAGGGATTAAGGGCTCTCACGCACACCCCGCTTTTAACTCGGTGCAGGTGCAAACACGTTCCAAAGCGTTATTTCTTTTTTTCCCCCAAAACCAAATTGGACTTTGCTCACTGCCGCGGAGCAGAGAAGACAAGATAAATATACTGGGCCATGACCCAGCTGCCCTGGGGCAACCGGGAAGCGTTTTAGCTGGCCTCACCGATAAAGCCCAGATGGGTTCGATGTACAGATGTCCCCAAGCCATGGGTTACACCACCCAGCCCCGTCTCGTGCGCTGATGGGGAGTTGGCACCATCTCCATCCCGAGCTCTCCCTGTTTTTTGAGCCCCTGGACGTGCTAAGGCAACATCTGCAGCGGGAACTGAAGCACTGAAAGGAAAAACAGACACCTTGGTGTTTGTCAGCATTGCTAAAAACCTTCGGCTTCCCTCCAGAAAGCCCCTAAAACGCATCCCTCCTGCCTCTCTTGTCGTATGCTGAATGGGACAGTCTCCTGCAGAGCTCCTACCAGTTGCCCCCATCCTAGGCTGCGGACCACCAGCCTCCGAAAGGCTTTCCCAGGCTCCATCCGCATCCATCGCTCGTGTTGGGAAGGGGACGTGTCCTAAGAGCGCGTCCTCGCTGTCTTTTCCCTGCAACAAGCACCGTCCTTAACATTTGGGTGCTGTGTTGGCTCCTTCCATCTTCTCCTTGGCATGCAACCGAGACCCTGATGGCCATGATCTATCACCACAGGGCTGTTCACGTGCCCAAAGCCCCAGAAACAGATCAGAAAAGCAGATCAACAGCCTGGAAAACACCCAACAGGGAGGTCAGACTTCCTGGAGAAGGAGCGATGTGGAAGGGGAAGGGGTGTCTGGCAGCATGGCTGGGAAAGGACACAACGTCAACTATTGTTCCTGCTCCCCAGCTTCCTGAGCTTCGCTGTCCCACTATTGTTCCATGTTTTGAAGGCTGAAAAAGCTGAATGAAATCCATAACAATTACCAAAGAAAGGAAGAGGAAAGCAGAGTGCTTTGGAAAAGGGGGAAAGCTGCTGCTGATGTTCCTTGGTGGGTCCTCCTGACCTAGATCTTGTCCAACAGTAAACCACCAAATCTGGGTTAAGTCTCTGTTCACTTGACCTGACAGGGCTCGCTCTCACTGTGCTTTCAGCTTGGGTACCTCAACATTGGCATCTGCCTATGGAAACAGCTGCCTTCGCACCCTCTCCCGTGAATACCTGCTTATTTTTAGTAAATCCCTGCTGCACCGATGGAGAAAACAACGTTGGACACACAGAGGCCAAAAATAGCTGTTGTTCGCCCCAAGACGTGCACCTGGAGAGGTCCTCCATTCCCCCACCCGTTAGGAATGCCTAAACTTCTCACCCTGGGCTGGCGGCTGCTCGGAAGGCTGGAGGCTGCATTTTATTAAAAAATTAATGCATACATCCCGTGCTACCGTCACGTGCACGACCCTCCCCCGTGAAAGGCATGGGCTGCTGGGTTTGTCGGCTGCGGGAAGGCTTTGATGCCCTGGTGCACGCCAAGCAGCCGTCCACAAGCCATCCGGGAGGACTTTCCAGGATGGTGGAACCCCCGGATTACCAGCAGGAAGACCAGTCTCCGTCCCTTGTGTTCGACCAGGCAAAGACAAGCCCAGAAATAAAAGCAGAGGATGGCATGGCATGGCTCCGGCTCTCGCTATGGTGCCAGGCACAGCTGAGATGCAGCTCGTAACTGGTAGCAGTGATAGCGCAACGGCTACAGATAAAAACAAACAGAAAAGCTTTATGGCTTACACAAATCCCACTGCCAGCTTCCTATGAGCCAAGCATCCACTTTTGGGGGCTTTCTTTTTTTTTTTTTTTTTATGCCTATGTAGCATCAAGAATACAAGGAGCCATTTTCCCGCTGAACCAGCACTTTTAAGGAAATAATTCAGACTTCTCAGAGAGAAATAACGAAGGGTGCTATGTTTGCATGGTAAACAAACAAGGTAGTCCCCTGCTGTGTTTCATAAGAATTGTTTTCCCTCCCTTCTGTTCAGATTTATGGGATCCTGTTGCCTTCATGGGATCTCGTAAATGTTTCAGCAGAGTCCACCCTCCAGGCAGTGTCCTGAGAGCAGTGGATGTTCGCAGCGAGAACAAACTTGCTGCCTACAGAGTTCTTAATGAAAAAATTTATGAATAGCACCAGTCAGGGATAAAACAAGACAGTAACAAAAGTTTCCCACTTCTTACCTCAGGAGGGAAAATTAAATAATAAATTATGATGTTGATAAAAAACCTCCTACTCCATTTATCCAAGTTCTTCAGGCTAAAAGATTCTCAAGTTCTTCTCAAGTGCTATTTTGGGAGGAGAGATATTAAGATTTCCTCTACCCTGAAATTATTGTTTTATCCTCATTGCAAAAGACAGCCCCCAAGTCAAAGAAAATAAAAAGGCAAGTTAGTTTTCCAGCAAGCTGAGGTCTGCGTGTTTATACCACGGTGAATCTGGCACCACGCGCCCATGGGACGCAGGGTGGAGATGCAGGAGATGATGGAGACACGACACACCGACATCCTGCAAGCACAGGAAACGTATTGCAAAAATAGCAGTGCTGACCCAGAGTTACCCAGACTTTTTTTCTTATAGCCACTGCTCTTTGTAAAGGAAGAGTTTAGCTAAGAGAGAGATGGGGCTGAGGGCGACTATGAGCTGGAAGGGGTTTATTAGATGTTCTGTTTGCAGTAGCTAACTCCACGCAAGTAGGGAATTCAGTGCTGTTGGTGGTCATTGCTGAAGTTGCCCTTGACTTCTTCAACGGTGGCTGGAGCAGAGAGATGTTGCTGCCAGGTGGGCGAACCGCCGTCCCCGAGAATAGTGTCATGGCTTCTTAACCTCAGCACGGTCTGGGACATCTCCAGGTGCTACGGTATGACACTCCTTGATGAAAAAAGAAACATTATTCTTTTCCAAATTTCTGCCCAGCTTCATTTCCATGGTGTTACTCTGTCTGGCTCCATAGAATAAAACTCCGGTCTCATCTACCCACTCACCGTGTGACCCTGGAGGTTAAAAGCAGCATTTTCTAAAGCTGTTTGGCAACATCAGATTTACCAGTTTGGGATTTTGTTTGATGAAAGAAAGGAAATAATTGTCTGGGGTGATGTGCTGGCTTCTCTCCTCTAACCCCCTGGATGCTCTAGAAAGGCTCTGCAAAGGGGGAATAGCCTGGATATGTCTTAGGATCATGGGACTGTAGGGAAATTCAGGTTGGAAGGGACCTCAGGAGGTCTCTACTCCAACCTCCTGCTCAAAGCAGGGTCAGCCATGAGGTCAGAACAGGTTGCTCGGGGCTGTATTCAGCCTGTTCTTGAAAACCTCCAAGGATGGAGACAGTGCAACCTCCCTGGGCCTCATACCCCAAACCTCAAGGATTTCCCTGGGACCTGGTGGTAGCCAGCACCTACCCACACTCAGCACTACAGCTGTCCTCCTGTTGGGTGGCCACCAGCTCTTGGAGGCAACCAGCCCTACACCCATCTTTTTTCCTTCCCTTTGATATAATCGTTTCAGCCTCAGATGAACGGAGGAAGCCAGGACTTACAGCGCTTGCTGTGTGGCCTCCCCTGTGTCTCATTATCTCCAGGAACAGCTTCCCACCTCTCCCATCTCCCTTCCTCCGGGGCTCAAATGCCTCCCCTCACAGTGCTTCGGTCTTCCAGGAGCCTCCTCTCAACGCTGCCTGGGGATACACTTCTTAAAACAGGATTTAAGCCAACAGCATCTGATTTTACAGCTCTCCAGCTCGCTCTCAAGTCTCTACCTGTTGGCCTCAACCATCAGGCTGGGGAGAGGCTGCAACTTCAGGCAATGAAATGTCTTCAAAGGCTGGATATGTAGGTGAAGAGCATCTCTGAGCCTCTCCACGTTTGGCATGGATCCTCCGCCGCTGGTCCTGGAGAGCTCTGGGGTCCTCCTAAGGGATCCACAGAAGGTGACTAAGAAAGCAAAGTTGTCAGCATGCTTATATTCACTTTAACTCCATTGCATCACTGGAAAATTCTTAGGGGCTCTGTGAAGATATGAATGAGCCATGCTGCGGTGGTGCACCTCTCCTCTCTGTTTTCCTCTCCTAAACAGACTCCCAGGAGCTGTTTCTCACTCTCTGAGACCATTCCCCTCCATCTTTCGCCCACCACTTTTCCCAAAATAACAGCCAGAATTTCTCCTTATCTGGAGTTTCGCACTCTCGGACTCCCTGTTTCCAGCTTGCAATGGTTTCTGGCCCAGAAAGGTTGTGAGCTGACAAGGCCAGAGATGTCAGAAAGGGAAAATCCACTTAAGCTTTTTATCTCCTTTTGCTAACATTTCGTTTAAGTGAGATAGTCGTGCTGTCGACGCCAACGTCTTCAATGGTTTCCCACCCACCTCCATACTCAGTCCAGTGCTGTCCACCACCTTTGCAAGATGAAGGCACCATCAACAGAGCAGTGGGAATTGGGACCTAACTCCTCTTAACCCCTTTCTCTCCTTTTTCTCCAAAGAAGGACATTTATGTCCTCAGACTCCATCACTAATTTCTGTCCTGCAGAGTCACAGCTGCCTTTCCGTCTCCTTTTGAACCTCTTTCACAGCAAAATGCAGCTCCTGACCAGGTTCCCTGCAGAGTTTCCCGGATCTCCGACGAAGCAGTACCTTGCCGACCACTTCGCCGTGCGCTCTGCTTGTTGGATCCCGGGGAAGGAAACAGCAATGAGATCATTTGTAGAGCTATTCTTTTTCTGATTTGGCTGGCCTAGCGGAAAGCCAAGAGTCTGATCAGCAAAACACCACGCAGCGATCGCCTTCACCCTCTGTGATAACTTGAAGTCGTTTTCACTCATCCGTGAAAATGAAGGTGACGATTATTAAAACCAGCAGCACTCCATCCTCCTCCTCCCTCCTGCCTGAGTCCGGAGGGAGGAAGGCTGAGCTTGCAGGCGCAGCCCCGTTTGGCAGAGGGGCCGTGGGAACCGGCGGGGACCCGCCGGTGGGACAAAGCCAGCAGCCGAAGCACGGCTCCAGGCTCAGCTCCCAGGTTTTGTTCAGTGACGGATGGGGACACGCGTATTGTCCTCCCGAGCCATTTATTCACGGAGCTGATGTTCGGCATGGATCCTGGTGTTCTACCGGGCGCGCGCCGGAGGCAGGCTGGGATGCGCTCAGCAAGCATCTCTGCGTGGCAGCTTTCAGGGCTCGCGAGCCGCCGCGTCCCCCTGTTACCAAGACAAATTAGAGGAACACAGTTCATTTTATGGCTTGCTCCGACCGGGTCAGCTTTGAAGCCACTAGCAAAAGGATCCTTTGCAAATCAAATACGTGATTAGGGAGATTTGGAAAGGAACGCGCAGGGAAAAATGTTGTATTTGGTCAATTCGCTGAGCTTCGGCGTGCTGCGTTTTCGCATCTGCAAGCAGAAAAACCAAAACCACTCAGTTATGAAACAAGCGGAGCCTAAAACCCAGCCTTGGGAAGGAAAGCTGCTGAGAGCTTCCCCATTCCCAATTATTGTTGTGAAATACACAGCTTGGGAAAGCACACAGGCGTAACTGGCCATAAATCTTGGTTTACTAAGAAACTCTTCCCTCCCTACCTCTAGGACAGTGACAGCTGCATGCTGGGGAAATCTTCACCAAAAATCAGAGCTGGCGGGCAGGCTTCGGAGAAACTCTATTCCAATACCAGCGAGCAACCTTTATTGTGTTTCATGAGCTAAAGAATCTTAAGAGACTTGAGGGGAAGCATCTAGAAGTAAGACCCAGCCGTGAAGAGCTTACGGGAAAGGCACAGCATTGACATTACACAGAGGCAGCTGCTGAGGTTCCCTGTAAGCTGTGCTTTGGCCCCAAGTCTTAGGAAATAATGGCCCAAAATCTGCTTTTTGGCTGCTCTCCACTGCAGGACTGAATGCTGAGCGTTGGAGGGGTTGGGCTTTGCTGGAGCCAACTTCTTCGTGACTCAAGAAACTTCAGGTCTTGCATCACCCCAGCCTCTTTCAGCAGCTCCCATCAGTTTTCTTCCCAAATTACTGCAGGGAGAGCCGCTAGTCCATGCTGCAGGACAAGCATGAAGCACTTGGGCGGAGGATTATTTTGGATTATTTCACCTTTGCCAACCTCACCATGTTGTCGCGCACACCATGGGCCAAGTTCAAAGATCAAACCCGTGTCTTTCACAAGAAAAAAAATCCTGATTGGATAGGGGCGGCAGCCCTGATTTCTCATCCCTGGGCATGGGCAGGAATTGTGTCACTCCAACCCGGAGCACAAAAGCCTTTGTGGACTCTTTATCCCTTGCACTAAACCGGCACCAGCCTCTACAAGACCATGATTTACAACTTTCTTTCTACCCCGAGGGCTGTCCCAGCCAGTGGGACAGCGATTTGAGCAGGAACAGCTTTCTCAGCAGGCGTTTGTAATGGAGCGATATCTCAGTGGGGAATCCCATAGGCCTTAATTTATTGATTATTATTAGTAGTAATAATACTAAGACAGAAGCAGATAGTTTAAAATACCTGGTGCACAGGCATAGAAAGCTTCCCAGAGCTCGGTCAGCTGGCAAATGGCTAATGGGCTTGCTGCAAAGTGGTGCCACCAGTTCTTTAACCACACAGTGATGTCTTTTTGTATTTCACCCCAAAGACGGCACCCATCTCATCGCCCACATGCAATCCGAGAGGGGCGGTTAAATCCCACGGAACAGATACGCTTGTCATTGTCACCTAAGGTCACTCGGTTTGACGGGCGGCGTGGAAAGGAGGCGGCTGGTTTTCCCGTTCCCCGAGAAACGCAGCGCCGAGCCAGCTGGGCAGCCTCTTCCCAAGGGCTTTTCCCACCGCTTCAGTTCACATTTGCCAGCTTTCCTTGGGGAAGGGGCATTGTCAGCCCTTTCTTGGAAGTCATGTGTGACACCCGGTAGCAGCAGCTGGGTTATTTATGTAGCTCTGCTTGTCGGCTGGAAACACAATACGCAAAATGGTCTCTAGTAACTGCTCGTGCAGGGATGCAGGGCACACAAGCAAAACTGAAATCACAGCTCTCATTTAAGCAAAGGCTCTGCATGCCTTCAAATACCAGGAGAGGAAAAAAAAACCTTTTCAAAAAAATCACATGCTTTTCTTCCTGGCGTCCTATAAGCCTCCTTCAATGGGAGAGTGCAGTGAGTCAACTGCAGCTATTATAATCTTTCCTCATGTAAAAGCTTTCATTCCTGCAGATATTTTAAATGAAAACACAAAATTAATCTACCAGTCTTTTTTTCCCCACCATCCAATGCAGCTGTATCTGAGGTGCAACATGCCAGCACGTGTCTGCCAGCTAAAAGTCCCCCAAACACAGAACACAGCCTTTATTAGCTATTTTAGGCTTGGAGCTGCCTATGCAAGTACTGAACACGTAAGGGAGATTTGTGGTGTCAAAGCACCTACTGGGATCACCCTGCACCGACTGCGGGGAAAAATCTGGCCAAGATTATGTGGACATGTTAAAGTCAGGCTGGGAGGATAGAAAGGACGAGGATACCTGTGTGCCAGATCACAGATACACTATCAGGTGGGTCGGGAAGCAAAATCCATGATCACAGGCTCATGAGAGCATTGGCAGGGATGTGAGAGTCCTGATGCTCCTGTGCAAAAGACACTGGGTGCTCCAACAGAAGGGCTGGTAAGAGATTGTAGGTGGAAAACAGTGCCCCATATGCTACATTTCCCTGTTGGACCTCTGTGGTTTGCTCCCTTGAGTCAAAAATCATTTTTTGCAGCTCCAGTCTTTCCAGGGGCAGTTCTGCTGCCAGTTCCCCCCAGCGATAAAGCTTCCTGCCAATAGCCCTCAGCAGGCAGCGCAAAAGGGGTGTTTAGTCCATAATCCTGCTAAATATGTAACGAAATTTCTTAGTCTTACTGTACAGTAGTTTTTCTCCTTCTTCACTCACAAGGGGTAGAGCATGAACCCTTTGCGATTATCTGTTGGCTCCAAGACCCACGGGGAGGTTGGGCAGCAGCCGTAAGCCAATGCACAGAGCTAGTATTAGCAAATGATGTCCCCGTTCCCTCTTCACCCTAAAGTGGACTTCTTTGCTTCAACGCTCACCACGAGACACGAATCACAGCCGCGCAAACTGGCTGAGTCCCAGCGTTTTGGGAAGAGATGATAACCAAAGCAGCAGGCTCAGCCCCCCGGTTCACAAACAGCAACAGGGGAAAAGCCCCGTGTTTGGTTTCCCCAAGAAACCAATTGCCCGTCTTGGCTGGCACCGTGGTGGCACCTAGAAGCCACAAGAGAGATGTGGGTCCCCGACGGATGGATAAAGATCTGTGCACATCGCGGTCGGCGTGACGGTGCTGCTCCCCGTATCCCCAGCAATGAGCACGACGATGGGGCTCAGCCAGGCTGGGATCTCCATTTTAAAGGCAGGACCTGCCTGCAGCGGTCATGAGCTGGGGACCGGCCAGGATTGCTGAGATGGACCTGCAGCAGATTCCTGAAAAAGGAGCCAATTTTTGCACAACCCGCCGTCCACGTCCCCATCTCGCGTCGCGTGAACCCCCAGGGCTTTGCTGTGAGCCGCGAGCGTGCGGCACAGGCTGCACGAAACATATGGGGACAGAAAGGCAGCCTCAAGTGTCATTAACTGGGAAAATAAATACACGCTAGGTGTCTCGCCTCCGTTGTCCGATTTTATATCTGGAACTAATTTTGTCGTCATTCTGATGAGTGACGAGATAATTGCTGCAGCTGGGCTATTCAGCCTATTCCAAAGAAACCCTTTTTTCATTAATTCAGGCAGTGATTACACACTCCGAGCCAAATTTCTTCTGCATGTAACCCCATTAAGGCAGCGCCTTTACCCTGGGGATGGGCTTAGCCCTCACTGTTTAAATAGCATGTTCGCATTTCTTTGTTCTAGGGGAGACAAAGGAAAAGCTTTTTTCCTAAATAGAAAAAATTAAGGAAATCTGATGTCTTCCTGCACAACACAGGGCACTTAAGATGCAAACACGGACAATTAGAAATGATCCATTCTTGCCCCAGAGTCAGGAAAATGGCCAGATTACTGTCTTCAAAATACCTTCGAAATATTCTGTTTTCTAGAGAGCGCTGGGCGAGGGGAAGGAGGAGCGCGCTGCTCGCCTGGCACAGCAGAGATGCTGCATTTGCATGGCAGATCTGGGGACAATGATCAGAAACTATTCCCCGACCAGCTGGGAGAGATTTCGAGCGGAGGAGCGCTTTATGCAGAGGAGGGGACTGCATAAAAGCGAGACGAGACCTAAAAAGGGAGGAAGGGGGGAAGCTGCCCGGGATAATCACTGAGATAGCATCTGCGGAAATGTCCGCAAAGCCCTTCGTGTTGATGCTCCGTGCTTTTTTCCACACAAACAGCGTGATGCTCCTCCATGCTGCACGGGCAATATAAGAAAACAAGAGAAGGTCTGAGGTCCAGTGATACAAAATGAGATTTCACTGCTGCTCGTTTTCCTAACTGTAAAATAATAACATGAGGAAATAGGATTGTGCATTGAATAGGAAGTATCTGCAAAATGCAATTGGGGTTTGTGTGACTACAATTCCTGTTTCGCCAGCACAATCATATTCACTGTTTACTAGCTAAAAGGAAGCTAAAATTAGAATATAAAACACTGTCCTCCACCGACAGCACAGAAATAAAATTGCCCTATTGTCAAGAGAAGGGCGTGAGGAATCTCCCGTCTTTGACCTTGACTTTGACCTTGTCTGCCTTCTCCCTTGTGTTATCCCGAGCTTTTCATCTAGCGCTTTACCTTGCTTGATCTTTAAAAAGCGAACAATAGGAACCGAGCTGTCAAGTTAAATGGCAATTTATGGCTGTCGCCCACATCGGAAACAAAGGAGTTGGGCTTTTACACCACGGCCTCCTGGCAACTCTAATTTCAAGCACAACCCTTCAGCAAAGTGCTCTCTTGCAGCCCATTAAATGAAAATGAACCACTGATCTCATTAGCAAACACGCTCGCAAGGCACGGCCCTTCGCCTGCCGCCGGCTGACGGCTTTGAACTGCTCTGAAGGCAAATGGTATGATATCTTGCGAAGGCCAAATACCCTATTTTTTGTCAAAAGGGATGTTTTTACAATCAGGTGGCTCATCGGAGATAGCTTTTGTCGTCACAGAGCTGTGTATAGCCCCGTGGGTGAGGAAGGGCAATGTTCACATGGCGCTGATATTCAGTGCAGAGGTACCTGCCTCTGCCCTGTCTCCATGGGGACTTTATGTCTACTTTCAGTGCAAATCACAGCATTTTTTCCCTTCCATTAAAACTATGACAACATCTTGGAAATCTGTGTTGAAATTTTAGCTCACTACAAAACCCCAACAGCTCAAAACTTGCTATGAAACTAAAAGCCCGCAAAATGTACCTTCAGATAATAGCTTGGGAAAGAGGACATTTCATGAAAATATTTTCTTTTTTAACACATCCCTTACACTTACCTCTGCAGCATCTCCACGGGCAGTAAGCGTGCGCTATGTGTCATCCAAAGTCTCCTTGTGACAGCTAGACCCAAGCAGGCTTTACTTAGAATCATAGAATCATTTAGGTTGGAAAAGACCTTTAAGATCGAGTCCAACCATCAACCCAACACCACCGTGCCCACTAAACCATGTCCTGAAGTGCCTTGTCTATGCTTTTGGTTTTTTAACACTTCCAGAGATGGTGACACCACCACTTCCCTGGGCAGCCTGTTCCAATGCCTGACAACCCTTTCAGTAAAGAAATTTTTTTCTAATATTCAATCTAAACCTCCCCTGCTGCAACCTGAAGCCATTTCCTCTCGTCCATGTCATTCCTCTCAACCATGTCATTGCAACTGACCTTCTCCATGAAGAAGAAGGCACAGCGTCCATGTCTCCAGGAGAGCTTTAGGACGAGCTAGTTAGAGCAAGTGAGGTCACTTGGTGTAAAAGCATCCACTGACTTAGGAAACCCTTTGAGTTTCTAAAGCCTGGAGCTTTGCCTTTGCTGTGCCATCTGGAAGAAGCCTTTGCCAGAGTTGGTCAAGTTATCTTTGCTATCATGGACTTAAGAGATGAACCAGAAATATAAAATGAATGGTTTCATTGAATCATAGAATCACAGAATAGTTTGGGTTGGAAGGGACCTTTAAAGATGATCCAGTTCAACCCTCCTACAATGAGCAGGGACATCTTCAACTCGATCAGGTTGCTCAGAGCCCCGTCCAGCCTGACCTTGAGTGTTTCCAGGGATGGGGCATCGACCACCTCTCTGGGCAACCTGTGCCAGTGCCTCACCACCCTCACTGTTAAACATTTCTTCCTTTTATCTAGTCTTTCTAGTTTCATATTGGAAGATCTCACTGCTAACATCTTGTTTCAGGGAAAATACCACGAAATCGCCATACCTCACTTATGCCATCATAAAATGCAAAGAAGACGCACCAGCCTTTGTAAAGCTCTTGATGCAGATGAGGTAAAACTGTCGAAGGGCACGTTGCTAGCATTGCAATTGCATTGTAAACCTTCCCACAATCAAACAGCCACAAAGAGCATCCCCCAGTTCCTCCCAGTATTCAAAAGCAGTTAGAGAACTTTCCTTGGATTTGGGGAAAAAAAAAAAAAAAAAGAAGAAAAGAGGAAAAAATGTGTAATACATGTAAAGATTTTTTTAGGAAGAAGTCCCAAGAGAAAACCATGAACCATCTCCTGGCCACAGAGAGGATTACGGCAGTGAGAGGTGAGGACAACCCCGTGGCATGATGGGGCTTTGGAGAGCGGACACAGAGGATGTGAGGGGGCTTCAGGAGCAGATTACACCGGGCTGGCTGTTCCTCCATTTAACAGGAGGCAAAATTTCTTTTCTCTCTGAATTTATATTTTCCATTCTGCAGTGCATTAAGTTTCTCTGTTAACGCTGCTGCAACACGACCCGACGAGTCGGCGCCCGTCCGCAGAGCCACGCGCTGCTCCGCTTGAGCACGGATATAAATGTCAAGCACAAAAACCACACCGCTGGGGATGCGCCTTTTAAATATCAGGAGCTTTGAAGCTGGTGACCGGTCATTTCTTGACCATGTTTGTAATCTGAAGAAGACTCAGCCAAAGCATAGGGAAGGGCAGACGACGAGTCAGCGGGATGAGACTCGAGTGCCCATTGCATGCGCAAAACCCTCACTTGAGCTGGGTATGTTTTCTCCCTAGGTGGGCTACAAAAGGTTTCTGGAATTAACATTCTTACTAACGTAAATATATCACATTGTTATTAACTTAAAGAACACCTCAGCAATATTTACACACTGGAGAGAACTTTGCTTATGTAGGAAATTCTCTGCACCAGGAAGGTTTTTACCTCCCTCTACCTGAATTTATAAAAAAATCCTTTCTCTTTAGGTGTACCCATATGTGCATAGGTGGGTAAGCCCCCACTTAGATAAGAGCATCAACATTGGAGGCTGGCCCAAATGTGCTATCAAAAAGCATAAAATATTTGAGCCTGGATGTGCGTTGGGTCATGAACTGATGTTTCCACATCTCCAGCGGCTTTGTGCCTCTCGCCTTTGCTGCTGTGGTGCCAGAACTGCCTGTGCAGAGAAATCCTGCTCCGGCTCCTTGCTTTGCAGGCACCAGGAGGCAGCAAATACACAATAAAGGTAAAAAGCCAAAGAGAAAATATATCCTGGCTGGTGCTTTGCCTCCTACGACTGTTGCTTTTCATCCTATCGCTGTTGCTTAGCTGGGAAAGTAGCAAAATGTACCACCATGTTCCTGTTTTTAATTGCAGCAGCTTCTTCCTTCTGGGTCTGCAGACTTTTGCTGGCTCACGCCGTCCCTTTCCTTCACCTCCAGGCAAAACCTGACATTTGCTTTCACCCGCAGCGTGGGATGAAGGCAGATCCTGTAAAGAGCCCTACGCCACAGTGCCAGGGCTGGAAACTCTGCAGAAAATAATTGCCCTCCTGGCTTCTGCATGGACACGGAGCTTGCTTCTGGGGGTACAAAATACAGTGGCTCTTGTGTCACTCAGTACCTTAAAATTCAGTTATTTGGTGTAACATGGGATCTGTGATTTACTCTTAGGAAGGCACGAATGGTTGCACTGGACCAGGGGCTGATCCTGTTAGCTGGTGCCGGTCTCTGCAACAGGCACACGCAAAGTGCCTTTTCTCCAAAGCCTCCCATGAGTGGGAGCTTGGAAACTGGCTGAAGAGTTCTTTCTGGACTGAGCAGACAAATATTGATGCCATCCTCAAAAATACCAGAGGGGCCCATCACAGATGGGAAGCTCCCAAATTAAGTCAAGGGATGAGGAGTCTGTGCGAAGGAATCACCACCGCCAGCAAAATACAGGTGCAGCAGGAGAGGCCCCTGGGGTGAAATCACCCTCCCGTGATGGCTGCATCCTCAAAGCAACACATGGTCATTTCTGGAGGACGGCGACATCGGGGCCTCGCAGCAGACGGTGAGCATTCAGTGATTAATTCTTTCTGCTACATGTGAAAAGCATTTTTCCTTCCTCCACCCCATGCCAAAAAATCACCCAGTTGCAGTGAAAAGGCAAAAGGGTGAATCTAACCCCGGATGGCAAAACGGGATTCCTGAGAGATTGCCTTGGAGAAGAGCATGCCCATCTACAGCAGAATGAACTCACATCACCAGATTATTTTCTTCAAACCTTCCTCAGAAGGTATATAAATTTTGGTATGGCAGACATAGCCACTGCAGAAACGCTGCATTGGATTAGACGTACGAATTACCTGTGCAGCAGATCTTTGCTATTACATAGCTCTTCCATATGCCAGAGAAAGATATAACCAACACCCGATAGTCAGAAGCTAACGAAGCAATATTTATATGGGAAATAAAAAGGGCTTTTAACATATTTTTTAAATGGAAAAGGCGATTCACTACCTGAACAGGTTGCTGAGGGGTGGGTGGGGATATTGCAGCACTGGCTCTGTTCATTGAGATGCCTCCAACCATACGTGCTCTGGTTCCACTACAAGTCACTGCACCTGGTGGAGGGCTCTCACCTCCAGGTCTGGTGCAGAAGGTCACCGAGGTAGGCACTGTGCTTCCAGCCTCTTCCCTGTTATCCAAGAAAACCCACTGTGGATATTTTGCGGCTTGGCTGGATTTGAAAGCGATGCAGCAAAGCAGCTGTGACCCCTGAAACCTCGCAATAAATCAGCTTATCTATGTTTTTATCGCTTCTGCAATGTCCCTGTATTGTGTCATACCCTTTTGGACAGACCTCTGAGGTGTTGGGGTTGACAAGGTTGAGACAGATTCTCTAGGGCACTCCTCTGGCACACAGTTAGACTAAGTCCTAAAATTTGGTGCTGGAATAGATATAACTAAGCCATTCCACTTGCACAGCAAAATTCAGCATCACGACATGGTGACCATCCTCTCCAGAAATGGTCACAGTGACTTGGTATGAGTGAGCAGACCATCTAGAGGAATGCAGACATACGCATTTCAGCCAGATGTCTAGAAACATGGTACTGGGTGGACATGATCTCATGCTTGCCGTATTTCTGGGTAGGAAACACCTTGTCATTGGTAAAGCAAAGAAATAAATGTGAAAGCCAATGGCTCACCTCCCTAAATTTGTAGGCAGACATCACCGTAAGGTCAGGTTGACTCTCAAGGTTGTTTCTGAACCACTGGTGAAATCTAGGACTTACAAAAGGAGGTGGCTACACTGAGTTTGGTTCTTGTGTTTATTTTGAGGTGCATATTTAAGGAGGCTTTCTCCTGGGGAAGGGCTGACCGTGCGGCAGAAGCCGTTCAGTGACGCTTTGTGCCACGTCTTGCCGGCAACACGAACTCTCGTGCTCCAGGTCCAGGTGCTGGGCTGGGATCCTTGGGCTCGGATCCCTGGGGAGCGATCACGACATTTGCGACGGGGGTCTCCACCTGCATGGAGAAAAGGCGTTTCCAGCCGAGACGGGGAGTCACGAACCTGGAGGAGAAGCTGCAAGTGCAGTTTCTAGTGAGAAGCAACCATGGTGGCCCGTGGGACCGCTCCTTCACACGGCTCTCAGTACCGACAGGCAGGTCGAATTAAATCACTGGTGATCCACGGAGCATCGACCTGGCCGTTTCTTTTTCCTGCAGGAGGCCCTAGCTCAGGTCCCGGGGCCCCTCTCTGAAACATATACAGAAAATACACACCCGAAATCTCTGGGCATTTGCAGCTCATAGCGCTGGGAGGTTTGCTCTGAGCAGAGGATCAAGCTCTTTCTCCATTTCTCTCTCTCAGGAGGTACCTTAACAGCTATCGACTCGGTAAAGCACAAAATGAACTAAACGGCAGTGCTGTGACATATTGGTTATTCCTCTATTTACTGTTTGGTCTCACTGTGGACCTTGAGCGATGCCAGCTGCAAACAGCAGGATTGAAATAACGTTCGCTCGCTCCCCTAAGCTCCCTGCAGCATGTGCAAAAGCCCTGAGGAGCCAATCCTATTTTTTTTCCTGATTTATATTAGGAAAAAATTATATTTCCTCCTCCCCATGAAAATTATTATCCTTCCAGCCAAGAGCTGAGCACAGCTCTAGGGATGCCTTCAGGATGGCTGAGTCCGTGGCCAGAGTTAAGTGGGATGGAAATGCACAAACTCTTTAGGATTCTGCCTGAATTCTCCCGCCGTGTAATTCAGCTTGTCGGCACAGGGTAATATGAGTTTCACTAACTTGATGAATGTCTTAGATCATCTGCAGACTAAACAGATGCTGTGCTGAATAAATACACCTATAACTTATTCATTTTAGTGTGCTGAATGGCATCCTTAGTGCAGCTAGGGAGGAGGAAAGTGGAGACACTTACTGTAACACACTGCTTGAAGAGGACTGCCCTAATATTGATGCTGGATATTGCATCTAGAAAAAAAAGTTAATATGCACCTAAGCTTCTAGGCCCATTACTTTTTTTTTTTTTAGTATTTCAGCCTTATTTCCAAAGCACAACACCCCCCTGGAATAAATCACTGCAGGAGGCAGGACTGAAAACTAAAGGTGCAGTGAAAAGCAACTCGTATTTATGACTCCTTCTGATATTGCTGAGGTCCTTTTAAGGTGCTAGATTCGTCTTCCCAACACAGATGTGGTAGAGATGCTGTCATCCCCACCTTACAGAGTTGGCTCAAAGGTGTTTGAAACAAATACCAAATTTATTTAAGCTTCAAGCTCTCATGGATTCCCTTAGAAATTAGCGCTGAGTGGCCTGCTGCAGCTGGGTGGGAACTGAGCTTTCATTGCTAGACTGGTTGGAGGCTAAAATCATCTCTGCTGGAGCCATACCTCTGCAGGAGCTTTGCAGGGATTGAAAATCCAATTTCAAGTTATTCAACCATTATGAAGCCTTTAATGCTTGCAAAATTCAAGGTAAAAAAGAAAAAAAGAAAGAAAGAAAAAGAAACAAGGACAACACACCACCAGCTTCTCTACTGCTGTGACAGGATAAACAAACCCAACAAGGTAAAGTAATCAGGTATGTGTCTGCCAGGCCACAGGGCACAGCACATCAAATACAGTCAGCAACTCACTTTTGGCATTGATCTCCTACAACTCCCTCGGGATTAGAGAAGCTTTTCCCCATCCTTGAATCACGAGCAGTGGCACAGACACGCTTGCAGGGTGCAGAGGCGGTGGGAATGCATTTTGCTGCAGGACAGAATAGCCCATGCTGTAAGACTGGACACGGATTTCAGTTTTGCGGGATAGATTTTCAGCTGCAGGAGCAAAGCCGAGCAGTAATGACTCATTGTGCCCAAGAGCCACGGCAAACGCCGTGGGCTGGGCCAGAAGAGACGTGACCCAGGGGAGTCAGTTTGGGCTATCCAGCCAGTAAGTGGTTGGGCTGGTTGGAAATATCATGGGCTTGCTTTTGAAAAACCCTGGTTCACCTGCATGATTTGTTCAGCTTTGCATCTGACACCCATAGTGAGTCTACCTCGAAGCTAAGGATGACGTTTCTGCACGGTGAGACCAGGGTTTTTGGAAGAGTTTATGAGCAGCCGCCAAGTCTAGGGGCTTCTAGCTTTCCCAGGGAGAGGAAGGGGGAAGCGGTTTCTGGTTTGCAATGAAAACTCCAAAAAAAAAAAAGTTCATCTTGCATCTCTTCTTCTCTCTGCCACGTGGGACTGGACCTCCGCGGTGGCTGATCTGAGCCATCCTGGTGACTCCTGCACATCCATCTCCAGTTCACATCAAGAAGGACACCATTCTCTTGAAGCAGGAGAGTCTGAGCTGCATCCCTCCACTTGGGAATGAATTTCTGATGGGTTGTGCCGTACAACAGAATGACAATGTAGAAGACGGTTGTTCTCCGCTTTGGTTCATTCAGTTTGAAGACGATTTGTTACAGCTATTCCTGCAAAACAGCATGCACGCACCTTGTCTGTACCTTCAGGTACCCAGCCAGGAGGGACAACCTGGCTATGCCTTGTGCCACAGCATCCCACAGATCACGATGAACCCTTTCATTCCCACCAAGACTTGTAAAGGCCTTGTACAGCCTGGGAAGATGGGGGAAGTTCCTTTTACATACAGGTTAAGTAATTCAGGATTTGGTTCTGACGCTCTGCTTTTAACAGGACGTTGGATTCTTGCCTCGTTTGCACCGGAGTTAGCAGCGTTGGCATGGATAATTCACAGTCCTGCTGTGTTGGCTGGTTGTCACCTCTACACGTTTCTCATAGACGCTTCGCCTTCCACTCCAGCCCTCTGCACTGCCTGGCTGTGAGGAAAGGGGGATGTTGGTTTGGGGTTCAAATCACCCGATCCTGAGGACATCCCACGAGCATTGAGGTTTATTCTTTCTCCTTGAGTTCAGCTCCCTTTCGGGGCCATCTTTCTGCAGAGATTCGCTGTCTCTCAGCCCTAAACTACTTCCCTACAATGACGGTCCTGCAGAGAGCCCTGGGCTGATTGCAAAGGTGAGGAGAACGCGGAGCAGCTCTGCTTTGAGTGGACAAGTTCAGACCGGAGCTTCTGAGGTTCAGATCTGCTCCTGTCTCTGCTAACCGCACTAACCGAGGCTTTGCCAGGAAGCACGAGCGCCCGAGCGGCAAACGATCCATCACTGCGTGGCAAATGCTTGGCTGGGATCTTCAGTTTGATTTTGGATACCTGAAGGTAGAAACCAAAAACACGATGCAATGTCCGTCGAGCCCATCCTGCACCACCGCGAGCCGGGTCCATGTCCCAACCTGCAAGTCTTTTTAGCCTCGTCACCGTGGTTAATGAAGACAACCATCCTGGCTAGGTTGCCTCTTGTATACTCCTCAGGCATCTCTGATTCCTATCTCACCACCTGGACGTTTGACAAATCCTCATGCGCTCTTTGAAGTTCGATGGTAGGCTTGTGCAGAAATCTCAGCCGTATTTTCAACTTCTGCTGGCGATACCTGGATCCTGAAGAAAGATTTGGTCTCCGTTGGACCTGCAGAGAAGGGATTCACCGTAACCGTTTCATCCTGCAGGCTCAGACAGTTTTTCTGCTTGGCTTTTGTCATCTGTCCATGCATCTCCCTTCTCCTCTGCTGCCAGGATCTGTACACCCAGGCTGCTGTAGGCAGTGTTCATAACTGCCAAAACCAACTCAGGCTTCCTCTAGGAAAACAAAAGTCATTAAAATTAATAATAACCTGCCAGGAACTCATGATACAGTGAATCAGCACTTAAACTCAGATCTCGCTAGGCCTACTGCCTGGCCTCACAGGGCTTGGAAGTTGGAAGAAACAAGTTTCAAATAATTGTGTGTTCATGCCTGGATTTTAATTATATCCACATGCAGACACCATCTGACCTTTTATGAGCACCTCTCTTAAAGGCATGAGTTTGGGATAACAACAAAATCCAAGGGAGGCAGTGAGTGAATTATTTACTTTACTCCATCCATCCATCCATCCATCCATCCGTCCATCCATCCATCCACATACAAATTATGTTCGAATGTGATTTCAAGACCCTGTCTCTATCTTTATTAGAGCCAGCTCACCCCAGCCTAGTAAATCCTATATAAAGGCAACGGGAGGAAAGCCAGCCCTGAACTGCAAGGTCTGTAACAAGCTCCCAGACAGCTGCTCTGTAAATCAGGGGACTTGCATGATCCTATAAATCACGACCGTGATTAGGGTCAGAGGCTGCATGTGCTAGACAAAGTAATGCCCAGGACTGCTCGGATCGCTGGGCTCCCGCGGGAAGAAAGCCAGCGTTTCTCTCCACAGCAAATTGCAAATTACTGGGCTCTGCAAAGTCCTTGTCTCAGAGGAGTCCAGCACCAAACAAAATAAATCCTGGTCTTTTAGGGATTCTGCTCTCACTTGATCGAGATGTCTGTCTCTAGAGGAGGAAGAAAAAGAGTTGAAAAAGAGTTGCGTTGCCAGATTTAATATCGTATAATGGCTCCACTTGGAAGCTGCTCAGGGCTTTGCAATATAACTAGCAATCCTGGTGAAGATGGATTAGAAGTCAGAGTGCAGGTGAAGGGGGTGAGCCATGCAAAAGAAAAGTAGTTTATCCACATTTCTGAGGCCCAATAACTACACAGAGCCATAAATTATAATAGCTTCCACGCTAGTATCAGCCACCCAAGAGTCTCAGCATGCTTGACACGCAGCAAATCACTGACACGTGGCCCTCTTGTCTGTCAGATAAAAATCACTTGGTTCATTTGAAGCCAAGGAAATAGGAATACTACAAGATTAAGCCAACTTCAGTCATGTTCTCATCTGCTCAGCAAATAAACATGGCATCGTTTTCATGTCACTGTTTCTCCTTAAGGCACCGAACTCATCTGTGAACATCACCCACCCGAAGGCGCAGGATGGGTGCCAGGCACAGCCCGAGAGGACACAGACAACCAGAGATGCTGGATATTCCAGAGAAGACGGGAATATGCAGTGGGACTTGATTTATTTGCACAAATACTGAGCAGGCACAGCTGGCCCAGGTGTGTTTCTGGTTATACTCATCTGCAGGGTTATCCTTGGGCCAGGCTTCATAGGCTATATGGAAACCAGAAACGTGCTGCCTGTTTATTATCTTTACTTTCGTGTTTGTTCAACACTCTACCAGGAAGAGCTGCAATTCTCTGCATTTAATGTTGGGCAGGTTACGTCCTCCAGTGTAATTTCATTAGCTTCTCTGGGTACTTGGAGCATGAATTTGATCGGTTCAAAGCTGTACTGGGTTCGCCAACCGGATAAACAAGGAGGGAAAAATTGATCCATAAAGGTAGCAGTGAATTTGCTGCAGCTGAATGCAAACTAACACAAACAGCCTTTTAATTAGCTAGAGAGATAATGAAATCACTCGGTCATGGAAGCATGCACACGTACACACACAGACATATACACAAGTCCTCTTTTGGAAGGTCTACCCAGGGTCACCAGTGAAAAACACGGGGTATCCTGCAGATCTGCTCTATAGGGTGCTAATAATTTTGGAGGAAGGAAGATCCATAGGTGCCCCAGATGGAGTTTAACCCCTTCCAGTGCTTCCTAGGAGCAATCACTGATGCTCTGATCTATACTGAGCATGTGAGACCAAGCTGGAGATTTGCAGAGGACCTGAGAGCAGCAGGAACTTCATCCAGAGTATCAGGACCTGCCTTGCTTGCATGCTACCCTCCCTCCACAGGCTTTCATTTTTTCCTGCTTGTAGTTTAGGATCTGCAGCCTCATGAGGCAGCGCCGTGTCCCTGCACATCTGAGCTGTAACCTGGTCGGTCCCATCTTGCCATCTGTCTCTCCTCTCAACCAGTCTCTCTCTCCCAGCCATGCCCATCTGGCAGCAGTGTAAGCTGTTAGCTGGTGGAGACAGCTCTGGCCCGTACCCTCTAACCACTGCCCAGCAGCTTTTATATTGACATACACGACAGTATATTTACGTGTCAGCTCTAAAATGAAAGCTGAAATCCCCTACAACTGCGTGGGTCAATCCCACAGGTCCAGCTTTCAGCCTTTTCACACCCAACTCTTGTAAAACACACTCCACCACCCCAGCAGCGTGGCTCAATGCAGCGGTGCGTGAACAGTGCAGATGATGACCTGAGCAGATGTTTCGCTTCAGAAAAGCTTTGCAAAGCCAGCAGGCACCTTACACCGCTCCCCATCCGCGGGGCTGGACTGGGAAAGGCTGGGCTGCTCCCTCTGGGAATGGGGACATCCCATGCCAGGTCCTGCTCGCACAGAAGTTGTCCCATACTGATGCACGACTCTTGGGTCTGTTTGTTGGGGGAGGCTGTTGAACCCTACAAATGTAATCAGTCCTGGAGAACAAGCAGAAATTCCTGACGTTTTGCCATGGACAATATATGCATTTTCTAATTAAGGTTAAGCATTGGAAAAAATGGACTCATGGATGGATGTTTGCCTGGCAGATGAGAAGGCAGGGCAGAAGCAGTGATAGGGATGTTATTCTTAATTTAATCTGTTGCATAAAGAGTGACCACACATGACAACATAGTGGCATCACACAGTAGTAATCTCTTGTGACAGACATTGCAGAGTGTTATATTATGGCATTAAGAAGGGACTAGGTGACTGAAAAGAAGAGACAATGGGGCTTTCAGCTCCATTTTGCCACTTCGGAGCTCACTGGTGAGAAAATGAGAAAAGCGATGGCTGCACAAGGCTTTAAAAGCAGGGAAACACCCGGGCGAGCTCATCACACCCCGTAACTCCTGGGGCGAAACTCCTACCATAGCACCAAGCTTGTCCAGTTAGTCCGTCACCTCCTGCATGGCTCACCCTGTACCTGCTCCGTTCTGCCCCATTCGAATGTCCTGTTTAGGGGAGTTAAAATCATCACACTTTTAATTTTCTCCTGCCAATCTCAAGAAACTCTTGATCTGGGCAATGAAGACTCCTCATTTATGATCACAATGAGCTCAGATGTTCCCAGCTGCAACAGGACGTCTGCCTACGGCCAGAAAAAATCAAGGGATAGAGGAGCTGCTGCAGCAGCCCAGGTCCATGGCTGTCGCTGTCAGTACTTCTGTCGGATGCTTCACAAGAACAGACAAGGTGCTTCTGCCGGAAGGTTTGTTTGGTGGTAAGCCAGGAGTTTTTACATCATCCTCCTTCTTGCTCAGCTTTGTGGAGCACCTAATCATCGGACATCTTCGGAAGGGAGACCAAATCCTGGAAGGACAGATCAGTGGTGATGACAAGCTGAGCCTAAGGAAAGCTCCCTATTAAAAGCCCTTCTTGTCTTGAGGAACTTTAGCGATGTCCCTCATGGCATTCCACCAGAAGGGAATCCCAAAGCACAGTAGAAATGACCACCACGTAGGAATCCGCTCCACCACCAGTGTTTTCAAAACTGCCTCCCTAAATCGTGAAAATGCAACCTCCTCCTGGGAAAGGCAGAATTTGATAACCAGCCCAAAAACCTGTTACACTGTCATTCATAGTCACGATGAAGAGAACTGTGTCCAAATGAAGCCACAAATGCAATTCATATCAAAGGTTTTCAGGATCTGAAGTCTAAATTCAACACCTGAAATCAGTAAATTGGAGTCCCTGTGGTTTTCCAGGCCAAGATCTGGTATTTCTCACCAACCTCAGCCAGACTCAGGTTATTCCAACGTGGACAGTGCTAACGACGAGGGCTGTGTTGCCGGGGGTGAGAGGAGGAGGAAGGATGGTGGTACACAAACTGCTTCCCAGGAGGACGAGGCATCACTCATTGCAAATGCTTCGCTACAGATGTTGATAGCACAGTCAAGCGGATGGGTGGGTTTACAAGACGAGAATTGCACGACAGGAAAAAACAGCATAAATGAGCAATTTTTAAGGAGAAGGTTTTTAGCGGGGTTTGTGGATGAAGCAGGAGTGGGTGCATGCACAATCTATGTGATCCAAGCAGAGAAAGGACGGTGTGCGGTCCAGAACCCTTGGAGGTAGCCAGCTATTAAAAACATCAGTAGTCCCCAAGGTTTCAGGTGATGGGATGCCTTCAGATCCCTCTGATATTACTCACAGCCCGGGTTTTGGCATCCCACAGCTACTTGCTTCTTTAGGCAGAAAGGGAACAAACTGTGATGGGCTGCTCTTCATCCCTGCCGGTGGGAACAGTTGTTAGACCTGATCTAAAAGGGGATGGAGGAAAAGAACAGACGAGGGAGGCGGTTTTGGAGGACCTGCCTCTTTCCCAAAAGCACCACAGGACTATAGAAGAAATAAAAGAAATCAAATGTCCCTGCAAGGCTGGAGAAGTTTTTTCAAACTTACTGTTTGGAGAGGGGAAAAACATATATTGTTTGGTTTGACTCACGCCAGGACCATCTGGGATCTGAGCACGCCGCCCCGAACCACCACGCACGTCGCATCGCCAGTGCCTACGGCTTTGCGAGATGCTCCGGTAACTTTGGAGACAGGTTGTTCCCGTGAGGCTCAAAGCGCTGGTAAACTGGGACAGCAGCTGAGCAGCCTGCACCTATGCTTCAGAGCAAAAAATAATCCAAAACAGGCACAGTCCTAGCAGGGGATGGGAGAGGGAGACAAAAAGGGAAAAAGACTTTTCCAGGCACAGAAAGCAAATGGAGGTGGGCAGCACACTGCTTTCCCAAAGGATGCTTGAAAAGATCTTGCGCACGACACCTACTCTCCTGCAGGGTTATTTCTCATCAATTTAAAATAAAAACTCCTCCTCGACACCTTTTTTCCTCCCTTTGCTCCTTCCCATCCCTCAAAGCCCCTGTGCAATTTTGCTGGATTTGCAGCATCTTGTTCACTGCGGTCCAAGGAGGTTTGAGTGAGCGTGCAGTTCCTGGGCAGATTTAGTAAAGACCAGCTATTTATCATTCTCCTGGCTCTTAGGAAATGCAGACAAATCCACCCTCCAGTCAGGCTTATTTGTGGCCTTTTATGTTGCATTTTGGAACATGTTATTCTGTGTATTTTTGCAGGAACAAGAACAATCTTAAAGAAGCATCAAATAATGAATTGCCCTAAATAACAGCTTTGCTGATACTACTAATGACTAGAAATCCCATCATCTTTGGTTAGAAGTACAATAATACATAGTTTACTTGTGGATGTTTTAAGTACGCATCAGCAAAACATCTGGCAGTTTAAGTTAGTGATTAAATAAACTGCTGTGCATCTTTTAGGGTGATAGTTTTAAAGAGTTACTGTTTTGGTAAATAACCCACAGACACAAAATAACGTTACATAAATAAACATACTTAATCTTTCATCTTCCATTTTTTTATGCCTCTTCACTAGCTGGCATCTGCAAAAGCAAAAGTGCATTTTTTTATTCTCCCATTAATAACAGAGCATAAAACATAAAGGAAAAATAGCTCCAGTACCAGCTGGGTACAGAGGGACTGATGCCAGTGTGGAATCTGGGTTGATTTACGTATACTGAGACTTTTCAAGTGACAGATTAATTAGCTTGATAATAATTCACTGAAAGCAGGGAGAGCTGGAGATGTCACACTCCCCATACTCCTCCCTCTACACGTGAGAGCCAAGGGTTATTCTGCTTACTTTGCTCGGATGCTTTCTGGGGTTGTCCCACCAGCTTTGGAAAAATGAGGGGGGGGTTTATCACCTTCTGAGCACAGACCGCCTGGTTTCTCCCCAAGCCGGTTAGATTCAGGAGTGCTGGTGCCTTCAACAGCAAGGCCCCTTCCAAATTTCAGAGAATAAATGATGGTTGCAATTACAAAAAGAAAACAGCACAAGAAGCCAGTGAAGGAACTGTGAAATGAAAGTCAGTTTTATTTTTTTGATTTACATTTGCACAGGCCAAAAAAGGATCGTGTCTGGTTAAGAACGTGTAAGCGAAGATCCATCACGGAGCTACCGTCATTAACTTGTGATGTTGAAATGCAGTTCGGATGATGACGGTAGCAAGATAAGTGGAACATAAATAATGATGTGCCCTATAAATAATCCACAGGAAGCCCTGCTTCCCCACCTCCACGGGAGCTGCAGAGAGGAGATCTGCGCCGTAAGCATTAATCAAACCAAAGAACCAGGGAGGCTGGTCTGGCTGGTGGAGACATTGGCTTGTGGTCCAGCGGATGCCAACCCTAGCCATGGTCCAAAGCAGATTTGGATGGAAGGTGGATTTGGGCGAGCAGGGCATGGACGGGAGGTACGGGGGTGAGGTCTACAGCCCCCATGGCTCCTCTTCCCCATCCTGAGTAAATCACGGGGTGTCCCTTGCAGACAGTCTGGTGGCTTTTATGGAAAACAAGTGCTGACAGCTTCCCAATGTAGCGTGACTTGCAACCACATTGATGGGGAACCACAGGAAAAATAAAAGAAATCAAGAGTTTCTGGACTTCCAAGTTAGTGTCTGGGATCTTCAGTTAGTTCAAGCGAAATGGGGTGGGGTTTTCTTCAGGTCCCTTGGTTTTGGCTGAGTCTCTGATTTCTTTTTATGGTGGAGCTCTACCGCATTTGCCTTCTGCTTCTCCGAGGGTGCTGGAGGAAAGGGGTGAGAGGACTGGTCCCAGTAGAGCTTAGGGGTGAGCCCTTAGCTGGGCCCTCCAAGGACCTCCGAGGACCTTCGAGGACCTCCAAGGAGGGGAGGCAGAAAGGCGCACACAAGTCATGGGCAATTCTGCTGCTGCAATGCCTGTAGATATTAACCCTTAAGCACCACTTAGCTGAAAATTTCCAGTCTTCATTGCATTGTCTCCAATGTATTCAGTCTTTACTGCATGGGGTTTTTTAGTCCATGTGGAGCAACATCTTCTTCAATTCCTTTCTTTGACCTTTAGATACCGGAGAACCCTGACAACCTTCCCAGCCCCATTTCTGAGATGCCTCCCCACAACTGATTTTCCCATGACCATCATGATGAGAGATCCCTGGCCTTCTGTCGTGGTTTAACCCCAGCCAGCAACTGAGCACCACGCAGCCGCTCACTCATTCCCCCCACCCAGTGGGATCAGGGAGAGAACCGGGAAGGAAAAAAAAAAGTAAAACTCATGGATTGAGATAAGAAGAGTTTAATAGGACAGAAAGGAAAAAAATAATAACGGTAATGATAAAAATAATAAAATGACAGTAATAATAATAAAAGAATTGGAATATACAAAACAAGTGATGCACAATGCAATTGCTCACCGCTTGCCGACCGATGCCCAGTTAGTTCCCGAGCAGCGATCCCCTCTGGCCAACTCCCCCCAGTTTATATACTGGGCATGACATCACTTGGTATGGAATACCCCTTTGGCCAGTTTGGGTCAGCTGCCCTGGCTGTGTCTCCTCCCAACTTCTTGTGCCCCTCCAGCCTTCTCGCTGGCTGGGCATGAGAAGCTAAAAAATCCTTGACTTGGTATAAACACGACTTAGCAACAACTGAAAACTTCCGTGTGTTATCAATGTTCTTCTCGTACTAAATCCAAGACATAACACTATACCAGCTACTAGAAAGAAAATTAACTCTGTCCCAGCCAAAACCAGGACACCTTCTTCCCCATGCAATCATGCCTCCAAAAAAATCAACCCATTTTTTTAATTTCCTTTGGCACCAGCTCCACAGATTTCATTTTCTCTGAGAGATCAATATCCAAATGTCTTTGTGATTATTGCAGCTTCATGAGTCTACAGCTGGAGGTCACCTCCAGGCTTGTTCATAAATAAATCATAAAATGATATTATTTGTATAGTGTCAACAGTGTGACAAGTGCAACATAAGGCAAATTCGCTGTGGCAGCCAACTTCCAATCTGTTTTCTTCCTGCAGATTTCTGATCCAGCTAAACGGAGTGCTCTCTGTGCAATTGCTCAGCTCCTCCGAGAAGCGAGATTTAACCTCCTTGCAGTCAGTGGGGTCTCGCCATTGATTTCCAGCCCATCCGAGATTCACCCCTTGTGTCTCATCTCCCATGTGAACGTGTCGGGAACACCTTTGCAATCTCATTTTCCCCGCTTCAACCATCCAGCCTGAGGACTGACGTCTACGATCGTGGCATCGGCTGATGGTCAATTTGCCTGGCTGATAAACAACCATGCCGCAGCCGTGAAGATGTGTCAGTGATGGGAATGAGGGTTAGAAATAGCTTGAGGTTTTCCATTTCTCACCAATCTGCCAAGAAACGAAGGCTGCAGCTTCTTGCCTCTAGCATCGTATGGGAGTGCCCAGACCCTCTGAGCCTGCACAGGCAAGGGAGCAACCCTGGAGAGCCAGGATTCAAAAGAGCATTTTGCTCCCACTGCATCACAAATGGCAGGGCAAATAGAGGCTCCAATTAGGCAGAGCCTCAGCTGGCCAATTAGACAGACACTTCCAAGGAGTTTTTCCCACTGAATAAGTTATTTCTGCTGCTAGGACAGTCTCCTGTGAGAGAGAACAGCGGCAGATTGCTTATTTTAATTGCTTCATTTAGTCCGTGTAAATATTATCACAAAGTGACCTTTAGCATCTACCAGCATGGTGTGAAATCCTTCCCTGCCCAAAAAACTGTTTCACAGAGCATCTGAACCGTTTACCTTATATTTAAATCACCCAGGAGCTATTTCACTCTGAAAGGGCAAGCTGGGCACTTTGAAATAACTCGTAAGCAAACATGCAATTTAGCTAGAGAGCCGGCCGTGCTTCTCCTCCGTGACGGGTTTGCACCAAGAACGGATGAACCCAAAAAAGGGCTGTAGCCCGAATTTCACAACTCCGGCATCCCCCACAAGCAGATTTCTCAAATAGCCCAGCCGACCACATGCTTCAGCTCCCAGTCGACTAATATTAATTGAGAGCCGCTCCTCCTCCGTGGCTGCTGGCGTACGGCTCCGCTTGTCCCCTTATATTTGAAGGCAGCAAGCTCTGATCTGAAGGCACCCGGACTTGTAAGCTCCAGCCAGATGAGAGCATCTCCGGAGCAGAACTTGCTTTGGTCCTGTTGGCTTTGGAGGAAGGACGGGTCTGTGCAGAGAAACTCTGTCTGCAGTGGCCTTGCCTTCAATTTGGGGGAATAAAAAAGCAGGCTATATCTGCAGGATACGAGGCAAATCCTTCAGATCCATATTTTCTCCAGGTAGTAGTTCTTAGTGGACCAGGTTGAAAAACTGGCTGAGGCAAATCAAAGAGGTACATTTCCCTGAGACTGAAGATTTAATTAAAATCCAGCTTGTAAAAAAAATCTAAAAAGCTCACAGTGTTTTAAAGGTATCAAAACAGAACATTTTAACATTTGAGAGTGAAGCCTTTTCATTTTTCGTTTCAGAAGGGCTTTCTATTTCAGTGTCTTACGCACTGAAAAAGAAAACAGTCAAAATAGAAACAGAACATTTTGATTGACCAGAAGGTTTGGGGGATTTTCAGTGGTACTCTCCAGGAGAGGTTGCAATGTTTTCTCTGACTCAGAGCAAGAACCTGATTTGGAAGTGTGGCATTTTTTCATGCTGAAATTGTGTCCTCTCTGTAACCCACCGGCGATTAGAGATGATTTACATACTGGGCTTGAGTGAAACGCAGTGGAGGAACACCACCCAGTCATTTAGGGCAGGAAAAAAAGAATATTTTATCTAATCAAGACAATGATGGGCTGGGAAGTGGCCTGGAAAATTGGGCTTCTCATCTCCAGCTTTCGGAAACAATGCAGAGATCTGTCAGCACCGTCACGCCATCGAGTCCTCAGCTTCATCCAAAAGCAGTGCATCCCGCCACATCCCCCAACGCGACGCCGAAGCGATGTCCTGTACGGGCTCGGGGGACACGGCGCAGAAAATCTGCTGTCCCAGACTGGGTTAATGGGGACACACCTGGAGCAACCAGTTCCCTCCCCTCTTCTCTCCATCCACAGTGTCCCAGGGCTGTTGGCAGCCACGAGATGGTCCCTATGTATTTTCTTCCTATAAGACTGAGCTAGAAAGAAAAACAATTCTACAGCCCTGACTTTTTTTTTTTTTTTTTTTAACAATCTCGATGCTACCTGCATTGCAGTTCTGCAAGTTAATCTTGTGGATGCTTGCACACACACGGAGTCAGTATCGGTACAGTCTGCACATGAAAACAAACCCGCCGCGCTGACGGCCTGACTCACTGCTGGTAGGAAGGGAGGCTCAAGAGAGGGAAAAAAAAAACCGCCAGAGAGATCGATAGGCTTGAGTCGGTGTATCAAAAGCACTGGAGAGAATCCCATCAGTGAGATATAAATCAACCCACAAAACACCTTTACCTCCCTCCCTCCTCAAACATTTGATCAGTCAATATAAAAGTACACAAAGGTGACGGGAAGAAAAGCAGCCGTAAAAGGTGGTGGGCATCTCTGTGGTTGTTAACAGGAAAGAGGAGAAGCAGAGAAAACAGCGGTGTGGGAAGAAAAGAGGGATGTCAAAGGGCCTTCGGATAAAAGAGAACCTCGTCGGCATCCTTGATAACGAAGGACTACAGTTCACGCTTGCAGGGACCTATACCTATGGATGTGAGCAGGCACCTTCATCGCTTGTGCTTCAGCGTTGTGTCTCCCGTTCACTGGGGACGCGATCTTTCCAAAATGTGGGGTGCCACAAAGGGGCCACAAACCTTAGGGTCGTGAACTGCGAGGGGGACAGGGAAGGAGAAAGCAAGAGGTCTGTTTTCTGGGCTAAAGGAGAGTAAGTGAGCATTTGTACAACCTCCTCATCTCCATCACCCAAAAGAGAACGGCTGGGTTGAAATCTGCCCGTCGAATTTGCCCTGCCTCCGGAGATGATTACAGCCGATACGAATTAAAATCCAATTACTTTCCGTTGTTGATGCTGCTCATCTGCTGCTTGGCATGTAGTTCAGCAGGGACAGTGAAAAGACACGAGAGTTTTTGAGCCTTGTTGCCTCTGCATCAGTGCTACCAGGAGGTTTTCAGCTATGGGCATGACTCTGGATTAGATTTAATGTGGAGGAGAGCCCCTGGACATCGCAAACAATATTCATGTTGACCGAGACTGGAAGAGGAATGATCTGAGGAGTGACAGGCAGCAAAGGAGTCCTGAAAGATGAAGAAGAAATATCAAAAGTGATAAACAAAGAAGTAAAAAGCTGATGAGCTGGGTGACATATCTGGGTGAAAACCACAGCAACAATCCCTGTCTCTATGTCAGGCATCAGACACTCTCTAGGTAAGAAAAAAGGGATCGAAATGGAATTTGAACTAATTGCATATTTTATCTCATGTTTTCAGCCTTGTTAGTTCAAAAAGAAAAAAACACCAAAAGGCAACAACAACCTCCTTTGTCTTACCATGCTAAGTATTTTGCCTTCCCAAATCAATGAAAATGAAATTCCTCTTTCTCCCTCAGTTCTCTACGAGTTATTTTGTCTCTTGTGCAAGAAAGGGCTGTGAATACATTAACATATAGATGCACCTGATCACTGCCTGAGTTAAAGACAAGGAGCTTTCTCTGGAGTAGACTGCATGGTGCAGCTGGAGCAATTAGCACATCACCAATCTTGGAGACAGTAAAATTGGTCTGGGACATAAAAAAAGGAGAAGGAAAAAAAGAAATTCGTGTCTTCTATTCAGCTAGGTGATGGCTCTCAATTAACACAGAATAAAGGTTTCTTGCGATTTCAGCTTTATCCTGCACCCCTCTCCAACGCAGAGAGTGAGCAGATCAGAAGAGAGAAATTCAAGACACACACTTCTTGTTGTCCAGATGGTTTTTGTTCCTCTTCGATGCTTGGGACTGGGGTATTTTTTTACCCAGGTAGTTAAACGAGAACATCTCAGGTTTGGTTGCATTTCATACAAAGATGTCTCCTATTTGTGGTAGGTTGCTCTTTTCCCCAGTGGACTGTTATGGTTGGACCATGGTTACATCAGTATCACAGATGCTACACCAAGAAGGAGCGATGCTATGGCTGTTTGGGCACTGCTCCAGCAGCTGGGCCCAAGGTTGGAGCCAGTAGCCCATAAAGCAGATTTAATGACGAGCTAATGATCGCATGTGCAAAGGAACGGACTTGGGCTGCAAAGTCAAGCACACAGGAACGAAACCACCTTTAACATCATCCCCTTGTGCATCCTGCCTGGATGTTGAACGAGGACATTACCAGGTAGAATAGCTCTTTTTGCAAGATCCCTGTGCATTTTCTATTTGTTTGTTCTTTTTTTTTGTTTCGAATGAATATGGGGAGTTGTACTAGGTGAGAAAAACCCACTGCCTTCTTGCAGCCCTTGATGTCTGCAGGCTGCATGGTTGCTTTAGCGTGGGGGCAAGGCTTACCGCAGGGTCTCTGGTCCATCTGAGATGTTCATCCCTAACTCAGGCACCAGCCTGGCTGTTTAAAGGCAGCACAGATGAAGCTCCCTCCCTTCCCCTCTTTGGGGGAATCTGGCAGCCCGGGAGGGATGCTAACAGCAGTATCTGTCACTGACTCATTGTTTATATCACTTAAAAGCCAATAAAGCTGCTACGCGGAGGGAAAGCCACCCCACGCACTGTCGGTGCCACGCGGCTCCTCAGCCGCATCCAGAGCCACAGCTGACGGTGCATCCCTGCTCCTGGGGTCGGGGCCAGAGGAGCTGGGATGCCGTGGGGACCTTGTCCTGTCCCCCTGTCCCTGCTCCATCCCTTCCCCTCCTTGGGCCAGGAGGGCTTCTTCCATGGCCAGTGGTCCTGAGATGCTCCAGCATCCTCCTCGTGTCCTTGCTGGATGGGGGATTCAGCTTGCAGCCCACACTAGGGGTTTTCAAGAGAGGAAAATCAGGAAAACTATGAAAATAAGCAAGCAATGGTATTTTTACCTGTCCTATAGCAGCACAGTTAATGCTAAGGGAGTTTGCAGATCTGGACAAAAAGAGGGAGCTTTAAAGAAAGACTGAGCAGGAACAACCTCTGTTTTAATGAAAAGGCTTCAGAGATGCCGCAGAATTAGACTAATTAATCAAATTAATTAAATGACTGCAAGATAGACTAGTAGCATGGCTCAGTGAAAGGAAGGGGAAGAGAAGAGAGACGGGAAATTGTGTGTCCTCTTTCTAGAAAGATACTGAATTTAGTTTCCCATGCCTTGGTTCAGCCAGGCAGGTTTTAAATGTGACCTGCTCAGACCCGATCAGAAATCCTTGTTGTCGTATAGACAGAGCAGCCTATCTCTATTTACCCAGGAATTTCTGTAATGCACAAAGTCTTTGGGCAAACCCTTCTTTAGGATTTAAGCTTTATTTTTAATGGGCTTTTGAATGCAGGCTGGAGAGATATCACCCTGACTTTTCCCTTCCTTTGTGGAAACAAGCAAGGCCGTGTGTCATAAATTAGTTCATTTTCCTTCACAAAGAGGACATTTACTATTAACTGTCCCTGTTAATATCTTTCACTGCCTGGTAATGAAATATTTAATGCCAAGGTCTTTATGCCGCCCTCCGACTCACCAAGACCGTGAGGATGTGAATGAGGATATTAATTGCAGCAGAAGAAAGAAAAGGCCTGGAGAGGTTAGGGAAGCATCTCAGGAGGAGCCCAAATTGTGTTCATCACAAAACATTTGTGATGAACGTGTTATTTCCATGGAAATGAGGCAGCCCACAGGAACAGTGAGCAGTTTCATTGCCCGGCTTTACCGGCAAGCACCAGCCTTGCCGGGGAGGGGGGATGCGCTGAGACCTGGGGAGCCCATCTGTCCCTGGGGGGTGTGGGGGAGACACCTCCACAATCAGCTCAATGGTGCCAGTTGATGCTCAATGCCAATTTGGCCACTTTTTTTTTTTTTTTCCCAAATCCCTCTACGTGGCAGTGTGGGGCTCCAAGGCAGTTTTTCCTGGCTTAGAAGGTAGAGCAGCCAAGTGAAGGGATGACTTCTCGGTCTTGCTCTGTCTCCCAGCACTTAGAGCATCAGCTTGGACAAGGCTACGCTTAAACCTGTTGATATGTAGGTGCAAAGTATAAGGACTGCTTTTCCTATAGGTTTCTGCCCACGGAAGGAATGCTATTAATTTTTTTTCCATTGATCTAATCCGTCTGGTTTTCCCCTCAGTCAGCTGAGCTCGTGAGTCACTTGTAACTCAGCAAAGGCGGTCATGGCAAGTCATGCCAACCCAAGCCCAGCTTCAAAATGAACCTGACCCAACCCTCCTCCCAGAGCCTTCATCCTCCCTTCATTAAGAGAAGCCTTGCTCTTTGCCTCTTCCACTGTCAAGTGGGATTGGAGAAAAAAAATAATCTTTTCCCTCTAGTTTCATAAATTATTCATATAATTTCTGGCTTCTCTGAGCTGAAGCAGGCTCAATTTAAAGCAGTTATTATTCTCTGTGGGCCAGATCTTCAACAGATAAAAGAATGGTTCTTGTCGGCTTTATTCACAGATTTTGAGGCTGAAAGGGATCATTGTGTTTGTGTAATTGGACCCCCAGAATAATTCAAGCCATGGGATTTGGCTGAACTAATTTGCATTTCAAACGTGGAGGTTTCAGAATGGAAGATCCTGGTTGACGAGAAGCTCAACATGACCCTGCAACGTGTGCTCGCATTCCAGAAAGCCAACTGTATCCTGGGCTGCAACCAAAGCAGTGTGGCCAGCAGGTCGAGGGAGGGGATTCTGCCCCTCTGCTCCATTTTCGTGAGACCCCCCCTGCAGTGCTGCGTCCAGCTCTGGGGTCCTCAGCACAGGAGAGACAGGGACCTGTTGGAGCGGGTCCAGAAGAGGGACACGAAGATGATCAGAGGGCTGGAACACCTCTGCTGTGAGGACAGGCTGAGAGAGTTGGGGTTGTTCAGCCTGGAGAAGAGAAGGCTCTGGGGAGACCTTACAGCAGCCTTCCAGTACCTAAAGGGGGTCTACAGGAAAGTTGGAGACGGACTTTCTATAAGGGCATGTAGTGATAGGACAAGCGGTAATGGCTTTAAACTGCAAGAGGGTAGATTTACATTAGATATTAGGAAGAAATTCTTCCCTGTGAGGGTGGTCAGGCACTGGACCAGGTTGCGCGGTGAGGTTGTGGCTGCCCCATCCCTGGCAGTGTTCAAGGCCAGGTTGGATGGGGCTTTGACCAACCTGGACTAGTGGAAGGTGTCCCTGCCCATGGCAGGGGGGTTGGAACTAGGTGATCTTTAAGGTCCCTTCCAACCCAAACCATTCTGTGATTCTATGGTTTTATGAAATGGCCATAGTGGATCAACCTAAAGCTTCCCTTAGCCCCAGATCCTGGCTGCCCCTGGCTAATAGCAGAGTATTGCAGCAAGCGCAGAGCGGTCCTTCCCCAGCCTGCAGCTCTCCATGGCTCAGAGGATGACAGGGACAAACCGGATGGTCCTGTGTTTAAAAGAGTTGGCCGGTTGCTTTCTGAACCCATGGAAAGTGGTGGCTTCCACATTAACCTACAGAAACCAGTTGCACTGGTTAACCCTCCTCTGTGCTGGTTTTGAAGCAGCCAACCTATAACCTCCCTTGATGCCCCCAAACTGTTGCACCACAACAGCATGGTTGGCCTTCACACCCCTTCCTGCTTCTCATTAGCTTTAATTTCGTTAATTTTCTCCTAAAAAGAGAAGGGCAAAAGATCCCGTTTCCCTGACCAGCCCCACTCTGCACCTGCTTCTCCCAAGGGCAATCACAGACATCGAACAGGACTTCACCAAACCACTGGTGCCCCAACAAAACCCCGTCTGCAGATCCCCTGTACGATGAGCACCGTTGCAGCATCACCAGCTAAGCCAGGACGACCGCTTACCCCAGGCACATTGGGGCCGAGTTCATTTCTTCACAGCAATATCCTGCTCTCCACTTTATAATCAGGATAATATTTTTGAAGGAAATGCCTCCAAACATAATAAAACACAAAATGCAAATGGAAGGTGCTCTAGGCTTGCTCGGAGGACGCTTCTCTTTTTCTCCCCATATTTTCAACCCAGTGTCTTCCCCTTCCACTCCTCCATCCTTCTAGGAAAGCTTTTCTTGTCTTTTTTGGCTGATCACCAGGTTTATGGCTGTAAGTTAACAGGATCGTATTGAAACCAAGGCAGGATTTGCCTGTAAGGCACTGACATCCAAAGGGATAACCCCAGACAGATGTCCATCCTTCTCAGTGCCAAAGCACGTGGGGCTCTGTAGCAGCACCCTGCAGCGCTGCACCGTGCAGCGTTTTGGGCTCTATTTCAGGAAATCACTTATGTACATGATTAATTTTAAAGACATACTTAACTCCTTCCCCTGAGCAGGTTTTCTTTCCCCAGCGAGAGCCGAGGCCAACACCATCTTCAATTTCCAGGGTATTCCTCTGGAATTTTTCATGAGCCCTGAACTCGGTACAAGTGCTTTTAATTTCTTACCAGCAAACAAGTTTCTTTGGTTAATAAAATATGACTCCACCTAGAAGGATTCAAGGCATCCTTTGATTTGCACTCCTTGAGCGGGAATCGAGTTGCCTTGAGTCGTCCTTGAAGCGGAGCAGTGGAAGGGGACAGAATAACTTTATACAGCTGCTGGCAATAAATTATTAAAACCTTTATGAATACAACATATTATCTGTCTCAGTGCCTTCAGGCATTTTCTGTTCCTTTTGTGCTTTCAAAGCAATTAATCTTGCAACTGCTCATCACTTTCCGAGCCAGTCTTACAAGTCTGGAGAATGTGTGAAAATCGAAGAAATTGCAGACAGCAAGCGGCGGATGAGCTCAGGCGGCCGCCCTGCCCACTAGTGTGGGTTTGCAGGATGGGACCGTCCTCAGCGGGATGTTTTCTGGGGTTGTGCCTATTGGAAACTGTAAGTTCCCCGTGCTGGGACTCTCATTCCTTTCTTGGAGAGCTGCTCCTGGCTGTTAGAAAATGCATCCTCCTCGCCAGCCTGTTCCTCCTTCTTGTATTAATCACGTTACTCCCAGCTCTCTCATCTGTGTGACCCCTGAATCACTTATTTCTTGTTGGCAGTCCTTGTCTACTTCCTAAGTGCCAAACAGAAAATTGCACTGGTTTTTTATTTCTTGTCATAACCCAGAAAAATCAAAATCTTCATTTATTTCTACACTTGTCAGGAATGTTTCACTTGACATAAAACCACATGGGCCCTATAGAGCACACAAAGAAAAAGCTCAGTTCTTTGTAGCCTCCCTGCTTATGCAGTATCTCCCAGTGGGAGACAGGGACCAGGGTGCTGCTCTAGAGCCCCATCCAGGGAGATCCCAGGCTCCCAGGCAGAGGTCGGAGCTGAGGGATGCTCTTCGCCACCTCTCTGCTGACATTGGGCAATTTTGTGTCAGTAATGAAAGAGAAAAGAGAAGGATGTTTCAATTTTCTCTTTCCTGGGAGAATGTCCTGCGCTATCAGCTAGAGCTGTTCCCAGCATCACCTTGGCGAGTACTTAAGTGCTTCACACTCGGCTGAACAGCTCAATCAGGACAGACCACGAGAGAGCCCTGACCCATGTCAAGAAACCAGCTAGCCTTGGTTGTTACGGCAAGGGAGAAGGGGTTTAAATTTAAGCACTGCTGCATGGATTGTAGGGACCCTAAGACTGCCCCTTTAGGCTGTAGCATGGGGTTGAAGGCATCCTATAGACTCGTAGGATCAGTCCCAGGGGCAGGTTGGTGCAGCCGCCACTGACTTTACCAGTAAAACAGGGCTTCACCAGTCTCTCCAGCAACCTCTCTGCCCAGATTCTGCAGGGGTTTTGCCTGCCAAAAATAATTTGGCTTGAATTCGTAAATAGTCAGAGATCCTAATTTTGGCAAATTTATCCTCGCTGGGAAAGCTTCTGCTGGCTACAGTACAGTTTGTGGAAGCTGGTCTTCTCCAAACGCTGTCATGGTAGGTGGCAAAGCCTGCTCTCAGGGGCACGGGAGGAGAGCCCACGGCTCAGGCAGGGCTTCTCCCCAGGGGGAGGTTGGACCTGTCAGCCAAATCCCCTGGAAAGCTGAAGATGGGCTTAGCTGGAAGGTGCTGCAGATCCAACCTGACGGTGAAGTACAGGGTAATTATATCCAGCTCCGAAAGGAAGGTCAGAAGGGGATGAGATGGAGCCGCTCCGTTTGCAACAGGAGCACAAACCCCTGGCAATTGGGATGTGATTCAACAGCTTTTTAGGAAAAGGACAGGCTGGAAAACACGGCTGCATGGAGAAGTGTCCGGGAGGGAGTGGAGAAAGTGGTGGTGGTGGCAGTGCCTGTCTGGCTGGTGCTGTCCTTGCTGGGATCCAGACTGTGCACAGCAGCAGGGCTGGGGGTACTGGGGTTTGCAGAGCAGCCAGGAGATGGAGCCCACATACAAGGCACCAGGGATGGAGCCTGATCTCACCCCTGTTAGACCTGGGTGAATGGAGACCAGCAGCCTGGCGTGGGGATGCTCCGGTGAGAGGTGGCCCTGGGCATCCTCCTACAAGGGGGCTTGCAGGATGGCTTATGCCACCTCCCCATCTTCTCAAGGGTCCCCCCAGGTACAAGCAAAGAGCCACCGATGGCCTCTTCTTGTTGATGGTCTCACGCCAGGTCATGGATGGGCTCAGCCTGTACGTCCCAGTAAAAGGACAGATGCACAGCTCTCGTGTCAAAATAGAGGGTCCCCCACTGCGTGGCCACGTGCCACTCATCTTGTGACAAGAGGGCTGGCATTGGGGTAGACCTTGTCACGAAACCAAGGGAAGAAGGAGGAAGAGCACCGTTCCCCAGAGCCCCGATGGGGTTTGGGGCCTCACCCTGCAAGGTTTGTGGTCCAGCACAGCTGGAAGGTCCCGAGCTGCTGTCATCTCCATCGAATATACCCAGGGTTGGCACTGGCCTGATTTCCCTTCCTGGTAGCCAAGTAGAAGGAGTTTCTCTGCCTCTGCTCTGAGTCTGTCTGCAGCAGCAGAAGTCCTGGCTGTGGCTGCCAGGTAAACCGACCTCCTCCTCCTCCTGAAAGGCTTGTTTGCTCGCACCACTGACAAGGTGATGCGTCATTCTGGTGTGACAAGCACACGGACAGGATTCGGGAGCTTCCACGTCATTACCTCCTGGCTCAACGAGACACTCCGAGATATGGAGACAGAAAAACAGCCCTGACTTTTACACCATCCTTCCTGAGGATTTTCTTGGTCTGAGACATCTGACCAGTGCTGCTCAGATGTCCCGCAGCAGAGCAGCCCAGGACCCAAACTCCTTCACCCCTATTTCAGCCATTTCATGGTCATACCGTGATGGGTTTCAGTGAAACTGTTCACATCGGATGGCCTACATCGATTGCTCAGCTTCACAAACAGCTTCTCCATTGACTGGGAGGATGTTCCGAACAGGGAGGTGGGAGCAATGGTCCCATCGCCAGCACATGGGAGCCTGGGTCCAGACCAGCTCCAGTATAAAACATCTCCTGGAGATTCCTGCTTCCCGCAGCTCCCTCTAGGGAGGACCGCCCCGGCACATCCCTCCCACCCGTGGGGCCCCCCGCTCATAATGCCCTTTTATAAGGCTTCACAAAGCCCTTCTTGGTTCATATCCAGGCTGCTAAGAAAGGTTGCCAAGGGTGTCTCTGCAAACAATAAGGGGCCTCTGTTTGTAAGGCGGCTGTGGTCACAAGTGCTTTTTTTGTGACCTCCAAATGAAAATAGCTTCTTCTTTCCCAGCAGATCTCCTTCTTCTGTGTCTTCAAGTCACATCTGAATGCTGAAGCACACAAGGGCCTTTCTGCTACCAGTGTGGCAGCAACGATGCTGCTCAGGGGAAGCGAGCTCTCGCCCTTTGCTAACACCCTTGCCAGCTGAGTCCTTGCTGCAAGCATTTTTATTGCTTGTGGAGTCCAAGAGCCTCAAAGCACAGTTGGCATCACCTGGCAATGCTCTTCGCAATGTAATTCTGTCAAGCGATTCAGCAAGCTAGACGGAAATCCTGCTAGACTCCTTGTGATGTGTGTCCTCCCCAAGCATGCCACCAGACCGGGCTGCTTGTGTGCCAGGAGACATCCCAGTTAAAGGCTCTCAGAAGGTCCTCGAATAAATCTCCCCGGTGAGGCCACCGCTGCACAGGCACATGGCACGCTGCATTTCTGCTCGGTGCAGCTCCTAAAACCATTAAGGCACTCAACTGCGGCAAATCGATGCCACCAAAAGGATACTGGGTGTCCAAGCTTCTGGCAGTGCTGGGAGGTGTCAGAAGGGCCTTGCAAGGAGAGGATTTACTATGCAAATGAATTCTAATGATATTCAATAAATGAAAGATTTACTATGAAATTCTTCACTATGAGTGTGATGAGGCACTGGACCAGGTTGCCCGGTGAGGTTGTGGCTGCCCCATCCCTGGAAGTGTTCAAGGTCAGGTTGGACGGGGTTTTGAGCAACCTGGTCTAGTGAAGGATGTCCCTGCCCATGGCAGAGGGGTTGGAACTAGATGATCTTTGAAGGTCCCTTCCAACCCAAACCATTCTATGCTTTTATGATTTCATGAGCTCTGTCTCTCAGAGGCCAGTAGAAAAAGGGTCTTATGAAAATCACATTTCTCCTTGCACCTCAAGCAGCTATGTGTGCAGCAAATTCTGAAAACTCACCATTATTTATTTTTTTATCTTAAAAAGCCCAAAGACAGTTTTGGGGTGGGGCAGGAGGAGATTTGATGTTGGAGTAGACTTAAAAACCCTCACCATCACAGGCAGGCCACTTTAAGCGCACAGAGAGCCAGGGCGAAGCCTGCACAGATGCAGATTCCTCTCTAACCACAGCCTGCGCAGAGACTTTTGTGCCTAATCACTGCCCTGTTTAGAAGGTGGTTGTTAGCATCTATTAAGCACCTTCATGAAAGCAGGTCGCTGAAACAATAGCTCTTTCCAAAGCTCAAAGCACGCAGGCATGTGTCCCTTTGAAGTGAAGGTCTACATGTGTCCACCAAGGAGGTGGTAGAGAAGAATTTGCTGGAGCGGTCTGGGGCAGGGGCAGGCAGAAATATGAGGGATATATGTGTCCATCGAGGACCTGAAGGACATGGGGACAGTTTGTGTGCCCCAACATGGTGTCAAGGCTACGCTAATGCCTGCTGAGTATAACCCATCTTGTGCATCCTCAGGCTGGAGGGAGAAGGGCACGGAGCGGTCCAGGCAGAGCATAGGCAGCTCATTCACACAAAGCATGCTCTGGCTTCCCAGACCTGCAGGATCCCAAATAAACCCCACAGCCTGAAGGTGACAGAGCAGAGAAACGGGCCTCAATACATGAAATTAATTTAAATAAAACTAGTTGCAAGATGGTTGCTATAGAATAAAACAATCCCATCAAAGGCTATATAGATGGAGAGCTCCTCAGGACAAACTTGCCCCTCTTCTGTGCTACTTACCAGGAGCCAGCTAAGCTCTGCTCTTTCCCCAGTCATTCCTACACGGCCAGTGCATGAAATCCTTATTTTCAGATCTCCAGATTGAAGATGGTCTTAGGATAACAATGATAGTTTAGAGATGTCTAGAACTGGCCACGTACAAATAAATTTTAATGGGATCCTGTGAATTCTCCTACTATCTTGGCGCTGGGGAGAATGACAGAGAAGACAGACTGAGACAGACTTCCTAGAGATGCACAGCAAAGGGACAAGGTGCAAGTTGCAGGAAAAAGAAATCCAACTGGATGTAAGGAAGAAAAAATGCGCCATGAGGGTGACTAAGCACATGAACAGGAGCACAACAAGGTGCAATCAACCATCTTCATGCTCAAAATCCTAACCCTGAGCAACCTGATATGGCTTGGAAGTTGGCTCTGCTTTGAGCCGGGGTTAGACTGGAGACCTCAGAGGCACCTTCCAGCCTCAGTTATTTTATGATTCTGTGTAACGAGGTGAAACCACTGATCAGTGGTTTCAAGGTAGGTGCATTGAAGGCTCAACCCACCCTAATCAAGAGCTTGTCTTTAGTTGTTCTTTGTACTGCACCGATGGCCTGAATCTGGCCATATTACAACATGTCTGATCATCAGAACAGCAGATAAAAGCTTGACCAGTCTCTATGCAGCCTTCTTGAAGCCACCTGCAGCTAGTGCAGCACTTTTTGTTAATTTGCTAAATGGCTCCCCACAACGTCTCTAGATAAGGCTGTAATTTCCTGGCTGGTTTTAGGGGACTGTCCCATCAGGGTCTCTTCTCTGAGTTGCCCTGTGGTCCATCAGAGGACATTTCAGAGGACAGCACCGCAACCTCTGGTGTGTGGGAAGTGTGGAGATGGCAGATAGTCCCCCGACCCCAACAGATGAATCATGCTGTCAAAATCCCAGCTCTGCAGCAGGGATGTGTTTCCTGGGAAGAGGGAAGAGTTTCACTTGGGCTTTGAGGGAAGGGTATCGAGGCTGCTCAGACATGGAAAAAGTGCGGCTTGGAGCAGGAACATGTGCAGCTTTCTGCTACTCTGCAGCATCAACTTTCTGCCAGCACGCAGACTTACACGGAGGATTTGAGATAAACTCAGGCTTTGGTTTCCTTGGTTGAACTGCTAAAGCCCGGGAGACTTGAGAACACCACTTTGCAGGCAGAGAGATCTGGGGATGTAAAATTATGAGCACATGTTACTGCACACTCATCTGACAGATACTTCTCAACCCGATGTGTGTTTTCCCCGTTTCGCTCCCTTAAGAGCAACATGATCTATTAATTAACCTAAATGGCTGAACACATGCTTTCCCCTTAGTGAATGATAAACAAAACCAGATGACCTGTGAATGAAAAATAAGGTAGTGACACGCTCTGAGCAACACTGTTCCATGAAAAAGAGATACCGTCACGGTAGGATGGATTGTCCTATGATAAAAAAACAGGCCCAGGAGTGATGGACTTGGCTTGCAGACCTAGCTCTTGAGCAACCCTGATATGGCCTTAAATAAATCACTGCAAGAAATCATCAGGGCTGAGAATGGACCAGAATCCACAATGGTTGGGCAGCGACCGAGCATCATTCCCACCAGGTGACCATTAGCTTGGTGTGATGAGTTTAGTGGCCTCCCTAGACTGGACAGGCTGCTTCAGCAAAGCTGTAGTGAGTAACTGTCTCCTTTCCTGGTAATATTGGGAGGGTTTGGTGATAGAGACTGAACCCCTCCCTCCCCATAAAGTGCAGAGCCATGTTAGAAAGGTCAGGTGTGGGACGAACTGCTCGGACAGAGACTTGTTCTGCTGGCAAGTCCTTCAGGGACTCGTCTCTATATAATATAAACTCATTTATCTTGGGAATATTCCTTCCTGACCCACAGTGAGGGGTGAATGGTTTTCGGCATGGAGAAGAGCACTGAGGCACAGCAGCCCCTGGCACTTTGTGCCAACCCTGGGAGCTCAGATGTGCCATGAATTCATAACCCTCTACCTCAAGCTGGCCTGGCATGGAGAACTTGCAGAGGAATTGGAAAGATTTGTCTTCAGATCATGCTGAATCCATCATTTTACTCCCATTACTTTGTTAATTGCTGTACCTGAAGATTGTGGAGGAAAAAGGGGCAACCGCGTAAGGATTTACACTCCAGCACTGCTTGCAGACATGCCAGTCCTTTCCTCTCTGCTCTCCATAGTTACTTGAAATATGAATATTTTGCTTAGGGTTCATGATATGCCTTTGACATATAGTCAGCAGGAGAGAGACCGGGATGATGTGACTGCTGGTGCTAAACTTTGAGCCATCTCTGACTCAGGCGGGGAGGTCGTGGCTGCCCGCAGTGACCCAAAATGTGCAGCTTGCCTTATCAGCCCCCGTGCGACAGCCCCACGGGAGGGACTACCCTCTTCAGAGCCGCACAGCCAGCCCGTCCTCTGTGGTCGTAGCTTTGGATGCTGCTGCAAAGCCAGTTAATGTTATTATTACTATTACTAATAACTAGTAAGTGAGATCAAGCTGCCCTCTCAGAGAGAAATATCTTCTTCCAGGCTAAGTATCCTCCTCCAGGGTAAATTACAACTATTTGCTTTCATGCCGACAGTCCTCTCTGGCCACCTCGCTAGCGGGGGGGGCTTTACCAACCCCCTGAAAATCTCAGCCCCTGACTTCTGCATTATTCTTTGCAGCCTTGTCCTAAATCTGGGCTCATCAGCTAGAGGCCTGACAGTCTGTGCAGCTCAAGTGGGAGGCAGGATAAATACCCCCTCATTTTTATCACATTTCAGAGCCCCCAAGGCTGAGATTGGGCTGTTAGGAGACAATGTCTGGAGATAGGAAGCAAGAGGAAAAATTGCTGCCTCGGGTAATGAGGGAAAATAGTGATACAGCTGAGGTGTCTGCAACACAGGGTCCTGCCGGCATTGTCAGTCTAAACGTAGGCACAGATAACAGCCCTGTACATGCTGGAGATAAATCCACATCTGTGGGCTGCGTGGATGTGAGACTGGATGTGGGACATGGGTGTAAGGGCAGAAGCCAGGAACTGTATCCTTTTAGCTGTGCTGGGACATTGGGCTAAACCTGATGTCAAGAACATTTCCAGTGAGAGGTTGTAGGAGATCCCTCATCAGGGACAATCCCTGGTATCATCTACCACCATCTGCTTTCAAACCAAAAGCCTGGTTTTTGTGCTTTGAAAGGTCTATCAATATTTGTTCCCAGACACCGGGAAGGATGCTTTCTTCTGCGCAGCTCAGCGAGCCATAGGTGCCATCATCACTACGTGGGTCTCCATCACGGGTCACTACACAGAATCACCTTCGGGCATTTCAGGCTCCATCCATCACTGGTGGCCCCCAGAAGGGACACCTTGACACTGCCCCTTGCAAGACCTCCAGAACAACTGTGGGACACCCCATGGTAACTGCTGCTGCTCCGTGGAGAAGAATCTCAGCCTGTGCTGTCATTGGGACAAATATTCCAGAAACCCATGACTTTCCCACCAGTTTTCTTTGGCCAAATGCACGTGAAATACAGGCAACTCTGATGGTCAAGGATGCCAAGGGCGGTGTGGGTGCTGGAGATGGGGAGGAGGATGGAGTCACCAGCACTTGCAGACACTCAGGGTTGGGAGAAATACATAAAGAAGATCTCCAAGAAAAGGAATTAAAAACACAAATGCACAGGTCTTGTATTAATCCTGCAGTTAAGCTTTGGAAATTCCCGACTCTATGGTAGGAGAGGGTTAAAAGAAAGCTCTGAGCCAGGCTTGTGCTCTCTGACTACATGGGATGCTCTGAAGGACGAGCTGAAATCTCCCTGAAAAGCCTCCTACCCTTTTGATCAGGCTTAAGAGAGAATGTCTCTCATCATAAAAGTCAATTCTTCCAGGATGGCAAGGAGGGGCATTTTCATGGCTGATTAGCTGTGTAAAGCTCAGGCCAATTCAGCTGTTATGGGGAGATACATTGTGCTCCTGCTTCGCAGTAGCCAGCCCGTTTGCCGGAGCAGTGCGATGTAGGGAGCAGGAGCCACTGCACCAAAAATACTGCACTGTGGACTGAAGAACATAAGAAAGCTTCAAAGCCAGATTTAAAGCCCTGAATTTCCTTGCTTGTTTTCCTGGCCGCGGTTGCATGTTAGATATCTACGTTCAACTAAATCTGAGGCCAGAGCCGGGGCGAATGAGCGTGGGGCAGAGAAGTGAGGTACTAAGATGCTGTGCTCTGGAAAGCAAATTATGATTTCAGTAAGCTTTTCCTTTTCATTTCCCTTCTTTTCCTCTTCCTTCCGGCTATGCCAGAAGGGAACCAAATCCCATACCACAAATTTCCACCTGCCCCCCCTATAGCATGTCCCATTCAGAAGCAGCTGAACTGCGTTTTGGGAGAGACAACGGCTCTGCCAGATGCTGGGAGGCTGAGAAGGCGATGGGAGCCGATGCCTTCTCGAGGGTATTTCCTGATGCAAAAGGCTTTGTTCCCAGTTACTCATGCACTTGATTTAAATGCTGCACGAAAATCCCCTCCTCTGGCCGATGCAGAGAAACTGCTTGAACTTCTCTGCGGCTGGGGTCAGCTGGGGAAGGTTCAGTGCGAGGCACAGAGGGACAGCCTCCTGTGTGCAAAACGGGGGGATTTCTGGCTACCTGAGATGCTGTACCCTTGCTTTAGGAAGCTGGAAAGGAGAGGCTGTCGCCGGGGCTGTGGGCAGCCAGTGCAACCTGGAGTGGATTTCAGCGTGCTCCCACTGGCATCCGGGAACTGGGATGCATCGAGAGTAATTAGGAGGAGATGGGAAAGCACAGGGCTTTATCCTGTCTCCGCAAGACCTCTTTCATCTTAGAGTCAGACGCCAAAAATAGGTTTATAAGAAATCCCATGGGACTGCAACCCACGAGCCGCTGTACCAACGGCAAGTGAGCTGCGGCATTCCTGGAAAAGCTACTTGTGGGATTGATCCAGGCACTCGGTACAGAAACAGAGCGATGCTGGTGGGATGGACAAGTCCTCTGGGTAATTACAGAAGATGTGAGGGACACAGAAGATGCCAGGGAGTCATTTGTGAATGCTGGGTGCAGGCAGAGCCGCCGGGATGCTCTCCGTGTAACTGCTCACACATAGCTTGGTTTAACTCAGCCGTGAAGAAGCTGGAAAGCAGAGAACTTCACAGGCCAATTTCTGGCCATCTGGATGTTCTTGGTCCCGATTCTGTCACCCTGTAGTGGAGACAGGCCAAAGTGATGGTGACCTGAACTGTGTCTGGGCTGAACTACCCCAGCTCACTGGCCTGTGTACAATGGCTTAAGGTAGCAAAAACACAAGTCAGGGCATCCCAGGCTGAGGATCTCAAGACTCACGTATTAGAAACAGGTCCTCTACTCTCCACAGAGAAACAGGTCCACAGGCACTGTGAAGAGCTTTTCCAGTCCACACTTTGAGCCTTCCCAACAAGCAGTTGTCAACCCTGCGCCTGGTCATCTCCAGTGACGTTGCTTTGGTGGCTTCTCCACCCATTTGATATCAGATCTTCATTATCCTGACCATGCCCTAAGAAATACTCCTCCACTGACTAACTTGAGTCTCATTTGTTTTGATTAAAGTCTGCGTTTGTCCTGCTGACAGGGGCATGGAGGACAGTTTCTCTCTCGGGACAAGAGGTGGCCAATGATCCATGAAATCCCATGGCTTCTCACCCCAGGGACCTTGTCTCCTAAGCAGAGTTTGGGCTCATGTTAACAGAACTAAGTCCTGAATGACAGAGATTAAAGTAAGTTCATTATCTCAGTGCCTACAAAGAGAGTTAATTTCCCTGAGAGCACCTGGCTGTTGAGTCACCCTCAGCCAACCTCCTGCCTTGCCCCTTTATCAGCCATCAGCACTTTCTAGGTAGACCGGTGACTTTTACAGCATCGTCTCATAAAAGGCAAATCCTCTAAAAAGTCAGCGGAGCATTTAATCACCATCTCCAAAGCGATACTCATCCAAACACAAGACGAGCTCCCCTCCCTAACCCTTTTTAATCCTTATGCCTCTAATGTGAGATACCAGGCTGAGGAAAATAACATCAGCAGTCCCAATGCTTGGATAAGGTGTTCCCCAGCAGCTTCTGAAACTTTTCTAACCATCAACCAGGAGTTCGGCATGCTCCGTGGACTTGTGCAGAAAAAGAAGGTATTTTCACACCAGGAGAAAAAGAATATAGAAATGGGAACAATATATTAATGTCCCTCACAGAACAGCTCTCCAGGAACTAACCACTCTCCAGGGCAGAGGACTCCCTAAAACGATGTCAGACATGCATTGATCCCAGTGGTACACGTGGGCAAATTAAGGAGTTTGGGGTGTTAAAGCTATGGCAGAAGATGTGCAAAAGAGGTTTGTACCTGGGTATTTTCTGTAAAATACTTCCCCTTCACCTTTATTCTGACATTTTTATAAGACAATGTAAAAATTTTTATATTCAACAATGCCATTTGCTGTTTGTTTAAGTAATAACAATCGAGCTTGCAGGCATTTCCTGGAGACAACCTTCTGGCAAGGAGCTTTCGTGTTTTAACTGCTCATTAATCCCCCAGTGAATATCCTGGTTTGACACCATTATCGAGACTGCTATATGTTCACTGTTCAGACTATAATGCGATCACTTAATGGTAGGTTGTTATTTTTCAGCACTTAATTATAGCGGGGTGCTTGTTGTATGTCATTAAAATTACTCCACCGTAAAAATCCCCGTTCTTAACCCCACGTTCCTGCTCATAACTCCCTGTGTCACCAGCTGAGTTATTTCCCCCTTGTGCTCCTCACTCCTTAGCTTGAGATCTGAGTACAGGTGAATCATCTATTTTTTTGCTATTTTTGCCCCAAAGGTAATCCATTCATTTCTGAGCAAAGGGAGAGTGAAAAAGATAATAAAAATAAAAATAATTCATGGACCTCATTATGAAAAAGAGCCACTTTACATGGTCATGAGGTTTCTGAGCAAGCTGAAGGGATGAAAGCTGGCCTGAGGGGTAGGGTTATTGATGGCACCTCTCCAGGAGCATGTTGGGACTCCTCCATAAAGCATTGCTGCTGAGATCGTCTTCCCAGCTCATTCCTCAACCACATTGCCCTTGTGACTCCAGCCTTCCACCGCCTCACAGTCCGAGCCTGCACCAAACAACGGCTCCTTCTTTTTGACTTTAACTCCTTTCTCCATGTAGCTGTACCCTTTTGCACCCTCCACACTTTGACATTTTTGTCTGCTTTTTCCTTAAGTCTCTCCCCAATCTTGCCTGTGGAACTCCCCTCCAATGCCTGGAAGGCCACCTCTTGCTGAAGTCTGCAAAACACAGGCTGAAATTCATAGCTTTTCAATTTTATGCCATCATCCTGCTCACCTCCTTTGCTTGGCTCCTCCATTTGCTGAGTCCTGCTTGCCACTCGATTATGAGCTTTCCGCAGAAGAGATGTTTTGCTTTGCTTAACATCCCATGCACCAAACCTCTAATCCTCACCCGAGGTCCTGACGACACATACATTATTTAATTGACACAGGAAAATAATTTAGATTTACCATCAAAATGGAAGTAAAGAGGAAGCAGTGTGAAAATTTTGAAATACCTGTATGGAAATATGGAAAAACCACTAGAAATTCACCACATATTATGTCCTTGGTGCAGGGAACGCTGACGCACGGGAGCATTTTGGCCACCAGGTGTATGCATAAATCATGCTTGATAATGGAAAAAATTGAATACTCTGTTTACCAATACACTCCCACCAGAAACATGTTGATCTTTTTTAAAACTAATGAAAAGTACATATTCTCATTATGAGATGTGACTCAATACTATTTTAAAGAAAACATGTGATCATTAGTCAGTGAAAGTTACACAGGACCATCTGAAGATATGCCAGGCTGGCAGACCCTGGTAGGGCACCTTCCTGTGTGGGTGCTTCAGGCCAGTACCAGGACTGGTCGTAAGCATATGGAGCATGTGGTAGACTATAATATTCACGTATGTAAGCTTGGAACCTGCTGAAGTGCAACGGTAGGCTCCAGGCCTGAGAGACCACCGCCACTGCATGCTGGCATGGCAGCTCTAGGGTCTCCCAGACCTTCTTCTCAAGAGCAGCAGTTGAGCCCCCTTCCCTAGCTCCACACAGGCACGTGCAAGCTCTTACAAGCTACCTTTGGCTTCTGTATGACCAACCTGGGCTCACCTCCAGCTCACAGAGCAGGCAATGTTTGCTTTTGGAGACCAGTAACTGAGCAGACTGATGTGTCCCAGGTTTGTAACAGTGCAACAGCCTTGCTGTGGGACAGAGGATGCGCTAGAGACCTCCCAAGGCCCCTTACAGCCATACGATTTTAAGATTGCGTCTTGGAATTGCTTAGGAGCGTACGTAGATCTACAGCAGTGATGGTGCTTTATAGGTAGAAACCTGTATTGGAGACAGCATGCTCAAGAAAGCGTTCCTCAGAGTCCCCTGTTGCACAGGCAGAAGCTCCCAACGCCGCAGCGGTGGGACGTTGCATGGCTAAAGCACCCGACCAACCTAATCTGAGCCCAAACCCACCGGAGTTTGCAGCAACCGCTTTGAGGACTGCAGAGGGCATGGTCCTCCAGCGAAGAGGACTCGTTACCAGCAGCCCGAGACACTGTAGCGCTGAGACCTGAATCTGGAGCTCTGGAGCTTGGGCTGTGCCGTGGGGCAGATGTTACAGGTTGCCCTCGCGCAGGAATGAGTGTTTCCGTACGAAAGCAAAACTCTGCCATGCTTCGGGCTGCAGATGACTGTGAGCGGGATCCAGGTATCTGTCATGTTTAGACAGTCCTTACAGTCCCAGGAGAGAGTACATGCCACAGGGCTGCAATGTAGACATCCGTGTAATGCGGCTCGAGAAAATCCCATGCTGAAATGTCTACAGTTCTCTACTGACTACAGAGAAAACCTCTGGGACTAGCTCGGATGGAGACATCTGTGCTGTCAATGTCTTGGGCCAGCTGAGATGAGTCCCACCCTTTGAGACAGAGGCAGTGCTATTGAAAAAATATCAAATAACCTGGAGCCGATGCAGCACTTCTGGGCTGGAGCAAGCACAGCGTTCATGGCTTTGCAAAGGCCATCCCCGCCTACTCATCGCTGGAACACACTTCAGCCAAGGAATGCATTTTCTTGGCTCTCCCTGACTGTTCAGGGCTTAACCACAACTTCTTAACGCTGATCTCTGTATGCCGCTAGCAAACGTGCTGGTCATATCGATTGCCTGAGTCTCAAAGCTGTTCCTTCGAGATGGGTATTATTCTATGTGCTTAAATAGCATATTTATCTCCCAGTACCAAACATAAGCTGACTCACAGATCCCCAGATAACGCCTCTATCGAATGTTGTTTCTAAAACAATACTGCTATAAAGACAAACTCTTGGGAGCGTCTTGTTGCTGAAGAGCCCGCTCTGTTTTCCACCTGCATTCTCAAACACAACCTCAGCTGCAGCTACCTTTGTGTGCGCAGAGCAGATCCTTTTAGCAAACAGCTGCTGCACAAGACAGTTCCACTCTTTCCAAACCAACATTTCTTCTTTTGGCAGGTGTCTCTTCACCTCCCAATAGTCTTGAACCTGCACTTGTACTTCGGGGGAATGGGGTGGCCATAAGCCACATCCGAGCCTGCTGCATTTGCTGGCAGAGCATCTCTGCAGCATCCCTGTGCAGGGATGTGCAACAAGTAATGTGCTGAACGGGGGTTGTTTTTATCCCATTCCTCTGGCCCCTACCTTTCCTCCTCTGCTGCCTTTGCTCAGACTGGACACTCACACAATAATGATGCCGAGGAGAGCTCAAAGCAGTGGAAGAAAAGCTGAAAAGCCTTTTTATATTTCTTTTATAAATCACAGCACATTGTATATTTTAGTACTATTAACTTAAAGTTGAAAAAAAATAAAACCAAACCCAGCCCCCTAGACCTTTTTGGATTATAATGAGACACTGCTTCCTCCCAAGAAGCCCAAGGGATTACATAGCAATATTCTTCTTGAGCCAAACGTTACGCTTCCTTGAACAGCTGCAGAGGGCTCAAATTGCAGTGGCAATCACCCTGAATTGTGCCACAGAGCTGAGCTTTTGCAGCAGCACCTGGGAGCACAGAGATGCGAGACCCTCTGGGGCTGCAGATGGAGCGGGAGTACAATTTGGACCTCGGGCAGGGGCAACAGGATGGAACCAAATAGCCGTGGATGCGGGAAGCCAGCCTCGATGATCTAAAGGTCCCTCCTTGCCTCCGATTCCATGAACTGTATTCCATAAATCCTACACAAAACAGAGCCCTGCGGTTCCATCTGTTTCCTTTTCTTTTCGCCTTCCCTCTCCCTTCCCGTGCAACCCCTCCACCCTCGCACCCCAGGTCTTATGACGACTCACCCGGCTGAGCAAAAGGTGTTTCAGGTCTGCTCCCAGCAGCTTATTCCTCCTCCCCATGCCTCCCAAAAACCATGCCCTGGTGATACTCCTCTTGATGGAATTATACCGATTTAAACAGGTGAGGAGCGAGCATTCTTCCTTCCCAGTTTCTTTCACTCCTAAAATTGGTTTAATCCTTCGTTAAGCCCTATAATACGTAGGTATCTGCAGCTGTACTGGAGTTAAGTAGCATGAAACTATTAATCTTGCTTTAGTGGTCAGAGGTGTTGACTAGCCATTTATTTTCAAGCCCCAAACGTTGCTCCGAGGTGGTTTGAGCTGCTTAGAGGAAGGGGGGAGGGTTGGACCAGGAAATTTCTTCCAACCTAAACTTTTCTGTGATTCCACATTTCTCCTTGCTCTGTCCATAAGACAATTCATGTGTCCTGAGTTAAGCTGGGCTTAAAGCACGACATCATCCCTGTATTTTGTGTGTGCTCTGTATGTAATTGTGCATCCTCCTCTTTTAGGCATTTCCTACTCTCTAGTGCTGTTCATGCAACCTCTAGCAAAATACCTGCTCCAATGCTGTTATTATCCTGGGCTTTATTATCCTGGGCTTTATTATCCCAATTATACTTTGCACAACTACTTTGCGCTGAGGTGCAAGAAGCATTTGGAGAACTGGTTTCAATTTAAAATCAGTAACTCCTTGCTGGTTTGGCCTGTCACGATAGGAGGAAGCAAAACATGTTGATGTAATCTAGAAACCAAGTCCCTTATGTGCTGTTTCAACAGGGCATGGGCAAGCCCATGGGGAAGTTTCACTCTCGTTAAGCTGCAGGCACAAGTTTAACTACACGTCCAGCCACTCCCACGGAAGTCAGCCGGACCATTCACCCTCTTAATTACAAGTCCATATGTAAAAGTTTGGATAAAGTAGTTTAATAACCTTTGTATAAATGCTAGGCTCCGGATCCCAGAGGACCTATGTTTGCTGAAACCAAATTAGCCTGAGGTGGCTGAACAACAGGGTTTACATCTGTTCTGCAAACACAGTCCCCAGCCAATTATTAAGTTGATTTAAACCAGCATAATTTCACCCAGGGAAGCCAGCAGCCTAGCCCATGTCATACTTAGCACTGAATGCCGCAGCCTCAGTTCTCTTTTTGTTTATACTATGAAAATGGAGAAGCTCTCCCATAGCTGATGGTGTTAGACTGGTGTGAAACAGGAGCTGCCTTCAGGCAGGCTCTTCCAAAGCTGGGCAGGCAATGCTCTCACGCCTGGAGCCTCACCTGTGCTGGTGTGCTGTGCAGTTTGCAAGGCTTCTCAAGGATGGGACCTATGAAACCCAAGACAACATAATTTAACACATCATTTAACTCCATTCCTCAGCCATGAACATATAGATCCAGTGCACTTCTGCTACAACAGCCTCCAGTGTAAATCTGGCTGAGAGTAAGCAAGGTGTAAGAAAATTCAGGGGCATTACCACCAAGGGGGTAGTATTAAAAAAAGATAATAAAGCTTTGAGAAGAAAGGTGCTACTGATGGAGAAGAGCCCAAATGCTAGACTCATGAGTTTCTCTTCTCGTAAAAGTCAGGATGAGGGCGTTTGTGCTTTCAGAGACTTTATTTTTTTAATGGTCTCCCCTTTCTCCAGCATGAAGCCAAGTTCCTAATAGCTACTACCAGCCCTGTGTGAGAGCTAACGGAGAGCTTGTGGACCAGCAGCCCAGCGCGGCACAGAAAGGTCACTGGACCGAACGTGGCAGAGCCGGAGATGTGGAGCCCTGGAGCTGTTTTTGTCAGGAATACCGAAGAGTCAGCTGTGGGAAGGACTTTGCACTGGCTGGCTTTTTAGCAGCATGTTTTCTTGTACAGCCACATCAGGTCTTCAGCAGGAGTGGCTCTCCTGAGAGCTGCTAATGAACATGCGGGATCGTTAGCCTCAGCCAAAGGGCAGGTGCTTAAACAACTGCAGACAGCCCTGCTCTGTCCCCTGGGGAGCTCTGGCAAGGAGAAGTGAGTGTGCGAGAGATGTACACTCCAGCTGTGATTTTGGTCAGGGGGTCCCCAAAACAGCCCTGAAGCCCAAGGCTGGTGTCTCCTGCCACTGCTGCTTTCCCGGTCATAGCCAGGGAAGGTGGTTAAGGCTTCAAGCAGCTGAGAAAATGGAGATTAGCATCTTCTCCCAGATGGTGAATAACATAAGTCGTCTTTCCCAAGATCTAGAAGGAGTCAGCTTGATGTGTGAGCCAGAGGGAGGAAGAGGGAGAACTGATAGCAGAGCTACAAGACAGAAATAAAGCTAACTGGTGTCTATGAGTATGTTTATCATAGAATCACAGAATGGTGTGGTTTGGAAGCGACCTTAAAGATCATCTAGTTCCAACCCCCCTGCCACGGGCAGGGACACCTTCCACTAGTCCAGGTTGGTCAAAGCCCCATCCAACCTGGCCTTGAACACTGCCAGGGATGGGGCAGCCACAACCTCTCCGGGCAACCTGGTCCAGTGCCTGACCACCCCCATTGTGAAGAATTTCTTCCTAATATCTAATGTAAATCTATCCTCTTTCAGTTTAAAGCCATTACTCGTTGTCCTATCGCTACATGCCCTTGTAGAAAGTCCCTCTCCAGCTTTCTTGTAGGCCCTCTTTATGCTTCAATCCCTCGGTTAACTACTGCCCGTTGGTGGAATTGCACCCAGCAGAGGTTGGGTACCGCACAGGGTCTGTCCGTGCAGCAGCCAGAAACGCACCTGCATCCCTGGAGCGGTGCCTGACCTCCCCGTAATCCCTGTGACAGGGTGACTCCGGTTCCCGGGTGGTAAAAGCTGCCATGGGGACGGCAGTGCCGGGGGCTGATTAGGAAAGGTGTTTCCATCCCAGGTACATGAGTCAGCCAGAGCCAGGCTGCACGTCAAAGGGCAGCAGTCGCGTTTCCTTGTAGCAGGGTCGACGAGGGTTGGGCAGCACCGTTCGACTCCTTCCAGAAAGGGCAAAAGCAAGGAAGCGGTGCGCTTGCAAGAGCCTCTACAAACGCGCTGGGGAAGAGGAGAGGATGGGGATGCACGCAAGCGATCGCATCTCCTTCCCTCCCTCCTCTTCCTCGCCGATCTGATCTCTGTACAGGAGGCGAGACCTCCTCAAACACTCCCAGCACCATCTGCCTGCCTATCTGCCGATGCGCCCTTGAGATGGTGTTTCTAGCAGGGTACGAGTCTGGCACCCATCGCAGGGCTGCCGAGGCACTCGCTCTACCAAGCCACCAACGGGCACCAGCTGCTCCGGCGTTCAGAGGCGAGAGTCGCCGAGGTCAGACATAACAGAGATGCTTCTCTGCGAGAAATGCGGAGCGTCTGGCGCGGCCCCGAACAATATGCAGCCTGTCTTTGCTGTTTTGTTCGGGTTTTTGTTTTGGACACACAAGACTGCCTTGCCTCCCTTTATTCCTCCCAAGAATACCCCGCATAATGACGGCAGCTCCTCTCTTTTCAGCCCCTTCCCTCCAGCTGAATGTGCGGAGGGGTCACATTATACCGGGCTTCGGCGGCGGCTCTGAATGCCTTTCGTTATCTTCCTCTCGCTGGGCTCCATTTCGGAAGGAAGGAGGGAAGACAGAGCTATTTTTACAGCATCTAGGCTCTCCCCAGACTGCATCTAACTTGCTATTGTTGGTCAATGATCTTTCAGTTACTTGCTACGCTTGGGACTTTGCTCTGTTCTTGCAAAAAAGGGCTGATGTATTCAACACGCTCTTTCCAAAGAGCAGGCTAGAATCGGACGATTAGGCTACACAGAAGAGTTGCTCGCAAATAAAGCCTTTCCTTTTATAAATATCAGAGTTCGAAAGTGCAGTAGGTTTTTTTTTTTCTGCAGCAAATTTACCATTCTAGGGTAGTTTTCAAAAAATATCTGTCAGAGATGGCACGCTGAAGTGATTTTTCTGTCCCAAGAAGCGCAAGTTACTTTCTTTTGACTTTTTTTTCCTTTTTCCTCCTTACTCTTTATACAATACTCTGATTTTCGTTATGAAGCTGGAGGTTATCTCAAAATACGCCAGGATTTCAGAGGAGTGGCTTTGCAGAGATTATGGCTCTGGGCTGCGAGCCACACTTTCCGGGTTTGGACCTAACTTTAGTCCCTTGTCAATACAAATTGACATTTTCCCAAACAGACACTCTGTTTTCATAGTTACCCAACTTGAGGCAAACAGATGCCGGTCTTCAGAGCCTGCACATCTTCCCGCTAAAATCAGATGGAGATACACGGGTCAAATCTTTCCATAAAGCTCTTTCAAGACACGACCTGAAAATAGAAAAATCTACAAGAAAAACAGAAGCAGAGCAGATATACTGCGAGTAACTCCGCCACTGCGATGCTTTTTGCTGAACCTGGATCGATCCAGCAGCCTTTGTGGTGCTACAGAATTGTACAGTATGAAATACTGTTTCTTTTGAATGAGATACAAAACCAAGGTCCTAACATTTGTGATCACTAGACTTCTTACGGGGCTCTGCACAGAGACGGGTGATATAACTCAGGTCCATGTAGGGCTGTTACCGTCTCGCTAACCACCATTTCCACAACAGCTTTGGAAAGGTTCAATGTTCTTCATTTTCTCTCCTAATTTCTGCAGTTCAGTAAAGTTTTATTACTAGTTTGCCCCTACCCTTAAAAACTGAAAGATCTAAAGCAAGTGTGCAGATGGTATTTTTCAGCTATTCATCATTACTGTGCCTGCAAATCTATCAGACCTTTGTTCCCGGCAGCACTTTAGTTACTATATTTCATTCCATATTAAGTGTATTTTCAAAGGACCTTTGGTCATTACATCCACATCTAAATGAAGAAAAAAAGAGAGGTCAAACTAGACCTCTAGCAAACTCTGAGTTTATGCCTAAATGTGCTTAATAATTGGATGCCTGTTGTCAAACTTGCTCACAGCAGGATTTCCAGGTGGGTGGGTAGAAAATAGAGGGTTTCTGTGCTTACTCTTGCTGTTCGACACCTGTATCAGCTGGGGAACTTCGATGGAAAAGCTCCTGATTTGCTTGAGAGAAGGAGGACTTGTGCCAGTGTGAGGTCTGGGCCACGATCACAGAAACCAAAAGAATACAAGAGTTGTTTGGAGGAAGTCTGAATTGTGGAGAGGAAAAAAAAAAATCAAAACCTGAAGCAAGCCCTGCAAACAACACAGAGAGTGTTCTGAAGGAAGATCATGTGGGAGTTGCTAAGTGTAGGGTTGGCCCACACACCTCCCCAGACAGTGACGGAGCATCTCAAGCGAATATATTTTGGTCTGGGCCCGATCCTGTTCAGACTTAGACTTCACCGGCGCTGCAGAGGTGAAGCACCAAGGGGAGAGGAGCTTTGGGGAGAATGGGGTTTTGTTTTGAGTCATCTCGGTTGCTTGGCCTGAAGTTGCATTTAATGAGACAGGCTTTAGAGCTACGTGTGAGCTGCTTCTTGCAATAGCAGGAATTTCTTTCTTGCTGTTTTCTTCAGCCTGGGAAGGCGAGGAATTTCTGGTGGGGTGCAAGGGATGATCTCAGTGCTGGATGGCAGGACATCCTTTTCCTTTCTCCCGCTGTTTGCAGAGCAATGAGGATGTTTTGGATAGGGAGAAAGGACACGCTGCTGGAGCCAGGCTGCCTTGTGTCACCTGGATACAAGCAAGGCAGCTGGAAGGACCTTCAACAGAAGGGACAGGGCTGGGAGATGCTGAGGACTTGGGAACGTGGGCAGAGGCTGCAATGGGTGGAAACAGCAGGTTGGGTGAGGAACAGAAAAACTGGCGACGCTGGGTTATGAGCTAATTGGAAATAGCTGGTTCCAGGCCCTTGGGAAGGGAGTTATTTCTGGAGTTTAGGGCTCCTGTGAAACAGCTCATCTCAACAGAAGTAAAAAAGCATGCACAATGCAACATTATGGTTATGGCTTCATGTGATTTTTGACCCCAGATATCACCATGACTTGATCAATTTTTGAGTTGCGCAGATAAACAGACCAAGCAACCAGCTTCCCAGGGCAGCGCCATTGTTTACACATCCGTGATATCCAGCTCAGCCGTGACTCAGCCATCAGCAATGATGTTCTGACCTTATTAATATCAATGGGAGTCTTCTTAACGAGGACATAATTTCACCCCAGAGGCCAATTCATTAATTAGCATCTCCGGCTATCCTGTCATTGGGCATATAAAGAGGGTAGTAAATTGACTTATATACAGAGCAAGTATGTGCTGAGTAAATACGCATTCAATCGCACGTATAACGACGACATACAGGGTCATAAAAGTTTGGCAGCAAGAGTGAACATAGGCAAGTGTAGCTCCTCACTCCAAACATAATTCAGTGCTGGTGGTACTTGCTCGTTGTAGTCTTGTCTAAAATCAATGTCCAAGGAAATGCTTGGTTAATTAGCTGTTAATTTCACATGTTGCATGGAGTTGTGCAAGAGTCACTCAAGTGCTGGTCTGATTATTTTTTTTTAGCCATGATACCCGGGACTTTTCCATCCCTCAGTGCAATACCCTCACTATGTGTGGTTTGCAAAAACACCATTGTCCTGCTGCACCCGTTGCCAGGAAAGGGTGTTTTAATCATTCTAGTACGTCTATTATGAAATATTTCTGTTTTCCGAAATAAAAATAGCCTAGCCTGCACTCTGGGCTAACCTAACTCCTCCCCTTCCAAACCGTGTTTTCATGTTGGAAAGTTGCCTGCCAATAAAAAAAAAAAAAAAAAAAAAAAAAAAAAAAGCAGCATTTTTGAACATTGTTTGCATGTTAAAATTGAACGGCTTAAACTTAATTTAACAATAATGGTCTCCCACAGTTAATGTTTCAGGCAGACGGCAACAGGGCACAGTGTGACCACTAACAAGGTCAGGAAAGGACTTCTTCTATTGTGCAACATTCACGGATGTTAGTCTTCTCTGAAGTATTTGAGATTGGCCACTGGCAGCTGATGAATGCTCTATTAGCTGGACTATTGGCTTGTCATGATGTGAGAACTCTCTCTCCCTACTTTCATTTGCTGGATGATCTCTCTTAACTCTTCATTTAAGAGAGTTAAAGTTTGCTTGATAAAAAACAACCATCAACCACTGCACAAATCTGATTATTTTAGTTATTTGGTAGAAAACCTTTTGGTTTACCAATTTTAAGGAACTACTGTCGGAAAAAGGGTGTGGAGAGATATAAGGAGAGATGGCATCTTGTGTTTTTCTACCTAGCTGGAAAAAAAAAAACAAACCACAAATTGTTGAGCACATAAGCAGTTCTTCAAGTCTGACACCGATGCAGAGAAGTTCGACTGAAGTCCAAGATGGCAACAATTCCTCCAAGTTTATTCTCACCATGTTAACCAATGTTTTTCCTTTCAATCTCTCGTGCAACAGCTAGCTATGTTTGGCAAGAAAGCGGGGAGCAGGTGCTGTGAAAATATAAGTATTGTTATCTCTGGTAACTGCAAGCGAATACAAACAGACGTGGGGAGAGACAAAGTAGAGGATGGAAGCGATATCTGACAGCAGATGCCAACCCCAGGCCTGAGCTGGTAATATCTAACTAACGCACGCGGTGCCAGATAACTTTCCACTGGTGGGAACCCTTTGGCTTCAGTTGGTGGGAGCAATTTGCGCTGGCAGCACCTGTGTGACTGTATTGGGTTTGCGTGGCAAGGTTTTGGTAGCGGGGGGGCTACGGGGGTGGATTCTGTGAGAAGCTGCTAGAAGCTTCCCCCATGTCCAACAGAGCCGATGCCAGCCGGCTCCAAGACGGACCTGCCGCTGGCCAAGGCCAAGCCCATCAGTGATGGTGGTAGTGCCTCTGGGAGAACAGATTTAAGAAGGGGGAAAAAACAACTGTGCAACAGTAACAGCGGCTGGAGAGAGGAGTGAGAATACGTGAGAGGAACAGCCCTGCAGCCCCCCAGGTCAGTGCAGAAGGAGGGGAGGAGATGCTCCAGGCGCCGGAGCAGAGATTCCCCTGCAGCCCGTGGGGAAGACCCTGGTGAGGCAGGCTGTCCCCCTGCAGCCCAGGGAGGTCCACAGGGGAGCAGATCTCCACCTGCAGCCCGGGGAGGAGCCCACGCCGGAGCAGGGGGATGCCCGAAGGAGGCCGGGACCCCGTGGGAAGCCCGCGCTGGAGCAGGCTCCCGGCAGGACCTGTGGCCCCGTGGAGAGAGGAGCCCACGCTGGAGCAGGTTTGCTGGCCAGGACTTGTGACCCTGCGGGGGACCCACGCTGGAGCAGGCTGTGCCTGAAGGACTGCAGCCCGTGGAAGGGCCCCACGCAGGAGCAGTTCGTGGAGGACTGCAGCCCGTGGGAAGGACCCCACGCTGGAGCAAGGGACGAATGAGGACTCCTGCCCCTGAGGAGGAAGGAGCAGCAGAGACAACGTGTGATGAACTGACCACAACCCCCATTCCCCGTCCCCCTGCGCCGCTGTGGGGGAGGAGGTGGAGAAAATGGGGAGTGAAGCTGTGCCCGGGAAGAAGGGAGGGGTGGGGGGAAGGTGTTTTAAGATTTAGTTTTATTTCTCATTACCATACTCTGATTTGATTGATAGTAAATTAATTTTCCCCAAGTCAAGCCTGTTTTGCCCGTGACCGTAATTGCTGAGTGATCTCTCCTTGTCCTTATCTCGACCCACGAGCCTTTCATTATATTTTCTCTCCCCTGTCCAGTTGAGGAAGGGAGTCATGGATCGGCTTTGGTGGGCACCTGGCATCCAGCCAGGGTCAACCCACCACAGTGACACAGAGAGGACAATTCAGAGAGCAGCGTCATGCGCTGGCTATATCCTGAGCTGGGTGAGTCTCGGAGTCAGACTGGCTTTTGCTGGCAGCACCTTGGCAGAGGATGGTATCTGAATCTGCAGATTCAGGGCATGCTGGCACTCGTTTGTGTCCCAGAAACATATATGTATATAGAAATACCCTCTCTGTGCCTCCACCTCTGTATAGCCTAGAAGGTATTCGTAACCTATTTCTCATCCCTCACATCTTTTTGGTTTTCCCAGCACAGCATGTTTAAACCGAACCCAAATTTCATTCTCCTTCCTGGGGCCTCAAGCAGAAAAGCCAAAATATATGAACAGTGGTTTTGTTAGACAGATGCTTGACTGACAAGAAGACACAAACTGGTCTTTAGACTGTTTTCTTTCCTATCTGCTCAACACCCTTCATTATCCCTGGTAACTCACTCAGAAATCACTGACGCTCCCACTGAGGAACCTCCTTCAGCTCAGACAGGTAACTAATATTTTGATTTCTAAATACAAATTAACTATTTAAATATGGCAAGTGAGTTGGCTATTTCCATCCAGTCTGTTGTCTGTCTTTGCACTGCTGTACCTAAACCCCGGCCATCCTTTCTTACGGGGAAAAATGTGAATAGTATCTTTGCCTTTCATTTAGAAAAAAAAAAAATTCTCAGCTGTTGACATCTTTCCACATTTGAAACAAGGTATTAAATTGACTACTTGAGTAACTCCGGACACAAGCAGATTAATGGAAGCAGACCAAAGGCAACCTTTACCAAAGAACTCCAATTGTCAACTTTCTCACTCCTTCACCAGCTCGCTGAAAACGAAAGGTCTGAAAATTTCGAATAGCATCTGTGTTTCTGCTCCACCCTTCCTGCTGCAAATGGCATCCCTGCTAGCGTGTACAGAAAAGAGTCTGCTGCTTTGCCCATGAACTCGGAAGAGGATCAGAGATTTTAACTGCTTTACTTCTTCCTCAGTCCTTCGCTGTTACGAATTGAGGCCTAGAAGTCCTTGAAGAGCATTAGCTTAGCTTGTTTTCCAGGGTAGGAACGTATCCCTTTTTGTATCCCTATAAGTCCCTGCGTAGAACGTATCCCTGTTTTCTTGCTTACACAATTAAATGGTAAGACAGATGCACCTCCCCAGTTTTAAACGGGAAACCTTTACTACCGAGCGAAGACGAACTTGAGCTTGTTTTTTTTTGCGCCGCTGTAATTCTTGCGTGAACAGCGGACTGCTGACTGTGCTTAAGCCGGACCTGCCGATGGCGGCCGTCAGCGCTAACCAAACGCGTCGCTTGGAAAACCCCAAAGCATAACCCGAACGTGAACGACTCCAGCTTTTAACTGCTCCCGCTCCCCACCGCCCCAATCCCCGCGGCAAACCAAGCCTCGCCGCCCCGTAAATTTGGCGGCCCCCTCTCCCGGGCGGGGGGCAGCCGCCGCCTCAGCCGTCCGTGGAGATCCCGGTGGATGGCGAACCCCTCTCCTCACGGAAAACCCCCCCAGGTGTGAGGAGCTGGCAGCGCTTGCAGACACCCCCACGGCTACAGGTGGAAGACCCTGCAGCAAACGAAGCGAGAGCGAGAATTTAAACTAAAACTCGGCTTTTTGTTTTGGGTTTTTTCCCTTCCTTCCCCTTCAGCCTCGAGGCCTCCCACACGCCTCAATGCCACCCTCACCGGGGTCTCCCCGCTCCCCACGGCTGATTTAGAATTTTTTTTTTTTTTTGGGGGGGGGGGGATAGCAGGCCCTGGGGGTTGGGGTTCAACCCCCCCTCTGTGGACCCCATTGCCCCGTGGGGGGGGGGGGGGGTGTGTAATTAAAAAAAAACAAAAAAACCCCAAAAAACAAACAACCTCCCCACTCTATGCTCCTGGGGTGCTAGAGTCGCCCGCCGTGGGGCCGCTCTACCCCTCCCCTCCCCCCAACTCGTTGGCAGGAGGGAAGAGGGGAAAACCCCGCCGCCAGTGGCTGGGCTTGCGGGTGACGTCACGGCCCGCCCCGCCCTCCTCCCCGTTCTCCCCGCCGCTCCGCCACCTTCGCGGCCACCGTAGCGGGAGCAGCGGAAACCGCCCGCCCCTCCTCTCCCTCCCTCCCTCCGCCTCGCCGGCCATCGTTCCCGGGAGGCGGCCGCGGCGGATGGTCCGCGTTGTCCCGCCGCTGCTCCTGCTGCCGCCGCCGCCGCCGCCCCCCGCCCGCCCCTCACGGAGTCGTCGTCGTCGTCGGCGGCGTCGGCGGCAGATGGCGCGGCGGGGAGCGGGTTGGCGGGGTGGAAGGCCGTCACCGCCGACACCACCACCGCCACCGCCGCCGCCATCATCACCGCCGCCGCCGCGGCGGTTACTTTTGGCTTTATTGCTGTTGTTGATGCCGGCTTTACCGGGGTTGGGGCCCGCAGCCGCCGCTGCCGCCGCCGCCGCCGCCGCCGCCGCCGAGGAGGTGGCGGCGAAGGAATGCGACAAGCCGTGCGCTAACGGCGGGCGGTGCCAGCCGGCCAGCGGGCAGTGCGAGTGCCAGCCCGGCTGGGTGGGCGACCAGTGCCAGCACTGCGGGGGGCGATTCCGGTAAGTCCTCCTCCCGGGGGCGGGGGGGACACACACACGGGGGCTGTGGGTGTCCCCGGTCGGGGCTGGGGGGGGGGGGACACACACGTTTAGGGACAATATGGCCGCGGGGGTGAGGGGCCAGGCCGGGGGGGGGGGGGGGACATAGGACAAGAGGGGTTTGGTGGCCCTGGTTCAAGGTGCCCAAAGGGATATTTTGGGGGTAATTGGGGGGGGGGGACGTGGGTGCGAGGGGTAGAGGCAGGTGAGGGGTGTTAAGGGGGGGGGTTGGAGCGTCTCGGGCGGGTAAAAGGGGGGTTTGGGTGTCACTGTGTAGCGGCAAGTTTGAGGGCAAAGAGGGGTGTGAGGGGCTGATCCCGGAGGGGGGGGGGGTGTCTGGGTGGGAGCCGGGTTGGGGGGGACAGCAGGGGTTTGGGTGCAGGGGGGGGGGAGGTCTAGGGGATTGTGGTTTTAAGGGCGGTGGGCTTGAGGGGTGACAGAAGGGGACAGGAGCGTGGGTGTGATGGGCTGAGAGCCCCCAAGGGCAGGTCTGGGGGGGGGGGGGGGGGGGGTCCGCAGGGGATGTAAGGGGGTTGGGGGGGGGGGGGGGGCTGCGTGGGAATAACGGGACGTGGGTGCCCCGGCGAGCAGCGGTTGGCGTGGAAGGAGCGGTGGGTGAGTACGGGGTGTTGACGCTGCCAAGAGGTGCCTCTGAGGGGACAGCTTTTGGGTTGCTGGGGTCGTGCAGGGGGTAACTGGGGGCCGCTGGTGGCTCTTAAGGGGCCGTGGCTGCGTAGGAGCGGAGGGGGGGGTCGGGGGGGTGCGTGGGGCGCTGGGTAAATGCGGGTGCAAGGGACTGTGCAGGGCAGAGCCTGGGAGGTGATGGGGTGTGAAGGCGAGTAACTGGGTTTACGTCGTAGTAGGTCTGGAGAGAAAGGAAAGCTTTGGGGGGGGGGGGGGTAGGAGAACGTATTGGGGGCAGCAGGGGTGGGTTTGGGGGCTGTACAAGTAGAAGTCAGAAGGACGGCGGGTGAACGGGGGCTGGTTTTGTGCGTGGAGGCGGCTGGCACCGGAGGCAGGTGGGAGCTGTGAGAAAGCGGGTTCCGCGGGCTGGAGGACAGCGTGGGTGGGGGGCCAAGCTCGTGGGTGGGGGGCAGACACGGGAGAAGGTCTGACGTGCAGATGGGGGACTGGGTCTGGCTGGGAGCAGGTTGGAGTGGAAGAGGGAGGGCGGGCAAGCAGGTGTTAGGGCTGGGTGGAGGCAGTAGGGGTGTTTGGGGGGGTTTAAGCAAGCTCATCTTGGCAGGTAGCGTAAGCAGGTGTTGGTTTTGGTGGAGGGTGAATTCGGGAGAGGTGTGCGTGGGGTTGAGAAGCAGCGTCTTAAAGGGGTTAGCTGGCACGTGGGGAGGCTCAGCTTTTGGGGCGCAGGAGTGCGTGCAGGAGTGGTTGCTGGCTCTTGGGGAGGGATGGTGGGAATAACAGCCTGGTCGAAGGAAGCTCTGGGTTTGCTGGGGGACAAGGCCAGACAGAGCTGGGCAGCTGGAGGGGCAGGGTCTTTTTTTTCAAAAAAAAAAAAAAGGGGGGGGGGGGGTAAAGGGTGGTTCTGGGGGGGGGGATGGAGACCCCCCAGCTTTGCACTTGTCCAGGCCATGCGCTTATGTGCGGGGATGACGGGTGTCTGCATAGGGGGAAGGTCATCTTTGGGCTGTGCGATACTGGAAAGCGCATTGCCTGGAGTGCCCAGGCCAGTTCTGGTGGCGATGGGAGACTCAGTTGGGTTGTGCATCTAAAGTCTATCCCATAGGATGAGAAATTGGAAATCTTCGTAGGAATAGGCCGGAAAATGCACCGCGGCTTCTCTGTATGTATGTACGTGTTCAGTGGAAGGGGTTTCTGTAAGATGGTTATCTGCTTTGGTTTTATCAGCTGTGGCAGTGAGAGAGCTAGCGTGTGTGTCTGTGTGTGTTAGGTGAATTCCCTGGGCAGAGCTGATTCTTGGAAAAGAAGGAAGTGAAAAAAAGAATGATTATTCTAGGCAGCGATTGCATTCTTGGGGAGCTCGTTACGGAGGGTACCAACCACCCTTTGATGGTGCTTGCCGTAGATTTGGGGGAAGGGGAGCTGTCTGTATAAGCCAAACTCATGGAGGAACAGCACTTTGTGTGGTTTAGGAGTTGAGGTTTCTATTTTCTTGTTTGTATTTTTTGACAGTCTGTAGATGGGTGTGTGTTACAGCTAATTTGAAAGGGGTTTTGTGTGGTAATGATGCCAGGCTAGGCAAGCCCTGGAAGTCGAAAGCTTCCTTTTTTATGTTTTTTGCCACTGTCATGGTAAGAATTTTCTTCTAGTTGAGAAAGGGCATTGTGAAATAACTCACTTACCTGTTACTTTCCTCAAGCGGTTTAGGATATTGGTCATTTTAAGGGGGCTAAATTTGAATAAAGCCAGAGCCTTCTTTTCTAAATGGCAAAACTGGTGCTGCTGAGTGAAAAAAGAATTGGTATATATCCACTGCTAATGGCTGCTTTTTTTTTTTTTTTTAAGCCCCTTATCTGTTTTGATAAGGCTTCATGTTTCTTTTTCACGTATAGTTCCAGTCTAAAATTTTAACTGAAAATATAATGCATGTTTTTCCTCTTTAGGTGTTTTATTTAGCTGTTTGTTTCCTTATTTGTTAGTGAGTTGAAGTTTCCAGTAATGTTTTTAAACTTTGAGCTCTGAGAAAAGTGCAAACAAGTGTTTTTAGCAGTGTTTAGAGCTTTGCAGTCACAGCTTTAACATGCCTTGAGTTTATGCGTGTCTACTGTCAGAAATGGCACTGCAGGGTTGTTTTTTTGTTTTTTTTTTTTTTTTTTTTTTGGTGCATGGCTGTCAAGAGCTTGTCTTTAAAAGACTTGACGTGTTATTAGATGCTGTAGGTACAAATGGAAAGTAGAAGGGCAGGGGAAAATTATTTTGTAAGTGTGGTATATTCCACATGCTTATCGGCCTGACTGAGAGATGTAATTAAATTTGGCATGTTAATCTTCCTGTCCTTATCTAGATGTATATGATGACTATATTTGTGGCCTTGACGTTTTTGTTTACGTTGAGCACTGGGGTTGTCATGATACAACTTGTGCTTCACTGACCTACTAATCCCTCGCGCCTTCCTGTGTTAGCAGCACAGAACAAACGTCGCAGCTTCGTGTTGCAGTCCGCTAATATTCTATTTGCCTTCTTCATTGGGAAAGTCTGTTTATTTAGACTGCAGTTAGACATATAGGTAACAAACCTGGGGTGGACCATTTTCTTTCTTGTTTCACCCAAACCTCAAAAGGGAGATTGTGTGCAGCGTGTTACTGTTCTAATGCGGATGTGTGGTTTTTGTTTTTTTTTTTTTTTTTTTTTAAGCATGTGTGCTGTGACCTCTTAAAAAGAAAAAGGCGTAGCAGAAGTGTACCTGCATGTGATTTTGTTAGTGATTGTTCCTGGTTGTGGGAATGGCTTCTGAGAAAACAGGGATCTCTGCACAGATCTGTCACGCTCTTGGTGGGGGGGAGGTCGTAGAAGATTGAGTTACGAAGGACTTCAGGTGACTTCCTTTTTTTAAGATGTGGAACCAGCCACTTGAGTTCTTCAAAGACCAAGATCTTGGTTTTAAAGGAAGCTGAAATAGAAAATATAGGACGTGCCTGATGCGCTTGTGTTTTCTATTTCTGTACAAACCTCTAGCGGGCTTCTGTGCTGGCTGGAGTCTGCTGCAGGCCAGTGGCTTCGAGCTGCCTTAATCCGGGCAGGAGAGGACTACTGCTCTCAGGCTGTCTGCTGGGGAGGGTGAGAAATCTCCCGGTTGCAGAACGGCAGCAGCATGCTGGAGGTAACGTTTTCGAGCGGCGGGAGCTCAGGAGCGCCAAACTCGAGAGCCAACTTGCCAGCGTTGGGTGTTGTACGACCAAAAGGGTGCTGCAAGCTTTGAGACCACAGACTCTTTAAAGCGCTTTCCGTAGCTTGGTGACACAACCTCTTGTCCTGCTTGAACTGAATTGTTTCAGCTGGCTGCCTGACAAGGGCTGCCGAGGTAAAGCACAGGTTAAGAAATGACCGCTGTTTTACATAGATTTATTCGTCAGAGATGGTAGAGGAGTGGACTAACAAATTCAGGATAGCGCTTGGCTTCTGGGACAGTAATTGTATGTGAATTGTGTATATAGGCACACTGATGGGCAGTCTGATGTGTGATTGTAGCTGAAAATATGAACAGACTATTTTTTTGACTGTATAATGAAATACCAAATGATTACAGAAAACTGGTTTTTGTGTGTAAAGGCACTGGTTCTCCTATCATGGTAATACTTTTTTTTTTTTTTTTTTTAGAGGTGGGAGATTGAAAATGCTAAGCAGTGCTTAACAATGCAACGTGACAGTTGGAGGGGAAAAAAAAAGATTAGAGTGTATCTTTTAAACTACCTTTTTATTAATTTAATGGAGGCACTTATGGGCTGCTGATTGAACGTTATTAAGGAGTCAGTGGTAATACAGTGTCCTTGGCCAAAGAATATTACGGTGAAGAGGAATTTTATCTCTAGAAGATTTGGGTAAATCATAACCTGAGAGAGTTGCTAGCTGGCAAAGAACTATCACAGTTCCTGTTCTTAAATAACCGGGAACTTTTGGTCAAAAGCTAGTATACAAAACCATTGTCTTTAAAAAGCTACCTCGGGCAGTTAAAAGCTTTAGGAAAGTCAGGAAACTACTTAATGTATCTAAGGATGTTGGCCATTTGAATCAAATCAGTTTAAGTGCTCAAATTAGATTTGGGTGCTGCATTTGTGCCTGATCCCCATTCTGCTTCTCTCTTTTCATTAGTACATTATCGTGCTTTAAAATGATTTTCTCTTCCATGTTGCTGTGTGAAAGGCTTGTTCAAGTGTTGTGCCCTGGTAATGAAAGAATAAGCTATTCAAGTAGGAAATACTTAAGCATTATCAATTTTGAAGAAGACACTGGGGAAAAAGAACCTTTGTATGCTTTTATTTAGTTCTTGGAGGCATTATTTCCAACTCTGGATTTACAATTTTGCTAGGAGGTGTGTGTGTATATCTCTCTAGATATGCATATCTGTGTTTCTATGTGTGTTTAAATGGTCTGTTAATTAAGAGTGAATCTCACAGCTAATATTTCACCTGGATTCTCGCTATTTTATTGTTACTCTCGCTGTTTTATTTGACAGTCTGATATTTTACTAGGGCTCTCAAGAACAAAAATTAATCTGGGAAATAATTCAACATTTTTGAAATATCTGAGATGTTCTACACCTTTTCCCTTGCACTGAACGGCCAGCATAAATATTTGACTTGAGTGAGGTTTTGTTACTGTTTGCAATAAGCTCACTTCTTATCATTACTTTTCAGTCTGCTTTATAGCAAGGAGTCAATAGCTGAAAATTCAGAACAGTAAGACAATGCAGTGCTCGCTAGATCCTTCCTGTCGTGTCTGCTTCATGCACTTCAAATGTCTTCACCGTTGGAGCATTAGTTATTGGAATTATTGAACAGCTCACGGCTTCAACCTGTGAGAGAGAGGAGTAAGTAGCGTGTAGCTGCTGTCTTCCCGCTAAGCACGTCTGAGCGTCGAGACCTCCGGGAACGGTGCAGGCAGAGGACAACGTTCCTCTGCCTGCCGATTCCAGGAACATACCACTGCCTCAGACTTGATTGCAATCGCCTCCTTTTCTGCAGTGGTCAACATGAAAGACATTCCTGTTTCATTTCTCTATGTCTGTTTGAATATTGGGGAGTAGCTGCCTGAGTCAGCTTAGCAGAAGTTGTCTGACACTGCTCTAGATTTTTCCGTTATTTCACAGCCTCAATTGCTTCTTCCGTTAGGGATCCGAAATAAGCTCATGTCCAACCGGGTGTTCGTTACCATCTTAGTCAATTTACATTTAACATAAATGGCTTCTATTGAAATATCAACAAATGACTGAGGTTAGCACTGTTTTCACAGAAACAGCTGCTTTTTTTTTTAAGCTTTCAAAAGAACTAGGACCAGCAATGCTTTTATCGTGTGTCCTGATAAAGTTAAATAACATTTGGAATGCATGTGACGGATTTCACTTTCCTGGCTTGTTCCTCTGAAGCTTTCGTGAGCAATCAGATTTAAAACCATGAGCTTACTGTGCCTAATGTAAGTGTCTATGAAGATCCATGCTGAAAATCCTCTCTATATTGAGATAATGCTGCTGCTGACCAAACTGTTGTATTATTGCATTAATTTATGATACCCTTGGGTGCTCTTTGCTTAAACAGCCGGTTTCCTTGAAGAATTTTTTTCCAATTTAAAGTTCCAAGCACAGCGCTTGGAATTAGCTTCTTGATCTGGTAGAGCTTTGCTTTTTTGCCTGCACTCAAAATGTTCTCAGCAAGTAGTTCTTTAGGAGCTCTTAAGTCACATCTTCTAAAGCATAGTGAAAAGATGTAGTAAAAAATGCAGAAGATGGGACTGAGAATTATGGGATTTTGTAGGTAAAGTGGTTTTGGTGGAGGAGTGGGCTGCTACAAACTGGAATTCACCCTAAGAAGGACCTCAACAATTTTACTACAGTACTTTGTTCTTGTATAGCCATGTGCTAACATCTGCCTGTGTAACCACTGCAGTGTCTTGAAAGCAGGGCTGGAAAATTTGATAATCAATTTTACAGCACAGAACAGAGATGATAATTTGCTTTTGTGCATGGCTTCGAATGAAATACTCATTTAGTCACTGAAACACTGAACAGTAATGATGTTTGCTTTTTGTTTCCTGCTTTTGTTCCCTTGCTTTGTTTGTGGCTGATCCACATGGAATTCCTTTGGAGTCTACTTGAGACTGTCACTAATGCCCTTCCCTCCCTTTGCTTAAAATAAATATTTATTTCATAGAGGCGCAGGTTGCTGCGAAGGTTTTGGTGGATGTGCTGCGTGCATACAGTTCAGGGCACGGTTTTGGCTTGTAGAACCTGAAATCCTTGGGATTCTTTCTCGAAATGGAAGGGCTCTGTCCTGATTGCGGACTCGTGAAGTTGTTAGGGTTGGTAAGAGACCTTAATTGCACACAGAACAGTCTTCATGTGAAAATCTGATAGGCTAAATTTGGTACATCAGAATAGTGGGGGATATTTAGAATAATGTTTTAAAGAAAACGGAGTCAGTGTTTTGGGCTGAGAATAGCCTCAGTGCATCTTGCATGATGAAGAAGAGCTTAAATGTTTTACTGATTGGCTGAGCAATATTCCTGCTATAGAAGGGCAGGTAATCTCTAAATCATGTTGTATGAAATATTTCTAGGATACCCCAGGATCTAGTTAAGGTTCCTGTTGCTGGTTGTGGCTTAATTTGGTAAAACAGGTTTCTTGCAGTATAATCAGATACAGAATTTTCAGTTCTCTGAAAATGCAGAAGCCCACTTAAGCTGGTTTAAGGGAGGTCATGCTAGCGGAGGTGGTCTGGTCATTTGAACCAAGGGTTTTCCAACGTGTAAACTACCTTTTTTTCCCTGCCGTGCCTGCAGAGCTTGTAGCTGCAGAAGAAATAGCATTGTTGTACACAGCACTTATCTCGGGCGTGCTTATTGCGTGTCGCAAAAACTCAAATAGGGGTTGTTGCTTTGTGTGGTTACAGAGTGTTACGTGTCCTGTTTTGGGTGAAAATTATCTGTAATGTCTTTTACCATTAGCTAGTGCCACTCAGCTTTCCGTAGAGATTAATGCAGGATGAACGAACACAGCTGTGAAGATCCCAATTTTCTGTTATTTGTCTTCTCTTTCTATTTCCTGTTTTTCAGAAACCTTGGTTTTTTTCTTTGCTAGTTTCTGTAATCTGAAAGGATGCAAAATAAGGAAGGCTACATTAGGAAAACTCTGTTTTGAAGACTTTCGTATTAGTCAGTGTTTGTATTGCATGAAAATTTAATACCCATCTCCGAGGTGGTGCTTGTCTGCTCAAAGTATAAGAAGCTTGGCACAGATCAATTAGCATGTTTTTGTAAACTCCTTTTATGAACTCAAATACAGAAGATGAGAACTATTTTTCCGTTCAGAAAATTTACATTGGGTTTAATATTATTTCATTGTGAAGTGAAAGAACAACTGTGTCTTCAATTACTCTGCTTTTAAAGCTGTGGTAGTTTTCATCCCAGCTGTTTTTCCATTATTAGTATTGCTGTGAAAAAAGAAATTACACCTTCAGTGGATTTAGCTTTGGTGAGTTGCTGCTGGTATAATGTATAGCTGTGTATTGAGTGGGTTTTGGTTTTTTTTTCCCCAGTGTCTTTGTGCATGTGTCATTATATCCTTCCTTTCACAGTTTTGTAATGGTCTAAGTGTTGATAATGTAGCACTGTTGTGAGATATTTCTCATGTAATTGCCTTATCTGGAGAAAATCTATGATTGAGGTTCACCCTGTGCACAATTTTTGAATTGCGTTGCTTGTTACGATTGAGAATATGTTTGAGTTCTTAAAAAATAAACTTTTCAAGATGGCTTTGTGAAGGTTTTTTATAGCCATGTGCAGCATGTTTCCTGCCAAAGTTGTGCACCTGCCTGTTTAATGATTAATTTGCACGACCGATACCCTATTAATGCAGAGTGGAGAGCGTCACATGAATTTTATAGCTATTTCAGAGCTTAGTATCTCCAACGTCTGCTTTTGTTGCATACTTTGATCTTGTGTGGAATCAGCAAAGGTGATGCCAAGAAAAAAATTTCTGGCCATTGCAGGACCTGAGATGCAAAGTTGTGTGGGACTGAAATGCTGACTGGGCAGGTCAGTGTTACAAGAAAAAAAAAATCAGGGAGAACTCCTGTGTTATTTCCCATCAATGACTTCTGTGCTGCTAGAAGAAAATATTCTACTGTATCCAAATTGTGAGCAGACATCAAAGTTGCTGGTCCACTGGAACAAAAGTATTGAATTCCAAGTAATATACTGGGAAATAAGTACTGTTGAGGTCACTGGTCCTGTGATCCCCCCCCCCCCCCCCAAATGAAGATTAGGAACAGGCATAATTGTACAGTCAGTTGCTTTTATTTTTGTTGAAAAATTTGGGACTAAATCTGTTGTTATACAAGATACACTCTGTATTTCCAGATGCATTTATTTATAGTTGCTGCCTGCTTGCTTGAAGGTATGTTAGTGCACTTTTGTTAACTGATTGATTTATTGCATTCAAACACACAACAGGCAGATCTTTAAATTTGGGTCAGTCGGTGTCTGTTTCTCACAAGCACAGGTTGCAGCGATTCTTTAAAGTCAGTGTTTTTCATTTCAGGAATGGTAATGGGTGTTTAAATATGCCCTTGTTCAACTTTTGGAGTATGAATCATTTTGAGGAGGTGTTGAAGTGGTTCAAAGTCAAAAACAGAACTTGACTTCCCGCCTATGCACATTTTTTCTAAAACATCCATTCTAATGTTGTTGGAAATATATATATATATATTTTTTTTTTTCTGGTGTATATTGCTGATATTTGATTAACTTGTGTTATATGAATTTATATGCTGAGCCCAAAGAAAACTGAGAGCTATGTAAAACATAATGATGTTAAAATAGTAATTCTTGGATCATTTGCAGCTATTCACAGTAACCTGAACTGTTGAAGATTTCTGGGACAGCAGGCAAATGTTGTCTCAATATGCGCATAATTCCCTAATGCGAATGGCATAATAATTGTTTCGGTGCAGGTTTGGTGTTTGAATGTGAAAGGATGGGGATTTGGATTTCTGGTGGTAAACAGGAATGTGTGATCCAGCTGGAAAAGCTGTAGTGACTTTATAGCCTGTACCTTTTCTAATGGCACTGAAGAATAGGAAGGGGATAAGGGCACTTCAGTCCCGAAAAGGCGAAGGGAATGAACAAATGAAGAACTGCCCAAGGTTGGCACGCTGGTTGGTTTTATAAAGCGTGCAAGTCATTTCTTCTGAAACGTTCCTGAAGTTGAGACCGAGGCGGGTTGGTTTCTGTTCTCCGGTTCTATTTTTGAGACCCGTCGCTGGGTGGCTGCGTGCATCCTCGGCTGGCAGACACGGCACATCGGGACTTAGGGTTTGAACCAGAGCTAAATGGGAGAGGGAGATCTGTAAGGGTGTGCTTGTGCCAGCCTGGGGGTTGAGGGATGGTGGATGGCTGCACAAATTGAAAATCTCTGCAGGGCTTTGGTTACCGTGAACTGTAACAAGGCTTATGGCTAAGAAAATGTGGGTTTGCCTTGCTTAATGCTAGCTGGAAGGGAGTTGTGATGTGTTCTGGTAGCATGGAGGTAGAGAGCAGCTTTTCTTTTTTGTCCACGTTTCCCGTTAATGTCTTTTTAAGCAAAGATACTCAGGTTTTATATTGCTATAAGTTGTGGGAGTGTCTCCACTGCAAGAAAAGGATGGTATCACAGCCAGCGTTGCTTCCCCCCCCCCCACTTCAGTTCTGCCAAAACTCTTAAGTGCCACCATATCGGTTTATTTTGTGTTTTACTTTGAAAAAGTTTGGGGTGTAGCTTTAGCATTCATCGGGCGTGATTCCCTTGAGAATAAATAACCACACAACTTCAGGAATCAAATGGAAGTACAGTTCATCATCTCATCTTCTTGGTTCAGTTTCCTTATCTATGAAACAAGGACAAGTTATTTATGTGTTTTAAAGAAGTTCTGATGATGACACTCTTTACATAGGAATTTGGAGGTTTAGAAGTATATTTTAATGCCAGTTTTGCGAGGCAACTGGTATCCAGCTTGACTATTCTGAGAATAATACTGTCCTACAGAAGAAATGTGGTTAATGTTACTATAAATATGCCTAAATCATCTTCAGTGAGGCTTATGAAAAACGATATTGTGTGTTAAAAGTGATGAAGTTTAAATGTGATCTTAATTTCTCTATTCAGTGCTGACAGGAGCTTGTCACGTGGAATTGAAAGGAAAAAAAAATCTCTATGTGAAAATTGTGTTGTCTGATCAAAGCTGGTCAAGGCATCAGAATATCTTTTGTACCTGAGGTTTGCTCATTTTCAATACGAGATGGGTATGTATGGGAGTATGCATGAGATGAGACATCGTGCTGAAGAAGACATCCTTTGTTGTACTCCCGGCCTCCTAAAACCCACTGATCTTTCAGCATCTCAAGGCAGCTAGGACAGAAACGTGGTGAAACGTGAGTGCAGACATGGAGATGTAGTGGCTTACCCTATAAAATTATACACTTGGTCTCCTCAAGCAGTGAACCATGGTAAGCCGTATTTTACCACGAGGTTCACCAGAGCTGGTGAGATCTTGCAGGAGGCGGACTGCTGGTGATGCTGGCCAGCAGACCTGCTGTGCTGGAGAACAAGCAGCGTCTTCCAGAGCAAGTCATTATGTCTGGGCTGGAGGTTCTCCCAGGGAAGGTGGAGGGAGGTTTTCCCTTTTTTTTGTAGGTTGATGTAACTTCATGCGTCTTGTTCTGGGGCAAAAACACAGGCTGTGCGGTGGGACTAGGGGCATACACAACTGCTGTGATCCAAATACTTTTGCTGTTCCCATCTTCTTCTTTGTGTTCCTTCTCAGTCCCTAGATCTTTCTCCACGTGCAGGCTTTATGCAGCCTTCCAGGAAGGAGCTGTGTTCCTGTAGTCTCCTGAAGAAGGATTTGAGATCTTCTCTTCACACCATGTGTGAGGAGGAGGGAAGGATGCTCTGCCCTGTTGCTTTGCAGACTCACTGCAGTTTGGAAATGGTAGTTTGGAGTGAGCTTCCCCCTCTTCTCCACAGACCCTGATTCTGTGGCATTACCTGAAAAAGAGATTTATTTTTTTCCTCTATTGAGGCTGGAGAACAGGAGAAGGTAGCTCTTGGAAAGGGATTCCTCGCTTTTACCTGTGGATTTGAAGAAGAAATTCTGTAGGAGACAACTGTTACGTGTCCACTGACTCCTGTTTACGCTTTAATTTTTTATATGTTTTCTATTGATTTAAATTTATGATGGACTCATGGACATCAGCAAATTTGCAAAAGCCTGAGCACTTCACGGCTAGGCTTTGTGGGGTCCTCTTTGGGCATCAAGGCTGTCTTGCTTTTCTGTAGCAAAATCAAATAATAGGTGAACTCCTGTCATGCACTGAAGGAAACCTAACTACTCAGGTTTAGGAAGACTTATAGGATGCTGTAGACACAACTGGAATTGCCGATTCCTGTAGTGTCTTACAGCGTAACTATTTTGTGAGTGGTGTGGCCAGAAGCAACAAATTCACACTGAAAATTTAAGAGTAGGTGGATTAAGGCCACTATGCATCAATATGGGAGGAGATAAACCACTATGAGTGGTTTCTGTGGTATCTTTATCATATCTGACGAAGAAAACCCACTCATTTCGAGATGAGAAAGTATTGTGGAAAATTTTTAAGTTCTCCTAATTTACACATGCGATAAGAGTAGTACAAGGTTCCCTGCCTAATGAATAGCCTGAGTGTCAGACACCCTTTGGGAGTCTGGGCTGTTGATGGGCTAAAGATTAACTGCAGGTCAGGACTGTGATTTGGCACGAGATGCTTTCCCTATAATCTCCAATTAAATAAACCCCCCCTGATAGCTATAATTTTAATGGGGTTAAATACATGTACACAAACATATATATCTTTCTCTACAGTGACTGTCTGGCATTTTGACAGAGGTTCTCCTTTCTGCTAATGACATAGAGTGGAAATCACTCTGTAGCTAAGAGCGTTCTTGTACAACCAAGGAAAAAGCTTACATGTTCATCGTTAGCTCTTGAATATACAGACAAAATCTTTAAAAACAAGCTCTGGAAAAAATTGGCCCTAATTAGTTTTGTGTTGCTGTAACTTCTGTGTGCAGTGAAAATAGTAGGAGTGGTAAGTTTCTAAGTTTTCTTGTTGGGGTGTTCTTATGGCAGTTACATCTGTGCTTCTCATGTGTAAAACACTTGTTGTGTAGGTAAAGCTGTACAATTACCTAGGTGTGGAATTAAAATAATTATTGTGCAGGTCACTTGGTGTTCGTTAATATGTAACATCCTGCTTAAGTGACGGAGCTAAGGAGGAAGGAAGACCAGGTCAGCCATGTGAAATAGTTGTCCAAAGTAGTTTTGATATATATTATGTGAGGTATATTATGTATTATCTCATCCTAATCTTGTTAGCAAAGGTCTTACTGATTATACAATAAAATATCTTGCAGACACATTTTCTGGCACTGATACTGTTTGAAACATTCACTTACATGTAAACTAAACCCAAATTGTGTGGTATTTTGAAATTAAACCCTGCTTGGCATCTAAAAATGTAAGTAAAATGTTGTTATGAGTTGTCTTTTGAGGAACACTATCCATAGACTGCATGGGAGATAACTATGCTAACATAGGCACCGAGTATTTTAGGTGACTAGAATTAGGTACAGAGTATTTTAGGTGACTAGAGTTAGGTGATGTCAATATGGCACCTTCAGCCTTATTCCAGGTCGTCTCCAGAAATATTTCTGCAGGAGCTTAGCACGTGCAGATGAATCCAAAGAGAGTACAGCATGCTTCTCTGCCATCTTTGCTTCCCGGTGATATCAATAGCAAACTCATGGCAGCAAATTGCAACAGGATTTAAAATTGGGAAAGGAAATCGCTGTGGATCACTTGGTCTGTTTGGGTTGGTGTTTTTTTGTTGTTTTGTTTTTTGTTTGTTTGTTTTCACAGTCGTGGTTTATACCTTGATTTCTTCCTTGTGTTTTCGGTGAAGTTTCAGTTCAGAAGGGTGTACCACTCTTCCCTCTCCAAGTGAATTAACGCAGGATAGAATTACAGGATTGATTCATGAACTGGTTAAGTGCTTTGATGCCTAATTGGTTCAGTACAAGTAGGTACTTTGCAGCCCTTGTAGGCTGAGGCTGGGGTGTTGTCAGACTTCTGATGCCAATCAGAGTCTCGGCTGTCAATCTAAAACTGGTCTTAGAGAGCTGTTTTCCACACCGGTGTTCTGGAGAATGGAGAGTCCTTTCCCAAGCTGACTGTTAAACTGCAGAGCTCATCATGAGCGCTGGAAATGAGAGCATGGTACATATGGATACATATCGTATTACTTATTTGTACTGAGGGAGTATGTAGGAGTCCTAGTCATAACATTTGGATTGTGTTCCCCTTAAAATAGTCCATGTTGTACGTTGTCTTGATTATTTGTACCGATGGGATTCATGTTCACTGGTTCAAATAAAATTTTCTGCCTTTTTCATTGCTGCTCTTTTTATCTTAACGCTTTGGTTAGGTTTTTGGAAGTTGTGTTATATCCTTTATATCCTTAATTCACTTTTAAAATCTCTTCTCCATGTAATTATAATTGAATTCTGCCCTTGGGCAGGTGTACTCATAATCTTTTAAGAGCAGTTTTAAAAATAGTGAGGGTGAAGAGCTGGTCATAGAAAGTAACATTAGTTGAGTCTTTGGACTGTGGAATAGTGATGTGCAGTGTCTATTTCAAAAAAAAAAAAAAAAAAAAAGTCGTGGGAAAGATGATCTGTATAGCTACAGACCCATCAATCTGACCTTGAGAGCAAATGAGGCTTTAGAGCATGTTAAAGGAAATAATCATTGGAGACAGACAGAAATTGCCAGGTAGGTTTGCCGTTTGTAAGTGATGCTATTTTAAACAAAATGCATCTTTGGCAAGAGTGCTAATTACATATGTGTGTGGGGGGATGTCTTTAAGCATCGTTTAGGATGAAGGCATCTGTAACAGATAGTATTTATCTGGACTTTGGAAGCCCGTTTGATCCAATGTCACCCGGAATAGTATTGAAATAGAGAAGCTGGGCTACACTACGTGATATATGAAGAACTTTTCACCTTTGGTGTGGTAGCCAGGAAAACCGGACTAAGCTGACAACCAAGTTGATCTTCCGTTCTGTCATTTCTATTGACATAAAATTAATTGGGCTCCTCAAATGATAGGTATCAAAGGGCAGTAGTTGAGGAGGTGTTAAACAGGTAGGGGTTTAAGAGGGGAGTATTTGGTAAGAAGTTGGAGCTGGAACCTGATTTAATATTTTCATTCATGACCTGGGTAGAGTGCACAGATGTGCACTGGTTACATCACTTACGATGTCACTGGGGAGCCTGGATACAGAGATCACACTATCATCCTGGAAAAGCAGGGTGAGTAAAATGACAGAATGGGGATGAAACAGCATTGTGCAATGTGGCGGTATGCTCGAGGTGATTTACAGAAAAAGCCTGTTAAGATGAAGTTCTACAAAAAAGACCCAGAAACAGTAATTGGTCTTTGAATGGTTGTTATTTGTCAGCATGATGCGTTTCAAAAGACAAAGTAAAAAGGCAGTGAGGAGAAGGAGGGAAAATGATATTATGGTTCAAAGCACTGATAAGAGCATCTCCTGGGTAATATCATCACCCTGTGATCAGATGTTTTTTCTTTTAATCACCTGTTAGTGAAGAGGATTCTTCTGCTCTTATTTTTAGGGGCTCTGGTTGTCATTTATGCTTAAGTTCTTTATGTCTATTGATTAGCAAACGCTCTTGCCTGCAGCTATTTCTTATCAGCATAAGAAATGGGTAGTTTTCATTCAACAATGCTTCACGGGTGCTAAACATAAACTATTATTTCAATTACCAAAGGTGCACTTTGCCAGGCGTCTTAACGCTCCTCCCGCAATTTGGAAAAATGGAACAAATAATGTTTTTTGAAACGAAACAAGTCCAGATGTTTAATCCGGAGGGTTTGATCGTTCACTTCAGCACCAGTCATTCGATGATCCTGTGCATCGCTCGCTGTACAACCCAGTGATATCTACTCGGATGCATTACAAACTGGAAGCCAATAATTGCAGAACACTTCGTCGTGCAGTCTTCCCTTTTAAAACCTATTAAACTGTATTAAAAGTCTTTTTTTTTTTTTTCTTTTTATTCTCCCCCCCCCTTCCCCTGCCTTGCTCCCCAGCCTACAGCTTCCACTGGGAACAGATACAGATACTTTGTTTCCTGATCGTTACTATGTCAGTGTTTTCCCAAATGGAAAAAATATTTGTATATTAAAATTTAACTATGTGAAAAGTTGTGTGAAGGCCTGTAACACTCTTAATATAGAACAACAGCCTTGAATGGAAACAATGAAAGCAAAATAACATGTTTATGTTATCGCTCAGCATTGTTCGGCATGGTGAACTTCTGACAGTAGAGCAGGCTGGGTGTTCTCACCCTGTGCTTTTTGTCCGGAGCTGAAGCTAACCCCAAAACCACTGTTTGAGGAAGCCTGACCTTTCGGGGGCTCACGAGAGGTCTCAGGTGCTCTTCTCTGTATAAAATTCATTTGCAGGAAGTCCAGTTTTTTCATTGCTTGCAACATTGTTATGTTTAGGCTTGTTGTGTGGGTTTTTTTTGTTTGTTTTGTGTTTGTTTTTGTTTTGAAGTGCAAGGTTTTGTTTACAGCTTTCTGCTGGAAATCATGTTCTCCCAGTTTTAGTTGCTTGTGTCATGGACCCAACGGTACATGGAGTCACTGTTCATGTGATAAAGTTTATGTGCTTAAGTGCTCATAGGATTGAAACATTAACTTCATTTTAGCTTTTAATGATTTGGAAAATTCAACTAAAACCTCATGTGGGAAGTTATATTATTGGTGAGGAATGGTGGAACCTGTGCAACAGCAATTATATATGTTTTTATGTAAAACTTCAGCAAGGCATATTTGGAAATTAATTTTTTTTTTTTCCTCCCTAGATTTGTTTACATAAATGATTTTTCATTTGTTGCAACCTTCCTCATTGGGTCAAAAAAGTGATTATTTATAATAGAAATCTGTAATGATATTGTTAGTAACCTTGCAAAGGTTTTGCACTAGCACGTAATTTTTATGTAACTCTTCACTACGCCAAGACTTTCATAAAAAACTCCTCTTGCCAATGCACCCGTGTTTGGCAAATGTGGAAATGTGACCAGGGTAGGCAGTATACTAAATGCTGTGGAGCAAATTAGTGGCTGGATGAGGTTTTTGGAGTATTAAGGCTCGTTTGGCAGAGCAGTATATGCTTGTTGACAAGTCCCTGCACTGCTCATGTAGAAATAATTCTGTCTCCAGAGAAAAGAGGACAAAGAGCCATGGGAAAAGGTCTGCTTTTCAGTTCAGTATAGAGCGGTGAGGATCACAGGCAAAAGACAGCTCTGAACCAAACCTGTAATAAATGAATCAGCTGTGACTTTCATTACTCGCTCTCTGTGCATGAATTACTTATTGATCATTATGTCAAACAACCTTAACCGTGTGAAATCCTCTGTCTCACTGAGGTAATAAACCGGTCATGCAAATAGTAACTAAATTCATTTGGGTTTGGAAGCAACAGCAAACTCTGCTACGTTTAAGTCACAAATTTTGTATGAGCTCTGTAAAAAATGTCCTGTTTGCTCTCTGATGTTAAAACGAGCTGTTGTGAAAGGTCCCATCCCGCGTTGGATAGTTTAGTTTAATGATTGTCTTTGGCCGAAGAGCCCTGTCTGCCTTCAAGGATTTTGTATGTTTGCTGTTCATGAAACACTTTTGGGTTCTGCATTAAAACTGTTGACCACACATAGCAGAAAATGGTGGCTCAAGTTAAGCTTTTAAATTAATGGCGCAGCTCATAAAATTGCTGAGCGTTCAATATTTACCAGTTTTTGCGTTTTCTGCCTTTAAAATAGCTGCCCTTTCAGACAGTCGTTTAGGAGAGGGGGGAAGAAAAAGAAAATCATTATGTAATTTGTTATGTAGTTGATGGCAGGGGTTTAAATGCTGCTGATCCTTACTGGTTTTGTGGTGTTATTGCCCATTAACCTTCATTTGAAATGGGTGGCAGTGCTAGGGCATGCTGTACCTAGGGCAGCTGTTGCTTTCTCACCTGTAATATTTAACTAATGGTGAGCAGTTAATGTGCTTTAATTTTACAGCTAAAATTTAAGTCGACTTGTTTCCTGGGGAATGCCATTTCATGGTTTGAGAATTGTCGGATGCTTCAAACTCTGCTCGTTAAGCTTGCTGAGATGAAAAATGCAACCCCTAAGCAAAGAGGTATGCAGCTGGAGAGTCTAACTGAATACTTCCACTTTCTCTAAAATAGGGATTGTAATTAGTGGAACAATTTGACTACGAGCCAGTTTGAGCAGCCTGGCTTAATCTAAATAAAACCCAAATGCTTTGAGCAAGTTTTGTCTCCCTTTTCCCGAACTAGGCGTTAATAAGTAAATTAAATAACGAGATGAAAAAAGCTCAAAATAGTACCGCAGAGCTCTTGGCAGGCAAGAAAGCATCTGTTTCTGCAGGCGGGATGAAGGGGAAAAACAAGTTGGGTCTCCATCCTTGTCTGCCATGACAGCTCTCCTTCATCCCAGAGCTCATCCCGGCCGGTGATGCTCCTGAGAGCTGGGTACCACCTTTCTCTCTGCTTTCCTGTGAATCACGTTCGCTTTTTGAGATTGCAGCCGTGTGTATTCAAGTAGAAAAGGGCTCTGACATAACCTGGGCTGTGGGAACCCCACACACTCAAGTGCTCTGTGGTTTTGGTACTTGGGATGCTTGAACGGGCTCTGAAATTGGATGTGTGTTTTAAGATTTCTGAGGAAACATTGTACAACTGTCATTTTTACGTTTTTTTTGTCTTTGAAACTGCTGCATGCGAATCTTTTGAAGCTCAGAGTTAAAAGAAGTCCGTAGAGTCCACTATGAAACTTCTCCACTGTGTCAGCAGTGGCTGAAAGTCTATTCAATGTGTCTGGCTGCCTTTAAACTGAAAAAGACACCAGCAGCACGAGTTTTTATTTATACCTTTGCATAGAGAATTTTAGCATAAGAACAAAATGGTTCCTGAAAACTGTTGTCCAGTGACTGGTACCTTTGTATTTTTCATGTGTCAAAGAGGAATTTATTACCATCATTGCTTCACTTCTTATTCCTTGTTCTATAAATTTTCTCTGACAGATTAATTTAAAGCACAGGAGATGAGAGGAAGTTACTGACCTTGTGATGCATTGATAAGTCTGTGGTTAGGTCTGGGAAGCATTCGGCTTGAAATTTCCTCCTATTAATAACCTGAAGTTTGGTATTTATTGTGTTAAATAGCAGAAATGAGTACTAAGACACTAAGATTGCCCTCAATGCTGTGGCCGTGCGCATTCATCAGCCCGACGGCATGGCAGAGAGCTGCTTTGGGCCGGGAATAAAAGTACAGTCAAGAGGAAAACAGCCTTGTTAGATGCACAAGTCACATCAACACCTTCAAATCCTTCCCACGAAGGCAGAGCGCGGCTGGGCGGACAATGCAGCAGTGTTTGAACGTGCTGGAGGGAAGCACTCGACGTTGAAGTGGGTTATTGCTTTCTGCTCAGGAGGACTCCGCATAAGTGGTTCTGCTAATCCTTCCTGATAGGGTGCATCGAAGTATCACATCTTAGTTTCAGCAATTTTAAAGCAGGAATGAACTTCTTATAGGGCTTAAGGGTGCTTACCGTAGGTGGTCGGTGTTTCTCTTGTAAGTAATGTTTTAAGAGATCTCGTTTATGAATAGAGATAACTAAATGAAAGCGTAAGAAGTGAACTGGGAAACTGGAACGAAGCAAAATATTTTCCTTTCCTCCTTTTCTTAATAAACTAATGTGAATTTTGTGCAAAATTCCTTTAGTGCAAACATGCTTTTCCTATGGATGTTACTGGAGTGAGGAAGGAATTCATGATGACTGAATCCTGAATAAGAAGGTGGGATTTTTTTTTAGAGACGGTTAGTTGAGAGGTGGCCTGTAAATCATGCTCATATTGGTAGTGAAGTGAGGGGTTATATCAAAACTTTGCATAAGTAATGTTGAGCCTCTGTCTTTGTTTTTGTTGTTAGAAATCTGTTGGGAGCAGATGGAATTTCGTTTTTTTCCCTGCTACTGTCCAAGAATAACTCCTTTCTAAGTCATTTCGGAGGCAATGGGAAAGGTGCATATGGCAAACGTGGAGATGGAAGCGATGATTTTTGCAGCTACGCCTTCTCTCGTGGAGTTTGGCCCTTTGCTGGATGGCTGCAAGCTCTGCAGACGTGCCCCTCTGGAGTGCCCACCCCAACTCCACCCCACTGTTGGTTAAATAGTTTCTGTTGGATTTCTGTTGTGGTTTTGGGTTTTGGTTTGTTGGTTGTTTTTTTAAGGGAGGATTTCTTTGCTCTGCAGTGATTATCAAGGGAGCTGTGCGTTAGATGCTGCCTTACTACAAGAAAAGAGAAAAAACCAACATGTATGCATACCCACTTCTGCAACTGAGAAATCAGTAGGCTGGCGGTTGTGACCTTCCCTGCACTGCCGAGCTATTTCATAGACAAACACTCAAGAGCTACTTATTGTATAAAGAAATGTTAACAGATCTTGGATTATAAAGATATTGTAGCGAGTCTGTTGCTACGGCTGCTTTGACACAAACCATAGATTCTGTATTATGTGCCAATGAATGCATTGTTTCCAAATTTTCAACACTTATTCCAAAAATAAAATGGTTTCTCATAGTCTTTGCTTGATTAAAATGCACTTAAGTCTATTGTTTGCAAGCATTTATTTTTTTTTAAAGTGAGTTTTCTTGCTGCTTCTTCCATCCCAGTAAGGAATCAAGGCTTGGTGTTTTAATAGCCAAGAATCGGTCTTGGTGGGTTAGGAAATATGTGATACGGATTGTAAATTTTATTATACAGATGCATTTAATAAAGCATAGCAGTTTATAGTGTCTAAAACCACTCCTTTTCCTAAGGGATTTATACTTGCTGGTTGCAGCGAGGCTGACAAACACGCTCCGGTATTTGAAAATCACTGCAACTCTTCACCTCCTTGACTTCAGAGCTGTTGAGTTACTGGATGTCTTTCACATTTGGTTTATTTTCTCAGGCTCTTAAGTAAACATTGTGGTGGTTGGAATGGCGTGTGTTTATTTCATTCTTGCAAGAAGCTGGTGGAAAAGCTTAGGCTAGCTAGTGGAGTAAGCTGAGTGTAGTTGAACTGATCTGTGCCAGCAGTAGAAAGTTTTCATTTAGAGGATTAAGATGATTTAATCAAATCTATGTGAAGTCTGGCTTTTTTTCCATTCGCTAAGCTAGGATAATGGCTGCGTATGTGGGTGTAAACTGGTACAGGTGATTTCTCATCTCATAGGCGCGAACAGCATTGTATCAAAAACTGTATTTCTTTATGGCGGCAACTAAATGAGGGATTTGCAGAGCATTCATGGAGTTAACCAAATTTGTTGACTCTTTCAGAGGAATTTTCACCAGCCCTTTAACTTCCCCTAATAGAAGTCTGTGCACTGGAGGGTTTGCATAGGTGGATTTTTATGCTCACCAAACATATGGCTGTATTGCAATGACCTTCTTAAGCATCAGCATTTCTGGTGCTGACTCGAACATACAGGTTGGTGTTAATATATAGATGTGCTAGAGTTGTGTTTGATAGCAAATTAATTCTTGAGGAACCTTAGAGTTCAATATACTTCTTCCCCCCCCCCCCCCGATTACCATCTTAATGCTAGATACTTTCATGTTGGTACGTAACCTATTTCGGTAGCAGTGTGACTGTGTTTGGGGGCGTATCGAGTAGATGAACCCAACATACTGCTGCAGCAGAAGCACAAGAGGAGTGAGAACACGTAGCCGTACGAGCGCTCGGTATTTGCATTTTTAGTATGTAAATGTAGTCCTGCTTAAATTCGAGTCATCTGGATTATTCTTTATTTTTGAGTTTTGTTCTGCTTAACAAAGGGACACTTCTCAAGGAAGCTAACTGTGTACATCTGCCTTGATTAAATACTTGAAGTATTCAATATTTAGCTCCTTTTTTTTTTCCTACTTGGTGTGAAATTGCTTTCATTAAAAATGAGTCATTTGGGGAAAATACCACTCGTGCTTTTCTGTAAGGGTTACAAATCATTCTTTTTCTCACTGCGATTAAGAATTTAGCACAACAGTCCATGGGATAGAGGAACAGCTGGCTTGAACTGGAAAATGTAAGGGGGGGGGGAAGAAGGACTGATATACTAAATGTTTATGGAAGGTGATGACAATTCTGTACCAGTATGTATGTGGAAATGAGAAGTCCCTGTAAAACGAGAAATTAGAAGAGAGTGCTTTTTGTTCCCATCTTTCTTTCTCTTGGATATTGGCAATCTTAAGATAAGTGTTGCTTATTGGTGTTATGGAGGTAGGTGTTCATCTCCAGTTGCTTCTGCAGGTGCTGAAAGATGTTCGGTGGGAAGGGAATAGAACTGGAAACAAAACTAGGCTCTGCGGTCAAGAATCAATGATGAGCTGGGTTCATCTCCGTAAGCCAGCGGTCGTAGTCCCCGGTTGAATGACTGTTCATAATCTTTTAGGTGTACATGCTGGAGTGGCTATTAGGGAAGGGAGCTCATGTGGCTGGAGAAAAATATGTCTGGGAGCAGAATTCACTGAAATGAGGCAAAAAATGGAATATTTTAATCAGATTTTAGAAGACTGTACTGATGGAAAAGATTGGGTTATTTTTATTATTGGTGCTCTGTGGACTTCTCCATCTCCCCTCAGTTGATTTCTTCTCTGTCCCCTGCTTAAAGCCAAGTAATATTTACATGCCTTTCATTCTTTACAGTAATACACGTGAGGAGAAGGACTTTTTTTGGGGCAGACAGGATATTCTTGTATGATATAAACATACATACTTTATTTCTAGGGGACCACACTTTCTTCATTCTCTCAAGTTTAATATTCGATGCTTACAAGGGCTGCTATGGATGTTGTATTAATTGTACTACTTGTGGCATCCTTGAGAACAGTTTCCTTATTAGCATGTTTATCAAGGTATAATTAATTACTATCATGTCTGAAAATTTGTTTCATTAATAAATATAATATTTTCTTCCAAGTTGTTTTTTGGGTGCTTAGTTGTCACATGCTACAGGGGTATGTCACTCGTGTCAAGAAGCAGAAGAAAAAAACTGTGCCACATGTTGCATTTTATTGGGTGCAGGAGCTCTTGTGAATATTCAGTAAAAACTGTTGCAGCAACAGATCGATGTAAACAAACCCAGGCTGCCCCAAACACATGTTCCAGCCTGGATTCCTCTTTGACTATTGATTCCCTGCTCTTTGCATGACCTTCTCCGTGTCGCTTCAGCTAGAAACCTGCTTTAAAATGTTAGAGACTGTCATTCTGTAGGTTCACAAAACCCTATCTGGATCTTAGGACGTATTTTTACTGTTTTAGTGATCTACATCTGAGGATCTGCGTCAAAATCCTTTTTTCAGGACAGAACCAAATCGAAGTTAACCTTCACACTAAGCTGTTTTCTAACTTGTTTTTTTTTTTTTCTTTCTTTTTTTTTTTTTTAAGGGAACAATTTTCCCAGCAGGTAACACTGATACGTAGTAGCTTAGAAATTTTTGAATGTCAGACAGGAAATAAAAGAAATTATTTCTATCCCTGTTAGGAAAGTGGGTCAAGCTGTGATATTTATTTATAGGATGTCTCAATATTTTGATTTTCCTTTTTTTGCTTCAAAACTGATTGATCTTGGGCTTGAGCTTTTCTGTAAATGCTGCTACCAGGTACTATGCTCTGCATTTGGCCTAGAAATCAGCAGTGGTGGAGGGGGCCAGGCTTGCAGCTAGAACAGGCTTTAAACTTGCTTCTTGAGCGTTCAGATGGAGTATTTTGGGGTGCATTGGTTAGGAAGAACTGGGCAGCGGCTTCATGCGTAGCTTTGGAAAGGGGAAAGGATTGCTGCTGCTGATTTTATTTTTGTTGTAGAGACTTGGGGTTTTGCATATGTCCTAGTAAAGTGCAGCAGGATGATTGTCCTCCACTCCATGGGGATGACCTTCAACTCCATTTATTTCTGATTTCTGCTGGCTGGAAGGTTAAGTCAGCGGCTCAGCTCCATTTCATTTGCAATACAACACACGTCCCACCAACGAATGCTTTTTGCCTGGGTTTAAATGTAGGACTGGTAACTTGAAAGCTTATCAAAGTAAAGTGCTCTTCAACTGGAGGAGAGTATTGACGTGTCTGTCAATTCTGAGCATGTGCTTTAAAAATTTTGATTATGACGCCTTATTTACAAGGTACACAGGTGTGGTGTACTGCGGTTTAAATGCTTGTACATGTACTTAAGATACATTTTTGACTAATTGAATATTTCTAATTTTGGGAAGGTGCTGAAAAATCATCTGACAAACCTTGTGTGCTATTTGCAACTGAGTGTGAATCACAATTAACTTTTGAAACAAAAGGGAGGGCAGAATAACGAGTGAAAAGATGTTGACTGCTAGAAAAATGGATTCAAATTGGTAGAATCAGAAGTGCCTCTTGAAATGGTCTAAAATAGCTCATTTGTAAAAAAAATATTTCTTTGGTAGATTATTAAGCCTTTGAGCTAGCAAGATCTTGAAGAAATTTGTCTAGCTATGTGTTAAGTTCTGCTTAGACCAAATATGTGTAGACTCTTTTCTGTTAAAATTACACTGATTGTATTTTACCCTAATATGAGTTGGGAAATCTTGCATGTATGAATACAGATGATACAAGCAGGAATTGTTAAACTAGAATCTTGCATAGAATTTGTTATATTTTTAATTCCTAACCAGAATTTAAGTAGTGCAACACATTATTTTTTAAAAAGGGAATCTGTAACCTTCCAGAGTGGGATGATGAATTTAGATAATAAAGGATTCTGCCCTCACCCCTTCTAGAAAACTAAACAAAAACATAATGATTGGAGATAAAGTTTGATAAATGCAAACTGGAATTTGGACACGGATTAAGGAAAAAAAATTAAATGACATAGTTTTTTTTTTTTTTTTAATCCTTATGCATATATTTAGAACCATCATCTTTTTTTCTAGAAGATATACTTTATTTAAACATAGGTTATAGTGTTTGTTTTATATATTACCTGAAGTCAGGCTGGATCATCTAATGCAATGAATTTTTTTTTGCTTTTCCAGTGGTAGTCCTTGATGGGACCTGTCTGGCTCTGGAGATCTTTCATCATTAGCCTTTAATGATTCTCTTTGACGATCACAATGATGTGTTTTCTCCTTACTTTCATCTTGCAGGTTGTTGAGTTTTGGGTGATGCTGAGGCAATTTGCGCGGGGTAAGACTGTTTGCAAGGGCTCTTGGCCAAAAGTTGTAAGGATTCATTGTGTGCGAGGGAAAGAGAGGGTTTGATATATTCCTTTTTCTGCTGCAAAGTTAGATGGTTTATGATGTGCGAGCTTTATTTGCTTCTGCTCTGCGCTGTTGTCTCCTCCTGCCTGGCGTGAAGCAGACGACTTACTGCTATAAACTCCAGGAGCATTTCAGGACCACCAGCAAAGGATGAGAGTCGAGTTTTTTCTAGACGTTACAAACACTTGCAGCTAAATTATCTTTATTTCAGAGAACTAGGCCAAGATCCAATAAATGGATTTGTGAACAGATGGGGAAAGCATAGTGCAACTGTTATATCAGCTTAATAGACAACTGCTGTAGCGTCCACCATCTGCGTGGCCGTTGTCTCAGGTACGAGTGTTGGATAAAGGTGGGCTTGAAGGGGATGTCGTGAAGTGGCCTTTTATCATGGTAACACTTCTGCATGTAATACAGGCATTGGGGAATGTGTTTTGAAGGAAAAAAAAAAAAGACTGATAATCAAGATTGGAGTTGTTGCGGTATGGAGGCGGAGATCAATGGTAATACAGAGATAGTAGAGCAAAGCCACAGAAATCTGCGCTTACAAAATACTGTTTCTGTGAATACCGCTCTTGTGGTGTATTGATAATAATATCTTCTATTCTTTGTTTTCCCCAGTAAATTTGAATGGGGGGGAAGAATTTGCAGTAGTCAAGGTACACAATCATGTTTACATTTACACCGCAGCTTGGATGTTTAGTTTGACAGAGATAAAGCTGAGGTTATGCATTGAACGATGCTGTTTTGTAGTCTCTGAGATGGGGTTGGAAATAAAGCAAGAGTAGGATAGACAGGGATCTAAATTTGAGATATTTTCAGTTTGAATTGAATAGCTGGAGAAACTTAGAAGCAAGAACGTCAGGTGGAGCTACAGCATGTTTCTGGTGGGTTCAGATGCAGATGTTTTGATTACAAGGCAGGGTCTCTAACTGGTGGCTGTGAAACTGGTGAAATGTCTGTGTCTTTTGGGATCCAGCACGCATATTTTTTTTTTTTTTTTTTTTTTTTTTCCCCAGTGCCTCTGACATGAGGAAATGGGGTTGGAGGAGGGAGACAGCTTTTCCGTTATTGTTTCTGTTGTCCGAGTGTTGAGGTTGGGTAACTTAGTGTCTTGTCGAATGATTTCTCCCTGGATATAATTTGCTTACATATTATTACAACTTTTGGGTTTGTAGGGTAAGAGAGAAGGCAAGCTTCTTCCATAAAGAGGAGCTGAAGTGCATTCTTAGATTAAATGTCTTCGAAATTCCTCTCCTTCCCCAGCAGGAGAGCTGGTTGGGCAAGCAAAACTTTAAAGGAATGACTAGACAACTGGGACAAGCTCCAGGTGTGGCTCAGTTTATTTAAGCCGAGGAGGGGATGCGTTTCAAGGTCGGCGCTGCTGATGATGCTGAAAGCAGCTGGCAGCGCCGGTGGGATAATGGCAGAGGCACCAGCCAGCCCCGAAAGAGATGACTTCGATGGCATTCATTTTCAGTGACAGCAGAAGAGCAGGAGCTGGGATGGTGTGTCAAGATTGGGAGTGTGACGGAGATACTGGTGGCCAACTGGAGAGGAGCAGTGTTAAAAAATAGTTGGTTTCTAGCTTGTTGACTTAATGATTTTTAAGACTGTAGCAGCATTTGTTCCTTCTGATCTCTCTCAGGCTGTCCACAGTCATTCAGTCGTCTTTGGAGTGCAGCAGCTTGTCAGATCAAGGCATATCTTTCAGGAGCAAAGAGGGATTTAGCAGGTTTGCAAGTATCAGTGCTGCACGTTGTGACTCAGACGGGAGAGGCTGTGTTGATAGGTTTTACCTGCTGCAGTTTCTCTGAGCATCCTTTCTCAGACCTCGAAGGGCTTTCCAGGCTCTGCCCTTATCTCTGATCAGCAGCCAGGAAATCACTTTCCATATTTTTACATATCTCACACAGAAGAGCAAAGCTAATCTCTTCCTTTGAAGAAACAGTGTTTCCCATATCAAATTAACTGTGTCAGTCATTCAATTTTTTTTTTTTCTTTTCCCCTGAAGCAAGACAGCTCTTAAGCATCAATTCAACTGTCCCATGGAAAGTGGGATGAAAACAGAAGCTACTAAACATAGAGGGTGATCATCACTCCCCTCTGACCTCTTTCCCATGGTGAGATTGGCAGAATGGTGCAGAGTGACCTTGAAATACCTGATCCTCTTTGGGAGGAAAATCCTGATGAAGGCAATGCAGAGAATGGTTTTGTAAGCATTGGAATAGCAGCTTGTTGCTGTGAGAATGGTTGAAGATGCTCTTTGCTTGCAAAGCCATCAGATTTTGTAGGGATTTCATGGCGGTGTGCCTCTCAGTCACAGAGTATAGCAGTTAATGGCATTATGGTGGGAGTTTTGAGCTCTCACTTTTCAAATTGAGTGTTCAGGTCGGCCGGGGTTGTAGCAAACTACTGGGAGGCACCTTCACTCCCACTTTGTGCAGCTTGTGGCTTGATGGGAATTGCTTGAGTACTCTTTGCTGGAACCGTTGAGGAACGTCCCCCTTGAGGTTGGGATCTTTCTTCAGATCCCGTGTCAACCCGCCAGCACCCGAGGAGGAGGAGGAGATGAGTTGGGGGGTAGCACCATCCACAAGCTCTTACTTCAGAGTTTTGGAAATGACAGGGTAGAGCTGTCTCCAAGCCGATGCAGAAACTGGTGCGATAGCTCCATGGAGGAGTAACTGAAAAAGCGTTAGGGTGAACAAGCAGTGACTTTGCACCCTTAATTGTGGAGTTAAGGTGATCAGATATGACATTTCAGGGGTTACGGTGACAGCAGTGACTTTTGCGTGAGTTTACACATCTTAAAGAGGACTCAGTTATTATGGTTGCAGTGGGGTGGGGGCTTTGGATGTGGGAGGGAGTCTCTATGTACACCCAGAGTAGTTCGTAGTCTTTGGTTAGGTACCTATTGCTGCATAGCCTAAATCCTTATCAAATTTGATTTTGCAGTAATGTCATTAGCTTCATCGGTGTGAGACCTGGCATGTAATTAATTGTATCTTCCTAGCTGTACCTGTGGTGTGGCACCTAGCTGACAGAAGAGGGGATTTAGCTGTTACACGTTAGAAATTCATGAAATAGATGCATAGATTTTGTTTATCTGCTTCTGTCATCCCCTATGTGGCTGATCACTATTCCATGCCTATAAATCAGGGCATTTGCTTATAGCAAACCCTAGAAGGATATATTTTTTAACCTCAGTGCGTTTATTGAGAAAAGGAACAAAGCTAAATTGTTAATCGATTTAGGGTAGTATGCCATTGTTCTGGTAATAGGCTGTAACAGCCCTTTCTTTATTGGCTTCAACTGCAAATTTACCCGAAACAATGCCTTTTAATTGTGGTGTGCTTGAGGCAGCACAGCAACACTTGGGAAGGAAAGGGGAGAGAGAAGGAAGACTCATTGTTTGCATCAGTCTCTAGATTTAGCAACTTCAAAATTAGGCTGAGCAACTGGGTTTTGGGTTTGTTTGGGTTTTTTTTTCTTTCCTTTTTTGTATTTTTTTTTAGTGGAAAGGCTGTCTCTAGACAATATGCTGATAAGTTTTCTGTGGCGTTAAAAGTGTCACTGCAGTCTTACCGAGGGCAAAACAAACCAATTTTGAGACCCGTTGATGACCTCTTGGAGGTTAAGGTTTAATGTATTTTATAAACCAAACCAGCCTGCTCACCTTTTCTGGTGAGTAATGAAGAAAAGGCAATCTGGATTTTCTCTTTTGTACTTCTTCTGATGAAAATAAACATATTCAATACCCCATTGCCAGCATGTAGTGTACCTTTAATTTTGCAGTGCTTTGGAAGTAATTGCTGCAAAATGATTTAGTCCTAAGTTATAAGCTACTCTCGACTTTGTGACTTTTTTGTACTCTGCTATTGGCAAGAGGATTGCTTTAGATTTATTAGATGGTAATTAGATAACAGCTTTGAGTCTTTGCCTAGTTGTGCAGTTCATGTCTCTGTAGGAACTTTGTCAGTGTATACTAATTTGTATTTGAAAAATATACACTGCTAGTATTACTCGTGTTGTTATTAAAAACACATGGATTTATCTGGTAGTTTCCAGTACTCGGATTTTGCTTTTTACCCAGGAGATACCATTGCTTGCTGTCTGATTTTCTTGCATTAGCGTTGTGCTTTTCAGGGGCTCCCAGAACTAGCAGGGAGTAGCTAAATACACAGAATTCTTTTACATAAAATATTTCTCTTTGAAGCTCTCTGTTGTGAGATCTTCATCCTTTTCATTGCTTCCCTTTCGTCTTTGTCTTAGAAAAAGCTGAAATAGGCAGCACTCAGAGTTTGAGCCCTTTGAATACGTGTGCTGTAGATTCAGCTCCCTAACTCTCTTTTTTCCCTTTTGATTCTTAAATATTGCAGTCCACTTGAAAATCAGTGAAAAATTTACACCAGCTGTACATAACATTGTTGCCACCTGGTAATGTTTGAAACAAGGCCTAAGTAGGGTGTGTATGCACATAAGTATATATAATCAATGTGTAAGTATATATTTTTAAATCTGAGTTTTGTAAACAGATCCTTGAAATAGTTTTTCCACCCTGGAGGTTTTAAAGTCATTACTGTAGCTTTGTAGGTGCTAAATGCGTTACCTATGCTTTGTGTATGTTTTTCCACCTGTGTGTATGTGTGTTTATTCATCAGAGATAATAACTAAATGACCTTGCTTTTTTATTTTCTTAGGGTGTAGCAACTGCTCCTTGCAGAGTAGTAGCTGTAACACCCAAGTAGTACAGAAGTGCTTCTTGTAGAGTAGCATCAGGTACTACCAATTTAACAAAGACAAATGGGAATCGATACCTTTCCATACTTTCTGGTGTCTGATTTTTTGCATCTGAGTGATAAAATTATCAGTATGCACAAAGCATGAGGGCAAAAGACCTCAGAGCCTGGTGGCATTGGTAGCAGGTTACCTGGAGGTCGGAGATTTTTGGTGTACCTCGTGAGAGCAGTCCTGAATTATAGCCCCGTGTATGTTAGGAAAATGTCCCGTGTTGAAGTACTTCGTTCCTGGAGTGTTTTTCCTCCTCGAGTTTCTCATGTATTCCCTTCCTGAGCCTTTGCTCACAGACAAAGCCAAAAGATTGTGTAGAAGTTGTCCTAGTTATCAGCGCCCACCAGTCCCACTGTCACGTATAGCGCAAACAGAACCGAGTCGGAAGGGACAAGGGCTTTTGTTTGCTTCTTTTACTAGAGCTGGGAGATCAGTTTAGCTTTCTGTATTGAATGTAAGGATAAAATTCCAGCTTCAGTTTGCTTTTAGTGCTTAGTATTTATTTCTGTCTGTCTTGGAGCATGTCTCTGGGAGAGCGTGTATAGAGTAACGCGGACCTGCTAATGCCCTGCTCGTGCCAGGCAGGACGTGGGATACAAACTTAGTTCCTATTTCTTTTGCTTTCAGAGACATCAACTCTGATTTTTTTTTTTTTTTTTTTTTTAATATCCTGTATTTGTTCGTAATGGCAGCACCTTCTAAAGCTTAGTAAGGAATCTGAGTAACTTATCTCTAAGTACTTAACTAATAGCATATCAAAGAAATTTGACTTTGGTTATTTTTTTAAACCTAAATCCCATGTTTTGTTTTTGCATTGCTGAAATATGATTAAATTATGTTGATGTTGAAATGCCTCCCCCCCCCCCCCCCCCCCCCCCCCCCCCCCAAGATGTGGCATGGCTGGGGCTACAGTACTAAGGGGATTAATTTCCACCCCCTCCCCGTCATTCTTGGTAGCATTTCTGTGGTGAATGATTTAGTAATTTTTTTCCAACGAAAATTGTTCAGAGAGTTTTATGAGCAGAGGCTCTTTGAGAGCTTGACAGATTGCATAAGTTTGTTTTTAGCTTGTGAGACTTGCTCAGGTTTCCAGAGTCTGCTTACTCTTGGTTGCATGCAAAGTGCTGTCAGTGTTGAAGTGTTGATACAGTTTGATTCCTAGCTTTTCCATAGCTATTATTTTCAAAAGGATGAATTTTTAGACAAAACGTCTAGATGTTCTTGCCTACCACTTGGAATTTGCATCTGTTTTTGCAAGGTTCTGGTCAGTAGATGAGTAATTTGAATTTTCAAAGATGTTGAAGCCTTAAAATATATAAATATATATGTGTGTGTGTGTTTATTTATCTACATCTATATTTACATCTACATCTATCTGTATCTCCAGAGAAAATACAAATGCTTCCTGTGCTTCTGAAAATTGGAGTTGTTTCTTTGCTTGCTTAAGTATAGATCTCCCACAGAACTTTAGTAACTGGCTTTTAAAAATGTCAAGCTACATTTCTGAGGTTGAAAAGTATTATAATAAATTAATATGGAGGAAGAGGAAGGGGGTTTCCAAAATCTGTGGCGTTTGCCTTTTTTAATTTGGATCAGAGATGAACCTTAAAAGTGTTCTGTGGAAAAGATTCTGGAAAAGCATTTTGAGTCAGTCAAAATATTTAAAAGGGATTAGATGATAACATTAACAGATCACTAGGAAAAGACACAGCAAAAGGTTCCAAGATACTGTTTTTGGGAACTTCTGATCTTGCTTCCTTCTCTTTTCTGCCAAATTTGATTTTGCAGAGTGTTTTTGTTTTACTAAAACTGTGTTTAAAGTAGGACGATTTAATTTTGCCAGAAGGCTGTGATTTGCTCCAGCCATGTGCTGAAGATGGAGTTTATAACCTCTCTAGGTAGGAATCCTGTTTCAGATGCCAGTATGTGTTCTGCCAGAACGTGGTGTTTGGGCATTTCAGATACTGCTTCCATTTGATGTCATCCTTCCCTGGTAATTTATTTTCAACTGTTTCTGCTATGCTTCAGGTATTTGTTAAAACCAATCTGGAATATTTTGACTAATGCATATGAGATGGGAGTGTGCATCCGAACGGTCCGGCTCTTGGTTTTGTCTTCAGCCCATGCGTGCTTCTACCAGTCTCTATGCTAAAGCAGAGGATGCAGAATCTCAATATCGGGTTATTTTTTGGGAGCCAAAGTGATGTATCAGATCTGCTGCCCCAAACTCCTGCTAGATCTGTCTCCCTCAGCCTTGATGAAGTGAGTTTGTCTTCTCTGTTGTCCATGGTCTTTGAAGAAAACATACCTTGTTAAAATCTATGGAAGGAGGAGTTACAGCTGCAGCCAGTAGATTGCTACCTTCATTTTGTCTTATAGCGTGAATGTGTTTGGTTGTCACATTTTGTGTAGGAGTAATAGAAATGTGAAAGTAGGTTTTGCACAGCTTTGCTCACTCTTTCCAGTACCTGTATTCATGCTCATTACAAGTAATGAGCATTGCAGGTAATGAGCATGAATATCAATTTCCTTCGTACCACAACAAAGGGTTAAGCATAGTTCTGAAATCTGTTCTGAACTTTTCATCAAAACACCCTTCTGAGCTCCAGACTGGGTTTCACAGAATCATAGAATCACAGAATGGTTTGCGTTGGAAGGGACCTTTTAAAGGTCATCTTGTTCCAACTCCCCTGCTGTGGGCAGGGACATGTTCAGCTAGACCAGGTTGCTCAAAGCCCCATCCAACCTGGCCTTGAACACTGCCAGGGATGGGGCAGCCACAACCTCTCTGGGCAACCTGGTCCAGTGCCTCACCACCCTCACAGGGAAGAATTTCTTCCTAATATCTAATGTAAATCTACCCTCTTGCAGTTTAAAGCCATTACCGCTTGTCCTATCACTACATGCCCTTATAGAAAGTCCGTCTCCAACTTTCCTGTAGGCCACCTTTAGGTACTGGCAGGCTGCTGTAAGGTCTCCCCAGAGCCTTCTCTTCTCCAGGCTGAACAACCCCAACTCTCTCAGCCTGTCCTCACAGCAGAGGTGTTCCAGCCCTCTGATCATCTTCGTGTCCCTCCTCTGGACCCGCTCCAACAGGTCCCTGTCTCTCCTGTGCTGAGGACCCCAGAGCTGGAGGCAGTACTGCAGGGGGGGTCTCACGAAAATGGAGCAGAGGGGCAGAATCCTCTCCCTCGACCTGCTGGCCACCCTGCTTTGGTTGCAGCCCAGGATACGGTTGGCTTTCTGGGATGCAAGCGCATGTTGCCAGCTCATGTCCAGTTTTTCATCCACCAGTAACCAAGTCCTTCTCCACAGGGCTGCTCTCAATCCACTCATCGCCCAGCCTGTATTTGTGCTTGGGATTGCCCCGACCCACGCGCAGGACCTTGCGCTTTAGCCTTGTTGAACTTCATGAGGTTTGCACTGGCCCACCTCTAAAGCCTGTCGAGGTCCCTCAGGATGGCATCCCTTCCCTCCAGCATGTCGGACCACACCACACGGGTTGGTGTCTTCAGCAAATTTGCTGAAGGTACACTCCACCTCCCTGTCTACTGTTTGCTGTTGCTTGTTTGGACATCCCTGCAAGCAGTGTCTAGACAAATGCAGTTGTCTAGAATTTGCGCCGTACAATGTTTTGCAGATGTTGACAATAATAAGTCCTTCGCTGGCTTTTTTCCCTTCTCTCTTTCAGTGGCATCTTGAAATTTTAATGGTTTTAAATACTGGCGTTCATTGAGTGTCGTGGGATGAACGATTCCAGCTGTACTTTCTGCTTTTAGATCCTTCTCCAAAGTCTTTTGCTACCGTCAAGTTGTCACCTCCTGTTCATAGGCGCAGAGGGGAAGGGATGTTCGTAGGGTAGTCCTGGCACTGTCCTGGCGGTGGGGACCACTCGGCTTTTTGACTTCAGTGACTTAATATGGGATGACGTGGGGATGGGAACATGCTACCGAAGGTCGGGGATGCCTGGAACTGCCATGCTCTGACATTGTTCTGAGTTATGCAGCCCTTGATGCCTGAGGAATTAAGGTCTTATTTTGCACTAGAGGGTTATGGGGATCAGTCCTCCGTTTGGGAGGTCATCAAGGACCTTGTGAAGAGTCAAATGCAGAATGGGCAAGAGGTTGTGCCATGGACTTCATCTGAACTTCTTGCAAGAATTGCGTAGTTTGTCTAAATAAATGTGTTAGGAGTAACTTTAGCTTTTCTGTTGGGGAATTCCTTTTGCTGGCTGGCTGGTATTTGTCTGTGTATTAGTCTTTGTTTGTGGAGGAAGGTCTTTTTTTTTCCCCTAGGGTGCTGATTTGAAACAATACCATCAGTCTGATGAGAAACCATCACTCTCGACTGTCATTCTTTAAGGACAATCATCAGAAAGCATGTACAGAGAGTTTTAACAGGAGAATCCCAATTGCCCCATTGTTTTGTGTTGCATTGTTGTTGGTTTGTTTGTAGTGCCTCTTAAGTAAATGAAGATCTAATGATGGATCTTCTAAATTTAGGAAATCATTTATGAATATTTAATATCATTGGAGACTAATGCTTGTCTGTGGTTTGTTTTTTTTTTTTTTTTTTTACAGACTCACTGGCCCTTCAGGGTATGTAACGGATGGGCCTGGAAATTACAAATACAAAACAAAATGCACCTGGCTCATTGAAGGAAGGTAAGTGTAGTAAACATCTTGGTTTTTAGTGTTGCTTATTGTAACTTTTAGGTGACGTTTATCTGCATTGAGTATTTTTTGATCTCATGGTTCTTTTTTTGCTATTCTTAAAACTAGATAGGGCAGCACTTAGGTATTTTTGGTAAATAAGAGGTTGTTTTTTTTTTTTTTTCTGCAACTAAGCCTTCCAAACTGACTTCTGAATTTGAGGTTTGCTGTGTAAAATACCCTTCACATTGAAACTGCACATGGAAAATGAGAATAAATGCAGTTGTGTAAATAAATAAAGAAATAAAAATATTTAATTGTTATCGTAGTGGGCTATTCAATGTTTGGGATTCATTATGTATGGGACTTTTGGCAGTATGAAAAAAGTAGAGGAAGCTCTATTATAGCCCTTATTCATGAAGAATCACTTTCTGTAATGATGCTCTTCAGATACGTATTTGCTCGCTAGGCCATGAGGACATCAGAGGGACCATTGACCTTTTTTGGCAAAGGTCTTCTGAGCTGCGAGAAGTCCCTTAGACATCTTCCTCTCATTTCCCTATTCTTCCTGTATTTGATCTTTATATTGCTTATAGTGATTTCTTGCAGAGATTTTAGGAGTAGCCCATTTAGTACATGTCTTCTGACTGTCACCTCGTTGATGCTACAGCAGTTCAGAGACTCTGACTTGTTGAAATACGTTTTCATAGTACCAAGCTGTTGCCAGGACTGTAAAATGAATTTGTTTAGTCTCTAAAACTTTGTGTGGTCAGTTATGATGCTGTGTGTTAACAGCTGTGCATTAAGCCACATTCTATACTGTTCCCTGAATCTGGAAGTATAGAGGTTTGTGGATAGGAACAAGTCATGTGAGAGCATGCATGATTTCACTTGCATTGAACGCTTTTAAGCTTGAGGTCTCTTGGCATCTTGGAGGATCAGAACTTACTAAAAGGCCAGGGTATACTTTCTTCTTTAGTCTTCTCTCTATGTTTGGGAGGTCTGATGGGTGGGGGGAATTGGTATTCACTTCATCTACTTCAGATGTTTATTTTGGATGAGTAATTCAAATACCTAAGCTCCCAAGATGTTCAAAGGTGAGGACTAAGCTGTTCCAGAGAGCCATGTAGATCGCTGAAATTGGGAGCCTACCACTCACTATTAACTATATAAGGAGCCCAGTTCTTTAATGTGGTTAAGATCAAAAGTTAGATGCTGTAAGTAGCAACACCTCTTAATTTTTGTGGGTAATAAAAATACAACTGCAGCCAGTTCAGAACTACAAATAATTAAAAAAATGTTTTGCAAGGATGTCATTACAGACAAACCACCCTCAGCAATTCTAGTACAGTCAGCTTAACCTTCATAGCTTTTTTTCCTAAAGGATAACGTGACTCATGTTTTTATCAGAAGTGAAGTGCTGCTCATGGGTCCCCGATAACGTCACCGTGACTGCTCTTTCAGCCTTTGCTAGTACTGAGAGGCTTCCTAGGGAACTACCACTTCATGGGGTTTGAAGTGAGATCTTACTTGCTGTAAAGAGGTGTACAAAAATGTTCCTACTTTCATAGCCAGGCACTTAAGTTGATGTCTTTTTCCTGCTTCTGATTGTTTGTACCCTGCTGTCAGAGGATGGTGGTAAACAGAAAGGAGAGAATCATGCTGATTAAAACAGCTGAAATATGCACCCTTGTGAAAATAGCCCAAGCTCTCTGCCAAATGTGAAATTCCCAGAGAGATCTGGACTTGGCAAACAGCGTCTGCAAAGCTGTTAAATTCTGCTGAGTGCCCTCACCTCGTTGCTAGCATATCGGTATGTGGACGGCTTTTGAGGTTAGCAAGTAAAGGTACAATCCAAATGTGCAGTTGAAGACGCTAGATAAATTCAGATGTAAAATAAGCCGTGTGTTCCCTACTGTGCTCATTTCCTTTTTGCATCGTTCCTGACTCTTCTTGGCTGGTGTCTGTTCTGTGTCCTCATCATGGGGGTGTCCTTTTTACTTTTCCCCAGGAACATGAGACAAGGCAGATGAGATCCATCCAGCCTGGGGATGCCCATGTGAGGCAGAACCTGTAACCATGTGCCTTGCAATTCTGCAAATGAGTGCTGTCTGTTAATGAATTGTTAGCTGTAGCAAAGATAGTATCTTTCTTTTTGTTCTTGGTCTAAAGCTTTTATTGATTAAGTGTTTCTTTCTGCTCTACAGCTGTCAGTCAGTTAAAATAGAAGCAAGCCCCCTACAAATTAATAGGCTGCTCAGTTTTGAAACAATGAGTGCTCTTTGTACCTTTTCTTTAAGCAAGACATTATCCTTGAGTTACACCTGCTGCTCTTTTTGCAAAGGTCTGGAGTAGATCATTCTGCCTATCAAAAATTATTCTTTTGCAGAATAACTCCCTAAAGAATTCCCCTTCTGTGGGAAGGAAGGAAGGAAGGACTCTATGGCAAGCTGACATTTTATTAATTTATTTGATTAGGATGAACAAGGATTTCATCTGAACCCAAGGGCAATGCTGTTGAAGAGATCCTAATCACTTGCATCTCTTATTTCAACAGCTAAAGCTGTGGGTAGGAAAAAGCAGTGCTACTATAGATTCACTTTCTTTTTATCTCGGGTCCAAGCATAATGTTAGTGGTGTTTTCACCCTCGTTGAGCTGAGCCCTAAATTAGGTGTCTGCTGTGGCTTCTGTGTGATTCTCTTTAGATGCATCTTTGCATATTAGCCATGAAACTAATGGTATCTAAATGCATGTTATTTGGTTATGGCTTAGTGGGCATCTTTTGTGTATGGAGGGGAAGAAATACTGATGTGTTTTGGTGTCTGAACTACTGTTTCCATCCCCACATGAATGAAATAAAACCTTTTTCCTGCTGATACATCTCAGAAGATCAGACCCCTTGCTGGTCTTCTCTTGACTTAGTAAGTCAACAGAGTAGACTCTTCTTGACCGGCAGTGTTAACATGGGGCTATGCTGGTCCCGCTACATCCAGGGGGAAGGCAGCAAGTCTCTTCACAGGATTTCAGCTCTTTCATTCTCAACTGGTACCGGTATTGTTTGTAACACATCTCCAGTAGAAAGTCAAGCAACCTGGTTAGCATTTGTAAGAAATGAGGAATAGCGAGTGGTTACTACATCTTGAGAGTCCAAATAATAACCAAAGACCTGCCTTCTGGCAAAAAGTAAAGCCCCGGGGCCTCCCGTCCTGTAGAAGATGGGTCTCTTCTGCATTCTCTTGACCTGTTTTCTCCAGCTCCCAGAAGGTGGTGAGCAAGGCTGAGAATTTCTTTAGTTAGCATCCACTGAGGCATAATCCCAGTTTCCAGTTTGGAGGGGCTTCCCGCAGGAGGGCCATCCTGCAGTACTGCGCAAGTCATAAAGTAACAGAAGAAGGATTTCTGCCAGCTTTTGGGCAAGTCAATAATCTCAGGCCATCGCAATCAAATCAATGTGCAGAAAATCCCTTGAACAAGAAAAATAGCTCTGGTTAGTTCCCTGATGGTGGCTGTGATTCTTCATAAAATCGTAGAATCATTTTGGTTGGAAAAGACCTTTAAGATCATGGAGTCCAACTGTAAACCTGATGGCTGCCAAGTCCACCACTAAACCATGTCCCAAAGTGCCACATCTGCATGTGAATGTATTGTCCATGTAGATTTTCCATGCTTACCCCTGCAAAGCCCTGTCATTAGGGGAGTCAGTACTGGTAAAGAGCAGAGGGCTGACAGTGCTTGCTCTTCAATTTCTGCCATTGGTGGTGGGGAAAGGTTTAAGGACACAGTTTTTCTGACCATAAAGAATCTGTTGCTTAATACCAGGGGAACGTGCACACCAAAAAAGAAAGCCACAGCATGTTGGATGCATCTCCGGTTACAGTGAGTTGCTCAGTTTCAGTCTTGTGAGGAGCTTCGCGCTGGAGGAGTGAGTTGGAGGGACTTTGCCATGCGTGTCGAGTGGCTAATTACAAATCTTTTATTTATTGTAATTTTTTTACAGGCCAAACACAATCCTCAGGCTTCGATTCAATCACTTTGCGACAGAGTGCAGTTGGGACCACTTGTATGTGTATGATGGAGATTCAATTTACGCTCCCTTACTGGCAGCTTTTAGGTAAGTTCCCCTTGGTAAGAGTCTAACTGTACACAATGATGTTTCTTCAGCTTGGACCCCGAATCAAATGTGGCTTCTAGCAGTATAAATATGTTCCAGTAGTCTAAAGATGTAATACTGCCAATACAGCACATATAGCAAGTGTCCTTTTGTGCAGTCATCGTCAGCATAAACAATTAAGGAGTTGTTTTTGCTTTTACAATGAACAGATCATGTTACTACACTGTAGCATGTAAGTATTATGTTTTCATTTCCAAATCCTGATTATCTGAGAGACAAAAAAATTATTGTCATCTGGTTGAGCTTGAGATGATTTGGTATGCAGGCTCTTTCTAAAGTAGAATACTGCCCCATTTATCAGGTTTGAACATGACTTAAGTTTAACTCATAGCATGTCAATGCTGACAGAAGGCAAAAGCCAATTAATCAACATTGCAGACATACAGGTCTCGTAGAACTATGTATATCCTGAAACTTTAAAATTTTAAACTTTGGAACGCATTCAGAAACAACAACGATGGGTCAGACAACCTTGTAAAAACATGTGTAAAAATATCTGTTCTTCTGATGGATGACTGGTATTTGGCTCATCTGTCTGTGGTGAGAGACTAATTTGTGGATGCTGGTTAACAGTCGACATTTCACGAAGAGACATAAATATAACTTGTGCATTTATGTACTTTAGTCTTGCAGTGACAAGCACCACCTTATGTTTTCTATTCTTTTAGCTGAAATTAGAAAAATAATCCCAAGTTGGGTGTGAAAAAAATAATGGTTCCCTTTGGACTCTGCTTGTTCCAAGTGGCTGATTAACTATTTCCAGAATTAACCTTCTGCTGTGCTTCATTTCATTTGTGAAATGAAGTTCTAAAAATACTTCATGTTTGTTCTAAAAAATCCTTGTAATCTCTGTGAGAGGAGATCGGCATAGGAACAAAAAGTTGATGATAAAAATTAAAAACATCACAAGTTTTCTTTGGTCTTCAGCTGAAAAAGCAGACTTGTTTTGTAGTGAAAGAATGCTTCCTGTAAACCTTCAGACTAACCTGAGGTCAAAACAGGACACACAAATGAATAATTATGTTATTCTCACCACATCTGAGGAAGAAGAAGAAACCTCTCTTCTAAAAACCTCCAAAACCTGGAAGTGCTCTCGTGAATTGATATGCAGGAAGAGGAAGAAGTGTCATCTTGACTCATAGTCATTTTGCTCTAATCGAGCTAATTTTTAGTATGCTGTTGAAAAGGTGAAATGATCATGATTTGTGCCTGCAGTTTCTTGTGTGTTTTCCAAAAATTAATAGGCTTTTTAAATTGAGGTTATAAGTAGTTCACAGCATTAACAATTATGGTTCAGACTTTAAAATCATCTGTAAATCACTAGGAAGTCTGTGCCTGAGGACAAGCAAGCGTGAGCTTAATACAATAACATTTTTGAGGTAGGAAAAAATTCAATTATTTTTTTAATTGCTTCTTTAGATGACATTTGAATTTCATCTTCATTAGTAATGAGCTGTGTTGTTCAGTAAACCAAGTTCAGGAAATAGCAGATGCTTCTAATTTTGATGAAGTGCAAAAAAGCATCTGTTGAAAAATACCTTTCCATGACACCAAAATAAATGCACTAGAATTTTTCAAGAGCAGTGTTCATATTTTATCTCTTTTCTTGGGTTATGTTAAATTTTAATATTAACCGTAACCCTATTGCACTCTTCACTATTTTTGCACTGTGCCAGTGGATTTGCAAGATTGAGCTTTGTACAGTTGGAGACTGTAAACTTTCAGAGTTTGTTGATAAACACTGTAAATTCCTCCCTCTCTAAAGCTGTTTTTTTGTTACCTCCCTGACTTTTTACATCAGTTGCCTGAGCCCTCACTTCCTTCCCTGCTCTCATCTTGTTTTCTTGACCTTCTGATGCTCGCTTATGTTTGTTCACAATACGGTATTTACTCTGAATATAAGATGATCTTGGAAACCCTCAGCACTGGACTTTAAATTGAACTTTAAATTGGTTTTATCAATTTTTAACTGCAATAAATATTTGCATAATGCAAACATTTACACAGTGCAAGTTTCTGCATAAACAGTTTACTAAACTTCTCATAGCCTGAGTGCCCTCTGGGCAGTCTGGTCCTGTACATTAAGCTTTTTTTCTAATGAGCAGGTTTACAAATATTTTTGCCGGTTTCTATTTGTGATCATAGGCAACATGAGACTGTGTAAATGTGCTGCTTGAAAAATGCAATAAAAGAACATGGAGGAAACAGAAACCCAGAGTGTCTGTCTGCAGAGAATTAAGAAATCTGAAGCAGATAAATACACTCATCATCTGTGAACTTTGTTGGCTTTGTTTTTAACTTTACTCCACGTTAAACATTTACTGGAGCTGCTTTTGCACCTTTATTTTCATTTTCCGCCGGCCGGCGGGGGCTGTTTTCCTCTTCAAAACCAATCGTTCTTGCGCAAGACCTTTGGCCGCGGCTCTGCTCTCGGCGTTGGGAGGGTGAGAGGGCTCAAACAACCTCCCAGTTGCTATCAGGTGCCAGATGGATGGTTGCACTGGTATTGCTGACAGATGTCAGCGGCTGCCCCACGGCCACTCGCTGAGCTGGTGCCTCCACGTGAGCTCTCGTACCCTCGGAAAACAAGAGCAGCTCACCTTCCTTTCGTTACCCGCGGGCGAGTACGGCGCTTGTACACCCAAATTTGAGTCTAGGCACAGAACGTGGGGTGAGGTGGGTTGGAAGGGACCCTGGTGTGATCCATCGCTCAAAGTAGGGCCAGATTCAGGGTGGGATCAGGCCCTTGCTCAAGACTTTGCCCAGTCAAGTTGTGAGTTTCTCTTAAGGGTAGAGATCTTGTTGATCCTCTGGGCCAGTGGTCAAGTGTTTGGCCACCCTCGTGTTAAATAATAATAATAATAAAAAGTGAATCTTGTATCTAATCAGAATTTCCTTTGCTGCAACGTGTGTCTGTTGCCTCATGTCCTTCTTCTGTGAACTTCTGGTGCTATCTCCTCTGTAATCTCTCCTTAGGTAGTCGAAGGCGGCGATTAGATTTCACCCCATTTTCTGCCGTCTCTCCTCCAGGCTAAACAAACCTCGCTGCTTCTGCCTCTCCTCGTATGTCGTATGGTTGTCCCCTTCTATTTTTTTCCTTCTATTCCCTCATTTTTTTTGCCAGAAATCGTAACCCACGTTGCTGCCGTGGACACACGCAAAAGCTCGCTCTTTTTCTTCTGCGTTGTCCTCAGTGCCCTTCCTGAACTAACCTGCAAACCCTGCTTTTACCCCTCATCATTGACTTGTCTTATATTGCTTAGAGGAAATGATCAGCTGATAACAGCAGGGGGCTTGCTAATGAGGATTAATTATACTGGGAAAGGTACAAACCATGTTGAGTCGGTACTATTTGTGCTACGAGAGTATCCAGAGGAGCTAATCAACTTAGAGCTGATGTTACACGGACTTAGAGGAAGAAGCGGTACTCGCCATAGGCAGAGAATAAACTGCGGGTGTACGTGCTCTGCGTAAAGACGACGAAGGGACTGTTAATACTTAAGTTTTATTGCTCTGTTTGCTTCAAAGCATGAGTTGGATGTCCTTTGCTCGTGTGCGTAACCAGGTTTTTCCTTATCGATGTTCTCGCCCTCCTCTGATGGAGCTGGCACTCGGCACATCATCAACCATCACCTCCCAAATCAGTTTTTATTCTGCTTCCTAAGATAGGGGATATATTATATTACAACCCTGTGCTGGACTGTGTTGCAATACAGTCATCATGCACACGCTCAGTTCATAGAGCAGACCAGTTGACTTTTTGTCCTAGCAGCCTGTCCTCTAAGTATTTATTATTTTTCTGTATTTGTTTTCTTTGCATCCACAGTAACTTCTAGAGTATTGATTGGAAAAAAAGAAAAAAAAAATTGGCGTAAAGTGAGGAGCAAATATATTTGGGATTTTGCTAGAAATGTATCTGCTGAATGATGTTCCCTTGTTCACATTTACTCTGTGAGCCCATCAGCGAGCCAGCTGATCCTTGGGTTGCGTGAGAATTGATTAATCAAAATGTCTTTGTGGTAGAAAGTCAAATTTCTTAGAGAAATGTAAATGCATTGTATCAAAATTGCTTTTGTTCACTAAACCTGTAAACTCCTTCAAAAACACCAAATCAATTTGACAAGATGGACAAAGAGTTTCTATTTTAGGGTTTTGAAAAGTGTAATCCTCTGAGTTAAATCAAGGTCTATAAAGGAAGTTTAGAGCAGAAAGTTTCTTCAGTTCATCGCTTTCTTGGTTCTTTTTCCTTAAACTGTTTCTGATGGACTGAAGAATGTAATTTTTTTTCTTTCCATGAATTCAAGTATCCTTTAAAACTCACTTACTTAAGCTGAACAACTAATATTTCTCAACATCCTGTCCCCGAGCTTCATGGGTGTTGAATGATAACAACAGTGTTGAGGTTTTAAAAAAGGGAAAGGCATTTGCACCATGGCTGATAGCATGGTCTGTCTTTCCAGGACTAGATACTAAAATAATTTTTTAACTTTTAAAGTACTTCTTCACTGTAACGGCAAAAAAGGTGTTATTTCTGTTGAGGCTTCTCAGTCTGTGTTCTCTCGAAATATGGCTTTTAGAGTCACACTCACCGCTGACATAATCATTAAAAATTACTGAATGGCTCGTGAGACACATTTTAATATGCTTGTGGTTTGTCCTTAAGTTCTGCCGTCTCCAGAAGGAAGAGCTGAGGAGGTTTTGGGGCAAGTCCCCTTGATCCGGAGGGCTCTGCGGGCAGGCAGGCTTGCCCCGTCCTGGTGCTGCAGCAGCTGGGTCTGTCTGTAGTGCAAGATGGTTTCAAGAAAAATTGTACTTTGGGGTGTTGCCAGCTCTCAGTAATAAGTTTTTTTGTTTTTTTTTTGTTTTTTTTTTTTAACTGTCATTGTAATTGCTTTTTCTTCAAAAGCCCATGTTTGGGATTCATCTTGTTGTACAAGAGTTGTAGCTTTTCCTTCAAGTAAAGAAATCGGAGATGTCTCCTTATTTTCTCTCCCCCTTTTTTTATTTTTTGGCACAGATTCATTTTTAGTCTTTTGTAATTTCTGGTTTTGGTTTGTTTGTTTCTACTCTTGTAGTTGTGAGTATAGGTGAGGTGCATGGACTGTTTTTTAATAAGGGAGAAATGGTGTCATTTTGCATACATGTGTGTCCAGGTGGATCAAAGCATTTAAAAATTAGAAGAGAATTGTTTTGCATTGCATTTCGATACATTGAGAAGCCAACGTACTACTGATTTTTCAGTATCACCTTTGTCCTTTCACTTCTCTGTGATCTGTACTCTCTCTTTTCACCCTTTCGTGGCTCCTGTCTTCTTCCTTTTTGTCTTGTTTTCTGCTCAGTAGAGCTTCTTACGCTTTTGATCTCTGCCACGCTGGCAGGTTGTGTCTCAGGAGAAAAGCATCACCATGATGCTTGCACAGCAAATCAAGGAAAAGTAATAGAGGAGATGCCCTCTGTTTTGAACAATTCCCATTTTTCTGTGGTGTAGGGGAGAGAGCAAGGCAGGCGGTGTGTGCAGGGCAATAGAGAAGTTGGGTCTCCTGGATATTGTTTTTCACTCTGCCACTGACTCTACAAATCCAGCGCACAGAAAATAGAAGTTCTTTCAGGGCAAAACAGAGGGTTGCCTTTCAAGGTCTAAGAAACAGTGTCATTGGACAGCTTAGCTGAGTAGGAGTATTTATTTGCTTTGGAGTAGTGATGATTGTGAAATGTTTTGAAACCTTATTTAAAAAAAAAAAATAGAAACGGCACATTGTAAAATAGGCTAATCTTGGCCAGAGTTGAGTCTCTGAGAGATTTTGGATTGTAGTTTATAGGAAGTTTTGCACAATCCTTTATCATTCTCATTCTATTGGATTTTTTTTTTTTTTTTCATGGCAGGTAATGTAAATTCTGGTTGTGGTGGTTTATTCAAAATGATGCTGTGCACACAGTAATTTATTCTCGGCTTTCAAGGTTCAACCTTTCAAGGACCTGATTGTTTTTGTTCTGTTGTGTTCTCTTCGTGGCTTTCTCTGAAAGAAATGACTATCTATTAAGTTTCATCAGGCTGTTTTAAACTTCTGTAGGTGGGATAATGTCCTCTTTAGTGTATTTACATAAGAGTCTTCAGAAAAAGATGGAAAGAAAGGAGCAAACGGGAGATGTGGTGAGAGCATCCGCTATGGAGGTGCCAGCGTTCTTCCCAAACAAATCCCCAAATCAAGATTTCTAAGCGAAAACAAATAATTGTCCTGTGCTAGTCCTTTTATTAGGAAAGGCTATTGGGGGGGATTTTTGTCTTCTCTCACTACCACTATTCACTCTGTACTTTTATTCTTTGCTGCTGTTATTCTCCCCTCTAAAGGGTCTTCCTGTTAGGTTGCCTTGTAATACTAATGTTAAGTGCTGCAAGAATAAGACTGAAGAAGAATAAACCAGAGCAAAGGAATTTTCTCTTGTCCCTGGGCTGTAGTTTGCCTTACCCTGAATTACATTCAGATGCCTGTTTTCCTGTGGCAGAGACATACTGTCCTACAGTTTGCATTACAAAGGAGAACTATGAACCAAATATCAAGGAGAAGTTTATTAGACCTTTTTGTTCTTTGGTGTTGTGGGAGACGGTCTTTTGGGAGAGATGATCTTCAGATCAGAAGTCTCAAATTTTGGAATGAAACAGGCACCTCTTAGACATGGAGAAAAAGGCAGCGAATTTTGTCTTTTGATCCCATATCCTTGAGATCGGAAAGAGGAAAAAATAATTGGCTTTCTCACAAGGAACTATTTATCGAGCTAGATATCTGCAAATGTGCTGGAGCTGTTTAGCCAAAACATGGGATCAGGTTACTGCCTTATTATGGCATGTTGCTAAAATGAACGATAGCTTTTTATCCACAATAAGACCTGTTGTGCAAGAAGGGCCATTGTACGGTTCCCAGACTTACTCCGCTGTAGGTAACATGTTCATCTGTTACTTCTAGTGTAAACAGCCCCAACTTCTATAGCAAAAGTTTTTGGAAAGACTCACTGGGTGTCTGTGTTCTTCTTCGACCACACCAGTGTCTTGTATTGCGGGGACAGAAAAATTCAGGTCACAAAAAAGTGCTTTACAGTCGATGTGAATAGGTTGCTGTGGATAGCTGTGAGTGTTTTCCTTGGGTCTAGAAGCTCATTTATGCTGTCCTAGGGAACTCTCTTCAACTGCATTTGCTTTCTGTTCTGCATAGATCTGAAAAGAGGAAAAGTAAGTTCTTTTCAGGGGGAAAAATTCTTTTCATTGTTGCTTTTTAGTCGATGGTGCCCTTGGATATTCAGAAGTCGCAGGGCACGAAATCAGGCTCGGCTGCTTTCCCAGGAGAGCTGCCGCCTGCCTGCAGCCCCGGAGCGGCCGGAGCTGCCTTCGGTTCCCTTCCCGACACGCTCTGCTCTGGGCTTTGGAGTCTCTCCTCATCAAAAAGCTGCGACTTAGCCTTTGAAAATAGGGCTGAGGCTGGGGGAAAGATGGTTCTGTACAAGAAAATAACAGCTGCCTATGAATAGGTGGTGGCAGACAATGCGCTTTGGTTAGATAGAGGCTTTTAAAAAAATAAATTCAATAGACTTCAAATTTATGCTTGCTCTTATGTCTTTTGTATGAGGGAGGAATTGACTTTTGTTTTGTTGTTGTCAGGCTTCTGTTAAAAGAACAATAAACATTCTCTTTCAGATACAAACTATTTTGTGCAATAGGTAAATAGGTAGTAGTTACTCTTTTCGCGAGACATTTAGTCTCCTCATCAGCTTACTCCAATTATTTTGGCAAACCATTCTATAAATCTATACTGTGTCCAGTCTCGAATACTGTAAATAGTCTTGTCCACCATCCTCGCTTCTCTCTGCTAACCCTAGAAAACTAAAAGGCTGGAGGATCTTGCAGAACATGGAAGGGTGTAGAGAAACAGCCAGAGGCGACCAGAAGTGCAAACCAATGAATGAGGTGGGAATAGTGAGTGTGACAGCCTTTTAGGACAAAAAAGACGACAAATGCGGATGTGGTAAGTCAGGTGGAATTTTATAAAAGAGTGGATGGCAGGAAGACGGTGAGTAAGGGTGATTGTACTTATTTCTCAAAGAGGAAAAGCCCAGCAGGCAGCGGTGGATGATCAGGCAGCAGATGTAAAGCGAGCGTACAAAGTCCTTTCTCTACCATTGCAGAGTTAAATTGTTGTCCTCCCTGCTGCGGATTTTCCAGGTGAAAAGGGTATAAATGGTTGAGAAAGGAATTGGATAGGATAGAAGCATGGATGAATGGTTTATTTAAATGTGCTGACTTGGGTGCGTTCTCCAGGTCAAAGCACCTGAACCGTGGGCTTCTGGAAGCAGGATAATACGTCGCCAAGATGCTCTGTACTTGCTTTAGTTGTCACAGTCTTTCCCAAGCATTTGCTGTCGCCCATAGTCAGGAGGAGATACGGGGCTTGGCAGACCTTTAGTTTGGCTTGGTACAGCAGGTTTTACGCTTTTTGGGACACACTAATTTCTGTTTTCAAATATGCCACCTCCTTTTAGGAATGGGTCCTGTTTAAATCATGGCAGAATTATAAGAGAGGAAAAGTAGGTTTTTGGTAATAATAACTGGAATTCTAGACAGCATCAGGTTTACTCGGGTTAAACACTTATAATATACATTTATCTTTCCAAAGAGCCAAGTTGATTACTTCAGGATTTTCTATTTGCCTTCCTTTCTGCCACCGTTCCTTCTTGTAGACAGAAGTCATGCATATTGAGGGCAGCGGTAACGCTACTCTCGATAGACTCAGTATCCTGATTTGTCTGCACTTCTTGGTCAGTAACATGGACAGTGTATGCAGATAATTAAGCCAAGCAAGAGGGCTTAATAAACTGGTCCCTGAAGAGTGTGGTTTTATATTTCTGAGAGGGTCTTGAGGGTTCTTACGCCTTTGAGAATGGGGTTGTTCTGAGGTTTGGTTGAGTGTGCATACTCACCATGTTGAGACATTTTCTTTTGAATATTTAAGGAGTTCTGTTGAAGAAAAACAATCTGATAACGTTGCTCTGTGAATATTGTTACTTTATGCAAATTCATTATACTTCAAATAAATGCAAATGAATGCCTTGATTTTCAATTGTTTTATTAATACTGATGCATTTACTGTTATTGTTTTACTCCCTTTTAACTGCTAACAATGTTTTGGTTTTTTTCTTTTCCAGTGGTCTTATTGTTCCTGAGAAAGATAGCAATGAAACTGTACCAGAAGTTGTAGCTACTTCTGGATATGCCCTTCTGCATTTCTTCAGCGATGCTGCCTATAATTTAACAGGGTTTAACATCACATATAAGTAAGTAGTACCACTCCAAAGTGATGTTGCAGGTTGAGCAAAAGGAGGTTTCCTCTTTTCTCAGTTTTGTCTTGAAAAAAGCAATTGCCATTAAGCATGTAATTATGAGTAGATACTTGAATTTAGATTTTTATCTTTATTATACCCTTGCAACAGCTAATAACTGTAATGTGCTCAACATTTAACTTCAGTTGTCAATTGTAAGCGTGGGCAAATATTTGCTCAAAAAGACATCATGTTATTTATTTTTATGTTACTAGATTTATTTGATCATATTCAGTCAACCAGAATTGATGTATTTTGTGCATGTGTGTGCTCTTATGCATTCTGTAGAGATACTTCTGCACAAACACACTTTTGCATAAGCACACTCGTTTCACTTTGGACACTGGCCTGTACCTACTGTTGAGGATCCTCAAGCAGTTTTCTTTGGGATGCTCGCTCTTATTCAGTCCTGGGATTGAATTGCTTAATCTGGGTCCTTTATACTCTGGAATGGTTTTATTGTGTTCTTTCATTTGTATTTTAAATATTATAAGCGGGTGCTTTCTGTTCACTAACGGATATTTAGCCCTCATTGGTAAGATTTTAAAAATAATTCTAGGGTACTCCCTAATTCATCGACTGTTTTTTAGAAAGGTTTTGTTTTGATGTAAACGATCTCAATGTGGACGTACTAGCAGATATGAAATTTCTTGCTTCTGGTAGGGATCATGGGCTTTGAATTTTTTGCTCCTACAGATAGAAATTATGTTTGTGCTGCACTGGGAGATTTTAATTTGGGTGTACCTTGCAGAAGTTTTCATCTCTCTCAAAAAAAAATCAGCTGAAAATCCTTTGTCACAACTGACTTTTTGCAAAAATCGAATTTTCCTTAAAATGAGGTGCTTAGTTTTTGAATACCAGTCTTGGTGCTTTCATCCTTATTAAGCACTTAAATATGCAGTGGATTCTTTGAAAAACGCGGAAAATGCAGCACTCCTTGAAAGCTCCAGAAGAAAATGAGGAGCCTTTGCGAAGTTACTTGAAACATAGCAGCTGAGGCAGTAGCATTTTGAAAGTCTGGCTGATACCATAAACCATGACACCATCTACCGCCAGCTGTCTGTATTGCACCATTGCAATACAACGGAGACCCGCTCTTAAAGAATAACCTGCTGTTTTTAAGTTCCTTTGAGATATTTTAATATTTCTGTAACTCTTCACTTTCTTGATCATTTCAAACGGTTTTCAAGTACTGGTTTGTGTTTTGTTTCTTCTGTGTGTTCTGGTCTTTAGGTTTCCTCCTAACATTTTTGCAGAGAGTAGATAAAAGGGTGTATTTATTTCTTTTCAGTTTATCAGTCTTTATAGTTACTACTGGACATAGATACTCGACAAACCCTTGAGAAATTACGGTCTCGGAGGCAGTGACTCCTCCTGTCGCATGACAGGGAGAATATTGGGTAGTAATGCCCATCTGTGAGTTATACTGGTTGATACACTGGCAAAAACTGGAATTTGGAAATGAATAGGGTCTCCGAATTAGGATCTTCACCAAGGATGTATCTGGTTTTGCCTCAGCTATGTTGCAGATATTATAAAATCAGAACTTATTCAAAACAGGCACATCTTTGGCTTGGGATTCATCTCAAGTGTGTTCCTTTGGTAAGCAGATCCCAGAATAGCCCATAATTGTGAGTAGTTTAAGTATAAATTGCACAGACACCACAAAAGCTTTAAGCACTGATTAAATTCTTCACTTACTGTTGGGCGTTTAAAGGCAATTCATTTGCATTACAAATGGCTAAAAACCATACTGATAATTTTTCAGAGGAGTTCTAAGTTTAACTCATTAAGTGAGGCAGCTCTGTAGATAGTAGGCAACAAATCTCTACAGGTCTGTCACATCAGATTCTAGATGAGCAGCTCTTGTTGGTTTGTATGTTAACAAACAGCTGTATTAACTTTTGTTCAAAATTACTCTTGAATTCCTTAGTAAGAGGTATGGCTTGAGAATCTGTTTCATGACTGACGAACATTCTTTCCCTGATGTTTGCAGTTTCAATATGTGTCCCAATAATTGCTCCGGCCGAGGAGAGTGCAAACTCAATAACAGCAGCAATGCTCTTGAATGTGAATGTGCCAAATATTGGAAGGGAGAAGCCTGTGATATTCCGTACTGCACAGATGATTGTGGGGCACCCGAGAGAGGACACTGCAACTTTAATGATACTAAGGCATGTGTGTGCTCTGCAGGCTGGCAAGGTAAGTCTCCTGATTAATACAGAGAAGCTCTTGGATGCCTTTTCTATGTATGGCTCTTGCAGTTTAATTGGGAGTATTTGAGAATGTTCTCCATGACAAGCATTGGCATTTTGACTAGGAACGGAATATCTGCCTTTTTATATCAAAAGATCACACTGCATTTGTAACAAATGCTTTTAAAAGCAACTATGCTACCATACAAAGCAGTACCCATCTCTTGTCTGCAGGCATCAGATAAAAACTTTAAGCATCGTTCCCGTGCACTTAAAGCAAATTTGAGCCTCGTGGCAGTCGTTAACCTGTTTGAACACACACAATGCCTTGTTCTCCTGTCCAGCTGTGCTGGTCAGCCATGTCAGGCTTAGCAACAGTTTGGACCAAACATACCTGTTTCCTTTACAAAGATACACTGGCGTGGAAGAATGAGTCTCATGAAATACAGCCAGCTACAGCACTGGCAGCACTTGCTACCACTACTTAGCTATGCTGCAAAACCAGACGGTATGTTAGGCACTGTGGAAAGAATCCAAAATGAGTATCCCAAGGAGAACGCACCCAGTACTGAGGTTAGCACGTCTGCTTCTCGGATAGAAAACCAGCCACAGGTAATATGCTTCAGGGCTGGAAGACCATATCCCCTTATGCAGCGCAGTCTGGTTGTACACTGACAGCAAAGGTGGGCTTATGGTTGCTCAATTTTTAGCCTACCCCTGTTTTTTCCCCGTCTTTCATTTCTGTAGCAGGTTAGTGTGTAAGGGGAAGAAAAAAACCCAAACCAAAACAACCCAGCAAAAAAAAAAAAGCCCTAAAACAAACCATAGCAGAATGAGATGCAAGCTGCTCTCCCCTTTCTTATTCTGAAGCTTTTTTACATCTGGAAATGGTCACTCTACCTCAGAAACCAGGAGTTTTTCAAGGGCAGTAAGTCTGCTTTCCTGAACTGGAGATTATTACTGGTAGAAACTCGGCAAGAATGAGCAGATGCTGTCTCTTACAGTCAAAACCACAACTCTGTTACATGGTGATTCACTTCTGTGAGTGCCTAAAGGCTGTCCTGCTAAACCCCTTCCATTTTCAAGGCCTGAGCCTTTCAGGAGGTTCTGTGCTCTCTGCTGTCTGTAGTAACTGTGTGCGGGGTGGATGGCTGTCACTGAGAAGAAGGGAGAGCATCCATGCGGCGGCTGACTTTGCTGAGACCTTGCTGCTCCTCTTCTGCCATGCCATGGGGAACTGCAAAGAGAAGGCTGGCAGTGAAGAAGTTGGTTTAAGAGCAGCAGAAATATAGAAAAAAAACAAGTGAACAATTGGCAAAAATGTATCGCTGGGAAGGAGAGGACTGAAGAGAGGGAAAGATAGCCATAGACCCTTGATTTTTTTTTTTTTTTTTTTTTTTAAATGGCATGCTGCTGAGCAGGTCTCCTGAAGCTTTCATTGTGTTAGGGCTTCTGTGGGCACATGGTAGCTAGAGAAGTGCTGGAAGACACCCTCTTAGTGTGGAGTGGGAGGGGGTCTGCGCCATGCCCCCCTGTAATCACAGTGGGGGAGAGCAGAGCAGTGTCTGCTTTGCATCACTGATTCGTCTAGTCTAGAACTGCTTTTTAGTTCTGAAAACAATTTTAGATTTGAAGTATGTTGTTACAGTTGGGAGATCACATACCAGGTCCATCACAGATTGCTGGTGTGGGCAAGGAAATGAGGATCACAGCTTTCACCTGTTACCTGGCCGTGCACCATCTTTGTCACCTGTGGTGCAGGGTATTGACCTCTAGCTGAAATACAGGCTTTGGAAACAATTAAGTTAATTTTTAAACCTTATTTTTCCCAGGTCCTGGCTGTTCAATTCCTGCTCCTGCAAACCAGTCGTTTTGGACCCGGGAGGAATACTCTTTTCCAAAACTTCCTAGAGCATCTCACAAAACCGTAATCCATGACAATAAAATGTGGATCATTGGAGGCTATGTCTTCAATCATTCTGACTCTCAGAAGGTTTTAGCGTGAGTATAAACCTAGATAATGAAGTCCAAGTAGAGGAACTTAGTTTTGAGAATTATTTTTAGAAAATGCCATCCGACATGCTGTGCTTTGACCTACGCTCCATCTCCGGGGGAAAACAGCAGTAATAAAAATCTAGACTCATGTTTGAGAGGTGGGAAAACACTGCTAAGGGGTGCTAATTTTTGAGAAGAAAAAGCGAAAGGTTCCTGGTGTTCAGTGAGGTTTTGATTCATCTGCTTCTGACAGCATTTAACTATTCACTATATATTTCTAGGCTAGCTTTGAAGTTATATCTGACCTCGTATTCAAAGAGGGTAGTTTTGCTTCTGTGTTATTAGCCCTTCCTTGTATCTGTGTGACTTCAGAGTGTTTGGCTTCTTAATTAATACGTACTGATCACTGTACATGTTTATGCATAGTGGATGGGATACTAGACAGGGAGTGGCATTTAGGATGATGACATTTATGCAGTTAGTTGAGAAGATATAATAGTAACTAAGATATCAAATAGTAATTGTGTACCTCATGGAAATCCCCCATAAAAAACATGTCAGGCCTCCTTTTGAGCTTGATAGTATTTGGGCAGATTTAGGTAAAAACTGGATTTCTTCCCAGGGATACCTGCATACCTCACTTTCATGGACCTAAGCAAGAGCTGTGTGCTCTGCCTGCACATCCAGAGGTAATAGTTCTTGTAGGGGAAGTTAGAGAGGAGCTGAAAATACACTTAGTTGTCGAATAGTTGCTGATTACATCCACAATTTAGTCTTTCAAAGTCATGCCTGATTTTTCAACAGATACCCTGTGGCTTCATGGAACACTTTCTCAGAGATTGTTTTATCTTAGAAGGCTGTAAGCCTGGCAAGTATAGTTCATTCTTTTATCTAAAAAGCTACAGGCCATCTTCAGGGCTAAGGGTTTATTTTGTTTCAAGTTCACAGAAAAAACATGCTTGAATGACAAAGACATAATTAAAAAATGCCTTTTAAACACTGGCAGGTTTTGGGGTTTTTTTTCATCAAGTAGTTGGAACTTAGCGTAAAGTTTTTCTGCTCTTTTGGGTGGATCGTGTGGTGTAAGTTGTCATAGCTTAATAGACAATGCATTAGCTCTTGGTTTTGCATGGAAAAGATGACTCATGGTAAAGCAAATCAATATGTGGACATTAAGTAACAGAGCAGGCTTGACTGGATTTTTTTAATCCATAAGTAGTCTGAGAGTGCTTTGTGCATGCTCAAATCTTGGTAGGACTTTTGTTAAATAAAGTAATTTCCCACAAATCCTGGAAAGGATGAGCAATAATTTTCTTGACTGTATTATCTACTTCTCAGATAATTAATTCAATTTTTGTTATACAGGTATGATCTTATTTCTGAAGAGTGGCTTCCACTGGACAACACTGTGAACTCCGTAGAGATGAGATATGGTCATTCGTTGGCATTACATAAGGTAAGTTCAGTGCTGCAGACTCACCTCCTGCTGATTTCCCCTTCTCACCCACCCCCCCACGCCTTTTCACAGATCGGTCTTGTTTTGGGAGAAGCATTTCTCCTTCAAAGGCTTGTCCATGGTTAGCCGAGTCTGTGTACTTGTGCTCCAGGGAGTTCTTGGACTGGTATCCTAGGAAGTCTGTAGTGTTCCTTCTTTGCCCTTTTCTCAGAGAGTTTTAAGGCTGACTGAGGTCAGTGAGTCCATTATTTCCTTCTTACTGTCTGCGATTGCAAAACGTGCCTGATGGCTAGAGTTTGCTGGAGTTCAGCTGGTTCCCCAGCTGCCTTTTGTGTAGACCACATAAATATTTTCATGACCTCTGTTGTCCAAGACTGGAAAGCAGAGCTGGTGAATTAGGGATTTTTGGAGCCTGCTCTGCTTCTGCAGTAGACCCATGATTCTATTCTTCCAGCATCTGAAACGGCAAGCAGATTTGACTTTTTCTGAACTCATTTCTCACCTGGATGCCTTGCTGTGGGTGCAGGCCACGTTAGAGCAGAATGGCAAAGTCTTTGAAAAGGAAATGAGCTAATCCTTTACTGACCTTTGGTTTTGGAATGTTAATTAGCTCATCACAGTGCAAGCCTGTATAAAGCATAATTATAAACACTCAAAAAACTCCACACAGCACTGTTCACAAACAGAACACTTGAAGAACCTGAGAAGGATGGAAGTTCCTGCCCATGAGGGCTCCATGCACATTCTGCAAATAACTGTTCAGAAGTAGGGTGTGATCCAAAAGAAGGATCGCATCCAGAGAAGGGCAACGAAGCTGATGAAGGGTCTAGAGCACATGTCTCATGAGGAGCAGCTGAGGGAACTCAACTGAGGGGTTGTTTAGTCTGGAGAAAAAAAGGAGGCTGAGGGGAGACCTTATCGCTCTCTACAACTACCTGAAAGGAGGTTGTCGCGAGGTGGGGGTCGGTCTCTTCTCCCAAGTAACAAGTGATAGGACGAGAGGAAAAGGCCTCAAGTTGCACCAGGGGAGGCTTACATTGGATATTAAGAAAAATTTCTTCACTGAAAGGGTTGTTAAGCATTGGAACAGGCTGCCCAGGGAAGTGGTGGAGTCACCATCCCTGGAGGTATTTAAAAGACATGTAGATGTGGTGCTTAGGGACAGGGTTTAGTGGTGGGCTTGGCATTGTTAGGTTAATGGTTGGACTTGATGATCTTAAGGGTCTTTTCCAACCTAAACGATTCTCTGATTCTGTGATAAATGGGTTTACATCAGTGATGGGCAGTGGTTCTGCCCGAGAAGCACCAGCTATAGTAGAGAATTTCCCTTTCCAAGGTTACCACCTTGTCAGTAGGGAAACAGGGCTCCACTGCACACTTTGGTCAATTCATGACTGACTCCGAGGTCCTCATTTTTTGTCAGTACATTAACTTGGAAGACAAAGCTTTTGGTGTACAGACACAGAGGAGTTTCCATCATAGCTGCCTTTCTTCCCAGCTATCTTTTGCTGATTGCATTTGTAAGCTATGGGAGGGATTCAGCTTGCTTATTAAGTCACCTGACTTCAGGTGCCTAACTTTGGGTGCTTTTGGGAGCCTCTCAGCTTTGTTTATAGTGAAAACAGACCTAGTCAGTACAGGTAGTGAAATCTCGAGAGCAAGTCAGCTCACCCAAAAGTAGGCACAAATTCTCTCCTTTTGATCAGTTGAATTATTCTCCAGGCTCTGCTATATTTTGCGTATATATACTTAGACACTCAGCTAGCATACAGGCACCTAAATTTTGATGTCTGTCATCTGAAGGTCAGTCCTGCCCCACGCACCCCTTCCCCTCTGTACCTTGGTGTAGGATGAACTGTGTGTGTTGAAGGTATTCTGACATTACAGGCTTGGGTACAAACCTTGCCAGTCGTGTTTGCTTTCATATCAAATGTGACTGGTGAAGGAGATATGTTTCTCCTTGAGAGAGGAGAAAAACTTAGGCTGCGAGAAGATAAAATATAACAACTTCGTCGCTTACATATTGGCTGTTTCCTAAATGCCAAACTCGTTAGCGTCATTTTAAATCTAACTTCTTTCAGGACGATATATACATGTATGGTGGAAAAATAGATGCGACGGGGAACGTGACCAGCCAGCTGTGGGTGTTCCACATTCCCACCCAGACCTGGGCTCAAGTGACGCCGAAAGCCAAGGAGCAGTACGCTGTTGTTGGCCACTCGGCACACATCGTCACCCTGCAAGACGACAGTGCCGTCATGCTCGTCATCTTTGGGCACTGCCCTCTTTATGGGTACATCAGCAACGTCCAGGAATACAACCTGGGTGAGTGGGGCCCTACCTACCATTTGCTTCAATTTTAACAGTTGGTTGGAAAATTATTTAAGTGATTCATATTCAGATAGCAAAATCAAGACGGATCTATTCTCCTTCTGTTTGTATTTATGAGAAGTTCAATCTAACTTCCAGTGTTTGTGTAACACAAACAGTGAGCAGGCAGCCACGTGCCTCCAGCTTTGTACAGCTTGTTAGGTCCCAAAGACAAAAAAGCTGTAATTGAGAGACAAAGCGTGATAACTGTGGGACAATTTAGATTAATTTTCCTCTCTCCCTCTGACAAAGGAAACACTTTTGAAATTATTTTTGTATCCTGCAAATACGAGAATGGCTGTAACAATTCAGACCAAGTATCTGCTTAACCTGATAGCGATGTTTGCAGTAGCGAATGCTTAGGGGAACAGGCAGTGACTTTCTGGACTCCTGTATCTCTGATATGATCTGATCCCCATATCTCCGGGAATAGTCCAAACTCTGATTTTAGGATCCAGAGATATCTAGTATCACCAGTGGAGAAGCGTAGGAAGCTCTCCAGATGAACCGAACTTCTACCTCAGTTAGCTGCTCTGAAACGGCTCTCTGGAGGCATGTCCCTTGCTCCGCTGACAAGGTAGAGAACGTAGTTAAGCACAGGAAGTTCACAACGTGAATGTGCTGGTTATTGTCAGAAATAGTGATCCTGTCTGCACGTTCAACCTGTTATCCTCGTGCTTCAGTCGTCCTGATCCAGAGGACCTACTGGAGCCTGCCCTGGTTTGCTGGTGTCCACAGGAGCGAGCTTTCTTCCTCTAGGAGAAAGCTAAAGAAAACCGGGATGTGTGGGGCAGTGATTTGTTTTCCTGCTGTTCTATTTCTCTCACGTGTGATCTGGCAGACTATACAGTTCCTTTGCCTTTTGTGTACCTGATTTGCCCTGGAGTTAGGAAGCCTGTGTAGGGTTTCATTCTGCACTTGCTACAGGGAATTGGTGTGTAATTTGGCATTTTTGTTTCAGTTGCCATTATATTATGTCTAGAGTGCTTCAAACCAATGTTTTTTTAGCGAGTGAGATATAGGACCATTAATCGCATATTATTTTTTAACTGCAATGTTCTTCACAGTCGTACTTAACTTGGCTTCAGTGCTGTCTGATTTGAGATAGAGATATATATATATATAAAATAAAAGTGCTCTTGGGTACCATTCCAAATCAAGTCATGGTGCTGGCATTTTCATGTCATTGAAATGCAATATATTATTTCTGTACTTTTTTATCTTTCACTTAGCTTGTCTGCAAAATGTAATAAATGACTGTAGAAGGGATATTTCTGGTCTAATTAAAAATACTTGACAATACTTCTTGACAATAAACTCCTTGAAGGAGAATATTTTTGAATATGAAGTCATAGAGACAGTGTCTAGATCTGAGTCAAGGCAAACCCAATTTGTTTCACCACCAGATTTATTGATAAGTTATTAATGGAGATAAATTAACCATGTTCTCTCACTCACATTTTTCATTTCTCAGCCACAAATACATGGAACATTTTACAGACGAGTGGAGCTTTGGTGCAAGGAGGGTATGGTCACAGTAGTGTTTATGATCCAAATACAAGATCAATTTATATCCATGGAGGTTATAAAGCATTCAGTGCCAACAAATACAGGCTAGCAGATGACTTGTACAAATATGAAGTTAATTCCCGTATGTGGTAAGTAGTCTTCTTCCTCTATAACACCCCGTCATTTTTGTTTGTATTGGACAAGGGGATGGGGTATTTTGTAAGGCTACAGTAGGACATAGTTACCTGCGTTCAGGATAGATAGTATGCTCTTGTATCTGTTATTTTTATGTCCATTTATGAATGGAGAATCATATAATCACAGATAATCAAGCCTGTGAACGAGCCAAGAAATCCATTTTAATCTATTGTTGTATTAAAGCTGAAAAGAAAAATATTTGATGGGTTTTTCTTGCCAGCAGTACAGACTGTGCATATGAGTGCAGTTACTGCAGTCAAGTGAGTGATAATTCATTCTGCAGTTAAGACTGCAAAAGAATTTCTATTACAACCCCATTTTCTTCTGGCTCTGTAACTGCTTGAAACGTTCATTTCTGAAGCTGAAATCTTCTGTGATTTGTTTCTGCCCAAAGGTGACTTTTATTAAAAAGCTATAGCAAAACTTCACAACTTTGAGCTATAGAGCTGAAACACATTTTCCTCAATTTTTTGTTTCTTAAAGTTGTTTTTAAAGGCTCCTGACAAAAAAGACTGATCTTTTGAATTAACACATGTAAATTTGAGTCACCGTATCTCTTTTTTTGAGAGTTTAAAATAGCTTGTATTTCTGCAACAACTGTTTATGAGTCTATATTCACGAGTAACGTTAACTCGTGACTAATTTCCAAAAACCTTCCTTCCTGCTCTGTTGTACATGCAGTCATAACCACGCTTCCTTTCTCAGTTTATTTGATCCTCCACTTCAGCCATGGAGTGGGCAAATCCGGCTGAATAGGCAGAAAATGTCACCAATGTGACAATATTCTTCCAAACTGCTGCAGCACCAACTTCCTTGCGTCGCGTTTATTTTGTCAGTCTCAAGAGGACTCTCAGAACAGGCGAGCAGTCACCTTGCTGCGAGGCGTGTAGGAGTGTCTGCGCCTCTTTATCTAGACTTTTTTTTGGTGTCATTGACTCCTTTTTTTAATTCTTCAGTAATTTAGGCCCTCTCTCCCTCTTGTGACTTCATGGAGGGGCAAAAGAGCAGTCCCCTGGTCTTTATTTTTGGCAAGTGTGTTTCTCCCCATGTTCCCTCCGGTGTTTCGACTGGCAGCTTCAGTCTGACCCTGTAGCTGTGGCAGGGACAGAGAAATGCTCAGAAAACCCGTGTGCTGCGATACCACTGCTCGGGCATTAGGAGCAGGTCCCTGGTCCAGGTCCTTGATATACCATTTGCTGAATATTTCCTTGTGAAAGTCTGGGCTTCGGCGCAAAGCTGCGTTCGGGATGCTGCCGTTCGCGCAGATGTGGCTTCATCGGGATTTTCCTGCCATCCCATCCTCTCAAAATAGGGGAATTCTACAAAGGGTGGCCCTTTGTGTTCAGTGCCGTTAATCGTGCTGATTAAAGGTGAGGTCAGTGGCGAGTTTGATTAATGCTTCCCATGATTTAGTCATGGATGAGGCATTGGGTTTGGCAGGCATTAAGCTGCAGAGCAGCTGCATGGATTTCTTTAAAATAGATTTGTTAGTTTTGAGCAAGAGGTGATGCCCACTTTGAAAGAATTCTTTAGGTTACTCAAAGTTACTATAAAAGCAGAGTTACTATAAAATATTGGAGTCCTCCCAGGCAGTGTCCATATAAGCAGGTTTAGCTGACTATGCTCAAAAGACCGGTTAGTGTGAAAATTTGATAATCCCTAGGGAAGGAATTGATGATTTTAAGATCCATAGCTTTGGAAAGAGGCTTTAATAGATATATTTCTCCTATAAATTGGCAAGCAGATGGGAAGATGAGAGGATGAAATTACAGGAGGAATTGAACAGTCTGGAAAGGAAGTTGTTAAATATCTCATTAGGAAAAGTAGTTAAACTAAATACTATCCCCCCCTCCTCCCTGCACCCCCTAAAGCTCCTTCCACTTGGATTTATGGATTGTTTTGTCTTTGTCAGGTGCTAATCGGTTTCATTAATACATATATTTTTATTTCTGAAGGACTATTCTTAAAGACAGTAAATTTTTTCGCTATTTGCACACGGCTGTGATAATGAGTGGAACCATGCTGGTGTTTGGAGGAAACACGCACAATGACACCTCCATGAGCCACGGCGCAAAGTGCTTTTCTTCAGATTTCATGGCGTATGATATTGGTAAGTTCTTGCAGAAATAATAATAAATTCTTGGATGTTCAAAAAGAGCTGTCTTCAAGAAGACTAATTTACATGCTGGGTGTATTATACCAAATGCTACTAAGCATACTGCAGAAGAATGTGTAATCAGGAGAGGCTCATTTAGCTTGCTACACATTACCAAGCAAATGAGCTGGTGCAGTGATTTCTAGGCAAATACAGCAGCAGTTATTTGGTCAACAGCTTACATGCAACCTTGGGTGTTAAAAATTATTTCTTAAACAGAAAGCATTTTGTTCTACCATCTCAGCCATAAAGCTATCCTGATATTTTGAGTGTGTTTTAATGTATGATTTATCAAAAATGCAGGCTGTTGGGACAGTTACAAGCACTGGACCCTGCTGAAGCTCAACTTGTACATTGCATGCTCTTGTTTTAACTGCAGGCTGGCTGACTTGTTTGGCTGTGCTGTTTGTAATGTCAGTTTGTTTATATGTATGCTTTATAAGCATAAATATCCCCATAAGCACTATTTAACAATGAAGCCAAATGATTCGATTTTATTTGGAAGGATTGGATTTTGATGAGTTTGAGTAGCCAGAAGAGGGCAGCATTTATTTGTGAATTCGGAGTCGAGAGACATGCATTTAAGAAGAAGAAAAGAAAAAGAGATGAAATTATATAAAAGAAGGTGCTTGCACATCCAGATAATTCACACTGGCGAAAAACACCATTTTGTACTCATATCACATTCTGCCTTCTGCTCTCGGAATTCCTTCAATGTGGGCTTTTGTGATTGATTCCCTGGAATAATCATGTAAACCTGAATTCTCGGAGTGACTGTCCGCTGAGATGTCACTCCTGGTTTGTGAAAGGAATATGCAAGCAAATGAATTACTTTCAGCAGCAGGGTTTGGTATCCTTGTGCCATTTTGCAGTCTGTTACAGGGATCGTTCCCTTTTGCTTCCTGCAATTTCAAGTCTTATCCCTGTGGAATTTATTGTGTATTCCTAACTTTATTTTGAGTTTTTTCTTGAAGAATTAAAATGAGGTATTTCAACAGTCACAAACAGAGTAAATTTTTTTTAAACTTTGATAGCAATAATGACAGATTTTTCTTGCTACATTTTGCTATCTTCTTGACCCGTTGAACTATTAGGCATAAAACACAAATTTCATTACTTTGACAAAACATGCCAATAATTATATTCATTTTGATTCAGTTTAGTTAACAGGCAGGTTCCTGCTACGTGAAATAAGTGTTTTAGTCAACTTGCCCAGTCCTTACCCATTTTACACTGAAAATTAGAGCTTGCATTGATTGTCCTTCACATGACAGGGCTGAGAGGTGTTCTGGTGCTCTTGGGTACCCTCATTCCTTAGGGCAGAGACTCTAAGCCTGGAAAGAGCAGGCTTTTTTTTTTTTTTTTTTTTTTTTCTCCCAGAAAAAAGACCACTTTTTCCATTCTTTTCATGGCAGGACACCTTATGCACAATTTGCCTTATCCGGTTGGACCAGGAGCACTACCAGGAATACATTAGGGTGCTGGCTGATCATTAGTGTCACAGCAGAAACACCTACTTGCTGGTTCTTCATGCATGATCTCTGCAGTAATTATATTGATCATGTTCATGTAGGTCTCCATGGGAGTAAGCCCTTATACTGTGGGGAAGCATTATAAGTGTCAAAGACCATTGTGGCTGTGCCACCATAGATGGATATGGCTATCACATCTTTAATATTTACACACTTATCTTGTTATCTACCCCTGGATGCTCCCAAGGCTCAAGCTATCCAGGAGAAAACCAAGCAGCAAGGTCAATTGATACTGAGTGCCTTTGGAGGAGAGGCTTAGTAGTTGGCTGTCTTACTCCCTACTTTTATAGTATGGGGTCAGGCTGATTTGCTCTTTTTTAATATGTTGTTGTTGAAGGCAATATCTTGGTGATCATAGTGATGGTTGGAAGACTGGAGAAAACTGAAATTAAAATGCAGTCTAAAATAAAGGCTTCAAAAACAGGTCTTCTCTTTAACCTTTGCCATTAAAACTTATTTCTGCAGTAACTCATTTTATTTACCTTGTCAAATTTTTCTGGTTTTCTCCTCAAATTTCTAAGTAATCAGACCACATGCATTGAGTGTTGTGAGGACGTATTATCTTATTTGTGTTTGTGTGTGTGTGTGATGCAAACAGGTGTCACTGAGGTGTGTGCTGAGATTTAACAGATAAGGTAGATCTGAGAATGCATTAATGCTTCTTATCCTTTTATCCTCCGCTTGACCAGGTTGGGGCATATTCAATCCAAATTGTCCAGGTAATGGCCAGTTTTGGAAGGTTTTGGGATAGCAATCCAGCTGTCTGTGTGCATGTGCATTTCTTATTGCTTCTCAGGACGAGCTTTCAGATTGTGTTGACGTTCAGGTTGGGTGAGCACTTGGGTAGAGCAGTCTCACAGTATTTTTCCGATGTTCTGCACACCGCGACGGCTGGTTAGCACTTCCTATCCCCAAAATTGGTGTCTCTGGCTTCTGTGGAAGAGTCTCCTGCTCTGCAGCAGTTTTGTCTCTGGGTGGACAAATGCCTTGCTTAATCCTCTACCTTCTCCTGTCGACAATTCATAGCGGCAAAGGAGCCGAGACAGAGTTGCAGCCCTTCCATCGCTGCACGTTCATCTCCAGGAGGGAAAAAGCAAGGGTTGTGCTTTCCGAAGGGTCACCTCCCTTGCATATGGGATATGTCTAAAACAAGAATAGAAACTTCGCAGGCAGATTGTCTCAAAATGCGGTAACTGTCGGTTAACTAACTGTTCTTTTTCATTTCTATATCAGCTTTAACTTTACTTTTTTTTAAAAGCATGAAATATTCATATAAAGGCTGTACTCGTGTAATGATCTTTTCTCCCCACAGAAAAGAAATTAAAACTCTTCTGTTTACCCCATCAAAAATTCAGTTCTGATAACAGACATAGAAGGGGACTGGATGTTTTCATAGCATTTGTGTTCTATTTGAATCGTATATTTAATAAATCTTTTGCATTGTAAGTTTTAGGCTTGGCTTAACTCATAAGTCAAGGAGAGGATTCTTTGTAGTTTCAGAATTATTCGTTTTTTCCAATACTTGATCTTCAGTTAAAGATGGGGAAGAAGCTTAGAAAGCAAAACATTCCAGGCCTTCTATTAATCTAGAAAAATATATTTCTTGGCCTCACATAACTCACAACTTGATGGATAAAAAAATTGCAAATTGCTGCCCAATTTTGCTGAAGTCTCCTGGTAAAAATTGGAACCATGCATGCTTGTTTCAGCAGTGATGCTGAGCTAGGTTAAATTCTTTGAAAATCAAGCAAATGACATTTAAAAATAAACTTCAGAATCACAATTTATCAAAGTATTAAATCCAACCAGCTGGATCCTATGTCTTTTATATATCGGCACTCTTGAGCAAAAATTTCAGCTCAAGCAGACATTAAGGTCAATTGTTTTACGCAACAACTCTCCAAATTTAGTAAAAAATTAATAAGGTTGTTTTTCTTTGCCCTCTCAGTTGATCTACATCCTAGTTTGGGTTTGTGGGCTTTTTTTTTTTGGTTGGTTTTTTTTTTGTTTGTTTCTTTGTTTTTCAGAGGTTCAGTCCATGGCACAACAGTTTTATCTTGTTATTAAAGAATCTTCGAGTATTTGAGGGCCCTGTAGATCTTTACAGCAGATTGACTTTTCTGTCTTAATTGCATAAATTGCCTACAACTGCCTCTGGGACGTTAGCCCCCATGGTGATCCCATTCACTTTATGAAGTTTAAGTGATATGAGTTGGACTGACTTTTCCTGGTTTTGTTCCTTTGACTGCTCAGTGGGTTATATGTTTCTTAGGTTGTTTTTTTTCATGCTGCCTAAAGGAAGAAATTACCTGAGAAACAGAGTAAAAAATGAAGCAGAACTTAAAAATGTTATGCTAATAGAAAAAGATGGAATAATCTCACATTATATTAGAAGTGAAAAACAACCACAAATCCTTAAGCTACGATGAGTGAAAAATATTTTTACAAACATGGATATCTACCCTCTAGGAACATAATTGCAATGGGGAAGAAGAAAAAAAAAGATAAGTGTCTGTTCTCAGTGATACTGGTTTGGGGCAAAACTGCAAATAATTCACATATAAACAGATAAAAACTGAACTTCTTACACAGTGAAAAATTCCACTAGTAAAGGAGAAAAAGCAACTCAAGCCACCGCCGTTTAATTACATGTGATTGCCAAAAAGCTAATAACACCTTTCACACAAGGCTGTGAAACTTTCCTTTTTCATGAGCTGTTTAGGTGATGGAGCAGAGCCATTACATCCGTCCTTTCCCTTTCTGTCATACCTTGGCAGCTGGGGGGTGAAAACTAAGTCTTAAATCTCGCGAAAGAAGATAACGCAGCCTTTTTGTAAACTGTCCTGTTTCACTCAAGAGATTTGCATTTTGGTGGTGGGTGGAACGCTATCTCTATAGTTATTGAACTACTTTGGGATCTTTCAGGAAACTGTGTGCTACGTAAGCTGAGTTATTAATTATATTGAGAAACTTTTCTGAAATGAGCTTTCTTTAATCCTAGCTTGCGATCGGTGGTCTGTTCTTCCTCGCCCGGGTCTCCATCACGATGTGAACAGGTTTGGACATTCTGCCGTGCTGTACAACAGGTAAGGTTACAAACAAGCTGGGGGGTGTTGACGTTTTTCATACCTCAATAAACGCATACATGTAGATCAGTAATACTGGGACCAGAGGGTCGAGGATCTGTTGCAGACCTCTCAAACTTCGTAGATCTTCACTCTGTAATGTCTGCAGTATCCACCTGTCCCTATCAGCCCTTCTTCTTCATGGGACTAAACTGTTTTGGCTCACTTAATTCTTTCAAAAATTTGGTTTTTTTCATATTTCTATTCCTTTTTCATATATATATTTTTTTTCTATTTATCTTATTTCATAATTTTGTAGTTTCATTTATTTTATATTTCTATTTCTTCTTTAGCTGAAGTGACAACTTTTATCTCCAAGTCATACTTTCCCTCATGGTTTCTAAATTTGTCCATGTTTCAGTTTATATAGCTTATCCTGTGTGGCTCTTCTTTACCAGTCACATGATGTATGGTATTTAAGTGAAGTCATAGGTGAGATTTCTGCTGTTAAACATTGTATCACTATAATGATATCTGTGCTCTCAGGTGAACATCTGTTATTGTATTTGAGTCTGTGGATCCAAGTTTGAGAAATGGTATTTCTTAGGAGTCTTTCATTCTGGTTCCTTTATCCTTTGAGATACTTTCTGTAAATCAGTAATGTTATTTAAAGCTCAGTTTAAGCCAGGCAGATAACTGTCACTGCCTTGAAAAGAAAGGTGTGCTTCTAGATACTCTTTTTGTCTCTAAAATCTCACTCACTATCTGTTTCAGCATATAGTGAATACCAGGGGTGCATTTGCTCCCATGAAGGACAGTTAAGCCTATGCTGTAGTTCTTTCCTAAGATAGGATGAAAATCATATTGAAAATACTTACTATTCAACCAAAACGTTTATTCGGTTGCATTGACTCTTCTGCGCTGTTTTTTTAAATGTGCATTTACAAACATGGATGCGCAGGGGTGGGTTGGGTGACATTTTTGGGTAACTAGTGAAATTTGATCTTTTGCCTGAAGCAGATGCGATACTAAGCACAGTTTAAAACCCCCACCTTTTTCTCTTCTCCCCGCCCCCAATATTACTTTGTTTTGGGTTGGGTTTTTTTGTTTGTTTGTTTTTCTAGTTGACACAATGACTCCTTGCTCAGTTGCCAACAGCCATGAAAATAACTATGGTTTTGTCACAGCGGTGTAGCAAGATGTGACAGGGCTGAATTGTTTTGTCACAGTTTCCGAGTGCTGGTTTAATGCTGTGATGCCATCTCCCCGGTTTCTAGCCTTCCTTCCTCTCTTGCCGCTGTCCTTTACGGGAGAATCCTGCATTTCTGCGGCATTTCACGTATAGGCGCGTTGATCAGGTGTCACCCAGAGATTTGGCTGAAGGGGAAGGTCAGTCCAAGACCGTGGATAGGTTTGGCTCTGTCTCAACACCCATGTGTTGGGATTCTCTGGCTTCTCTGAAACAGTGGAGCTTGACCGACCTTTTTCTTTAGCGCCTTCCTTAACCAAGAGCTCTTTATTTGGATTTATATACGCTGGAATGAAATACAGCAATTTGCTCGCACCTTGAATCACATTGACTTGCAGCAGTTCGTGGTTTATAAACACCGGCACAAATGTTTCTCTCTTTACTTCCATTTTGTCTAGCACCATGTATGTATTTGGAGGCTTCAACAGCCTCCTCCTGAGTGACATCCTGAAGTACACACCCGAGAGATGTGAAGCTTTTGACAACGAAACGGCCTGCTTGCGAGCAGGTCCTGGCATCAGATGCGTGTGGGCTACCAGCCCTCCTCGCTGCGTGCCCTGGGAAATGGCGACGGTAGAGCAGCAGCAAAAAGTCTTCGAAGACTGTCCTCCCAAGCCAGGTACGTGTCACGTTCTTTCCGTTTCCCTTTCCAAAAGGCACGTAGGGTCTTTTGCTTTTCCAAAGTCTGTCTTGCGTTAGTTGTATGCCGTTATCAGAACAAGGTTAAGATGGGGGGGCTGTACTTGTGCTTCCATACATGCCCTGGGAGACCTTCCTCCGAGCAAGTGGCTGCAGCGATGTGGAGATGTTTCCATCTCTCACTCCCCCTGAAGCTGCTTGCTCGCGAGATTTTTTCATTTTTAGTTTTCCTACCGCACTGCTTGTACTTACTTTCCCATCCTAAACAGACGGCATCAGTCAGGAATCAGGCCTGGACCATTGCTCTGTAGGTGTTTGCTCCAAGAACTGACCTTGTGAGAGCCGGCAATTCGCTGATGAGCACCACAGGGCAAGGGAGGGTCCTGCGGTGTCATCCTGTGCTCTTCAAGAGAGACAACAGGAATAGTCTTTTAAGAAAAGTTACTGTATTTTTCCTTCTACAGTATTCTATGGCTAGGGGTGTACAAAAAGAACATTTGTTTTAAGGTCCGATTCCTGTGTTGTCTCTTAGGATAATTTTTAAACAACTTTTCAACGCTTTATCCTGATGCATTCATTGCTCTGAATCTAATTACACGAGCCTTGATTCTGTAATAGGTGGCAGCCTTTAATTATTTAAAAGAAATTGATGTAAAGGGACATTGCTTTGACGGGCTCTCAATGTACAATAAATTTTCACAAAACACAGGCCATAAGCAATTGGAAAGATGAAGTGGAAAGTTCAAGCTTTGCATGAAAATGCTCCACGTAACTAAAGGCCAGACTTGCAGCAAAATGGGCCTGTGGTGGGAGATGTTCACCGTCCTTGTGAAATGTCCTCTGGCATCATTTGCATGAGCGTTGACTGACCACGCATGCCCTTTCATGCGCTTTCATGTCTTGGCACGTTTTCTGGTGGTGTGTTTTACAGCTCCTTGGGCGCGAAAAATGATCGATGCTGCAAATGAATGCAATTTTCTATCAGTTCAATCGCATGAAAGTATCTGATTTACTAAGTAGTCGATAACGGAAAATCTACAGGCACTACTGTTTGGTTATATCTTTTGCTATATATAATCAAGTTCTTAGAGCTCTGTCAGGAAATGCCTGTTTTTGGTCATGCAGGTTTTTTTCTTTAATAGCTGTAGACAATGAAAAATGTGATCAGATTACAGACTGCTATAGCTGTACAGCAAATACAAACCACTGTCAATGGTGCACTGACCAGTGTATCTCAATGCATAACAACTGCACAGAGGAACAGGTAAAGTCTCTCTAATACTTCTGTAGTTTAAATTTAGCCTTTGAAATATCAAATGTCCAGATGCCTTCATCTGTCAGTATTATGACCCCTGTTGTTTTCGTTATTTCCAGTGCATGTCTAGCTCTTAACTGCTAACATGCTTGAATTTTTTTCAAGTTGGTCCAAGGGCTTTTCATGGGACTCTCCACTTAAGTTAGGAGGATGGCTCTGGGCCGGGGAAGAAGTGGAGGTTTCACGATGGTGTGATTATTCAGTAAGGCACATAGCCACTTGGGTTTGCCATCAATAGAGCCTTCCCTAGGAAAAAAACCCTAACCCTTTTGTAAAAGCTCTAGTAAGGAACGTGTGTCAGATGGTGGCTTGGGGGAATATCTTGAATAGACAGTACAGGCTGTGTCCGGTGTCACAGCTTTTGAATATGTAGGTCGCTTTGTAGGTCTGAACTGTGAAGTTTTGTGTGGTAGTCACGGCTGCTATAAACCAACATTGGTTGGATGGGAGCGAGCCTCATCTGTGCTATTTATTTTAGGTTCCTATTACTCTGTATGACAGTTGTCCTAAAGATAACCCTGCCTATTACTGTAACAAAAAGACAAGTTGTAAAAGCTGTGCCATGGATCAAAACTGTCAGTGGGAACCTAGGAACCAGGAGTGCATCGCTTTACCAGGTAGGTATTGGTTGTATTTGTGGAAGAAAAAAACCCCCAAATTCACACAGTCCAAAAGTTGTAGGGGTTCTTTCGTTTGGTTTTGGTTTTTTTACCCCCAAACCTGTAATCTTTTAGTGTTAAGCTGGAGTAAATAATGTTGTTTAATCATACCAGTTTTGGTAAGAAATTTTTTTTCTAGTAAATTCAGAAAGTCTGATGGAATATTTTTCAGTCCCAATTGTCTGGAGTATGATCATTTGTATAATTATTAGGCTGTATTTCATCTCTCTTTTCATTTGATAAAAGCAGTACTGTTGATATAATAGGCTTCTGCAAGATATTAGATTTAATAATGCATGCTATTTAATTTTAGAAACTAGAATTGTGCAAAAGCGTAATGGCACATACTGGACGAATTAGGCAAATAACACCTAAAGTGTATAAGGAAAATTCTTTTAGAGTTTCCAGTGGGGGCTTGCAGGAGTTGATTATAAGTCCCCCTGTAGTAACATATATATTTTTTTTCCCCAGTGACTGGGAGAGAAATATAGCATCTTCAGTGATTAACATTTGCAGTTAATAAAATACAGAGAAAGGGGAAAAAAACCCAACCCAGACAGGACCTTTTAATGGGCATGGAAAGCCTTTCCCTAGTAACTCTGATAGGTGTGCACGTGTCCAGGTCTGGTGTTTGCTAGTCTTGGAGAATGAAATATGAAGAGACTTAGGAGAAAAGCAATGAGAAGGAGAAAAACATCTTTTAATGAGATAGATAAAGAGCTTGGTCTGTTTAATTTGTTGTTAAAAAGGGGGTGACTTGATCATATGTGTAAAAAGCCCATCTGAAAGATTGACACTTGAGAGCTTTTCAATCTGTTAGATAAACCCAGACCAAGATGTTGGAGCTAGATGTCAGCTCTGCAGAAATTCACACTGAAAATGTCCATCAGGTTTTTTTATAAGGGAAATAATTAACCACAAAGTATAGGGAGTTCTTCAGTAGTGGGCATGGCTTTGCTCAAGATGAAGCAGGGATTGATCCTGGAAGTTCGGTGCTGTTGACAGGATTAGCACAGCAACCACCTTCTGTCGAAAGGTATCCTAACAACTGTGGCTTTAAGCCATCACCAAAATACTTACTTGCTCTTTCTTCTACAATGATTTTACTATTCGATGTTGTAGTAAGTGCTTTGACTACCTCCTGCAGGTAACTAAATGCTGATGTTGCACTTCAGTTCCCCTAAACAGCTTTCCTTTTCCTCCCGAATTATTATACATTGGTACTTCCGAACACGCTGATAAGTCATGCTAGTTTGGGATGGGGCTGTAGGTTTTATTTTGGTGGAAGGGCTCTTTCACTACTTTGAATGTTGTGAAGGTCACTTGCATCTCTGGGTTTACTTTCTTCCCCCCCCCCCCCAGAAAATATTTGCGGAACAAACTGGCATTTGGTCGGCAACTCTTGCTTGAAAATTACAAACGCCAAGGAGAACTATGATCATGCCAAACTGTCCTGCAGATCCAACGGTGCTTTGCTGGCTTCTCTCACGACCCAGAAAAAGGTAGAATTTGTTCTAAAGGAGCTGCAGAAGATGCAGTCTTCGGTGAGTGCTTCTCTTTTATGTCCCCTGAGTAATTAAGCTCTGACTGTGGAAGAGTCCTTGCTGTGGTATTGTATGCTCTGTACAGAATAGACATGCCTCTTAACTGAAAAGGACTGATTTTTCTTTTGAAATTCAACATACCCTATGGGTGCTTTTGAACTGAAATTGTAGAGAATGTAAATGGGAAAGATAAATATAAACATACATGGTGCCTCAAAGGTATCGCTTTCTATAATGAAATCACACGCGCATTTCTCTTGTGGGATACATGACTGCAGCAGGAGTCCTCTCGTGACTTGTACACAATATTTTATAAATAAAGGTCCCTTTGGGGCACCGGAGGTGTTTAATGTAAAGCATTTAAAGTTATTTATTCTGCTCAGAAAAGCGGCTGTTTAAAATGTCAGCTTCTTACTCAGCAGAGCTGCTTGGCTTATTTGGAGTTATTTATGTTTGATTTAGTGGCAGGTGCTTTTCTGTCGGAGCCAGTGAGAAGTGAATTGGAATCTGTCCCTCTTCATGCATCAATAAAATAAATACATATTTTTTTCCACTCCCTGGCAGAAGCGCGGAGGTATTCAGGGCAGGTTGTGTAGGTGGTGCTAAAGCCCTAACAAAGAACAATGCTGTGCAGCTTTGCTGAAATCCTGGTTTAGGCTGCAGAGCTGCTGTGGCTTGACGGCACATCAGAGTAACTCCTCTTGGGTCCCAGAGGCCACTGTGGGCAGGGCTGGCAACCGGGAAGAGTTTTATATAGGAAAAATGAGACTGGAGGCAGTAGGATTGCTGCTTTTCAGAGGAGAATGTACTTCAGTACTGAAGTGAAATATTCCCGTGTTGAAATGAGAATATTTCCTGCTTTGATTCCCTTTGTAATTTTAAAATGGCATTTCAACAATTATAGGGTTTTAGAGAGGATTCAATTTGGCCAAGAAAAAGGTAAGATGCAATTCAAGCAAGATTGTTTGTTAAGTCTTTTGTGAAGAGGGGAAGCCAAGCCTGGGATGTTGCAGAAGTACGTGGTTCTAACAGCTGCAGGTGTTCTGGATATCCCAGTGGTTAAGTGTCGGGTAAATTCCTGAAGACACATGGCAACCCTTCCCTAAGAGTGTTTGAACCCTTACACCGGGCAGAAAAAAATTGTTAATTTATGGGGTTTTTTTTTCATCTACAGTATCATTTAAAAAATGAACCTTAGAAATCTAAAGAGACTATTACCCTTTTAGTGGATATTAGTATTGAGTGCTTCTAATGTGGGAAAATACCTTTGCTAAAAAGCCAACCTGTATCTGGTAATTGAACTTCTACCATTCGATGGCATGCTGCTGCTGTGCTGGAGGAGGCTGTATTTTGCAGTTACTCCATTTTCAAGTAAGCTGCTTATAGATGCTTTGTAATAATAAGAAAACGTGTCGGTGTTGGCACATAGTGCTCTGTAACCCTGTTGCTGTTAGGAGTTGCAGCTCTAAGGTTTAAGACTGCATAAAATCAGTTTAAAGTAGGTGGTGGTTATGCATAGCAGTAAGGGAAGACGTATGGTCTAAAGCCTTCCTAGGACAGCTGTCCCACCGAAGCGCTTTGATGGAGAAAAGATTTTAACAGTAAAATAACATATTGTACCAATACGGTTAAAATGCTTCTCCCCAAAATAAAAGTGTGCCAAAAATTAAACTGCCAGTAGAAATAATGGTATTATGGGTTCTTCATATTGAGAATTTTATTGCCAGCAATACTAATTTAGATTTGACCTGCTCTGTCTCTCTACCCATCCATATAAACACAGTCGTAAACAGCAGAGGTCTGCTAGTCAGGCTGTAGAGTAGGTAGATTGTATCATTTAAATTGTGTAGGGGACTGCTAGTTTTCTTCCTCACGTCAAAGTGAAGCTCCAGAAATTTTTCTCCTGTGTCTCGCCATTCATAGGAGTCACAAACATATAAAGAGCAACTTCAGTTAATTTCATAGTGAGCCAGTGTGAACGTTTGACTTGTTCTCCTCCTGGCTTAGATAACTAGAAATGTAGTTTGAAAAAAAAAAAAAAAAAATTGGCATTTCCTGAAGGATTTCTCTATCTCTGTGGCATTTAATTCTGATAGCACAGAGAAACAAATATTTCCCTTATTACATTTTTGGAACACCTAACCTGGCAAAGTTGTTATGAGCGTTATATGGCGATGTGTATTTTCTTTTAATACCTAAAGTAATAAAACTGGGTATTATGTCTACCGTTTTCTTTTATTTCTAGCCCAAAACTTTGACTCCATGGGTTGGACTGAGGAAAATCAACGTGTCGTATTGGTGCTGGGAAGACATGTCTCCCTTCACCAACACCCTGCTCCAGTGGCTCCCCGATGAACCAAGCGATGCTGGATTTTGTGGTTATTTAGCCGAGCCTTTCCAGCAGGGACTGAAGGCAGCAACGTGTATCAACGAAGTCAACGGCAGTGTCTGCGAAAGGCCAGGTAACAATATCTAACTTGTGCGTCTCATGGGGAGCAGGTTCACTAATATGTATTTATATATCCTAGAGAGTAAAGAGGATCCCATTCCTTACGTTTAAAACTAGCCGCATCATGACTTTACCAAAGAAAAGTAGTTCTGAAAAAGTGCCTTGTGTAGGTATTTCATACAGGAATTGGAGATTTTAAAAACAGGTCTACATTTATGCTGTTAACTGTAAAATGCTTGAATTGCATTATGGTTTAATTATTTTGCTCTAAATTGCATACCTGAATGTGACATTTAGGTTAATTATGGTAGGGAGCAATCTCCCCTTTGAAAAAAATAAAAAATAAAAGCTACTTTGCAATTGAACTCCTCTTTCTCCCCTCCTCTGCTCCGTAGCCAGAGGAGAATTTTATCAAAGTTTGAAATTAATTGGGCAAGACACTTTGGAGATATGAGAACTTTGAAAAAGAACCTATTTGCTTTTGGGAAAAGTCTTCTAGCTTTGTTGGAACTGCGTATCTTTTAAAATGGCTTGGTCTGTTAACTCTCCATTATAGCTGATTATTTCTGAATACCAATTAGTGCCTCTTCAAGTTTTAAGAAAGTTGGCTGATTACATAAAATTTCTAAGTAAGCTACACTATATCGTTCTTTGCGGAAGTGCAGGATGCAAGTCATGCACGTGGAACCCGAACTCAAAATTTTGTATATTTTAACTTGCAGCACTTTGAATTGGTTTAAGCTTTAACTTGGTTTTTATGGTCTGAGAACAGCCACTTGAAACAGATGATAAAGCATTTGCTCACACCAGAAACTCCTGAGTTAATTCTGCTTTCAATACTCATTTTATGTGTGGAACTGATCAAATAACTTAAAACACGTCCCAGTGTGCTCACATAAAACGTGGGGTTTCTTCCCAGCGCTTCGTTTGGGAGAATAGCTAAGGAGCACATCAACAGACCTGCAGAGAGAGAAAGATCTCATTCATAACACTGTTTAAAGAGTTTTTAAGGTGAATACCTTAAAAAGCATTAGCGCTCATGAAGGCTACGTAATAAGAGAAATTATTTTGGAGTACTTGCTGCATTTCTCCTGTTCACCGTGAGAGCGGCTATCGCCAGCTCCGTCCAGCCACACCGCACCACAAACGAAGTGTTCCAAGTCCGTGACACCCAACTATTTCTCAGCCTGAATAATAGACGGGGCTTTTTATCCTCGTGTCTTTCCATCTCGGGGCTCGTGACCTGTTTCTTTCCGCAAGAAATCTGACCGTGGTCCTCCCTCCCGCAGCGAACCACAGCGCCAAGCAGTGCCGCACGCCCTGCGCCCTGCGGACGGTGTGCGGGGAGTGCACGAGCGGCAGCTCCGAGTGCATGTGGTGCAGCAACATGAAGCAGTGCGTGGACTCCAACGCCTACGTGGCCTCTTTCCCCTACGGGCAGTGCATGGAGTGGTACACCATGAGCAGTTGTCCGCGTGAGTAACTTGCTTCTGCGTCTCGGGTGGGCTGGAGTCGCGTATTTGGTGACGTTGGCTAGCGCGAGTCATCGAACGCTGCGCGTCGGTCGTGCCGAAAAATCCTCCGGACGAAGGTAACGAGTACCCGAGCCCGGGAGCTTTTAGCGTGCGCGGTTCGGTCCCGCGTCGTGTAAAGCGTTCAGCGGAATTAGGTCCCGGTTACGGGAACCGTCAGTTAAACTCAGTGGCAGATAGTGAAGGCTTTCAAGTGAGATGATGAAATCGCCGCTTCTGTTTCCGATGGAGAAGTACTTGTTTCATCATTTGAATTCCTATCCTTCAAATTAATTGTTACATAATTTCATGTGATGAACTTCTTTTTGTGTCTCTCCTGTATCACTTTTATTCATATGTGGGGCCATGTAATTTAATGTTAGATTATCTGTATCAAATCCCAATTAGGGTTTACGTGACTGTTTTATTCTGAAGTATTGTCTGCGTATAGCCCACAGTAGGAATTTCTAACTTACTTTAAATAAATGATTTAATTTTTTTCCCCTTTTAGGTAGATGTGAGCAAACTGCAGAAGATTTATGATGCTAGGGAATATTGCTTTCTGTTTTCAAAATTGTGGGGAGATAGTCCAGAAATTTAAAAAGGGGTCAAACAGTTTTAGGAATTATTTTTATTTATGCTGAATTCTTTAGGAGCTGAGCATGAGCAGGGGAGTCAGGAAAGCCGGGGCTCTTGGGGTAGCAGAGGGAGAGGAGTGCCTGTGTTCCCCAGGAGGGAAATTGGGCAGTTTGAGTTGCTGCAATTGCTCCAGGAACTTTTGGAAGTTGACGAGAATAAGCTGGGTAGCTTATGGCTAAAAATATGCTGGGTAGCTCATTCTTGCAAAATAAGAGATCGAGAAAATTAGTTTCAGGTAACTGTCAAACATGAGAGTGTGAACTTCCCCTATTGCCAGAGGTCAAAATTTGGAGGAGGCATCAGGCAGGAGATGAGTAGGCTGAAATAATGGAAAAAACATGTTTTTCTACTACTTTTTGGGGTTTTTTGAAAGGCAAATATTATCAATTTAAACATCAAGATAGAAAGTCTGCTCATCTTAGAACTCGAAGAATCTACAAAATATTTTTTGAGACGGTGTGGGGAAAGGAATAGAAAAACTTTACTATATGAAACGAGTTTGTCGGCCCTGAAATACAATCCCACTTGAGAAAGGAACAGTTAAAGGGTGGCCATGGTTTTTCCCTGATTTATTTGATTGATGGGCCCAGGGCATCTGCATGTGGCACTCTGAGCATCCGAAGAAGACAAATTCTATTCTGTATTTGTATTCTGTGCTTTTTGGCTCAGATAAATATTTGAAATAGTAGTGTATGATATTAACATGTGTGGTAAGAAGAGACGCAAAGCAATTAAACAAACTGGGTTTTAGCCTTTGCTTCCAGATGGCTCATTTTATCATCTGATCCATTGTAAATCAATCGGAGATCTTTTGTAGTTGGGAACATTAATCTCTGGTTTTAGTGGGTGGCGTGTAATGGTTAGAAAAACCTTATGTGTGTATTGCGTTGTTTCATCACTCAATGATTAATGTTAATAGTCATCTTAGCTTCTAGAATAAATATGCTGATAGGAATGAACATATGTATGCGTGTTACTGTGAATATCAGAAGAAATATTTACAGATTTGGTGAGATAAAAACTTAAGGTCACAGAAGACATACAAGAGTTTCTGTGTTCATTGTCATCTGTGTTTTGAGACAGGGATTGATTCCACAATCTGATGTTTGTTTTTTTGGTTTTTTTTGTTTGGGGTTTTTTTTTTTTTTTTTTTTATAGCTGAAAACTGTTCAGGCTACTGCACGTGTGCTCACTGTTTGGAGCAGCCCGGCTGCGGGTGGTGCACCGATCCGAGCAACACCGGCAAGGGCAAGTGCATCGAAGGCTCTTACAGAGGTCCGGTCAAGATGCCAGCCCCATCCGCAACAGGGAAACACAGCTTGGAGCCCGTCCTTAATGTCAGCATGTGTCCTGTGGAGAACAACTATAATTGGTCTTTTATTCAGTGTCCAGGTAAATGAGCAGCGTTTAATTGTTGAAACATTTCAGCCATAGCAACAATTAAATGCAAGGGGAGAGACTTCTTAAGGCTGTAGTGATGTCTGTGTTCCCTCCTGTTAATGGAGGGAGGAAAAGAACTTGGAAGACAAACAAGAAATAACACATTTTGAGATGGAAGGAGCCGTGCAGCTATCTGCAGGTGAGCTGCAGAGGTTTGCTATGTGAAGACTTATCTATGCATTACTCCAGTGAAATTTTTCTTTTCCCTACAAGCCTTTACCAAGTTTTTTAACTTTTGTTTGTTTATTCGCTTTAGGGTTGTTTGAAAGAAAGGCAATTCTTTCTCTGAAGGTTGATTTAACTCTTAGTAATGCTCAGGGTGATTCTGAAATAATATTTTTGACACCAAACTTATAGAATAAAATTACCTGGACTGCTGCTACACCCTTTCTTCTCCATTCCTCCTTGTAAATCCATCCCACCAGCTGCTTCCAGTCCCATCTGTCCAATATGCACATAGTGTTTTGGAGTTCAGTTTTCTATGTGTTGTTTTAAATTTCAGGTTTTCAATACACACTTTTCTCTTTTGAGTTCACATATCGCTAGCAAGACTGCAAGAGCCTCTTTGGAAGGTGCATGAAATGCTTTCATTCAGCCTCTGTGGAACACAGACTTCTGAGGCTCTATGTGAAGCGCTGTATTTGAGCATAAATACTCACCTTTTTCTGTTTTCTTCAGCCTGCCAGTGTAATGGGCACAGTAAGTGTGTAAATGAAAGCATCTGTGAGAAGTGTGAAAATCTGACAACTGGCAAACACTGTGAAACTTGTATCTCAGGCTACTACGGCGATCCTACTAACGGAGGAACATGTCAGCGTAAGTGATGCCTTAAGTCGTCTTGTGCTCAAGCCTTTGATGTTTTTCGCTCTTTACTCATTCCTTTGGTATCTTAACCGAAATTATATCCTGCTAATACACTTTTTCTTTCCTGCAAGCAAGGCACAATCCTTGTTTCTTCAAATCAAAGATATGGAAACTGCTTGATGAAATTCTTTGACTTTCATTGCACAAGATAAAGATGATTTTTTTTCCCTCTTTTGTAAACTTTAAATGACCATAGTGAAAAATGTGTGCATTTTAGTGTTTGACGATCCTGTTTTGAAAAGAAACAGTGTTAATCCCGATGTCTTGCACAAATTTCTGCTTATCTAAATTCCACCTTCTATTATATTCGGTTAGTGTGTTGTGCATTTATTGTTGTAATTGTCTGCTTCATAAAAGGCTTGCTATATTTCACTGAGGTGAGGAGTTGGCTGGATTTCAGTTGAGGATTAGGTGATCCCTGTTAAAGTTGCATTTTAAGTTTGTAAAGTGCTTTGGAACTCTTTGGCACAAAGAACTTTTTTCAGTTGTAGAAGATCCAGTTAACAAACTGGGGAAAAAATCTTTCTTGAAGGACCAATACGGGTAATACTGAGAAATGAACATGTAAGATTTGAGGTTTTGCACTAGAACCTTGCAACATTATTCTGAATTACTGTGAATTTTGTAGCGTTGTAGCATGGGGAGACCAGTTGTAAACTAGAATCCAGCCGTGGTAAGTGATATGCAGATGTAAGGGAAGGCGCTTCTTGCTCTGAGGAGCTTTAATGGAGTTTAGTTAGGTGGAGTGATATAATTAGATACAGTTATGGAAAAGCTAGAACAGAAATAACATTGTATGGTGTCAGAGTGGTCTCGGTACTTCCATTGAATGAGTGTGGGTGGTTTGGAGGCATCCCAGAAGAAATAAGTGAAGGTAATTAATGAGGGGACATTGAAGACTTTGAGTTGCTCTTTCCAAGTGTAGAGACAATCCAGTAGAAAATACTTGGAAATACATTTAGTATGCTTACTGGAAGTAGCGTCGACCTTTTGGATGAAGATGAGAGTCAGTAGCTGGAGCGTGAACGTCCTGTTTCCTAAAGCAAGAGCAAGTTGGTGATGTTTGAGGCTATGAGGAAGAACCTCCCAGCGGACAGATTTGAGGAGGAGGTGACAAGATCACAGACAGGGTCAAGGCCGCCTTGCTTAGAGAAAAGGGTGTTGCGGTAGCCAGGATATGAAATTACGATAGACAGCACAATGGCACGGGTACAAAGGAGAAGGAGCATCTCTGACATTTCAGAACATTATCTGCGAGATTAAATACTGCTGATATTTGTAAACTCATTTCATGTGAAGATAATTGAAGTGCAGGAAAGAATAAATTGAGACTGAGTTGGTGTCCTGGTTTTAGCTGGGATAGAGTTAATTTTCTTCCTAGTAGCTGGTATAGTGCTGTGTTTTGGATTTAGTATGAGATGAAGGTTGATAACACACTGATGTCTGCAGTTGTTGCTAAGTCGTGTTTATACTAAGTCAAGGATTTTTCAGCTTCTCATGCCCAGCCAGCAAGAAGGCTGGAGGAGCACAAGAAGTTGGGAGGGGACACAGCCAGGGCAGCTGACCCAAACTGGCCAATGGGGTATTCCATAAACTGTGACGTCATGCCCAGTATACAAACTGGGGGGAGTTGGCCTGGGGGGATCGCTGCTCGGGAACTAACTGAGCATCGGTCAGCGAGTGGTGAGCAATTGCATTGTGCATCACTTGTTTTGTATATTCCAATTATTTCATTATTATTGTCATTTTATTATTATTTTCATTTTTATTATTTTCTTCCTTTCTGTCCTATTAAACTGTTCTTAGCTCAACCCACGAGTTTTACTTTTTTCCGATTCTCTCCCCCATCCCACTGGGTGGGGGGTGTAAGTGGGTGGCTGCGTGGTGCTTAGTTGCCAGCTGGGGTTAAACCGCAACAGTTGGCTTGAGAAAATATTTAATTTAACTCTGAGCGTTCAGGTTTAATCATTGGATCACAAACATGCCTTTTGATATTTGTTGCTTTTCTATGCGTGTGGAAATTGAGAGTAAGTTACTTTGGACTCTTTTCGCATGAGGATTGTCCAAAAATAGTTTGTTGTTGAGATAATGAATGATAGACTGAAGTCATCCACGTGCCTGAAAAAGAAATTAGAAAATGTGTTGGGAGACTGTGGAGCAGCATTCATTCGTTATCTGATGAAACTAGTAGCTCATGTCAAAAGTGCTTTGCTCTCAAGTGCTTTGGGCCCAGGTTTTTAATTTGCTGTGATTTAATGCTCTTTACTGTGAAAGCGAAAGAATAAGGGAAGCAGGAAACTGGGCAGAAAGACCGAGGTGGATCAAAAGAGGGAAAGGGAGAGGAAATCATCTGATGTGGTACAGCCAGAGCAACTGCTGGCCATTAGTAATTTTTGCTCGGTGAAAAGGTTTCCAGAGGGGACTTCTTCAGATCAGGAATGGCTGATGGGCAACAGAGCCAACTCCTGCTTTTTCCCTCCTCTGAGCCGTGGTTCCTCCTTCCTTTCCCATTGATGATGTGCTGATGCCACTCTTTTTGTGCATTTCTGTGCCGTGTTGTGTGCCGCTCCGTTTTTAGAGCCCGCGGTGACATCCGTGCTGGAGATGGTTGTTGGTACACTCCATCCTGATGCACAAGCATCCGTGCGTTTGCACACTTAGTGTGAGTCCTTGTACTTTGAGGTGCAGATCTGCAGCGTTAGCCCAATGCTCCCAGCAGCATGGGGACCATAAATATCCTCAAAACGGTAAATATTCAGTGCTGGAAAAAGTGTTGGTGCTTGGTATTTCCCATTCTGCTGAGCCATCAGGAATTTGAGCGACACTGTTGGGATAGCAATATCCTTTCAAACAGGTATGGCTCTGCAGAGCTGGAACTGGTAGCGATGGGATTCAAAAGCCAGGGTGGAATAAGAAGAGTGGACGGAATAAGGCGCCTTTTCCTGCTGCTCTGTGCCACCAGGGCAGGTGAACACTGCTATATTGCTTGTGTTGTCAAATTTTTTTCAAACTGCAGTTATTTCTCTGAAAGAGTTGTTTGCATATCATCATAGGTATTGGTGTTTGCGGAGCTGGGCAGATAATAACTAAATGGTAGGTAAATCACTCCTCAGCGGTTGCTTTTAGGAAGTGTCCAATGTAGAGAAGTGTTAATCGTGAAGGGCAGTAAATGCAGCACATCAAATGTAAAAATAGCTGCAAGGTGCTTTCTCTGCATTCAGGGTTTTTTGAATTTTCTGATTAAAGTTTCACATGAAAATATGCTAGCGGTAGATAAGAAAGTTATTTGCAAGAAAACGGAAGGCCCTATTATACCTGAAATCAGATGGCTGCTGCGGCAGCGCTTCTGAACGCCTCCGTGGAGCGTTTGCTGGTGGCCCACGATGAGCTGCTGGTGCCGTGGTCCTGCCCGCTCCCTCCTCCCAGGGCTGCACGGGGGCTTTGGGGGACGGCTAAAGCACGCGGCGTGGAAAAACGGTGTCGGGCAAGTGAGTTGAGGCAGTTGCCGTTGGTACGTTGGACCGTCACAAATGCAGGAAGAGGAGCAGCGATCCCCGTGACCGTTTCTGAATGAGTCTGTGACCCGTGGCTTGCTAAGGAGGTGGAAGGACGCTCGCTGTAATGGTTTCGTCGTCAGACCATTACCACGCCTCACGGTCAAGAAGCCATTTCCATTAATTTTGGCTTTCTGCTCTAGCATCAGACTCGGGAGGGAAATTTTCATTTTTAGACTCCAGCGAGGGTGTCTAGAACCTTTCGTCAATAGTTCATTTCCCAACTTTGTGGTTGTTTGAAAAGCCACGAGAAAATTTCTCTTTGTGCGTATGCCAGTCCTTTAGTGAATGATCTCCAGTTAAGGGCCTCATAGGAAAATGGATAAATAAATAGACTCTGTTTTAAATAGAGATATTTGAGTGTTCAGTCTTCTTGATAAGCTTGTGGCTAAAGAGCAAGGTGAGGAAGCGTTAATGTTAGTGCTCAGGATACTGTGATCTGTGTCTAAACAACATAAAAATTAGGAGAAATTTCAAATTTCATGTATGTTAATGAATATTGATCAAATTTCACTTTGCTTACCATTTGGAAAGCATAAGGAAGGAAGTACAAGACATTCTCAATTGTATTAAGAATTTTTTTTTTAAAGTGCCACTAATGAGAGGTGTGTTTGCTTCACAGATTACAATTATTTTGTCAAATCTTCATACAGTCTACTTCTTCCAACAATAGGCCTTTGTGCTGCTTCATATTTTGTTCCGTGTTGCTGCTAGGATACCACTCATCCACATCTAAGAAGCACAATTAAGTGTCCCAGATACAGTATAGCTTCTGTTACGTGCCAATATAAAGAAGACATCAAAAGGATTCATAAAATAAGGTCCAAGGCTTGCAAGGATGTTCTGGATGGGGACTTCATGTCTAAGAATCTGCTGGTACATTGAGTGGCACATGTCTTCTTAATGAGAAGGCATATGTCTTCCTAACGAGAAGGCACCAGCCGTTAAAGCATACGACTTCCAGCAAGCTCAGGGACCGCAAATGAGGGATCTTCTCTTTGTGTACTTTTTCCTTTCTTACATTGTACACTCTCCCATGCACAGCTCCAGATGAACGCACCTTCCCATTCATTGGTAGAACGACTTCTAAAAGGCACCTACCTTCTGGGGAAAGTTATTATATCCATTCTTCTAGTTATAGTGAACGTTATATCAAAGACAACTGCCTGTGTTGGTTTTGGTTTTGTTTGTTATTTTGGTTTCAGGGTTTTTTTACATTTTCCTTCTCTACTTCGTTATGCGTAAAGGTCTAAAAGTATGTCAACGTTAGCATTTTAATTTGAATCGGGAGCATTCTTTTGAAGCAAACCTCCCGTACATCCCCGCTGTCATACCTCGGTTTGCATCTCGAGCAGGCTCACCGTATATGAGCTGGTCTATTCTGGGCATGCCACAAATCTGATGTAGTCTAGGGGCGCGCTGATTTGGTTCACCACGACTCGGTGGCGTTCAGCTCGTGAGACCAAGCTAAAGCTATTTTAAAATATATTGGGGCATGTGCCCCTGACCACTTACCATCATATTCTTAGCACCAGCCGTTTTCCACTGTGGATGCACTGACATTGTTGATAATGACATTATTTTCTCAAAGGGTATTTATTTCTAGAAGCAGCCCTAAAAGCACCATGAGCTTTGTTTTCCTTGCAAAAAGTCTTCTCTCAGGAGTTTTGAGTTTGACTGGAATGTGTTAGCAAGCCCCGAAGTATCCCAAATACTGTGTTTTTCTTACCAGTTACGATATCCCAATGCTGTCTAACAACAAGAGAGGAAGTTAAATTTTTGAGGCTAAAAAGCACAGTCTGATCATGATTTCATACAAAACACCAGTCCCGGAGCCTGCACTCACTCCATTTCGATGCACGATTCTATTTTTGGCTGCCTTCTGTATCACAAAGAAACCAAAGAGCACCAAATGGGTTTTCATATGCACTTTAATTGTTGATGTATCGCAGTTTGGCAACTAAAGGACTTAATTGCTGTCAAATCTGTTTCTCTTGCTTCATTCAACATTGCATCTTTTTCCCCCTCTGCTCAACAGCTTGCAAGTGCAATGGCCACGCGTCTGTCTGTAACACAAATACAGGGAAATGTTTCTGCACCACCAAGGGAATAAAAGGAGACGAGTGTCAACTGTGAGTTTCTTTCACTTTGTTTTTTGAAATCAAAAGGCTGTGCACATACCGGCATGGAACCCCTACATTTTTTAATGATTGTATTTATGACGTCTCTGCTCATCTCTTCCTGCTGACGGTTGACTAACTTCATTGACGGTGCAGCCAGCCGTGCTTCCCCTGGGGGATAACATGAACAAAATGATTTCCTGAAGATTTCCTTTTTTAAGAATATTTCAACTGGGAATGTCATGCAGAAGGGATGGGATATGAAAAAATAATGCCCCCACCCCCAAACTATACATACCACTTTGTTTTATCCCTCAATAGTTTCTTTTTAATTGGTAGATTTTTACTGTCTGTGCATTCTGATGCTGTTCTGGGGGAGTGTAAATATATCTGAAATAAGACTTTGACATTCAAGCATTTTAATGGAGCATTTTCAGAGCAACAAATTTGCTGGAGGTTTCTCTGTAACATAACAGAAATGCTTTTAGTGTAATGTTAGTGGAAATAATTTCATTCCAAATAATTTCATTGCCAGGTCCATTTTTAAAGTGTTGCTCACATGGGTAAACATTTATAGGACTACATCCTGGAATAGCCGTAAAAGTAAATGGAAACTTTAGGTTTTGACTGTAGTAATCCAGTTCCTTGCATTGTGAAGAGCTAATAAATACATTTCAAGTGAAGTGGATGCAAAGGTTAATATCCAGAATTTTATATTTCATTTTTACTGTGTACTAGTTTGACTTGCAGGGATCGTGGACTTTCTTCAGCAGCCCAGTATAGCTCAGGCATCCATCTGGTTTTTTTTAATTGCGTACCATTATCGGCACAGGTGGTGTTTTCTGATTTTTAGTGGCTGGGAATAAACGGAGCTGAAAAAAACAAATCCATTTATTAAAAAAAATACGTGTTCTTTTTAGGTGTGAAGTCGAAAACAGATATCAGGGAAATCCACTTAAAGGAACGTGTTACTGTGAGTACTCTTGGGATTTTGTTTGGAGATAAAAAATGTGTTTGAAGTTTAAAATACCTTATTTAAAACTAGTTTTGGTTGTCTCAACACCTGTTTAAAACACAGGGGATTAGGGGAAGGACTAAAAAGTTTTAAAAAACTTCAGTTTTCACAAAAGTATTGTTTAAAGAGAATGAAAATACTTTTCTTGATAAGGTCTGTGTGATGATTGGACCTTTCAGAACAAACTTCTGAACGTTTTTTCGCAAGACTGAAATATAATCTGGTCTTCTGGAGAACACTCTAAAATATATACCTAATAAGTCAAAACCAAAGCATCTCTTTAGAATTTTTGTAAGTGCAAAATACTATTTTTCTTAAAATTCTTTTCCATGTTAGAATGGCTCAGGTTTCAAAATTGCCACATTTCCTCTGAAATGAACAGTTGGATTCCCGTGCAATTCAAGAAGATACTTTGCCAAGATTCAGATTACTTAATGGAAACTCTCCAGCTTCTATTTGCAAATATTAGCAATCAGCACACTGGCAGGCACGGATAGATGTAATCTTAAATTACATAAAGATGCGAGTCTCAAATAGTATTTTTGTGCAACACAGAAATTATCAACATGCTGTATTTAGCAAATTTGATTTCTGCTTGCTTAGCCAGCCAAGGGCACTGATGGCTTCTCGTGACAGTCTCTTTGCAAGGATGACCTAATTCATTGCTGCCAATGACAGGAGTGGTCAAGTGGGCAAAAAGGGGAAAAAGACAGAACTTTACAACTCTTACAGAAACAACCTCGTGCTATACAGATTCAGTCTCACTTGGTTTTCTTCCTTGAAAATTTCTGTCTTGCTGCTTCATAGGAGTTGTGGGTAGATGTCAGAAGGTTCTCTAGCTCGTGTCTATCCAACAGGGCATCTCCAGGAGGCAGTAAGAGAAAAACAACACCTGGCGTATAGCTTCATATTTATTCTTGCTTGGAATATCTCTGCGTGGGCTCGGGAATACGTACAAGTCATAATGCTGCGTTTTAATAAAAGGATACTGGGACTGGTGGATGTATGCCCAAAACTGGCTGGGCACTCTTGATTAACAGAGGGGTGATAGCCCAGCCCTAGGCAGACGAGAGCGTAGGAGGGCATACAGGCAGGCCAAAAACTGGTCCTGGCATGCCTGGACATGATGTGACCCAGAGTAGGATGGCAGCTGGGTCCATGAGCAAGTAGCTGCTCCGTAGAAATCCTCCCTGTACAGTCCACTGATGTACAGAAACTTTGCGTGCGTGGAACTGAGTCCCCTCCCAAGTGGGGATTATACAGTCTATTTTGTTTTGCTAGTATTCCCTTAGCATGTGGAGGTATTGCAGTATGGAAACAGTAAATGTCTTGGCATGTTTTTTACAATTTATAGGTATGAACAGTCATTTAGAATAAGGCTGGAGGCTATTGCTTGGAAAATGTAAGCAGACTCTCTTTCCCCTTTAGACTCAAAAAGCGTTTTTTGTCCCTTTTGTGGGGGATCATCGTGCCTTGCTTTGCAGAAGTTTGTTCTGTTCCAAGACATGGGATAACTTTCTCCGTGCATTCCTTACAGATACTCTTCTCATTGACTATCAGTTCACCTTCAGTCTTTCTCAAGAGGATGATCGCTATTACACAGCAATCAACTTTGTAGCAACACCCGAAGAGGTAAGTTTTCTACTTTCCCTTTAAACTTCATCCTTGGGATATACGTTTGTCATGTCTTGACCGTGGAGGTGATGAACTGTTACAGTTCTGCAAGTCTCCAGATGTAGTCTCTTAACATAACATGTACGTCGAGCTCCACAGAGCAACCAGAGCTTTTTGAGCTTGGCTTGGCCATGCAGTTTCAAATCTTCATGGTAAAATTTCATAAGGAACCACAGCTGAGTCTTCACGGTTGTTTGAACTACTTCCGAGCAACTCTAGTTTTGCTTGTTGTTCACCCAATACATTATGTCTCTATTCTTCCTGTTTTATTCTATGCACGTGACTTGTTTTATTCTTTATTATGCTTTCCTTGGGGAAGAGAATGCTGCTTTCAGAAAACGTAAATAGCTTTATGTTTGATGTATTTGTTTCATGTAAATAACAAATTCCAAGATTATTTTATTTTTCAGTGAAGATTTGCTAGGAAAATTTTTACAGTACAGTAAAATTGTTATCGTAAAAATGGGTTTTATTTTTTTTTTTTCCCCCCCCAAGCAAAACAGAGACCTGGACATGTTTATCAATGCATCTAAAAACTTCAACCTCAACATTACTTGGTCCACAAGTTTTGCAGGTAAAATGAGCATGATCTGAGTTTCTTGGTAGCTTGTTTCCGTTAGCAGTTTTCAACAAATGCAAATTTAATTGGGGCAACTTTTTTTTTAGCCTATGAACTTGTTCTGTAATGTTTTTAAATGTGAGGCCTGGGGGGCAGAAGTAAAATATTAAAAAGAACTATGTTTTTCTATCATAATAGTGTATTTTGGAAACATAGAAGGTGCAAATTTGATTCTTAGTAATGCAATATTTTGGCATACAGTGATTTCGATAATGCAATGCTGCTTAAAATAGTAGCGTTCAGATGAATAGTTAATTTTGTAACATAAAAATTCAGAAGGCTTCGCCCTTTTTGTTTGCCACTTAAAATGTGCATTGAAACATCTTTTCTTGCTACTTTTCAACGTTCGAAAACAGCTGGCACGCAGGCTGGGGAGGAAATTCCAGTTGTTTCAAGAACCAATATAAAAGAATACAAGGACAGTTTCTCCAATGAGAAATTTGATTTCCGCAACAATCCAAACATCACTTTCTTCGTTTATGTCAGCAATTTCACCTGGCCGATAAAAATACAGGTAGGAGCTGTTAACGTGTGTATAATTATTTAAAAGTACGTTTTTTGTTTCGCTCAAGCAATGTGGCAGCTGAGTGCTTTGTGTTGTCCAAGCTGAACCGGCTCTCAATATAATCCTGCAGCAGACAAAGGGTTTGAGGTTCCTGATTAAGAGCAAAAAGGTGCGTCATCTTCTGATGTTGCCTCAGCCCAGTGGATCTAAAAATGTGCAGTGAAATAAAGTGGGTTGTTCGCTTATTAACAGGGCTATGTTCTAATGAGGTCTCTGACTTTAAATGCGCAGATAGCGATGTTGAAGAAAACAAACACTCATATAGCCAAAAACCAAGCCCGGAGTGAGAAAACAGAAATGGTCTTTGTGTTTCTTTTTAATGTCTAGTTCTCAAAAGGCACAGCTCGAGGGCCATCCCTCTTTCTCCTTGCGCTGCCCAAGACCGGTGGTACCTGCAGAATAAGATGAAGCTCATTCTTTCCCTTAATTCAGTGCAGTCAGTTAACACACACGTTGCCTCAGGTGTCAGACTGACTATGATGACAAGGCTAGTGCTGAAGAAGCAGTGGATGAAGCTTGGTGGGTCATGAAAACGCTCATAGATCACAGACTGCAATCACAGACACTCTGCAACTGCTGTGGCAGCTAATAATTCAGAGAAGCCTTGGCCACCTTCTGGCTGTGGGCTAAGTCAACTATCAACCCACAGTGTACTCAGAGTGACACAGGTGCCCGTTGAAGGACAAAAGTACTTCTAGGTGTGGAACAGAGATCTCAAACAAGGCTCTGTATATTTGAATTCTGCCTTGTTTAAGAAGCTTGGTCAAATGTGGGAACCCCGATTCTTCCATCTTCACCTTTATTCAACCAATTATTATGTGAAAGCTGACAACTTCACATTAATTTACTTGATATTTGAGACATATCAGTCACACAAACTCACCGTAGGGGTCACTTCCAACAAAGATAACCCGCATGATAATATCGAGCAAGGAAATGAGGTCCACCTGGAAAAAAGGTCCTTAAGGTATAGTGATATTTTTCAAGGTATTTCCTGAACTTGTAAAAAAATATTATGAATAATTGTGAGATGTCTGCATCACCTTTTGGTAAAGATGGTGCGTTTTAAGTACTCGGGGAAACTTTGTCTTGTTGATTGCAGACTGGTAGATTTGATAGGCTGACTTTGGACTGCATTTTGGTTCTTTTTAATATCGCTTACAATATTGGTAATCATTTTCCATCTGGAGAGTTTTTACTTTACAAATTGGTAAAGTCTTAGTTCATTGTGGAGTCCTAACTATTAGATATGGAGGAGTTTGCAAGAGCTGTAAGGTGAAACCTTTTTGTCATTGGATGCTCAAGCAGCAGGTACTAAGCCTCATTGTTTTCATTTAAGAAAAGTACTGCTTTCAGTAGAGAAAGAAACATCCTGCGTACAAAGGTGGGCACTTCTGTAATGGTTTATTTAAATATTCAGGCTTCTCTTTTATCAAATTGGTAATCACGGGAGTCAGGAAAAAAAAAGTATTTTATTTAACTTACAGGTTATGTTGGCTGATAGTTTACTTGCCATAATCAGTGCTGCACTGTACCTTACCTTGATTTATTTATTTGCTATTTCTTGATGTAGAACTGTGTGTTAGGACTTTGTAGATGTTTAAGAACAGTGCCGTCTCCTGTTTCTTAAGCTCTCCTGTGTTTACTCCGGTCTCCACCCTACCTGCACTTGTGGTGAATTTCTGCTAGCTTTCCCTATGCCGATGTTGTCCTTGAGCTTAAATGTCCCCTCCATCTTCTTTGGCAGCTGGTTCTCCTGCTTTCCCTGGATGAATTTGGACAGGTCACATCCTCTTTCAGCCTTTAGTGTTTGTTTGTTGGCTTAAGCAAGACAAACCCTTATCATCTTGTCCTGTGAAACAGGTTATTCAGGTTCAGTTGTCTCATTTGTTTTTCCTCTGCACTCCCTTGTCTTCATCTTACTTGCACAGTTTTGGTCAGCCATGGGTAAGGTCATGGAGATCAGGTCTCACCATTGCTATGTACAGCAGTATCTCTAGGTTCTTTATGGACGTTTCTAGGTCCTTTTATGGCAGTATTTTGCTTTCCTCATTCTCATGGCTGCAGCAATTAATAGTCCTTATTCATTTTAATATGGACTAATACACCCTGTTCTTTCACAGCATTGGTTTCCAACTGATGAGCTCCCAGTCTTGATAACAAACATTCTTCTCGGTCCCTAATAGCATCGTGAAATGTTATCCCGCTGCTGTTACTGGATAACGTTGCCGGTCCTGAAGATCATCTAGTTGTTCTTCTGTGTGGTTCTTTTCCATATTTTTATTGATGATCCCCTTCAACTTTGTCAGCAGATTGTGACATTAGCACACTTTCTTTTTGGGTCTGTGTCACTAATGAATATATCAGTCAAAGTCTGTCCAAATGCCATCCTTGAACTAACTTCTGTCCTCTTTAACCACTATGATGTTTGAAATAATCTTCACCACCTTTATCTCGCCCAGGAATTTCCAGTGTATTGATATCCATAATGAAATTTGGATTAGCTCAGCTGTACTGCTTAGGTCTATACAACTAATTGTTTTTACAGACAGAAAATAGTGGGCTGGCATAGCACAGATTACTTTTGTCAGCTCTACTGCTTGTTGATTTCAGTTTTTCATTTACTACTTAAGTTCTTTTATTCAAAACTTGTCCTGAAACTTTGCATGCTATTGAGGTTTTGGAAGCGTGAATGTCTAGATTGTCCCTCCTCCTCTAAATCCATTTTAAATTTTCCATAGTGCCATGCTCGGCTGGTAGATTGCTTTAACAGCCTTGCTACCAGAGGTGTTATTTCATGTGCCATTTCTTTTGGAGTGCTGGAATGCACGCTGTCTGCTTTCAGTGACTTTGAACACGTTGAAACATTGGAGTTTTTCTCCACCTTGGTTGTGTATCTTTTTAGAACCTTGTTCCCATTAGACACCTTGCCTTGCACCTATGTTCAGTGTCCTTGTCCTTAATGAAAACTCTAATTTAGTTTTAGGGATGTAGCTGATTGGTTTTAATCTCTTGCCTATCCTTAAGCATACCCTCTTCCCTTTCCCTTTCTGGTCTCCGTTACTTGTATGGCTGAAACATCTCTTGCTATTGTGTTTAATGTTTGCTGGGGTCTAGCACAGCTTGACATTTGGCAGTTCTTATTTTATCTCTGTACTACTTGCTGGCTTCTAAGATGTTGCTAATGAATCCTTTCCTCTCCATAATATGTAGACTCTTTAATTGTTCCTAATGTCCTTTTTGAGGTTAGTTCTGAGGATACGGCTTTCAAATAGTTTTGCATCTTTGACCTGAGAGAAATACTTAGATGGCTGCTTTCCCATTCCTTACTTCCTTAGTCCACTTGATTTTACTGTCTTACTCAATTTCTCATCGTTAAAAAGAGTGAACTTTGATTCTCCTACACTTGCCTCGTTTTATCCTTAATTTAATATGAATGTGCTTGTGTGCACTCAATCCAAGGTAATTATATATCACCAACTCTTCTTAATGTCCTTGTTACTCACCAAAACAAAGTCTAAAATAGCATCAGCTCTTATTGGTTGAGAGACTTTTGTGAAGAAGTCTGGCAGCGATACTGCATCCAGGAATATGTGGTCCTTACTATTTCAATTAGCATGTTCTTCAGTTCATATCTACGGAACTTTTTTCCCCAAACTGATGTTTTTCTGTCACCTTTCTCCGAATACCTATTGGTGTTGAACGTCTCAGTCCTTTCTCATGCTTGCAATAGCAGTTCTTCGTTACTTTGTCGTGGCTTTGTCATCGTTCTCCAATAAGCCCACCTGCACCTCCTTTTGCTGGAGTTCTCATCGTAGCTCAACACAGCATTCCTCCCTCCTTTCTCCCAGCAACCCAGCAGCATTGCTCATCTGAGTGTGAGATAAAACCAGTTTTCTTCTGCATCCTTTAACAACCGTTGGAGAGTCAAGTCTGCATTTTGCATTTTTTTAATTTGACAAAGAGCATGGTCTTCTTCACCGAATCCCAGAGTGGTTGAGATTGCAAGGAACCTCTGGAGGCCATCTGGTCCAACCTCCTGCTCAAACAGGGTCACCTAGAGCTGGCTGCCAAGGTCCATGTCCAGGCAGCTTTTGAATATCTCCAAGGATGAAGACTCCACAACCTCCCTGGACAGCCTGTGCCAGTGCTCAGTCACCCTCACACTCAAAATCTGTTTCCTGAGGTTCAGAGGGACCCTCCTGTGTTTCAGTGTGTGCCCACTGCCCCTTGTCCCGTCACTGGGCACACTGGGAAGAGCCTGGCTCTGTCCTCTTTGCATCCTCCCTTCAGGTATTTATAGACATTGATGAGACCCCCCTGAGCCTTCTCTTCTCCACGCTGAACAGTCCCAGCTCTCTCAGCCTTTCCTCCCAGCAGAGATGTTCCAGTCCCTTTGCTGGACTTTCTCCAGTATGTCCACATCTCTCTTGTACTGGGGAGCCCAGCGCTGCACACAGTGCTCCAAGTATGGCCTCACCAGTGCTGAGTAGATGGGGAAGGATCACCTTTCTCGACCTGCTGGCAATATTTTGTCTAACGCAGCCGTTGCATGGTAAGCAAATACCATTGGTGGTCTTTGTGGCAAGGGCACGTTTCTGGCTCACGTTCAGTTTGGTGTCCACCAGGACCCCCAGGGCCTTTCCTGCCAAGCTGTTTTCCAGCTGACTGGCCCCCAGTACATACTGGTGCCTGGGGTTGTTCCTCCCCAGGGGCAGGACTTTGCACTTCTCCCTGTTGAACTTCATGAGGTTCCTGTTGGCCCATTTCTCCAGCGTGGTGAGGTCCCTCTGGATGGCAGCACGACCCTCTGGAGTATCAGCCACTCCTCCCTGTTTGACATTGCCTGCAAACTTGCTGGGGGTACACTCTGCTGCATCATCCAGATCATTAATGAAAATAGGATCAGACCCAATATTGACCCCTGGGATATACCACTAGTTACTGGCTTCCAACTAGACGTCATGCCACTGGTCACCACTCCCTGGGCCCAACCATTTGACCGGTTTTCAATCCACCTCACTCTGTCCTCGTCTTAGCCCATATTTGCTAGGTTTAGCCTTGTGAGGGATGTCATGTCTCCTTCATAAAGAGCCTGTAGCCATGTAGATCTGCTTTTGCCTGGTATCACACTGTACTTTCAGTCCATTCACCATCTGGTGTGACTGTGCTGTCAAATTTGATGCCACATGAAAGCTTTTCCACACTGGATGCTAAGACACTCGTACGGTTTGACACTACGCTTCTAACATTACTCAGGGGTACTGCTTTACTCTAACTAATTTATTTTCCCTCCTCACCATCCTGATAATTTTTTTCAGAGCAGTTGTTGAGTAGGAGATGGTATTATGAAAAGTAATGGTTCCTTAGAGGAAAAACTAGAGAAAAGTCAGTAAAAAAGTATGATTTGTCTCCGGGACTCACTGTGTCCTTTCAGGTCTTGTGCAATCTTCCACGGTGGATTGAGCTGCCCTCAATTGCCCTTAATTGCAGTCTGTGTTTCTACCTGTCTTTTCTGTACCTCTTTCCTATTTGCTTTGCCTATTTTTTTCCTTTTTTTGTAAAGTCTTGGCTCTCTGTAGAAGTTTATCTTCAATAAGATAAAATACAAGATAACTCAAGGTATGGATTTTTGTGACAAAGACTTCCTACCAGTCAGTCCTTGACTGGGGTTCACTACAAGATTTAAAATGGAGCCATGGGGTAACTTCTCACTTCTTGACCTCTCTGCTTTCCTGACCGCTCCTTCAGCACTCACCCCCGACTCCTTTCGTCTCGACTCATTAATTAAAACTACGTGTTGCAGTATGGCCAGGATGCAAACTGTTTTTCTTATCTCAGAGACTGCCTCCTACAGTTCTGCTCATTGCAGTTCCACTATTAAACTTTTTGTAGCTACAGAATATGTTTCAATTTCCCTTTTGAAATTGGAGTGTTTTTAATGTAGGAAGTATGATGAAGTCAGTGAAACTCCGCTACTGCCAGACTGCTGGAAAACATTCTCTCTTTGTGTGTGTGTGTGTGTCACCTTGCAGCTTATGCGTGTGTTTGGTCGGTTCCTGTGCAGTGCAGCATGTCCAGCCAGGATTTTGAGGGTTTTTTTATTTGTTTGGATATCATAATAAACAGTCATTGTATGTACGCTCTTTTATCCTGGCTTATTTTCAATTTAGATACAGTAGGTGTATTAAACAAAGTGTTTATGTGTATATAAAATCTTGAAACAGAGAACTTCAGAAATGTACAGTCTCTACTGCAGAGCAAGTCATCTACAATCCCTGTTATTATTTTTTTAAATATTAGAAGCTTTATTCTGAGGTCCTTGATTGAAATCTGTCTCTCTTTCCCTCTCTTCTTGCCTGTTAAAATCTAGACTTGGAGAGTATAAATGCTCTTTTGTGTTAGAGATAGTCGTGTCCCTGCCAATGCTGAATTCTGGCTTTTTTTCCTTCTTGCTCCACCTCTCTTCATAACCACTTCACTTCGGGGGGGTGGGGGGGTTGTGAAGTATATTGGTTTAGGATGTCTTTCCCTGCCTGCTTTAATGACTTGAAAAGATTATTTTGTGAAAGAACTACAGCTGCAAAATGCAGAAAGCCTTCAAACTACAGCAATCTGCTTCCTAATACCTCCTGTCTGAGTGGTTTCCGAGTATGAAAGCTACGTTGCGGCGTTCACTTAAAACCTTAGCTTGCCAAGCTTTCTTGAAAACCCAGGTAAGGTCTTGTCGAAAACATCTCGATATTTCCATTCTCTCTGCTTTGCAGCTCCTCTCTGTTAACAAACTTTGTCTGGCACGGCCACGGTGACTTTATAAGCGCTGTGCAAACCCCAGCTGTTGAGCTTTTTCTCTTTTGCTTGGAAAGCACTGCCCTAAATATTCCTAATCTTCCACCAAACTGAGTGTGCACCCTTTAGAAAAGGACGTTAGTGGATGTTGTTAGGGTTGATGTTTTTCTGTAGTCATGTAAATGCAATATGATCTTTTTCCCCACTGTTTTTTCCTGTTTTCTTAATCTTTGTTGTAAGTTTGCTTTGTTTTTCTTTCAAAATATATCTCACATTAGAAAAGAGCTATAGAATACAAATAATCAGCTATATTAAAGTAAGGAGCAAGGAAATTCAATGCAGAAACTTTCAGAGGACTTCTTTTCATGGGTTCCAATCCAGGCAAAAGTCAGCTCACTCAGAGGTGAAACTTCAGTTCTGGAGCTGACAAGTAGTTAATGGGGAGAATTTGAAACTCTCTTTGATACTTGGGTAAATGTCAGCAGTTTTTAACAACGTTTAAACTACCATGTATTTACCTGGAGCAGATCCCAGCGAGTCCCTCTCCTGAATGCACAGGGGGTGAAAATTAGAGTTGCTAATACAGCTAGCTTCAGCCCCTTCTTTTTAAAGGCTGTAAGCTTTCTGCTCCATTACAGCTTACTGTTGAAGGTGTTTTCTGCCACTCACTAAATATAAACTTGTGTTCTTGTCTTGTTTCATGCCCAAACTATTGTTTTCATTAACGCTCTGTCCCATTTGATTTTAGATTTTATTTTTTTTTTCTCCCAGATTCAGAGCCCTTGCTGTGAAGCCTTTTGCATTGATCTCTACTTTCTGGGTGTATGTAAGACGCCTAGGAGCTGATTAAGGAAAAAACACAGTTTGTAATTGTATCATTAACTGGCAATTGCCTCCTCTCTTTCCCTCGTGTTGGTTGAAGTATTTTAATTTGAATGCGCTTAAACGTTAATTATGAGCCAAATGCTTCAAGGAACAAAGAGAGGCGAACGGATTTTGCAGCCTTTTGCATACAAAATATACCATTTGCAAAATCTCGCTAGATAGTCACTATATATTGTTTGCTCGGCAATTCATCGTCATGTCGGGCTTCAAAAGAGTGCTGCCGTGACTACGTAGCATTGCTGCACGTGCTGCTTGGTGGAGTGCTGCAACAGCATTAGACAGCTTACGCTGCTTGAGGACTGCAAGTATTTGATAACTGGTGGGAAATTTTCAAGTCACTTAAATTGCGGCCTTCCACTCTGATTTCATAAAGGCTATAGTGGAAAAATAGCTAAAATTGCCTCTGCCGTTTACATTTTTTAGTTTCTCAAACTTCTGCAGGGGCTCTTGAAGCTTTTTTCTGGGTTCCTCCAGTTCATTTATTTCAGGACTGTGGGTCTATATAGCCCCTTCTAAAGCTTTATTCCTTTCTACACAGAAAGTTAATGCACTGTGGGTAGCTTAATTCAGTCACATAATGTATTGTCATAATTATCCTCGATGTTCCAAAATAGGCTTTTTGCTGTGATAGGAAAATATTTGTGAACCCACTCAAAATGTTGAATTGCTGTTTACTTCATCGGCTGAAATTGTGAATGGTGAACCAAAAGGTGGAAACAATTTATCTCCCTTAAATCGATCGCTGCTTTCCGAGGAGCTGCTAGAAGTTCAAGCGCAGAAACTGTAATAGATGGGAGACCTGAGAATTGAGGAAAGCCTCAGGTATGCTTTAATTAAATCAGCCTTTCATTTGCAGCGCTTGCTTTCGGTGATGGACCGGGTGACTGTCACTAACCTGGGTGTAAACACTCGCACATCCACGGGTTACACAGCGTGCCTGCTGCTGCGCGTACAGAAACCATAGCGTGCGCTGTCCCACGGAATGAAATCTAAACCGTTACGTGCAAACCTCTTGGATGATGTACTCTTTAATGAAGTACCTTCCTCTGGGGCCCTGCCGTCACTGCCTTGTGTTGCTTTTGTTAACTTCCCGTTGGCGCAGATGTTGCCAGGATGGCTGCATCCAAATTTGGAAGCAAAATACACATTTTAGTGCTCCGGTTAAGAGCTGCACTGCTGCGATTGAGTAAGATTTCAAATAGATGTGGGAATAGATTTTGCTCTGAATAAGCTTCCAGAAATGACACTTTCTTGGATTCGAGTGCTTTGTACATTAGACCTTTGACTACTAATTTCAGTACATTTTTATGACTTTTTCTTCTTGCCTTAGTTGTTAGTCTAAGGGAACAGCAGAAGCTCTGTTTATTCCTCGGTATCAGAAGACTTTTGCTCTGCCTCTCCTAGCAGCCGAAGGGTTTGCTCTGGGATCGTATTATTTTCACTAATGGGCTCCTTTGACCTGTCAAACAGTTCCCACTGGTTTACAGTGATATGCTGAAAATGTATGTAGGAATGTAAGAGAGCAGATTCCCTTCACATCTCTTTGGCTTTGCAGAGCTGGCAATAACATTGTAAATGTGTCTTTTTCTTAAGCCAGTAGATGTTTCCTGTGTTAGTGTGTAGGCAAAGTTCACGTGGAGCCTTATGCTGCTGGTGTCAGCTGGATTTCAGAGTAGAGATGAATTATAAACTAGACTGAGAGTCTTCTAAGGAATGGCTCTCTGGCTGATTAAAGCAGGCTCATTTTCTCTTATGCTGAACGTGGCTATTTAAGTTGGAAATAGTAGCCAATGTTTCATAAAGTGCCAGGAATTACATTCCTTAAAAGTCTTCACAATCCTCAGACAAAGCTCTTACTCTGATCTTTATCATCATTATATTAATGTTTCATGGTTCTTGTGTCCAGCAGTATGCAAATACGGAAATCTTCTCAAGTTCTCATTTTTCAAAGGAAATCTCCTTCATTAAAGCAGTTTTGGATTAAATTTCTTCTTCTGATACTCTTTCCCCATCCTGCTATTTCTATTGGCAATGTTACCCATAAAACAGGTGGTCTCCATTAGCATGCATCTTAATACCAGTTTCAGCTAAGCTTTAATTTTACTTGCCGTTCGGTGTTAATGTGGTTTGGGAAGCATTTGTTTTTGTGCAGCGCTAAATGATGGATGACACTTTGGTACAGCCAAGGAAAGCTTTGGGGTACCCTTACCTCCTGCCAGGTGAGGAAGCCAGTACCCCTCGGCTTAAAAACGGAGCTGGAGGAATGTTGGATCCCACGCTTCCACCTTCCTTTTATTTTTAGGCTTTCGACCTCTTTAAGGTGACAAGAATATTGCCAGCCGTGATGCTCTCTAGGGTTACCTCTTTGAGGTTTACAGCCTGACGAAAGGCTTTGATAATGCACATAATAAGATAGAGCGAAGAAAGCATACCGCAGTTAAAAAGCAGAGTCTGTAACTGACTCTAATACCCTGATTCGTCTCTGGAGGAAACATTAGGTATTTGATACAGAGCATAAATATCCCTGAGGACTGGACATGGCCCGTGGAGGTTTCCACCCTTTCTCTAAATTAATGTCGTTCTGTAATCAAAAGCCACAGGCTAATCAAATGAAAGCTCTCAGTAAGGGTAAAGGGAAAGAAAAAATCTCTTTGTTGTTGGCCAAAGAGAATAAAATACATATGGATAGGTAGTGATTGCTTTGATAAAATAATTATGTAGGCTTGAAACCGCGTGGAGGATGGTGATCTTGATAGCTTTTCTGCTAGGTCCTCAGTGTGCCTCATGCACCTTTAATGAGGAATAGATGTAGGTAGGGAGATAGAATCATCCTTAGCTCTCTGCGCCCCTTCTGTTCCAAAAATGTTCTTTTTCTTTTGCTTCTGAAAGCACTGGAATGCCAAAGTTGTTTGCTAATGATGTCCCTTGCCTTTATTTAGCTATAACTGCAGGTGTTTTTGAGCCTCTTTCACTGCATCTCTCTCGCGGTGGTGAGAAGTTTGCTTTAAACCGAACAATGAAACGTAAATCAATTTGTTAATCTGATGAAATTTGCTGTTGAATGTAATTACTTTTGGAGACATGCAATTACATGCTGATTTTTCAGAACAGGCAAACTGACATCTTCTGCTGGGGACAGAAAGATTTAAAACAGAACAGTTGAATGATACTTTAAAACATGAAACAGCTGCTTCCTTTTTATCTGCTCCTGCCTTCTTATTTTTGGCATCAACCGATGACATTTTTCTCCTTTTAGAAGTTGTTCCCTTTCATATTAAGCTGTATTTTTGTTAGCAGCTTCTTAAATCCTTAAATACTAGGGTTTCTTTCAAAGGCAGTTAACCCTTGCTAGGATGTGTTGCAACTTCAGTGCTTTTTACTGGAGGTGGTGGCTTCAGCAGCCTTGAATATTGCTCATGCTAAACTTTCCCCAAGTGCTGTATTGTTGCATGGGATTTTTATCCTTTTACCCAAGCATTGAAATCTTGGGGTTTTATATCTACAACTTGAGCTATACTTGGGATGAACTGTAGTAATTCATGTTGTTTGCGAGGTTTATTGTAATATCTACATATAGCATTGGCAGTCTGCTCATGTGGCTGTTGCAAAACTTTAGCTGCATAAGTAAGAAAAGTTATAGGAGAACAGAGAGACATAGACTGAGATGCAGATTTAATAATACCGGGAGGATTTCTTAGGATGCGGGCTTTTTTGGATATGAGAGTAAGATATGTATGGATTGTCTTACTTCTAAGGAAGCTGATCTCTTTTTTTTTTTTTTTTTTTTTTTTCCCCTTTTAAGATGCAGGGGTGGAAATCATAATATCAAAAAAATGCAGAATTAATTTTCTCTGGAAGCAAAGTCCGCATTAGGCAATTAATTTCTCCTGGGTGAGGCCCAGGGTGATGATGTGCTGGTTGCTTGCAGTTGCTGTACTTCTGTGCTGAATAGCTCTTGAAAATGCAGAATGCCACTGCTGAATGTAAATGTAAACCTCAAGTTCAAATATATTTCAGAAAATGAGCAATGTGGGCCATTGCTGGGAAGTTTTTACAGCTACCAAAAGAGGTAGATATATTTCCTTATACAAAAGCTTATTTAAAGAGTCAAAGAATAGTAAGCAGAGTTAATGAAGAGGAGAGAAGTGCACTGCCAATAAAATATAAGAAGCCAGCATACTCAAATGCAACAGTAGATATAGCTTGGGTAAACCACTGGGGAAAAATATATCCCGTGCTAACACAGGGTGACAAAACCAAAAAGCCTCTGGCTTGTTTAGCTAACCGGCACGAAGTCGGAGCCACCAGCACTCAAATAACGGCTCTCAGATGGCTCTGTGGGTCTGCTTTTGTTAAAAACAAACCATTTCTGGAATGTTGCTAAAACTACTTTTTCTCTCATTTAGTTCCCTGACTTCATGTTATTAAGTTTTTTTACTTAATAACACAGCTCACAGCAGCGTTGGCAAGTAGTGTGGAGAGTTGGGGTCAGGGCGGTGTAGTGCTATCACAGCCCTGTGTTACAATAAATTTCTGGGACGATTGGCATTTTTGGTTTCTGTTTTTTTGTCTAAATTGGTTTCTTTTTTTCTTTCTTTTCTTTTTTTGCTTAATTATGAGTGTCATGTATAGTTATTTCTTAAAACAGTCTGGTTTGCATACAAGACTAGCACTGTGCTGGTTCCTACACCTGGACCCAAAGTCTCTTTAAATTATATGAATATTTTGACCACAGGGATTGAAATAAATCACGATAGATTGAGTTGTCAGTTCAGTTTTTTACTGGGAAGTTCTTCATGACAAAATGGTAAAACACATGTTCTAGAAAGCCTTTAGCAATAGATAGTGACTACCTGTCCTTTTTTAATGCTAATATATGAGCTTATGTATAGGTTGCTCATTTTTCCCTCTCCAGCAGTGTTATTTTTTCATGTTAATATTTCTGTAACACAAAATCATAGCTGAGGCTCTCAACAAATAAAACCTTGATGAGTAAAACAGCCCAGCCTATGATTTCTGACTTCACAGCTTTCAAAACTGTTATTGATACTGCATAATGAGGCAGCCCTTTGATCAGCCCTTACATGAGCTCGCATACCCTGTGCTCCACAGCATAAAGTTTCCTTCCAAAGTACCTGATGTTTTTCCTCTGGTTTTATGTTGGAAACACAGATCAGGCTGCCAGTTCTCCAGCTCATGAGTATGCAGTGGAGAAAAATATATTTGTTAACCTTCCCTGCATTTTATTTCATAACTATGCAAGTGCATCATTTAAAAATCCTAAAATGGCTTGAACTTTCAATTATTGCACGAGTTTTTGGTTATTCTATTTTCTTTTTTTTTTTTTCCCTGCAAATAGGTAGTTTGTTGAAAGTAAGTTTGTTTTTTGTTTTTGTTGTTTTTATTACTGCCATTTCACATAGTAAAGTGACACCAGGTTTGAAACAGCGTGTGGCTTTGGTATTGTGTAATAATGTGAGAAATGTTGCTGTCACTAAAGGTATTTTTATTTGGTTATTTATATAAATATATACTTCTTTTACTTTGAACGGTATATATAGTTTATATATATAATACATAAATATATATACATATTTTTCTACTTTATTTTACTAAGGATGTAAAATCCTCAGAATTTCTGTAGAGACTTCCACGGCTGGCATATTGCAAACCTTTTGTGATACAGATCAATAAATGTTTTAAATGTCTCATCCCATATGATCCTTAGAAATCACTGCTTCCTTGGAGAGGGAGACAGAGCTTTTTCTCCACTAATAACCACTGCAACACCAAGCTCTGTCTTGCACATATTTCCAGTGTTTTGTCTGGTCAGAATTGACATGAGACATAAGGTTTTGCCGATTTCCATCTGTCAGCTATTTTGCAGCCTAAGGAAAAAAAAATATTGCTAATACGTATTTAGCTACTTTATTCTTTTTTATTCTTGATTCCTGCCTGTGTACTTACATTGCAAACTTTTTAGGAAAACAACTTTTATTCTTTTTAAGCTTTTGGCACGCAAGCGGTTGTAGACTGTAACGCTCATCTTTTTGCTGGATTTTCAGGGTCCGAGAGAGTGTTTGAGCTGTTGTGTGCTAAAGTTTTAATATTTTCCACGTTGAAACTCTCTAGAAATAGTTGGTATGCTGACGAACGTAACTTATCCTGCACGCAGATGGTGTCAGAGCTCTGCTCGGCACGAAGCCAAGGAACGGGATCCTTCACAAATGCATCCACGCAGCAGCGGCTGATGCTGGAGGGAGGTATTTGAGGACTTGCAACTGGGAAGAGTGGAGAGTTTTAAAGCTAGCGGCTCGCTTTCTGTGTCTAGTTTTGGCTTTTTTATTTTTTAACAATTTTTTTTTTTTCCCAAAGTAGCTCAAAACTGCCTTGTCTCCAGAATAACGGTTGCAGTCGCGTATAAATCCAAATCCATTCAAAAGAAGGAACACATCAGCGTTTTTTTCTCTTAAAAGACTCATACGGTGGCAAGAAAACTCACTCTGTAACCAAACTGTTATTCTCAGCTGCAGACTGTAACCTCTTTTCTCCTTTCTGTGGCACGAGCGAGCCGAGCTTTGCTGCTGGGAGTCGTTTTGGGGTGCCGGGCTCTGCCAGCGGTACCCGATTCCCCTGGAAGCCGCCTGCCAGCCGTCAGGCGTTCAGGCTAACACACGAGCGCAGTATCCCTGCTGCCAAGTTCAAGATAACTCGAAACAGCTTTGCAGCATAAACACATCTGAGGTCCAGTATAAGGGTTGGTATTTTATATAGGTTTTCAAGAAGTCTCCTATTTTTGAACTTGCTGCCTTTAAACCGAGCAGTGGAAAATGTGCATTTATGTTTTTTTTTGAGGGATTTTATTGCATTGTTTTTCTCAGCTGAATTCTTCTTAAAGGAGTGAATTCCTTACCTGCATTTCATTCACTAAGCAAGACCTTCTAGCAAAGAGGTTTTTTTCCTCTAGTTAAACGTTTAAAGTAGAAATGGCATAAAGTTTTTGTGCTGTGCTTGAGAAGGTACTATTGCTTAGAGGTTGTAGAATTAAAACAGGCGACATACAGGATTGCTCCAAGAATCCCTTTTCAGGTGACTTCTTCCAAACCTGTAGGTCGGTGTTCAAGGTAGACATGGACAAGAGTCTGTAAGCAACAAGAAATCCCTTCTTGAACAAAAAGAAGCACTTTGGAAGTGAGTTGGTTGGGGTCAGGAGCAATATGGCAACATCTCTTCTATCTTTCTTTTTTCTTAATCCTTTTCCTTTTGAATTCCAAGCATAAAATTTGAATTCACAAGTCTTCAGCTGCACACCTTACGAATACCTAGATTTTGAGAGGCTACCAGTATGTAAAGATTTTTGCCTGCAAGCAGTATGCAAGGTTGGGAGATTCTTGACCGTTCAATTCTGTTTCAAAACCCTTAAAATAGTTTAAAGGAGTTTCTTTTCTATAACTGAAGTCTGTGGTGCTGTTTACTGCTAGAAGCAATTAATGTTGTTAGTCTTTGTCTGCAGTTGATGATAGTAATTTGCCTGAACTTAATTGCCGTTATTGTGAAATACACTATTTTTAACTTTAGTCTTAAGAGTGAGTTATGTACAAATTCACCAGAATTCAACAACAACAAGTAGAAACAAGTGAACAGCCGGTTCAGTTGTTTGCAAGAACCCAAATGAGGCAGAAGTATTTGTGTACTGTGCTCTCTGCTTTGGGGAGGGATCGTACCTGAAGCTTGGGGGAGTTGAAATGCAGCTTAGAGGTCCTCTTCCCCATGGAAATCCACCGTACGGAGGTTTTCATGATAACTTGGCCATCTCGGCTTGTTGGATCTACTCCTCATCCTCCTGAACGCTGCCTCTGTGCTGAGCGTTCTCTCAAACTTTACAAAGCCAACGGGGGTTTTTGCTGAGGTTATTTTAGAAATTGCTACCTGAATTTTCAGTTTCATCTTGGCTGCTGTGCCTACGGAGTCATCTGCAAGGATGGCCTCGCTGCTGCAGTGCAAAACACGGGACTTGGGTGGAAAGCCACCGTCTCGTAGATCGGCCTGAGAAGTTGCACTTTACGTTTCTGGGGCAGAATTATAGGTGTGAATTCCTTCTCTAATCCTCCTTGGAGGCTGCTTAGCTCCTGGTTGAGAGAAGACTTGGGACTTCTAAAATTTTTGTTCTTTTTTAAAAAAAAAAAAGTTCATTTTTTAAAAAATTGTTCATTTTTAAATTTTTGGGTTTTTATTTATTGTTTGTCCTGCAAAATTGGTACAACAGCCTCCAGTTACCGTACCAATCTTCTCTTGCATGACCATTGCCACCTTCAGCATCCCGACAGGATAGAGAGTGGATGCGGCAGAGGTCTGTGGGAACGGACGAGCTTTAGTTTTAAGGTATTTGCCTGACGTTCAGAAGAACTGAGTTTTTTCTGGCCCTGCCTCAGGTTTCTTGTGGCATTTGGTGGTGTTGTTACTGTAATGAGTAGGTGTGCGGGGTCCGATCTGAGATTGCCGTTCCAATTACGGGACTTTCCAGAACATTGCTACTGCACTTTAAACTTAGATGAGCATCACTATTCAACACCTGGCTGTTTATTGAACAAATACTTCCCGTTTGTCAGATTTGTGTGGTAATTTTTCTGATGCAGAGAAATGGGGGACTAAATTTTAAGCACTATTTTTAATTTAGAGGCAGCTATGCCCGTGTTTGCTCTGCACAGCAATCCGCGAGTTCGCATGGGGAGACAAAGCATATATAATTGGCATTTCTGAGCCAACTGCTGACTGCAGCCAATTAGCTGAAAAGTGACAATTTGTGACTACTGCAGTAAGGCAGCACAGTATTGGAATATAAATCGATTTCCGTCTCGGTATAAGTTCAGAAGTGAACTAGTTTTTATATTTGCACAGTATCAAGTGTTTGTGCCATAAAGCTCAATGGCTTAGTTAATATTGCAGCAAGTGAGGAGTAAGTCATTTATCTCTTTCATTGGTCCTTCACACAGGAGCAACGTGGCTCGTAGTAGTAGGTGTGAAAATCAAATTTTAGTGGAGATTTTATTTTTACTTGTTGTAGAATGTAAATCTGAGCATGTGAACCTCTTCAGCTGCACCAAGTTGGCCAGAAGTTTTTCTTCTACAAAATATCAAGCAGCAGTCTGTTGAATGTGCTTGGATGCAAATTGGGTTTTTTTAGATTCTGATGGGCAATGTGTAATTCTTTTAATGCAAGCAGGAACAGATCAATCTGGACTAACGTCTGCGACTTCTCTGCTTTCTGTGATCCACCTCTCCTGGACCTTTAGCTGTCAGATCAGCTGGTGTTGCAGCTATGGATGGTTATCCCTTACTCAAATTTGTCAGCTTTCTGTTGAGCATCACAACTCCTCCTTCTGATGGCCACACCTACCCCATCAGGTGTATTAAAAACTCTCTGGGATCTCCCACCTCTGAATCATGCTCCACTTCATACTTGGTGTGTGTCAGAGTTTTTCAAGTTAGAATTAATTGCTGTAAGACCCTTCCTTCTCTCAAACTTAGGGTTTCACTTTTCCATCTAGAGAATCTTTCCCTGTGGAACAGGTTGTTCTTGCAGCTTTTGAAGACTTACAGGGGTCAAGTCAGCTTAAATTTTCTTCCTAACCTCAACACTTGGATGGACTTTTGCTGTTCATTTAAAAGAGATCCGTGGTGCCTCTGAAGGGGAATGTCCTCCTGCCTCCGTGGTGTGGCATCACATCGCACAGTGGTGCAGTGACCGTGACCGCCGTATGGATCCACCTTGAAAGCTGGCTCAGCAAAGATTAGTTTTCAGCTGCAGTGGGCTGTGGGGTCTGATTTACTGTACAGCTGCAAATACACTGTACGTTCTTGCTGGGTAATGGGAAATACAGGAAAAAGTGGTTAAAGGGAGGGAATGGATGCACACTTGGGCACCAGCTGCAGGTATGGGAGAGTTAAAATGGTGGTGAAATGATGGTCTAAAACAAGCTTCCCTTGGTTCCCTTAGGGATGCAAATATCTTTTTTTTTCTTTTTTTTTTTTTTTTTTTTTTTTTTTTTCAGAATAGGTGTCTTGTTCTGTGCTTAACTGAACATTAACCCTGCACAGAGGCAAGGAGTTGTAATGCTTCTCTTCCCTTTTGGAGATTCAGCATCCACATTTCACTCTCAAATGTCTTCATTCACTGAAGTTTGTATTCCATTATCCATTTGTTAAATTGCCAAACTGTAGTTGGTATATCTGAATGCAAATAGTTTGGGTCTTGACTGAGACAGGGCGTAATGCTAATCAACCCTTTTCCAGGTGAAGATGGATGGAGCGCAACTGATCCCCTTGCACACAAAAAGAAACTGGTTTTTAGGATACTGGGACACAAGGCTCCTGAAACAAAGCTGGTATATGTTCTCCTTCTAGAGCACCAACAATTAGAACGGGATTTGTTAGGTTATTTTAAAGAAGATCGTGGTTTCTTTCAGCAATCGATCATCCTACTGCATTTGCCTATTACCTTTTATACCTAGAGTACAAATACAATGTTTTTGTTCTCTAACATTTTGTGAGGTGGTAGCCCACGTTCATTGTCTCCAAGATCTACCATAATGCAAAGAAGTAAAGAAAGAGCAGGTATTAATGAGCTTATTCTTTCCCGGTGTGATACACAATGTTAACGCAGAGGACGGGTGGTCTTGACTTAGCCTGCTCTTCTGTACTTTGTGGTTTACGCCATGGCCCGATCTGAAAGGTAGAAATAATTATAATAATGAGACATGCCCTCTGTACCGATATCCTAATGTTGGGACACGTTCGTCAGGTTTCTGACTGGATTTAGTTGTCTTTCAAGGCTCCTACAGCCTGAATTTATCTGATTCATCCTAGTCAAGTTTGCGGATTTGTATTTTAGGGTAGGGAGAACAGGGTTGCAGGCTGTTTAACCTGCTTATCAGGCTTATAGCGTGATCTTTTCCTACGCTTTGCCACTCTGGCTCAGACTTAGAAAAATTAAGGTCTACTTTTAAGCTTACTACCACATCAGAGAGTTTTGCAAGTGGGAGGCTAAGTGGTTCTTGTAAGCTCGAATCCTGGATTTGAGTTTTTCCATCATTTTCACTGAATCATCTAAGCTTTTAGCACTGGGGCATGCTGACCCAGTTTCCAGTCTCTCTGTGCTTCTTGACACTGAAAGTAGATTTAATAAATCAGTAGCCACTTCTTTTTTGTTGCTCAACATCTGGTCCAATGTGTGTGTGCCTTACCACAAACTTAGCTGCGTTCAGTCCAGCAGTGTGGTGTGATAGCCGATGCCCGAACGTGGCCGTGTAGTGCCATGAGGACGGCGGATAGGATGTAGGACCTCTCGGAGGCTCATGTCCTTCTGGAGCAGCAGCTGGAGGCCGGGGGAGATGTTTTAGGGCAAAAGAATGGCGATAGGTTACCCCTATTTAGGCAACGAGTGGAGCTTCTAGTACATCCCTGAAACCGAGGGCAAAGGTGCAGCGTGGAAATTGAAACCGTCTAAATGTAGGAGTCTACAAACAGATGTCTTCGTGTGCCTCGGGTGTTTAAGGTCCCCTTGTAGATGGAGACCTAGATATGGAACTGTTCAGGTAATCCTCTACTAGACACCTACACTGGCCGACCGAATCGCAGATGAGGTTTCCATTGAGCGTAAAGGGGCGATAGGCAAATACCTCTGTGTTCCTATATTTAGATGTCTTAATCTGTGTCTGAATCCCATAAATCTCATCCGCAGAAGAAGTTCACAGAACACGTGCACCAGCAGCAGCGGCATGTGGCAGAGCCGAGACCTCCTTTTAGGTGGTGGAGCTGGATTGCTCGATGGGCGCGGTTTTTCCTGAAACCTCGCCGCTGAGGCTGTTGGAGTTGGCTCGCTGCTCCTGTTGAGTGGAGAGCACCAAGAACAATATGTGTTTTCTGCCATGTGCTTCACTGGAGCATGTTGTATTTGTGTTTAAAGGAGAACTGAAACGGGGAACGATGTTTCTCTTGAGCAGAAGAGCAGTCTTTCCCCCCCATCACTATCACAGAGGGCAAAATTAATGTTTTGATGACTTTGGCGTCGCTCAGGAATACTTAAAAACCATTTGTTTTTCAGCTGGTCCTTTGACAGAAGTGCAGGCACTCAGCATTCAGGCCACGGCATCCTGTTACTGTTGTCTGTGTTCTTCAAGGTCAGATTGAATCCTTGCTTCTAACCATATAAAAAAATAAAAAAAAAATAAAAAAGAGACACTGGAGGTGCTGAGGTGGCAGTAGAGGAAGATGTACATAAATGTCATCTGCTGCTTGTTTGGCTGTTGGCTTTATCTCTGTGGAAGCCCTTGGAGCTTCTAGCCTTTGTCTTACGTGGTGCTTTTTTGTTCGTTAACTTTGGTGCTGGAGCTGTATTTAAATAAGAAGCAAAGCAGCCTGAAATCTCTTAATTTCTGTGGTTTTCAGTGCTGTGTGATCCCGTAGACTTTCAAAACACTGTAGTGTTTGTAGTGCTGTAGTGTTCTCCCACCTGCTAGGTGAGGTTAATGGATCTAGCAGTAGGGACCTTTTGATTTCTTCTGAAATCACAGCAAGCACCAGACTCCAGTAGGCTTCTTCACGGTGCGCCTTCTCTGTTGTACTTCTTCGGTTTCATAAGTTAATTAGACTTTTATTTTTCTCTCCTTTACAATTCTATTCTAGGAGTGTGTCCTGTTCAAAATATCATTTCCAATTTCCCTTTTTCTCATCCCTAATATATGAAGTAGGGTTGGAAAGAAGAGGCAGCACTGACGGGAATTGAGTCACTTTATACAGTAGTGGAGAAAGGCAAAAATACGGCATGTAATAATCCTGAATTGTTAGCAAGGAAAGAAGAGTTGTAGAAACGATGTCTTCTGTGTTTGTGTTTTGTCAAGCATTTAGATGCCCCAAATGTATTGAATTATGTTATGAAAATGCCATACTTGAAATGTTCTTCAGTACATTAGCAGTTCTTCAGTTAACAAGTTTAGATTAGGAGTACTAATATTATGTATAACATTAGAAATTATTTGGGTTTGGAGAGAGATTTGTCCCATCCCCATTGTGGCTAATAGTTTGGTTTCTATATCTCCAAAATAACAGTGACTTCCAGCACAGATGGAAGGAGTTATGTTGTGGTGATTTGTCTGTAAATCTGTTTATTACACGTAAGTGAGAGGAGTTACTAAATTTGTTTTTTGCTGTATTTAATGAAAAAAAAAAATACTTCTATAGATTTTCTTATTGGGTTGGTGATACTAATTTTTCTTAGTGGTATGTGAAATTCAAGTACTTTTTAATGAGTTCAAAGCACTTGTAAATCAAAAGAATGGAGGCTTAAATAACTTAAGATATGGTTGCATTTACAGGCTTAAGGTGAACTTGTTTCAAACTAAGAAGTTGAGGGAGAGTCAGCTGGACCCATTTTTGTACAAAATTATTCTCTTGAAATTATTTTCAAGTTTCTTTTCTCTTGAAGCACAAACTCGGGTACTAATGCAAACCAATTCCTGGTATGTAGTCGTCCCAATTTGTTTGTCAAAATTTATATCAGTCACAGGCTGTAGTTTAACTCCAGAAGTATGTTGGGTTTGAAATACCAACTGTTACTGAAATGTCAATTGAGTTCAAATTGCTTTTCCTTTACTTCAGAATATTTTGTGGCTAAGTACTTTGCCGTTAACTTCTTGGAAATGTGTGTGTGTACTGATTTCACAACTGGTGCACTTTTGAGATGTTTCTGGCTGGTTAGAGGTAGCCATATTTTGTTCTTGGCTTAATATTTTATGCTAATCAAATGATAAAGAAAGTAAAGCTCTTAATTATACATTTTTATCAGTCCAATATAGCTAGCTATTTTTGTTTATCTGGAAAGCAGCCAAATTTTTTGGATACTTCAAACGGTGTGGCATTAGGAAAAGCGTGATTGGTGTGCTTTTTCAGGTACCTTTTCAGATCAGATAAACACAAGCTTTATAATAATCTCTGGAATGAATGTTATTAATTTTCTGATCTGTTTTAATCTTAACTACTTAAGGATACTGCATTATTCATAAGAACATAATATAAAACATCTCTGAAGGACACGTATGTTATGGAAGTGGCAGTTTGATTTTGCAGCTGAGCTGAAGTTCTGCTCTGTACCCGGAGGAGGCTCTCCCAGTCCCCAGCACGAGATACACAGTGGTTTACTGCAGTTACACTGCTTATTCCTTTGGTACAAAATTAGTTTTTTGGGAATGGATAAATGAATCTTCTACTGTCATTTAAACTTAATTAAAAATCTATACTGCTAAGAAATTTGTGTCATATTTTTCCTATATCCAGAATGAACAGTCTACTTTTAACAGCTATTTCTAACCAAACTTTCTGTGGAACTGAATTAATTAAGTCCTAGGAAGAGATTATATTAGGGGAAATTAAGCTCTAAGTAAGCAAACCATTAACAATTATGATACTAAATTGCCTGTGACACAGATTGGTCAGGTTTAATAGCATAAAGTGTTTTCAGCTTGTGAGAAGTAAATTGCAGAAACCAACCTAGGCTTTTTTTTTAATCTGTGTATGAGGTACAGATCCCCAGTTGGTCTTTGCAAGAGAAGAGCTCCAGCAGGTAGGCAAAAGAACCACCACTGGTAAAGCATTTCTAGTGCTTTTGTGTGAAACAAACCCAAATTTTCCTTCTCTGTTTTATTTTTTTCCTACACTTTTATTATCAGAAAATGAGAAGCCCTTCTCTGGTAACAGTTCAGAGATTAGTTTGCGGTCTCATTCATCTTTCGTAGAATCTGTCCGTTTTTAAAATTAGCAGATAGTTGTTTCTTCTTCTACTTGGAGCAAGCTTTGGTTTCCATCACAGAAACTGGTCCTAATGATCGTCTGCAGAGGACTGGCCCGTTGACGATTCCTTTGTGCTTTTAATTTTGTTTTTCTGCAGAAGGATTTTTAAATGTAAGCTGTTGATACATAATAAGGTCTTTGCTTTGAAATGCATCTTTTATAGTTAGTCAGCATCTTAGTTATTCTCAGATCATATTTCTATATACTGGATGTATTACACGTTTGTATTTTGGGATGTGATATTTTAGTAAGAAAATTCTTTGCCTTGAAGAAATGCCAGAATAGTTATGCAAATATAAAACCACCCCAGTTGCCATGGACCGAGTTTTAAAATAAAAAGTGAAATCATACTCACTCTCTTTTTCTAATCAGAAACTTATTGGGACGCACATTATAAGGAAAAAATCAGCAAGAAACTGTGTGTTTTCTTGTCTTTTGTAGGCAGTAATACTGAGGTCACAAGCATCTGGTCTGCAGGTTTCGAGTTAGCTTTCCAGCGAAAGAGAAGTTATGCACCGTAAAGGAGCTTTCAACTTAAGAACATTTCAACATATTTATAAGAAAATTATTTTGGTCAGCTTCTGTACCAAGTTACAGTGGATATTTAAAGCAAATATGATAACAGAAGGTATTCTAGAGCAACAGAAAACCAAGCAATACCTCATTTTGCATATATTCATGGTTTTTGGAATGCGACTATTGCTGGGAGGAGACATTTGTGTTTATGCTAATGGTACCATAACATGGAGTTTATTAAGGAAAAAAAAACAACAGATGACGCCTTAAGTGAATTTAATATCCATGGAAAGCTTTTGCAAGTGCAGATTGCAGTTGAGTTTTGAAATAAATTCAGTTGCTTCATGAAAGAGTTAATATCCTGTTGTGGTGCTGCGATTGATAGTCAGAGGAAATAGGAGGTACCTGGGAAGAACTTCGGATCCCGAACATTGCCGAAGTTGCCTTGCTGTTGGCTTGCCTCCCCTCTGCTTTGTTATTTTTAACCAGGCTCCCTAATCTTTCCTTTTGCCTCTAACCACCTCCCAATTTCCTGTTCGCTTCTTCCCTCTGTTTTTTGTCCAAAATACTCGGTTGTTTTTCACTTTTCTTTGCAGTTTGAGTGGATTGCAGGAAAGTGAGTTCAGATGAATGCCATAGCTGTTTTTACAGTATCTATTATCTTCTGTGTTTCATGCCTTTTTGCTGCTCTTGGTGTAAGTTACTTATTCAAGGAGATTTTGATGTATGAATATTGCTTGAATAGGAGCATGCATTTTGAGCTTTTAAATGTTGTCCTTTGGGTTGCTGTGTATACAATAATTAAAGATGCTCTATTTTTAGCTTTGTGAAACTTCTGTGTTCTGACTTTTTGAACTAGCGTTTTCTCCAAGGTAGTTAATGTGCACTGAAGACTATTCCTTGAATATTGTTGGGAGAGATGTTACCTGTTTAGATTCATTTTTCGGATATATGATTTCAAAATCATGTGAAGTTAATAGTTTGTTTTCTTTTGCCTCAGAATATTTCAGTGCTTTTTCAAAACAGTGTTCAAAAATGTTAATTGACTGAAGACGTATTTCATTGTAATTTGTTGATCCCAGCAGCAATGCATCTTAAACATGAATTTTCTTTTCAGTAAGTAATAGAAAGCATTTGCTTTTCTTTTGCAGATTGCATTCTCACAACACAGCAACTTTATGGACCTGGTACAGTTCTTTGTGACATTTTTCAGGTACTTTTCATTTAAGACACCTAAATGTTTCTTCTTTAGGAAAGATCTTTGGGTTTTGTTTTTCAGTATAGTGTTTGGGTTTTTGTTGTTTGTTTTTTTTTTTAATTGAACATGCTGCTTAACATCACAGCCTAAAAAATGGAAATCTCTGCTATGTTTGAAGTATTTAATTAGGACATATGTCAAGAAAACTGTCTGCCCATCTTTGCAAATCCCTCTTGTCCTGTGCATGCAGGGAAAGGGAGACTGGGGGTGGGGGAGGCTTTTTGAAATGGAGAAGTTACTTTTAAAATGGCATAGAAGACATCATCTGAGTTACTACATCACACAAATAATGTATGACTTACAGAAATTGCAGACATTCACACATAGTCAGACATGAATCATAAATTAAGGAAGTGATTTTGCAAAGAGTTAAGCATGGACTAATTTCAAACTCTTTAAGGTGGCACCTTTTGGTTTTAAACTGAACTCTGAAAATCTGTCAAGTTAAGTGCAAACATACGTTTCAACACAATTGAAGCCAAATAGCCTTCTGTCCTTCGTGAACTGCTTGGCAGAGTTCATTTCTTAGTGTGAAGTGAATTAATGATTCCCTAGGAGTTGGAAACAACAGAAGCCATTTCAATACTCGTTTCTTCTTTCATCCTCCAAAAAAGTCTCACCCTAACAAAGAGGTTAAATGTTTCCCAAAGCATAGCAGGCCATCTCTTTTAAGGTTTCAAAATCTAATGTGTTACCCTCTATTTTAGGAACTGTTAATATTCCACAAATATAAACCAATACTTGATCAATAAGGAGAACTCCCCCAGGAGGGATATACATGGAGTAAACAGTACTCCAGATCTTACAACCTGTTTTAAAGTAGGCAATATTATGCCCACTTTAAAATGAGCAGTGGGAATAATATCTTGCTTTAGATTTCATGCTAAATTTAATTAAAGCAAGGAGCTCCAGATGGGTCCTTCAGACAAGTGGTTTATATCATTATTTTTTTTTAGTACATAGCTTTTACAGAGTGGAGTGTGCTTTAATGCAATCCCAGGTAAAAAAGCAGGCTTAAAGCACCACCTTGCTTCCATTGGTGTGGAGTAAGTGTTTACTCCTGGATCAGACTTCAGCATTTGTTCTGCTGAATCCATCACAGTCAAGGTCTTCCATAAAAATCTTTGTGGCAGGCTAATTACTTATAAGGAGAATGAAGAGAGGAGCAGTTGGTTCCTTAGTTTTAATGGCATGAGATCAATCCTCGCTTTAAAAACTATCCGTTAGTTCTTTACAGACCCAGACCCACCTGCGGATGAGAGTTCAAAACTCTTCAATATGAGTGATTTCTCTAGTTCCATTACTGGGAGAGAATCACAGTTTGAAGCAGAAGATAGGTGCATTATGTATCTCAGTGAGCACATGTAGCCGAAAATACATGTCCAGAAGTTAGGCAGATGGAAGATAGTCAACAGTGATTTTCCTTCCCTCCCTCCCTGCTATCGCATGCATCTCCTGGAGAAGTAATGTTGCAATATTATTTAACATCCTAATGTGCCAGAGGAATAAGAACATGTGTATTTGGGAGAAGACAGTTTATTGGTGTTTTCCAACTAAGCATTTATAATGCATTAAAAATTCTTCAATTCTTTAACTGTAACTACTGCTAAGTTCCTCTCCCAGTATATTTTACAGTCACTATAACTCGCTAAATAACCAGTGTATTAGAACAGCATGATTCATCTCTTCTCTTTGTAGGGGAAGCTATTGAAACACTTGCATTTTTAATGCTCGAGGGTGCATTTCATAATTACAGTTGAATCCAAGTTAGACCATAAATAAGTAATATCTGATAGCCCCCTGTGATGTTAATGAGATACAGTTGGCTGAAAATTTGCACACTAAGTAGAAGCAATGAAAATGCTTTCTGCAAAGCCTAAAGACAGTTGGTAAAACCACCTTTGAGATACAGGCCACCTCCGACTCGAAAACTGAGATACTTATCGATTCTTTGAGCGTGCTGGACACAAAAAGAGACCTTGTTCTGGCAAATGGATGTTTAGAATGGCTTTCTGCTAGCACGTTCAAGGGTCTTGTTTCATTTTGCCATTCTGCAGGCAATTTTGGAAATTTTTGTGTGCTGGTGACGTTGTGGCACGTTTCCATCTTCTAGAAGGCACCTTCTCCATTTCATTGTAACCCCATCCTCAACATGGGCTTCTGCCCTGCTGCTGGAAGACACAGCTGTGCCTTGAGCTGCACGCAGAACCGTACAGGGAAACGGGCTTTAGATTTTCAGTTTCCCTGCTGACGCTGGTGATGATTTAGGTCAAGTCAGTCCCTCCAACGGGCACTGGAGTGCAAGCTGGGTTGCCAGACTCCAGCACTGCTGAATTTATGGGGTATCACAGGCTGGACTGACTATATGAGGCGCACGACGTTCCAGAGAAGCCAGGAACCTGGCCGTGCATTTAAACAACCTCAGGCAGCGCGGAGCAGTACGAGACGTGACTGCTGGATTTGATTTCCATTTCATTTAAGAGCTGGGCTACTGTGGGTCAGAGGGGGGTGCGCCTCACATTTCGAGGTGCTGTTAGACTTTCGGAGCTCTTTCTGGAGTCGGTGTTCAGCATGAAGTCAGGTGCGTGGCTGTATGTTACCTTTATTTTATTTTGCAACGCGTTAACGTTTTATTTTAAGCTAAGAAAATGTCAGTGGGTAAAGGTTGGGTAGAACAGTGAAGTTACGGGGTCATTAATATTGAATTATAATTGGAGCCATGGGAGAAATGATATTCTAACCGTTGTTAACCTTTGCAAAGCTAAATGAATTGCAAGCAAACTGCGGTTTTTTTTCTGTTTCCTCCTCTGCTTTTCATAACATAGCTCTTCAATTTACAGATCTTGCTGTTGTCTTTCAGCAGGTAGTTTGAGCTATTTTGACAGTATCTAGTAAACATCTTTATTAGCATCTGTGCTTCCTTGTCTTCCAAAAAATCTATGCATGCCACCACACCTATCTGTAATATGTATTTCTCACCAGTGTACTTTTGCATACAGATGATGTGGAAATAATAAATATTTTGAATATTTGGCCTTCTAAACTCATAGTGCTCACCAATAATCCTTTTCCTTTCTTCTATTTTTTAAAAAAAAGTGCACCTGTATTTCTTCTGTGCTTCTCTGCTTTATTGGCCAGTTCTGTAGAGATTTATAAGAGGCCTATTAAGAATGGTTCGAATGAAATAAGGATGTGTAAGAAACAGCAGAGCAAGAGTTGAAAGCATGGCTTGTATTCAAACTGGTGACACAGTTGGCTGTAAAGCAGTCGAGGATCATGCTGGTAGCCCTGCAACTAGTCAGGAGGAGACCTCTTGCTCCAAAACTAGGAAGCTGGCAGCAAGGTCACAGCACGTCACCGCTGCCGTTCCTTTTCCGAGTGCAGCAGCCCTAAGAAACTCAAAATGAGGAGATGGAGGTATTGACCAACAGACTTGCCTAAAAGATCAGAAGCGTGAAGTGGACAAAACTGAAGCCAAATGGTCCTGCCAAGGATGCTGTTGAGCCTTACAGGGTATAAAAGACCTATAAACCCTATAAACCAGGTTTGCTGTCTTTAGGAAAGAGACTAGGAGGTGTGGTGAGGACCTGACAACCAGCATCCCTTGTCCTCTGTGCGGGCTGCAAGTGATGTTGGCCAAACCAGCTGGCCAATACATTTGGCATTTGTGGGTGTGAGAGTGTGAATGGGTATAATCCATTTTTCTCTGAGGCTTTGTTAACTATAATCACCTTCAGCCTGGAGAAGGTTCCGGGGAAACCTTATTGCGGCCTTCCAGTACTTAAAGGGGGCTTACAAGAAAGATGGAGACAGACTTTTTAGTAGGGCCTGTAGCAATAGGACAAGGGGTAATGGTTTTAAACTAAAACAGGGTAGATTTGGACTAGATATAAGGAAGAAATGTTTTACGATGAGGGTGGTGAGGCACTGGCACATGTTGTCCAGAGAGGTGGTCGATGCCCCATCCCTGGAAACATCCAAGGTCAGGCTGGACGGGGCTCGGAGCAACCTGATCGAGTTGAAGATGTCCCTGCCCATGGCAGGGGGGTTGGACTAGATGACCTTAAAAGATCCCTTCCAACCCAAACCATTCTATGATTCTACAATTCTGTTCTATAAGCTTTGTTACACTGATTTACCATAGACCTCTAATGTCTTCTACTGCACTTCTGTGACCTCACGTGCACAGTTCACCCCATTTCTTGACTGCTGTATGTCTCATCTTATATATCTGCCCTCGAAACATCCTTCTAGCGGTGTTCAACGCTGACTCTCTCTAGTCCCGTCGTAATCTTACAGTGATTGTTAGAGAAATGGGTGTATTTCACAAACAGAACAAAAGTTGCCGGTTTTGTGTTTTCATGGTGGCATATGAAACCTCATGTGCCTCTACTATGGTCTGAATATCAGAGAGTGTAATTTTAGTTTGGTGCAAATAATTGGACTTGTTCCTCAGGAAGACTTTAGAGGGAGTGGTATTTGTCTCTGTACAACAGTCAGGCAGATGGTTTAATGTGCTGTATATTATTTTTCCTGGCTGTAAGCATTTGCCCAGTGTTTTCAGTAAATGGGAATGGCCTGTTGCAATAATTCAAATCTGGAGCTGTGCTGCAGATATTTTATTTACTCTTTTTGCTTATTAAATAATTTCTTACTGCAGCATAAATGGCAGTACTAAATATGTGCCTAAAATACAGTCTGAATTGCCTCCTTGACCCCCCCCCTTATTTTTTTTTGAGGAAAAGGAAGAGCTTGGGAATATCTTCACACTAGTTCTAACAAGATGAAGTTTTGACAGTTTCAGCATCCATGACTTCCTTCTTTCCATGTTGTCCTCATCACTCCTTACTTCACCCTCCACAATGGTCACATGTGGACCAGAGCAGTGAGGCCATTTGGTCTCTCCTCCATTAATTAGTCCCATCGTTATCTCTGCTCATTTATGCTTTTGGCCTCTAAAGTCTCCTGTGACAACATAGTGGTTTGGGGTGTGATACAAGCACTTTGGGTTTTTAAACCTTTTTTGAGTGGGATTTAGTTTATAGCTTTGATACCTTAATTTAGGTTTCTGTGTGTGTTGTCGGATTTCTTCTCCTAGTCAGTGGAGGTGATGGACACCAAAGAGCGGTTCAGTTACCAGACGTAGGTGTCCACTTTAGGGTGAGCCATATAGCTCTTCACGGATCACCCGCTGTAACTCATTTGAGTATTTCTCATGAGTTGACTTGACAAGATGACCAGGTTAGTGCAGAGACTACAGAAGAGGAGAACTGGCAATGGAAGGAGTCTACTGGGCCAACGCCATGCTTGGTCCCTGGGCCCGCTCACAGCTACAGCCTGCTCGGATGTCCCTGCCTTCGGAGTAGCTTGTTCTCCTGCCTGAAAATAGTATGAGGGAAAAACCTTCAAATTACAGGTCAAAATAATGCTGATTTCCATTCCAGTTTCATCACGTGTCCCATGATTTTTGCTGTGTTTACTTAAAGCTCTATCTTCTAGACCTGCAAGACGACTTCTTCCCTTTATTTGATGTTACGCCTTTTGTGATAGCACAGAAGGACTTGCAAATCTGAACCCTAAAAAGCAAAATAAAAACAAATAAAAAAAACCCCAAACACACACACACATTAATAGCTGCTTTCCCAAAAGACCTCAAACCTCTAGTTAGACTGATCTTGTGTTTATGGAAGCTGCCACCGTTTTACAGGGTGTCAGATTGGTTGTGCTAGCCAGTAGGTAGATTTTTAAAACGGACACAAAAGAAAAATAGTACCACCTGCCGCAAACAAGATGGGTTGTGGCTTGTTAAACCTCGGTGCCATCTTCAGTGGAAAGATAAGGTCATTAATCTGTAGATCAGATCTGTTGGTTTGCTGTTGGCTGCAGATAGCTCTTTGGCAAAGGCCAACTGTGCAAACCCAGTGCACTGCTTCAGCATTATGTCCTTGTTCCAATTATTTTGAGGTTTAATGCATCGAGTACTTAAAAATGTGTCCTATAACTCTCCAGCATATTAAAATGTACTTTTAAATAGCACTTAAATAGCTTCCAATTCATCAAAATAATTTGGGATGTGTTTCTAGTAATCATTGCAGTGCTTTCTGAAATTATTAAGTGACCTATATATGTTAAAGCATATTAGTATTGAAGCTGCTGTATATTTTGGCATTTAAAACTGCCATTTTTTACTAGCAATTCTGATGTTGATAAACATTGTAGGAGAGTTTAATAATTGGGCCCTAATACGCCAGATGGATTTTCTTCTCTCCTCGTGAGAATGCATCATATCAAAGTGCTGATGAAGTTTTCCAGCCATTTAAAAATGAAAGTGTACTTGCTTGAAGAGCTTTAAGGATACCTCGAGCGGAGAGGATATCCTTTCTGCTATGAAAAGGAGCTTAGAGTACAGAATAAAACCAGACAAGGTGTTTTAAGTTCAGATTTTTGTGTCAGGGTGGGAATACCCTGTGGTATAAAGAGCGCCGAAGGCTTATGAGCTAACTGTTAATGCATGTGTTAAGGCCAGCTGAGGGGAGATTACTTACAACCGTGTTGCTCATTTATTGTACTTAGATAATCTAGTAAATAATTAAGAATTACTTAATTAAGCTATTTATCAAATAGAATATTGTCCATAAAATGTAAATGTAACTTCTCCCTGTTTTGCAAGATTTATGCTGCATAAGTATAAACTTTTATAACTTGTATAGGCCAACGAAAGCTGTGCTTGGTAGAACCTGACCCCAGTGAGGAGTCGTGTTCAAATTTCCCTGGGGTGAAAAACTCTCCAGGGGTGTTAGAAGTCTCCAGGTGGCTCTTTTTCCTTCACGTCTGGTTTCACGTCTGAGTCGTCTGGTTTCCTCTTTTTCTCTTGGAAAAATTGAACTGCTCTCAAACTGGACTCATCGCTGGCCTTAGGAAAATGGAGATCCAGCAGCTGATAGTTCATGTACAGCTACTGGATGTGCTGCTTCGCCTGTACGTGACATTTGCAAGACTGCGCTGGGATGTTACAAGCCCGAGAACATTTCTGTCCCCTCTACCTTCTTTTCAGAGAGCTAAATGAGGAAAAATGATACAAAAGCGTTGTTTGAGATGGGGGGAGGTGTAGAGGGGAGACTTGAATGAACAGTGTGGATTTTGAGGATGAAGGAGGCTCTTGGTGGGCTATTATTTTTGGAGGAGAAAAAAACAGAAGGAGAAGGTAAAGCAAGTCCTGCACCGAAGGTTTATTTTTAAAGCCATTTGGAAACGGGTGGATATTCATAGCTGGCAGAAAGATCGCTGAGGCTGTTCGGGAGAAAGCAGGGCAGAGCGTGACATTTGACCAGGACTCTGCTAACCGCAGACATTTACTCCAAATCATTTTCCAACACGGCTCTCGTTCCACGCAGCTGTTTCTTTCCACTGCTTCCATATTTACACAGTTGCTTTCCAAGAGAAGGTATGGAAAAAAAAAAAGCTTCTTTAAAGCTACTGATGTGAGGATAGGTCTTTTTAACTTATTTCAGGATGGTTTAGGCTGAGTAAACCCAGCAGATAGATCTTGACTTCGCTCTACCCCCAGGGCTCTTCCAGCAGGTGATGGACTGCAGCCCAGCAAGCAAGCGCTGCCTTTTATTCCTCCCCGAGTGCTGCCAAGGGAAGGTAGTGCAAGGGGGAAAATATATTTCCTTAGTGATTTTATAGCTTTTGTGGGTATTTGCTGCCTCCTTGTGACGGTACAAAGATGTATGGTGCTGTTGCTCTGAAATACAGGGTACTGTGGTGAGTGTTTTAGAAGGAGTTTTTATTAGCCCTTAATTGTTAATTCCTCTCTGTGCTTTCTTCAGAAAGTCTTGGCTGCGGTGCCAGAAGTGAGACAGGCAAGAGAAACCCGTGAAAGACTGTGGCACATACAATCTTGTGCAATGTTGCATTTTGGAAAGGGGATTTAATATAAGGATCAAGGTGAACCACTCTAGCTTTCTTCTCCAAGGGAGTAAATGAATACGTAGGGAGATGCCGTGTTCAAATCAACCGAAAATAAGAGGTCCATCCCTGGCGTTCACAACTCGCTGAGGTCACATTTTTCCTAAAAAGGAGCCATCCTCATAGGAGTTTGGCATGTTTTGACATGTATCTTTGGTTCGGGGTGTATGTTTCTGGTGCTGTCTGTTCAGACACATGTGAATTAAGGGTCACCTACAGAAAGGTGGAGATCTCATTCACTTTGCTGGTTGTCCATGGCACAAAACAGCTTCATCTGTATGCCTGACCTCTCGAGAAACACCTCCTGAAGGTAAATTTCTCTGAAATGGGTCTTTATAACACAGAGGTGCTGGAGATTGAAGAAGCACCTGACCTTTTTCCTCTGCCCTTTGGACGTCCATCTTCTTTCCCCAAATAAAGGGGTATCGAGGAGGTAGACTCGGACAAGCCGTGGCAGTAGGCATTGCCCCTAAGCTGCATCGAAAATGCTTTATCCTGAGATGAGACTTCTCGCTGGAGTCACGACGTGAACACGATTGCCTGGCAGGCGTTGTGCTTTGGCAGCCTGTCCTAGGGACTCCTGCAGATGTTTTGAATATTGTTGTTTTCATGGTTGAATTATATGTGGAGCCAGGAACAGTTTTCCCTGCTGCCTTGAAGATTTTGTTTTATTTCCACCCTCCGTTTGTACATTGATGTTAAAATGTTACTGAAAACAAAGCAGACCAAAGATTTAGCTCATGGTCTTAGCTGTGCTGGTTTTGCATGAATACGTTTTGGATTTTTTTTTTCTCTTCAGGGAGCGCTGTCCTCCTTGGGCCTCAGAGATAAAGCAAACGTTGCACCTTAGAAAGACTTTAGGTTTCTTTGAGGAAAAGGGAGCTTAAAGAAGAAAAAAAAGCTTACCAAAGCCAATGAGTAAGTGTGGTGGCATTCATGCCGTGGGGAGCTAACAGGAGTCCCAAGATAAATGTGGGCACTCGAAAATTTTGCTAGTCCATCATTCACTTGCGCCTGTTCAGGTGTGGCAAAAGTGAAAATCCATCTAGTCCAAACGTGACCTTGTCCAGGAGAGAAATACTGTTCCCAGGTGGTACGAACCGTCTGCTATTGTGCTTAATACAGTGGCAGGGAGCTTCGGGAAAGAAAGGGAAAGCTGAAGGTATGAAATCCTTAATCATCAATAATGCATGTTAGCTTCTTTACCAAAATAGCAATTGAAGTTTTAATGTATACGCTTTACTAGTTAATGGGGGCACATTGTTTTTTACTGCGAAAGTCAGTAATAAACCAGTACCTCTCAAAAAGGAAAATGAAATAGCCGTTAAAAGGGCTTGTCTAAACTGTTTGTGTTTGCAGAAAAATGGCCAGGCTTTTACAGTGAAATGATGTCAGATTTTAACATTTAGAGAAAATGTGGGGGAAGTGATTTGGAATACATACCTCTTAAAATGAAAAAGGCCAAACAAATCTTTCCATGATCCTGCTTAAATTTATAAAAAAATAGGCACCGTAGGAGTCTTTAAAAGCTGTGCAGACGTTTTAATGCTGAAGTCACACAAGTGCCAATTTTTTAATATCGTATACTATATGATAGTAGAACATATTTCTGTACATATCTAAGCTTGAAAAATATAATCACATTGCCTAATGGCTGCTCCTTGACTGTTTGGTGCTCGATCACACCAGTTTTCATAATATATAGGCTATGGATAGTGATATGTAATCAGGAACAGGCTCTCGTCCTTCTGCATCTCGGGGAATGGTTCCTGCTGTCTGTCCTTTTCTTAACGATAAATATTTCCACGTCTTTGCATTACTCTCTGCTAAAGAATTTGCCGCTGTAAAGTAGGATTCCCAGTTGCTGAAGTAGTGCTTGAAGGACAAAATCTGCGGCCCCTCGCAGCTCGTATAAGGCAAACGGCACGGCATTTACGAAGAGAGGGAACAGCGGGGAACCGGTGGGGTGAGATGAGATGCTATCCATCATCATAAGCTGGGTTTTTTCGGTCGGCAGTGCAACAGTGGCTTCACGTCCAAGTAGATGAGGTCATCATCGGTGTCGTGGACGTTTGTATGAGTAGGATGGGAGAGCACGGTGGAAACCACAGCATTGTTTGGAAATAAGAAATTTGGGCATCTGCAGAAAGGATTGATTTTTGGAAGCAGGGCTGGATTTGTTTTCGAAGGGAGGGAGTATTGAGCGGTCACGGTCTTTCTCCCACCGTGGTCTTTCCTGTGTGGCTGTGGGTCTCCATTGGGAGCCCCAGAACGGCGAGAACCGAGCCGTGCCCAGAGGCAGGGAGAGGGGCACGCCAGTTCCCCCTTCAACAGAAATCCCTGTTCAAGCATACAGAGCACAGCGGTCGGCGTAAATAGTGCACTTTAGGAAAAGTCATCTATTCTGGTTAATCTTCCTTTAAGTGCTCACTTTAAATATACGCTAGAGCATGGGGAAGGAGGTTTGGCGACATTTTCTCTTCCCCATCAGTGCGGTGCTTGATAAGAGAGGCTTTCACTGGGGTTCAGATGTACAAACGGAAAAATTTTAATCTTAGGAAGCTTGCTTGCCTTGAAGTTGCTTATTAAGTATTCAGTGTGATAAGATCGTAACTGTCAGTAAAGTCGGCTTTTATTATTATTATTATTATTATTGTAACTACTTTTTGTTAAATCTGCTTCTTTGCATTTTCCCTAGCAGCTGATAAATCTATTCATCCTTTTCTCCTCTTTAGATTTAGGGAAAGCAATATAGATTTGAGGAAATCAAGAAATGCCTATAGTTCTGCAACAACCAGTTAAAAAGGATCCAACTACTATACACTTAATCAATTTTCTCTGCTTTTTTCAAGGCTTTTCTTTTTTGGGTTATCCTCTCACTTTAAGTATCGCCAAAGATAGTCAATACTAGCTTTTCCAATTTGATTAAATCTTTTGGCCTTAGTGTTCCGATTTCCTGGTGAAAATCGGTGGATGTCGTGTAAGGAGGTCAAATAGGTAACTTTGGAACAAGTTTTCTGTGAAAATAGATGTACATCATTCCTTACCAGGTGTCATGAGCACTGAACTGTGGAAAACACTTTGCACTGCTGTATTATCTTCCGTCAAAGTACCTCTAAGTATTATATGACCATTTAGTCTAGTTTTTTTTGATTTGCTAGAGTTTTTCAGCTGCCGTTATGTTATGAACAAGGACAATAAACTATTTTTATTTTTTTTCCTTTACAGTTGTTTCCTGTCTTTGCTCCTGGTGGCAGCTGTGGTTTGGAAGATTAAACAAAGTTGCTGGGCATCACGACGAAGAGAGGTTGAAATGACAAAATTGAATGCTATCTCTTAAATGACTTTTTTTATAGTTGTTCTCTCTTGTATTTATTCACATATGCATAGCATTAACCTTCAGTTAAGGATAAGCTCCACTAATCTATAAATGCTTCTGTTTGGGGATTTATAATAGTGTACTTTCGATTACAGTTTCAGTGACAAATGATGCTATTTTAGTATCCTGATGCTGCAGTTTCTGTGAAGCACAAAAAAATAGGGGTGAATGTCCTGCGTTCCCAGAACTCGGTTTCTAGAAGCGTAAATACAAACCGCAAATTAGGAGATTCTTTACATCTGTTTCAAAAGAGGAAGTTTCTGCGCTGAACCTCTGAACCACATTAGCTCCTGCTTTAATCTGTTAAAAACCAGGCTAATACCCATTTTCAAATTAAAAGCTTATCTAAATGTTTTGGGGTGGTTGGTTTTGGTTGGTTTTTTTTTTCTCCTCTGGAACATAGTAGTATAAGAGAAGGGTGGGAGAAGCCACCCACGATTTGGAAAGCTGTAGTGTGCTACTTAAAAAGGCAACTTCTAGTGCCAGAGCTTTCTCCTCTTCACATAGCCATGGACCATACCAGCGTCCCAACTTTTTCGTGTTTGCAGCATGTAAAAAAAATGTGTGCTTTATACTCCCCAGACTATAGTTCCTCCTTGTTTATTATACTTGCTGCATTTGGTGATTATTTTTTTTTCACCACCCTTTTTTCCTGCTTCTCTATTGAAGCTAATTTCATGTTATACCCAAAGCACGCAGGGTGACCGAGGTAGGATGGCCAATGTGCTGCCTCTCAATAACATAAAGTATGTGTCCTTATTTCTCATTTTTAAGCACAAATGCAGAAACGTATAGTAGAGCCGTGTAGAGAAGCAAGTCCTGTGTGCTGCAAGGCAGACTACCACGTGTTCCTGCGGTTTTCTTGCTGTGGAAAGCACTAAAACCGTGGAAAGCAGAGCCCTGTATAATGTACAAATATAGCAGAGGTTAAGCTGGCCTGCACCTGGGATTATTTTTAGGAGCTTTGTCTTGTGCAATTTGTTTACTTGTATGCAAAATGAGAGAAGCCAGACTTTATTCAAGTGAGTTTCTATATGTAAGTGTCTATATGTCATCACCCGAGACCAGATTTCTTTTCCTAAAGAGTGAGGTGTGTTGCTCCCCGCTTTTGGATTTTAGGGTGAAATCTGCCCATTCCCATAGATTTTCCTCCCAGCTGTCCTGCTGGGATGAAGCTCTCGGCAGTTGCAGGCACCCAGCCGTGTAACTGTTCTATTCAAGGGTATTTTATTCATATGTAGTAGTTGATCAAGAGTATTCTGGGGATTAATTTTTACAGTGCTGAAATTCTGTGCAAGTGCCTGTTTCTTGCATATCTTTGGAATATCTGTATCTGGTTGTACTCCAGTGCAGTAGTGGGAATAGTATAAATTTATTTAATCTGAAGGATCTCCTTTCTAATAATAAAGCAGGATGATGTCGGATAACTCTTCTCCTCTTCTTCCTCTTTCTGCTTCAGATGTTTTTACTCTTAGTAGTGAACTCAAATGCATAATATACTCAGTGGTTTTCAAACAGATAACCCTTAATCTTTGAAATAATTTAAGTCTTTGAGGTTTTTCCATATTCTCTAAAGGTAGATAAATTTTGACTAGGGTGGCTGGTTTTTTCCTTCTCATTTTCTTGGCAAGAAAGTAAGCTGGAGTCAGCGTAACGTTCCCTGTTGGCTCCTGGGGTTAAATGTTATCTAGGAATGTATGAGGAATATAGACTGAGCAGTAAATACCGTGCTTTGGAGCTCAGTTAAAATATTTTAGCAGTGGCCTTAATGAAAAATGTCTCTATAAATTAAGTTACTTTCAGTCTGACGCATATTTTAAGGAAAAAAGCTGGAGTACTAGCAACATACTGCCATGTTTTAGTCTAAACTCAGTTTACATGTGTGGCTATTTGACGGGCAGTTCATCGGTGTGTTCTTTTCCTGGCAGATTCCTGTCTTTTGCTGTTACTTGTTTTGCTCCTTCTTGGCATCTAGTGACTCTATCTTGTAGTTCATAGATCTCTGCTATTCCATTCCTCTTTTGTTAGAAATACTTGTAAAACTTGAGGAAACGCTTTTAAATATTTGTCATGCCATTATTAGATACAGTAATAAAGACAGTCTCCGGAAACAAAAGGCTGCCCAAAAGGTTTTTTGACTTTTTGATATTATCTAAGATGATTTTATAGTTTGCAGGGTTTTTTTTTATTCGGACTCTCAGTAAATCCTATCAAGGCTCCCTTTAAACATTAGTAGTTAAAATAATGATTGATACAATACTGCAAGTTTTAAGTGTACTCAAGTTTATCCATCTGTTGTTCTGAAGATGGCTTTGAAGCGTGTGACTTTTAGATTTGCCATTCTTCCTTTGGAAGTGGCTGTTCTCTTTGGTTTTCTCCATTACCCTTACAGGAGTCTTGGGTGACAGAGTTTGCAAGCTGGACTGGGAAAAACAGATTTTGTTTTATCGCTCCCCCCCCTCTATAAATGCTGACGCAGTTGATGGAGACCACCTCCTCCCACCGTATTACAACTTAGAGGCAGGACAGAAGGAAAGGTGATTAAGCAGCAGTGGCAGGACACCCGATTCAGGCAGCATATTGTAAGGTTTAAGTTAATGTATGCTGCAGCCTTGGAGGAAGATACTCCTCTGGTTTGGGCTATATTTTTAGAAGGAGTCAAGTTACAGTCGCCTGTCTCCTGTGGGTTGTGCTGTAGTAATTCTGCGCTTGTTCTCTAATCTCAGCCCAAAAGTAAGTAAAATATAATGCAATCTGCAGGTAATTCCCAGCTATCAATCACTTCTGCTTCCAATATAAGCATTGCAAGCGCCTAACTTCTTATCGCACTGCGGAGTGAAAAGTAGATAGCTGACGCTTAATCTGAGATATGTATAGGACAGAAAAGGGAGCGCGTTGAAAGGTCTAGTAGTCAAAATTATGCAGACAGTATTGCTTGGAAAATGTGCTGGGAGAAGTTGTACAGCTGTGCTTGGTGTATCACGTTAATGGAACAGAGCAGCAGCATTTGGTTGAAACTAAATTTGCATTACTCCTTACTAAGAAAGCAGTGTACTACAAATCCAGAGTCTACATCAGGATCTTGTAAAATATGTACGATTCTCCTGATTTTTTTTTTTTTCCATTTCTACAGCTACTCCTCTCTGACCAGCTGCTTGCACATGTCAGTGCTGATGTTCCTCAGCCTTCTGGCTAAAGGGCCTTTTGGGTGTGCAAACACGGCGTAGCAAATGTATAATTGTAGGAAAATGAGTCTGGAGCACTGAGCAAAAGTTCAGGACTTGCGGAGTATAAAACTTGACCTGAAGTAAAAATGGGAACAATTTGTGTCATATCAGGCATGGAGGAGATGGGGTTGTAAATTGTGTGTTTATTCCCTCTCCAGTGAGCACCAAGTTTAAGTATCTTCAGACATCTTAAAGAGGGAAAATGGAAATAAAAAGGCAGCTTTTATAGGAGGCTTAGGATGAGGTGAATGACATTAGGAAATAGGCATAGGAAACCTTTCTGTCTTGTCTCTAGAAAATGACACGTTAAATGTATCAAGGTGGTAATAGAGAATAATGCACAAAATACGAGAGTGGCATTAGAAATTTAATATGCTCATCTGCTGTCGTGAATTTTCTGTCCAATTTTTTTATTTTAGCATCCAAATCCTATTCTCTTCATCTTCAGTCTGCTTCATCTTCTACACTTTGAGGGAGAAATAGCTCCTCTTAACGTTTCCAGCAAATGGAGCGTGGATAGTGGTTTGGCCGACCCAGTGTGACTGTCTGCATGAGGGTCAGCTGGATCACTCTCCATGCCCCATCGGGATGTGTTCGGAGCATCAACACCAAGCACGTACAGAGATAACTAAATTTGGGTGTCTAGAGCTCAACTGCACCCTTAACATACATAAAATTGTCTACGTTTTGCATCCTTTCTTGCCAAGACTATCCAGGACTGAACGTTTTTACTCTTGTGCACTGCCCAACTTATTCAGGACGGGTTTTTTTGTATTGATTTACTGCAGGGATTATCCTTCTCCTCCCTGACCTCATTGCTGAAACCTTTTTCTCTCCCAAGTGTATTCAAAATGTAGCAGCGCTTCTTTTTTCACTGGCATCCTCCGCTATAAGATCCGTGAACACTGAATACCATTTAGGCAGGTGGATTTCTGGGTTCATTTTTACAGCAAAGACTTTCCAAGGGATGCGTGCTGTGTATTATTTATTGCCCTGCCTTCGTTTTCTTCCCCTTCCTGCTCTCACTTGTTAGTATTTCATTCATCTCATATCTTCTCTCTCAGACCATGATTTAGGGCATCCTTTGTCAAAGAACAGGATTCAGGATTGGAATATTTTCGAACTGTAACTGTAAATCAGGGTCTTCATCGCTGTCTAGAGTCTCCAGTGGTGGTTTGGAAGGATCTGGTATCAGCCTTATGTGGGAACATTAAAAGGTCAGGCTACAAATGTCCCTAGATTTGAGCAGTCCCAGGTGCATTGGAGGGCTTGTAAGAAATGAGATGTGCTGGTGCCGAAATTTGCTGCTGTATTCTCTGAGCTCCCAGCAGTCATTTGACATGTAGACCTTCTTGTTCGATAGCACCAACAGCCCTATTCGGTGTCTGTCAGCTGAGAAAAAAATACGAACTTGTTGGTGTAGTTTGTAGAGGAAACACGAATTGGAGGAGTGAGAAATCGTGGCAAGCAGATAACTTCTAAGGAGGTCTAGATTCCATGGTTAGCATACTCAGTGGTCTCATTACAGTGTGAAACGTAAGCCTGTGTATGTATTTTTTTAAACAGGTAAGGTGGGTTTACTTCCCAGAATACCTGTTCCCTGGACAATAGACTGAAATGATGGTGGCTGTCGTGATTTAATAACCGTACGTAAATTCCCAGTTTCTGCATTTATAAGGAGAGTAATAAAATAAGAGCATAGTGTTAGTATTATGTGTAGCCGGTTATTGGAGTACTGTGTCCACTCATCTCAGCAATGTCTTGGGTGTTACAGATGGTACAGAACAACACTGCAAGATTAATTTGTTATCTGGAAGATAAGCGAGAGACTAAAGCGTCACAAATTACTCATTTTATCCAAGGAAGAACATATTGAGATTTGATGATGTGAGTCAGTGTCTGTGAAAAGGAATCATAGAAGATTCATGATGGGATGAGGGTCTTCTAAACGATCAGCCAAAGGCATAACACCCAGTGTCTGCAACTGGGGGTAAAAAAAGTCAAAAGCTGTTTTGTTTTTCTCCTCTTTTTAATGGCAAGAGTAGCAATGCCAACTTTTTTTTTTTTTTTTTGGAAGCTTGGCTCTCAGATTTTGAGTGCTTTTGGAATGATCTTTTCTAGGTCAATCACACGGTGCCATTTGGTAGCTCGTACTATGCAAGAGGTCAGATGAAATAATCGTAACTTTCCGCTATCCCTAAATTTAAAATCTATGAATGGGAACCAACTCATAGTGCCTGCAGGCTTTTTCCAAAATACAGACGCTGCGTGCTCTCTACAGTGATCTGTGTGGCTTTGGTCACCAATTGAAGGAAATTGTAGCAGAAATAAGAGATGCCCTGAAAAGGAAAAATATCCCAAAATAGTAACGTTGACAAGAGATTCCAGCTTAGGGGGAGATTGATGGTCCATTTTTGTTTGAACATGCTACTGTCACTTCTGTGCCTGATTGAGCTCATCTCAGGTTGAACTTGCAGATGGACAGTTACAGCTGACCATTTGTAGCTTTAATATGTCCGTGCGGGACACCATCATATCAGGTTGGCCATCGCATCCGCAGTGTTGGCATCCAACTGAGCTCTTCTCACGTAGTCTTTAGTGGTGTTGCCGCTAGGGAGTTAAGTGGGTTTTAGTGTATCCCAAAAAAAAGAACCGTTGGCCAGCGTTTGCGATGGTGAAGCTAGGCTATCAAGTCTAGCTCTAGGAGAGGTCAGCCTCATTTAAAAAACCCCACAAGTGCATGTATATTGAAGCTGTTGTCATTTCAGACTCCTAGGTCTCTCTCTGATGATAGGAATCAGTGGCACAGGTATCTAATTTAGCTATTTGGAAAAATCAGGGAGAAAAGCAGTGTTGTGTAATTATGCTAGAAGAGCTCTAGTCAATCAAAGGTGCACTCTGCTATTGTGTAATTATCTGGTATTGGTATATATTTTGGTCTGCATGGACTACATGCTTCTGGTCTTTTAAAAAATGATACCTTATTCTTATTAAAGGTCAGGTTTTCTGTGCCCCCCTACTGGGCATGATTATGATGAATAACTTACTTATCTTAATCAGCCCTGAATTAAATATCTTCTGTCATTTCAGCATGAGGCAGCTTCCCAGCAGCTTTGCTTTCTGGTTTGTTATAGTTTTGAAGTGTGGAAATGCCTGTTGAGAAACATTTGAACATTAATTCTCTTCTCCTCTCTCTTTCAACATAGCCTGCAAAGTCAGTTACAAAACTAATTAGCTAACATTAATATGTGCACTGCTCTAGGGGCTTCAAAACTTAATTTTCAGTGATGATGGAAGCGTCAGAGAAAATTGTTTGTTTGTTGACTTACATGGTAGTTAATGTAATTGTAGCTAAATGCTTTAAATCACTTATTTCTGAGACAATGTGGCTCATCTTCGTGCAATATTTTTATCTTGTACGTTTATTTCTTGGCTGATGCCCCTCTTTATTTTGTAGGTAACTCCATTGTCTTGTCCCCTTTCCCCCAAGGTCACAGAGTAACTATAACGTAAAGCAAAGGTTCCCACACCAGGATGTATATGTTACTTCAGAGTAACGCACAGTGATGCCTGAGCACCCGTCAACGCTGGCCACGCGGACACGCAGCTCCGTCTTGCTGCCATTGCCACCGCCACGGGGAAGGACACCTTCTCCCAAGGTCCTTGGGAACCCCGGGAGGGTGATGTCCCCTTCCCACGCCGGCTGTCAGCAGCCTGAGAGCTGCAGTTTTGGCAGATGTCATTACAGCAGAGCTCTGGGACAAGTTCTCCGGACAAGGTTTTCTAAGTTAGTCGTGCCTGGAAATAGGTAGTTGATAGTTTATGTGCATACGCAAATATGTATTTGGGCACAAATGGGACGAGCCACCTTCTGAATTCAAATGAAGCTCTTGCAGCAATTTAGGATGTGCAGGGATAAGCTCGAAATGCCACTATACCAGTGCAACCACTCTACCCAGTATGTTCTGGGAGGACAGGAGGTCCTCTGACCTCAACAAAATCGCTGTGACTTTGGTTAGCAAGCAGCCAAGTCAGAGCTAATGAGTCTTGCTGGGAGAATTTTGTTACCCGTTGTTCAATGCATGCAGTGGGACCTTTAGATATTTGTTTGGGTTGTGTGTTCTATATGTTGTGCAGAGCCTCGGAGGGAACATGTAAGAGGACTGACAGACTTGAATAACTTTGCAGAATTAATGCTATTTAAAAGACAGGTCAGGAAGGAGGAGACAACTTTGTTCTGTTTGTTTAGCTTCAGGGGGATGAACAGCAAGCGGAGTTGCTGAATCCACATCAGAGACGAACATCTTTATGCTCTGCATGGTAGAGCTCCACGTTTCGGCTTGATACAGGAAAACCCCAAATATTCTGTTCTGCCCCAAAATCTTTGTTTTTCCTAAAAGTCTTAAACAACAAGGGTACAAATTGGTTTGTTTCCTTATCTTCTTTATCTTTCTCTTTCCGTGACACTGGAGCTGTTACTCTTAGGACTCTCAGTTGTTTGTGAGGTCTCTGGCTTTTGGCCCATTGGACCAGTTTATCTTTGCAATACAGACAGGGTGGTGGTTCAAAACACACAGCTGATTTCAGAGTCTCCTGGTTTTTAAAGTTGGCTATGGACAGCATGGAGAACGCAGCTGGTGATTTTGCTTGTTCATAACAAGAGTGAAGCTTGATTTTTTTTCCATGGTGGTACAGAAATACAGCAGCAGAGACCCAGTTCAGCAGGAGGTTGATCATAGTCTTAGCTTTGGAGCACCATCTCAAATTCATTGCAGCCTCGAAGGTTGTAATACGAATCCTCAAAGGGTGACCTTTAATTGTACTTGTCTCATCAAAGTAAAGGAATGTGGAGCTTGCTCTGTTGAAATATCTTCAGGAAAAGTTCCTCTAAAGCTGAAATGTTATCTCCTGAGGATGCCCAGAGTAGCTATACTTCTAAAAACAACAACCTATGGGTCCAGAAAGATCTGCATTTCAGAAATACCTTGAGGGATTAGATCTACAAATTTCCTGGAGAAATAACCCGTTGAGAAGACTACTGCTCTTTTCTGGCTCCCCTTGTTAAAGTTTACCTCCTTTGACCATAGACTGGTGTAATGGTACCAGACATTTCTGCAGATTCCCTGCCTGAATACGTCCGGTCTGCTGGAAATAACTTTGCTCCCTTTCTTGTGGGGTCCTGCTTGCTTTGCTTTTACTTTACCTTAAGATGAAAGCTCATCCGTGCCCGTTGTTCCCTTAGCACACCCATGGTTTTTGACTTTCTACTTTTTTCCTTCTCATCTCTGTTGAAAACTGAAGTGAAATACTCATGTAAAAACTTGAGTTCATTACAGATTCTAGATAGCTGTTTTTGCTTAGCTTTTTTTTTAAAGCCCTTCTTTATAAGGAGCAAATAAAATCCAAAATGCGTGGCTTTCTTCTGGAAAAATCAGCATCCTTTCATGGCTGAAAATATCAGAGCCCCATCCCGAAAGGTACCGTAGCCCTGTGCTCATAAAGAGAGAGACTCTGCAGGGGGCAATTGCTGAGATGGATGGTAGCAGGATGGTTATACAGAGGCTGGTGACTGCTTTATTATCGTGAATAAAATGTTCAGCCTTTTCTTGTCAGAAAACACAGCATAGGTTATATTAGTCAATTAACCTGGTAACCTGAATAGCTGTTTTTCTTTTGCGTGAGAGCCTGTGCTACTGCATGAAAAGGTTTTCCTCAGTTCGTCTGGCGGTTCTTCTCCCATCAGTAACACACTATTCATTTTGGATTATCCATTACTCAACGTGTATGAATTTCAAGAATTACTGTTATGAAACACTGCATTTCTGCACCGTTCGCTCCTGGATCTGCACCTCTAGTCCTGGGCACTAGGAGATGAGCAACCTCGGTGGTCTTCCCGCCTCCTTGCTCTTTTTGTCTTCCGCTGTAGACTGTTGAGTTTGTTTATTGTCAGATTCTCTTAGCATCTGGTTGACACCAAAACTTTCAGGCGTTGTTTCAACACTTCCCGTTCTGCAATTGTTTCAACTTGCGGTTTTCTTGGACGGAGTTTTTCTACCGATAGTGGGGAAGAAAAACCCAAAAAATCAATGCAAATTGAAGTTGTGAAGGTTCTCACAGTTTGCTGTTACTTAAATATTAAAGGCCAGTGGTGTGTTCCAATACACGCTTTTTGATGTGTTTTTATTGTAAGCCTGTCAAACACTTTTGCCTTTGAAATCCTCTTCAGACCTAAGTGATTTAAAATATTCCCAGGTTGTCCTATTAATTGTGTGATCTAGAAACCAAAGGTTTGCTTGAAAGAGTATTGAGGTTCATTATTTTAAATCTCAGAAAGCCAATCATTAGGAATGAGGGTAAGCCTGGTTCTGGGGTATCTTGATGTTAACTGCTGCTGATTTCTAATGACATGCTCAACATCTTGGCTAGGGAAATGCCACGATTTGTCCCTTACAACATAATAAAATCTTTTAATTAAAATTTTGACACACCAAACAAATATCGAAGGATATATACATGCACAGATTAAACAGGCACAGTGCGTGCCCTGGGGAAAAGAGTGACATTCTGGTTACAGAACAATTATTTCTCAAATTTATTCTTAATTTTGCGGGGTGGGGGTGGGGGGGAATTTGTAACATGACTTGTGCTACACCAGAAACTGATGTTAGGAAAAGGACGTTCTCCCTTAGGCATTTGCTGCTTTGGTTGCAGCTTGGACCTTTGGTTTTACCTGTTTGGCCACTGTTATGCTGAGAGTCAGCTGGCTTTGGGACAACCCTGAAGGCGATGGCTTTTCTTGGCCAGTTCAGAAAACGAAGACAATAACGCTGCTGTCAGCATTCCTTTTCCCACCGCTCCTGTTGTAGCACATCTCTGCCTTTCCAGCGCTGCTCGGGGTTTTATTTCTTGAAGCTACTATTGACTTCAATAGGAGTCATGTTGCCAAATTGCATATTTTCTTTAGTAAACTAAACTTCCTTCAAAGAGCTAATAGCTTTTAGTTTGTAAGTCTCTTGGACGTCTTCATCAGGACAGCTTGTTCTTTGATTTTATAGCCATTAAACAAAGCGCTTTATGATAGCTGAAGGGGACAATTGCAGGAACAACAACCCAGCAATCTGTTTCACACTTGCTTTAGTCTGCAATCTGCTGGTGTGCTTTAAATATTCGAAAACTCCTCGCATTCTTTCACCCAAGTGTGAGTTAGACACAAGTTTGCTTGCAAATGCTTAGTACAGCTCTGTTGGTATGAATTCGTTGGGGTTTTTTGCTTTGTGACTATCTACAATCTGCTCGAAAATGCTTCCCCCCCACCCTTTCAGAGAGTAAGCAAAACTTTACCACTTGCCTTTTATGGCAGTGAAATTTTACATTAATTTTATTAAACTGAGAGCCGTAGAGGCTTATATACCCCCCAAGCTTGGTTGCATCGATCCCATCGTGCCTTCCTGCTACCTTGCCTGAACCCCAAGCTCACAGAGACAATCTTCCAGTTTTCTACGCAAAAAAAAAAAACCCAAACTAAAAGATAACTTGGCAAAGAAAAGACCAGAGAAGGTTTATGAGTTCAAGAAAATGGTTATGTGATTAGCGTTGTCCAAACGAGTTGCACGCTGGATAGTAGCATCTTCCTTTTGCCTGTGTGCTGTGTCCTCCTCTGCTGTGCTAGATGGGGGTTATTTGGGGCACGCTGCATTTTGTGCTGTTTTCTTTAGCACTTTTTGAGTGCTGTAAATGGTCAGTTAGGGCTTGGAGTGTCAAATTGCCCAAACTTAATGGGGAAATGTGGGTGGCGATGGTGGGAACTATACACGGCATTTGGTAGTGGCTCAATCTTACATAAAATAAGAGTATAACTAGTATTGCTGCAGCTAAGTAGTAATGCTAAATGCGTAAAGCTGCATACAACAAGTGGTTTAAGGCAGTTGCTGCACTTAAGGGTAAGACTGCTGGTTTTCTACACGCTTTACAAAGTGTATGCCTCTTCCCTTATTAAATAGGGGCACCGAGTCACATCAGACCCATTGCTTCTGGGAATTAGGGTTATGGCTTCTGCATCCACATATAGGTTGTGTAGCTTGCTGTTAGGATTAGAGATTAGCTGCTGAAGCCAAAAAGAAGCGTGTCCGTAGCTCAGCTGAAATTGAAATGCTCTTTCCAGCCCAGCCGTATAGGAAGTGTCTTTTTTTGTGTTAAAAAAAGGGAGCTGCATCGTAATGCTTAAAAGCGCTTAAGAGGACAATAAAGAGATGTCTTGTGTCATGAAGGCTTGCAGAGATTTACCCAGGAAAAGGTTTTCTGTTTTAATAAAACATATTGCAGCAAGGACATGCTTGCCATTTGATACATTTGCTGCATTCAGAAAAGAAACAAACAATAAAAAAAGATGATTATTCAATAGGTGCCTGACAGCATTTTGCTAGTGCTGTTATAAAAAAATATCTAATTCTTTCTTACAGTAGTTATGTACTGCTGCTAGTTTAATTTTAAAATGGTTCCCACAAATCCTACGGAGTCCTGTCATGCCCTGGACAGGTGATGACAAACAACTAGGGTAACACAGCTTAAAAAGTAAATAACTGCTTTATGGAGACTTAAGCACATGTGTTTTCCCTCACAAACGAGTCAGGCTAAGACTGGGCGTGTAGCTTTACTTGCAATAACTCGTTAAATTGTAGTAGCATGAATATTTACAATAGTCTGTCTGTACTCTTAAGCCTGTTAAAACACCAGGAGGTTATTTTTCCATATTCATTGATACCCCTTTGTATTGGGTAAAACCTCTCAGATACATGTTTTTTTCATCTTTGTGTTGGAACAATATGATGATAATATTTTTCTGTTTATTAAATTAGCAACTACTCCGTGAGATGCAACAGATGGCAAGTCGCCCCTTCGCCTCCATCAACGTTGCCTTAGAAACAGATGAAGAGCCGCCAGATCTCATTGGGGGAAGCATAAAGGTGAGAGCTGGTGCTTTAGGATGATCCTTACCGCAATTAATCATGGATGCTTGTTTTAAACTGTGGTTAACGCAATAATCCCAAATTCTTTATTTGTTATATACCTGCAAGAAACCGTAAGTCCGGGATGGCCAACAGATACCGTTTTCGTTTGCTTTTATCCCTCCAGGTATGCATTTACAACTTTTGGGCTGGTTTAGATAAAAGTTATACTGTGTGTAGGGTATGAGATTTTGTTTGCCTTGTTAGTTTTTATGCCTTGTAAATAGAGAAGAACGCGGCTTTACACAGTAGAACATTTGGCTAGAAATGGCTATAGGTGCTGCAAATAGAAACCATTTTTCTGTGATATCTCAAAGCAAACAGGAATATAGTCATGTCTGTGTACTGTAATAGTGTTAACATATTTCTGATTATAAATATACGTTCAAATACGTCTTGTGATGCGCAAATAGGAGTGTGGAGAAATCATTGTCTTAAACCAGGCTGGCATGTTCTTAGACACAACATGTTGTATTTTTAGGAAAAACATTTAAAAGGAGACTAATGAATTAAAGGATCTTTTTGATGTGATGCTTTGGTTAGCAGACCTGTATACAAAAAGAAAAAATCAAGAACATGAGAACACTGATTATTTTTGTTTCCTAAGGTAGCTGTTTTGTTTTATTTAGACTTCAGTTTTTTGGAAGTCGTCTTCATTAGTGCAGGCACAAAGTTTGTCACCTTCTGTTACTGTGACAAGAAAGTAAGTTATGCTTTTCTATAAAAAAATGTGTATTTAAATTATTGTAAAGCACATGAAAACAATCTAACCCCCGAACTTCCGTTTGGGGAGTCATAATATTTAAGTCTTGGCCTTAGTATCAGGAAATGCCACAATTAAGGTTGCCTGTATAGCTTTAGCTCTTCCTTATTTATCTGTGTATATAGTCTTTCACGGCAAGTTGTAACACTTTTTCCACCTGATTGGTGTCCTGCAGCATTTTCTGGGTGGACACTGCATAGAAGAAGCTTTTCAATATATTGTCTTAGTTCCATTATTTGTTCTGGTTATTTACCCTGTTCTTGGTGACTTTGAAATACACGCCTGTAAAACTGGATTGTTGCTCAACAATTTAGAATGAGCCTTTTTTCTTTTCTTTTCTTTTCTTTTTTTTTTTTTTTTTTTTTTGTTGCTTCTTCGAAGAGGTCATGCGATGTGTGTTGATGTTCCCATTGGGCTGGAGGCAGATTTGTGAGGCTGTAGCCTGGCTGCTGATAGTTTTGTGTTGCAGTCTGTCTGTCTGGGGGCATTTCCCTTCCCCTTTTTCTATTTTCTGGAAATAAGCTAACTAAAAGCACCTCTCCTGTAGGATCAGGCCAGAACAAAGCTGTCCTGAACTTTTTGATCTCTCCGAGAAGTTTGTCTGCACTCAAAAACTACAGAGAAGATAGTAAACTTTGGATCTCTTATGTTCTGATTAGTGTGTCATTTCTCCTCTTGTTCAGCCAGCAGTGCTTTTTTCTTCTTCATTTGGGCTTTGTTGTTCGCTTTCTCCTCCATACCTCTCTGCTTTTTGTTTTCTTCTCCGTCTCTTCTTTGATTATAGGAATGTTGAACTCTTCTCTTTTGAAGTGCTTCCATAGACAGCACCACAGACAGGATTTCATCTTTTTCTCACTCGCAGCTAAGCTTCCTTGCCTTCCCATGTCTGCCGTCATCTTCCATATCTCACTTGTCTGACCTCCTTGAGTTGCTCAAGAACGGATGGAGAAGCCGGTTTTAAGCATAATAAATAAGACTGCGGACAGATGTCCTTTCTTAGACCCAGAAATTCTTACCAACTGCTAATTGTCCCCTGTGCCGATAACTCATACAAATGTTTCTTAATCAACTTCAAGCATAAATGAGACTGTGTGATTCAGGCAAATGGTGCAAACCTTGTACAGTAACCTAAAGCCAAGCAGGGAACGTGGACATAGACCGTTGTGCCAGCAGGTAACTTCATCTGCTGGAAGATCTGGGTGCAGAACGAGGATGCTTTTCCATGACGAGAAGAGTCACTAGATTTTGAGGGGGGTTTTTTTTGTTGTTTTGTTTTTTTTTTTATCATCATGGAGAATTTGGATAGTGGATAAAAGTAGGCCTAAAAGTCTGGAGTGTTTCAGCAAAGTTGAAATCACATGGAGAGGAGGCTCAGGAAGCTTGTGGGTTGTGAGCAATTTGGGAAATGACCCTTCTGAGATAGTCTGGCCTGCTGGATGCTGCATATAAATGAATTTAAATAGAAGTGGAAAAGCAGTCTCAATATCTGTGGGGTCAGCTTCAGTTTTTTTCCTCATCCGTTTTGCACCTGCATGGGAAAAAAGCTCTCAGCAGGAGAGAGCTGCAGGAAGATGGGCTGGGCCAATACGGAATTGTAAAACTGCATTTTTCTTTGTATTTCGTCTGTTCTTTAATTATTAGCCAAGAAAAGAGTTGCTATGTTGTTGGACCGTAAGCCATTCTCCAGTTACTTTGCCATTCGCTGTGTCAAAATTTGAGAGCCTTCGTTTTAATGCAAGAAATCCAGACTTGTGTTACCATAAATGCATTGATTTTTTTCTTTCCCCACGTGAATCAAAGCCTTTGGTTAATAACGAGTTTATTTGAGGGTTACAAAGGAGAAGTGGAAAATGGGATGTCTTGTCTGCAAGAGATTAATTTCCTTTTCCATTGTGCATAGCCCATTGGCAGCCAGTGTCAAGCTAGTTCCATCCTAAGCTAATGTTTTCCAGCTGGACAGTATTAGAACCGTGTTTTCAATTAGTATTTTTCCTGGGGTACTTAGAAGTAATAGAAAGTGATTTACCTGCAGGGAAACTATTCATATTACAGTCTGCAGCTAGGCAACGCGGAACTAGCTGCTTTGGTTTATTTCCTACTCAACAAATACCCACTGGATCGCAAATCTGCCACTAAATTTGCTTGGTTATTACAAAATCCATTGGCTTTTCTCTGCAGCTTTTTGTGCATTTGGAGGTGCTGCATATCACAATTTTTTTCAATTTTTTCCCCTGGATATCTGGGACTCATCCAAGTGTCTGAACTGGTATTACTGTAACTCCAGCTTTTTTAGGTCTTGTTATCTAATTAATCTAAGTCCTGTAGTTCTCTGCAGCCATTTTTAGAAGAAGCTTTCCTGAAGAATCTGAAAGTTTATAATTTTGACATTGATTTCCAGGTGTCTTGAAGTTGGTAAAGGCATGAAGTGAATGCTTGTAGATTCTTCGGAAAAACACATACACAACATAGCAAGCAAATGCTTGGCTTGAGCAAAACACCTACGGGATCAACAAGAAAATTGTTGCCTTAGAAAAAAATTATCCTTAAGTTGGAAAAAAATTGGTTTGGAAGCTTTTAGAGGATTTGAAAAACACTCTTGTAAAACGGAGCATTTGCCTAGTAGAGCTGGTCCATAGAGCAGCCTTTGCTGTGCTGTGTTTAGGGATCCAACGTGCGAAGCCAGTGCTAAGAGGTGATTATTTTTGCATCTGTGATTGACAGGCTGTCCACATCTATAGTTGCCTAAATGGAGTGAGAGAAGTATTTGGTGAGCAAAATCCTTCTGAAGTTCATTTAGCATGTTCTGTACCTTCATGCCGACGTGCATTTAATTCTGCTGCGTTAAGCTTCTGAGGGCAAAATAGCTTCACTGCAAATCCTTAATCAGACATCAGCTCACCAAGCTGGCTGATTCCTTAAAAATAGCAGGAAAATTGATGGAAAATAGCATCTCACTCTAGTAATTAGTTTGCTTTGTTATGGAGGAAAGTGCTGTTGAGTGGTTTAAAGACTGCCAGAAGGTCCCATCTGTTCAAGAAGCACAGAGATGAAGTGGTGGGCTGATTTAGGAGTGGGCAAGGGATACCACAGATTTATATTTTCAGTCTATTTGTATTTCGCATCCAAGTGGTGCCCTTGTGAAATTCCTTTTACGTTGCAGTGAAGTTGCAACCGGCAGAAAGGAGCAGAGAAGCGAGAAGTTAGAAGTCCTGTGCCACAGGGCGATGGGTTTGGGGAAGCCGCAGGGGTACCGCTGCGGTGAGGAATGATTTGAAATGAGGCATCGTCGAGCTCCAGCGCTTCCACAGGGCGACTTCGTCTTAATTTTTACGTGTAGCTCTGTGTTGGGCTGTTTCATGCAGTGAGACAAGTTCAGTGAAGAACAGCCAAGGGCCAAGGAATTGATGGATTTTATAGCTTTTATCCTGTTCTGGTTGTTGCTCTTGATGACTCACTTTCCCCCTTTACATCCCATGTTATTGACCCGCTATTAGTCCATCAAATTCGCTGATGGACCAGCTTCTGTGACCCCCTCCCACCCAGCTTCACTTAAAACGAGCTGGGTTAGCGTAAGCGAACACAAAGTTTCCCACTTGGCCGTGCCACCGAGCTGAGATTGGGGGTCCTCGTGCAAGCAGGGAGATTCGGAAGGCTGGCAGTTTGAGCTGTGATACATAAATGTAGTCTTAAGTAGAAATGACCAGGCTGTCGAGATGCATTAGAGGGGAACAGAGCACATTAGGGTTTTTTGGAGGTGGTATGAATAAGCTGAAAGGGAGAGTCATTCGTTATCCTCAAAAGGATAATAGTTGGAGGAAGGGGATGAAATTGAGGGGGGAGAACACAAACTGAATGTTCTTAATCTGATGTGGCATTTGCTAGAGATGGTTCGCGCGCAGCCTTCGAGGCCAGAGAGGCTGGTTTTATTTCGCCTGACCTGTCTAATGCAGGCTGCTCAGGCTTGTTAGCTTGCCTTTTGAAATGCAATTTAATTTCTAATGCATTATTTCTGGGGTTTCTAGCATTTGCTGGTTCTAGGAGGTTTTCCTTGCATTAATGCTAAGGCATTCAAAGCATGTCAGTGTGTAGCTGTCTCCTTGTCTTTAGCAAAAGCACTTCCACTCATTAGACTTGGTCCGTGTGCGCGAGCGGATGGCAGGAGCCCTCCTGTTCCGTCACGGTGATGAGGGACATGCCACAAAAAGCAACATCCCAGCTTGTACTCTATAGTCGGTGTTAATTCTGCTTATGCTGGCCCACTTTCTAATCCATGGAAAAGTGCGTGATCCCCTTTGAAGGAGCGCCGTGCTAGATGGAGTTGCCAGTGGTAAGAAGGGAGCGTTATCTGGGCAGCCGAGGTGTGTAAAACAGATTAGCTGCACTAAAATTGCATATAGTCTGGCTGTGATCCGTACTGTGAAAGCAACAACAAAAATACCTGATAAAACCTTCACCTAATGAATTATTTCCAGTTAACTAGGGCCAGGTATCTTGGTTTGCTTTCTGTCGCAAAATTAGGGACTTGGGGGCAAACTTTTGCCGCTTCCATAATTTAATGTGGAATATAAATGTTTGGAAGGGAGCTATTATGAGATCAGTAGAGACATCTGTTAAGCCTGCCTTGTATTTAGGGACTGTTTGGCCAATAATTGAGATTTAACTAGTTTAAGGTTTGAAGACTGTAAAGTTTTCAGCAGAATGGGCCCTGATTTTAGCTGATAAGGAGGAATTTGCTGGAGGAAGAGGAAGGAGCGCGAAGCTTCCCACAGGAGAGGGTTTTTCTAAGCTCTTTTTTCCCTCTAGTGCAAACGAGTGTCTCTTCTGATTGAAGTACTAATAACACCAGCAGCTTCTCAAAAACATTATCAGGGACCTATTTGCATTTCTTTATGCCAGGTAGCTGTTTTGTGTGTCTTGTGTTTGCAGTCTTCATCCAACTGTCCTATTTCGTTGGGGTTTTTACTCATACGTTTTCATGTGCAAAAAACAGCCAACTTGTCAAAAAGAACCAGAAAAATCCTGCCTCTTCACCCATACAAAATCAAAATAAATATCTACCGTTGGCCATGTATATTTTGCCCAGATTTGCTACCCATGGCCTCATCCATCCCATCCCCTCCCCGGGGCATCAGCAGGGAATTGAAGAAGAAGGGCGAGCGTTGACTTTACGTGAGTGGCAATGCTCAAAGCTGTGACATGAGATTTTGTCATTTCAGGGTGACTGCTTTTGAAATACAAACTTGCCTAGCGAAATCCTTTCCTTCACCAAGAGCTTGTGTCTGTGTTTTGCTGGATTGACAATGTGCACTTTAAAAGAGAAAGCGGTTGTTAAATGCAGTGGGAGCAAACTCGCTGCCCTGTGGAGGCTGGTTTGCGTATACACTCCCAGTTATTGGTAACTCAGGATGCTCGGATCTGTATTTTCAATTTCAGACCGTTAGCATTCATCTAAAGGCTTGAATATGATTTTTATTTAGTTCCTCACATGCAGGAACCCAGTGTTAGGGCTGAGTTGTGAGCAATTCATTCCCCAGCCCCTCTGTCACTTCCAAAGTAGATATCAGGGGCAAGGTAAATATTTAATCTAGACTCATTTACTGCAAATTATTGCTGGGAGTTCATTCATCTCTACCTTGGAGGACATACATATTACCCTGAGAATATGATTTTTAAAACTTAATACTCTATTTTTTTATAGAAAATTGCTTGTAACATTTTACAAATGTTCACTCAGCTTTTAATGGCACAATTTAAAAACTTGCAAATGGAATTTGACCCTTTTTCTACAGAGTGAAATCATCTGAAGAAGTGGAAGCAAATAATAAAGTTGAACTGTTTCAGTAATGGTCCTCTTCTCTTCCCCCACCATAAGATTTTTCCTTTATTTTAATTTCCTTACTGGAAATTGAAAACCATGTAAGAGTTATTTGATCAAACCACAGAAATATGTTTTCTTGTTAAGGAAAAAAAATTCTCTACACTATTTTTTTTGATACATTTTGAGAAGCAATATGCTGGCAGTGTATTACAGAACCTAAATAAAATTGATGCTGTGTTTTTTAAATTACACAGAATATTTATTGTTCTAGCCATTAGGTTTATGTGACACATTATTAACCTTTCGAATTTGTCGAATATAAGCAGCGTAAATAGAAATAATGAGACGAAATAAAAAAGAAATGTTTAGGTTGAACATCACGCAATTCAACTTGATTGCAGAAAGCATTTGGCTGTGAAATTGTCTCCCAAGGGAACTGGTGGTGCACTCCACACCTGGGTCACCTAGAAATAGCCCAGACAAAGTCCTGGAAAATGCCCTGTTTGTGTAGAAAATCCTGTTGGAGAAGGTGGACTAATTAGATGACCTAATAGGTCTCTTACTGCTTTTAACTTCTATAGTTGCTTAAGCTTTACGCATGTTAAGTACATATCAAAACTCATAAACAACTGAAATTGCTTGGCTTTTTAGTGCTGGTTTTGGCCAGTAAAATCATCTCTGGAAAACAGCTGAGAACAGATTTCGCTGCCTCCAGGAACAATGGGGTTGTGTCACCGCTTCGTAAAATACCATTAATTTTATTTTTTCATTCAAAAAAGGGTAGTCACCGTTTGCAAGTGCGTTTCCAAAACGCGTGATAGCGCTTCCCAGTTAAAAACCAAACGCTGCAGGTCACCTTCCTGATGGTGTGCATTGCCCGGGAAAGCGTGTTTAAATCTGTGTGCCGGGCTGAGAGGTCTTGGCTGGTTTGTTGGTCTTTGTTTGACATTTGCGCTATCCTGATTCCTAGCTGTTGGGGTTTTTTCCCCACCGTCTCCGTGGATCATAGCTTTGCTGGTGTGGAGGAGCCGTCAGAGTCTATTGCAGGAGAAAGGTTCAGGTATTTATGGCCAGCAGGTCGAGGGAGGGGATTCTGCCCCTCTGCTCCATTTTTGTGAGACCCCCCCTGCAGTGCTGCGTCCAGCTCTGGGGTCCTCAGCACAGGAGAGACAGGGACCTGTTGGAGCGGGTCCAGAGGAGGGACACGAAGATGATCAGAGGGCTGGAACACCTCTGCTATGAGAACAGGCTGAGAGAGTTGGGGTTGTTCAGCCTGGAGAAGAGAAGGCTCCGGGGAGACCTTATTGCAGCCTTTCCATACTTAAAGGGGGCTTATGAGAAAGATGGGGACAGACTTTTTAGTAGGGCCTGTAGCAACAGAAGGGACAATGGTTTAAAACTAAAAGAGGGTAGACTCAGAGTAGATATAAGGAAGAAATGGTTTACAAAGAGGATGGTGAAACCCTGGCACAGGTTGCCCAGAGAGGTGGTCGATGCCCCATCCCTGGAAACATCCAAGGTCAGGCTGGACGGGGCTCGGAGCAACCTGATCAAGTTGAAAATGTCCCTGCCCATGGCAGGGGGGTTGGACTAGGTGACCTTTAAAGGTCCCTTCCAACCCAAATTATTCTATCATTGTATGATCAGCTGTGTGAAATTGTCCCTCCAGCACACTCACAATATTTCTTTGATGACAAAAAATAGCTTTAGGGAAGCGTGCCTGACGGGTAGACCAGCTGCAGTTGTCTGTTCATAGCACAGATACATCCCTGGCAGCAGAGCATCCCCTTCGCTGACCTCCATCCTGGTTGCAACCAGAAGGGAGATAGTCTTCTGGCTACACCTTTCTTACTGCGTCCCTACGTGTTGGCTGGGTGCACGCGTGCGCTGTGTTTCGTGAGTCGAGCGCACGGCTCGTTTCTGACGGGCTGTTGGATGGTAATTTGATGTGTGTGGATTGACCCACCGCCAAAGGTGAGATCTTCTTATCCCATTGACCGTGGTCTTTGTCCACCTGCTCCAGCAGCTGGGCTCTGCTCTCCTCTCTGTGCCCCCCTCCCCGTGAGGGACTCTGCTGTTCAGGCACCGCTCAAAGCAGTCATCGTGTGCCAAGTGTCTGAGGGATGCACCTTATTTGCATAGATTTGAATAATGTCTACTTTATTGTGCCATTAAGCCTTCAATAAAAAGGAATTGCTTCTATAATTCAACAATGGGTTTATCAAAACACTCTAAATAAAAGTCTCTGGCAGAGTCTCGTTTTAACCATCTGATGAAAGGTGTTACAAAGTTTGGAGATCTACGAATTTTATGGGTTTGGTTTTTTTTAAGTGGGCTGCTAAAAGCCACCTGTCAGACTGAAGCACAAGCATTTAGAATGACCCGATCTCTGGTTCCCAAGTCCACTCCAAACCTTCCTGCAGAAAAACAGCTTGGATCTGCAACAAGAGCATTCAGAAACCACGCAGGAGGCAGATGCGCTGCAGAGGTGGGGAAGGAGAGGAGACGTGAGCTCTTCTTGGGTCTCCCCACGAAAATTCAACTTGATGAAGGCAGCCAGCTCCTCCTTAGCTGCTTTGCGCCGTGGTAGCACCTACGTAGGTCACGTCAAAACACGAGCAGGCTCACGGCGAGGTCAGCCGTGGGTGAGATCCGCAATCAAGATAGCCATTAAGTTGCTGGTTGAATTACCCACATGTTTTTCTCCGTGTCTGCAGAATACGGTCCCCGGGCTCCACCGCTGGGTTGCTCTATATCTCGCAGAGGGCACAGTATGCCCTTCACTCCCGGCCGACCTCTTGCTTGCATCAAATTCAACATTCCCGTCACTCGGCGTGTGAGTCATTTCATCAGGCTGCGCTTTGTCTCTTGGCCTGGCGAGCACACGCTTGGAGATGAGATGCTGTATGAGTCACAGTTCAAAAAGCAGGTGCCTGAACTGGTGCTGTCAAAAATAAATTTGCAGGACTTGATTCTTTATGCTGGTTTTTGCTGTTATTAACTGCAGCTTTGTCTCAGGAAAATGGCTGGTTTTGATGGACAGCAGACCATTTTTTCCCCTTTTCGATTTAAGATTGAGATTAGGTGCAGCGAGATGATCTTGTGCTTAATTCCTTCCAAATTAGCTTGCAACTGCCTGACAGATTTTGCAGCCATCATTATAGAAAGTATACTTCCTTGCTTTGCGTGGTTAACAGAAACAAAGTTCCCTATGCGATGAAATATTAACAATTTTTTACTAACGCTCAGCTTTTCTGAGCAGGTTGACGAGGGAAGGAAGGAGGCTCAGAGGTATGTCCCCTGCTCTCAGCTATCCGTGGCACATCAGGTAGATTAAAAATTCACTGCAGCATGGGGGTCAGACTCATCCCCGTGAAGTAATACTGGATTTTAGGTATCGGCATGGCCGGGGTCTGCTGTCGCTCGCGGGGGGACAGCACCGGCTGCCTGTTTTGGGCTCTTTCAGCACCAGTGATGCCTGCGTAGGAGCTCCTCGTGGTTCGGAGTGGGAGCAGGAGAGCAGAGAGGAGGAAGACGTGTGACCTTGAGGAACAAAATAAAAATCCCATGGAAAGGGAAAGATTGTGCCCAAAGGGACTCGTAATGAGAATTTCTGCTGCACGCTCAGGGTTCATTAGTTGGAAAGGGCAGAGGAGGAGAAAGGGTCCTGCTTGGGGCTGAGAGATGAGCTGAAATACCCGCAGGGTCCCTTCAGCTCTGTGACTGAGAGCTGTATAATGAACTTTTCTTCCGTACCATTTTATGATGTGCAGGACAATCAGGGTGGGTTTGATACCGTTATGGAGCCTAAAATGCCTCGCAGGTCACCCACCCGTGGTCCAGAGCAGCAGACGAGGTGCAGAGAAGGACTTTTGGGAGAGCTGGAGAGGGGAGTGTTGGTGTTCAGAGAAGAAATTCAGAGCACTGCTCGTTCAGATGAGCCAAACGAAGGCAGAGCTGTACAGTAGGGTAAAGCCCAGGGAGAGGGTTAAGGCACAGAACAATGTGAGATGGATGAATAAATTCAGGTGGGAAAGAATTGAGGTTAGAAGAAAGTTTCTGGTGTCAGAGGGGTGAGATCCAGGAGCAGGGAGCCTCTGGAGAGGTCTTACGGAGGCGATGGCACAGGCTGAAAGTGTAACTGCTTTTAAAGCAGAGCATTGCACTTTTATGTGCAGTCACCTGCATTAGTGAAGGGCTGGATTCGGTGACCGTGAGAAGTATTTTCCAGCCTCCTGTTTCTGCATATTGGCTGGAGGATGATGAGCGTGCTGCTGAGCATCCCCGTGACATTACAAAGCATGTTAGAGTAGAGTTGTACTGAACGATTTATATATTGGGGAAGGAACAGAGTTGCAGAAGCGTTTTGAGTAGAATCATAGGGTGGTTTGGGTTGGAAGGGACCTTTAAAGGTCACCTAGTCCAACCCCCCTGCAATAAGCAGGGACATCTTCAACTCGATCAGGTTGCTCAGAGCCCCGTCCAGCCTGACCTTGGATGTTTCCAGGGATGGGGCATCGACCACCTCTCTGGGCAACCTGTGCCAGTGCCTCACCATCCTCTTTGTAAACCATTTCTTCCTTATACCTACTCTGAGTCTACCCTCTTTTAGTTTAAAACCATCACCCCTTGTCCTATCGCAACAGGCCCTGCTAAAAAGTCTGTCCTCATCCTTCTCTTCCTCCCGCTACTTCGTCTTTGCTGCCCGCTCTGCTCAACGCCGAGGATGAGTGTGAGTTCTCGCTGTAACACCCGAGCACCGTGCTCCAACCTCCGGGATTCAGCAGGGCTGTTTTATTAGCAGTGGAGTAAGGTACTCGGCTCGCTCCAAAAGAAAATAAACTTTGTGTTCGGTGCGTGCTCCCATTCATACGCCAGACGTCTGCGGGCTGTATTTCTGCAGTTGCCTTCTCTGTGCTCTCTCCATTACCTCTGGTAATTGAGTCGCCTCTGGGATATAGCACCACGGTATGCTTGGTTGCTTTGTGGGAAAAGCATTATTTTGAGTTTGATCCCTTTGTTGGGGGTGGGGAGAAGATGAAGAAATCTGCAGTCATAAACCAGGCAGACAGCAGCTTACGTCGTTATAGCCTGTAGAATACGTATTTATCTACCTTGCACAGACTAACAAATTGTTGTTGCAATCATTACAGTAAATATGAGATATGAAAACAGTTTTAAGTTTCATTTTGCTTGCTGTCATCTCTTTTTTTCTTTTTTATTGAGCAGCAATAATTCAATAGCATTGTTTGACTCCTGTTCAGTTTTTTCAGTGTCTTGCGTTGTATTGAGTTTCTGTTGAACATCTAAGTACAGTGGTACAATTTTATGCCTAATGGAAAAAGCAATAATTATTTCATTAATACCAGGGTAGAATTTATCCATACTAAACAAAAGATCAGAAAGCACTGAGCGTACCAGGTAAAATAGTGTTTCTCAGCTTTTGTTGCTTATGTGGAACAAAAGAAGGCACTCTCTTGTACCTGTACTCATAGGTGTAAACTTGCATCCTCATCTTACTGTTGTGCCATCCCACAATAACACTGATCGCGTGTAATTGTGTGTGGGATCGGGGCCCGGCTCAGATAAGAACCTATTTTAGTTTCTGGGCTGTGCTGTTGCATCTTTTCTTTCTAATGACATATTGAAATTAGCTGTTGGCCATTCAAATAAAATCTTTACAAGAGTACAGTGGGAGGGTGATGTTCAAAGACACTGAGGGTCAGCGAGGGATCCAGTCCCCTGCTCCTCTAGGGCGGGAGAAAGCTGGCTGCCCATTGTATCTTTGTAATTATCAATTCACTTTTTATCTGAAAACTTTATTTCATGTCCATGTTTGTAATGTAAGTATGAAATACCTGTATTCAAAGTAAACGGGCTTCAGTAAAGCACGTTAAGCGTCTTAGGATACGACAGGTCACTGAAACCAGATCCAGAGCCAGGATCGCAAACCGGTCCTCTGCTCTACTGAATCCTCTGCTTTTCAGTTTAAAAAAGGACAATACAATCCAGCAGGCTTTCTAAAGCACTTTCAGCTCCCAGAGCAGCCAGCTACCTAAGAACATAGTCCAGAGTGGTCTAGAAGACCACTCAGAAATGAACACGACCCCTTGGGAAAGAACAGAAATGAAAGACATAATTGGGGGAACACAGTTTAAAGCAAGCAGCAGTGAAATCGAGTGTGGTTTGGGGGTAAATGTTCTTTACTGTGTTAAAGCTACAGTGCTGCAAAGGTGTTATGTGGAGTTAAACTCTGGAAATAGAAGTTGAACTGCCAAATTGCAGTGGTCAGACGTGCCGATATTCGTGATACGCTGCTGATGGGTTCGAAGGGAAAAAACCCTCAATCCTGTTGTTTCGCGTAAGCTGCTCCTTTGTTACTGAATTTAGGCAGAAATATAAGCCTTGTGCAGTGCTCGACTTTTTAATAGCTAGATTTTTATTAAGTAAATGTGTTTTTTTGCCATGACTAGGGTTTTGATTGCTACTAACGTTGGTTTTAGCTTTGCTAGCTACATGCTGGAAATTTGCCAAGTGCAGAAACATGGTTGGTGCCCTGAAGCTTGTACGATCTGAAAAAGACGACGCTGGGGGAAGAGGGAGGGTGTAACACACCGTATAACATTTGTTTTCTCCTCTTCCTTCCCTCGCTGCAGACTGTACCAAAGCCAATAGCGCTGGAGCCCTGCTTTGGGAACAAAGCAGCCGTTCTCTCTGTATTCGTGAGGTTGCCTCGAGGACTTGGGGGTATACCACCACCAGGACAGTCAGGTGAGGAATATCGTTGTCTCCACTGGCTTGGTATTAACTCTGTGCTCCTTCCCCAGCCTTACAGAGTCACCTTACGGTTTCAGGCTTGATCCCGTAGTAACTGCTGTATCCACACCGCAGCTGAGGATGTGCTCGGGTTATTTTAAGCTAGCTAGCTTGGGCCCTGCTAGCTTCCGACTTGAGGTTTGATTCAATTTCTTGGGTCAGATGATGGATGAACATTTGATAATGTGGATTACATTTTAATTTATGGCTGGGGAAAAAAGGGGGATCTGGTACAGACAGGTTTGCAGTAGTTACTTGCGAAAGCAACTTGTCTCCCAGCCTATTCCCCTTCTTTCCTAGCTCTATTTGTAGAGAGGCATCAAGTCCTTTCAAAGTATCCATGCTCTCCTCTTAGCAGCTCTGGAGAAAGATGTTTTCTCCATCCAGCTTAACGTTTCCTTGTTCTCAGCCCCTTCTCACTTAAACCTGATGTCAGGGCACCGAGGCATAATCCCCTGGGCAGTTTGCGATTTAACTGGGGTTTCTCCAGTGCCTCGTGAGCATGGTGAAGCAGAGGATTAATAAAAAACTATTAGCTGGGTTTGAGATGGGGTGGTTTGGTTGTGAGCTGTGTTGAACTAAATCCCAGATGGCCAATAGTGGTTTGTCTGTGGATTTGCCGGGAGGAGGTTGCAGAGATGATGGGTGTCCGGGAAGTGCAGTGAGACATCCATGCACGCGTGCTTTGAGGATTTAGTCTAGCACATCTACTGGTGCAGAGAAAGACACTTCCCTTCAATATTATGGGTTTCACATCCATTAATACCCACACTTCTTATTTCCAGCTTTTTCTGCTGCAGTTGCTTTCAATAAAACATGCCGTATTTAAAAGCTTATTTTAGAATAGCCGCTAGAGTTTAATCTCTTAAGCCAAAATGCTTTTCTAGTTGGCTTTTTTTAAGAAGAACTCAAAAAATTATATTCACTTTATGGCTTGGAGGGTTTTTTTCGGCTGTGGCGGAAGGATTTGTTTCTGTGACTGTTTTGTTCCGTGACTGGGGTTTTTTTTTTTGTTGCCTCAGGTCTTGCAGTGGCCAGTGCACTGGTGGACATTTCACAACAGATGCCAATTGCCTACAAAGAGAAATCGGGTGCAATACGAAATCGGAAACAGCAGCCCCCTGCACAGCCAGGAACCTGTATTTGATGCATGGACATCAGAAACTGTTTAGGGTTTTAAACAAAATGGAGAAGTAATTCCTAGGAGGAGGAGGAGAAGGATTTCCAAGTTGTGTCACAAGAGACTAGAAGCACTCAGAAAAACACAACTTCCTTGAACCCAACTTTTTCTCTCATCTACGTGATAGTTGGCTTTGTTTGACAACTGCTCCACTTAAGTTTTACTGACACGTGGCTTCAGATTGCTCCTTTGTTTTCTTGAAGTTTAAAGTAAAATAATTTTATTGCAGGTCCAGTAACATCCGATCACCACCATTCATGGTCAGTGTAAATAGAACAGTAGTCCAATATGAATGACACTCAGGTTTATACATGGAAAGTGCTTTGTAGTTCATGTATTTATCAAACTGTACAAAAAGAAAAAGATGCAGTGTTTACAGGTGTCAGCTCTCAACACATAAACACTACTATTAATCTTCAAAGCATCTTCATCCTTTGTTTTCATTTAATACTATATGTTTATTCCCTCATTATTTAAGTGGAACTCTCTTCCAGATACAGCGTTTTTGTAGTCATCATGGTCCAGAACATCAGGAACGCAAAAGCCGGAGTGGTTTAAAGGTTGATGTTGCGTGTTGCTCAGACCACATGCAATACCTGGAGAAGTTGAATGTTGCTTTTGAAGGACTCAGTGTTTACATAGTCTTAACCTGCTTGGCGTACACCACACACAAGTGCCTAGACTTGAACAGATCTAGGGAGTGAGGAGACTGCTACACATATTTCTTTTCAACATAATTATATTCCTTTTAAATATATATATACACACAGATATATATATATAGTCACCCAAGGCAATCTGTGTTCTTTGTAATATATCACGTGCAGTCAGGGGAAAATGGCATTTTCCTGACCAAAAAACTACTCAACCAGATGGGAAATATCTGGAGGGAAAGCAGAGTTTCAGTATCTCATAAGACAACTCCTGGTTTCACCAGCTCTTTTAATAGAAGCAGTTTGTGTTCCAGGTCAGATACGTTATATTTCTTCTGATTTTTCTCTGCCCTTTTGGCTTCTTTCCCTGCCCCTTCCATCCTGCCACTCTTCTGGATGAGAGCTGAGCTGTGCCAGGGCTCAGAGCCATCGCTCCTCAGCAGAAGGGTTTGCTCTGTCTCCTTACAAGGTGCAAAAAGCAACACTCCAGGTGCCAGATCATTTGAGGATGGAGTAAAAAAGAACTTTAAATAAAAAGCAAGGAGAGCAGCTTCGTTTGGCCACAGGTTTGAGTTCTACACGATCAGTTACTGATATTTCCCATTGGGGTTGAACTCTCGTAGATGTTGAAGAAGGTTTCCCGTTGGGGTTGAACTCTCGTAGACGTTGAAGAAGGTTTCCCGTTGGGGTTGAACTCTCGTAGACGTTGAAGAAGGTTTCCCGTTGGGGTTGAACTCTCGTAGACGTTGAAGAAGGTGGCTTGTTGGTGAAAAGGAAGGGACTTGCAAACAGCAAAGTTAAGGCTTGGCTTTTGGGGGACGTATCAAACCGTCTCAAGTACTCTGACTAGTTGGAATTATGTTTTGAGGTTCAAGGTTGGACTTAACCCATCAAGTCTGCACGTGCTGGTGCCCAACGTCTCCCTCGATTCTGGAACGTGGCGCAGTGCCGGGGCCGCGCAAAGTTGTGGTGTTGAAGCCGGTAGGAAGATGTTACGTGAAGGTGCCAAACGAGGCGTGTAATTGTTGCTTAATCACAGTAAGTGCAGTTTCATTCAGGTCGCTGAGTTGCTGGTTTCTGATGAGGACATCTAGTATTTATGAAATGGAGAACTAACAAATCGAGGGCAGCGAAGGAAAGTACTCTTGAGTCTTCTGGCCAGGTAGCACCCTCTTCCAAAATGAAACCCAAGTAACTGCGTCTTTTTTTGTGCATGTTTTGGTGATCGATCACATATCAGCCACTCATTTTTGGTTTTGTTTTTTTTTTTTTAACCATGTATTTTAAAGAAGCTCTTTGGAGCGCAGTGGCATCGCAATAAAGACATGAATTGCTGTGCGTGTCTGGACAGCAGTGATGGGGGACAGCCTGCTGGTTTAAAGACAGTGGTGGATTATAATTCTGATTTAATGTGTCATTTAATAAATACAATGGGACTGCAGAAAAAATATTGTCGAAAAAATGCATTTTATATATATACACGTGTGTGTGTGTATTTATATATATATATATATATATATATATATATATATATATATATATAAAAAAATGCATCTGTTTCTAAACTGGAAGTTAACTGCCCCCTGGGGAGAAGAAATTATGGGACGGAAAGGGGTGAGCTTTGTCCTTTAGAATTGAAAGGGTTTAGGCAATTTAAGTTTTAACTGATGCACAGATTACCTCAGACAGATTCATCTCCTGAAAATATTTTCTAACTTCCTATGTGTATAAGGCTAACCTGAACTAGAGAAATAATACTGGACTAAAATCCCTCCCCTGTTATTACTTTTCATGTTTTCAGTCGTGATGCACATCCTCATGTTCAGAGATGTCATCTTCTTGTTTCTCCAACACTTTTTTGGGGAGGAGAACTGCCAACCCAAATTGAGAAAGCTCTTGTGCTTAAGTCTCCATATTTAGGACAGCACTTAAGCAGGTGCTTAAAAGTTGTTGCTTAGGTTTTCCTGAACAGAAACAACTTTCAGAACAATAGGCCTGGAGGAGTGATGTAGTTTTACGTTAACAAAAAGATGTAAATGTGGTTTGTTGGTTGGTTGGTTTTTTTTTTTTTCCCCCCCCTGGAGAGCTGGGTTGTCTGGTCTCAAAAGCTTATGGTGGAGCGTGCCCAGAAGTGTAGCCACAAAGTGAGGTGTCAGATCTTGGAAAGACGAGCAAAAATGATCAAACTTTGAGGTTTAGCAGAACCAAAAAATGTAAATAGAGGAACAAGACTTATTTATATAAATAAAATGAAACAGCTCCTTTAGGATGTAGCTCTGCTCTGCATCTTATCTCCATATTGATGAGGGGAAAAGAGAACTCTCATACATATTTCTGCTGCAAACAGTTTCATCCCAGCTTAAAGGTAAAACAGAGACGAAGGTGGGAATGGATGGGGGGAAGAAGAATTGCCGGTGGTTTATCACCAGGCCAATATCAAAAGTGAAGGATTTGTGGGTTTATTTCTTTTGGAGGTGAGGGTGGGGGAAGAGCAACCTTATTTCATGGGAGAATCTGTAAATAAATGAAAAATAACACACCGATTTTGCACTTGTACATAAACTATACAGTAGCGTGCAGAACATTGAAAGATTTAAAGTGTATATAAACCAGAAAAATATTGAATGTATTTTTGATGCATTTTAAATGATGTATGAGTTTTGTCTTAATAACTTCTTCATATGATGAGTATTAGATAACTTTCCAGAGCTTTAAAGAAACATCAAATTATATTCGTGATATCTTGCAGTATAAAGCAGGGAGGCATAACTTGACTTTTATGTATTCAAATGCATTTCACTTAAATGTATAAGCGCAGTAAAATACGGCTCTTCCATTTGAAAGGGGGGAAAAAAAAACGCTTGAAGACAAGTAATAAATGTACTTAAAGTAGTCATTACTTGGAGGATTAAGTCAGCAGTTTAAGCCTCTACCATTAAGATTGTGCCAGTGATTTCCATTCAAAATCACTATTTTTCAAGCGTTTATAACTGGCTGAAATTCAGCATTCAAGGTCTCAACCCTCAGAACAATTCTATTCATTGAGAGTAGCCTTTAAAAAAAAAAATAAAAATCAGAAATGTTGTAGCCCTTTTATTCTAGAAAGCAACAGTGCCATTGGATCTCCAAATCACATACGTTTTTTTGGTGCACCGTTTTCCATTCTTTTTAGCCCAGGATTTTCTCTGGACTGTTGTAGCATGAGCGACAGGAGACCCTGCCACAGCATGGGTCAAGATGTTGGATACAAGAAGATTTATGGGACACAACTTTTGAGTTATTGCCACTCTCCCTGGGCTTAAAATGCGCTGTATCGAAATTGCCAAAATAAAGCTATACACGATGGGGTAATGCCTGTGATTAGCATAAAGTCATAGTGTATAACGTACCAAAATTTGATGGTATGGTACCATAAAAGCATGGCAGGCCCTGTTGGCAGATACACGCTTCTTAGGGGTAGTTTGTATACTAAATATTGCTCAGAAACATCATTTTCCCTGCAGTAAGTGTTTACCAAAATACATAGTCGCTGGGTTTATAGTATGGTTTTAAAATGGCAGCTCAGCTTGCTTGGCCCTAAATAAGCTGAAATGAGCTTTTGATGAAATACCCTCACTCAAGAGGCTGAAATAAAAATTGAGGCTTTCCCCATAACCCGCTGAAGGTCCAGTGCCGCAAAGATGAGGCTGATTCTCTGTCCTTAACTGCTCCCGATGTTAGCAGCTGCTTTTTCTTTTCCACGAGACCCCGAGTTAGGGTCGGAGCATCAGCTCCATCTCTGAACCCGCAAAACCCCTTTTCCCAGCAAACAGGGATTTGCCGGCACTGAGCTTGCGAGAAAGCAAAGAACGGACCCTACGTGCCAGGAGCGACTTTTAAACTCATCCATCCAGCTCGCAGTAAGCTGCCGATGTCTCTTCTTTTCCCGTTTCCTTTTTCTCTTCATTTGGGAATACCACATGGGAAAGGGAGGGAGGGGGTTCGGGGTTTTCGGAGCCGCCGGAGCGAAGCTGCGAAAGCGGGTTGGGAGAGTCGTGCGTGTTTTAAATGGAAAAGTACCGCTGGCAGATGCGCGCCGGAGCGTTCAGGGATGCGGGAGCAAAGGGAAGGGAGGGATAGGTGTGCGTTTCTCATTTTCGGACGTGTTGTTGGCAATTTTAGTCAAATTCACGCTCTTTCTGTTGATAGCTGCTTAAATTAAATTAGTTTCTATTGCTAGGAATACTACAATAATGTGTATATGCTGGGTTTTTCTGCTTCTGCGTCAGGGCAGGTTTTGTTCAGTTTATTATTTCGTTCTAACACTACGCGTGGACTATTTTTGTGCGTCTTCCAGGTACTATAGTTCTTTACATATTTCCTCTACATTTATCATTGATTCCACAAACATCACCAGAAGAAAGAAGAAGAAAAAAAAAAAAAATTGTGGAGGAGTGTAACATATGTCAGTCCATTATTATTTTTTTTTTAAAAAAAGCAAAAAGAAAATAAAAATAAAGAGTTTTATATTACTCTGAAATTTGTGCACAATAAATGTTCTTTACACTAAGATCCTTGAATTAATTGTATTCTGGATTTTTTTCTTTGTTCTGTAATTATTTACGATTCTTATCTGTGTTCAGACTTGAGCTTAGTTTGTTAATATGTATAATTTAGCATTTATTGCATTCATATGTAAATATGAGCAAGTATTGTAAACTATTTCATTGCCGGGGGTTGTGGGTGTTATACATACACACATTTAGGACTGCAGTTTTTGGTATAATTTTTTGTATTGTAAAATAACAGCTAATTTAAAGCAGGAACGAGAAAATTATTGGGAGGTCTGTGCATTTTAAATACAAATGTGAAGTACATGTATATAAATAAAAGTAAATAATGCAAATCTTTCCTCTGAAATAAAAAGTAGATGATCTGGTTAAATTGGTTTTCCCCGGCTTTTTCTTCTTCTTTTTTTCCCCGCCTCTTTCTTAAAATGGGGGGGAGAAATAACTCAAGATGTGTTTGAAGACTCCTGCCTGGGGTGAGGGTGAGTTTCTACCACGACGGCGGTGGATCTCGAGGCGTTCGCGTGTCCGTGAGCGGGCTGTGCCCGTCCTGTGCCAGGTTCCGAATTCGGGAGGAGGAGAAAGAGGTCGTGTCCTCCACCGAAGGACGGGGGGTACCTGCTGTGTCCGCTCGCCGCCTTGAAATCCCCCAAACCCATCACCCTCGCCTGCGTCTTCCCTAAGGTGCCTCAGGGAAGCTCCGCTCCCTCCTCTTCTCCACGGCTGTCTCTGAAGGGTGGCGGAAGGGAAAAGCATCCTAAAAAAGGGTCAAAGTCCTCAGTGTAGAGAAAAAGGGTCTCGTCCTCTGTACAGGTCATCTGGGATGGTCAGGGCTGGAGAGGGAATTTATTTGCTCCAACCTCCTCGACGCTGGGGTCGTGAGTCCTTGCTGTCGTGATACGGCAGGTCTTTATTTTGTTCAGCGACTGTATTCCTGCCCCAAAGCTCAGAGCGTCTGCGTTCAGGGTTTAAATAAGCCCAAGAGAAGTAGAAAATCTCAGTCTCTTCCCTTTCTTACTGCTAATTTTTCCACTAAACCGCTCCTTCCTTTGAATCAGAGGAGAAAAATCTGACATCCCTGGAGACTGCATCATCCAAAGAGTTTTGCTAATAATTTTGCAACCTTATCAAATGTTGGTGCCAGCTGGTGTTTCAGATGCACGCAAAAGCTAGGAGAGCAAAGTCGGAGGTGACCTCTCCTCTCCCACCCCTTGGAAGCCCGCGTGCAGCGCACCCGGCATCCAAAAACAGATTCCTGCCGAGACGCAATCCGTTGTTCTCCATTTATTTTTATGTCGCTCTTCAGCTTTGAAATTAAGCACTGCTGAGATGAAGCAGAGTTGAACCTGGCATTTATGAGCCATGAAGGTTTCAGTCATCGCCGTCTCCCAAGACACTTGTGCTACTTCATCCCATGGCATTAAACTCGGATGCCAAAGCCCAATTCTCAGAAATTGCTGCCGAGCTGAGCGAGCGTGCCAGTCTGAAAGCACAGCGTGGTGTGTCCAGACTTGAAATGAAGTGGGCAGGGGGTAGCGGTTCGAAAGCTAGTTTAAGCTCATTTCGGACAGCGGGATAAAATGTAGAGGTTTGGGGCCATGTTTCATCCCTCCTCTGATTTTTCTTCTTCTGTAGCAAAGAAAAGAGGTTTGCAGGGAAGGAATGGAAGAGAGCGTGGAGGCTCTCCGAGGCTCTGCGTACGTCCAGGACAACGCTCTTCGCTGTCAACTATCATTAATGAACGCCGTTGGGTAAGGAGCCAGAGAGGTATTTGCCACGCAACTTTTCTTTTGACAAGGCTTAAGTATCAATCAGCTACAGAGAGAGGGGAGGCAATTTTAAGTCTTTTTACAGAGCATTCAATTTAACTCAACCACCCTACAGAAAGCCTGGACTGGAGGCTGGGAGATGGTTCTCCTTACCCAAGTGGGGCAACTTCTGGATGGGTTACACATCGCTGGTTGGTAGTAAAATCGTCTATTGGTCTGGTGAAAACACCAACATTTGCTTTTTTTCACCCTTAATGGGAAGAGAGGAGAAAAGAGAGCTGTGCAAATGAGCCAGAGCTCCACAGCTAACACCTAGCCTGCCATTTGGGCAAAAACAATTTGCAGAGGTTCTTGTGTTTCTTCTTGGGGTTTTTGGATTCTGAACTCATTAAGTAGCAACGAGGCAGGGGATGGAGTGACAAAATGAACACTCAGGAGACATTTGCAAAGGTATAAGCTAAAGTAGGTGGGGGGATATCTTTTAATAAGATGACTGATGGGACCTGCTGATGAGTTTACTGGCTGGCGGTGCTTCAGGCCCCAGGTATCACCATCAGTTAGAATTGGGCTGAGCTCCCAGCGTTCCCCATTGCAGGGGTGGCTGGGAACAGCAACACCTCCCCGAACCGCATCTGCAACACGGATAGCCCCAACGCCCTCGGTCACACGATTCTGGGACACCACTCATCGCTCTATGGCCAACACCGAGGTCAGGTCACGATGGCCTTGGAGGGCTGTTTTCTCCTCGGTGACTCCGGCGACTCAGGGACAAGCTCTGCACTAGGGACGTCTTAGGGCAAGTAAGATCTGCCCCCAAACAAAAGAGCAAGATCCGACACCGAGATTCACGACCAGACCCTTCCTTCCCCCTCTGCTTCTCTGTGTTCCTGGGTCCCCCCTCAGACCTTCCCGTGCATCTCCCAGAAGCCACATCTGCAGGGAACTAAGCCAAAAGACGCTGCCAAAAGTGCTTCTGGCCCCTCTGGCTCTAACGGAGAGGATAACGACCTGCTCCCCTGCTTTTATCGCCCTGCCGCTGGCGAGAAGCCCAGGGTGCAGCTCTGCGTGCACGCAGCCTGCAGGACCAGGGCTGTTTCTGATCTCGCCCCACCGGTGGTGACCAGCGATGCCACGGCAGGATGGGATTTAATCTCTCCTGGTCCTCCTGCTGAGCCCCGAATTTAGTTTGGAAGCAGAGTTTTAAGCGGGGAGGTCTGGATTGTGACAGCTGATCAAAAAGCATCGTTGTGATGGGGAATTAAAAGCAGAGCGTGGAGATAACTCTGGTGTCTACGTTTCTCCATCCGTCCCACCGGCAGCTCGCTGAGTGTTTTATCAGGTCTGCTTTCCAGTCTGCAGCCACAATGTGCCTCTGACAGTGTGACTGGCAGTATTTCCATTGACATGTTCCCTGGGATCCCTGCTCCCACCAGAAATAATTTCCACTTCTCCTTAGGAAAAAAAAAAAAAAAAAAGAAAAAGAAACGCTTTGAACATTTTTCATGTCAGAGCTAATTCTGCAGCGCTTCCCTTTGGCTAACATCCGTCGTTTCCACACTCGGCGTGGAAAGACAACATTTTAATAACCGAGGCGAGATGCATCCACCCCTATCAGCACATTAGCACCGTTTGCATGGAGATAACGGATGGTAAATTGTTGTTTCGGCTTTAAACGTTCCCTCGCAGCGGTTGTACATCAGCTGCAGGATTTTGCTTGTGCTGCGTCTGCAGTCGCAGCACGACGAGGATCCTTGGTCTCCATCGGATCCTGCCTGCGGGTCTCTCCTCCGAGCCTCCAGAGATGCCCGGGCTCTTCTCTGCCCTGGGGGCTCCAGAGGTTGTAGGACTTTTTCTCTGGGAATTGGGGAAAATCGCTTCACCTGCTCTTGCTTCAGCGTTTGTCCTTATCTGATGTCCCTGGTTGGAGGAGGGAGTGGGGCTCAGTTTTGTTGTGGGCTCAGCCAGTGCCCCCCTAAAACCATGCCCAGTCCCAGAGATGTGATAGAAGTGAGGGTCCACCAAAGCCCCCTCTAGCTATTAGTGGTGCTCCCGCTCCAAAATCTCTTCACCCTGAACTTAGGGTGATTTCCAGGCTTGCTTGAAGCAAGTTGCTATGACCCAGAGCAAGGGTGTCCTAACCAGTCCCACGTGTCACCCAGTATCAATCAAACCACCACGTGCTGTCCCATCTGGAGTCCTGTGGTCTCCTTCACAGGACACAGTTTAGCAGGCATGGTGGTGTTGGGTTGACGGTTGGACTCGATGATCTTAAAGGTCTTTTCCAACCTAAATGATTCCACGATTCTATGATTCAACACCACTGACACTGGCCCTGGTGGCTCTGGCGGTTGTCCCCCTGTCCCCAGACCAACCCCACCAGCTTTTCAGGTGTCGACCTTGGTCACGCGACCGCCTGCCAAGAAGCTGGGAAAATACGTCAAACCTGCAATGTTTTTACAGCACATTTCAGGTTCAACCGGCTGGAACTTTCGCAGGAAATTTTCTTCGGGTCGGCAAAACCCCAGCGGACGAAACGGCCCACGTGTTGTGGGGAAGGAAACGGCTTTGACGAGAGTCCCAAGTCTGGCCCAAACCCTCAGGCTTCGCTCCCCCTCTGCATCCTCAGCTGCTTCGTGCACACATGAAAACAAACATGATTTTCGGGAAGAAAAGGTGCTACGTTTCTGGGTTCCACCTTGAACTCCCTTTGTGTTTAGGAACCGACTTGAATTTCACTCGGTATTTTTGTATGAATTTAATATATATTTGTTTTCCAGAATTTTTTTTTTCCACCCAAAATTGGCAAGAAAACATTCAATTTGCTTCTAATCAATTTCCCTGTGATTTCTTTTTTTTTTTTTTTTTAAGTTGCCGAAAATAACTCACAGATGTTCGTGGCATGAACAGAAGTGTCCCCGGCTGGCATGAACCACCACCCTCCCTCCTCCTCCATCTCCCCTCCTCCTGTGCCCTGCGGGAGGGTGCAGCACCAGCCGCCCCTGGTTATTTCCACCCACCCGGGTTACGCGGTGGCATCGCAGCATTAGTGGCTCCACGTGCCACTAATTGCGGGTGCAATTATTCCCATCCTTGCTACATCTTGCAATGCCTCCCTCCTCCTGCGCTGGCACCAGCTTTGAGCTCGACCTTCCCCAAATTATTCCCAAAGCTTTGCGTGCGTCACCCCCGCGTGCAGCACAAGCAGCCCCAGGACTCGCCTGGGTCCGTGTCCCCTTCCCGGGTGGCACTGATGTCTTTCCATCTCAGCAGAGATGGTTTTTCACCTCCTGCCCCTTCTTGCTGGGAGGCAGCAGATCAGAGCTGGGTTTCCAGCCAAGCACGGGGCATCTGAGCCCCACCGCTCTGCCAACACCCCCCCCCCAAAACATCCCCCCCATTTCTTCCAGCTGCCCATATGGCACGGGACCGGTGAGCTGGACGTGCGGGCACAGACAACCCGGCATCGCAGACGGGAGCAAGGAGGGGTCAGGAAAATGCATGTGTGCTTTATTCATGGATATGTTTGAATATTGGCACGTACAGAAGAGATAAGCACAGGTTATACCCCAGTAGTACAGGCAGACGTCAACCCTCCTCCCCTACGTGCACGCACACACGCACGCAGCCTTTACCATCACCCTGCTACCTACAGGGTTATTGCTCCAGCACCGGCTCCCCGCCGCGGTGTCTCCCTCCCTGCTCACGTTCTTGCTTTGATGACGATGTGGTATTTGTACATGCACAATATTTCACGGGCTTTCGGGACTGCCAAACCACTGGGAACGGTGCTGAGCAGCCGAAAAAATAGAGTTCAGTGGCTACAGAAAGTTTGACTGGTTCTTTTTTTCTTTTTTTTTTTTTTTTTTTTTCCTTTTTTTTTTTTTTTCCCATGACTCTTCTTTGTGCTTATGAAAGTCCCCAGGTATGAAGTAATTCCAAATAAAATTGTCTCCCTTTCTCTCTCTTGGCTCGGTCAGTCCTTTGCCTTTACAAGCAGCTGCTATGACTTTGGTGGTTGGTCAAGAGGCTTAAAAATGAAGATCCGTGGTTCGCTTCGCAGAGTTCAACAGAAATGAAATTCCATTTAAAAAAATTACTGACTTCTCACAAGGGAAAAGAAATGGTCTGTGCACGCATGTGTTTGTGGGTGGGGAGGAACGTCATCGGGTTTTCTTCCTCCAAAAGAACTACTCAAAAGCCATCCTTTTTTTGCAAAGTTTGATTCATGAACAGGCTTGGAGGGAGAATTGACATATTAAATATTGGCAAAAAGGATTAAATGATCAGGAAAAAGTCATGCAGGTTTGGGGATATTTTTTTTTTCTTTTAATTCTGTGTAATATGACTGCCCATCCCAACGCCCTGGCTCTTTCCTGCTGGGCGAGAGGCTCCTTGCTCCGTGCCTTACTCACTTCATTCCGAAGCATCCCCAGACCGCGGGGAACCCCCAGGAGCGCAGACCTGGCGTGGGACAGTACCTGAAGGATGCTGTATCCAAACTCACGGCACGGGACAAAGGCTGGGGACAGGGAGTGCATCTTCAGACCTGCAACCTCAACTCCGCTGATGCTTTTGAGGTCCCTCAATCAAGGGCATGGGGAGGAAGCCCCTCTAGCAGACACCCATTTACACTAACTCACTGCAGTTTTCACAGGGATCCCGGCAGACCGCTGCCATGGTTTTTGAGCTTCTCACGCAATGCCTCTGTGATATGATCCATGGGAGCTGGCTGTCACCTCCCACAGCCTCCCTTTTGGCTGTTGGTCTGCCATCCTTCCAAAACTGAGGACTTGAGAAGACACCGCAATGGGAATTCAGGGTCTCGTTGACCTGTGATGCTTAGCGACAACTAACAACCTAAGCAAGATATAAATCCAGGGGAACATGATGATGTCTCTCTCTGAAATTGCTAAAAATCCTTTAAGATAAATCTGCCAGAAAGTGTAATCAGACCATTGGTCCTGCTGTGGGGCATGGTAATGGACTAGGTAACCTCTGGAGGTCTCCTCCATCCCCTCTAGTCTATGAGTAGGGTTCTCCACGTCTATTTTTCACAGCATACCAGTCCTAAGGGAGAGCTGAAGTGGGGTTGCCAGTCATCCTGACCACCTAGAAAAAGTCTAACTCTGCTGGCCGTCAATCAGGGAAGGAAACGGCAAAGTGGCATTTCAACGTCACCGCCGGTGAGTTATAAGAGACACAGGAGTGGAGCCACGAGAGACTGCAGGAGTGGGTACTCCTGGAAAGCAGCTGACACTCGCATGCCCATCCTACGCAGAGACTCAGCCTGTGCAAGATTAAAGGCTGGTGGAGACAGCCTTGCCGGGGCGGGATGTGTAGAAGAGGAGGGCATGACTACAGGACTCGAAAGGAAAGCGGCAGAAGAAGGCAATTCACAGCATGACCTCATGATGTTGAGGTAGTTCCTTGCCTTTGAAGGGCTGAGCGTCAGGGTTTAATCCCTTTTCTCACCTATGGCTCAGAGAAGACAAGTTTTGCAGAGTTGCAGCTAGTAGTTGTGTCACTTGGTGCACCGATGGCTCCACGGTCTCTCAGAGGACACCAGTGGCCTGGATGAAGGGGAGATGTTCACGGCAACTCAGTGCACGGCCATGGCACTTTGAAGGGAGGTAAGAGACTTTCCTGCCTGTCGCGCTACCTCCCTGCCTGCTTTTCTGATCTGGGTGAGCCTCTTGGCAGTGAAGACCTCACATGCAAGTTTTGGTTCAGGGTGTGACCTGGCACCCTGCACGCAAGACTTGGATCCTGACGTGTTCCTTTGCACGGCCCTGGATTAGGACAACCAGGTGCTACAGCCCTGAGGACCTCAAGGAGCAGAACTTTGGATAGGATGCAGCCAGGAGGATTTCTGTGCATGTTTCACACATCCACGGGTGTTCAACTGAAAACAAGAGTGGTTTCATATTGGACCAAACCCCAAGAAAGGTGCTGCAGTTTCTCAGCAAAATCTGGGGCAATAAACAATGGAAGGTGTTCTGCAGGGAGTGCGAATAAAAAGTGCTGGACTTTGCTGCGTCGGCTGCTGCTAAGCCTTTCTATGGTTCCAAACACTAAGGAACTAATGATACTGCTTGGTGGAGCACAAACCAAGGAATAAATGGGCTGTTGCAAATACTCAGAGAGAATCTGGAGCTATTCCTGTGCCTCCTGTGGCGGCCAGCCTGGGTAAGCATTTATCCTGGGAAACCTCACCCTTCCTTACCTTGACTTGATCTAGCGAGGAGTTCAGCCCCCCAGGAAGGCACTGCGAGTCCTCAGCTCACATCCTCGAGGGAAGACCCCCAAACGCTCAGGTAGCCCAAGGTCACGCATCTGCCTCCCTGTGCCCCGAGAGACCACAGAGACATTTGTCCTCACCCTCCAGCTGGGCTCTGGTTGCAGCTCAGCTGAATGGGTCACTTCACCAGCCTTTGCTTAAATGACCTCTCGGCTGAGTAAATAGGACTTGGCAGGAGGCAACGTCCTTCACGTGCTAACCTGGACACAAGTGATTGTCTCTGCCAGCTCTTCAAGGAGGGATACCGTAGCAATCCACTCTACGCGTGACATGATTCATGACTTGGCCTTTCCACAAATTGGCTGGATATTTCTGTCCCCAGGGTGGTATCTAGCAAACCTTTTCTATCCTATCTCTTCCTAGGAAAACTAATGAAATCGCCTGATTGAAGACCCTCTGCCTCTCTACGAGACCAGCAGATGCACAGGTGGCACGTGAGAATGGGTTGCGTTGGGCTCACGTCGAGTCCTGCCCATGGGCTCACACATTCATCCCTCATGGAGAAAGGTTAGCTTGGAGTGGGACGATATTGGCCTCTGGTCATTTGGATGTGACAAAAAAATACCTACCCCAAACATTTTACAGGACCAGTGAACAGAGATGCTAGGGTTGGGACACGAAGAAAGCCAGCTGTAAACAAAACGCAACACACGTGTTTCTTCCTGAACACCATCAATACGTGACATACGTTTCTCTAAAAAGGAGGGCCCAAGGGGTAGGTGACAGCTTGGAGATGCATGCTGTTTGCACGCTGGCCATGGTTTCAAGCGGGTGGATAATCCCCGCCAGCCAGTTCGTAGCGTGGTTACTTGGTCCACCCCAGAGGTGCTTCGGGATCCTCTCCGGTGAACTAAACCAACCACCTTCTCACCAGTGCTCTGGTTTCTTCAGTCTGAACCAGGTGGGCTGCCCTTCAGGTCCCGAGCAGCCCTGGAGACAGTCCGAACTCCACATCGCTTGACATGTCCTGTCAAGAGCCCCCCAACATGAGTCAGGGCTTCAGGAAACGTCCTGACAGCTCATCCATCAAAAGTCTTTCACCTCTTGGCTGGGGCAGGCAAAAGCATTTCCTTTGCAGCTCTCATTTCTTGGCTCAGCTCTCTCCTTCACCTTTTCCAAGGAAATTGTCCATGGCTCTGACCCCATCCGCAGAGAGCTGGAGAGACAACAACCAAGCTGTGGGGTGGAAAGGTGGCCAGGACCAAGAATGAGCTGGTTGTCGACAATGCTGATTGTATAAAATCAAATAAATTGGCGGACGGATGAGGAGGAGGAAGGCATGCCCACGTGTTCACCTCTCCTTCCCATCCCCTCCCTCCTTCCCCCCCTCCTTCCCCCCCCCCCCCCCAAAAAAGTTACTGGTCTGGTTGTTTTGTAAAGAAACCAACACAAAGAGAGTCTCTGCCTGGCGTGCGCCCACCCTGCTTCACATCACGAAGACGCTCAGCACGGCAAGAGCGGGGAGAAGCCACATCTGCAGCGGAGAGGCTGCCCAGCGGGAGGGAGCTGCTGGGCTGGAGGTCCCTGATGACAGACGAGTGGAGCCCCGCAGGAGCCTCTCCTCTCCAGCCACCTGCAAGAGAAAGGAGGTAGCATGGGGTGAACCACCAGGGTTGTTCCCCACCTTGGTCCCTCGGAGGATTTTAGGGCTTGGGGACTGCGCAGCCTTCCTACGCGTGCGTGGGTACAGAGGGAGCCAGGGTTAGTCTCAACAGCCCAGGTCTAGTCCGGAGGTCAGCTCAGCTTTGTTGGAGATGGTGGTGAAGGTGGGGGGTAGCACCGTGGCGTACAGCAGGGTCACCTCGTGGGCACAGCACTGGGCGTGCAGCCCACAGGTTTGGACACTGGTTGGAGGTGTCTTTGCGTGGGGGTGGGTGCCTGGATGTCCACTCTGGTCAATGGAGATCCATGCAGCTTATGGAGCCACTGCTGGCCAGCAGCTTGACCTGGTGGGGTCTTCAGGTGGAGATGTCCCCTGGGTGTTGGATACATCTCCATGGGGCTGGTAGATGTTTCGCCAAGAAGCAGCTGGGAGCCAGGTGGCTTACTCCAAAATACAGTGCATGTGTTTACGTGACTGACTCCCACCCTAGGTGCCTACCCCCTGCAGACAAACTGCACCCTTCTCCTTTTCCAGTGCATTGAAACTGTGGCCGAAACTTAGCTTTGCTAGAGACCTCTATTTGCGTTAGTTGATAACTGAGCTAATTTAGAGCCAAGGCTCTGCACTGCTATGAAGACTGGAAGCAGCTGGACTAATCAGTCCATCGTAGAATTCCTCGTCGGGTCTAGGGGCACCAACCTCTTTAAACATTGAACAGGATCTGGATTCGAAGTTGAGTCCGAAGTCAAGACCCAACTGCCTGGTTTCTCCTGCAGTGTCAGCAGGGACCGTGCTCCAGTAGCACTCACACCTCAGCAGGGGGATGTGCTGCTGTCACGTGGAGGTTGGCGACGTGGCAGGGCCACCCCTTACTGCAGTTGCTTTCTCCAGCTTCCCACGTGCTGGTGGCAGCCGCAGTTGGCTCTCTGGGCTGGACTGTAAGTGACGAGGGAGGTTCACAGCTTCTCCGTCACTTCCAGGATAAAAGTTCTCAGTGCAAGGTCTGGACCTCAGGCCACTACTTGGATTGCACTAAGGTCTGGGGAGCACCAGCTGGAAGCAAATCCTCCAAATCCCCTGGGTGCAAAGTTTATGCACTTTGGAAGATGGAAGTGTGTCCGTGCTGTGCCTGGCCACCAATGCCCTGAAAAGCGGTGAGGGAAGCTGAGGCAACATTTCTGTACCTCCCACCTGCTGCTCTGTGAAAACAGAGTGGAGGGCGGTGAATCGGGTGTTTTCCCAGCAAAAGAAACAGAGAAGAGGTATAAAAAAAGCCCACGTGTGGAAGTTCTCTGAAGGTATCAGCTAGCCCAGTGCAAAGCCCACGCTCAGTCCTTGGAGTCTAGTTAACTGACAGCTTCTGTTACCTGAATGTTCAGCAAATCAAGGTCACTGTCAATTATTCAATAGTAAAATAATTCAATCTGAAAACTACTCTGGTGGGTGGCAAACCAAGGTCATTGGTTTTTATTTAAAAATAAAATATTTAATGCCTACTACTGCCATCATCAGTAAATTAGTCTGTTATTTGTTTTAAAATAACTTCAATTTAATATTATTTTGATACTAACAATTTGCTGATGACTAGAACCTTTCATCTGAAATTTTCCAATTTTTAGCAACCCTTAGTCAGTTAAGCCTCTACGTTATGACCTCCAGGATCCTCATCTAACAAGGGAGGAACGTGTGTCCCAGGCAGCCGAAACGCTCATCTGAAGCCGTGCGGCTGCCTTGCGGGAGGGTAAGGAGCCAAACCAGTGGTCCTGGCTGCCCTTCTACACTCCTGAAAAGCCCACGGATTTCCCAGTACTTCTAAAAAAACCCATATCCCTCTGTAGCACCCATGAAAGAAAAGAGAAGGTGACCAACAGGCAGGAGCTCAGAGTCAGGGATAGGAGAATGTGGCCCTGTGCTTGACGTTGGGGAAGAATATGTCGGGGCACGACAAAGAGGGTGAATCGGGAGCTCCAAGAGGTGGAGGAGAGGTTGGATGTCTGCACGTAGCTGAACTGACACAGGTGGAAGAGGGAGCTGAGGTGAGGAGGGCTGGAGGGCACGGAGGAGGTATAGACACGGCCAAGCATCTCTTAGGGCCAGGTCAGCCCTCTCCTACCTTGGTGGGCTGGAGGTGCTCGAAGATGTTCTCTCTGAGGGTTGCCACGGCTCTGTTGGCATTTCGCTCCTGCTTGTACATCTGTGTGGTGGGGGGGATGGATGGGGCCACAGCCGCATTCAGGTAGGTCCCATTGCCAAAGGCCAGAATGGCATTTTCTTTGTGTGGGACAGAGATGAAGAAAAGTGTCGTCAGGGCAACGTTTCCAAGGGAAAGCACACGCACCCCTTCTCCTGCCTCCTTTGAAGGCATCACCCAAATGCAAGCCCGAGGGTCTTCAGAGCTCCTTTGCTGAAAGCACAGGGAGCTGGACACCTACAGACTCTTGAGGACCAGGGCATCTTCATACCCTCATTCCCAAGAAGCCTCACCAGCTTGCGGGGGAGAAGCAATGTGCCGGGCGATACTTACGGAGACAGATATTGTCGGTGAAGAGGTGCAGAAAGCTCTCACACTCTTCCTGCCTGTTGCCGCTGGCATTGCACGTGCACCAGGGAGCTATGCTGGAAGTTGAGTTGTCAATGTAGTTGGGTGTGATGGGGCTGCCTGCCGGGAAGGATGGAGAAGTGTTATCGCAAGGCTGGTACGTCAAGAAGGGACAATGATTTCCCTCCTTGCTGCTCTCTTGGGTTGCTCTGCTTACAGCCTCAGCTGAACCCCGCTGTGACGGCAGCATGAGAAAAATCTTCAAGTGCTGGTGTCACGGGTGTGTTTTGCTGCCGGGGAGGAGAAGAGGGGCAGTCGTAGCCCTTTTGTTCACCCCGCCACCAGCAAAGCCTTCAGTCAATTAAAACGTGCTGTCAGTCCAAGGAATGGGTAGCTCCCGGGAAATCAGATTCCCTAATAACATTCAAAAGCAGTATGTGAATGTGCGTAAAGGTTTCCGCGCTGTCGTTGAAAAAGCCAAACTCAATCTCCAGAATGGTCAGAGACCAAAGGAAGGATTAAACCAGAATGAAATCTTGACCCCAAAAGCTGTCAATCTATTCCATCCGTCAGGATAGACTAAGTTCAATGGCCATTGGCTCTTCTCTGTGAACTCTGTATGTGCTTGTGCTAACTGCTGCCAGCTGGGTCTCTGCAGCATCTGAAAACCCAATTTGACGTCCTCTGAAATCAGCAAGATGGCAGTGGAAAGTCGATTTCCAGTGGCATCACTGGTGATGGCATCAGGGAACCCCTGACAGAGCAGATGCCCTGGGACAGCCCATCTATTTCCACCTGAGAGAGAAGCTGGGATCTTGCAGCAGCCCATGGTGCATGTTTCTTGTCCCTCCGCTGCAGCTATCCTAAAGTTATCCCATGCTCATGGCTTAGGCTCCTTTTCTAGTCACTGCCGAGAGAAAGCCCAGCATCTCCCTGAGATCCCAGTCCCAGCTCTCCACCTTACTGTCCTCATAGCTTTTAGCTGGCCAGTGTACGAGGAGATGTTTCCCACCCAGAGGAGATATTTCCCACCCAGAAAGTGGGAGAGAGACCAGCCGATGGATGCAGCCTCTTACCTATGATCCCTGTATACGCCAGCAGACAGGCAGCGTAGCTGTCCCTCTGGCAGCCGCTCGCAGCCTGCAGGGACGGCTGGCAATTAAACTGGAACTCTGCGTAGCGTGACCTGATGGAGAGAGAGCACAAAATGGGGCGTATTAGCACAGATATTCGGGGCAAAAAGGGACATAATAGCACACTGGTGGTGTTTACGGAAGGGAACACGTTTGCCAAATCCTTTGCTGCTGTAGGTGTTGCTAAATCAGTTTGAACGAATGTCATTTTATACTCTCCTGCTGCCCCCAACAAACCCAGAAGTGGGTTTTATCCCTTTGAGGTGAGACATGAATAGGTGCTCTGGTTAATGTTTTACAGCTTCCTCTGGGACTGCAAGAAAAGTGCGGTCTTGGAAGAAATGTTTGTTTTCTGATGTGTGAAGCTGGCTTTCGCAGGAAGAGCTGTTGCAGATAGCAAGGGAATTCATTCTGTATTGCCGTTATCTGACTCTTGGGTAATAACTTCCCCTAGACACCTAAGCCTTCATTTTGGGGCTGATTTGCTGGAGTAGGGAATCACTCTGGTCCAGTTCCTCTCTCTTCAAAGGTTATGCTCTAAATGTAGATGAGGTCAACTTCAGATTGAGGGAAATGCCCAAAGGCTCAGATATGAAATTCTCAAGCCATCACCAGGGCTGCTGCCACATCCTCTGCTGCAGGCACCCATTCTCAGGAGAAGGGTGGACTCCTGGAGCCTGTGGAGCAAGAGGTGTATGACATACAGCTCTGACCACAGACCGCTGTGCCTCGGTTTTCACACTGTCTCGGTCAAAGCACCAAACCACTTAGCACAAAGCAGCTTTGAGTCACGCACTGGGCTTGTTGGGACTGTTTGGGCCATGCAGGGAAGTTGGGGCAGCATTCAGACGGATTGGCAGATTTCTCCTGGCATGGGGCTCCCCTGCTAGCTTGGTCAGATAAACACTGTAAATCATGCTGCCAACCAGATATTTGCCACCTAATTCTTTAGGGATGAGTCCGTTTTTGGCACATAGGCATCTAGTGGTGTTTGGACATTGTAGGATATCTAAGAGGTCCACGTGGGGCTTTCAGGTAGGACATAGGACCTGCTGGACATTCAGATCCATCTAAACAGGCATCCCATGAGCAGGTAAGAAGGCATCTCACATGACATTTGAGCTGCTTAGGAAACCGAAGCAAGCACTAGCACTGCCGACACTTGAAGACAGGGCCCTTTAGGTGACATCCTGCAGCGTCTGAACTGTGAACTGCGTACCTCAAATGTTTACTCTGCCTGGGCAATCTCAGAAAAACTGAGCATGTTACTCCTCCCAGACAGCCTCTCTCTTCCAGACATTTTGTCGGTGCTCCTGGTCAGTGTCAGCACTCCGACTTGCGCTTTCCTGCCCACTTCTCTCCTCCTCCCCAGTCTTCTCCTTTTTTTCCTCTTCTTCGTTCCCATGTTTGCCCCGTATCAACCCCTTTCTCCCATGCAAAGCACAGGCAAACTCTTCTTCCCCAATTTTTTGTGGCATTATTTAGGGGAGGGAGGTACTGATTGCAGGTTTTGCATTATTCATGTTCGTAGAGCCCACCCCTGCGAGCTGGGAAATTCAAGGGGTTACAGCTGTGGAGAAGCTGCAAGAGGACTAAGCAGCGCAGGCAGGGTTAGCCCTGGAGTATTTTACTCTATTTCTTTAAAGTGCCATGATTTGTTCTCGGCTCTGCTTATGGTTTCTGCACTGCTAGCTTTGACCGGGTCACACGTCAGCCCCTTGCTCCCGCCATGTCTCTAGAGGATGTTTTATATTATATATTCAGAGACCAAGGAACCAGATAATTAACAGCTGTGCTGCTTGCAGGAAACGGTTTCCAGTCTCCTGGGAAGCAACACTCTCCCCTTTGAACCTCTTCTTCCCTGCTGGGCCCGCTTGTCTTGTTAGGGAGAGGGCAGTACCCCTCCATTTCAGATTCCCTGGGTAGCTGGGAGAAATCTGAGCAAGAGCTGGTGTGGCTCAAGGGCTTTGCATCTTTCAGAGTCAGCTTCAGATGTATAGCTCTGTTGTTCTCCTTCATCCACGTTTCTGGGGTGCGGAGGGGTGAGGGTATTAGTACCAGCCCATCCTTCCAGGAGGATGCTGCTGCTCTCACCTCCCTTTGTGAAAAGACATAATTTTTCTATTGTCATTTAAAGATGATGTGCTGATAGGGGGTGGCCGCTGGAAGTTCAGCTCAGGAAGTCCCAAAACCCACAATAATTAGAGACTGGGACAATATTGGGAGATGTGTCCTACACTTGCTCTTGTGCTCTTCTCCAGGTGTCTCCTCGTGGCCACAGCTGCACATAGGACACCGGGCTGCGACCGCCACGTTTGGTGCAGTACGGTTGCTCTTATGGTCTTACATCTCTTACTGACAGATGGGCTCCACGCCTGAGAGCTGTATGTGGATTAACCTTCTGGAATATGAAAGACTTTTTGAGAAATAGAGGGGTGAAAATAGTACAGCTGAGGGAAAAACACTTCAGGGGTATGCCTGTGAGTGTGCACATTGGGATGGGTCTGTGCGTGCATGGGGCTTAAATGGAAGCCGAGGAGAAAACCACCCTGGCCACTTACTATGTGGTAGACTGGAGTGACAGCTGTGACTCTGAGACTCCTATTGCAATCGCTAGAACATCCAGCCTTGCAGCAGAAGGGTATATTTTTTATACATATGATTAATTTTGCTAATAAAATAAGCAAGCCATGGGTTTAAGGTATCTACAAGTGCCTGTGACTGTTAGGATAGCTTGGGTGCTCCTGTAGGATGCTTGGGCTAGGGGAGATAGACAGTGAAGAGACAGATTGGTGAAAGTGGCTGCAAGCACCCCACCCCACATCCCCGCTTAGCTTGCACCTTCCTGGAACTATTTCCATAGCGGGTCTGCCTTTAGGACCAAAGCCAAAAACCCATAGAAAAGGTCTAAAAAAACTCCAGCACAAACTTCTCACATCTTCTGTCTGTTAACACCTGCTGTCTAGAGTATGAGCCAAGGACACGGGTCATGGGAAGGAGCCGCTCAGGCAATGGCCTATGTCGGTGGGTTGTGGTGGGACAGGTGCCTCCGGACAGGATCCTTCAGGTGGGTGCATTGGCTCTGGTCACTGGGCTGTCACCGGTGGATGAACCCCTGGCTTGTCCAAGGGACAGCTTTCTATGTCGGCCACCCCGGTGTGAGAACGTTACCTGCAGACGTAGTTTTCCCGGCAGGAGTCCAGAGGCGCCAGGCAGTTGGGCTTCTCCTTGGACTCGTAGGAGCAGGCAGGAACGATGGTCTGCCGCCGGCGTTCGGCACAGGCTGTGTCGTCGCAGGGGCAGAAGAGGAGCTCGTGGGTGTACTCGGGTGGCACGCGGTCGAAGAACTTGCGCAGAGCCTTGTGGCACTTGGAGCGGTTGCAGGTGTCGGCCCGGGCCAGACGTCGGATGCAGAAGGAGACGTACTCCGTCCGCAGCCGCTGGCACATCTCGTCCACGTTGCAGGCTTTGGCAGCGTCCAGACACCGGTTCACTTGGGTCACCTCGTTCTCAGACCCTGTGGGGTGGTGGGAGATGGTGATGGGGCTTTGCATTGACCTCCCTGCCAGCAGCACCACCCTATGCTGAGACCTTCATCCCCATCCTGCTCCCATCCATGGCCACCTCGGGGACACCACCGCCCGCTCCGAGAAGGCAGTGGCCAGGGTGAAGTTCACATTTGCTCTCTGTGTCCTGGCAGGACCAAATCCCCTTTCCCTACTTACCTTTCCCAAGAGGTGTCACGGCCACACAACAAATTTCACACCCCATAGCCTGGTCCACCAAGATCTTACACTTAATAAAATGAAGCTTTCTTCTACCCTGGGCATCTCATATCACTTTACCAATGTGAATGAACCAACTTGAGGCCTGGGAAGACAGCAGTCATTAGAAAGTGCCTCTATTTATGGCCATGACTGAACCCACCAGAGTGATGGGATCTCTTCTAATGGACCTTCTTTTTCCAAAAAGTGTTCAAGATCAAGCACTGAGTCAGTGGCAAAGCTGGGTCTCCTGATACATGGGTGGTCTGCGCTAATCCTTGCTCCCCAGGCCCTCTACCCTGTGCAATGAGTTTCCTCAGGCCTCCGGCAAGTCAAGCCTGGCTTTGGCAGCAGCAGCGTTATGTTCATCCCAGGACCTGCTCAGCTAAGTGAGAGCTGTCTGGGTCTTAAAGCCCCAAAACAGTGCTCTGGCTTCCCCCATCCAGACCAGTCCTGCCCAGTATGCCCACGTCCTAAGCAGCGACAGTCCCTTCACGGGACGGGGTTCAGAGCTGTCGTCCAACCTGATGCCCCTGGGACCTTGATGCTGCCTGCAGGTGAGCACACGCGGGTCTCTTCCCACAGCCTTTGCAAGGTCACCCCTTTGCTGGCTTCAGCGAAATCGCTCTGCATTTCCACCTTCTTAAAAGAAAGTCCCAGATGAGCAGTCTGGGTAGGAGAGCAAGGGTGTGCGGTGGGGATGCAGGGAAGGTGGAGGAAAACTTGCGGCGGGGGGAACAATCAGGAAAATAAAGCAAAAACTGTGGTGACGGATGAGAAATACACTGTCTTCGGTAGGCAAATACGGGGTGTCACGGGTTTATGTGCCAACGACCTCCTCTGCAAATGTGGGGAAAGGTGTTTGTATAACACTGGTTTTAGGGCTCCTTCAGATGGATGGGGCTCTGTTTTATAGGGCAGGGAAATGCTACAGAATCCCTGGTAGGAGCCGGTCGAGACATTAGGCTCTGTCTGATCGGACAGATAAGATGAGGGTCCTCGAAGCGTGAGAGAGAAAATGAATTTGAAGCCGTTTTTCACCTCTCTGAATTAAGCCCATGACCTGAAGCACACTAGAAGGACTTCGTCCCCAGCAGAGAAGGATTTTTTTCACAGAGGAAAAATCCCCAGAATGATAAATTTCCAATGCAGAGTCGAGCCCTATCTTTGGCCGGGAGTTAAAACCAGCCAGTCACTGCTGACAAGTGTTAAAACATTGACAGCCTCTCTGAGCAATTCAGAACTGGCTGTCCTCCTTCATTTTCACTGACATTATCAGATGCTCCTTCTCCGAGTATTTATTTTTCCCTTCCTGTTGTCCCCGCTGCTTACAGTGAGCTGGAAGTCAAATTGCAAGTTTTGCACTTATTTTATGATGGGTGAAACTTTGGCTTGGTGTGTTCCCACCACGTAGGTATTTTCCTTTAAAAATGCCCAGAGATAATATTGTTAGAGCATCGGTTTACACTGGGGAGCTGTCAGCAAACATGAAGGAAACAGTTACTTGGAAGGGTTTCATTACCCATTCAGCTAATGAATCACAGGGAACACGCTAGCTTTTCTCCTCTTCCCACGCAACAACAGAAGATGTGCTTTTTTAAATCACCGCTACAATTAGAGCGGAGGGATATAATTCTGTTTGTACAGTTTTAATAGTGGCCATATATTGCTTACATAAAATTGGGTTAAAAATACCTGTTGCTCTGACTTGGCACATGGTCATGGGGATGTCTTATGTTTCAACAAGTTCTTGGGAATTTTTTTTTTTAGCAGATTTGAAAGAAGGTCCTTTGGCAGTGCTGACCGTATGATCCTGGGCACTGTATAGGCACAGGGTGGCAGGTCCTAAGTTATGTTATAGAAGGTGTTGATGAGTATAAATAGGGAAAAAAAGGTTAAACCAAGAAACTTCATGTCCCTAGATGGATGCTGAGTCCTTTGGTACATATCCCTGCTGCTCTGGGCCCATTCGCTTTGCTGCCCAGCCGGTTTCAGTCTGCTTTAAAAACCTGACAACGCGTTAACCATGCATAAAAATCCCCATCCTCCCCATCCCTAGATTTTGCCGTGCTCTGAAGAGCCCTGTAGGACTTTCAGCAAAAGGGGAAAAACTCCAGTAAAGAAGGCCATGACCCGGCAAACAGCTTTGTGCATGCTTCACTTTCCATGCTCAAATCAGTCAAGTGGAGTCAATAAGAAGATGTGAGGTGTGAGGTCAGGGAGCAACCCCCTTCCTCTCGATGCTCAGATTGTCGAGGGCTGATGGGTTAATTTGCTCCTGGACATTTTCATCTAAGAAGTGCCTCGCCATCGCAGGGACTGCCAACATCCATTGGCTGCAGGGACATGCTGCTCCTTACTTGCTTGGGTGCACTCCAGCTGTGGATGCCACCCCAGAGTCAGGTGCATATTTGGGAAGAAGAGCTGCAACAGGATTGCTGTTTTGGCACATCTGCCAGAGACACACGAGGAGTACATTACCTGCTCCCAGACAGGTAGTTTGGTAACAATAATCAGCGTCGGTAAAGCTTCCCCATGGCTGTGGTGCATAAGCAGCGTCAAACGCTGGTTGTGGTGGCAGCTGTGGCATTGGTGATGGATGGCTTAATAGCTACCGCACTGACCTTTTAACTGCTGAGCCCGGGGTTCATGCCCTCAAGAGGGTTAAAAGGTGTCGGGCAGCTCTGCTTACATTATTAAGTGGCTTACATGATGCGGAGCAGAACACGGGTCTGAGTCCTGAGGTTGCCCTCAGGGCACGGGGTTAAAGGCTGTGGCTGGGATCAACCGGTACGTTGGGTTATTGACCTTTTTGCCTGCAGAGTTTGACCCTGTGACTGATGTGGAAGTACGTTCTCATACCTAACGATACCCAGGCAGCCCCTGCTCGGCAGGGTGTCTGCACGGCACAGGTCATCCACCTGCTACGGAGAATCAGCCCACCTGTGATGGCTCATTGGAAGAGGCTTTCCTGCTACGTCCCTCAGTCCCAGCCCTTCACAGTATGGACATGAAAAAGCCAAAGACTGAAAATCACAAGTGCTTCTTCCTAGGACATGTTCTTCTACCAACAGTATAGCCCAGGAATCACAAGCAGCTCCTTGCAAAAATGATTGCAAGATCTCATCAATGCTTTGTGAAAAGACCACAAAGGACTGCCTTGTCCATAGCGCTCGATCCCACAGCCAGTTCCCCCCTGTTTGAACCAGTCTCTGTAAGAGCATTTTCCCACCCACCTACCTGCGGTAATGGATGCCAGCCGGACGTAATCAAAGCCTCTGATGAACGGCTCGTAAGGGGAACTCTCCAGTACATTCATGCCTGGGTTGAAAAGAGAAGTTAGTGAGCAGAGAGCTGAGGCTCCTGAGGGATGTCCAAGATGTCCGAGGTTCAACAGATGCAGTGCAGGTTTGCTTGGTGGGTCCAAGGGGACGCGTGCTCTAAAGGCCATAAGTAAATGGATACTCAGAGTCACAGGAACTGATGTATGGCCATATCCTTAGAGAAGGGAATAGAATGTAACTGGCTTTTTAAAATATATCACAGTTTTGGAGTAGGACAGCCTCTCAGGGAAATGTTGAGTTGAAACCCTCTATAGGTCAAAACTTGGGCCCCTTGACAGGGATTGCCACTGATGACACCAGGCATGATGTAGCACAGGCTCTTGCTCGTGGGCAGAGTTCAAACCACCAGCTCCCTACATACATGGAGTTTCCATCACCATTCTTGCTATTTTCTATATGTCCCTCCCTGGTTCAATGGTCCTCACCTGTTTCTAGGACACAGCCAGGGCTCTGCACCGGGCTCTGTGTGTAGCAACGCACACGCCTTAATATTTATTAACAGCTCTCCCCTTCTCCTTGCCAACAGCCCTTTCTTACTCGGCGTAGAGCTAATGACCCACAGCTCCCGCAGAAACTTCCCCTCTTCATTTTTAAGTTGCTGGGAAGCTAATTTTATTCAATTGGTGCTTCCCTTTCACGCGCTCAATGGTCTGTAATGCCCCGTCATCCTGACGGATACCACAGAATATTATTGAAGCAAACAGCTCAGTATCATTTTTTTTTTTTATTAGACATTTAGATGGATATGGACAGCAGCAGCAGATGTACTGGCTGGGATAAAAGGACTATCAAACCTCATGCTCCGGGCATATGCTGATCACCAGCTGCGGTCAGGAAGAAATGGCTCCCAGGGTACACAGCCCTGTGCAATTACCACAGGTGCATTACAAGGCAGCTTTACACCTTCATTGAAATATCTTGCATCGTTACTGACTGGAGAGGGGCCCATTTGTATGTTCCAGCATAGCAGTTTTATGTCCTGATGATATAGCACCTTATCAGAGAATTGTTATCAGGTTGTCATCATGTTATTGTGTCTCCAAATGGGAAGGTGGCTAAACACAGGCGCGCTCAAGAGAAGCTGAGTAAATAGTATGCTTTGTAAATTCCCTGAGCACACGCTTCCACAATTGATTTTATAAGAGGGCTTCTAGGAAGCTTTTTACAGCCTCCTGGGTATGTACGACTGAGAGACAAAGCTCTACACGGAGCATGTGGATTGGCTTCCTTTCTCAGTCAATTAAACATGTTTAAGGACTCTGAAACATGTGACTGTTATGAAATATATTTCCCCAGGGAAATTAAGGCAAGGAAATCAAAGGTTTGGCAGTGTGAATCTGCATTGCAAGTGAACTCAGTGCTTGAAAAAATGTGGGGCTCAGAACGTGACAGCAGAGGAGAAGTAGGGCAGAGTCTTGGCAGTCTCCGACAACAGCCCTCTCACAGTCATGCCCAAGATAGAGTTCCCAAACCGCTGGACAGGGAGCCTATCCATCCCGGCCATCCAGCACCCATCTCCTGCTCTGCATCTGGAGACCCACGCCTGGCCCCTGCCTGCTCCCAGCACTCCCTGCCATCCCCTCACTGCTCTTCCAGCCGTGGTGGAGGAGCTGGAAGTCCTCCTGACGCCACTGTCCTGCACAGCCACGTCGCAGATGAACTGCGTCCAAAGCTTCACGCCACGAAGGTCCGCGGGGAAGGAGCTGCAATGCAGCCTGTTAAGATGAGCGGAGAGGTTGGGTTGCTACCTCTTCCCCAGGCTTCACTTCAATGCAAACAAATTCACCTGGCACGTAATTATGGCAAAGATTGGATCCTGGAAGGTGCTGAGGTCTCCTATTTCCCCAGTTGGCTCACACCACCACGCTCTGCACCCTCCAAGCTGAGGCACCTGAAAGCTTTCTGGGAACTTGATCAAGCAGTTCCCATTCTGGCAAGCCTGTGCATTATAGTCTCCATCCTCTTTGTTTTGCTTGGCCTTTTGGCCTGTGTTATCACCCCTGCACCTTTCCTTTCAGCTTTCAGCCAGCAGTGTTTTATTAATCTATTTTGCAGCCCATGGCTGGAAGGTTCTGTTTTATTCCCCTTTTTAATTTTCATGGTGCATAAAATACTCACCAGCCTGACAAGGAAGAGTTATGGCCACTGAGGTGCACTTTTATGATGACTCCTAAAAAACGTCAAAATCCAAACTTACTAAATACTGGTTCTGGGAACACTTTAAATTCCAACTTGATGTCACCAGCCCCAAATCTTCACTAACCCAAAGACACTGGTACATTTGAGAGCCTCCAAGAGAGTGATTTTTCTTAAGTTCATGCTGTTTTTTCCCCAACGTCCATGCTTTGTATAGTGTTTCTGTAAAATCCATGGCTTTCATGGTCTTGGCTAACATACTTAGATGCAAAACATACCATGCATTTCCCCGGCAAAAGGTCTCAAGGGAACATCACAAGAAAGAGGCCACGTTAAAAAAAAAGGAAGGAGGTGTCTTAGGCTTTCAGGATTGCTTTCCCCAAAATGTCATTACTGTGGGGGTCAGTAGGTCTTGAGAGGGAATGGGATACTACAGGGGTGACCTTTTTTTGCAGCCACTTTGGTGCTGGGGAGCTCTGTAGAAAGCCCCAGCAGTAATTCCCTTTTAGGAAGATCATCAGAAATGAGTACTCTGTTCAACTGACCTTCCATCAACGTGTGGTGGATGCTCCAGTAGACACTCAAGCAGTGCTTCTCCTTTTTCATGCCTCTCTTGCACTTGCAGCCGTATAGCTGGCTGGAGAGCAGCGCCGTCACGGTGCTCCGGCACTGGTTCTTGGCATCGGGGCCCAGCTTGTTGGCTCCATTGCCTGCGATGCATTGCCGGAGGGTCCTGAATTTGGCGCTGCAGATGGGGTCATTGGTACAGGACTCACCGGCTTGGAGGCAGTCCCTGCTAGAGCTGACAGCTTCCGCCATACCTTCTGCAAGAAAACCAGAGAAGTGGTGTGAGGGTGATGGAGCAACCCCAGGTGGGAAATGAATTTTGTCTCCCATGAGCTGGACCAGGCTGGGATGTCCATCTTCACGTGCAGAGATGGAAATCTCTCTTATCACCACCCACTCGACAAGGAACGACCCTGCTTCTGAAGTCTTAAGTGGGCAGATCCCTCCCCAACAGGTCAACTGAAGGGTTCAAATCCCCAGGCTTGCCACTACTACTCATGGATTGCCCCCATGATGGGGAACATTGGCTGCTCGAGTGTGCTGCAGCATTGCTCAGCAGTGTCGCAGAGGAGCAGGAATGGGTGAAAGGAAGTTGAAGGGATGTTAAAGAGACAAGACACAACCTGAGATTCAACACCTCAACCCAACACTCTCTCTCCCATGTTTCTGGGCCACCAGCAGCAGTGAGATGCATGTGGCGTCAAGCTGAGGAGCCAGAAGGAGAGGTCACCTCTTTCCTGGAGACCGGGTTCTTCCTGACTTCAGAGAGTGACCCTGGATGGGGTCAGCCTGGAAGAAGGATTATATGTGGCAGAAACTTGACCAGTTCCTGGTGCTTGCTCTTTCCAGCTTGGAGCACAAAAAGCTCTCCAAGCCCTTTGCTCCCCCAGTTCTTTATCTTATTTCTCCCATCTGATGTTAAGAGCAGACCAATGCTATGGAGACCCCCAGATTTTCTTCCTTGCACACAATTTAACTCTGTGTACACCTCCCTGAAGCTATGAATGGCTCTGTGTGGGGTGTTTTGAGACATGGAGTCAGCCCACATGTGTCCCAGGAGCTGGCCCTTGTTCACTGCCACCACCTCCCCAGGACTCCCATCGTTTTGCCTTGGCTTTTTCCAAGCTTCTGTAAATTCTCCTCAATTACTTGTAAAAATACCAGAAGTGCTCCGTTCCCCACGCTGAAAGAATAGAGGATAGCATGGGAGGAAGATATTATTGCTACGTGTACACCAATAAATTACACATGGTCAGGGGGGCTCTGTGGTGCTGTGCCCCCGTGACCTGGAGCAGACCGTTTCCATGCTATTAAATGCTCTTCCTTTCTAAAACAGGCTGGCCACATCCAGAGTGACTGCTGGGGATGTGCTCAAGCCAAGGGTCACGGCTGCATCGCCGCACCCCGACGATGGCAGGGCCGGAGGCTCAGCCAGGCATGGTGACACCCAGGTGATGGAGAGGAGACCGGGGTCAGGACAAGGCGAATCGCACTCTTTGCAGTTGGTGTGATGCTCTGGAGCATGTTGACATAGGTCAGGCATGGCTGCAGCATGGCTTGGGGGAGTGATGAAGAGGGAAACCTGGTTTATGGAAGGGAAGAATCAGCCCCTGTGCCTATAACGTAATTTCGGATCTTGCTGTACTACAAAAACAGAAACTGCTGTCATGACCTTGAAGGAGGACTTCTCAAATACTTCCCAAATGAGCTCCTTGTCCCTCGCATAACTTGTCTTCCCTTTGGATAGGAACCAGAAGGGTAAAGACACCTTACCCTTCACAGGATAGATAAGGTGGGGGCACCTTCTGGTTTCTGAGCCCCTCCAGGGTCTGTTTCTGGTGAGACCCAACTCGGACAATATTAGAAAATCCTCTCTCCTGTGAAAAATGTGGGGCCCCGATTTCCATCTCTGAGGGCTTCATGAGTTCTCCCCTCTCTCCAGGAGTCTATTGATCTCTCCAAAAAGTCCCTTTTTCCTCCTTCCACCTGTTACCTCTCCTGTCCTGAATTTCTGCATCTGCCTCTGCTGCCTTCCCAGTTCAGTGCTCGAGCCCAGTATATTCATTTCTCTTCCCTCAGCAGTCACAGCATGTTTGCTAAGAAGAAGCTGCTTCTGTTGCTCTTGATTAGAGTAGAAGGTAGCAGCTGGAGTTCAGATATTTCAATTATGTTTATTACAAACTTTGGGTGAACCCACCAGGAGGTTTCCTCCTGAAATATCCCAATGGCATCTCAAATGCAAAACCTTTCATCAAACTCCAGACTATTTTGAAGTGCCTCGTGGCCAACGTCAAGCTTTCAGTCATTTCAAATCTCACAACACCTCAAATTTGAGTTCTCCTACCCCTGATTCATTCACAGACCTGGTTTATTTAGCACTCAAGGCTTGTTTGGATCTGCCAAATGTGGAGAGAGAAATTATTTCCAACACGCAGGAAACTCTGCCTTGGGCTGTCATATCTTGAAGAACTCCGAACACAAGGAACCAGTTTCCTTGAAATATCATTTGGTCTGCAATTTCACTGCGATCCATAAAATGAGCCAGAGCTGCTCATAGTCCTTGCTTTCAGACACCACCGAATTTTTCCATGCACATATCTGAGCAGAATCCGTAGGGGAAAAAAAAAGTGCTTGACTTATTTTGCCCTGGCTGTCTCCAAAGGATCTCCTCTGGTCGAGGATAAAGCATGGCAGGTTTTATTCTAGAAGAGATGACTTTGTCAGTGTCATGTCAGCTGCTAGAAAAGTAGGTTAAAATAGAAATTATGACTCTCCTTCCCCCTCTCTGCTACATGAATTGCAGGAGATACTCCCCAGGATGGTTATAAACACAGCCAGCCTGTAAAAGCTGTAAAACACTTTGGGATCCCACTTTAAATAAATCAAGCAGATTGACCATTTGAGAAATTTTCCTGCAAAATTTTAAGTAAATATATCCTCAAGCTGAGACTTGCTTCATAGAACAAAGGCCAGGGGTGAATATTTACAGCCCAAGCCCAAAGCATAAAACATCCTCATTCAGACTTTATGACAGAGGTGCTTGAAGCAACTTGAAGTGGAGCGTCACGAATGACCTGTTCCATAATCATGTCCCTTAAAAACCAAATCATTCAGGGGCTTTTATTGTTAGCATTGTCTTTGCAACTGAGACAACATAACACCACGTTTTTCCTCCTCACACTACCCCTGAGAGAGTAATTTTATGCAACATTAAGAGAGCGGCTCTTAGGGAAAAAAAAAATAAATCTCTGTGACTTATAAAATAGATGGTGCTTCCTAGTAGGCAGGGACAAAAGCAAAATCAGGTCTTCTCTCCCAAAGATGGAGTGCCCTTTCTGGTTTTGCCTTCAAAAATAGCATCTTGCGGACTCTCCGCCACAGGATTTTCCTCCATCTCTGCCCCTGGCTGACCAGGGGGCTCGGGATATGCACCGGGTTGTGCACGGCTTGGGATTTCCATGCCTCTGCTTTTCTAATAGCAGACCTTCCAGCTCCCTCTGCTCTCTTTAAAAGGCCATTTGTCTGGATTTTTATTCCTCGCTTGCTGCTAATTTCATGCTGTTTACGGTGGGCAGATGGAGTAATGAGTTTATTTTCACATCCTGTTTGTAGCTATGCTCCACATCTGTTTCTGCTCTTGCTTACCTCAGTGACACTTGCATAAAGTTACTCCTAACGTGCAGGAAAAATCTGGCTCTTCCCATTGCTCTAACAGACCCTCGGATCTTCTTATACAGGTATCTCAAAGCGCGTTTGGTTGAACAACGAGGTCTGGCTCTCCTCCAGGGAGACCGTTTTCTTCACCAAGGACATGCAGCTGTGCCTGGGGTACAGAAGTGTGGAGATGACCCCATGGGCTCTGGAAACGGTGAACAAAATGCCTGGGGAGGACCAAGACGGGGCCCTGCCACTCGGCCTTCCTGATCCAACCAACCCTTGGGCTTCAGATGTTGTAGGAGGAACCACACCGTTTCTCATGGTGCTGCTCAACCTGGGGCTTTGGGATACATCCCCCTCCCCTCCAGTTTTTGTATGGATTAGGTGTGAATCCTTCTACCTCCCTGATTCACGCACGGTCCTAGGGAGTGATGAACACTGTTTTTATTGCCATGACAAGCTGTTGACTCCAGAATATTTGGTGTTTGCTTTTACAATAGAGAGGAGAATAACCACCCAAATTCTCCAACAAAGCAACAGGAGTGGTTTATTACCCCTTTAGGTTAGTTGGACATCTTTTACTTAATTCTTCCTAAACCAGGCCTGCCAAATCTTGCACAATGAGTACAAGTATGACGCAGAAGGCTCCTGCCTCTCACTCCCCTCGTGCTCAGGCTGGATCTCCTGTGTTCATGCATTCTCCATGCTGTGGGATCCCTTCTGCTCTGCCACCTCATGTGCCTGCTGCACTTCAGAGGTCTTCTGCTGACCAGACATATCACATGCAACACGTCATGGTGTGTGAGAGGCTGTCCCTCTACAAGCCTTGTTTTGCCTGCAAAGGTGGATGGCTCTCTTCATGCCAGAGTCAGTCTTCCACCCACGTGAATGGCTGGGAGAGGACATTGCAAAGGGTTCTTGCATCCTGTGCTAACGTGACAGACACCTACAGAACCAGGGTCTAAACCTGAGGTGGGGACCAGACCATGCCTCTGTGTTCAGCTGGGAGAAATGGCCATCACTGGGCAATCCTAATAGGCTGGGTCAAATTAGGTCGTCTGTAGGACAGATGTTGGTGCTTGCTAATGGGCAACTGCCTGATATCCAGAAACTTTCAACTTACCCAGAGCTGTCAGAAATAAGTTGTTACACACAGCTGTCCTGGAGTGAAAAACAATGGGAAAGAGAGTCTGGAAGAAATATTCCCAGTATTTCCCGAATATTCATAAACCAATAGTGATGCATGAATGGGGCCAGGTGGCTAATGCAGGCGGTCACTGCTAAACCTTGGTTAGACTATGTTTTCACACCATGATTTTACAGCCAAGTGCTCAGGATCACCTAAGGAACAAGCTCTTGTATAGAGCTCAAGCTTCATTTCCCATTTACTGTCGAAATAGCTGCAGAGTGTGCAGAGCTGCCCCAGTAAATACCTCCGCCATACCAATGGTCCTTCCCCCAAACCTGCTTGAGAACAGCCCTCCCAGATCCCACACACCTTGTCCAGAACTCAGAGCTGTCATCTGGATGTCGTGGTGCCCAGCAATCCTCTTCGGGATGCTGTTCTCCAGGCAAGGGAAAGTTTCCTTCCCTTCCGTCTGTCTTGCCCTGAGCTTGGTGCACGCTCAGTCCTCCAACACCATGAACACTTTGAGGGCTGGCTCACTGTTTGCTGGATTAGATCAGAGCAGCTCACGCGAGGAGGATGACACCATTCATTGCTATCATCAGCCCTCTGTGAACTTAGATGGTTTTACAAACATAACACACACATAATGAAATCCCACGGTGCAAACTGATCTTCTTTTGCTAGTGATTCTTCCCACTCAGCACTGAGGGGGGTGGGATTTGCTGAGAACAGCTCAGGAATGTTATGCCTGAGGGTGTCAAAGCAATACTGGAAAGTTCAGACCAACAACATGCTGCGTGTCTCGAGCAGGCATTAAAAATGTACTGCCTGACTCTTTGTACCTACAGCTCTGACCTTTCTTCCCTTACTTTCAGGTTATAAGCAATCTCTTGTCTGTATTTGCTCGGTGCCTTCAATCAGGACTTTACAGGCACTGGGGAAATACAAATAAATACAATAACATTCACTGTTTCCTTCTCCTCCAATATAATAATGTAGAAGATAATTTACTCATTATATGGAATCGAACCCCAAAGAAACCACATTCCTCTGATCTGTCTTTCTGCTTATCATAGACTAATACATGACACCTAAATACATTCAGAGAAGCCTGAAAACTTGAGATGTCCTGTAGGTCAAGACCCCTGTGGTGGCAGGAATTTTATTAAGCAAGCCGTTCCAGTTGTCCTTTGGCATGATGGACCTGTGTAAGTCAGATGATGAACAAACGTTTTTCGTGGGCTATTCTCTGCCCTGTGAGGACTTACAATGCAAAGTGAGAGTGAAATGTGATGGCCACAAGTGTTAAATGAAAGCCAAAGAGGGTTCAGTGAGTCGGATTTTAGACATCTGCTGAGACGAACTCAATAATCCCCTATTTGTCTTTGACAGCCCTTCTCATCTGTAGCTCTCTTAGCCATTTGCCAAGGAGGCAAGTGTCGCTCTGACTTTGATGAAGCCTGAAAAGATGAAGCCATTTATTTGTTCCCCACCAGATCAATGACTAGAACCTGGCTAGGGAAAAAAAAAAAAAAAAAATCACGGGCTGGGGCATTAGTTGTTGGATTATGTCTGCAAACTTTCAAGTTGGAAAAAAATCTGGAGCCTGCTGGGTGTCTGTGGTTTGGTGAAGTTACATCATGCCTCCATTACCCTTAAGGAGAAAAAAATTCTTCATTTATTCTTCATTTATTACCTCATGGTAACTTGGTGTGAAGTCTCCCTAGATATCACTACTCTCCTACACTAACACATCCTTTTTGACAAGGCTTTAGCCTTTGTTTTCTAAAAATGCCTCTGGAATGCCCCATCCTGCTGGACTGACTCAGCCAGACTAACCACCGAATCAGCTATAAAAAATATTCCTATGAAAGGAAGATGCAAATCAGACCGTCACACTCAGTGCATGACCTGGTTGCAAATAGTTGCGTACCTATTCCAAGTAAGATTAATCCATCTGAGTAGAAAGAAGGCTTAAAACTTTTGAGCGTCCATGAAGTCTCAGACTGGGTACCTGCTATTCTGAAGTGTGTACCCTGACACCCATATTGTACAACAGGATACAAGTTTTGCCAGTGAACACGATCCATGTCACATTTGTTGCTTGCTAAAATTGGGGGACACCATGATATTGATATATTGGGGGGCTTCAGTCCCTGATTTCTGGTGTAACAGAGGTGCTTCCCCCATTCCAAAGCTAACCAGTTATACCACCAACAGGAGACAGTGGTTACTGGGGCTTGTGATCACTAGGATCTTAACACTGGTGCCTAAAAATAAGCATCCCATCCTGTGGGATAACTGAGGGTCTCTGGATATCAGCTCCTTGTCTGTGAAGATAAGAGCACATCTAGCAGAGAGCTGTAAGGACAACTATTATTAAAGACTGTGAAGTCTCAAGGGCTAGAGGAGATCTCTAAATACTTAAAGCAGATACATATAAGACCACAAGTTCCACCTAAGTTCGACTTTAAAATGTCCTGGCCACATGGTAGAGACATAAAGATTCTCTGCTGAGGCACAGCAAAGCAAATTTAGACCCAAGACGGCTCCTTTTTAGGTCTAGCTCTGGCTGGGTCTGCTCAATCATACTACCTTGTCTTCTTTCCCCTTTCTGACCTCTCATGTTCCTCATCCAGAGACGTCCTTATGTGCTGGGCAGGGCTCTGACATACCCCCATTCACCCAAGAGATGATGGTGAGCAAGAGCTTTGATTGTGTGACTCCTTATGGCTTCACGACTGGTATTTGACCTTCGTATGCTGCAGAAAGTGCATCCCAAGGAAGGTGACTCAATAAGAATATCGAGGATTCTTGATATTCAGAATCATCTTTACTCTTTCGATTAGGCTGATCCCAAGAAGACATTGTGGGCATCCTGTCCCTAAGAGAGGAATCCATTATGCATTTTTTTGGAGTGGCATGGTACACTAAGGCAGCGTAACTGGCCATGGCTGCAAAGTGAGAAGCATACAGGTTGCCTGCATCTCTTGGAAAACCTCAGTCTGATCTCCCCAGAAAGCAGGGAAGAGAGAATGTATGCGTGCACGGGCATGTGCGAGTGTGTGTGTGTGTGTGTGTGTGTGGAGGGAGGGTTGTGGAAAATGCAGTGAGTATTGTTCATGCCTAGCATTTATTCAGTCAAAAACACAGCTGATGGGAACATATATGGACTTTACAGCCGAGGCACTAAGTGTATTGCTTTGAATGTGTATTTATTGCTGGCATTTTAAAGCAACTCTTACTGGCATATCAAAATACTTCGAATGAAAGCTGCCATTGAAAGAGGAGTCATTATCACTTCAATTGGTGCTGCATTCAGATGAACTGAGAGCAATCTAGAAAGGATAGCAATCGTCAGTAATGCTTCACACGCGGGTGACTGCCATTCACCCTGTCCAGCGCTGTGACATTTTCTTTTCCTCTTTGATATCCTTGAGAAGAGTGTGCGACATGTCAGAGCTCTCCATTGCAACGGTGAAAGAAACAGTCCTGATGAGGTCTTTTTCTAAGCAAGATCTGGCTATAGGAGCCCCAAATATAGAAGTCCATCCCCCACTGGAGAGGGGAAGGGTGTTTTTCAGTGTGTTGCCACCCTGAATTGTGGCAAAAAGGGGCAAGTTTAGATGGAAGCTGGAGACTTCAAAAAAATCATGGAGTCATAAAATCATAGAATGGTTTGGGTTGGAAGGGACCTTTAAGGGTCATCTAGTCCAACTCCCCTGCCATGAGCAGGGACATTTTCAACTCGATCAGGTTGTTCAGAGCCCCGTCCAACCTGGCCTTGGATGTTTCCAGGGATGGGGCATCGACCACCTCTCTGGGCAACCAATTACAATTGCAATGTGGATGACTTGCTTTGTGCCACCATCAAGAAGCCTATGACCTTGGTTTCAGCTGGGTTTGACACCCAGAAAGGAAATAAAATGTCCCAGTCCCAGAGACAGGTCTAAGGTACAGAACAAACAGAGCATTCTGCAAGCAGATGCAGGAAGCATGGGGCAAGGGTGGCACAATCCTATGTAGAGACATGCAAAGACAAATGGAGTTCTATATAGGGGGGAATTGGGAGAACTAAAGAATAATTTAATCAAAGCAGTAGTCATGACATCAGCAACATGCTAGCTGTTTACTATGGTTTCCCCTACTTGGATTACATGCTCAAGTTCATTATCAGTAATTGCCATGGGGCTGATTTTCCAGTCTTTAGAGGAAAGAAGGTGCTACGTGCTCCAACTATTAGTACAGGCATTTTTCTGGTGCTTCTAACGGCTACATTTACTCTGCTCAAGGCAGAGCAGTGATAAGTGTATATTCCTTAACTACAGTCACTGAGCTGTGAGATCCCCAAAAGAGCTTAGTACTGTGGTGTTTGGGGTTCCTCAAAAGTCCACACTTGTACCAAGATTTATATTTAAAAGAAATGTTTCACAGGACTATACTGAGATTGGAGATTGGAGAACATGCTGTTAAAATGGTCTCTATTTCCTAGATTAACCTGGGTGTAAGCCCTTTACATCTCCCCCTTTTGCAAATGGAAATTCTTTTCGCATTGCAGCTTATGCTCAACTGCCACTAAAACAGCATTCAGGGGTCATCAGCCACAGAGCCTGTAGTAACTGAGCTCCTCAGCTATCATTTGGTTTTGTACATGTATTTTTATCTACCTATCTATCTATCTGTGCCTCAAGATCAGCTCAGCGTCCCAGTCCAGATTTGAATAAGCAAGGCAGTCTAATTCTCAGCTTTCTGAGCAAAATTTCAGCTAGCAATGATCAGTGCCTTAAAGGCAGTCTTCTTAAGTCCAGCAGAGTGAGATACAGATCTTTTTCAGAGCCTGTAATGGTTTTATACATATATATAAATATATATATATCTAATTTTTTAACTCCCTTAACTCCACTTTGCTTCAAATCATTTGACTGAAGAATTCTGGCATTCACCAACTCTTCAAAATCCTGCAAAGTCCTGTCAATTAAGTATGGACTGATGTAAAACATGACCATTTCTGGAAGCTGCCAAATAAAGCTTTACTGTTTCCTATAAGATACCTTAATAGAAGAGTCTCTAATAATGCAGTCTCAGGGTACCCTGGATAATCCAACAGGTCCACCATATCTGATCCATCGTCATTGTTTTTTCTCTCTAAGGTAGAAATTATTTCATGCACATTTCATGCATATCCATTTAGCCATTTTCTTCATCTCTTTGTTCATTTGTGACCGCTGCAATACATTTTTCAAGATCTCACAGATTCTATAGAATACCTCAGGGCTGTATTATTTTTGGCAACTACTAATTTTTGCATCTGTACGCTATACTATCAATTACAGAAAGTTCTGATCTGAATTGATATGTAATTCCCAAGCCTTCTTTCAGTGACATTGTTAATAGCTTTCTGCAAGTCTTGTCGTTCACCATGGCCTCCAGAAGTTTATTCCCTACTGCATTTGAGATGAGAGAAATCTCTTCCAACAGATTTGCATGTGTTATGCCATTCTCCACACAGTCTTCAAGAACAGACTCTTTCAACACTCTCAGGACTGTGCCTGCTCTCAGCTCTTGTTTTGCTGGTTTGCACACTGCTCAAACTTCACGGATGCCGCTGAAAAATGAAAACTAAACACCTTCCTGCTTTCTGGTAGGTGAATGAGCTTTTTGCTTTGGGAACAATTAATTTGAGGTCCATTTTTTGTTGGGATCCATCTTCCCTACCTGAATATTTTTCTTTAACGTCTTCTGTAGGAAAGACATCCCTCTATACATTAAGATGCTGTTTCCAGAGTATTTCTGAAAACCAATGTCACCAGTCTGCAAAGTGCACAAGAGTTTTGTTACACTGTCCTGAATAATTTATAGAGGGATTTACTGGTCAGGTGGTTCATCTTTGGGTGACACAGCTTGCCAAAACTCAGGTGCTTGCTTTCTTCTCTCTTAGGCTTTCAAAACTCCCTGTCCAGGTTGGCAGTCCTGTTTCATTTTGAGCCCTTCTGCATAACATCCCAGAAAGAAGAATTGTCATCTCGTTTTATTCCAGGAACCAAACTCTGCAAATCTTTCTTATCTGTCAAAGCAGCATTTCTGTAATCACCTGGCTTTGGCCAGGGTCTGTGTCTATGTCGATTCTCTTATCCTTTCTCCAAAATATCTCACGTTTCTGATTTTAAATTAGATTTCTCTTGCCATGCCCCATTTCCTGACCCACTTCTGCAGCCTTTTGTTGTCTTGCCCTTTTGTTGTGTCCCCCTCTCAATCTTTCAGGATATCATCTATGTGTATTGCAATGCTCTTATTTCCTTCAAATAATTCTTGCACTTTCCTGTCGGAAGTCTCAGGAGCAAGTTAAAACCCAGAGGGAAATTTGTACAAGCAACATCTCCCATCAGGAGCATTGAAAATGCAGACTTTCAAAGTCTTCTCAGTCAGAGCAATCTGCAAGGACCCAAGAGGGGCAGCTAACAGCATAAAAGAAAACACATCTCCAGCCATTGTCTCGAAAACATCTCCCTTGGCAGGCAAAGGAAAATATTTTCTCTGAATATTCCTATTGAGTTCTTTGGGATCTAATCTCAGTCCAAGGGACTTGTCCTTTTTTTCCTGCTGTTCCCGGGGGCAGGCACATTGCAGTGGCTTCTATTTTTAAAAATTATTTTCAGTGTTAGTAGATAGTCTGAACCCTTCCCTTAATTTCTGCCTCATGAACAGAGGTGCTTTTCTGGAGGCTGGAGCACTTAGGATTTGACAGCACAGATTTCTGTGCCTTGTTCACCAATGCCATTAAAGACATCTTAACACTGTTTTATTTTTCTTTTTTCCTTTTTTTTTTTTTTTAACCAGATTCCTTCTTTTAATGACCTTACTTATAAGTCAGAACCTCACCTATCTCTTGACTGTGATCCACCCGCGCTGCTGATGAATTTTATTTTTCAGTTTGTTAAAGTTTTAGCTTAACTTAACCCTCCTTAATCCCAGCACTCGTCTTTCCTGGTCTACGCTTCTTTGCAGTGTATCGCTTTCCTGCTCCTGATACCATCCAGTGTTTCAGATTCTTTAAAGATGTAAACCTGAAAAAGGATTTACACTGGGGAAAAAATGAAAACAGTGAAAAAGCTTTCCATCTGCCTTGGTCTCAGTTCCTATGGGGGAGTTGTTACCCAAGCAGCAGTTGATGGAGCGAGGCTGAGGGAGGCAGAGGGATGTTAGTGCTGGTGATCCATTGACGGACAGGTGCATACTCGTACATCGGGAACAGAAATGGAGCTGGCACGCATGTCACGGGCTTCTCCTTCTCTGAGAAAATGAAGTGCAAGACCCTGAACTTCTGCTGTTGCCCAAGCCAGGACATGTGGTGGGTGATGAGATGGGCAGCAGTTCCAAGGAGATAAATCACTTTGAGGACCCTTTTTGGGCAAGACCTTCGGAATGACATCCAGGCTGCCTTCTGTCATGTCCCACCACATTCTCCACAGAGTAAGAGATTTTCCCTTCAAATATTATTTTAAAATGCAACACACACCCCCTTGCTACACAACTGCTTATACAGAAATATGTTTTCCCAGGGGTTGCTGGTACCTGTCAGAGAGTCTGTGTATATCAGCTACAAAATACAGTAGAAAAGCAACATCTTCATCTTCCCAATCCTCATCAAGAATGAGATCCCAAAGGAGTGGACAAAGACAAAGAAGTGCCCTTGTTAAAGAAGCAGAAGAAGGAACCAGATGAATTATAGACAAATTATGTGGATAAGACTGGCCAGGAATGTAAGGGGGTGACATGATATGATTTTACATTGCAAGCTATTTGGCACGAGTCCATACGATGCGCCATAAGAATGGCCTCTGAGCAATCATGGCAAACTGGGTGCTCATGAATACTGTGCTCCAAGAAGAGTAGCAATGGCACATTTTCAGACTAAGGAGGTCTCCAAGAGTCTGTCCTGAGTCTGGTACCATTCAATATTCTCATAATGACTCAGATGATGGAATAGAGAATAGATTTATGTAATTTGGGACTGACAGAAGACAAGGAGGGGGCCACAAGCAATGTGCAGGACAAGACTGGAATTCAAAATTATCCTGCCCTGTTGAAGGCAGTGTCTGAAATCAGGAGGATGACACCGAACAGAAGCAAAAGTGGTACTGGGCGACGCGAGTGTGAGAAGACACGAGGGAGAAGTAAACCTAGGAAATGGGTGGCTTGCCAGCAGTATGGGAGACATGACCGTGGGCTGGGAGGTGGTCACAGGCTGAACAAGAAAAAGCAACAGCATGCAAACCAGAAAACACGAGGTCTGGGACATGAGCGGTACATATTTATCACAGGAAGCAATTATCTTGCACTTCTCAGCTCCAGAGAGGCTTTAGCTGGAGTCTGGCTCCACCGTTTTGATGGGACAACACGTGCTAAGGAAGATGGCAAGATCGCAGAGGAATTTCATTAAAATTACATGGTTTTTCAGGGTGAGGAAAGGCTGGAAGAACTGTGTTTGTTTTGTTTAGGAAGAAGGCTGTGAAGAAACACAATCAGAGCACTCAAATAAGTAAACAAGACGGTTCAGAAGCGGACAGTGATGGATAGCCCTCCACTGCCATGGGATGTAAGATGAGAAGTAATTTTGAGTAAATGTGCAGCAAGGGAGATTTAGTTAGATATTAAGAAAAATGTTATACAGGAAGTTAAAAAGTGGAACAGATTATGGAGGGTCTGTTTAATCCCCAGCAGTGGAATCATTTACATAAGCATCTGTCAGAAGTGGGTCTCGCATCCTCCCTTCTCTGCTGGAGCAGCAGGCTGTGTACGTGTGGTCCCTTCCCGCTCTCCACCCCTGCGACACTGTCCGGTTGTGATTATTGAAGACCTTGTGGCTGGTGTGGACTCCTAAAGTGAGAACAACCGCCTCAAAATCAAAGAGACCACGCTGGAGTCAGACCCAAATGAAAGGTGAATAAAGTCTGTGTGAAGTCTGGCTCTTCCAGAACAAGGCATCTCCCTCTTCTCGCAGTTAAGCTAGTGTTGATCAGCAGTGACTTCACTGCAATATTCAAGATGAAGGTGTGTGGGAACATATTTAGCTAACGGTCACAAGAGCATTCCAGACGCCTTTAGAAGGCCTTGAACAGAATAAACAAGAAGACAAAAATAAGAAAGATACCAATTAGAAGAACACAGGTGCGCATTCCACGATAAAGGGAACTTGGCACAAAGAACCTCAATTCGGCAGTTTATCTTGACCAATTAGACTGAGACAAGTTTCACATGTTTTAGTTAGTATAACCAATTATGTCTTATGTTTATGCGCGTGTACAGTGTTGATATAACCAATCATTAAGTGTAACTACGTGCATGGACAGTGCATGAATAATGTGTGTAACCAATAGTAAAATAGCTGAACGCATGTACGGATGTAACCAATGTATAAAATGATGCCTGATGCTCTAGTAAAGGGTCTTCAACTATGATCATATTGATCTGTCGTTGAGTCCATGATTATGCTCCCGCAAAGGTGTGTAAGACCAAAGCTGAGAAGAAGGAAACCTGGTAAGACTGTTGTGAAAAAAAGAAGCAGCATTTCCTCCTCTGAGGATAATTACGTGGGCTGGCGGTTAGGGACTCTCTTGGGAAGCAAAAGAAATGGGTTTGGAAGCCCTCCCATCAGGGAAGAGCTGTAACCACCACACTAACCCACGAAAGACAAGCTGTTCGAGACTGAATGCAGGGTTGAGCATGGCGGTGGGATCTCTCAGGAAATGTAGCCATTTGAATTATCCTGGAAATGAAACACAGAGAAAGTAGGTGCCTACTGGCTCAGCACAGGGCTCTGCTGGGGATGGTGGACAGCCCAGCATTAGGCAGGTTGACCAAGCCCCAGAGAACATCCAGATCCCGGGAGAGGTGGCAGGATGTTTTCCCATTTGTACTTCACTTTCAGGTCCATGAGTGCCTCTGCCTTGCTCGGCAAGCAGATCTGGCCAACACCAAGTAGCTCTTCCCTGCTTCACCAGGCTCCATCACAGCTACTGAAGCTCTGTAGCTACCCTTCGGCTACCAAACTCTGACACTCTGCCACCAAAGCAGCAGAAAGGAGGCTTGTTTTTTCAAGAACATTTCAGCACCCGCAGGAGGTCTGTGTTCTCCTTTGCCGTCCTTGCCAGAGAGCTGGGGGAAATGCTGTTCAAGGGCAAGCTGAGCCCATTTGTTCACTCTGCACCCTCCTTTGTCTCAACACCATCTCTGCAGGCTTGATCGTAAGGCAGAGCACGTAGCATCCCCTTGCCCACTCCTGCCAATAACAAAATAAGTGCAATGCCTTCAAAGACAGAGGGCTCAGTACATGAAGTTCGGCAAGCTCTCTGAGGGAACCGTGATGCCCACTACATCAAACAGTCCTAAGAGCACGTCGGCATTGTTGGTTCAGCAGGGTCCAGGATTCATTTTCAGGTTACCATTCCCACTGTAGAGAAGCAAGGAGAAAATAACATTTTCTTTGTTTGATCTCTGGCACCTTCTGGATCAGGAAAGTCTACGGGTGTTGAGTTTGAACTACTGCCAGACTAACAATTGTTAGCAAAAATGGACAGCATTTGGATCATGTCTTCAGCGGTTTCAACACACTCTCATTTATCCTATATATCATTACATATAACTAAGCACTGAAAAACCTTCCAGCTCTGCCTGCAAAACACAAGAGCATCCAAGACAGGCTAAGACAACTGTGCAGACCTTGAGCATTCATTGGTAAGGAGAGAATCTCACCCATTTTTAAAGGGTCATTTATCAATGAACTCTCTTCTTAATGTACCTCTTTAAAACACTTAAATGACAGTGCATTCTGCACTGCACTGTTATGATAGAGAACCCAGCCATATGTCAAGCAGGAACTGTGACCCCTTTTTCTGTGATTAAGTTCATTTTTGTTCCATCCACTTTTTTTTGTACATGATTAACTGGTGAATAAAAAGGCTCTTTTTTATTTTTCTTTGCAAGGGCTGAAGCAGTTTTAATCATATATAATTCAACACTTGCTATGCGATTTGCATTCCCTGCTTTAAGATGAATTTGGCACTAAACAAGCTCTCAATTATACTCCCCCGCCTCTGTTTTCTCTGGAAGTCACAAAATTCATTCAAACAAAGGCTAAACCCCCCTGAAGTTTTATGAAGATGAATGATGATTAAAATCAAAGAACAGAGATCCTTCTCCTGACTTTACAAAACCACAGGGTTCCAATATATGTTCTCCAGTGGCACTTTTCCAGGCAACCTTGGGTTCAAAGACAAAATTGTGTACATGTCTGTACCAGCCCAGGTCATTGCATCTATCTATCATCCCTTCTTCTTATGCCAACCTTTTTTTGCTTCTGACATTAGGTATTAAATATGAAGGCTGGAGTCTGCAAGCCCAAAGCATAAGTGAGGATGAATAAGGCAGAAACTGAGAGTAGAGGAGGAAGCCAAGCTGGAAAAATCGGAGAAGCTTCTAGTTGAAGAAGAGAGGAAGAGAAAAGGCAGTGAGAAATGAGTACTGATGCAAGACAGCTGGAATTTAGGTATGTACCTATGTAAGAGTCGGTCAGAAAATCAGCATTGTCTCAACATTGTCATCAGGAACATGAACAGTACATTACCTGACAACGGCCTGTGTGGAGCGCAGCGGCCGATCCCAAGGACAGAACGTGCGGTACAAGGCTCCTGGAAGGTACCTGGCCAGAGCCGTTAGAGGTAACCGCATAGCTACTGTCAAAAAGGATGGATTGCAACTGTTGCCATAACATCGATGAAGAAATCATGAACTCTAGACGAACTTTGCTTCATTATAATACCAAAACACACCTCCTGGTCGAAGGCTACCCGCCTCCAAGACTTACCACGCCTCAGACACTGACCCTGCGCCTGCGTGATAGCCTTGCTCAAGAAGGGCGGAGATATGATAATTGTATTCTGAGAAGGGCGGAGACTCCTGAGGCAGAGGTGGAGCAAGGTGTGTTACTAAGCATAAAAGATGACTTCTGAACAATGGGAATTTGAAGCTTCCCCACCAAGGACCACGACGATCGACGACGCAGCATTAGCTGGACCCGGGACCGTTAGGACGTCTTGAGATCAGCGGTGGTAGCTATAACCTCTTTTCCTGCTCTTTCTAAACTTAACTTTACTTTTCTCCTTTCTCTCACCCATCTCTAACTATCGCGTGCCTCTTCACAGGCAATACAATAAAGTTTTACTGTGTGATTACTGCTATCCCCTTTGGTGTTGGTCACCTTAATTTTGCACTTTCGAGATCGTAGCAAACGAACCATCACGAGTCCACCGAGTGGACCGTGACAACCTATATATATGTATTTACATACATGTAAGTACGTATTTAAATGTGAGTGTGTATATAGGTAGATAATATATATTACAGCATCACTGCAGAGAGGTAGTCAACACAGCTGATTGATTGAGAGTTAGACAATCCACAGAGAAACCTAAATTAAGTGCTTGCAGTTGCTCTCTGGAAACACTTCCATGCCTTCAGCAACAACAGGAGAGACTAGGGAGCCTCACTTAGCTGTGATGACCCCCATAGCCAACGAGGCCGATGGGGAGAGACAGACAACAAACACGGGGTGGGAGGTCATGGAACGGAAAAGGCAGGCTGTGTTGGAAGAGCAAAAAGGCAAAGTCATGAGAACTTATACTGAAATAAACAAAACTCTACATTAATAGGACATTGAGGCTGTAAATGCAAGGATTCACACGTTGGGACATGCTATGAGTAATCCAGAAGGAGCTGAAATCCACCCTTCTCACCCCAAACCAGCATGATGGTATAGCCTATACCAATACAGTCACATAATAACTCCAATCTATGCATTAATACAACTTTACACACAGGTATGTTTCTTATTATGTATATCTACATTGCCCAGAACATCAGGGGCTGACTGCAAGTTAGACCCAGAGGTGCTATTTTAGTTATCAAACTCGGGTTAAAAATCTACCCTTGGAAGCAATGCAAGCCTCTTATTTGTACCTTGTGTAATATTTAGTGCTGCGCAGAGCAATAAGAAGCAGCATTGCAAGATCTAAGCAGCTTTGGCAAGTCTTTTCAAATACATCTCATAAAAGGGAGAGCGAAAGAGATATTTCATCCAGCTAACTGTTATTTATAAAAGGCATAAAACCAATGTGGAGGCCACAGAACAGGAAAACACAGTGGAAACAATATGAGAGAGAAAGAGAGAGAGAAAGAAGAAAAACTGACCATGTCTTGGTGTTGTTCCAAAACCAGGATGACAGACTGGTTTCCCCTAGAGATGCTGAGCTGAGGACTGGGCAGGAGGCAGGCAGAGGTGGGCAGCTAATTAACGATGAGGGCAGTGTGTTAAAAAAATAAAGTAGAAAATATAGAATAAAAAGCAAATATTTAATTATTTGTCATAGGAGGGCTGTACAGAGGAAGGAGGATGGGAATTGTCTTGCATTCATCTAGCTGATCCCATCTGAGCTAGGTATCTACGTTGCTACATCACTAGAGGATCCGATTGCCCACCTGCAGGTGCTTAGTGCCATTCGAGATGTTCTAGGGTATCTGAGACATGACCAGGACCGCAGATGTGACACAGTCCCATGGGAATTCTGCACATTTCTGGAGCAGCAACTGGAAACCAAGCAGAACATTAAGCAGGGCAACCAACTCAGCTGTAGGTAGACCCTTACATGAAATGAGAGGGATACAACCCTTGGAGTTTAATCCTGGTTACATAGGACCAAGATGTTTGCTGAAGGTGCACTGAAACAGAGAGATGATAGTGAAAATGTAAGTCCCAGGTATCAAATGTGGCCACAGCAGGGATCATTAACTTCATTGTCAAGGGAAGCAGCAAGCTGATTAAAGGGAAGACCTCCGGCTTGTGTCAGGGATTAAATAAAGCATCTGGAGCCAGCCAGCTAGAGTCAGAGCTTGCTTAAGGTGGGATGGGCTTTCACAGTGCAAGGCAGCAGCAAAGGGCCAGCAGTGTCATCTGCTATAAACACTGGGTCCCCTGGAAAGCAACACTTCTGAAACACCAAGGAAAGATACAGCACCCTAAAGTCACGATGTCTTCACCTGAGTTAGACCTGCATTTATGGCAATTATGTGTTCCTTCCATCCTAGAGATCCCAGGGGATGGGAGGAAATTAAATAATAATAAGTTATTAAGCAAGGTTTGAACCTTCACGCTGAACTTTCTCCTTATGCCCTCCCTATTTCTGTCCTGGAAATCTGTTTTTGCTCTCAGCTCAAATAACCGAAGAAGAATTGTGCTGTAAGAAATGATCTTGTAATCCAAGACAACTTGATCCATACAAAGGTCTACTAACTTGCTTGAAGGCTTCTCCTACCCTCGTAAAGCAAGACTCCACGCAGGAACAGGAGCAGAATCCTAATATTTAATTACTGACTGCAGTCCACTTGCAATTATTTATAATGCACTTTCAATGATTATTCATAGGTTTCATACTGGGGGGAGGGAGGAGGTCACCAGGTTGCAAACAAGCCTGAAATTCAGAATTGCTTGCTGAGGAGAGCTGGGGGAAGATGATTATGATGGATAATACAAGAGAAGAGCATAAGGGAAATTGATTATGAAGGGTTACCAGGAACATGTGGACTATTAAAAACTCTATTGCACATCACTGAATTTCAAACACTTAAATCGACAGGACCTTTGAAGGGAAATCACGTTTTCTATCATCTAATCAGTGTAGGTAACAGTGTGGTTGGTCTCTCTTCCCTGCTCTCTCTTGACTTCAGTTTCCCAGTTTAGAGAAGTTTAATGTTTAATCTGATATTAAGTGTCATGAAGTTTGAATATACCAGAGGCAGCTGAAAAAGCCAGAAGTAATAAAGTTCAGCTTTCCTCCTAACCATCTATATAAAGTCCAGCTAATCATAGCTCTCCTTGAACGGCATTTGTTATTTCAATAACTCTTTTTTCCCCCACACGGCACATTGAGGCTGCTCTCAGCCCTGTGCTGCTCTGCTGAAGACAACACAAAATTGTGCCAGCAACCGACTGTGAGGACCCCTTCCTCCATCACATGATGAAAAGTAATTCAGAGCTGTTTGGGACCTGGCCAGGGACAATACTACCAGTCAAGTCCAGTTCCCCTGCTGCCTTTCACCTTATAGAGTCATACTTCTGTTTGCAAGTGCTATTGCAGTCAGGGCCCAGCGTTCCTGGCTGTGTGCGGGGATAAACAATAAGGCAAAGGGCTGCGGCAGCTGCTTTTCATCTTCAAAGTGTTTTTTCAGCTGTGGATAAACTCGAGGTTCCCAGTGTCCAAGGAAGAACTATACTCCTACAGTATTTCCCCATGACACCCCACTCAATAGCAGAAAGGTCTCAATGAAGAAGAAGGTTGGGAATCACCAAAAGAGGTAGTGACCACAGTGCCCTTGGGAAAAGAAGATTGCTACACCCATTTGAAACCACAGAAACCACGAGGGAGAAATGACAGCCAGGAGGGAACGGGCATGAGCCTGCCTCCAGACCAGACCCACCCATAAAGAGTTGGCACAATCTCAGAGGAAGATCCTGCTGGAAATGCAGAAGATGGGCACTTTTAGGATGTCAGTGTGAGTGAAAGCTCCCTTGCTTGTGTGGTCTCATATTGAGTTGTTAGCAGCTGTTATGGAGTAAACGAGGTCAAAGAGAGGCAGCAAATTAGGGTAGGCATTATGATTGTAGGAATGAGGGGTCTGTGTCGGATGAACAGAGGGTGGATGTGGTCATTGATCGGAACAGAGCTCATATGCATAGTCTAGAAGTGGGTCAGTGTAAGGTTATTTGGAGCAAAAAACACCCATGGGTGGAAGAGGGGAAAGGTCTGAAGCACTTGGCTGCTCCCCTATCAGGATCGGCATTACAGCCAGGATGCGCGACCATCACCGTTCTGCTGTGGTCAGCAAGTAGTTGATTAAATCCCCCAGCGCTGCTGGCGTGAGCGAGGCAGGGGCCCTTCAGAAAGCAAAAGGACTATTTGATTTACAAGTTCAGAGGCCAGGAGGTCAGAGCTGACCTCCTCCCTCACACAGCCCAAAGGATTGCATCTACTTACAGTGCTAGCGGCCCCTGTAATTTGTCTTTGGCTCAAGTGTATTTTCCAGAGAAGAGCCCCCATCGATTAGAAGACCTCAAGAAAGAAATCTGTTATCATCCTGGGTAGTTTGTTCCAATGGTTAATCACCCTTCTTGCCAAAATGTGCTTCTATTGGCTCCTTGGATTGTATCTGGCCCAACTTCTTCCCCCACCTCTTGTTACTGCTTTCCCTGTGGGGTTGAAATTTTTTTTCCCCTCCTCTTGAAAACACTTTGATAACAGAATCACTGCACCACTCATCTCCCTTCTGCAACAACTTCATTCCTTAAAATCTCTGTCCCTGGAAGGTCTTCGCAGAATTACAAATTATTTCTGCAGTTCTTTAATCCACTGGTCCAATGGTTCAAAATCTGCCCTCCCAGGCATGGGGAGGGGGCCTGTCCCCACTTTTTTGGCATCCACCCCAGCTGTGCTGGTTTGCTCCAGTGTGGAGTTTTCATTTCTGTGTCCATGAAAGATTTGAGTCCTGCATACAACATCTTCTCAGCAAATCATCAGGACTGCCCGTCTGCCATAGCCCCTAACTCCTCTCTCCTCCAAAACATCATCATTCTGTGACAAGGGATTGTGTTTTTTCTCCCATCCCAGAAACCTGGACCATGCATTCAGATAAAGAAAAAGCTCATTGCATCTGCCTCACTTATGTACCAGTGATGAGGATTTGTGTCTTCAGTTACTCAATACCTCCGCACTACAGATTATTATCTTGTCCAAGAACAGTATCAATATTTTTAAACATGCAATTAAAGACCCTATCAGAATGGATATGCACCAGGGGAAAGGAATTAAATCGCACAGACAGCCTTGGATCTGTCATCGCCTGTCTTTTGACTGCTTGGCTTTTCTACCTTAACCTTCTCTAATAAGATCAGACCATTCTCCCTCTCCTCCCCCACAAGATATTAGCAGGTGTAATGTACCTGTGCTGACCTCCCACTGTCCTCAGTATCTCCAAAATAAACACTTCACAGCTTTGCAAATTACCTTAGAGAAGGGCACAGGCATCTCATCTCTAGGCATTGCTGAATGCCCTCACCCCCCGCCAAATCCTCTACATCTAAAGAGCACACGTGGGATCGGTAGTGAACACCATGTGGTATGCTTTATGCCTCATGAGAGGACACGTAGCCTGTTTCGGAGAGGTGGCACGTATGTCTAGTGGGATGGTGTGGTCTGCACACAACACATGAGGGCTCCTGGTCAACTTCCTAACAATGACACTGGAAGTCCCTCAACCTTTCCATGCCTTACTTTCCCCAGCTGGGAGGTGGGTTTGGAGATGTTGCCTTCTGCACACGGAGCTTTGAGACCCCAGGTTTACTGCCAGGTAAGTGACAGTCATGAGGTGTTTATTTCTAGTAGTTTTGGAGTGAACCTGGAGCACTCCAGAGCTAGGTCCAGGCACGGTACAGAGGTGTCTATGCGTGCCCGGCTTACCTGGCCAAGGTGATTTGCTCATATGGCCTGACTGTGCCCAGGAGCAGATCCCAAAGCGCAGTACCGTTGATGGCACAGAGGCCTCCATTGTTGGAGAAGGAGCCAGTTCAGAAGTGTCTGATTAAATAAGGATGAAGTTCCTAAATCCTTGAGAGGGTTTTGGTCATTTCAGCCTGGCTTTGACTCTGTTCTGGAGCTGGATCCACTTTCAAGGTGCCTTTGTGTCACTAGTGACCACAGCCATCCCCTCTGAAGCATTCACGTCATACTTTACCCAATCCTAGTTTTCTTGCAGCTCTTGTGGGGCACTTTTTAGGGGCAGACTTAATGGGAACAGATCTGAGGTGGGTTGGACTTCTCCCTGGCCTGTGAAGCTCACCTGAGTTCAGCAAGCATTGTGCCCTTAAGATTCCTGTATCTTCTGCAAGTCTAGGCTGATGGTTGGGGGCCAGGTATTGAACTAGATGATCCTCTTGCTAGTGATGCTGGTTGCAAACTCAGGTGTCTACTGGCTCTAAGTCATGAACCAGGCCCCATTCCTCTCCATCCACCCCACACTTCAGACAGTTCCTCTTAGGTTGCTTTTGTGAGCTCGGAATTTCGTACTACACTTGTTCTGCATATTCCCAGCTCGTTGCAATGCCATTCTCTACGGAGAAATCCCCAATTTCATGAAATTAGAAGCTGGCACAACTGAGTGAAGACACAGCTGACTCAGATGACTGTACTGAAGCTATGCTGATTTACACCAGCCTGGGGGAAAGCCACAATAATTTTCCTCTCCTTTGACTGAGTAGCCACGGTGACAAGAGACTGAATAGATGACAAAATAAAACAGATCATGAATCTAGAACATGCAGCTGGAATTTCCCCAGTGGACTCACAATGTGAAACATCCAAAAAAAGGCCTGTGAAATATGAATTAATGTAAGGACAAGGTTTTAATCACAGTTACACAACTTTAAAGCCACAGTAATTCCACGGAGCTCAGTCTGGTGACTCTGGGTTTTTGCTAATATCACAGATGGCTCTAGTGCACAAGGAACAGACCCTGGTCTTATTTTTGGTGGTGTTAATTCTGCAGTGAAGTCAGAGGTGTATAAAAGCATGAGATTAAAGGTAAGTCTCATGAACTGGATGATTTGCTGGTGTGACTGGTCATCTCTGCTTCCTCTTCTGGACACACAAACATCCATACAGGGGAAGCTCTCGCCCTGCGAGTGGTCAGGAAGGTTGTTGCAAAGTCTCTGCTCTGAATATTCAGTGATGTCCTCTTTGTGGTGCAAATCAGGAGTGAAGGATATGAAAATGAAAATCAGGACACTTGGTTTTCATTTGCTGCTTGCTTATGTAGGACTGTATCAAATGGAGCACCACGGACTGATCTCCTGCTGAGCACTGTAGGTATTTGGCTGCTCTGAGAGCAGAGCGAAGCCAGCCAAGCCACGTTCAGCAGCAGAAAATCATGTGATGAATGCATCTGTCACATCCCTTGCCTTGTGGCACAATTTCCAGAACCAGCACGCGTACCAGTTACATGGGACTCGCACGCTACAGGCCAGACTCTTCCCTGGTGTCACCACAATAAAGCCACCGGGTCGCATGTGGGATCATGAGTTTTGGCTGGGGAGTAGAGGAAGCAGCAGCTTGAGCTTGATCTGCCCTGCTTCTCTCTGGGTGATAATGTAGGGACATCTCATGTCCATGTTGCCTCTTGCACCAGGAGTGACTTTGTACCATGGTTGCTCACACCCATGACCAGTCCCAGCAGCCACCACTCAAGGCAGCCCCGGTAAAGACAGACTCATACACCTCTACACCGCTAACTCATACTTCATCCAGAGAGGAGAGGAAGAGTCACAGAAATGAGCAGTCCTGGCCTCAATGCTCCCCGGCTCCTTCCAGGCTGTACATCCAGGTTTCCTTCCTATGGAGACCAAAGCGAAGGTCAAAGTAGAGCCTGATGTGTGCTGAACCCTTGATGCAGTGTTGGACCAGGGCCAAGGCACAGCAATGGGCACAGGAATGAGAGATTTCTCCTGATCTTGTAGTCTGGGAGACACGCTCCTAAACTTGTAAAATACTTCTGGAAATGAGGTTCCCACATCGCATAAGTGCTTTTGAATACAGAGCTCATTATGTGAAAAGCACAGTGGTGCTCAGGTCCAGAAGAATGATAGATCAAGTGGGAAATCAATGTCACTTTTAGTAAATTAAGGAAAATACTGTATTGCCATTATATGTGCATGGCTGGGTAAAGGCACTGTCTCACGGCTATGGATGGAGAGGATAAGAGACCCCCTGTTAGCAGGAGAAAGCTGGTTGCTCATGCTATAGAGAGAGTGGTGAGTTTGGAGGCTTAGTCCCAAGTTTAGCTGCAGAGTCACTCTACAAAGCAGAATTGGTTAGAAACCTCATTTAAACCAAAAAGGAAGTGTTTTCCTCAAATTATATAACCAACCCTCTCCCAAATGAAACAACCTCTTCCCTACATTTTACTTTGGGCAAGGCCTCTTTTGAGGGGGAAAAGTTGTCCCAAATGGCATTTTTTAAAGAAAATCTATTATCATTAATAACAAGTTAATCCGCATATTGACAGCAGCTCTGACCACTGAATTCATTCCTAAACATGTATTGGGATAGTCAAAAAAAAGGCATCTTTCAATGGAAAAGGGAGGTTCTCTGGAGATAACAGGACTCATTCAGCTGGTGATTTAAGGAAAACTGGAGATAGTGGGACACCAAGAGAAACAGCCAGCTGTAGCATTCCTGGGGAGCGAGGGCTGCCCGTCACTTAAAAGGTGTCCCCTTTTCGTCAGCCCAGCCTCATTGCGCAAACTCAAACCCAAGGGCAGCACAGGGATTTTGGCAGAGGGAGTCCCTGAGCTCGAGGGATGCAGAAGCAGCAGTGGGACACGTATGACCCTCAGTCTCCACATCAGCCTTGCTGTGGCACGTGGGAAACTCAGTGGCTTTTGCTGCTTGTTTGCAACAAAGTTTTTTGTCCGGGTAATTTAAACTGGTTCCTTTTCCAGTTTGGGGGAGATGCCCCAAAATAATCTCTCCAAGCACTGTCTCCCAAACTGCTGTGGGATCAAGCATTTCTTTTTACCCACCCAAAGCCCTGGCCTTGCACAGAGCAAATGGAGATGCACGGACAAAAAAAAGATGATAGATACTTTTGCCTTTAAATTGAAAACCCAAATGTCCCCAAACTAAGAGAAACGTGGCCTCTGAACTGTGGCCACAGTAAGTCCTGCAATCTGGCTCACTTCTGCTCTGTTTTGCAGCTGGAGTTCATCTCCCAGCATGCACTACAGATGCAGCTCAGGATCCAAATCACCTCCTTTTCGGCCAAAAACATTTTCTCTTTTGCCAAAAATTCAGCTGGCTGCTGGGATTGTCTTTCTTGCCTCTGGTTTTATCAATATTTCCCACAGAGAAGAAACAAACTCCAAAGGTTTTGCAACCTGCTCTGCTCGGTTACAATAACCGCCTGCTCAGTGGGTTTTGTTTTAAGGCTGAGGCTGCCCTGTGGCCGGGGTCTGGACCGCCCTCACAGCAAGCTCTTGCCTCGTTTTTGAAGTGACTCATAAGCTGCCCGGGTGGTCTTTGGATGCAGCCTACAAAGGGCTTTTTTATCAGACCGACCACACAGGGCCACAGCCAAAGTGCTCTTTGGTCATGCATATGCAATAATGCAAATGCATTATACAGCACACGCAATACCCATCTGCAATACAACGTATGCAGTACAGCATATGCAACATAGCATATGCCATATAGCCCTTGGTGTGTTCAGTGGCTGCAGTGTCTGGTCACAAGCTCTAACCAGATGCCATTTATTTATCGAATCCCCGGTATGTTGGAAGGATATTTCTATCAATCCTTTCTTATGCAGGCAAACTTGGTTTTGTGGTCACCGAGATTCAGGTGGGGGGACTTTTGGGTTTTGCAAGGACAAGAGAAGGTTGAAAAATTTACTGGAGTCTGGACAGTTTTGAAACCTTGTACCTGGGTCAAAAACAAGGGGTTTGACTTACAGTTGCACTCATCCCTGACAGATGTGCACCCAACTTGCACTTTACACACCTTCATGATATCTATGGCTCCAGTGTTTCTCTTTCCCAGTGCTCAGAAAGTGCTTCCTAACTCCTGATCTTGCCTCATATTAAGCCCATGATTTCTTGCCCTTTATAAAAGGATGCAAGGGATGGATTATCTCCTCTGCTGCTCCAGGCTGTATCCCCCTGCACTTCTTCTTCAGACTAAATGAACCCCACTTCTCCAATATTTACACTCTGCCTTTGACAAGAGCTGGGGCCCAATGATAGGCAGGGATGTCCAAGCATACTGAAAACATGCATTTCTTCTTGCAGGCCCAGACATTTTCAATTATTACCCCATTTTACTGGTGCCACCTAAGACCCATTGCCAGTTACAAATCAGCGCCAGAGGAAGGAAAACCCAGGAGCTGTAACTTTGATTTTTGGTGGGTCTATCCAGTATAAGAAAAACAAAGCCAATGCAAGGCACGGCAAGGTTTAACAAGGCATCAGAATAGCTACAGCTTCTCACTTTTCACCATCATTTTAGCTAGCCCAGGGCAGATCTAGGGAAGAGTCCATATCTAGACAAACCATCCTACAATAGCTAGCAAAGAGTTGCTTGCCTTCAAAGGAAAATCCCCCTTTTCACAACAGATCCCCGGTTCTCCTCTGCTCCCCAGCTAACCTGCAAAAAGCCAAGTACAGAGAGGACACGTTACGTAGAGAATTCGGTAAGGCAGAGCTTGCTGAAAACAACTTTGTGCTCCCTTCCCCCTTTGGTCATGTACACTTAGTAAATGTGCTTTTAATCTCATTAATGTTGTTTGAAAGAAGCAGTAGTGGATGAATCATCTGATGCAAATGGAATAGTTTAGGGAATACATGCATTTTCATTAGCCTAACTTCTCCTCCAGCACTATGTATTAGCATGGAATTAACCCATTAATTCTATTGATTTCTATTAATATTGTGCATTCCATCAGTGCTCGAATCCCCATGGACTCCCAAGCCCTCTCCAACCATCTATAGGAACTGGCTTGTTTAATCAACATTGCAAAACTAATCGAGGCAACTGTTTGGGTCATGAAGTGAAGAAGAAAATTGTTTCTAATTGAGAGTACAGGAGGAATTTGGGGAGGCAGGATATAATTATTACTGCTGGAACAGGGCCAGGATGCCAGCAATCACACTCTACTGATCTCGCCAAAAGTGCCATGGGATTTGTTGTAAGCACAACCGACGGAGGCAAGAGCAGATGATTTCACCTGTTCTCCTGTCCCAAAATCCAGCCAACACCATACTGGTGGGAAACTTGTACCCTAAAATCCACCGGGATCTTATCAAATATCTCCTGTCTACCTGTCACAGGCATTCATCAACCTCTATCACAGCAGGGTACCTTTTTGTAACCCCATAGCTACCTTCACAACACACTCTTTGCCCTGTGCAGATCTGCTGTGCCATTTCTGGCCACACTTTTCCTATCACGGTGGCATTGATGGACGTTGTCTGGGATGGAGTCACCGAAGATAGTGGTCTCTCCTACACCGTGGTGAGAGGAGGTGGTCAAAGTGCCACGTCCCCATGTAGAACAAGGAAAACTACCCATATCTCTGCAATGCCAAACATCTCCCTGCGAGTTTAGTGCAGTTACACGAAGGGATGGCATCGCTCAGAGAAGTGCAGTAATCAAGGGATGGGGAGGATCTCTGGAGACTGTCAAAGTCAAAGCAGGGTCACAAAGATGGTCTTTCATGTTTCTAGCTCAAAGCCACTGGGTTTTCCCTACTGCTCAGGTAGCAGGATGGCTCTGCCTCTTGTAGCCTTTTGCTTGGAGGAGAGGATAAACAAGGCCTTTGATGTAAAAACCCAAACGAAAACAAACACGACAAAGTTGCTCTTTAAACTTAACTTGTTCACCAACATCTAGTTCTGGCTGTCTCCTCCCTGGGCAATAAGTGCAGCAAGCTCGCCCTCCCGTTGACTATGCATGCTGAGACCATATCCATGACATTTTTTACAGCACTCTTCCAGCAATATTTCGTCCTAAATTGCCTTTGCAAAAGGCTCTCTTTATTCCCCTCATCATAAGCCCTGCCTCATTTTCAGCAGCAAGCTGAATCCTATCTCTTGCATCCTGGCCTAATTATTAAACAACCCTGTCAAAGTATTCAGTCGTTTGCTGATATTTTACTCACAATTAGAAGTATGAATGTGCTCCATTAGGCTTCTAATATCCTTTATGCTCAGCCTGACATTTGGGGAGCTGTTTTATTACAGCTGACACTCCGGGAAATGGGGCTGCCATAGTTAGCATCAGTAATGGTGTTATTGACCCCAATTTTATGAATGCAGGAGGATGTCTGAATGTTACACACTCAGGTATCCAGAGGGTTCTCACCGTCTCACACCAATGTCTGCTCCGGGAGCTCACACCCCTACCTTTTTGTGAAAGTGTGGGGTTTTTTTCTCACTCCCCTAAAGCTCAGAGACATTTTTCTGATCAAATGTTTGGCAACCAGTTAACACAAAAAAAAGCCCATCAAAATAGTGAGGATTAAGGTCAAACTTCTCATTGAAAAGCCTGCTGGCATGTTGATAAGCATCAAACACAACTGGGAATCCTCAGGGTTGTTCCCACTTCTGAAATAGACTGGTGGCACCGTCCTGGGCAAGGTACTTCTCTGTTATTTCACTCTGGGTCTGACGGTGATGGCATGGCAATTTTTGTAGCATGGGAGGCTATGCAGTCCCCCTCCGTGTCACCACCTCTCACTAAAGCATAGGGAGAGATGGTCCCTTCAGTGAAGGTCTTCAGGACCAAGGCAGAAAGCCCTGATCCTAACAAAAAGGATAATTTGAAAGCTGAGATTAGGGCACGGGTATTCTGAGCCACAGCTCATGGTTGCAAACCACTTATACCTCATTCTTGCCTTAGAGATTTGGCTGACTCTACTGTTGTTTTTCTGGCAACTCATTAAATGGTTCTCAGTCAACAGTAGGTGATCATGGGACCTTTCTGGTGCCCATCATGGAACAATCCCAGAGCAATCCCAACCAGAATAAACCTGGGGAAAGAGAAGCAGAAGTGAGCTACTGTACCAACATCTGACTGCTGAGCATCAGCAAACCAGTCCTCCATCCCCACCTGCCCTGACTAACACTTGGGTCCTTCTCTCTGACCACCGACAGGCGTCTGGAGTAGCTCTTCGAAGAGGTTCTGGATGGGGCTACATGGGCATAACCCAAACCGCCACATTTCTGAGACTGCATCTGGGGTGAGTTACAAAAGGAGGGCCTGAACTTACCCCTGCTAGGTCTTTAAGCAGTGACTACAAGAGCAGGCTCAGTGGCAAATCCAGCTGGAATTTGCAAAAAACGTGCCTGACTGATGCTTTTCCCCTTTCTTCCTTAGCAGTCATGATGCACAGACTCTTATAATTTCATATAACAACAAAATTCTCCCCTTTTCTCTCCCCTCTTTTCCCAGCACCACATGAGCACCTCGGGACAAAAACTGGGCATTTTGGAACACAGGGAAACACCCAGTCCTCATCAAGCTGAGGCTATTGCTGAAATTTTGCTCCATTTCCATGCTAAAAAGTGGAATTCCTTGCGTCGAGGGTAATTATTGTACTCTAAAGCCTTTTTAAAATAATAAAAAGAAGGAGCCATTCATCCATCACTGTGGGGATTTTAATGCAAGGAGACAGGGCAGGCATGGACCTGACAGGGTGAGATGGCTTCCCCGGGGAACACAAAAAGTCAGTGGCAGAGATGGGACAGCCCAAACTCCCCTGAGCCCCAGACCAGTTCTGTGGCTTCAAGTTTTCACACACTCCTGAGCTGAGAAATTCAGCTGAGCCCTGGGCTTGGATCCAGTCTGCCTCTGCTTTGTGGCTGCTGCTCTGCCTTCAGATAAATACCTGTTGGGAGGAGTAAGGAAGACAGAGACAGACTCTTCCCAGTGGTGCCCAGTGAGAGGACTGGAGGCAATGGGCAGAAACTGAAACCAAGGAATTTCCACTAAACAGAGGAAAAACATTTTTTACTGTGAGGGTGACTGAAGACTGGAACAGGTTGCCCAGAGAGGCTGTAGAGTCTCCATCCTTGTAGATATTTAAAACTCAGTTGGACGCAGTCCTGGGCAATTGGCTCTAGCCACCCTGCTTGAGGATGGGGGTTGGACTAGATGATCTCCAGAGGTCCTTTCCAACCTCAATGATTCCATGCAATGCCATATCATTATCTGTAATGATAATGGATGATTTCCCAGAATGGGCTGGAAAATGCAGGCTCTGAGCAGAGGCTGAAAGGATGGAGATCGTGAAGGAGCTACACAGGTTCTCTTGCAACTCCAGGATATTTGGCACCCTGAAGGTGGCTGCCTGCAACTACTCCTGGCGTAACAGTGGTCTGCCTGTCAGAGGTGCCAAGCATTGTGTTCCTCCAAAATCAAGGCATCGAAGGGGGGAAGTCAGCACCTCTCCAAATCAGGCTGCTTATTTGGTGTCCAGGGATTCAATCTGGGCTGCTATGTCTGGAAAAGTTGGGCTTGCACTGCATTGCGTATCTCCAGCCTTCCTCCCAAACTGGCTAACCGGCCAAATGTCCTTGAGCATTTCATCCGTGGCAGAAGGTCCTTCCAGCCACCACCAGCCACAGGGACCAGGAGAGGGAAATGCCGGTGTCACAAGCAAGAAGGGACTTCTTTAGCCAGTTTGGGGTTGGAGCATGGAGCTCAGTGTCACAGAGCAGATCTGTAAGGCAGTAACATGTCGCTGGCAGCTGTTTCAGCTCCCATTATAACCAGTAGAGAGAGTGGGCAGGATCCACATGCCCATACAGAGGTGCTCCACGCCCTTTGGATGCCTTGGGATGCCACAAAGGGTGCAGGGGCTCTCTCCTTAGGAGCTCCTACCTCTTCCCAAGAAGAAAAAGAAGCTTTCAGACCAAATCACCATTCAAAAAAACACAGAAGTAGTTCTCTTTTTTTCCAGCTGGGTCTGCCTCTGGCTGACCACACTGATCCAGCCCCATAGCATCCCACGCTGACACTGAGTGAAGTTTAAACGTCTCTTCTGCTTGCCATAGCTTTCCCCCAACACACACACATACCCTTCTGCAACAACAAAGCTCCAGCTTCTGCTTCTGAAAATTAAATCTTATCTCCTCAAACCACTCCAGCTCCGCACACCTAGGATCCCATCTCTCCCTCTCATCTGACTTTAATAACAACACCATTCCCCTCAGAAGGAGGAGAATGGAGCCAAGATTAAAAGGAGCTGTTTAGCTGGCAGCAATATTACCTTCCTTTGCCCTTTGATTTTTGATTTTTTTTGTTGTTGTCGCTCTTGCATTTTTTATTGAGCACCCGGGCTGAATGGCTGAATAAAATCGAACTTCCCAGCTGAGACCGCAGATGCTCAGCTGTGCATACCTTAGGGAAAAACGTGTGCTATTTCCATTTTGGCCAATTATTATGCAGGGGAATCTTTTATCCTGGTGGGAAGGTGGATAGGAGGAAGAAAAGCCTTTGGAGGTGCTGTTTATCTTTTAAAGGAATGCTGGCCATTTAAAATTGTTGAGCCAAAACTTCAGCAGTTGGGAATCAGCAGAGATCCTTCATAAATACGGGGATGAAGAGCTAAGAATTTAGCTGGGAATTCGGGCGTTTGGGTGTGGATATGCCTATGTTTATTTATATATCACTGCAGTTCTCTTTAGTGGAGGTATTTGGGGGTTGTACTTCTTTGCCTTTTTATTTTTTCTTTTCCCCTGGACATTGGAAATCAACTGGTTTGCTTGGGATCACATTTCCATGATTTAAATTAATCCCACTACAGCAAGCACTCCTTCCTTCCACCCTTGCCAAGTGTGCATAGGTCCTGCACTGCTGCTCTTTGTACAAGCACAAACTCCAGACTCGCAGAGCTAAGCTTTACTTTTCTTGTTTGTGCTCAGTTAGACTTTCCAGACCACCTCCCTTTCCTGCTCTCCCTCTTAGTCTTCCTTATTCTCTTATCTCACAACTGGGTCTCAGCCTCAGGGCCTGTTTGAGGTCCGTGGTCTCACCCTGAGATGGGTTACTTCCCTGCATATTCAGTGATTAAAGGAAAATTTGTTGTCAAACATAAACCATTACATTAGGCAACTTTACAACGTTGGAGTCTTATGAAGTTGCTACGATTTCCCCTGTGTCAGTCAGCAAATGAAGGTGACATTTGAGTCCTGAGAAAATCAGTTATCTGGGGGTAGGAGCTGGTGCTCTTCATCACCTGCAAGACCTAGAATCATTTTGAGCACTGTAGAAGAAACTGGGAGTAACTTGTCACGATGCACTTGCTCCCTGTTGGATTTCAAAAGCTTCAGAGATAAGTTGACAAAGCTTTTTTGGGAATGAAGTAGTAATCTTCCCCCATCTGGGACCAAAATTAAACCAGTCCACTAACAAAATAATTCTACAGGAGTTTATAAAAGCCCTTTTAAATCCACCCCAGTCTCAACCATTCAAGCACTATTGTATCCATCCCTGCACACACATGCTGGGAAAAGTCCTTCCCGGTGCTGCCATGAGTCCTGCAGCATGTCTCCACCCTGAGCATGTCCACAGAGATGGACTCCTCCACCTTTTCTCCTCCATCCTTGCATAGACCTGAGACAGCCCAGCAAGGACCAGTCCACCCACCTCAGCGGGGACTGAGCAGCGGGACTAGGGTGGGAGAGGAAGAGCATGGGGCTGGTGGATTCAGAGACGAGTCATTAGCTTTGCCCCAGAGGGATGGGTGAAAAGCTTGTCCTTAACTTTGATCAGAGCGAGTAAGAAGTATTTTCACTCCAAGCATATAAATGAGCTCTTCAGAGCCTGCCCCTCCATCCCTCCTGCCCCAAGTCACTCACTCAGGGCTCCATGCTGTGAACGCTGCCATGGACTTTAGGTAGCAGTGCTTTTTCTCCCTCCTCACTTAGAAAAGATATCACATCCCTTCTTACCCTAGGAGAGAGTTTTATATCTTCCTTCTGCCCTCGCCCGCCTGATTAGCCTCAGAAAGCACCCTGGGCATGAATAACCCCAAGGACTAATCCTGGCAAACGATGTCGTCTTCTAATATGCTGACACGCTCCCCCTTGTTTGCATTTGTCCTCTCCCTTCCTCCCCCCTCTTCTCAAAACATTTTCTCCTCCTGCTGGGTTCATCTCTCCATCTGTTGTCCGTCCGTTTTCCCTCCCTGCCGGGCTGGGAAGACGCTGCGGGGTTGCGGCACAAGGCTGGGCTTGTGCTCAAACCGAGCCTATCCTGCCAGCATCACCGAGCCCCTCTTCCCCCAGCATCTGCTCGGGGGAGCGTGGGTGCATTCGCTGCTGCTTGCAATTAATTTCTTATGAAGTCAGAGTGGTGGCCGCAGAGGAAGTATGAGTCTGGGGAGGCTGATGCTTTCCGTTCAGTGGTTTGGGGTTTGCTCTTCCAGCTCCCCTGTAACCGAATTGCAGCTTTAACTCTGTCCATCCGCGGAGCTTGGACTGGAAATGCACAGCAAGAGAGCAGCAAAGCAGGAGTCCTGGATTGAGGATGCCTGTCCAGGTGGGATGAAGCTGCAGCATCCCCTGGGGCTATTAAACAGAAGGGACTGGGTACAACCTCTGAGTTAGTTAGGAAGTTTTTAAGCTGCTGGTAATGTTAAGCTGGGAGCCCAGGGAAGGATCGTGCTGGACAGACCTTTGCTCTACAGTCCTTAAATCACACATTGACCCCACAAAGTGGCGTTTAACCTCCTCTGACCCAGATTTACATAGCAGCAGCCATTCAAAGGAGCATCTCACCCAGCAGCCTGTGTGCAGCAGTGACCAACAGAAGATGGCTGGGCAAGACTACGAAAATGGAATCAGTGCATGATACTATCCTCTGATACCCCTCCAGCCTTCAGCTATTTTCATCCTATGGACACCCTGAGCAAAAAGTGGTTTCTATGCAAGGCAGCAAATCTCAGCAGATTTCTCTTTGGGGAACCTGTCCAGTTTCCCCACAGACGCATGTAAACATCCACAATATCTTGCCATGAGCAGTTCCACAGGTTGTCTACCTGGCATCTGCACGATGCCATCTTGTACCATTCCAGAAGACCCAGCGAGCCTTGAAACATTTAGAAAGGGATCCTCAATTGAGGAACAAGGAGGATAAGCACCAATTAAAGACACAGGAGGGGGATCCCATCCCTACAACTTTACTTTTGACAGGTGTTTTCTACTGAAATTCACATCAGGGAACTTCCACCCTGGGTCCCTGGGGGCCCTGTTATTGCGGCAGGGTTTCAGCTACCATGTCCCTCCTCTGTCTGTCCTGTGCCACCCAGCACCCCAAGGGTTGGCTTACCAGCCTGCAAACCTTCTCCCTGGGCAGGGCTTAAATAAAGAGTTTTTTTCAGGCACAGGGTCAGTCTTGCAAAAGCCACGTTGCAAGAGCCTCTGCCCCTCTCTCCATGGGTATTGCAGAGGTATCTGCAATCTGAGATACCTTCTGATAGCGTGCTTCACCTCTAGCTAAAAGCAAGGTCTTCAGAAGACAATGAAGACTGTGGGACAAACGTCGCCAAACCAGGACAAATATTGTTGCATGACACGGAAAAACACAAGCATAAAGCAGGACTATGACTGGAAAACATGCTCAGCCTCATCAACACCACTGACACTTTCAAATACACAACACACTGTTCATATTAAACTCAAAATCATCTGACCCCAGGGCTGTCCCTGTTGAAAGGTTGTTCAGGAGGATAAAGGTTCCCCTGACTTTTTAAGTAATATAAATAGGATACTGATGGGCGTTTGATACAATGTGCAAAACAAATGCTGTGTAATGGAGAGTGTAAAAGCCTCCTTAAAAGATTTTAAATAAAGAAAAAAAATATGGAAAGGATGAAAAAGGAAATAATGTTTTGTGATGCCAACAGAGACTTGTCCTGTGCAAACAAGAGGAAAAGGAGGGGGGGGAAGAGTTGGATGATTTAACTACTTGGCTTTGGTTACTGGATCTTGTCTGCAAAATTTTGGAAAAAATTAACTCAGAGGGGAAAAAAGCAAGAGATATTTGGAGTGGCCATATAACAACATCCCTGGGCCACAGGAAAACTGCAACCATGAGTAAAATTTTCAGTATCACTCTCTCTGCCATAAGATCAGACCTTTGAGGGGAAAAAGAGTGAAAATGAGAGGGCACATATGAGGGAATACATTGTAAATATGTAAAACACATAATGGTTTTTCAGCTGCTTGTTTTTGGATTTGAGGAGAGGCCGGCCCAGAGCGATCTCTGCTTCCCATCGGGACGTGGAGATTTGGGGACAAACGGATGAGAAAACAACCTGGAGAGCAAGACCCCAAACTCAAAGAGCCCTGAGGAAAACTGCCAGCAGTCACATTTATACACTGGCACAAGAGACATCAGAGCCAGACCCTTAAAGGGGGAACCGTGAAAGTCCTTTGCCCATCCCACCCCCTCATCTGTGCCTTCACCGAGGTTAGAAATCCCAGTGACTGCTGACTACCACCGCCCTGGTCCCCAGTGCAGAGGGACTAGCAATATTAAAAAGGGTTTCCCTGTTGCTGGAGCATAGCAATGTTCCTTTTCCTTTCAAAAATCATTAAGTTTCTAGTCTCAGGATGGCTGAGAAAATCTGCATTAAATACACTCTGACAGGCCTCCCGGGTATAACCTTGAAAACAGTGGCTTCTCCTCAGCATTTACTTGCTATTAAAGGAGTGTGAAGAGTTCATTTTTTTTAAACCAAGGGGGTGATGCTTTCCCAAATGCTAAGAAATGGGTGGAAGATGAGGGGTCTCCGAGATGTCCCCCAAGAACCACAGGTGTTCGCACAGCCTGTGCCCATTTTTGCCCATTAACTGCTGCATACTAGCTTGACTTGGGTTTTCAGTTTAGTTTAGTTTAGTTGCTGAGCTTAAAATCCCTGCTTTCAACTCATTTGTTTGTTCCTCTGCCCAACCCAAACCTCCCAGAGTGAATAGCTGCTCCTGCTACGGTCCTGGAATAGCTATAACTGTTATTATAACTCAGTTTGCAAACACAGCACTTGGGTTTTGCACGGATTGCCTCTGCTAACCAAAGTTCCTATCTTTGCTTACAGAGCAGATAAAAACCTCCTTTAGCAGTAGCTTACAAGGAATTGTGCATGACAGCATTTCTCAAACAAAGTATTTTGGGGTCAGACGAACAATATCGCAAACTATTCCAAACCCAAAGAATAATATATTTGCACATTAAGGTCTAAATAGAAGCAAAGAAAACCCATAAAGCCAGAGGCCACCTGCCTTGGATCCTGCATTAAGAGATACAGTTCTTACAAACATGCACTGGTGTTTGTATCAGGTGAGTCAGGAGTGTGCAAGGTTTCCTCTGCTATTTGGGGCTTTGGTGGGAAGGAGCTGTGTGTTTTAAAGGAAAACTTATGACTGTCAAATCTCATGCTGATAATTTACACGGTCATTTTAATTGATTTGGAATAATTCATCTTTACTGTGATAGCGACACCAGAAGCACTTCTGAGTATTAATAAACTTAAAACGAAAATGCTTCTAAAACGAAAAATCCTTTGTTTTCTTTCAGATTGATGAAGAAGAGGGATCTTATACAGACTGTGTGAGCACTGATGTTCCAAAGCAGGTTTTGTGGGTTCTCTCCAAGCAACACATGGGTTTAGTAGCAAGCGGGCCGGGGAAAGTTAAAGGCTTTCTGTAACACCCCTGATTTGTGCCAAGTCATGTTCGTCCTCTCCTCCCACCTTGGTATCACCTTTGCTGAATGCTTCTGCAAACTCTGTGGCTGAGCTCTTACCTCCATGTGAGGGATGTGATGTTTTGGGGTGGTTCGAGAGGGACCTGCCTGTTTGGGTGGGTATGGGGAGGTGCAGGTGCCGGTGGTCCAGGGTGGGAGTTGTGCTGGTAGTGGGGAGCAGAGTGGGACAGGATGGGGGGGCAAGAAGCAGATCAGCTGGGGGGTGATGAGAGGCATACATCTGGCTACTTCTGGAAATCAGACAAATTGCTTGTTGAGAAAAACCGAAGACAGTGACTAAAGAGCTTAGGCTGTGGTGAGGGTCTGAAAAATTGCCAGCCAAACCACAGTCGCACTGGAGAGGAGCGGTAAAGCCCTCCTCCGCTTCTCCCCACAGCACTGTCAACATCTCCGCACCCAGGCACATCAACAACAGTTTGGCCAAGCCCTTCCAATGCCCATTTCCCCTCCAGTTCAAATCCAAAAGTAGGGCTTGAGACACAAGCAAACATCATCAATCCCTGGGTAAACTCCTGGTGATTAGCGAGCAGAGCCTGCGCTTTGCTGTCTTCATCCATCGTAAGCCTTGTGGCAGCCGCCAGGATCTGGCCGCAGGTCCCCTCTCTCCAAGCCTGGCTGCGGGGGCTTGGCAGGGGGTTGCTTTCCCCAGAGCCCAGTGCAACCAAATGGTTGTTACAGAATCACAGAACAGTTTGGGTTGGAGGGGATCTTTAAAGGTCACCTAGTCCAAGCCCCCTGCAATGAGCAGGGACATCTTCAACTCGATCAGGTTGCTCAGAGCCCCGTCCAGCCTGACCTGGAATGTTTCCAGGGATGGGGCATCGACCACCTCTCTGGGCAACCTGTGCCAGTGCCTCACCACCCTCATCATAAACCATTTCTCCCTTATATCTAGTCCAAATCTACCCTGGTTTAGTTTAAAAACATTATCCCTTGTCCTATCGCTACAGGCCCTACTAAAAAGTCTGTCCCCATCTTTCTTATAAGCCCCTTTTAAGTATTGAAAGTTGTAGGTATTGAATGTTGCAGTGGTTCAAGTTGAAAGAGTTTAACCTCAGGAGACTGCTCTTTCTTCCTCTGTGACTTCTGCTTGCTTTTTCATATACAGCCGGTTTTACAGCTCCCAGCCTTGCTTTTAAAAGGCTGGCAATCTGTCATCCCATTCACATTTCCCCACTCCCAACCGGTGTACTAAGAAAATTTCATCTGTAAACATGTGCTCTGAACCTCTCCAAAGATGCCTTTGCTTTCCGACACCCTAAAACCTCCTCTGTGCAACAACATCTTTGATTTGAAAGGGGTCACCAGAAATGGCCCTCTGTCCCTCCAGGGACCAGGAGGGTTCACAGCCTCCAGGAGGCAGGTATGGTTCTGCAAAGGCTGATAATAAGCCAGTGCAGCCAAAGTTACTTCAGCTATAAAATATCACTGCATCATCAAATGTAAAGCTTGGTTTGAGCTTTCTACAGCTTTCATGGCTGTATGAGTAACAAAACGGCGACTGTGGTGTTTTAATTAGCGCCTCAGACTTCCTTCATTTCTTTTGCCAGTTCAGTCTGTAATTTTTGGAGCACTTATCCTTCATTAAAATAAAAAGTCTCAAAGACTTGGGAGCCTGCAACTCCTCTTTTATATACCTGAAGATCAAGGCTCAGGCATTTTAGACATACTGCTGCTAAAATATACTTAAAACTGCCTCTCCCTGCACATCAGCCAGCACAGTCTTCTCCATCCACATCTGAAGCAATAGTTTTGATCCTCTCTCAACACCTTTGAGCCAGTTCGTGTGCTGTGTCTTCTGCTCAAATCCTTAACACGTTTTTTTTGCCTGGTCTTGAAATGCAGCAAGGCCAGGGGTGGCTGGTCACGACTTGCCCTTCCTCAAAATTGCCTCTTCAACTCCATTTTCTTACAATATATTGAAAAATCTCTCAGCTGAGCTCCCCAGCCTCAAAGGACATGTAGAAACCACCTCTCCGTGCTTCACTTATTTAGGAAATATATTGAGTTGTCCCACATTTTAAGGGTTTTGAGGGAGGTCTTCCCAATGGTATGCGGCTGAGAGGAGAAGGATCTTCTTATAGGACAGCGGAGATGCAGTGGGAGAAGCAAACCCAGCCTGGACATACCTTGAAAGGGATCAGCACCAGGGAAGGACTGTTTGCATCCCAAAAGGAATGGGAGGGCACAATCTTCTACATTTTTGCTTTCTAGCATCTCTCCCTGTGCATCACAGATGGCTGCTCAGGGAAAAGAAATTAAATTCTCCTATAAGCACCTGATTCTAGGAGCTGAGGCTTTCAAGGAGAACTGCTGAGTCTCAAGGCCAGGTTCGAGAAGGCAGGACACATTGAGACACTGGGACAGCCCAAGAAATGGTACAGTGGGCACAGGTGAGGCTTGCAGTGGTCTCTGACCATGAGGTACATGGCAGAGTGATGCACATCCCTTATTTGATAATATTTTGAAGGAAAAGGTGCGTAAAATTCCTGGGAAATGGAATGGCATATACCAAGGCTCAAAGAAACAGCCTGATGCATTTATGAAAATAAACAGACAAATCAAGACCTTTAAGTAATAAAAGAATTTTTCTGTTGTTAGTCAATTTATTTTGTTTTAAGTTTGATCAGCTTTAATAATGACCCTGCAGCACTTTTCTTGTTTCCCTCCTGTTCAATCAAGAAGCAGCAAAATGGGGAAGATAGGAATTTCTTCTTCCCACACACAGAGAGGAGGCGGCGTTGCCCCACTTCTCTTTTCAACTCAAACCCACTAAAACCCAGGACGGGACTCAGTTTTTGCCTGTATCGCCATGATATAGCACTGACTTACTCTGGGTGTAAGTGGCACTGACTCTGGCAGGTATCCGCCCTGTTATTTAGTGACTGCAAGGAAGAAGAACAATTGCTATTATCTTTTGGATATTTTTTTAATCCTACCCTGAACCTGTTTTTCCATCATGAGATGGAGTTAGAGGAATTCAGACTCTGCAATGAACACGGACAAGGATGTCGGTACTTAACAAGAATTGTGAGGCTCTGAGTGATGCTCTGGGTCGTTAATGAAGCCACCTAGAAAGGCTGACATATTTGTATTCACGTTAAAAGAAAATAATAATAATAATTTGAGGCTGTTGAAAAGTGCTGCTCTGACAGCCCTGGAGAATGGCTCTCATTTACCCACAGACACAAAACAGCTTCTGCTCCTGCTGTGCCACCACTGTTTTGAGAGGGATCAGCCTGGTTGTGGACACGGTTGTTCCCTGCTGAGGATGAACCCCAGACCACCCTCCAGCCCACGTCTCTGCCTCCTGCAGCCTCATTTCCCAGGCTCAGGGACAGCCGGGGTCTCTTGCAAGCTGTGTGCCCAGACATCGCTACACCACCAGCTCATGGCCATGGCCCGTGCATGGGGCAGCTGGAGGGTGGGACCTGAGGCAAGGGGACCTTCCTGGTCTTGGGGTATCCCAGGCCATTCCTCTTAAGCCAGGGATCAAACCCCAGCCCCAGCACGTGCTTTCAATTAAGCAGCATCTCTCGACAGGCAGAGCGAGCAGGGGATCTTGCTGCCTCCATCTTCACAGCATTGCTCCAGCCCTTCCTCCCTCAGCATCACGTACTGCCTCTAAGGTCTATACCCTGTCCTGCCTGCACTTTAGTATTTTCCAAAGTCTCAAAAAAATCAGGTGAGGAATTCTGCAGCAGCTGTGGTTGGTGATTGAGACAAAACCAAACACCGTTTCTATTCGCTGATGTGTGCTTTGGTCTTGAGTGTGCTGGGTTTGGGGTTCGCCCTTCTTTCCTTCCTTCCTTCCTCCCTCTTTCCTTCCTTCCTTCCTCCCTCTTTCCTTCCTTCCTCCTTTCTTTCCTTCTTTCCTTCCTTTCTTCCTTCCTTCCTTCTTTCCTTCCTCCCTTGTCTAGGAGCCTCAGAGGCTCCCAGGTCAAACCTCAATCTGCCTGGAGGGCTTTCGGCACTTCCAGGATTCAGTGGCCCCCCAACACGGAGGCTTTCTGGGTCACTTTCTCACTTGTCTCACAGAAATAGCTCACTGCTGTTCCACCAACATCAAGTTTGAGGTGACAGAAGAGCCCCTGGGACCCCGACTGCTGCAACCTGCTGCTGCCCAGCCTCGGCTGACTGCACGGTTTCTGGCCAGGCTGTGCTCGGATCTGCTCAGGATCCTCGACTGAAGCAGGGCTTTGGGCTAGGAGGAGGGTTGAACTTCCACCGCACACTAAAGAAGCTCCCAGTCTACATCAGACTTTGCCAGGACATGCTTCGCTGGAGAGAAAGGCAGCGGGGAGGAAAGCAACAGTGAGGAACAACAAGGAGAAAAGCAAAGAGAACTCAGGACTGGGTAATTTCTGGCCAACGATTGTCTCTAATAAGGTTTGACTGTATTAATTAATTGAGATGTGCCTTGGAGAGCTGGAGCTGCTGCTGCTGGAAGTCAGCCAGGAAGAAAAAAAATCTCATTTTCTCTGCAAACCTGCTGATTAGACCAGATCTCTGAGGTTCACTGTAGCAGGCTTTGGGGAGACGGGCAGCGTTTCAGGGCCTGTGACACAGCCATAGGTAGAAATTAGTTGTCATGAACTGCCAAGGGAGGTGGCCAGGGTTGGAAGAGGACAAAGCTTTGCAGTGGGACCGAGTTGGGTTGTTCCTTTGCATAAGCTTTTGATTAACTTCCTACATGAAGCCAAAATGCATGCATTTTCCCTGTCTGTGTAGGAAGAAAAACATAAATAAAGATATGTGTCATTCAACAGAGGTTCAGGTCATTGGTAGGACTAAGACTACTCTTGAGTCCTTACACACCCATCGTCCGTGCTCTCAGTCCCAGTAACAACTCCCACATGGACCTCTCTGGGAGGCAGAGACATCGGTGGACCGGATGGACCAGGATCACAAAAGGTAACCTCCCGGTCCCAAATAAGCAATTCCAAAACACTGCGTAGATATTGTGGACCTGTGCTCCCGCTGGGTGCCAGGCACCACCGTGGACAACGTGGGTGCAAGGTCCCCAGGGAAGAAAATGCTTCAGTCTATTCTTCTGTGGCTGTGTCCTTGAAGGACACAGAGCATTGGTGCGCATCGTTGGGTGTGTGTGGCCGAGCTCATATCCCAGGGGACACGCGGGGTGCGCAGGAATAGTCACCATGTATCGGGGGGTGCAGGGAGCATGTGTTTATAGTTTGCACTACGGAGTTTTCCTAGGTCTTGGGAAATGTCCTGGAAAAGATGGTCTGTGCATCTTTCCAATATAAATGCAACTTACGAACTGACAGGGAGAGGACAGAACAGTCCTTTCCAACTTTGCTTTTCTGCAATGCAGAGAAACTTTGCTCCTTGCTTTGAACACCGTGTGGAGGAATCAGCAGGTAGTCTTTGTGCCCTTGGTCCCTCCGTGAATCTGGACTCCTGTACGTCTCCAAGAACAACCCTCCCACTGCTGCTACGAGAAGTGATGGAGGTCGAGGAACATCCTGCAGCCCTGTTGACCTGAAAGCAGTAGCATGATCTGAGGTTTAAACACAGTAATATTGACCCAAATGAAAAAAAATTACTAGAATAAAGACATGTCTCTGTTAGGCTCAGTGACTCCCGGTTGCTTTTTCATGTAATTTTTTCTCTCAGGAGTTTTTACACGGAAGCAGGAGGAATCCCTTATATAGCTGTTCACTTTTCCTCTTTTTTTCTAAAAAATATAATTCCTATGGCTCAGATATTAGGGGGCTGGGTTTAGACCAGATAGAGTAAAAATGCTGCTAACAACTCTTGTAACTCTTCCTGTAGTTTCTATAGCCAGGACTTGAGAAGATGCTGGATAGAAGTGGGTACTGGATGGCATGGGGTTCAGACGTTCAGGAGTAAGGAGATGTTGGGCCAGTGCTGGGATTCCCTCAGTTTCCCTTTGCCTTTTGGATATGATTTCAACACACTTGGAAAGAAACTGTCCCAGTTTTCCACAGATTCTTTTTCTGCCATAAGAGGGAAATAATCGAGACTGAAACTACTTCCACTAATTGTCTCATTATTTTAAATCTGAAATGTTGCCAAGTTGCTGCTTGGGAATTGTTCAAACAGCTTTAGTTACCCTTCTCTCCTGAAGGCCAGGCTCCCCAGTAGGAATTCTGCACACCAGGTGGTCATCGCACACCTCAGGAGATATAGTCTGGTCACACAGCCCAGGCCAGCTACAGCCTCAAGTCATCAAACTGATGTTCCCAAGTGCTGCTGTGCTAATCTCCTCATTGAAAATTTTGAGGTCAGTAAGGGCTATTACATTGTTTTAAACCTCAAAATGAAAACAAAGCAGAAGGCAGATACTTTCCCCCAAAAGACAAATTATTCTAAGAGATTGGAAGACATATCTTTCCAGAGGAAGAAGTGAAATGAAATGTTTTCAAGGACCTTTGTTAAACTCGAGAGAAAGACAGCTCACAAGCCCTTTGCTTGCTTCAGCCATAGGTGGTTCCTACATTGTTGTCTGGAGCCATTTGCCTTCTGTCTACACTGATGTCTCAAACAGGTAAGGTCACAAACCTTAGAGGGACCAAGCTGCAGAGAAATCATGGTTATGGGCTCAACTCAAGCAAACTCACCCAAGATCTAGAAGTATACTAGACAGCTAGCTCCAGACCCATAGGCTTTCATGACCTACCTCCCTCTAAGGTACCTAACTCCCCCAGAAACCTATGGGAAGCTCAATGTCCTAATATGATGAAGGCATCTCAATATTTTGGAAGATATTGCCAAAATATTTTGGAAGATATTGTCCAAGCCCTGATGGGTAAGTCAACCCCAGCATCTGACAATAGTCTCATGTAACATCAAAGTGATTGGTTTACCTCTGAATGCTTTGCGATTAGAAATGGAGCACTTTCAGTTAGTCACCCAGAATGACATCTCCATTGTCCCTCCTGGCCCCCGCATATCAGTCTTGGTCATCAGTGCTCTCCCTATCCTTCCATATGGCAATCACTTGCTTTTCCAGCAATCCCTTTCACAAGCATTGGGCTTATTGGATAGTTGGGTTAATGGGGGTATGTATGGGTAAAAACTATAGAAGTTCATCCAGAAGAAAGGAAGAGAAAGTCCCTGTCCTTGTCAATGCTTGTGAAGAAGCAGGAGGTCAAACATGGACTTACCCAAGCAAAGCTCTGTGCCCTGTATATTTCCTATTCACATTTTTTGACTGCTGACCCAGTTGTAACTTGGCCTCAGAGTGTCCACATTGCACTCAGGAATAGCTGAGAAATGGCTAACTCCTGGTGGGAAGTGTTTTGTGGGAAACCGAGGCCAGACCCTTGCTTCTGACGCCATCTTGGGTTTTATCTGTACTACTGTATAAAACAAGCCTGGACAAAATCTTTGACCCTGGGGTCAAAAGGTACATTCTGGCTTGCCTGTGCCCACATGCTTAAATCTTCCCCCACCAGCACAGACACCTTTGCCCATGTGTCCTGGGTCTACGACACCTCCTAAGTATGCCAAGGCACTGTTTGGTCAGGAGGAGCCAAAACCATGCCAGTGAGCTGATAGATAACCAGATTGGACAACAGTAGGACAGGGCTTAAGGATGCTTAGAATCACAGAATGGTTTGGGTTGGAAGGGACCTTCAAAGATCATCTAGTCCACCCCCCCTGCAATGAGCAAGGACATCTTCAACTCGATCAGGTTGCTCAGAGCCCCGTCCAGCCTGACCTTGGATGTTTCCAGGGATGGGGCATCGACCACCTCTCTGGGCAACCTGTTCCAACCTGTTCCTGGCTCTGTTGACTATTTCACATCGACAGATGTGGCTCTTGCCTCATTTCGTGTGTACATGTGCTTGTGGGAGTGGTGTGGGAACATGTTTGAATGTAACTATGGCCATGCATTCATGCGTATGTGCTCACTGCGATCTGCCGTCCCCACAGGGAACCTGTTTTATACTAAAAATGTTTTTGCACTAATGCGTAAATTAAGTATGACTGCAAAAATAGTCAAAAGGGAGCCCAAAAGAGAACAGAGAAGATTGATTATGTGCATATTTTAAGTGCTTTATGTCTGTGAATGTTTATTTGAAAAATAAGAGTGAAAGAGAAGCACTGACACTACAAATAAAAATAATATAGGGAAATACATCTCTTTTATTATTAAATTATAGATTAAAATACGAAACTTAGGGGAATATAGAAACATATATCTCTTTGTGGAGGCTTTCTATAACAATCAGCATAAAATAACGTAGCAGTACCTGACAGCTTAAATAAAGATAGGAGCCTCAGCTCCTATCTACGCATTTATCTCCTCTGATCCAGACAGGGTAAAGAGGCATAAAAGGCTCAGATAATAGCATCTTTTCTGCACACCAGATCCCAAACGATAGGCAGATTTTATACTTGGTTACTCCGCATAATGTCAACATTGTTAGAAAACAAAAGCACCATGAAGGAACATTTTCCCCCCCCTCCCTCTATTTCACCGTATTTTCCTTCTGATCTTTTACTTTGTGATTTCTGTATAAAATACTATGGGGCAGATATGAAACTCTGCGCCTCTGGACCAGCCCCTGAATTTGTGGGGCAGCAGGACATGGGACGACGGGAACAAGCAGCGAGGTTCAGATGGGTACACACAAATCATACGCACAGAAGCGGAGAAAGCACCAGCCAATTCACTTAAACCCCATCCTTTCCTTCCTGCAAGCTGTCACAACATCTATTGTAGTCGACAGCTATCGACCATTGCATGCCATGCCATTAGCCTTTGCCACCCAACACGTCGGATGATGGAGATCGAGGAAGCTGTCTGTCACATCGGAGCCGAGCAGCACATGGGAGGTGGGAGCAGAGGCGCAGCACACGCTGAACCGGGCGGTGAAGCTGATGGAAAAGTCTTACTACAACCAGGTGTTCCCTGTTGTCCGTGCTTTGTCCAACGAGGTGGACTTCATCTTGGGAGGCTCTACCCTTGCACCATGGACCCTCTGAAGACCAGCCTATGCGTTCCCCAATTCCCTTTATCACCAACAGTTACCTGTTGCCCCCTGAGCAATTCTCCCATGTCCTTGGCATGGTCAAGGTGACACCACAGCAAGCCATCCCAACCTGGGGGAGTTCCTGCAAATTTCCATGCTAATATCCATCCCTCTGGAAAATGTAGCCCTCCTTGGAAGGTGCAGCTGGCACAGGACCAAGGTCCTGGGCATCGCCTGGGAGATGGCACGTCGCCTTAGCATCCACAGCTATGCTGCTTTGCGATGGTTAACATCCACAGGACCATACTTCCCCTTTGACATTGCTCAGCTGCTTTTACCTCCAAGGAGCAGTCCTGAACCTGCATAAAGTTCTCACTTCGCCTTTTCTCCCTGGACTTCCAGGGTGTACGGACTGCCTTTGTGGTCCCAGGAAGCCGTTTCTTTGGCTCTAGGCAGATTTACATCAGGCACTTTACTGCTTAGCTCAGAAAAAAATAAGTAGCACTATGAAACGAGCCTGCATTTCCACATGTCCTTTCACATGCACCTTTTCTGCTATGGACTTCACTAACTTTTCCCCCAGTGGGCAACACTAGGAGCTCATTCCCTTTCCCACAGCCATTTTCACATCAACCTGTGGGATCTGAACATCTGAGACTTCCATCAAACTGATCTAACCTGGTCAAGGGGCTCAAAAATTATTTAGGGTGGACAGACTGACACACATACACAAGATTCGTTTTCTCAAGAAACCACAGGCTGAACAGAATAATTAGCTTGTTTACCTTTAGTTGAATCAACTTGTTAATTCTTACTAGCCTGAAGGGTTTTCTCCAGGGACACCTATATTTGGCTAGTTGATTTGTTATGAGAAGAAAGAGTTCTTGGCACTTGCTTGAGGAGACAGGGAAAAATATTGGCAGCAGCTACCCACATTTTTTGGAAAACATTTACTTTTGAGTCCCAGCGTAATGGATGGTGACAATAAGAATGATTGTCCAAGCCTGACTTGGAGCCAGTCCCTCAGGGAGGTTGTATCAAAGACCCTGCCTTCCTCACCTCCATTTCCAGGGAGGATGGGGCCAGGTCTGAGGGCAGGAGGCCTCGTGTCCTGAGAGAAGGGAGGGTCTGGGAGGTAGAGAGGTTGAGCCCAGGTCTAAGGCACCAAGAGCAAGGCTGTTTTACTGGAGAGGAGAAGGAGCCGCCTCGTCACCTATTAACAACAGGCAGGGCCCAGGGCTAGCCAAGCCTCTTGGCTGACCCAGACTCATCATCCATCACTAAGCCACCTCCTGGCTCTACCATCAAATGACCATTAAGACCCTTAGTTGAGCGGCACCATCTTTCCATGGTACCTTCAACAACCTTGTAGTGATAGTTGTCCTATCACTACAAGGGCATGTAGTGATAGGACAAGGGGTAACAGCTTTAAACTGCAAGAGGGTAGATTTACATTAGATGTAAGGAAGAAGTTCTTCACTCTGAGGGTGGTGAGGCACTGGACCAGGTTGCCCAGAGAGGTTGTGGCTGCCCCATCCCTGGAAGTGCTCAAGGCCAGGTTGGATGGGGCTCTGAGCAACCTGATGGAGTTGAAAATGTCCCTGCCCATGGCAGGGGGGTTGGACTAGATGATCTTTAAGGTCCCTTCCAACCTAAACCATTCTGTGATTCTATGATTCTATGAGTGTGGGATATATGGGGTGCAGGGAAAAGGGGAGGTGAAAGAACTTTGGCCAACCCTCAATTCCAAGTGTAGCAGGCAGCAGGGTGACCCTCTGCCTGGTGACACTGTTGGTGTCTTGGAGGCTACACAAGCCCCTTGTTTAGCTCATGGATGCACCTAGGACCTGCAGAACCTACACATCGATGCACCATTTAATCCTCATGCCCATGACCCACAACTCTCCTGAAAAAACTCATCAAGCCTCAAGCCTAGCCCAAACTGAGGCCCTGCAATTTCTTTTTCCAGTAAAAATGAGAAAGAAAAATAGCCTAAACATTTTGCTCCTAATATTCAAATTAAAACTTTTTCGTTCTCCGCTTCATGCTGTTGCTCTCTCTCCTCCCCTCTCTGTCTTACAGAAGTGTGACTAATCCTCTTCCTTCCCTTGCACTGTTACCTTGAAGGTATTTATAGAGTGTGATCATGTTCTCTCCTGTGTCTTTCTTCCCTTTTCAACTCTGGATAAATCAAGCTTCCTCAGACTTCTCTCAGTGTCTTATCTTTCACGAGGTCATGCTAACTGCAATGGCAAGCCAAGAAAGGTTTTGCCTGTTGGAGGGGACACTTCAGAGCTGATACAGCCGCTGCACAGGCTCTGCAAGAAACTTCTGATGGACTCGCTCTGCATATGCACATCCCCAGGCTCTTGCCAGGCCTGCGTGCATGTGGGTTTGCACGCACCTGCGTGCATTAGAAACAGGAGGATTTATCTGTTCCCAAACAAATTAGCCAGCGCTACCATATATTTTATATTATCTCATGTCATTGTTAGTGTTCTGCCTTCTGAGCTGGAAGCAGCAGAAAGGAAGATGAATGTAGGGGGTTGAAAGAGATTAAGCTGAAAGGTTTGTCCAACAACATCTGCAGGCTGTCTGAGAAATGGACGGTGTCTGGGAGGGAAAGGCTGGTCTCATGCTGTGCCTAGGTTAGTTAATCAAGGAGACTCAAGGTGCTGGTCCAAATGACCCAGAACTGCCTCATTCATACTATTAAACTCTCTCCCCCTTCAAAACAGAGCAATCGCTTGCAGACTGACTGGGAATGGTCCTTGGCTTGTGCTAGCTCCTGACCAATGCCCAGGAGATGGCTAGCTGGCCATGGCCAAAAGCACTTCAGGGATTTTACTAGGTGTGACAATAAATTCCCATGGCTCCAAAGGCTCCTGGGCACTGTGTGATTTATGAGTGGCCTCCGTGACCCCCAGGAGAGTCACCAACTGCAGGTACTTCCAATCATCACCGTGACCGGAGCCGTCAGGTCTGTGAAACAGTTGGAAATTTCTGACTGGATTTCTTTCTTTCTCTTTTCTCATGGGAAAGTGCGTTACCTGGGAAAATTTGGGGTTTGCAAGTAGAAAAACAAAGTGCTAGATAATATTTTAATATTACTTTCTTCATCTTTCTTTTTTTTTTCAGTTGAGTACATTGAAACCATGGCCTCTTGACTGCTCCCTCCATCACCACCTCTTGGAGGACAAGAAAACTTGGTGGCTTCGGTGGGGTTCATCTCATTGAACTTAAAGCAAAATCAAGGAAAGGTCTAAAATTGTCACCTTAATTTGCTTCATAGTCCCTGGAGATAACACTGCTCTGTAGAGAGGGTAAATGTCCCTCTGGACCTGTCAACCTCTCTGCTGATTTAAAGGAAAAGTTCAGAAGATCAGGTGAAAACCAGGTGGGGTGGAACACGTCTCCTGCAGCCTGCTGGGACCATCCCTGTCTGGTGGGCAGGCAGGGGACAAGTGAGAAACAGGGTCCATTTCTCTTCCTGTCCAGGGTCCCTCTGGGAAGACCATTTTCTGTTTTCTTAATAAAAGCAGGTAAAACAGAACAGAAACATCTGGGGCTTTATTTTAGTCCTCATTTTTCTTCCCCTGGAATTATCCTCAATAAGCATTTTATTTTCCACTCGCTATCTTTTATTGCAATTTTTACTATTCCTGATTTGTCACTGTTGTTCAGAAGCCAAATTGTACCAAAAGCCCAGTATTTTTCTGGGGGAATGACTTTCTGTTTTCCAGCCTGCTCTTCCATCGGAGGCTTTTATTTTTTGCAACTCACGGCTGCTCCCATCTCAGTGGCACATCACTGAATTCAGCCCCTTCTCTTTAGCAGTGCACATCTCTAATCCCAGTGCAAAGCAGGATCACCGATCCCTGTGTAGGGGATATGGGAAGATTTTCAGAGCAGATTAGCCAGCTACTGCACTTGGAATTCAGTTCCTGCCTGAGCACCAAAATAAGAGCTCGGTAGATTGTGCGCACAGCAGGTGCTGCTAAAAGTCACATTGTTCCTGATACGCTGATGAGAAATTTTGATCCCAGCTTGTAGTTAGCTGCTTCACACAAGCACAAATATCCCAGGTCAAACGCACTGTCACCTGGTTCTGCCTCACAATAATTTCCCTACCTTAAAAACATCCTTATTTCATACTGTGATGCAGTGAGTTTGCATCGTTTTCCAAAACCTGAGAGACACCCAGAAACAGAGGCCGTAATTCCTCATCCCATGGGACAACGTTCAAACTGCAGCTTAGGCATTTTGGGGGAGTTCACTGGATTTCTGTTTGTTATTTGGTTTCGGGTTTTTTTCATTTGTTTGTTTGTTTGTTTTTTGCTCTAGCCATTCCAATTATAATTAAAACTTATTGGTAATGTGATAGCATATAATGAACTCAACTAGAGATCTGGACCCCCTCGAGTCAGGTACTTAATTACTAACAGGCTTTCCAGCACACATTAAGGATTGGCCTGGCTGGGTCTGTAGGGAGGAAGAATGAAGCAATATCAGGAGAGGGAGATAAATTTCCTTGCATTAGTCCCAGGAGGGTGGTAACTCTGAAGCTGCTTTACCCAGTGTGTACGCTTCCACACTCCGCGCTGACGGATGGGTCCCTGAGCTGTCACTTCACATGCACTTCTCCTGCGGAGACTCACATTACCTTTTGCAGACAGGGGAATCCAACCCTTAGGGCTTCCCCAGCTCCAGAATGGCTCTCAGACTGTTATGGTCCTACACTTTCCTCCTCCCAGCTCCTGGATTCCCTATTAAGCTTCATCTGCATCTTCTGTCCAACCTCTCGGGAGCCCTTTCTCCTCTGCTTCCCACCTCCAGACCAGAATCAGCTCAGGACCTTGTCTGCTCTTCCCCTCCCACACCTTCTGGCCCTGATGGAGAAGTCTCGCTTTGCAAGTTTAACGCAGTTCCTCATCTTTTTACCAAAACATCAGGAGAACCCCTAAGGCTGGATCCTAGGGGAGGTTCCTCATCCAGGTCTCAGGACATTTCCTGTAGTTTTTCCCTCCAGTTAACATCCTAAATCATCACAAAAAGGAGATGAGCTTTCCAATGGAATAGGGAAACCCAGAAAATTCTTTGGGAATGGAGCACCCGACCACATTTCAGGAGTTCCTTGGGCCAGCACAGCTTATGGCGTTAAGGTTTGCTAAAGCCTGCAAAGCCTGACAAGCCCCCAAGTGATCCCATCATCTTCCCAAAGGGAAACCTGCTCTTCTCCCTTCCTTTAAGTAATCAGATGTTGTCCTGGTTGAAAGCAAAGCTTTTATTCCTGACGCACAGCTTGAGTTCCTCCTCATTCCAGCTCTTTGCGAGGCAGAGAACAACTCCTTCACGTTACCTTGGAGGTATTTATAGGCTGTGAGCATCATGACCCCCTGAGCACTTTTCCCCACACTGGAAGGAAGACTCAGCCGAGATGACTCTGCCCGTGCCCTCTCTCTGAAAGATGACGTGGCTGTGACAGGCAGACCAAGATGTGCAGTTTGTTTCTCAAGCAGCCTGGCTGGGTTACGTTCTCTTACCAAGAGGAAGAAACAAAACGAATGGATTGGAAGGGGGAAAGAAAAAAAAAAAGACCTACCATGAAATTGCTATAACTCATGTGTCAAATCAACTAACCCTTGCAAGGAGGAGTGTAATTCCTCACCGTGCAGAGGAAACACTTAGGCAAACTCAGCCTTGTCTGGGGCTTTACACAAACAGGTCAAATGGCTTTGATTCATTCCAAGCCCTGTCTAATAATTCAGCATGCTGGTTTGCTCTCCTCTCCATTAGTAGATGGCAAACACATCGTCATAACCTGCAGCCTTTATTACAGAAGATTCAGTGTGCATGGATTTATGTCGCCTCATGCCTTGTGACATCTTTTTAAGGTGCCTTCTGCTGTGCATACCGAACATCAAAGGAAAACACAGGCAGCAACAAAGGAAAAAATGCACGGTGCTACAGGAGACATCTGCTACCTATTTCCAGATTGCAGGTAACCGAGTCAGCTGTATAATATCTGAGAGATATTGCCATGAAGGCTGTCATGGAGAGATGCATTTTTCTTCACATGCATGGAAGTTCAAATCTCGGAAGAAATAGCTAGCCTGTCATTAAGACTTGTTTATCCAAAGTCACCGAGACAGGTAGTTCTGAGAAGCTATGACTTTCCTTCTGGCTTTCCTCTCTAGGGCAAGTCTGAAGAAGGGGCCAGGCTGGTTGCAAGCCAAATCATTGCACCTACAGCCAACTCTTTGGGAGCCAGTCTCCAGGTCCTGGACACCAGTTATGGGTGATGCAGATGAGCAATGGACAGAAAGAAATTCAAGTTATAATCATGGTGGAGCTGATACTTATGGAGGGTCCAGTATGGGCAGCAGGAGGAAAAAAACAATAAAGCAAAGCATTCAATAAAGGCTGCCACAGTAGAAGAAGATGAATTGAGAAATTCAAAACACTTTACGATTGATTTGACTGTTTATGTAAAATTCTCACGGACAGGACCACATGAACTCTGTACGAGTGGTGGCCCAGACATCGGGTTTGCTCAACAAAATTCACAGCCATCATCCAAGTGAAGGCTCCCTTCCCATGAGGCTGTAGCTGCCCTGTGTTTCCTTTGCTCTGATTAATCAAGGATGATGGGATTTCCCAGGTGGCTGCTGCAGAGGCATCAGCCGGCGTCACTTGATGCAAAGCTTGAAGCAAAGCTTGATTATTTTGCAGAGATTGTGTTCAATTCGCCATCTCTGAAGGCACCCCAGAGCTCTCCCAAGACCGGTCCTGAGCATTTGCTGGGCCCAGTTCAGCTCTGAGCCTCCAGAGACCTCAAATCATGCAGACAGGGACTCCCGAAGACAATCCCATTGCTGCCTGTCTGAAGAGCCGAGCACTTCCCACAGGCACCTCCACTCCTCGTGGGTTTTTGCAGCCGTTAGCGGCTAAAATCCCGCGAGGCAGAAAAGATCTGCAAGACGTGTGTGCAATGCCTCCTGCGAGGCAGCCTGCAGCACGGACCACTGACAGTTAGAGACCTGCGGCTCGGACAGAGACACTGAAGTTGAGTCTTGACTTGAATTATGTGCTTGGCCTTTTTCTTCAGTGTACAAGTAACAGGAAGAGAGGAGGAAAGCAAAACCCACCAGTTTCTCAGCTCTTAACTCGCAGCCCTTTAGCATCTGGGCCTGTTTAAAATCCCATCCCAAAGTGGACTGCCATCCCCTTGGGGGCAAAGAATAGATGGCTGAGCCTGGCTGTGTATGAAAGATGAGCAATTTGATCCTGCTTTTGGAAGAAACACCAGAAAACCTGCCCCATTCCTTTCTCCTCAATAAACTGGACCCATGAACCTGAAACCAGCTGCCTGCACTTGTGTATCAAAACACCCCCCAACCCATATGTCAGCAGTAGCATGGGGAGGGCTGCCTAATAACTCTGTCAAAGCACTCAGTGAGGACAGGTATTGCAGACAGGATTTTCCAGTTGGATTCAATAAATCAAAACCACAGCACAACTATTTTTAATGCATCTTTCATGCAAACTGCTTTCCAGATGGCTTTGGACAGAAAGAGGAACGTGTGTGCTCAGGAGCTACCTGTGGAGGAAGAAGAGGGATTCGCTCGAAGGGAGGTGAAAAGAGATGAGACTCAAAAGTGACGGGATATGGCCAAGGCAGTTTTGAGCTGGAGAATACATATCTAATCCAATGGGATACCGGGAAACACTTTTGTCCCTGTGAGACGGTCAAGCAGTGGAGCAGGGGCCCAGAAAGGTTTATTCAGTCTCCGTCTCTGGGGGTCATGCATTCCTTCAAGCCACCCCGTGCAGGCAGCTAAATCCCAGTCCCCCCAACAGCTCCAGACAGGTGGACCAGAGACTGCAGGAGATGACCAGGCTCTGAGGACACACCAGAGGTCTGGCCATGCCCCGCACCTTGCATGGATGCCATTCCCAGCGGCAGGGAATGATGGGTCACTGCTGAGTGACTGAAGGACCTCCAAGGCAGAGCTGCAATTGGCGTAGGACTTCTTACCAGCTCAGCTCCAGTAAGAAGCAGGGAGATGCCTGGAAATATTAATGAAGATGACAACCTTTCTTAACACCTATCAAGCTCACTGCAGCTCAACGACAGCCAGCTGTTGCATCGCTTGTTATTAGACCCAAATCCTGGAGGAGTCATGTGTGATTTAAATATGTCGTGACCTTAGAAGATACCGATCCTTCCTGCAAACTCATTTTTCTTCCCTGTGGCAGTCCTAGGTTCTCCTTATTCAGGACAAAGAGTGGCTTCACCTTCTGGAAACCCTTCCTGCTCTCCATAAAAGAGTCCTGGGTCCTTGTCCTCCACCACCTTGACCACCACAACCCCCTCCTGGACACACTCCCCTGCCCAGTCACACCAAACTTGCTTCTCCTCTTCTTCCATCTCCAGGACCTAATGCCCATCCATGGCTCCACGTCCCATCCACCTCCTCAAACTCATCCTCTCAACCACGATTTTTGCACTCTGTTTTCACTAGGTGTCCAGACCCAACATGCCCGTATTTGAACCTTTAAAGATGTGATAGCCAAAAGAGATGAAGGCAGTTCACATAAGGTGGTGGAAATGTCTTCCCAGCCCTACTCCCCCCCCCACTATCACACAGCTCCCACCATCAGTCCATCCAGGCTTGAAGTTCACTGCCAGAAGGTGTTACCAGAGGGGATTTTGACAGATGCATTTGAAACAAGGGAGCTGTACCGAACTGAAGATTGACAGGAACAAGGTTTTTCACTGCTCTGTTCTTTTTTATTTTTTCAGTGAAATGTGCCCTTCTAAAAAAAAATTGTTGTAGCAGGAGAACTACCTTTGCATTTGTCCTCTTCCACTTTGGGGTTGAGAAGAAACAGGTCTTTTTTTTTTTTTTTTTTAAGGAAGCAGAAGGAATATAAAGTCCACTGGAGGGCAAAAGAAATCATGGATATCTTGGTAGCAGAGTATTTTTGTCAAAAGGTGGCAAACTTCAGCGACATTAAGAGTCATGTTTAAAAATGACCAAGTGGAAAGTTATAAAAATGAACAAGTCTTGTGTGAAAATGATGAAGGGAATTTCAGGCACAATAGAAGTCATCTGTGAAAATTGCCAGGAGAGCAGAGAAGACATTTCAGACTCCGAATGCAAAATAAAACAGTATTCACAGTAATTCATACTAATTTTTAGACTTAACTAGCACTAATTTTTACCCAGCAGTAATTACTATTTAAGGCTCCAGAGCTCTGGAAAAAATACTTTCTGGGTGTGGCGAGATCCTTGCAGAGGAATTTGCAGAGTGTTTGAGGACAGCCTGTTGAGGGAGAAGTTTTATTTCTCCGCCACACCAATATGGAGAGACATAAATATCACATTCTTATTGATGCAAATAACGGATTGCTCCTGTCAGAACTGACAAAGGCACTAATTTAAGAAGCGTTTCCCGCTCTCATACACACAGACGCATTTTTCAAGAGATTTTTGCTCTCCCCTGGGACCCGAGTTCCCAAACCAGGTGAAAATCTGCCAGACGATCTCTTGTGTTTGATTGCATCTGTGAAGAGCCTGTGGGAAACATATGCCAGAAATTATGCTAACGACCAAGCGCAGTAAAACTTGCCAGGTAAACGCAGTGGTTGTCAGCAGAAGACAGCCCAGATGCCATTTTGGGATCCTGCCCTCCATCGCAATGGTCCAGAAATGACTCTTGGTCCCATGGGGACTTCGCAGCAAACTGCCTTCAACTCTAGCCCAGATTTTCCTTCTCATCCTTTAATTATTATTTTGTTAGTGCAGGGACCGATGTGTCCTCTGAAACCTGCACAAGGGATGGGCAATGCTTTAGGGGCTGCTTACAGGTGTAACCCAGTGTCCTTGTAAAATTAATTATATTTGTTATATTTAATTATATCAGTGCTTTCTAGAGCATTGATTTTCCATAAAGTCTTCCTGCATGCCTCCCTGCTGTCCTGAGGGTGGGATTTCTAGCCAATACCACACATGCAAGCAAATATCAGGGGACACTAAGGCAGCAACAGACTTCCCCAAAGCCACGTCCCTGTCCCCAGCTGTGTGCTCCTGTTCTGTCCTTGCTGCTGGCACTGGCATTCATGTGGTTGCTGGTGAGACAGGCCGGGGAGGTGATCTGGCTCAAAAGCAGTTGAGGCAAATAAAAAATACGTTCAACTATATAAGTTGCCTGGTCTGGGTCACTCTGCGTGCCTGTGCCACCAGCGAGCTGGGGATGAAGTGGCTGCAGGAGCTCTCCATCCAGGCTGGATGACGCTGATGCTGCCTAGTCCCACCCCAGAGAGCCCTGATTTCTCCAAGCCCTGACTCCTCCACCTGGGATCATCCCAAAAATGGCAGAGGGGGCACACACATACAAAAAAAACCAAGGCTCTCACGCTGCAGCCCACATGGTATGCAGCCAGCGTGGATGAAGCTGGGAATTACCACGTTTGCAGTTGCAGAAACTGCCGTCTCCAGCCCAGCACCCCAGATCTCTGCAGGGGCTCTGGCAGGCACATCTGAATGTGCCTGAAGCTCTCGTCCACCCGTAACACAAACAGCTAGAAAATATCTAAAGAGCAGGCTGAGGGCATTGAATGGCATCTGCTGGGATGGTGCTGAGCCTGCAGGGGTGAAATGCCAGTTCAGAGATGAAAAGGTCCTTCTGGAGACCCCAAGATCAGAAGGCCAAAAGGTGAATACTGGCTGATGGCTTTGCTCAGGACCGGAGATGATGAGTGTATCCTTAACACCTGCCCACTATTCCCAATTGCATTGCTGACAATGGAGAGCTGGCCATTTGCTCTTTTCTTTAAGTCCACTTTCTCTAGAGAAAATCAATCAGTCCACCAGTCAGTCAATCAGGCAGTCAATCAGTGAGTCAGTCAATCTGAACCACTTGGAAAATGGATCCTGCAGAGGCCTGGACTCCCACCCAGAGGCCCTGTGAGCCTTGTAGGAAAAAAAAAAAAAACAGCTCTGAGGGAGGCTGAGACCTTCCCCAGCCCAAGGCGCAGCTCCAGCCCTTGCGAGGCAGCAGCCGTCCCAACCTGGGCCACGTCCAGGTCATGGTGCTCTTCTAAACCCCTGGAGCAAAGCACTCCCTGGCTGGAGATGGCCCCTCTTAGGGGGTCGAATTATTCCCCCCCTTCTCCGCCTCCGCCTTTGGGACTTGCAAGAGTTGCTGCTGCTGACATCTAGTGACAGGGAGAGCCGGCAAGAGGAGTTACCTGAAGCTCTGACAAAACCTTCCCCACCGAGAGAAAAACCTACTCGGGGTCTTCCCCAGGAGGTGGGCTCACAGCAGGGATGCTCGGGGTGCGGAGGAGGCAATCCCGAGCCATGCTCGGGATGTCCCAGCCACTTCGCTACATCCCAAAACCTTTTCCTTTCCCCAGCGACCACCCGAAAAAGACCGCCCCCCCCCCCCCCCCCCCCCCCAGCCTTTCCCGGTCTATGTAAGCACAGACTCATTCTCGGGTTTGCTATCTCAAAGAAACACAGGGAGGGGGGGGAAAAAATACCCTAAGGGGAGCTGGAGGGGTTGCAGCCAAGCAAAGGCAGGCAGCGAGGTGGCTTCCAGCCGTGGGGGGACGTGGGGGGGCCCGGGCATTGCATGCAGAAGAACCCCCCCCCCCTGCTCCGAGCTGGGGAGGAGCGGGATGCGAAGGGGATGCTCAAAGCACGGGTGCTGCAGACCACATCCCCGCGGATACGGCGGCATCCCACGGGGGACGACATCTCCCAGCCACGACACTGGACGGGGGGGGGGGGGCCGCCTTTAGAGCTCACGGAGGGGATGGGGGAGACACCCGGGGTTCTCAGCCCCCCGCTCCTAGTGCAAAAAAAAAAAAAAAAAAAAAAAAAAAAAGCCTTGAGGACAGCCCAGGGGTTTTGAGGATGGGTTGGTTTTTGGTTTTTTTTTGGGGGGGGGGAGGAGAAGAAATCTCAGCGGGAGCCCCTGAACACACACACACACACACACACACTCGCTGGGGTCAGGACACGGTGCACGGCGCTGCACAGCAGAGCGGCGGAGCCGGGGCTGCCAGCCCACTCCCACCGGCCCCGTAACCCCGACATTTTTCCAGCTTCACCATCACCGTGGGGTTTGCCGGCGCCGTGTAAAATCAGGCTCCCCCCAACACATCCCTCCAAGCTCCTCTTCCCCAGCAAGAAGTGCCTTAATTCCGGGGGTCAACTGAGCCAATTTCCACGGCAAACAGGACTATCCGGAGCGACGGGAGGAAAGAGCCCAGCGCTTGGGTCCAGAGCAAACGAGACAACAGAAAGCCGGGGTGCTGCTACCCCAGGGCTTGCTTCTGCGGGTGCTGGGGAGGGGAAACCCGAAAAGCCCCCGCAAGCGAACCCCAGCAGAAAGTTGTCGTGTGTGTGTGTGTGTGTGTGTGTCCCCCAAACCCCCTCCCCGGTGCCTCCCCGCTTACTCACCGAGGAGGATCAGCGTGCAGAAGTAGAGGATGCCCCTCATCCTACCGCTCGGCACGGCTCGGATCACACCGACTCGGCTCGGTACGGCTCGGTACGGTTCGGTACGGCTCTCCGTAGGGCCCGGGCAGGCGGTGCCGGAGGATGCGCGGAGGTTTGGGCAGGGCGGGAGGCGTCCCCGCCGCCCCGGTCCGACCCTCCCGGGGCGAAGGGCTCACACCGCTGCCGGCTCAGCCCCGCTCCGGTCCCGGGTCCCGGGTCATGCCCGCAACCGGGCCGGGCAGCGCGGGCTCCCGCCGGCCGTTCTTCGCCGCATCCCTCCGGGGCAGCTGCGGAGAGGGCGCTTCCTTGCCTTTTTTTTTTTTTTTTTTTTAATATTTTATTCTTATTAATTTTTTTTAATTATTATTATTTTTTTTCCCCTCTTCCTCCTCTTTCAGCAGCAAACTTCTGTCCGCGGGGCGGAGGCTCCGCCGTGCCCGAGCGGCGGGGCAGCCCTCGGCCGCCTTCCCCGGGCTGCCTCCGCCGTCTCCCCCCGCCTCTCCGCGGCCGCGGCCCCGCGGGGAGGGGCTTGGCGGTCCGGCCCCGCTCCTCCCCGCCTCCCCGGCCCCGCATCCCTGTCCCCGAGTAGGGGGGGGGGCACACACACACATCCCCCCCTCTCCCCCAACCCGGAGCAGCTTGTGGATCTGTGTCTTGGGTGAGTCCCAAGAGCCCCGGGCCATGGCCCCTCTCACCCCTTTCAGCCCCAGGATGTCTTCTTTCTCCCCTGCTGCCCTCCTGGAAGGTCCCGGCATCCCCCCCCACACACACCCCCAACCCTTCATCTCTTTGCAGTGTCAGACAGGGCATCGCTCAGGATAACAGCGCCAGCCCCATCCTCTTGGGACCTGTGTCCTGGTCTTGACCGTTTGCTGGCAAAGACACAGCCCTGAAGTCTCGGGTCCCATCCTACCACCCCTCCCAGCCATCATCCTTTCCATTAATCCCCTGCAACACGATCATCTTCAGAATCTCCTCCAAAAAAACCACCTCTGTAAATTCAGGTTATGTGCTTCCATAACCCTCCATCCAGGTCCCCCACACCTCCTTCTCCGTGGTGCACTGAGCCCATCCAGTCCCTGCAAGAGGCCCCTCGGCACCGTCCCCTGGTGCTTCTCCCATCACCCCCCAGCCTCCCCCACCTTTAACTCCCCTGTCCCAGTGGGTGACCCTCCTTTAGGAATCCAAGTAGCAGAGCCTGGCTCCTAAAGCCACCTCTTAATCTTTATGATGGTAAGTGAGCATCGTTTTCCACTACCTCCATTTCATGCATGGAGTAGCTGAGACACAAAATGTGAAGTGATGTCTTCAGGTTCATCCAGTAATTAACTGACCGACAGAGTAAGAAGCCTCATTTCCAAGTCAGTACCCTGTAAACACGGCCACCTCTGTTTCTCCTCCTAGTGCAGGCTCGCCCCCTCAAAGTTGTCTCTCTCTTTTCTCTTTTCTTCTCTCTTCTATTCTCTCTTCTTTTTCTTTCTTTTGCCTTCTTTTCCCTTTCTATCCCTTCTTTTTCTTCTCTTTTTTCCTCCTCTCCTCTCCTTCTTCCTCTCCTCTCTTCCTTCATCCTTCCTTCCCTCCTTCCCTGTCTCTCTTCTTAACACAGAGGCTCCTCTGATGATTCAGAGAAGCACCGGGGCACTTTTTCCACACTCAAAGCTCAGGCAGTGCTTTTGAACATTTGCAGCGAGAGCTTTTCTCGACTGCTGGGTCAGGTTTTTTAGCTAAACAGGTATTTAAACGCTCTGAGAAGGTTTTTTTGCTGGAGCTGTTCAGGGTTCTTAACTTGCGTTTCCTCGTGGCATCACCTCATTAATCCTCCAGCAAGTTCTCCTAGAAAACCAGAGGAATTGCACATTTTTATTTTTCATGAGCAAAAACAGAGAAGGGAAATAATTCATACAGCCATTCATAGGTGTTATATATAAAGCATAAAAAGTTGATAAAATATTTCTTTTTCTTTTTTTTTTTCCTCTTGGCAAATCAAAAGGAAAGTGTGATCTCTGGCCTTCATCTCCTTTTGAAAGTTTCTACCATGTTCCAGTCTGGAGCTGTTCATTTAGCGACTTTTCTAGTCCTCTGTCAGAATTGAAAAGTTGTAAATAAATGAATGTCTTTAATAACTGTATTTCACATCCAAAATGAGCATTTCCTGAACTACTCACTGGGGAGAAAGAAAGTGTTAATAAAATCTCATTCAGAGTAGAAAAGCATTACTCTTGAGCTGGGTTTTTTTTTCACTTCTTAAAGAAGAGTATGATTATGTTTAAGCAAATTCCAAAATGAAATTGCAATGAGATGCAATTGAAACATCTAGCTGGGAAACTGGGGAAATGATTGGATTTTTCTGCTTATTATTATTTTTAATTATTTTGCAGATTCTCTTTTAGTGTCCTATTTTTGAAGTAGCTATTTGCCCAGGAAAAATAATACCACTGGAACATAAGTGATGTTTTGTGGGTTTTTTAACAAATGAAAAAATATTTTCCTTGGACAATGTCTGCCCTCCCCTCAGGAATGAGGTATTTTGATGCCCTTGGACCAAAAGAGGTGACCTGAGCCCCATCACCCCATGCATTAATGCAGGGATGGGTTTGGGTCAGTGTCCCACCTCACACAAAGGTGCTGAGAGCAGGGACGTGGGGACTTGCTTTCCCTGGCACTGTGTCTTATCCTCTTGTTGAGGTCTGAGCTGCGGGAAAAAACCTTCCTTTCGGTCAAATCAGTGAAGCCGCATCAACCTCCTCCATCTGCACAGCTGGAGCTGGAAGAGGCAACGCAAAGGCAGCCTTGGTGTCCCCTCTTGGGGTAAGACCTTCCTCTAGACAAGGGGAAGCTGTCAAGGAATCAGGGCTATGAAAGCAACGTTTCTTCCTAAGTTTGAAGACAAAAAAAAAAATATAGCAGGGGGTTTTGGGGACTGGGAAAGTCCAGGCATAGACATCCCCCACCGCCCAGCCCAACCGGGAGGCATTTCCTGCCTTTTCTGTAATTACTTGCATGCGGGGGGGACCCATGCACTGGGAAAAGCCACCCAGAAGACACATGCTGCAAATACTGGGAAGAGAGAGGGATCATTGTTCCTTGCTGCCTTATTTATCAGATCTGGGCCTTCTCCTAATCGCTGGGTGGATGCTGAGATGAATAGAGTTAAGTAAAAAACACTCCCTCCATGCACACACACACCCCTCCTAAAATTACCTGCTACCTTTCCTTACAAATGAATCAAGGTATTGATCAGTCAGGTGTAAAAAAAATCCCATTGTTACTTGTGTTAGACCTATCCCAAAAAGCTGCTCCCCAGAGCTCCGGACAACAGATTTAGCAAAGGCAATGAAAGAAAGAATTGTTTGGGTAGGTCTGTGAAGAAATCACTGGGCAGGGAAGGCACAAACAATATGCTGATTAAAAGAAATGCACTTGTGGGAGTGAAACCGGTTATAATGGAAACAGGAACACAACTTTGGTCTGTCTTCCTTGAGTAAGATTGCTGTGGAGGACCCTACCATGCACACTCCCATGAAAATAGATGGTCCCCTGCTCCAAAAATAGCCATAGAGACAAGGCAAGAGAACTGTAGCTGTCTCTTTTTATGAATGGTGATGCGATGTCTGAGAGATTAAGGGATTCATGCAACTCAGGAAAGCTGGAAAACAGCCAGGACCATTCCAGGACATCCATCCATCCATCCATCCATCCATCCATCCATCCATCCCAGGACAGCACCCACACACAAAAGTCTCTTGCTTCAAAATGCCTCTCAGGGAAATGGTGGCAGACTCTTGGCCCGTGACACACAGGGGACAAGACAAACCACTGCTGGCCAGGAGACGTGCAGAGGTTTAGTCTAAGAAAGAAACTGTCTAGAAAAGTGGGGTGGGAAATGTGAGGATCTGTCGAACCTGCTCCTGGGGTGGCAGAAAAAAACAGGCAGATGTGAGGAGGACGGACCAGGCACTATGAGGTGGCATAGAAGCCCCACACACTGGCTGTCTTGAGCTCCAAAACTGGGAAAGACCAGAGTACTCCCTGCCGTACACATTTCTAGACCTCACTGTTTGGAACCATTTGGAAAATCTCAAAATTTGAACTAAGATAGGCCAAAAAAAAAAAAAAGGCAACACACTTTCAGGTCAGCTCTGCAAGCTTCCTTGATGTGGCTTCAAAAAGCCTGATGATGATGATAGGATTGATAGAATTGTGTTATAATTGCCCAGAGCTTCTGGAAACACATCCAGCCTCACATCAGCCATGTATAAACCAAATCACTGCAAAAACCCAGAAACCCAGTCCTTTTTCACTTTAGCAATAATCTGACTTTCCAAACTGGATCCTGTTTTGCCTCTCGGGGTCAAAACATACGGGCCCTAAGCAAAAGTTTATGTGCAAAGAGAAATATTTACCAAAACGACTTGCAAAACAAAATGGGAATACACTACCTGCTGTGCTGAGGACGTTCAGAAACAGGAGGAAAGAGGATGTACTGTCTCCCCGTCACCAGAAATATTTGGCAGGCTAGCCGAGGAAGAAAATCCAGTGGAGGCAAATCCAGGCAAGTGGAGGCAAATATCTATGCCATATGATCCAAGATGTGGATCAGCTTCTGTAGATGGAATGACCTCAGCCTGACTATATTGTGTCTTCAGCCTGGAGAAGACACAGGTGCAGGCAGAGAGGACAGAGATCTATTTGGGCAAGGTGGATGAAGATCACCTGTCTTCTGCCTCATCCCATACCAGACTGAGGGCCAGGAAATTAAATGAGAAGGAAGTGGATCCAAAACTGGTTGGAAAAAGTGGATCTTTGGTGTGCTGTTGCCTTGACACAAGTTTTTGTGACTGTTAAATGCTAACGTGGTTCCAAAAAAATAAACGGGACAATTTCACAGAAGAGTGCTCCAGCAAGGGTAAGTTAAGTACAGAGACCTCACCTGTGGCTCAGGAACCCCCAGAGCTGCAAGGTTGGAGGTTAGGGGAGTATTTTGAAAAGGTTTTGCCCCATGCTGTCCCCATTCCTATCCTCTTCCTTAGATATCTGTTACTGGTCACCGTCAGAAACACATTAACCTTTTCCTGATCTGGAAAAGCTGCTGTGATGTTCATCTTTGTCTGCTGTGCTTGGGCACCAGCTTGCATTATCTGCATCATCTCTTTAGTCAGGCGTTGTTGCTGCTGGTTTTAAGAAGGAGAGGGCAGGAGGAGGGCCTTGGTTCTGTCTTATCAGCTGTTTCTGAGAGTGTAAGAGCTGTGAATTGGAAATTTGGCTGGGTTTTGCAAGTTTAGGAAGTGTTCCCCTTGCTCCTCTTTATTGCTTGCAGATGTGTTGTTATGGGACTCTGGTTGCTGAACTTCTAGGATAATGTCACACAAACCTATTAAATTGGGCTGGCGGGAGAGTAAGAGAGTAACTTGCTACCATTTAGGAGCAAATAAAAACCAAAACATTAACTGTGGCTGCTGCGAAACCTTTCTAGGAAGATCTTCATTCTTCCAAGGACTCCAGAGTGTCTCAGCACCTGTAGGGTGTTTAAAACTCATTGCCAAGCAGGTTTGACTTCCCAGGAAAATGCAAGGACCTTGGGAACCCTTGTATGTTTTGCAAACTCTGCTCCTTTGGTGAGATCCTGGGAAGCCTGAGCTCCCAGCCAGGTCAATTGGGAGACCACAGTACCTTGCAGAGTTACACCATCAATGAACACAGCAAATCACACTCCTCACCTTGCTGGAGTGCAGTCAGCCCTTGGGTGGGATACAGCAGGATTAATCTGCAACGGTTTGCAATTATTTTGAGGTAAACAAAGGGAAAAGGGAATCTGAGTAATGTAATGACCCTAGTCCCTCTGTATTCTTCATATGTCCATTCATGGGATACATTGACAAGAAAACACAGAAGATGGGCGGACATTATACATTGAAATGAGGGAAGAGATTATGGCTGATATCCAGTTATATGTTCTCCTATAATGTAGGTAAGATCCCTTGGAAAAAAACAAATATTTCACCTTTGCTTTCAGTTAAGATGAACCATTGAAGAGGGTGGCAAAACCAAAGTGGGTCGTGGAAATGCACTGAGAAATCAGAACTACAGGGAAGCTCTACCCCAAAAAGCACCATATCCGAAGGACTGGCTGCTCTCCATCACCAGATCTCCCAGGACCAGCATGCACAACTTCGGATCTGGAGGCAAGGATGGGAAAGAAAACTATCGAGTCAAGGTGCAGCCTCTGGGCGGGCTGGGGACCAGCAAAACCAGGGTTTACATCTGAAAGTGAGAGGTAATACAAGAAACATCAGAGATGCTTGTTGCTTTGCTGGGCTTTAAAATATGGAGGGAAGGGGGCACTAAACACATAGGGAATAGCTAAGAGATGGTAGTATGCAAACCTGGTATTTTCCTGGGTAAAATAAATTTTTGCTGGAAAAAAGTGGGCATGTGAAAAATCTCCTTTCTTTGGATTTTAAATGAAAAAATTGATGCAGTCCCATGGGGTAACCTTGTCACTCCAGCAGGAGAAGACAGAGTTTGATGAGGGAACCATGTCAAAAGTAAGGAAGTGGCTAATGGGGAAGTGACATTGAACAGTGCTGGATGGGGGAGCCCATCTATTAGCGGAGTTTCTCCTGGGTCTGTCTTACAATTGATTTGTTTAAGGTTTGCAATAACAATTTTGGCCCCCAAGGTGGAAATGAAGTGCTAATGAAGCCTGTTGATGGAACAAAGCTGAGAAACCTCCGTGAAATGTAGGAGGAGCTGAATATCAGAGAGAGGACCTCGAGAATGAGCAGAAACAGGATGAAATAGTACAAAATGTAAAGTCATGAACCTGAAAGTAAAGGTTTCCTTAAACAGGGCACTTGATAAGCCATTTCTTTGTTGGAAATCATTCCCAGCTTGAGCCATGGCAATATAAACTGGTAATGGACACACACATAGACTGAGGGGCAACATTTCTGGGTACCTGACTAAAACCAGGCATTTAGCCGACGTGAAGATGCTGAAGGTACCATGCCAAGGTGCAGAAGGTGACTTTAACTAGCGCATGAGTATCTCAAAAATCAAACAACGTGCTTCTGGAGGCTTTATACTCATCATACCATCACCTCCCTTGCAAAGTGTGGGGAGGGAAGGACTATTTTGAGAAAAATCCCTGGGTTAGACAGACCCAACTGAGTGCTGTCCCTGCCGGGATGTGACACAGTGCCTGGTCCAGCTTCCCACTCCTGAGATGGAGCCGCTTCTCCTAAATCCACTTAAGATGTGCAAACGGCGCTGTCAATAGCAGCTCGCCAAGCTGTGTGCTGAACTGTGGCTTTCTCTGGGCTGCAGTAGCCTTGGTAACTCTCAGGGAAAAAAATAACCTAATTTTCTCTTTCATCCATAAGCCGAACCCTTTAATTTGCTTTCAAGTGAATTAAACATAAGCCTCCATTTTTCTAATTCCTTTGTCCTAATTTAAAAGTACTGACATTTATCAAAGGAGTTTTCTAGATTTCCCGTTTTCAGCTTATTGTTTTAGTATTTTTTAAATAAACTGGAGATTGACATTTTTATTGCTGAAATGCTTTCCTTCCCTCCTCCTTTTCTTAATAACATGGTGATATTGCATTCATTTCTAAACTTTTTCTAATAACAAGGAGAGCAGCCTGTGTCCTGCTTCATAATCAAGGTGACCATGTTTTATAACTAACTGAGCTATGCTATCACTGACTTGTGTAATGCAAGAGGATCTTCAAAGGCAAAAAACCTCATTCAGATGTCCTGAATGCCACCTTTGGCCCTTTAATGTTCAACACGCCAAATGACCCATGGTTCATCCCATGAAGTTATTAGAGGTACCAGATACTAGGGAATAACCACGATGTTATGAAAAGAGCTATATCCCAGCACCAATTTATTTGCATTTCCAGAAGTGGCAGCTGCCTGAATAACTTTCACCCTGCAAAGTGGGTTTGGTGCCCTTGATCCAGCTGCCCAGCTTTTCTGAGAAAGGAATTTCTCTTGTTTTCTCTTTGCACAATATCACGCACATTGAGGCCATCCTCTTGGAGCTGGCATGAACATAAACACAGCCTAAAACATACATCCTGGGGCAAAGAATCTTCTTCCTTATGGTTGGGGGCCTCCTTGGAAAGTCTGTGCGTTTGCTTTCCAAACTTGTTTTTCTTTTAGTAAATCATAGGGTTGGTGGAATGACCTCAAAGCTGATGGACAGCCCCTGGGGACTAAAGCCCTCTGTTTATCCACTGGCATGGCGGGTTGACACTGGAAATATTTCCACATGGCTTTGCTAGCATGTCTCAGAGCTTTCTTAGAAGGACAAGAGGACGAAGTTCACCCATCTCTAGATGACAGCTCTTCTCCAGACAGTGTTATTCTTCATTCCAGCACCAGGCTGTTTTTCAGTGGTTCATGACAATTCTCCATTTTCCCTCAGAATTTTGGGTTGTATTTAATTTTGCTTTCTGACACTGATAGCCATTCCACCATGCATTAAGTTATCTAAGAGCATCTGGTCTTCCATCAGTGTCAATCTTGGGTCTTGGCCTTTGGGGACGAATGATGGGAAATTCTTAACACAAGACCTAATTCAACATCTCTCATCATTTGGTCCAGTCAAGGTCAAATCCTAAAGCTCACGCTCCAATGACATTCCCATCTGCTTAGAGAGCTCCCTGCCTATGCTGAGAACTAAAGAAATCACCATTATAATAAAGGCTATGTAATAATGGATTTATACTTTCAACACACGGGGCAGGTAAGGATCTATTAAGCTCAGGAAGAGGACTAGATGTCAGGAGAAGATAGGTTGTATGCAAGGAAGAATTTGAAAGCAAGTTTAAGCTAAGATTTTCTTATCCCTTTACTGGGACTTGGGAGCATCTGCCATGAAAGCTGCTTCTTGGGACACAATGTTCTGGCTGGCCCAGTGTAGGGCATAACCTTATCCTCTCACAGACACCACCATTTCCCCATGGTGTCCAGTCTCGCACACAGCACCTCCTGTTTTGGATGGAGGAATGGAACTGGGCCAGCATGTGTAGGGTTGGATCACTGTCAGAGAGTGCGTTAAGGCCAGGATTAAAGAGAGCTGCCCAGAGCCAGGATCTCATACCGTAAAGCAAAGTGGAGAAATAGGCTTGAGGGCAAACATAAGCACTGAGAGACCCATAATTTCCTAATTTCCACTGGCAGTAGCATGAGTTCAACCCGTCACTGCAGAGGAATGGATGAACAACTGAGCGTGAGACCTTTGATCACTGTAGCTCTGTTGCTACTGAATCCATCTAAGCTGCCTATTGCCAGGGGTTGAACTCTAAAAGTAAAAAACACGTATGTTGTTTTTCAGTGGACTTCTGTCCCTCACCCCCTGATGGACATTTTCTGTGGAAATGCTGCAAATAAAAAAGTTTTCTTTTTGTAGTTGGAAAATACCCTTTTAAAAGTAAAGTAAGATTTCAGTCTCTTCTGGTAGCAATTAGAAATACAGGGTATTGGTGCCATTGAAAATTGAGCCTCTTATTTAACTGTCTAAATACCGATATAATTTTCCTGGTTTTGGCACCTAAGCTTGAAAATTTTCTTCTTACAGATGAAAACAGAACATTATAGAAATTGAGTCTGTGCCATTTTTTTTCTGCTTTGTGAGAGATGAAAAAACGAAGAGGATCATTTATCAGTATTTGCACCTTTTTTATTCTAACCATTTTGAACCAAAATCCCTCATGGATATCAGCTCTGGGCCATTTTGGTTATAACAAAAAGACCTTTTTTTTTTTTTTTTTTTTTCTACAGAGCCAGTTAGCCAAACCGTGGCAAGTGAGCAAGTGTTAGCTGAGCTGTTTCTCGCTGAGGTCTCAGCTGCGTTGCGCTGAGGAGGTAGCTTTCATGTGGGAGAGAGAGGAGCAGAAAACGGACTCCGTAAATTTATGGGGATGACATAAAATATTAGCAGAATCCTGTTACAACATCAGCCAGCACAATGCTGTACAAAATAGTCTTTGGGAGGTCTGTGCTTCCCTAAGCCCTGCTTTCCAGCCAGATTCAGGTCTGGGGATGTCACCTTTTCAGCACAGCTCCATCACCCTTCACAGTGACTGTGCTAGCAGCTGATGCACTCTTTATAGCACTGTCTGACACATCGACTCGAGCAGCTCCAGCCACAGCAGTCCACACATTACAACGCGGCAGCCAATTCAAGCCCAAGTCCTGCAAGCCATCCAGCGACACCTCATCAGAGGCATGCAGCAGATATAGAGCGATAGATACGGTTTATCCATACCCTGTCTTGTAAAGCTCTTTCTGACATCTACGCTTGCCAGTAAAATTCACTCGTGCCTTAGGGGAATCCATGGGAGATGATTCAGAAGAAGGGGTGGGAGATGTACTGCTGGCTGTACCTCAGCCTTTGGACCCAGGGCAAGGCAATTTCCCTCCGCATCCCACCTTCCCAGCTCAGATCAGCGGTTCTTTGGGGTAGGCTCTACCTAGTTTTTCAGTGATGTGCCTGACAAGGCTTTGATCTCAGTGGTAGTCTCTAGACGCCCCTGGAATTTGATTAAGAAAGCAAGTGCGAAGTGGAAGCGTGGGGTGATTCACATCTGCATGCCCTCAGCATCTCGCCTTTCCTCCGTCTCTTCCCCAGGGTGCTGCGTGGGGCACGGGGGTCCGGTTTTGGGAAGCAGAGGAGCGATCCCTCGGGGGCTATCACCGCAACCACGGCTCCAGGGTCTCCGCGTGGTGGGTCGTCTTTCCAGCCAAGCTCTTTGCTTGAGGGGTGAGGGAAGCAGAGGGGGCGGTGGGGGGACAGGGATCTGTGCGTTACAGAAGTCGGTGGTGGATGTCTTCAGCAGCTTCGATGATAATGGGGAAAACAGAGCGGCCGGGGCTGCCTCTGGTAAATGTGTTCCCGAGGAGTGATGGGCTGCTGTGTCAGTATGTTGTATTTGGTTTTGCTCCCAAAGGCTGATTTAATGAAGAAAAATTCAGCAGGGAAAAAAGGAAATGCACACACAGAAGGAAATGTCTCTGCTGCTGGAGGGGCTGTGAGCGCGGCAGGGAGGGATGGCGGGGTGATCCTCAGAAGTGTTTCCACATTTCTGGTTAATTGGACAGGTCCAGGTAGGTGGACTTGCCAAAATCATGGGTGAGCTGAGCTGTGGGGATCTCTGAGGCTCCTCCTGTGCCACCACCCCTCCAGCCAGGTGGCCCTCAGTACCTCAGACCCCTTTTCATTACTTTTTATAGAAATATTCGGCCTCAGGTTGGCCCTTTGCACCCTGCAAAAAGCGCTGCCCTTGCTCCCCATTACCACCCAGGAGAGCGAGTGAAAACAGCTCACATACATCAGAGACACTTGGCCAGGGACAGTGAGAAGCAATAACACGTTGGTGTTTTCTGTAATTTTCTCATCTTTCTTTTTCCCGCTGTTCTCTCCTGGAGGAGGGGAGTAGAGAGAGGAGCAAAGACAAAGTGAACAACAGAGCAAAAGCGCAAGAGAAAAAGAAAAGAAAGAAAGGAAAGGCATTTCCAAATTGCCCTTTCCGATTTTTCCATACATTTATTATACCTACCCTCCCTCGTTCCCCAGTCCCACTGGCTGGTATATCTTCCCAGCCATGATTTCATGCCTTGAGGATTGCCCTTCCACACAGCAGCTCTGCCCTGCGTGTGCTGCCTGACAAAATCTGCCCGTTTGTCCCCAGAGCCAAACCTCTGACTTCCATACCCGGTGAATTCACTGTAATTGCCATAATCTGCTGCCTATTAAATCTGATAGCTCTGTTATCACTGTTAATAACAACTAATTAGTGAGGCTGTCACAGGGAGTGGTTCTGTAAGGGAAGGTATTTGTCCTTAACTTCACATAAAGGCTATATATTAAATCAGAGGAAGGCACACGGCTTCAAGGGCATCGGTACTCAGTAAATTTTAGTCCCTAGCAGCGAAATGGAAATGCTTCACCGACTTCTCCCAAAGGAGCTGGCTTTGCACATTTGCCAAAACAAAAAATCCACTGGAAAGGAGTTACCAAAACTCCTGAAAGGCAGCAAAAAAAAAAAAACAAACCAAAAACCAAAAAAAAAAACCCAAAGCAAATTGCGAAAATGCCAGGAGGGCAGGAAACCGGGAGCTGGGATGGAGAAAGCAGCAGGGTGCAGGCAGCTCTGGGGAGATGAGGGGCAGGCAGGGGAGGATGTGATTAGAAGGTGGAATAAAAAGGGAATGTATTGTCTTTTCTTGACATCGTTGGAAGTACCAGACCCCCTCCAGACTTCAAAAGAATTGTTGAAAGCTGACAAAGTCTGCCACCAAAGAGTGAATGATGTCTTGAGTTGTGATGATGAAATGTGAACACTTTTCCCACAGTCATTTTTTCCTGGTGAAAACCTGCTCAGTAAAAAGAAAAAAGTAACCCACATTTCTCATTCCTAATTCTATGATTTCCTCCATGACCCAAAACCTCCATAAACCAGAACCTAAATAGCTGCTTTGTCAGGAGAGGGGAGGCATTGGAAAGGAGATGATTGCTCACCCCAAACCCTGACGCGCCTGACTTTGCAATGGGATTGCCTGAGACCTCGCTCAGGTTTCTGCTTTTGAGAAACACGCTCCCAGAGCTGCTGCAGTGGGAACAGGGATTGAGAAGATGGAGATGTTCAGAGGAAAAGGTAGCAAATAAATATACCCCTGAACCCTTTTTTCACATGAAAGGACATATTTAGGGTCTGTTTCACATCACAGCTAGATGAGAATTGAGCATCCCCTCCCACAAAGCACTGCTGAACGAGAAGAAAGACTACAAAAATAAAACCCCTTCCATGCTCCGGTGCATGCAGAATCAGGCCCCTTTACCCCTGAGCAGAAACAACCTTCCATCATCCATCACAGGTGCGTATTGAGTAAAACCTCTACTAATGAATAGCAATGAAGATCTTAATCACTTTGGCAATGAGTGCCTTTGCTTTCCAATAGTTGATAAAAAAATCCAAATCTTTATGGTCTCTCTTTAATTAGAGCAGCAGCAATTTTGTGAGAAGATGGATGGTCCCGTGATGACTTTGCTAAGGTGGCCTCACGCTGCTGCCAGGTTCAGGAGGTGAATCTGCTGGTTTGGTTTGTTTTACTGCTGCTGCCACTTCTGGGGATTTGGCATCTGGTTTCATTTGTAAGGCAAAAAAGGGCTGGTCCTAAAAGCTCCCTTAATGGATGTTTGGGATGTTGTAAAGCGAAATGGTTATGTAAAAGACGCCACAAGGGACGAGCTTGTGGTTCTGTCCTTTAATCTTCCTCCTTTTTCCTTTCCCCTTAAAACTGCTGCCAGCAGGTCACCTGCAGCCAATATTCTCCCTCCCAAGTTGGAGGGGGAGCAGTATCACATCCAGGAAGGTACGTTTTCTACTCTTCAAAGCACTGGCCTAAGCATTCAGATATACATGTTCATCCCTTTGCTTTGGCACATGGTGATTAACAGCCTTGGAACTGTCGCTTCTGCTACCACAGCTTGCCTCAGTTTCCCCAATTATAAAAAATCAGTAGTGCTTAGGAGAGGTGCCAGAGACTTAAAAATTATTTGAGGGTAAAAAGCTATTACATGAAACATGCTTTTGCAGAAGACAAACACATACTCTGTACAACTATCCTGTTGGTTTTGAACCCTTTTGCTTCCCAGGATTGATCGGAATTGTGTCATTGCTGTCAGTACATACAGATGTTTGCAGAAGAAGCAGATGTTGGCAGTCTCTGGAGATGGTGAGCCAACTGGCAGCAAAGCACCTCATTGCCAGGACTTTTCCTTCCTCACGTACCTCAGTCTTGCCCTGACTTCTCTCGGGGCTATGCCTGGCGGTGTGTCTTCCCTGGTAAACATGGAAGACAAGGCTGGAATTCAAAATATGTGGCAGGCTGATTGCTGGAGACAGTCACGGAGATTTCCCTTAGAGTCAGAGGGGAGAAACAGGTGTTTTTGGGGTGCAACTCTTCTTGTCCCAAGGTACAGGTCTACATCTGCTCACATGAACCACGTCTTCTTAGCTCCGCTGACTCTGAAGAGCAGCGGCTGTGAATAGGTACCTGCACTGCAAACATCCGAAGGCTGATGAGATGAATCTCATCCTCTGGGTCTGTAACAGCGGCTAATCTCTATAACAAACAAATGCCACTTCTAGAAGACTGTGAGTCCACATAACAAGAGAGCAGCAGCACGTACGTTTGATGTTCAGGGCTGTTTGTCCCTGTTCTGCCAGGCAAGTCCCACTGCAAAACTTGTTTCTGAGGTTTGACACTTGTTCTGGTCTCAGCCTCAAAACAGGTCACTGCAGAAGTGAGCAAGGCTGTTGCGTGTCCTGTCGACACAGGACTAGGAAAAAAATAGTGGCTTCGACAGGAACAGGAATTTGCGAAACCACGGCTCCACTGGTGCTGATTTACAGCATGCATTTACATATATTCAGTCACCCCCCTTCCAAAAAACAGCAGACCAGATTGCTGCCTCAGTTGCCACAATGTAAATCAAGATCAGCTTGGATTGTGATGGAGTTTGCTGCCCCGAGCACACGGGCAGATGTTCTGCCTGCAGAGTTAGCAGCCGCAGCCAGAAAGCTGTGCCCCACGCAGCAGCAGCAGGGGAGGGAGAGATTTCCCTGGGAAAAGAAACTTCTCCATCCTAATATGGCTAGATATACGCTTTCAGTTGCAGACTACAAAGTGAGTGATTTTAGGTGCTGGGTTTTGATATCATAATGTACCCTATTTTCCACCTTTCAGGCATGAATAATGGAGTGTTGTGTCTGCGAATGCATCAGTCTTTCAGGATGCTGGCAAAGGAAGTGCAAATCTCCAGAGCTCTCCTGCAACCGCTCTCCTTTCATCTAATCCTGGGGCCAGGCAATTGCTAGAAATGCACTCAGTGGCCAGCAAAGAGCTGGTCTTATTGCCAACAGAGGAGGCTGGGCACAGAGCTCTGTGCAGGAGCGGGGAAGAAGCCGGCCAGCTTCACTCCACAGACAGCAATCCGCCTGTGGGACTGTCGCTGGGTTCACATCGTGCGGAAACGCTGCATATAAATCCATGAACAGGCTCGGCTGACGGTGCGTACAGCTGCAGGAGGTGAGTATTTGCTCCCTGGAAAGCATCAGGTGGGTTGCACAGTGATGAGGGCAAGGTGCTGCATTTGGATGTGTCTGGGGCTGTTCTACAGCCCGGTGCAAGTTTGATCTGCTTATGATCCCATCCCTTCCCCGTGTTCAGGAGCAAATCTCCAGGAGAATAGTTTCTTTTGTGCAAGGGGACAATCCGCTGGACTCGTCTTGTGCCTGACCGTGGAGAAACATGTCACAGGATCTAAGCTAGCCTTGGGTTAGAAAAGAGCTGGAATGCATGAGCTGGAGTGACCACTTCCCTGGGTATTCTTATTCAAAGTTGAAAAGGTGGTTATATGCTTGTCTGGAGGGTCACCAGTCTGCCAGAAAGTGCTGACTCAAAGAATCATAGAGTCATTTAGGCTGGAAAAGACCCTTAAGATCATCAAGTCCAACCACTAACCTAGCACTGCCAAGTCCACCACTAAATCATGTCCCTAAGCGCAACATCTACACATCTTTTAAATACCTCCAGGGATTCCAAGAATACAGTGTTTCTCCTGGGTTTCTTCACTAATGCCCCTGCCCAAGGAGCTCTTGGGTTTTTCCCTGGTGATAATCTCTTACATGTATTGTGCAAGAACAAATTCACCCTTCCATCTCCGCTCCTTGAGATGGGGTTACTGGATGAGCAGATTCTCAAGCTGGAACCCAAGATCTGTAAAACCCTGGAGGACATCAGCCCCAAATGGGTCTTTTACAGGGGACAACTGTAACCTGTGAGGCCTGAAACATGTCATGCTGACATGTCAACATGTCACAGAGAGCTCTGTGCAATGGAGGTTTGAAGCTTGGTTGTCCTCCTTTTTCCACCACTGCCCACGGCCACATTTGTCCAGCATTGGGTTGAGGAGCATTGCAACCACATCTCAACTGTGTGCTTGGGAGAGACTCATCTACCATGTGACAAAGTCTTGGGATGGTACAAAACAGCAGGGAACTAACCGCCATTCTCATTTGGATTTTGGGGGAGATCATCTCCTGCACCTGAGGGCTTGCTAGGGTCAGGTCGCTGCCTGGCCTCAATCTGGCCTCCAGTCACTGTCCTAGTGGCTGTGGCAAGGAGATGCTAAAGCAAACCAACAAGACCCTCAGAGAGCAGACAATCTTCTGTACGCTACTCTTGTCACGCATCTTGACATCCCTTTTGCTAACCGGCAATGAAAAATAAATTTAAAAAAAAAAGTATTCTGCTGCACAAGTTGGATTTGTCCTGATTGGATGTTCTGATGCCTCTGATGCTTTTTGAAGGCATTGCTAGATAGGAGGGAGGAGTTTCCAGCAGAGTTCAGATCCAGACTTAGAATCAAGTTACATTTCAAAGTGCTTGGATCTTGTCTTGGATTAGCAGGAATTTTGATCTGCCCTTGGCAGCTGTCTGCAAAATTTGGAGAATTCAGAGCCAGAAACTGGCACCGATTTCAAAGCTTTTTTTCATGACTCTTCAGGGCCTTGATGATAGTATTGTCCATTGATTCATTATCTCAAATAATGTAAGTACAGCCCAGAGGCAGGTTTGAACTGAAACTTTCGAGATCCCTTCCAAGTTTTCTAAGATATTCCAAGACTTTGACCTTACCAGACGTAAAGGTGAATCTGGCTGGCAAAGGTTTTGTTCTTTCCTAAAAACAGAGATAAAATCAAAACAGAAAAGCTTCTGTTCTTTCAAGGATAAAAACATCAACCTTTCACTGAACCCAGTGTTTTGTGAGGTTTTGGCAAAAAAGCTTCCCTGAGTTCAGTCTTCGATGAGAAATGTGAGCATTTTCAAAGGAAGCAGATACTTTCCACGCACAAAAAATAAATAAAATAAAATTGTTTCATTCCCCTCAAATCACTCTTAAAAATGGTGTAATTGTCAACATTTTAACAGCTATCCCCTGGATGCAATGCCACTTTTTAACGTACTGATTCACCTTCTAGGAGAAATCCTACCAAACTCGGCTTTTCTTAAATCTTTGCTGTCCAGACTTCTTCATCCTGAATCAAGTGATTGATGGATGTCATAGCTACTTCCATTCACACTGAGGTAGCTCACAGCATCACACACCGTGATCGTTCCCTTTGGCACTTCATACTTTCTGCAAAGCCAGTGCCCAGATAATTGTTCCTTCGCTGGCTTCCCATCAGACCGCTGGGCCAAATAACTTCTGTGGTGTAACCCCTCCTGGAGGATGACTCATTGTATTACTACTTCAGAGAGCACTTTCCAGTTTATTAGAAGGGAATCTTCCATTTCATTAACCAGGAAGTTTTTCGTGGTTTTAGTTTTTTTTTTTAAGCATTCTGGCATCCTAGATCTTACCCTGCGCTCTCCAATTAGTTTTTCCAATAACCACTCCAATAGTGAGGGAAAGCATTACTTTCAAGGCCTGTATTCTCCCACATCTTCTCTCACAGCTTTTAAAATTAGGTGCTATTATGACTTTCCTCCAGGGAAACATTTGAGAATATTCTTTGCTTCCAATCACAATTGTAATATATCTCCTTGTAGTTCATCTCCCCCCTGGGCTGGAGGATAGGAGCGCAGAAGCACAGCTTCCTACCCCAGAATTTCATCAGCCATGATAATTTCCTACCTACTCCAGGAACCCAAACAGAAGCAGAGAAGGATGCCAGCAGACCTGCAGAGTTATTTTTCCTCCCTTGTACTCCTAAAGATCCTTCTGCGGTTCAAAGGGAAAGGCACTTGGTTCCCTGCCTGGTCCTCACCTAGCACCACTTATCAGAGAGCCCGATTTTCTTGCACCGTACCCTAATTGTGGTTTTCTTCACAGTCTCTGGTTCCCGTGACAAGGGTCTTCCTTCTGCTTAATTCTGCCACTGGTTTTCCAGCCTTGTCAAGATGCATGCTCAGGTGGAAAAGCCAGGAGATAACCCTATGTTCCCTTAGCCCAGTGTACTATATAACCCAGCTGTTCAATCCAGCATTTCCCAGACACAACCCATAACACCTGGCCAGAAAAACCACGTGGTCTATAGGCTTTGGTTTTCCTTCTGAATTGGGAAATCTCTGCCTGGGTCAATGGTGAGGACGACTCCCTTCTGTGAGATGGTTTATGATTCTCACGTGTTCCAGGGCAGCTTTTCCTAAGGGCCCCGCCTGGAGCTGTGTGTCAGTGTGCATTTTTCCAAACTTTTCTCCATGAACAAAGTGTCTGGTTCCCCATGTGGTCACATCTCATGGTCAGCTGATACTGCTGTCTGAGAAGATAGTTGCACTAAAATTTCCATTTTATTGTTGCTTTTTTTCACCGTACTGGGGAATACAGGACTATCTCTTTGTCTTTTACCCTCTTTTATCTAGAAAATGGTAAACCCACCTAAATTTTCCTAGGAAGCCAGAGCTTGCAACTTTCAGAGCACTATTGGTACACACAGTTTTGCCAGTTCTTTTCCACTCCAGAGGCCAGCGTTGAGCTCAGGGTTATCATATTTGCAGAGTGAGTCCACAACTGTGCCAAGAGATAGCTATGTCATGCTCAAGAGTTTGTGCAATTCAAGAGGAGAGTCCAGAGAAGCTCTGGGTGCATCTCATCTCAAAGCCCTCCTTTCTGTTTCTTCAAAGAGGTGCAGACATAATCATAGAATCATAGCATCATTTGGGTTGGAAGGGATTTTTAAAGGTCATCTAGCCCAACCCCTCTGTAATGAGCAGGGTCATCTTCAACTAGATCAGGTTGCTCAGAGCCCCGTCCAACCTGACCTTGAATTATTCCAGGGATGAGGCATCGACCACCTCTCTGGGCAGCCTGTGCCAGTGCCTCACCACTCTCATCATAAAGAATTTCTTCCTTGTATCTAATCTGAATCTACTCTCTTTAGTTTTAAACCATTGTCCCTTGTCCTATTGCTACAGGCCCTACTAAAAAGTCTGTCCCCATCTTTCTCATAAGCCCCCTTTAAGTATGGAAAGGCTGAAATAAGGTGTCCCTGGAGCCTTCTCTTCTCCAGGCTGAACAACCCCAACTCTCTCAGCCTGTCCTCACAGCAGAGGTGTTCCAGCCCTCTGATCATCTTCGTGTCCCTCCTCTGGACCCGCTCCAACAGGTCCATGTCTCTCCTGTGCTGAGGACCCCAGAGCTGGACGCAGCACTGCAGGGGGGGTCTCACGAAAATGGAGCAGAGGGGCAGAATCCCCTCCCTCGACCTGCTGGCCACACTGCTTGTGATGCAGCCCAGGATACGGTTGGCTTTCTGGGCTGCGAGCGCACATTGCCGGCTCATGTCCAGCTTTTCATCCACCAGTACCCCGAAGTCCTTCTCGGCAGGGCTGCTCTCAATCCCTTTATTCCCCCAGCCTGTACTGATACCGGGGGTTGCCCTGACCCAGGTGCAGGACCTTGCACTTGGGCCTTGTTGAACCTCTTGAGGTTCACATGGGCCCACTTCTCGAGCTTGTCCGGGTCCCTCTGGATGGCATCCCTTCCCTCAGGCGTGTCAACCGCACGACTCGGCTTGGTGTCATCTGTAACCTTGCTGAGGGTGCACTTGATCCCACTGTCTATGTCACTGACGAAGATATTAAACAGTACTTGTCCCAATAACAACGGGGTCCTGTACATCTCCAAGCCAGACCCTCTTGCAAATACATCTCCCGCTCATGTCTGTGTGGGGTTTTGTGTGATCTTTCCCCACCATCAATCTCATCCAATTTCCAGAGCTTGGAGGGGCTTCCCACAGTCCCATCAGCCTCACTGATCTCCTTGCCTTGCTCCATGGCAGATGGGGTGGAGGCAGTCTCCATCCCCTCTGAAAACCTGGCTTTACCTCTACCACAGCCTCCACGAACCTGAAAAGGGAGGACTCCTTTATTCCATGATGGTGTTGAAGGAACAGGATTTGCTACAGTAAACAAGTCGCTTGTCCTGAAACTTTAGCAGCACCAGTTGACCCCAGATGACTCCCTCCTCCTATTTATCTGGATTTTATGCTGTCTGACCCTCCATCTCACTCCCTTTATTCCTGGGGAACAATAAATCAGGATTCAATGTTGTCTGTATAATGAGAACCCCAGGCCTTGTTTCTCAGCTGGCGTAAATGAATGTATATCCACCAGCTCCACTGGAGTCAATAGGCACTCAGGGTGAGCACCAACCCCCTTCCCCCCGGACAATTTTGGTCGTCTCTGCAATGCTGTAAAATAAAATGCACATGTAAAAAGATGTTTGTCTTTTTTCTTTTTCCCAGACAGACATTACAGAAGAGCAATTTCCCCAAAGTATTCTCTAGAAGTAGCATAAAGTATGGCTTGATTAGTTTGCAAGCTTTTTTTATGGTGCAGGTGCTGAGGCTGAGAGCAAGGGTGGGAAACTTTGCAGCTCACAGCCTCAGTGCAGAGCATTTCTGCCTCCTTAGCTGGTCTTTTGCCTCCAAAGATCCTCTTTTGCTGTGCTTTCCCTCTGGGGCTGCAGTAGCAACTGTTTTCTTAATGGTATTTTTTAAGTTGTTGTTTTTGGGGTGGTTTTTTTCCATTTCTGTCTTTCTTTTTATATATATAAAAATAGTGTATGTAGAGCGGGAGAGGCGTTGAGCACAGATTCAATGCTGAGTTGACAGGACACAGAACAGAGTCTTCTCTCAGGAGAATACAAATGTGTCGGGAAAGGAAATCCCAGGTTGTTTGAATTTCAGGGCTAACAGCCCCAACATATGTCTGAGTCTTCAAGGGAGATTTACAGAGGAGATTTGCATCGGGGTGGCTGGTAATCTTCTCTTTCCACCTTCCCAGTACCAGCATTGAGAGCCAATGCCTCCCCATTGGTGTGATGGGAGAAGCATTTAGCCCATCGTCTCTCAAAGGCAGCATGCCAGGTCCTGCTTCAGACCTGGTCCACCTCTGGAAAACTATCACAAAAAATCACATCTGGTGTCAGCAGGACATCTCAGACATCCTCAGGCTCCTTGGGTCCTGACAATAGACTAAATGAGGTCTTGTGGAGCTCAGCACTAAAGTCTGTCCTGTGCTGTGATATACTGAGCAAGGATGAAGCAATGTCCAGGGCCAGAAAAGCCAATACAGCCTTGTTCTTTCGGGAGGAACCTAAAACTTGCCCTAACTGCCTGAAAACTAGGCTGGGTCGTGTTGTCGAACTGTGTGAGCAGGCAAGTACAGAAGCTCAAGGTCCTGAGACGTGAACACCTTTCCCCAGTCAACCACATCCGTCTGCAAATAAATCCCTGTGTTTGAGAGCAAAACCCACTTTCTCTCTTTGTTTACAACCATGGAGACCAGGGCCTTCGTCCATGGGCACTTCCCAGTCTCTTTCTCATGGTTGAGTGGGGTTTTTTCCACCTTTGGAATATATTTAAGGTCTCTTGCCTGCTGTGGATTCTCTGGTGTCTAATACAGGAGCCTGTGTTTCGCCCTTCCCTTCTGAGCTTATGGGTCTCTCTCCCCAAGCTTGCTGCTTTTTGCAAACTTTTTGTTAGCTCTGAGAACTCTCCCTCTGCTTTGAAGGTGGTTGAAAATGATAAATGGATTCAAGAGTTGTTGGGAGGAGGAGGGAAGGGAAGACCTAGAAACAGACACAAATAATCCCACAGCTTTAAGAAAAAGGCTGTGAGTATATCTGTCTGTGGCAGTCTGGAGTGGACAACAGGGAGGCACTGCAAATCACAGGGAATCTGCAAGGAAGATGACCCACATTCACAGTTCACATGGGACCGGAATTCAGACATTTTGGACTGCATTTTCATAGCAATTTTTGGATGTGGACTGCCCACCAGATTCTGGGCCAGACCCTGCAGGTCATCTTACAGGTCTCAGTAGGAAGCACAGACAAATCAGCATGCTCTTGTGAGCATATTTAAATAGAGACTGCAAGTCCTGGGAAGCACTGGGCACTGTGTCAGCACAAGACAACCCGAGGGAGCAAATTCTGTTCCTTTTCTGTGCTCACTGCCCCATTCCCAGTAGAGAAAAACAGGAGAATGGGATCAGATTCAGTGTTATGGGCGGAGGTGCTCTCCTCAGGGAGCTAAAGTGAGCTGAGCTCTTTCCTCCCCTGATGCTTCTTCTGCTGCAGGAAGAGAGCAAGCTGGCAGTGGCACGGTGTCACGCTCATTAAAGTAACCCCAAGGGTCCCTGCTCGTTGCCTTACCCTTTCCACGTCCAGCACCTTGCCCCAGCGCTGTCTCCAGCCCTGCCCATCTTCTAAGGACTGATGTGCTTTTGGCTAAAACCCCAGCAGGGTCAAGGACTGCCAGCATGGAGGAAGCCGGCGAGAAATGCAGAAAGCTTTTCTTCTTCTGTTTTTTTTTTTTTTTTTCCTCAAATCTTTATATTTCCAATTACTGTCTATAAGCACAGACTATTTATAATCAGGAGAAGGTACTCCACCCACGCTACCAAGAGATACAGCATGGTTCAGAGCAAGGTTCAGAGCTTGGGAATCATTCTTTTTCAGGTCCCTGGTTTTACTGGAAAATCAATAAAAAACAACTGATGTAAGTCAAGCCCAACTATTTCCCCTCTCATTTTCAGAGAAATGAAAAAAAGCTGAAAAAACCGATCATTTAGGGTCAGCCCAAAATATTTCCCTTGACCACCTAATTAAATTTTTTGCTTCATTTCTAAGTTATTAAAAATAAACAGGTCCACTCTGAGAAAAATTCCACTTTGAAATGACAAATAGAAGCTGAAAGGTTTTGCTTTGAAATTGCTCTGGTGTTTCTGATGTGAAACATAAGACAGGTTGAAAAGAAACATTTTGACATTTCCCTTCCATCATCCCCATACTTTTATTTTCAGCTGAAGGCATCAGCTATGCTCAACCCATATTCACAAATAACACACTGCCCCCATCCCTCCACTTTTAATTGAATTAATTCTTTGTGAAAAATGACTCACTGGACTCTACACAACATTTGGTCCAAGCCAGTCAACAACTTTTAATTTCTGCTTTCTTCCTTCGAAGTTTGCTGATCGTCCAGCAACAGTGAGGACAGATATGATTTGGTGATTACAGTCCAAAATGAGAGGGAGGAGAGGAGAGGAGAGCTGGATAGGAGCTTATCTTCTCTCCTCGTCTCTCTCGCCGCTCTCTCCTCTCATCTCCTCGCCTCTCCTCTCCTCGCCTCTCCTCTCCTCTCCTCGATCCCTCTTTCTTGTTGGTTAGCAAAGAGAGGAGAAATGACATAAAAATCTTTCCTGATCCACCTGTTTGACCCCATGACCGCAAGAGCTCACCCAACATCAGAGGTGCATTTGACCCATCAGGACCAGCCACACTGCAGCACTCAGGTGTGGGAGCAGACCAGCAGCCAGAGGCAGGTGGAGAACCATCGCTGGCCACCCCGGCTCTTAAACCAACTGTAAGGAAGACGAGGACAGTGAATTCTCCCAAGGGCTGTCACAGGGGTGGGTTGTAAAGGAGACCCTCTTTGTTTCTTTGTGATAATCCTCTTTTTAGCATCCCTGTTCAGCCAGCGCTTTCACAGACTGCAGTTTAAATTGGATAATCATGTGGGTTACAGTAAATCTTCCTCTTGTTGCAAACCGAACATTATTCTGCTGATTTTCCTGCTCCTTACACATATCTCTATAATTGCATCAAAGACAGAGGGCAGTGCATTCATTAGATACAGCCACGAGGAGATCAAGAAGACATTGTGTTGTGATACACGGCATCTACCCCACGAGCATGCACATGTGTGCCATGCCCCAGCACAGTCTTCTCTAAAGGACTTTAGGTTGAGGTATATCGCTAAGAGGAAGAATTTTCCGGGAGCAGAGGATGTTGCCAATAACACTGGGATTTCCAAGGGCGTGTGGAAGTGTATCTTCGTTAGTCCTGACCCTGCAACAGCCCCAGCTTTGCTCAGCTCTCACTTTAAATGAACTGTCTTCAATTAAAAGCTCTGCTCACTGCTTATTCAAAGAGCATATAAATCTTCAGAGTCTGAATTTTCCTTTTGGACTGCCTTTGGAAGAGTGAAAATAAAGCTGGTGCCAATTCTAAATATTTCATGTCTCCGTGTTCCCAAGCTCAAATGAGTCTGACAGCTCTGGTAAGCTGTAAGGAAACAAGCAGGACAGACCAGAAATCTCGGAAAAAAAATTCACCTCTTATCACCTCTGGCGTGAAAATATTCCTTTTGGTTTTCTTCCTTTTTTAGACAACTATGGGCTTGCAGGGGGACAAAGTGGAGGGCTCCAGCACTGTTTGTTGTTAGGTTGCTGTTGAAATCCAGCTGTGAAGACCCAAAGGAGCTTCTCACTCATCTGAGCTGATTTCAAGTCTGGAGAAGAGGTGTCCCAGCAAGCTGCTGTGAAGCAGCTGCAAATTGGCTTTAGGAGGTGGGCGATAATATTCTTCTACCTGGAGGTGCATCTTCCTAACCGGTAGCTCCTCATTAAAGATAGTGGGCAGAGAATATTGAGCCTTTATGGCTGTTGTGTCTCCTGTCCCTCTTTTGAGGGTAAATGCAGGACCATGCTTTCCCAGGCTGTCAATGTGGTACTTTGGAACGTGTCCCACATTCACTTAAAATAAATAAATCTGTGTCGGACCAACTTTCTCATGTTAATCAAGTCACTGGAGACAGTGGAAACAAATGGTGTGGGACACTGCCTGTGCTTACCAGGGAGGGAGTGACACTCCTGCCCCTTGCTAAGGCCAGATTCATAACAGAGTGCCTGCAGCCTTCCCTGAATTAGCTGGATGCTCCAGGACTGTGTTTAGCCCAACCACAGGTCACTGCCCAGGCAATCCTATCCTCAAACAAGAACCGGTGCTGGCTAGGGACCGAAACTTGATCTCACCGTGGGGTATTGGAAGCGCAACCACGTATTTCTTCCATCTGCCCTCCTCTGATCCATGGTTTGAGAGATACTGATGGCCACGTGGGCTATTAGATCAGGCAGAGGGTAAGTCCTTTCCCTTTGTAGATATGGTCTGTCTCCCGTAGCTGGGAACAAAAGGCTGCTTCTCTTCTTAGACCCTTACCTTGTTGGCACCCCTATGTATGAAAGCTGCTGGACTCAAGCTGTAGTAACAACAGGAGCTCTAGTGTTCTGTCTTCAGTGTAATTCTGCTGTTCAGGATCCTACCTGATAACCCACCTAAGCCAGTCAAGGAAAGTGGCTTGATTTACATCAGGTGATAATCCAGTCTGGTGTCTAAAAGCAGAGGGGAGAGGCAAAGTTCCATAAAACCAGAGTGGATGCCTGGAAAACTCATTAAAAACCCTCAAAATACAATGGATAATGAATCCTCAGTGGGCCATAATGTCTGTGTAACCCAGTGGGCAGCTGACACCACATTTATCTTCCAAATGTTACCTCTGGTCCCTTAAAACACATTATCAGAGCAGATCTGTGTTGCTGGAGGACTGGAAACATAAACACTCCAATTAAAATCTTTATCAGTCAGACAATGCCTGAGAATTAAAGTCCTGCGCTGAGCCTGTCCATCTCCCACTGATGCCCCCGAAGATATACTGCTGAAAAAGCTTTGCAAAGCAGACTGGGGAAAACACCGTCCTTTTGCTGCTTGCCAGCTAATTGTGGGTTGCTGCAGCTTTTTGTTGTTGTTGTTGTGTTTTGGTTTTTCTCTATCCCCCAGCATTGAAAATTCATTAGTCACAGGGGCGTGAGGTTAAACGGCACTGCGTGCAAGTCACATTTTATTTTAGGTTGCATAAGCTTCACAGAATTTCTGCCTAATGCTTTTGCATTCTCTCATGCCCTCTCCTCCTCCTCTTTTCCATTATTCTTGTCAGTCTAACAACTAACAAGACTGATCTTGCTCTCTGCTTTCTGATCCCTGCTCCCCCTCCCAGCTCTCAGTTTACAGTAGTTTTTATTGTAATACAGCTGAATAGGAAAGATTCAAAGGCACAAAGGACCATGAGGGATTTGCTTCCCGACAGTCTCCGTTGAAGCACAGGTGTCTTTGTGCCCTTGAAATCTCACCAACACTGAGAAACTGTGGGATCTTACACTGATCTTCAAACTAATCCTCACATTGCTCTTGTTCTACCTCCTCCCAGCTTCCTTTTGGTACTCAGGTTCATTGGTCAAAGAGTGTGGAAGTTAAAAGAGGTAGTGGGTTCCCACCAGCTGGGAAGCTGACCTATGATGCCTGTTTAATAGCAGAACGTGTGGTCTTGGCTCTGTATTTTTATTCTAGTTCCTTATTCCATGAGCATCATAACAATGCTGGAGTGTCTTTCCTTCCTATTTACGCTGTAATTATGGTCATTTGGATTCACATCATTTGAAGTCTTTAAACTTTAAATCTCTAAGACCTTAAATCAGTGTACACATCTCCATCAGAATTAGCTGCCCACCCTCCATTTCTAATCAAGGGAGCAAAATGGGTACTTCTAGGAATGACTCATCGCCTCCTAATTTCTAAAATAGACCAGATGGCTTGTGTCCTGTTTCAGCCCATTGGCTACAAAGGGAGCCCAGGACACTAGCCTCAGTGGAGACCTCTATGTTGCAAACTTGTCTACTTGGCCAGGGGAACCTCACTGTAGACAGCTGGCTCAAAAGTGGGCATGTAGACTGAAGGTGTTTAATATTAGGGGAAATTCAAGCAGAACCAGGGTTTCTGGGATGGGTGCTAGGTCAGAGGAGGCCTGCTAGTCTGGATTCATGTGCTTTAAAACCAAACAGTGATAAAGGTTCTTTCTGGATCTAAGACCCTGTCAGCTATAGTCTTGCCTAATGTCATTGGGAAATTTGCTGCACTAAAGAGAAAGGTACAGCGACAGCTCTGGGTAGGAAACCATGAGGTTTAATGAGGATGTAGGGTGGGTTGTTCATGGAAGGAAATGTCAGGGCAAAAAGAAGGGTTTCTATGGCTTATCTGCTAATGGTTTGCTGGTTTTGGCTGTTCACCTCCAGTTGCCAAAGGATCTCAGGAAATTACTGGAGGGACTCATACTTGGGTGTATTCTTGAAACTTGGGCCATATTTACTGCTTATGCCAGGCTCAGGAGTTGGTGACATTTAATACATGCTCAAAAAAAAAAAAAAGGAAGGGTGTCCATATTTATCACAACAGTAATGCAGTGTTGATGTTGGTGGGAGATGCTGGTTAACAGGAGGCAGGTAAGAGCCTACCTTAAATAAAGCACATGGCTGGTGAACATGCAATACACCTGTCTTCCAAGGAAGTCTGTCCTCTGGGCCAAAGTGTCAGGTCCTCTCAGGGAACATTTTGACCAGGAAGCAATTTTGTTAACCCTTAATTTGACCTTGGAAAAACAGGATCAACAGAGCTCCTATGTTCCACTGGTGCCCAACAAGCTCAATAAAAGCTTGCTCAATACACAGTTCAGAAAAACATTGTCTCCTCTCTATGGTGATGGACACCAACCAACATCCCCACCTCAGGGCATAAAAAGGACTCGGAGAGACTTGAGCTTTTGTTTTTCAGCAGAAATAACTATTTGGCATAAATTGACCTGAGCATCCACCAGCCATGGAAATTCCCCTTCGGAAAATGTTCTTGAGGAAGCAAATTGGGGAGGGAGATGGATGGGAGAACAGTTAGAGGCCAGCCACACACTCTATCAACCCTAAACGAATGAGCTGTCACATGGATATATAGGGAGAGGGACACAGGTTAGTAAATTAAAGCCCTGACAGCTCTTGACTCCAATCCAAAGTGCTAATTGGAAAGACTTCAACTGTTGCTGTCCCCAGAGACCTATATCTCAATCACAGACCCGCCCTCCCCAGGTCAGCCCAGAGACCTGTTATCGTCTACTACTTGGTCTTTTCCTGGAAGAGGCTCAGGAGTGTGAGAACAGGAGAAAAGATGTTTTCTTTGCTCCTACATGGCTTTTCTGAGCTCTGCTGTGCCTGAGTAGGAGCACACAGAGGAAGGTCTGATCCTCAGCTGGTGGCAAGTCAGTGTCTCACCACTGCAGAGCTGCTATCACCATCCAAGAAGCTAGACCATTTCGTGCAGATTGGAGAACTTCTGGTGGTGGCTGATGGCAGAGTTACTCCACTTTGAACTGAGAGAGGATCCGTCCTCATTACACCGATGTAATAAACACTGAAGTTTCACACTCTTAATTACATCTGTAACTGATTCCACTATTGCTACTTAAGTACCAATTATGCAGATTTACAATAGCCTGTGGCATTGTCTATATCCAGCATTTGATGACCCAGAATGACTTGGATAACGTATTAACCATTAAGGCGATATCTGAGATACTGCTCTTTCTTGCTTGACTGACAGGAAATAACTTGGTTACATGCAGAGGAAACCTGACTTTCTAATGGTGGCTACTTTGACTTTGCTACGTGGATCTATCTCATCTTGGTTCATAAAATCCTCTTGCTTCCCTTACAGGATACTGAAATCTTTGACACCCGTTGGGTGCATTTCTGGGCAGGCACTTTCCCGACTTTGTGTGTAGCTATCCACCAGAGCTGGACCCAGATGCTTTATTACTAAACCACATACTCTTGCACTCTCTTTAATAAAGAGAAACGACATCTTGCTCTCTTCTGTGGGAGCTGTATGAAAACTTGGCAATGTGCATTTTTTGTATCGCATCATAACATAAATGCACAGATGTTGACTTGGGGACAGGTGTTCTGAAGTTACTGGAAAGGCTGTCCTTCCCAGGAGGCAAAATGTGATCACCTCATTCAAAACTGGCCAAGAAATGCAGGCAAATCCTCTACCTCTTCCGAGAGATCCCCAAGAGCTACAATTACCTCAAGAAATTAGGACTACAGCTGTTCCCTATGACCTAGTAGTAGCAACTGAAGAAAATATTCCTCTGAATGCCTGCTTTGGTTGAGACTGATCTCATCGGTAGCCCCGAGCAATGTAAAGTTTTCTTGCCAAGTTATTGTAATTCCACCTTATTGAAACACTTTTCCTGCGGCCTCTTAGAAAATGAGCATTTTTGGTAAATCCTTGTTCATCTAAATAAGAGAGAGGAGACCCATTTTCGTTGCTGCAGAATGGGCTATAGAGGCACGTGGACAATGCCACCACAGTGAGATGGAGAAGAGGAAGGTTTCCTGCAGGAGTATTTTTCAAAACATCCATTCAAATGTATTGTTGACAAATAGTCAGGCTACTCAGAAGGGCATTTGATTAACTGGTGACCAGACAGCTTGGATCTGCTATTTAGGGAGAGTGGACTAAAAGCTGCTCTGGAGAAAGTCAGTGGGAGAGCATCTCTTGGAGGGTTCAAAGAGAAAATGCTTCTGGTATATAACGTCAGGATGGAGTATAGCTAAAAAGGCAGTTAAATGACACTGCACCATGTTCTGATTTCACACCAGTTTCACACGGATGGATTCAGAGATTTTTAAAAGATTTGGTAGTAAAGTGAAGGGAGGTGAAGGAAAGAAAGGGGGAGCTGAGCTAAGTATTCAGGGTGTCTCCAGCACCAAACTCCAGAATAGCTGGGACCCTGGAAATTACCTCCAGGTGACAACCCTGGTAAAATATATACTAATCAGACTAATAAAATAGAAATAATCAAGGAACCCACATCCCTTGGGACCTTCCAAAAAGCCTATGCAATACCTCCATAACATCTGTGAAGCTACTCCTGATTTGCACGCTGGACTAGAAGGATCAGGCCCAGACTCTACAAAGCTGTGCTGTGTAGCTGTGCCCATCACACATGTCCCAACAGAAGAAAGGTACATCCTCTGCAGACCAACCTCATCCTGGATCCTCCACCCATCTCGTCACAGTTCCCAACACAGTTTCCCAAGGACAAAAACATCTCAGGAAGGAAGCTTTGGCTGCCTCTTGATCCCTGAGCTCCTGCCACGGTGCCGTGCAGCCTGGGGGTTCAAGATGTGGACAAGCTGTTGCTACCACACGGCTCCAGGTGAAGAGCCTGGCTCAGGTCTTGAAAGCTGGGCAGCCCTCCCAGCTCAGCGCTACTCCAGAGGCAATTAGCTCTGCAGTGCTGAGAGCTCAGGCATGAGGCACATTCCCACTCCTGAAACAGCCACTCTGCTACTGCGCCTGGGACTTCACCCAAGCTGACCCTTGACTGAGTATTCACACTTGGCTTTTAATTACTGTTACAATTAGCATTGGTTTCTTGGCTTCCTTTTCATGCAGCTTTGCAGGGAACAGAAGCATTGAAGCCACTGCTGTAAGCTCACTGCGGAGGAAGGGATGTGCCCTTAAAGCCCAAGATGATAGAAAGGCAAGGAGAAGAAATGAGCTGAGCTGACAACCAACGAAAGTGAACCTGTTCGAAATGCTGAGGGTCCTGCTCAGCACCAAAAGGATGAGGACCAGAAGTGATTTGAAAGAGTTGTACAGTCTTTTGAATGCAGCTGCTCACATTGCATCTGGACACAGGGACCTGAATAAATTGCACCAGATCCACGGTGGAAAGCACCATCCATTGCTTTCACATGCTAATTCAATTCTGTGACAATACGCTCTCAGGATTTGTTCAGTCCCCTGGAAAAAGCATCTCATACTTCATTACTTGTGAAGGTCTGATGTCCATGAACGACTCAGGTCTCAGACGAGTAATGCTGCCGCTGCCACCACACTCTGTGAACGTAAACAAGACACATAAGGAGAACTAGCAACCATACCAACTCTCACTTTGCTAACGTGTCTGCTCCAGTGATACCAGCTCCGGTTGTTTCACTGATCAGCAAGTAAAACATGGAATAATCCTCTCCATCCTGGTCTTGATTTGAAGTTTACTGCTTTTGTTTCAGGCCTACAAAAGGCCTTGGGAATCTACAAGCTCCCCTGTTCCTCCCACACACCTATAACTCATGCATGAGTAAGGGATGCTGCCCTTTTCATACCATCTTACTTCATGACTCAGCTTTGGAAATCAACCTGACTTTGCACTGGGCAGTCAAGCAGTGATAATGCAGTTGTGTGCTCTTCCCAAGGCCTCCATGGGGGCGTGGGCTCTGCAGCATGACCCCAAACCACAGCAGAGTGCAAAGGAAGGTGGTCCTTTGCTATTTTTCTCTGTTTCCATGCTGAATATCTTCCCAGGCTTTCTGGGATCTGTCCAGATCTTCTCTGCCATTGACTTGGGCTGCTCCTAGGTGGCTCTTGCCCAGACAGAGTCCTACTGCTGGGGCAACAGAAGCTCCTGCAGGAAAACGCTACCTTCTGGAAGGCCTGTCTCCCAAGCACAGCCCTGCAGAAGCTGTGTCCACAACCCTGAGAAGGTCCAAAGCTCTGGTATGCATCATTGTTGCCAGCTCAACCATTTTGAAAACGTGATTTACATCACCACAATCATGCAAAGAGCCTCAAAGTGAGCAGTACTGTAGGTGAGACATCTTTCCACTATCAGAGTGATTTTATCAGATCCCACCTTGTTTGCTAGGGCTTAAGGACTGTTACTCCATCCAGTACAGCCCACACTCTTGGTCATGGGAGCCCAGACTGTCCCCCAACTCTTCACCGTGATGGGGCTAGCTTTGAGACCTTATTGCCATTTGCCGGATGTGTCCTGCAGCACTCAAAGGGTTACTACGCAACCAAGGAGTTCTTGCTGTGGCAAGGACATACAAAGAAAACATTAATCACGAGGAAAAATGTGAGGAATGTCACCCTCTGTAAAATCAAGCCCTTGTTATCAGTTTGAAAGACTACCATTCTGGCGTAGGCTGGGGTTTGTTTCCTTCCCAGACCTCCATCAAGTCAACACCACTGACATGAGGCATGATTTACCTTTCTCTCTGCAGACTTGGGACTTTCACAGTCACTAGTCACCCTCTAACTGCAGTGGCAGAGACCTCACTGCCTTGTCAGGCCCCCTGGGACCTTGCAGGGCTGCAGGAATTTGGACTCTCAAAAACGAGGATCACAGCACGCCAGGGAAAGCGTGCACCATCATGCTTGGGTGGATTGGTTTTTTGCAGGGACCGAAGAGACTGGGTGCAGGTAGGGAGTCTGAAGGACAGAGGAGAGACCATTGGCTCCATGGTTGGGACAGGTGGAAGAGCAGGAGTGGCACAGCAATGACGCTGAGCTTGGTCAGGTTGTGGGGAGTTGTTGAGGGAAGGAGCAGAGTCTCCAAGGACCAGAAGGAAGGCTGCACTAGTAGTGCTGTTCCTGAGTCAGTCCCAAAGCCCTCCTTTCCCTGAAACGGTAGCTGTTTCCCCTTGCTATAGGTCACTTTAGTTTATGGGTGGGTTAGGTGGGAACATCCCTACAAGTAGCTTCTCATAGTCCTCTCAGTGAAAGAATAAAATCCCCAAGAAACTTCCAGGCATGTAGAGGACCTTCAAAGAGTCACTCCCACACCTTCCCCCCACACGTCCAAAACACAACCTCACATCTTTTCCTCCTGAGTGTTTCAGCTTGCACCCTGTGAAGTACTCTCAGTTTGGCTTCTGTCCTGGTGACTACTGCAAGTGTCACTGGAGGAGGTTCAGGATGGACATCTGAAACTGAAGCTCTCCCTGTGGCCATGTTTCTCAGTCCTTGCCAACAGTTGAAGGGCAAAAAGCAATCCCCCGTCTGGAAGGTCTGTGCTAAGCACTGAGCAGATGGAGTGCTGTGACTCCTTCCCTCCGCTCACCATCAGATGGCAGAAGGAGCTTCTTACTCTCTGAGCTTTAAACCACAGCTCTGATGGCCCTTTACACCTAGAGAGGACTTGGAGAAGTGTTTCATTTGCTAGTAGAAAAGTTTTTTTCCTGGTGGTGAGTTTCACCCAGTTACATAATTTCTATAAAACATGGGTTGTACACCTGAGGATGAAGGTGTTATAGAAGCCAAATTGTGTCCCCCAGCTTCTTTGAAGCAAATCTAGTCCCAGCTTATAAACGAAGAAGCTGAGACACAGATGGGTAAATGATATTCGTGCAATCCAAGCCCTCATCCTCATCCCTGAGGTAATGCTCTAGATTATAAAAATGGCAGCCTTGGAGGGACTCACTAGCACCCAAATATACTTTCCCCTGGCTCTGGAGTTCAAACGCAGTTAGTAGTTGACCAACAACACAGGTCGTTAACGATACGCTCTCCACTGTCCACACTTGCTTTGGAGCATGGAATAGCAGCACCTCTCTGCCTCCAGGCACTATTAACAGCATGAGCCAGGATCCAGCCTTGGGTGCCCAGCCAGCACGGCACTGCTTCTCCCTGCTCGGGGGTGCCAGGACATCAACGGAAAGCAGCAGGAGGCAGGATCGAAAGGAAGAAAAGGAGGTGCTTCTTCACACACATCCTCAGCAGTGGTGGTCCTTGCTGCAGTATGTGGTGCACGCTGAAAACTTATAGCGGTTGGAAAGTTAATTGGATGAATTCACGGTGGGAAATCCAGTGAGGACTATTAATTACACGGAGCCATGAATTACTGTGGGTTGGGGGAGTATTATGTGGTAGTGTCATGTATGTGCTCCTGTTCATATTCTTCTCACAGCTTTTAGAAACAGGATAATGGGCTAAGCTGTCGGACAGTTCTTCCGTGCCTGTGATTCAAGGTTTTGGGGTCTTTTTTTTACTGTGGATTTAGGTGAAGCCAACATTTTTTTGTAACAGCAGAGACTTTTACAGCCAGACACATGAGGGCAGAAATGCAGCATTATGTTATTCTATGGACCTGTACTCATAGCCCCAGACTGATCATTTGAGGATTTCTGCGTTTTTTCACAGGTGGCAGATAACAGCCGGCTATTCCCTACAACAGATTCCTTGAAATAACACCTTCACACCCAATACACAAGTGAAGCTAGGAGCAAGGAAATCATCTTCCAGGACTGGAAAGGGCTGAGACACAACACAGTCTCCATCCTTGGAGGTTTTCAAGACCAGACTGGACAAAACCCTGACTAACCTGGTCTGATCTTACAGCTAACCCTGCTTTGGGCAGGAGGTTGGACTGGAAAAGTCCTGAGGTCCCTTCCAGTCCAAATGAAACTGTGACCCTTTGGGCTCTGAATACAGAAACGTGGCGTGAACAAAAACCTCTCCGTTGCATCTTGCAGCCTGATGGACGTGGCTGATTCAACAGCCCAACCTTCTCAGTGGTGTGGATCTCTGAAAGACAGGGTGACTGTCTACAGCAGTGTTACCAGGGCCAAAGGGATGTCAAACCACGCTGCAGGGGCGTAATGCTTTCCCATGTGGCTCCTTTGGCTTCGCTGACCCAAGCCACAACCACAACGAGAAGCTGGAGGAGCCTTTGCTTGCTTTACTTGCTCTGTTGGAGATATGTTGAGCCAAAACACGAAGACTTTGCAGGTCTATTGGTTTCTGGGCTGGTGGAACTGAGGCTGAATTTTGCAGGACAGTAGTTTGGTGGGAGAAGCTGATTGGGGTTGCTTTCCTTTTTCACTAGCAAAATCAGTATAGCTGGAAGCACGCAAAGAAGTGGGAACGAGGACCCCAAAGCTGTAGATTTACTCTGTGGGTGAATATAATTGCAGAATTTTTGGCAGAGAGAATTTTGCACCTTTAGTCCCTTGTGAGGGAGATTTTCACAAAAAACAAGTGCAAAGTCAAAGGAGCAAAGGCTTCTCTGATTTATCCATGTGGAAATGGGCTTGGAGCATTGCAAACCTGGTCAGTTTTTCCATGTTTCTTGTGTGGTATTGCAAACTTTTTGATATTTATTCTGTGTAGGTTGTTCGTGATATTGGACCACTTTAGTGAAATTACAATGTGAAAAAAATTGACTGTGTGCATTTTCAAATTGTAATGCTCTAAAACAGCACAGATCTTACATGTTCAGTGACCCCAAATGGCCAAAAGCAGCTTTTACATCTCATTGGGAATCACAATGATTCAGAACTAAGAAAAATTGATGAGAAAATAGATTTTAATAGAATTTCAATGGAGAATAATCCAAACAAGCCTTCTCATTTTGCACTGGCACTCATTTCTGGGTCTGCCAGTTCCTTACAGAAGTATTAGTTCTCAGGGCTGCTAGCCCCAGGTTTGCTTTATATTCTTCTCTTTTTGCCTGGACAGTAGCTCAAAGGGTATCTGGCATTCCCTTTTGTTGCCTGAGCTAAATCTCACCACCTTTGAGACAATTTTTTCTCTTGTTCGATCTGACTGTTTTTCAATGTATTGCTTTTCTTGGCTCTGTTCAAGAGAACAAATGTCAAAACCAGAGATATTTTTCAGAAGGTGAAACTTCCACTTTTTAAATCCTCATTAACTAACCTTCCCTTCTGGCTTCCTCCCCAAAGCTGATGTAGTCACCCCTCGGCTTTGCTGGGAAGAGCTGATGAGGTCACAGCCAAATCTGAACATGAATGCTCACCTTATACCTCTTGTATATGAAGGAAATGACATATTGCAAATCCAGTCCGGTTCTTTAATCCCAGGGTAGCACGAATCCAACATCAGGACACAGCTTGTTCCTTGAAACTGGACTAAAACAATCATTACTCAAATGTTTCAGGAGTGATTCTTGTTGCTAAGCCCCAGAATCATGCTAATTTCTTTGCTTAAGTTTGCAGGATTGTTTTCTTTTTTAAATTTTTTTTTAACCTAAGCTGACATTCTTCTCTGTCTCAGGAGAAATTTCTGTATCACAGTTAGTGCAGCAGCTGCAAGCTGCACATGCAAAGGGACACTTCAGCAAATCAATCCTCTTTGCTTTTTAAAACAGAGCAATCACTTAACAGGGAAGACAGCAGGATGCACATTGAATGCCAGCCTGTTTTGGAAGGCAGCGGGGTTCAGGGCTGGCCTCTGCTGCTCAGACTCTGTGTGACCCCATGCACGTCACTTTGGGCCACATCCCCAGCTCTTTGATCGCTGCTGGAAAGGTCTCAGTCCAGCTATGCCTCATCACAGGGGTTCCATCGTGCTCTCAAGAAGCCCAGTTTGAGTCCCAGCGGCTCGTGCTTTCCCCTCACTTCTGCGCCAGGAAATCCCAGAGGTACATCTCCATCCCAAGACAGTGAATTTGATGGCTGCTGACCTTGGACATACCTCAAGCAAATCAAACCCAATCTGCTAGCAGATGCTCTTTACAACTTTACTCCTAACTAGAGGGATCCTGAAGCACAGCAATCAGAGTCAGGTGAGCAAGGACTTCATGCTCCCATTTTGAAGAGGTACCAGCTCAGAGACTTAAGGCATCTTGGCCTTGCAAACCTCAAGCATCCCTCAGCCATATCTCCCTCAGCCACCTTCCATCCATATGGATAAGATTGCCCCCTCCGCTCAGACTAGACCAGCCTTGTCTCCGCTGCCTGGTGGAAACCATCCCCGGTCTGCACGAGGCCGTGAACCATGCCTGGACTGGGAGGCTGACATACCTAGCAATGGGGATCCTCGAGTAGGTCTGTGGGATAAGGATGGGATGCATCGTGCAACAAGGCTGATGGTCCTTATCTTCAGAAATGCCTTCCCTGGAGGAGGTGGGTGTCTCCATCCATGTGAAGAGCCCTTATTAGATGGCCTGGGTCCGGCAGGGCTTAAAGGTTGCTCTACCACTGTCTTGCTATGAATGATTTAACTGGGAGAGAGGTTGACCTAACAAAGAGGAAGATCTTTCACCTTCTGTGCTAGGGCATGGACATACCCATTAGAACTACATAATGTGTCTCACTCACCAAACCTAAAAACACCTTCGTACTTGGGGTGGGAATCCCCTGGGCCTCCCTCCTGCCTGCAATTACACTTCTTAAACAGGTGTTAGTAGGCACCCTTGCTCCAATGTTTTGGAGGCCTCTAGATGTCTAGGGTAGGCTCACAGATACGTAAGCAAGAAGAGATCATTCGTGGATGGCCAACCTAGTCTCATAGACATCCCAAACCAGAAAACCGTCGGTGACTCATAAGTAGACAGTCTCTTTGAGAGTAACTGTCCCTCTCAGTTGAAGCAGCCCACAAGCAATCCGGCCTGGGACTGGTTTACTCCGTCTTTTGCCTTGGAGAAGGCTGGGACAACCCTACACTGAGGCGAGAATAAAACCTATGATGGGCCATGATGGCTCCTATGAAGACCCCACCCTAGTCACGAGTCCCACCAGGTTGGGATGAGGATAGGGCATTTCTAAACCTCCAAAGAGGACCTGTATGAACCTCTTCAAACCTCTTCGTTTTAATTTGTCGATCTCCTTGGGCTCAGCCACCACCTCAGTAAGGAGCATGGTGCAGAAGGCCCAGACCAAATAGTCTTATTTGTGTGTTACAGTGCTGATCGTATCACCAGCCCAAAGGCCAGGATTGTTCCAAGAGTGCTGTGGGGATTAAGTACCCTGGAGAAATTCATATAAGCCTGGCTGCATTTCAATAAGATCTGGGCTCCTATGTTCCTTTGGCTCCCTTTGAAGATTTCAGCGTTTAACAAATTAATAACAATGGGGAGACAATCATAGCATTTTAAAGCACACTATGTCCAATCCTTAGCAGAGGTCACAGGATGTCTGGCACTTTGCAGCAGCTGAGATTCTGACCCAGAGACAATTTGCTTTGTTTGGGGAAAAATTCCTTCCCGAGCATTTCAAACAGGCGAGCATTGGGTTTTAAATCCACCCAATTACCTTCAACACAAAATGTCCTTCAGTCACATAGGAACATTAGAAAAAATGCAGGAAAAGTTCCCTAAGTCCAAAATGAATTTAAATAAGCCAAGAGTCGAGCAGCAGACTCATTAGTCTCGCTGTTGTGTGTTGCCTCTTATTCCTGCCGTGGCTTTGCACTTTCCAAGAGCTGCTTCTGTTGGGGGAGACACCTCCCTTCCTGGCTGGGCTGGAGGATGGAAATTTGGACGCCCAGCCCTGCCTGTTCTGACCAGCATGCTGTGCCGTAATTGCAATCTGCCATCTCAGGGAAACAGACAGATTTGTTTAAATAAAGACAGCCCCAAAAGCACCTGTCCCCAGTTGAAAATGATTCTGTCTCCAAAGCCAGTATGAAAGGTGCAATTTGTGCCCGTGACTGAGTTTTATTAAAAGCTCCCCCAGACTCCCTCATATCATTATCAGAGTAGGCACTGTCGCACTTTTCCTCCAGACACATCAGTATTGCTTCAGGGCTCAAAAAAGAGGCAGTTTCAGGGTATGTAGACCAGTATTTGGGTAAGTTAGATGTGCTAGAGAGTTAAAAGCATGCTCACAGGCTGTTATTTTAGAATAGCTCTTTCTCAGATTAGTCACTTCACAGTTTGCTTTGCTGACTAGTTTTTATTCCAGATTCAGGGGTTAAATCCTCACCAGCAATCTCTTTCTTTGGTGATTCATCCCAGGATGACCTGTCCCTGCATCCTTGCTGTGCACCTACACTGGAGATGCCATTGAGTGGTACCCACAGACTATGGTACTGACTCTGACCATGCCAGTGCAGAAGCTGCTTTTGCAAAGCCCAGGAGTGTGCCCTCCCATGCAGTAGCTCCTCAAGGGACACTGGGAACATCCTTCTCCAGCTTATGGCCTCTCCATCATGCTGTATGGTGTGATATAGACACTCTGGTAGAGGCGTCATCTTCCCCACATTGCGGTTCAGTGCCTTGCTACCGACTTTATTGTGCCCATCCTTGACAACTTTGGGCTGAACAAAAGTGTTTTGCAGCTGGGATGACACAGAAAATGCCCACCTGAAGCATGGAGCACGCAAAGCAATGTGAGCCATGGTGCACAGCAGCACTACATGGCACCTCGTGGCCCCCTCGGTACAGCACGCTGGGGCTGCTGCCTGGAAGCACACTACAGGGCTCAAAAGCCAAGAAAAAAACCAAAATCCCCATTATTCCCTTCAAGTGAATATCCACTGCTTCCTATGTGACCACCTCACCCTTCCAGGATGATCCCTACGGTCCTCAAATGCCGTGGATCCCATGTTTGGTCTCTGCTTCATGCCTTTTCTCATCCTCTCCCTCTACTCCTTCCTGTCTTCTTTTCCTTTCTCACCCTGATGGTGTTTTGTCTCTTCTCCCCTTCAATTTTCCCTTTATCTTCCCGTTTCACATCTCATTTTGCCTCATAACACTATTGTCAAAAAATGGTGGCTAGTCAGATAACTACAAAATAAAGCTTTTGAAAAACACCTAAATTTGTGCTAGGGAGAGCAAAGAAACTTCTGAATATTTTAATTTACCCTTGAGCCAAAAAAACAGCCAGCAGACACAGCAGCCTGTATTTTGATCATCAGGAGAGAGGGATTCTGGAGGGATTCGAGGTCTGATCCTGCACAGGATGGGAAGTGTGCTCCTGTTATACAGGCTCAGAGACATAGCTTTCCCCTCTCTGCCTTTACCAGTGTAATCTTATTGATTCAGGTGTAAAAAGCCGTGGAGGGGAAAGAGGATGCTGAGGCGATCAGACCCTAACGCAGAATTATAGTTCCTGCAAGGTCTTGCTGCGGCACGATGCCGGTGTGATGCTGGGGAGCTCGGGAAGCGCCGGTGAGAGCCGGCAGCCAAAGAACGTGCCCACATGGGTAATTTGCCGCGTCCGCATGTTTCTGTTGAGGTCCTCGGCCTCTTGTTTTCTTTTCCCATCTTCTCTCAGGCAGCACTGAGTGATATATGTCACACACTGGCCCAGATGGAAAGTTTTCCCCAGGAGGCTCCGTACTGGGAGCAGTGGGCGGTGAGGATTTGATGCCGGGCGCACAAATGCTGGGGATGTGACAGCTCCGGTCCCTGACATTTGGTACGTGGCAGACTTTAATAATGCCATTGCCCACCTCCAGCAAATGAGTCCTGGAGGAGCTGCAATTCTGATTGTCAGAGAGGGAGAGAAAGGGTAATTAAAAGGCCCGGTGACAGGTAATGAGAAGGATGGGGCCACATCTCTGCTGAGTGACCTGGTGCTCTCCCAGTCCCTCTCTCCGGCACACTCCCCCATGCCCGTGCAAGCGCATCCCTCCACACCTCCCTCTCAGCCTGGGACCAGGAGTGACCTTCTCCAGAAACACAGACAGAATTGGACATCCTCAGCTCCCACTGCTGAAAGTGTCAATTAGCGCTAATTGGACGGTACTAGGGTGACTGCACATAGTGGGGGAGGAAGGACGGGGACTCTAACGCTTAGTAGGTTTCTTTCTTCTTTTGCTCGAAAATGCAGAAAGCTATGGGATGAATGTATTTCCATGCGAGTTCCAGCAAGACGTTTTCTCAGGATGCAACTTCTATTCAAACGGTAAATACCAAATTCCCCCGTTGAGACACTGAGCGAAGTACTCATGGTCAGAGGATGCAGAGGTCTGGACTGATGCCTTGCATTAGCATTTCCCATGGAGCAACAAGAAAACCTTTGGAGTGCCAAAAATAAGTGAGAATCTCTTAGATTAGATAACACATGCTTTTATTTGTCCCACAGTCTCATATGACTAGATTTCTCCCCTCCGTATTTATGATAGCCCCGGTTTGTCTTCTCCCGCTGTCTTAATATGTGAGTGTCATTTCACTTCTAATAGGGAAGGGTATTAGAAATTTGAGTGAAAAGGACTTGCTTTGTGCATTGTTGTTATTTTTATTGCCATCAGACAAGTGTTCTGACCTCTAGTGCTTCTACGTTTTTATGATCACCTACATTGAAATCTCCCCAGATTTATGTACTGTAAATGGTAAGTGCTTTGTTCTTTAGATCATGTGCCCAGGATCCAGATGGCCATGTTGTGACGGTCTGTAAAGTTTAAGGGCATTCAGGGAGCTAATAAGAACTTTCATGCTGTTGCATTCAAAACCGTCCCAGTAGGTAACCTTCATGCACCCCTGATTGCCAGGTTTCACATGGGTGATGCCTTCACACATTGGATTTCAAACTTTCTAATACTTTGTTTAAGAAACAAGCTCAAGATTTCCTGAGAATGTCTGCAGGAGGATGCTAAAGGGGCAGCTCCTGAGCTAGGCTGTTCATCCTTTATGTGGCATAAACAAGACATTTCCAAAATGCCTTTCATTCTCTGCTGGTTGAATCTCAGTAGGAGGGGTAATGATGGCAGAGGTGATAGGGATACTGAGCCAAAACTAGCTGAGAGATAAAACTCCTTGTTTTAAATCCATCTGTAATAGCAAAGACAAATTGTGAAGCTGCCTGGAAAAGCAGGATGGCTATTGATAAAAAGGCAGTAAGGGGATTCTCAGAAACTGTGAACAGACACAGCACAAATCAACCACCCACTTTTGTACTGCAGAGGATGCTAAGAAAATCCACTAACAAATTTTTAAACTGGAAATTGCAGAATTTATGAAATAATGTGGAATCAACAATGTGTCCCTTTCTAAAGAGAAGAGGACGGTGCTAGGAAGGATCTAATACTGAGAAAAGAAATTCACTGCTCACTGCTTTTCCTTTGGCCAGCTCAGGTGATTTAGAAGGATGCTTCATGCTTTCTCAATAGCTGTGGGAAGAGATACGGTATCATGGATTCAGGGGTATACAGGAACAGCGCAGCTGAGCTTAGGAATTTAGTATGATTGCATGAGTAGCACCCCCTTACAGACTGATGAAAATGAAGGGAAGAAAAGAAATTCTAAAGCAAAAATAAAACTGCAAAAGCAAATGTCAAGAAAAAAAAATGCAGTCACTGAAGAAGAAGAGTGATTCTGGCAATTGTAACTGTAACTAATAGAACAAGTACTGAGTGAAATCAGTACCTACACAGCGGATAAAGAAAGGGAAAAAAAGCTCAAACCCACAAGCATATGACCAAGTATATAAAGAGTAAATCTCAGCAGAGAAATTTGTTGCCTATTTTTAGCTGAAACTATTAGTGGATAAAGAGTTTCTGTTTGGATTTTATTAAAACTCTTGCAACCCTGCTCTCCAAATGAATTCAAATACACATTGCTTAGCCAGGCTGCAACAGAGGGAAACTGGAGTGTGAAATGTGTTAACCATCTATGGAGACTTGCAGAGGCAGAATACTGCTCTGGGATACTAAAGAGGGTGTAAATAGGAGAGCATGGGTAGAAATATGACAAAGATAACTCAGCTGGATTTCAGAAAAAGAGTAGGTCCTCACAGGAAGATCTTCCAGGCTGCGGGAAAACAAGAGAAATGGGAATCCAGTTCTTTTGGATAACTCCTGCTAGAGTACCTGAGACACTACTGTTTCTTCTCCAACCTCCAAGTCAAATCTTGCTTTCCTCAGCACAGCTCTCACTTCCTAATCACATTTTCAGCTTTACCTTTCTCAGTGCAGAGTCACATTTTCGTGATTTAACTCAGGAAAATCCCACAAGCGAAGCTCTGCATTGCTTTGGAGCAGGAATCCTCCAGCTCTGCTCTCTGCACTACTTCCCAGTCAGACCACAAGGCTACAGAGTGGGATGTTAGGAAATTTTAGATGTCTCCTCCAAAATATGCTTAAGTGTTTTTAGATGACCTTTGTCTGCTCACACCTGGTTGTCTTCGGGGAAAACATTTCCATCTGAGCACATCAGCCTGGGGAAGAGCTTGCTGGTGTAGCTGGTGGAGACTAGGGCATGACTCATCCCATGCTAAAAAGATGCTTTCGTTCAGCCAGACGGATCACACCATCATCTCCACTGACTTCACCAAGAACCTTTCCATGGAGAGTTTGCACACCTAGAGAACATGGAGACACCTATACCTTTTGCTAGTTTATTTTGTGATGTCTTACCCTATGAGCTGGGTCAGGTCCTCCAGGTAATGCCACCTGGCCATCAAAAGGAATGGGTCTCCCCTGAGTCCTGTGTCCTGTCAGCCAGAACTGCACAGGTGTCTCAGATACCCCAGGGCTTCTCAACCAGCACCAGACACCTTCACATGGGCAACTGAACCCAAAGTCTGCTAATTTCTCTCTAGATGTGTCGTCGGTCTCCTTCAAGTTATAATAGGGACCTGGACACCTCATAGGTAGACACCTGAACTTCAGCATCACCATCTGCAAGCTGAATCCCACAGCTAGTGCTGGGGAAGATGGATCGTCCCCTTCCAGGATTTTTGATCTGGACGTACCAGATTATACTCAGGTGCTATGACTCTCCGGCTATGAGCATTTCCTTCTCTGGACGGTATTCTCCATACCCAGCCTCCAAGTCCCTGGAAAAACTCGCAAGGTTTTCTACCGCCTTTGGACCTGGTCTTCACCTCAAGCCAGTACTGGGCTTCTTCAGGTGCTTTTCCCTGCCCCAGAGCAGCTGAGGGGATGCAGCACTTCACAGCAGCTCTCCCCGTCACTCCGGCAAGAAGCCGTGATGGAGTGCCACGGGGCACACGGAGAGATTAAAAGCTGGGGCTCCGAGTCAGAGAGGTTTTAAAAATGTGTGTGCTCAAGTAAAGGACTTTTTAATGTTTTAATAACAAATATTACAAGATATTTTTCTCCATGCCCAGTGCCTGCTGAGCCATCATGCTGAGCCTATATTTATGGCACTGTAAAGCACAATGAAGGCAACAGCGCTAGGAATACTAATAGCTTCAAGTTTATTACACTAAGGCTGAGTGCTTCATTTTAATTGCATGGAAACATTTAATTTGTTAGATGAGGTGTCATGTAGTTTTCCTCAGGCACCAGTAACTCATATCCACACTGGGACAATCTAACAATCTAGGGGAAGCTCTAAAATTAAATGGATTTTACTATTTCTTACCTCTTTGGTGTGCGTGGGTGGCCAGATTCTTGGGCCTTATAGAGTTAAAATATTCCTGCCTCTTTGTTGCAAGACTTCACTGGGGAAATCCATGTCTTCACAGCTGTCCAAGGCAAAATGGGGTCTGCAAAGCATCCCCATAGTGTGTAAGCAGTCTGGTGGAAGGGCCACGCGTTCTCGTCTCTCCCCATCTCACTATACGGACCGAGGATGCTCGTTGCCTGTCCTCAGCGGCTGAACCTGCTAATGCAACCAGCCAGCGACCCTTTGCTGCAGCGATGGAAACACAACATTTTTGGGAAGGAAGGGTGGGAGTTCAGAGCACACCTGACCAGTGGATCAAAGGCACTGTCATGCTTCTCAGCAGCCCTCTCCATCCTTTTTCTGATCATTTATAACAGCAACATTTAAGGAGTAAAGGGGAGAGGAAACCTAACTGAACAGTAATGGGTTTATGCTCTGAAGTGATGTCAAACCAGAACATGTAAACAAAACACGTATTTTTATGGGGAAAAAAAAAAAAAAAAAACGAACTAAAAAAACCCAAATGTTTAAGAAAAAAAAAAAGGAAGCCTGCCAGTATGTCCCATGTGGCAAAAGGGAAAATCAAGGCCGTTTGGAGACAAGCTGGGTCTATCAAAGTAATGATAACAGCTCCAGTTTCCTGCATAGCTCACACATCCTCAGACAGCGACGATGAACGTGGAATAAATGCCTGAGTCGCCAAGATTTCATTTACCTCTGGTGGTAGGGGATGTGTAGCTCACATTAGATTTTTTTCCCCTACATGATGATCTAACATGTTTCGACACTGAAGTTAAAAAACTTCATATTGGAAATGAAAGGTGATTTTTTTTTTTTTTTTTAACTGCACAGAGAAGTTATGACTGCAAGAGCTTTGCAAAACTAGTGGTAAATACCTCATCACTCCAGGTTTTCAAGTGCGATAGGACTTTTTTCTAAAAGATATGCTGCAGTTCAGCTCCGACTTTATGGGCTCAATGCTGTCATGTCTGTTTATGGAAGAATAATTCTCCCAGCAGGAATTACCAGGGAAGAGGAATATTATGCAGAAGAGGAGACTCTCTGATGTCCTTGATATCCACATTATCTCTTTTGAGGCAACGAAGTAGATACCATGGCAATAAGCAAACATAGTGATACACTCATGATGTGAAGCCATGTGTTAATGATGAACGGCCTGGCCAAGACCCACATCTTCCAGTTACCTCAAGCCTCTGGGAAGCCGGGACTTGGACATCACGATGGGCACGGTCCCAGCTCACGGTTGACTTCACCCGGCGTGGCCGGCTGTCAGGCAATCCAAGGAGCGATGCGAGCAAGCGAGCACGGATGTCAGCGTTCAAATCTACTGTGGGCTTTTACCTCCCTTAAATGTCACTGCTGAAGTTGTCACACTTTCTGAGCTCTCCCCTCCATCCAGCGGCAGCAGAGGCTTTTTATAGAAAGTTTGTATGAGCTGTCCACTGGAAAACACGGCGCAGGAGGCCAACGATGTAAAAGCAGGGGACTGCAAGACAGATTTTCATCCCGTTGTCAGATTGCCACAAAAGAAAGAAGTCACCGGGGGGGTTGATCTCCTGAGGATGGATTTTTTGTGCCACTTCTAACAAGTGCTGCAGTAAGAGCTGAGAAGGACTTTTCCATCAGCGTTTGCTGGAAATTTTCAAGAAACCTCTTCAAATGTGTCAGTGACTTTTTTTTGAGTGTGCATTTTCTGCAAATAGTCCTGGCACTGAGATTGTTGAGGCAACAGCTACAGAAATTGGCTGCCCCCAGCCAGCATCCAAGAATGGTCACGGGGATGGAGGTTTAAATTGATTTGTGAGGCTAAAAGAGGCCCTGTATGTAAATGGCTATTGGATTTCAGTCACTTGCTCCCACACTGAGAGCAATAGCTCATATTTAGTTAGCACGTAATTTCTAGGAACTTGCATTCAAATTTTGAAATTGCCCCAGAAACCTGATTTTCAGTTTCTCATCCGACCAGAAGCACAATATTTATTATGTCACCTCTCTGAATTAATGGCTCAGGATATATCCACCTTGGCCCTACACTGATATTAGCACAGAAGCACCTTGCAGACATGAATAATTTCACCGTTACCACCAAAGCAGTCCTTGCCACGGAAGGGAAGGTTCAGCTCAGATGTGGAGTTGGTAGCCCAGAGGCATTAAGTGATGTGACTAAGGTCAGCTGGAGATGCACTGTCCCACGTAACTCTCCTGGAGGCCAGACCAGTTCCTGAACCTCAGACCTGTCCCTGCTTTCAAACATTATCCTGCTCACAGACTCCTTACAACTAACAGAAAGGCCAAGAACATTCACAAGGTCATCAGTGAATAATTTTGAATAATTGGCAACCCTGGGAAAATCACAGGTCGCTTGCAGAGAATTCATGAGCAGGAAGAGGGAAAAAAAAAAAAAAAAAAAAGAAAAGTCAGAATTAATTCTTTCCCACACTTCTATCACTGCTTTAGTTTTGTTAAAATGAACACAAGGAAATTATATTTTCAGACAACGAATTAATGTTCATGGACAGCACAGAAAAATCTCAGTAGCCAACAATTTTGAATACCAGACACCTCTAGAAATCTGTGACTCCATGAGCAATCATACTGACTAAACTGTTCGCTGCTGCCAAAAAAGTGTTGTCTTATTTCTTCTCCCCACACTTGTTCATGGCCACGTGGTCCTTCTGCTCTGACTGTGGTGCTCATGGACTCTTCTGTGATCTGATTTGGCTCCTCAGCGTAGCAGAAAATCAGCCCTTTTTTGATCTCAGGCAGGATTAATGAACTTAATTGGCTTTCAGATGTTACGTTTCCATTGCTAAATAAAAGGACGCTATGGAGCAAACACTGTGTCCCCCACTGTTGCTGTCTGGCCAGCTCAGGGTATTGACCTGTGGAGAAATGTCTGGGTAGAGCTCAGTGTAGGGTTCACTCCATCAAGCATCTCAGCTAGGATGGCTCCTTCCAACCTACACAGTCCTCCAACACCATCCCTGAAGGCTTTGCATCCTCGAGTGATGCCCCACGTGCTATCACGGCGTGTAACGACGCCAAGTATGCGACAACATGGTCCTTGTGGTATTGCAGGCAGGTGGAGCTGGAGAAGACACCCAAAGAGCAATGACACCTTTGGGGCAGTGGGGTCCCAGTACAGCCAATGGTCATGAGCATGGCTGGTCTGTTCAGAAGAGCTCCTAGCCGCTCCCAAAAACCTCAGGAATTTGGCTGAGCACAGAATCGCTCCCCTTTGGACCCAATTTGCAATGTGAATTGTGGTGAAGCACTAGCTTTGAACAAACACGGGGACTGGTTAGGACATGAGTTGCACCATACGCCTAAGTGGTTTTTCCTTGATTTGAAAACTTAACTGCCCACCTGACTGAGTATTTAGAAATCTAACTATGGGCATCTAATTTTGTAACTCTTGACCAATGGGCCAAACTAATTTGTAGTTGTCCTCTTATCTATTAATGAATTTATAATAGGAGAATAATTGGTCTCTCTATGCCAAAATACGTATATTCAGATGGGGGGTGGGGGGCACTCTCTTTTTTCCTTTTTAAGGAAAAGACAAAGGTACTCTGTGCCTGATTTGAATTTCAGACAAACATTTAACAGATCACTTTGCTTTCCCCAACGTACAGTGCAGCCTCTAAGAGCAAGCTAAATTGCTATAAATTAAAGTTAAATGTCAAAAAGGCAAAGATGTGCAGGAATGCAGGAGACAATCTCTGTGCAATTGGGGTTGTTACTGAGCTGCTTTTATCCACTTTGCTTGCATATTGTTAAGTGCTCTTCCTGGAAAGGGGAACTTTTTTTTCTTTCCATTTTTAAATAAGTCCCAACCCCCAGTTCCACTGAAATAGGATGTTATAATTTCTCATTTCCAAATACCATCAGAGAAAGAATTATGATTGTCCACTCATTGTGCTTATCATTTCATTTGAGTTTTGCAGCCTGCTCTTAGAGAAATGCCATCCTTTTGATATAGCAGGTTTCAACCTGCTCAGTAAAAGGGAAATTAAGATGCCATTTCTACCTGTGCTGAGTAGTTGGCCTCTGTGGGAGGGAAGTAATGAAAACCCTGCTTCTTCTGTTACTTTAAAATAGAAAATATAAGGGGAAATGCAGTGTGAGCTATATGTGACAGATTAGAAAACAAGTATCAGTGTTTCAGTAGCTGAATCTCACCTAAAAAAAAAATGACTTCTGCGAGGTCAGCCTGCTCTTGCCCCCCCCCCCACTTGTAGCAGGACGTCCATCCCCAACCCCGCCGTGTCCCTTCAGCATGAGCTGGAGGATGGGAAGATGCCTGAGCTGCTTCTGCACAGACCGGCCAGGGCTGAGGTCTTCCCTGCAAGCCTCATCTCCTGAGATTACGTGATCTAAATGCTCCCCCTTGCCCTGCCGACCTCTGGATCTATAAAACCACCAGTACCTATGCCTCCGAGGGATGCTTTTAAACTAGTTGCTTTCTTAATGACACTGAGATCCTCACAGGGAAGTTACTTGCTGTATAATGCAGCACACAAGTAGCACAGAAGAGTGTATAATATGGTAAGTAAGGAAAGTCTACCCCATTTACCTGGGGGGCCCTGTTTATTGTCCTGACCTTGGGTGCAGTTTTGTCAGCAATGGAGCAGCATCAGCCCACAACGGGGAGAAGAATCTCAACGAAACGGTGCTACTGTACAAGGCAGGCACTGCTCTGTTAGGACTCCTATTCAACCAGCCCTATACCACTGCATCCCGTGGTTTTAGGGAATGCAGTTTTGATGCCCTTTGACACCTGTGCAACACTTTTACCTGATGGCAGCTGGCACAGCCTCCACGGATACTCGATATGTTGCTGCAACAACCTTTTGATGTGACTTCTTTCATGCTGTGTCAAGCACCCTCTGAAGAAATGTTCAAGACACACATATATAGGTTGTGAACGCAGCTGACTTAGGCCATTACTTAGCAGTGCAGAGGGTTTCCATGAAACCTCAATGTCCAGTGCTGATTGATATTATCCTTGCTGCAAGGCAATATCCAGGTGAGGTGGGCAACCTGCACACCCAAAGTCTCTCTGGAGCCCAGTTCGGCTCTAAGCTGGAAGGGGTTATTCCTGAGACCAAGGGTTATCCCTGGCTCACACATGGTCTGAGACACCAGATCCCAAAGCTTACTTCACTGAGAGGATTTCAGGAATTAGGGGTCTTTCCCACCGTACCTGGGAAGACCCAGGATGCATCTCCCTCTGATGCTTGCGCCGTGCGAAAATATTTAGGGCTGGAGGCAACAATGCTGTAGATACTGGGAAACTATTTCCACATTGCATGGCAAGGAGAGGTATGGCTGATTTGATCTAGAATTGGGGATAGCCCTGCTTCAAGTGGAAGGTTGGACTAGAGACCTTCAGACCCCTCCTCAAGCACTTCCATGATTCTGTGTATGCATGGAGCTACTGCTCTCTCAGTCCTCGCTTTGGTGAATCTGTTCTTTGCGCTTTTTTCCTGGTTGTATCTACCCCATGACCCATCCTTACAGAGCCCCAGCGTGGTCCTAATCCTTTTAGCTGCCAGCCTCACCATGCTGGCCATTCCTTTTGATGAAGTGACTACAGCCCGGGGGGCTACCTCCAATTTAGCTGTATAATGTCACTGTAGTCAATAGATAACTAGTCAATGCAAACAGGACGGTGAAGGCCCTAATTATTCTGATTTAACACAGATGTCAACCAGAGGATCTACCTCGTCCACTGGCTGTACTGACTAGATTGTAGTGATCATCATATGAGCCATAATGTCCATCTCTTGTTTGGATACCTTGTACAGGGTTTGAAGTGTGACACAGGAAGACTAGAGCTCAATTCAGATGTCTGAACTTCCTGCCTAGTGATATTCTAGGCATATGATATTTCTGATACTCTAAGACAGCAATGTTGGCCACCAGAGTCTGGCAGATGGGTCATAAGAACTACAAGAGACCCACCAACTCCATGGGTTTATCTAGAGCCTGGAGGAGGTAGATCATCTCTGATGCCAATGGATCTCTGTATTAGGCCACCTCAGCAAGTCTTGGATGATTTAAAAGGCCCTTCTGACCTGAAAATATAGAAAGCAGCACCCATGAGCCTTGTTTTTAGCTAGTATCTTGTCTTTCTTCATTTGCAATGTACCAGAGACACCAAAAGCTGCAGTGCTGTGTGTTCCTCTCTACCCACATACCAGCAAGGAGCAGGTTTTCTCCTTGATAGGCAATAAAGCACATGAGGTAAGCAAAGACACTGTTTCTGATTAGCATCACAGTTGGGCTGTGTTAAAGGAGTGAATCCTTGAGTAGCAGAATGTCCTGTGAGCTTCCTCTGTCCTACCACTTTCCAACCAGCCAAGAACCAGGCAGAATGGTCTGTACAAGATTTCTGGGGGGAGTCAGGAGCTTGCCTGGGTGCAAGGCTCCTTATTTCCTGGAGAACATGCACCAGCTGTATTTGAGGTCTTGTGTGGATCCAGTCAAGACAGATGAAATGGGAGTCCAGTGTCAAAGATACTTGCCACTGTTCTTGAGATTGCCGAGAGCCCTAAGCCTCATGCTACCAGATTTACAGCTATAACCTAGAAAGTCACTGAAAGGGTTTGTTATTTTTGGCAGGTATGTTTGAAACCCCCAGGAAGAACAAGAGCTGCGGACTGAAACCCTGTGAGGTGTGAGGTCTCGTCTTGGCTCTGGGACAGCACACATCTTGGATGGCATAAAAGCTTCCTGCCAGGATCTTGGTGTGAGACAATATGGGTAGGAGGATTCCTCTCCAGTGAGAATCCTGGATATGTGCATAGTTCAGACTCATATCTGATGGATCTGTCTACATAAATTTTCTGTGAAGGATGTGATTATTTTTTTAGGCTGGCTTCCTAAGGAAATGAGCCCTTTATGTAACTGAAATATCTGCTTGTCTGTCTTAGTCCTCCTTCATAACTTTTGAACCCACCGACAAATTTCAGACAATTTTTCTGACCTTAAGCTTCTACAAACTTTATGAAGAAATGCATCTGGCTTAAATGCACTCTGCTCCTGTCACTGGGCACCACTGAAACAAGCTTGGCTCCATCCTCTTTGCACCCTCCATTCAGGTATTTATATGCATTAATAAGACCCCCCTGAGCCTTCTCCAGGCTGAACAGTGCCAGCTCTCTCAGCCTTTCCTCATAGTAGAGATGTTCTAGTCCCTTCATTATCTTTGTGGCCCTTCGCTGGACTCTGTCCAGTCTGTCCATGTCTCTCTTTTACTGGGGAGCCCAGAACTGGACACAGTGCTCCAGCTGTGGCCTCACCAGTGCTGAATAGAGGGGAAGGATCACCTCCCTCGACCTGCCAGCAATGCTTCGTCTAGCACAACCCAGGATACCATTGGTCGTCTTTGCAGCAAGGGCACGTTTCTGGCTCACATTCAATTTGATGTCCACCTCCAACTAGACTTTGTGCTGCTGATCACCACCCTCAGCATTTTCTGCAGCATGGCCTTGGTGGTTTATTTTCTTGGGAACTAGAATGTGGGGACCTGATTTGTGTCTCTCCCTGCAATAAGGTGTCCACAGAGGGATCAGAGCTGGGTGTCAAAAAGCTCCGTGTAATCCCTGGAATCCCGTCCTGTGAGAGCAGGGTTTACAGCAGTGTTACACACTGTGACCAGCTTGGAAGTCATAATGCTGGCACGGTGGGACTCTTGGTCTCCTTCCTCCTGATGTTTTGATCCTGCTCTCCTTAAGACTCAGTGAGCATTTTGCTAGTGATTTCAAATGGGAACACGATGATACTCCAAATTCATTGCACCCAGTGCCTTTAGTTTAGTTATGAGTGCTTAGTTATGGATGAACTATAAGGAAAAAGGATCCATTCAGAGAAAACCTGAAAAGATCTCAGGCAACTGTACAATCTCCTATCTCAGGAGGACAAGTTGTCTCTATAGAAAAGGTAGAAGAAAGGAGAACATACAGATTAAGTCTACATCAATATACACACTTGAACATGATGTCACCCCCCAAGCAGTCACACTGAGATGCCCTCTTCTATTTATGTCATATCCTAGAGCCTGCCCACAAGCAGACTGTACTTCTTCCTTGAGTGCCTTCCTACGCTTTGCCTTGGAGCATAACTCATAGCTCATCTTCATAAAGAACTTGCACCCCTTTCATTGCCAAGAAACTAGTCTTAGATAACAAGTCCACGGATGCTCCATGGTATGTCTGTCTTATTGCATGCTCATCGCAGCCCATGCACTTCCAGTAGATAACCTCCAATTTGCTGCCTTTGGGGCTTTGATGTTTTGTATGAACTTATTCCCACACAAAAAAATGTAAGATACAAGCCTCAAAACTCAGTGGCCTCTGCTGAGGAAGCAGCTTCTGCCCCAGTTTATCCCTTTAGCTATGTTTGTATATCCTTTCCTTTGATGCAATAGCTTAAATTAACCCTTTGGATGAGCCAAGAAGCCTCCTGCCCTTCCCAAGGTAGCCAGTCCGCTCCCAGCCTTCATGTTCTCCCTGCCATCTCCAAACTGACAACGGAGGTGTCTCTGTCATCCCCAAAATGAGAAGGGGATGTGCTGGGATCCTTGTGCAATCCCATACTGAAAGGCCCAACACAACTCTCCAGAAGGGAGCAAATGCTTCTTTTACACTTCCCACAAGCTCGTTTGAAGTGTTCAGGGTCCCTGTCCCCACTCAAAATGAAACCTTTACAAAAAATCACCATCAAAGTAAATAACTTTCCTTGCTGTTTTCTCTCTCCTTCTTCAGTGCCTCAATTCCCTCCAAGCACCTTTAATCAGTACTCAGGATCTGTTCCAAGTCCAGCCCGGAGATATGTTTAGTAATACCATCTCCAGGGGCTCTGTTTTCCGTTCAGGAAAAGTTGGAGGTGGAAGTGTAGGGTTGTTGGTTTTTTTTCTACTGAGGCACATGGACTGTGTACATTTATCTGCCCTGGGGTATTTAGGCTCCCGACACCTGCAGTAGCCAAGCTCTCTGGATCCTCAGAGACCTCAGTCCTCCTTATGCAGTAGCCCAACTGAAAACAACGCAGAGAAAATTTGTGCACCGGTAGCAGAAAGTTGATTTATGACCCACTGATCCATGACATGAAGACTCACAAAGTTTAGAAATCACCGGCCCAAGAGTTTTAGAGCCATTGGAGGTGGTGACTCCATCCAACCCACAAAGAAGCAAAACAAAGACAACGACCCTGCTAACTCTCTGAGCCACTGAGCTCAGAGACGTTCCTGCCAGGTTTATTCATGACAGCTATTCTCTTATCCTGACCTGATAGAGTCTTGTGCTGTTTTCAGCACTTTGAGGCTTCATGTTTTTCATTACAGTATTTTCATTTTTGCTCTTAACTGCTTCTTCCAGAAACAAAAATAAATACAGTACCCCCTATATATACGTATATATATATATGTATGCACTCACACACACATATATAAGTTACACTTCATAAAATTCCTAGAGAAGCCACCAGCAGGATTGATTGAAACAGGCAATTTCGTAGCGAGCTGCAAAGTTCTTCCCTGAATCAGTGAGTCATGATGCCCTATAAAACACACACTAAAACGTCATAATGACCTACCACTATTATTTCTTCCTTAAATCTTCACTGTGAGAGGAAAGGGAGTTTGCAGAGGGAGGGCGGGAGGAATTGAGCTGACTGCCACACAACCCGAGGCTCACTTCTGCGACCACACCTGGGGAGGTAAGGGTCTCCATTGCTGACAGCACTGTGGTTAGGTGATCGAGGAGAAGACAGGAGATGTGGTTGCAGGGTGAGAAATCCCCAGATCACATTTTTTCACTTCTAGGAATAGAGCAGGTTGGATGTCAGCAGCATTAGACATTCAACCAATAATTTCACTGGGTCAGAGGGAAGGTATGAATGAAATAAATGTCCCTTTCCACAAACACAACACCACCTAATGGGTTTTCTCACACTCATCTTCACTATTGTGCAAAGATGAAAATTTTTTCTTTCTTTTCACTTTTCTAAGACCTTTCTCTACTTCCCAACCTCCCACAGTGCTGCTTCCTTTTTTTTAATGGATAATCATGACATAAAATGGAAGAAATCGTGTAAGCTTGAAGAAAAAGGGATTTCTGGTTGGATGGGTTTTTTTATTTGCTTCTGGAAAAGAAATGATCAGAAATATTTTCCCAGAAAACAACATGTTTTGCTTGAAAAGACCTTTCCTCTTTGTGAAACATTTTATCATCAATGTTTCTGCCAGTTCTTGGGTTTTGCTGCCAAATGAATCCTGAAGTGCAAGTGAACTTTGAACAAGCAATCTTAACTTTTTTTCTAGTCGGAGCTCCATGGAAATGGGGTAACCACTAAATTATCATTGATTTTTCTCTGTAATTAAGAAAGCTCAACTTTCACTGGAAAGCCTTGGTGACCATGACAGAATGACCTGGATTTTCTGATGGTGTATCAACCTATCTGAGGTTCCAACCACAGTCCTAGACCATGATATCAATGGTAAAGACAGTCTGAGGAAAGACTGTGGGCTATTTCTGGTGGCAGTGGTACTGAAGAGTTCATCTCAAGGAGGATCAGAAAGCAGCAGGATGTAATCCAGCTCTTGCTTCCCATGCAACACCACTATGCAAGTCCCTTCTTCTCATACCGCTCTTGTGAAAGACAACCAACTGGCAATGAGAAATTTCAGCCTGTTTTGGACCACATCCTCATCTAGAAGTGGGGGCAATGCTTTTAAATTAAACTGTCAAGCCAAGTCCATGAAATAGAAAATATGCAGAGTGACAATTGCAAATAAAAAAAAAAATATTCATGCATATGAACATTCCATTGGACTGGTCTTTCATCGCCTCATATCTTGATGCAACCACTTCCATCTAGAGATGGGAAGGCAGTGCTTTGCTAGCCCCTGTGGAATGCATGACAGATCTTAAAAGAACACACTGACTTTTCTTCTCTATCTGTCAGTGCTGAGCTCGAGGAGACCCTGCGCTTAGTCGAGCTTTTTGCACTACAGTATTATTAATAGTATGGTCGTGCACTTGTAAAACAAATGGACAAGAGGGCATTGGCTCCCTCTGCCCTACGCAATCCTCCAGCACTATCCCAACTTGCTTTGCACCTTCACCCCTGCCCTCATGCCGCATTAAGGACCTTGAGGGTATAATACTTAGTGCTATAAAACTCCTTTCCAGTGGGTTGCAGGGTGGCCTGCACATGATCTAAGATATAGTCCATGAGTATATCGAAAGTCTTAGGGGAGCATGGCCCCGGAGGAGACCCAGGGAAAGCGCTGGGTTGTGTGGGCACCGCCAGTCCTTCAGATGCTCTGGTGCTTTAGAAGTGCACCCTGCTCTAGAGGCATGGTGGAGATCAGTCACTGCATCATTTGGATTTTGGATCAAAGATTGCTCCTTTGCCCTGTTTTAGTAATTGTATAGACATGTCCCAGTGGATAATTTCTAAAGCACGCTTTTACCCATCTGCAGGTACAAAGGCTTTCCTGTCCATAAATTAGTTGAAGGATGTTACACTCACTGGATCAGCATCATGTTTCAAGCCAACAGGGACTGGCATCTATTTTAGGCTGCAATTAATTCTTCCCTCACAGTCTTTGCACACTGCACAGACGTGCACCTTGCACAGACTAGAGAAGGAATTTCTGACTAATTCAGTTCCCACTCCAAACTTTCTGAAGGCTGATGTGAGATCAGATAAATGATAATGTAAGAAAGACCCTACTGGGTCAAACCATATGCCCAGTACCATCTGTAAGTGTGGCTAAAAGCAGATGCCAAGTGAAAAGTCTAAGCACAAGCACCTGCATCCTCTAGCTTTCGATTATTCAAGGCTAAAGGGCTTTCAGGACTATGTTTAGTTTCTACGATCCTTCAGTGGATGGCTCGTTCTTGTCCATTCTCCCCTCAAACAAGTGTGAATATTTATTATCCACAACATCTTGCAGCAAGAAATTCCTCTGCTTCTCTTCCCATTGTGCAAAGAAAAAACTCTTTGCGTTCATTTTTTTTCTGAACCCATCTGTCATTACCTTTCTTCAACGATCCTTAGTTGTTGTCCTGGAAAAGGCAGGAAGGAATTAATCCTCTCCATAGTTTCTGTGGCTCCAATACTTTGACTTCCAGACTTTATTATCCCTTCTCAGTTGTCTCCTTCCCAGGCTGAATCCCATCCCCAGCTTTTTGTTTCACTACTGAGTTACACCAGATTCACGCAGGTATCATGTCGTTGACTTGAGTGGTCATCTGAACCCAGCTATGGCAGTTATGCAGGAATAAGTAAAAAGCATGTTTCTGGATTATCTTGTGATGCTTTGCTGATGCACACATTTTTATTGACTTTTACTGGATCGATTTTTGATGTCTGTGTAGGTTTTTTATAAGCAGACACCAGCAAATTTAGTTGGGATTGACAACCTAGATGTGTGGAGAGATACAGTAACATAAATGCCATTGAAATGAGACACAAGGACACCAAGGAAAATGAAAACCTTGTGATATGGAAGATGAATAGCATCCAGACAATTTTTTTTTTTTAAACTTAATTTTTTGTGTCCAGATCCAGATGCTGACATCGCAGCATGAGAAAGCAGACTGAAGTCCATGAAGGTATTCATGATGCTGCGAGTTAAATGCATTTGTGAGTCTTTGTGGGACTGAAGACTCAATTAGCAAAAGGAACTTAAGAATACAAATACATTTTAAAAAATAACTTTCAACTCTTTTTTTTTTTTCCCGAGTAAGAGGCTTCACTGTTTTGTTTATCTTATTTTTGACCAAACTCTGGTTTTGTTGTCATCATTGCTGAACATCTTGAATGTCCTTTGATATGATTGAAAAGCTATTTCCAAAAGAAAGAACGAAAGAAAAACTTTCCAGTGCCTTTTTCTTTTTTTCCGTCTGACTTTATTACATAGTAAACAAAGCAGATTTATTTCTGTGCACACCTGTATTATTTCTGAAGAGCTGTTGAGCATCTGTGAAATGAACAGATTGTCTCTATTTTTTAAATAAAAAAGCCCCAAAACAAAACTCGCAGAGCTCGAGGCTCCTCTGTGTCATCATCCACATCGCAGCAAAGTGAACGTAGCATCTCTGCTATTCAAATCCAATAGCTCTTCAAACCTCTTCTCCAGTGGTAGAAATGGCAACAGGAAATGTGAGCCAGGGATGAGTCTGTGTCTCAGGGCTTTTAATTATGTTAATAAGTAGTTCTGGGAACAGAGGAACTCATGGAACTTGAGTAGATTCTCTGGTGGTTAATAGGGGTTTTTACATGATCCTATGAGCTTCAATAATAAAAAGCCTTTCTGCTGCCCAGCTCTCTGTTTTCATTAAGTCCAAAGGAGTTTAATGCATTCCCAGTTTAATATATTGAAGACACTTCCTTTGGTTGAAATTATCCAAGTGGTTCAAAAGTTACTGTCAAAGAAAAAGGGGAGATGTGCGGACAGACACACAGACGAAGGAAGACAGCTTGGCTGCCTAAGCTAAACGTCTTTAGGAAACCAGGCCTGAAGCAGATGGATGCTGCTCCTGTGTAGCTTGTGCCCATGGACCTGAACCCCACCGTCAGTTCTCGAACTGCAGAACAGGGAGCACGACTTCACCGTCACACCACCATGAGCTACGTCAGCGTTCACACCTGATGATGCAATCCTTTCCAGTCCCTCCCCTAAGGCTCTCGGCAAATACAAACCACCATATAATTTGTCCAGCTGGTGATGAAGCTCATCATACCTAGGATCTACATCTTTAGGGCAATGAATTTGTCCATCCCTCCTCTCAGTCAAGCTAGTTTTAACTTCTGCACCAGCAAAAAACTCTCTACAGCTTTATTCTCCCTCTATCCCCATCAGAGCTGCTGATTATTTTAAGAAATGTATTTTAGGTGTACCCTTACCAGGTCAGTCTATGCAGCTTGCTCTTCTGCAAAGGCAAATTTGAAGCTGCTGGAACAATGAGCCAGTAGTCCAGCAAAGAGTTAAAGGACATGAAAGCCCTTCTAGAAACAGCTTAGTGCACACAGGCAAAGCAATTGGGAAGCGGGCACATTACTGCCGCTGAATGAGTGACCCGTAACGTCATGATGACACATCACTATTGTTCCCTTGTAGAATAGTTCCTTCGGGAGCAAAATGAGTGAGAAACGAGTTCCCAAATGATTGCTAGCAAAAAAAAAAAAAATAAAAAAATAAAAAAAATTAAGGGAGGTAGGGATAAAAGGGGGAAAAAAAACCAGAAAGGCTTCATAGGCTAAGAGCAAATTACTCCGCAATTCAGAGAGTGATTTCATGGACATGCTGCAGGGATAATGTATTCTGAGTGGCTAGAATTTCATTTAATTCCACTTCATTGTTGAGCATCTTTTCCAGTGGTTTTATGACTGAACACTGTGTGCCCATTTTCCTTGTTCTTAATCTGGCTGTTTGACAGTCACTGTGGATATACAATGTTCATGTTTATTTGCACGATGCCTCTTTACGGTATACGTCCTGAGACAGAAGTGGTAAAAGGAAAACGTTCACAAATGAACCTTAATTTCACGACAACTGCTGTTTAGGCCAGTGACTCAAGGTTTTTGTCTCTGCCACACACCCAGGGGAACGCAGGCTGTCAATCACTCACTGATCAATTAATTGATCAATCAGTCTATTTTTCTATCTTGCAGAAATCCCTGGAATTGCCTGCAATGACTGAAGGGGGTAGAAAGCTCTGTGAAGCTCAGCTCAATTGCACGCGCCTTGGTCCAGAAGCAACTCTGGGACAGTCCTGTGCTGAAATCAGGAATATCTCTCCTTTTTCCGTAGCTTCCTCATGAAGCCATATGAAACCTCAAGCATTTTGAGCAGCATACCAGTGAGATCTGAGGTTCATTTGAACCCCGAAAATGAGAATTAAATTCTGGCAACACCAACCAAACACAAGCTATGACCAGAGGGAAGCTGCTGAGCTCTGTGCACAGAGAGCTCTTCCTCAGCAGAGCTTTCCAAAAAAGCAAAGTAAATAGAAAACACAAATTATCTTTTTTTTTCCACCCACACAAAGTTCAAAACTCCCATTTGAGGGGAAAAGGTGCAAAAAAAATGAGGACTGTGAGTTAAACTTCCTTCCTGACACGCCTGTTCTAAATACATGTTTTTCTGAGCTCAGGAAGCTCAGCTGTGCACAGAAGGGGGACATTATATTGATAAAAAGCACTTTTCAGGGTGTTTCAGGTGCCAGCAGTCACCTCAGCCTGGACCTAGAAATGTATGAAAAGCTACTGGAGGCCCCAAAACTGGTTTGTGCACAAGCTTTCCTAAAGGCATGAAGAGAGGCTCTGAACTAGCAGCTATGTAGCAAAACCTGTGCAAATTACTGGTCCAGAAATACTTCTCACAGGGTTTTGGTTCCTTTATAGCAAAAAAAAAGATGTGTCTTGCCACTTGCCTTTTCTTGAAGGCAAGGTAATTGGTTAGACAGACCTCTGGTCCCAGGCAGTACCTCCATTCTTCCTATTTATTATTCAAAGACCATGATGCACTTTTAGCCATAATCTTTTAATCAAATGCAGCTTTCAACATAATTTCCTGGACCAGTTCTGGACCATTTATATTGGCCATAGTGCCACCAGCTGGAAACATCAAATTATTCCATTTTTGTACCCTTTCTGTTTTTTTTTTTCTCTTCTCTCCCTGTGGTGGCTGGATCAACCTGGCTAGTTTGGCAGCAGCAATGACAGCAAAATTGTCCCAAGTCATTTTTCTCTTGGATTTGTTCTGTCCTTGGAAGGTCTTTTTATTACAGCAGAGGACAGGGAAACCTCTTGGAACACATTAATTCCTATTCAGGCCCCTCAAAAAAATAATCTTTGGGAACTAAACTAACCCTCTTCCTTCAACTGTGAGCTCTTCATAAGTGAAGTGCGATGGGTGGAGGGAAATGGTGGCATCACAGGTATCGGAGCTTGCTGTCCCTCCATGAGTAAACGATCACAGAGACGTGAAGATGGTCAAATTTGGCTGCATGAGAGATTTTTGCAGCTAGGTGCAATTGGGAATATTTGCCTGAGTGTTTTCTTGTGCAGCCCCATCTGCCTCTATCCGCTGTTCTCTCTTGCTTTATAATTAGCGCTAGCACTGTCGCAAGGACTGATTTGTCATTCTGTCTTTATACAATTTCCAGCACAAAGGAGCATTGGTACGTCACACTTCCATGTAAAACCACTATTTGCAGATGAAGAAAAAGGACAGTGTGGCCTAAAATCCCATTTTGGCCCAGTCATGAAATGAAGGCAACAATTAGAAATAAAAAGACAATAGAGGAAAAACAGAACTAGGAAGATGGTAATTAGCAAAAATGAGAAGCTATGAAATTCAGATAGTTGGTTAGGAAAACTAAAGACATTAGGGAAAGTCCCAGGCTTAAAGAACTGTAGGGCATGTTAAAAACACGAGGGATCTCAGCAATGATATTTAGCTCATTGCTAGTTGAGGAGAAGAAAGTAATAAGATGCTCTCCATCCCTCAAGATGTTCTCACCTTCCTTTCCCATTTTTTAAAATAATATGAAAGAATTATTTGTATTTCATTAATATGATTAGCAATAATTATCAAGGAAGATATTAGGAAACTACTAGGAATGCATTTGTTTAAAAATTGTTAAGTCCTTATAGTGCACTTAAAAAGTTGGCTGAGGAGAAATCTGCACAAGCATGTAGTAAGCCCTGCACTGCTTAACATGAGCTTTTACTCAAAGTAAATATATTATTGGTCATGACAGGGATAGGAAGGATTTTAAACAGACAATTGCAAAGTTACCCATAGAGATTTAAGGAATGTAGACCATGTTAGGGAATAGGGTTAAGGGGTCTTGGAAAGCAAGCAGCTCACCAGAAATTCCCACCGTGGTGCTACAGCAAAGAGCTCAACAGAGACCCTGGAGAAAACACAAGAAGGGAGTTGTAATTAGGAAAGGAGAAATGTTTTCCGCTGCTATGCGAGACACCAGCGAGACTGAGATGTGTAGACCAGCTGGTTGTCTGCTGTCGATTTTAAAAAGGAGTTTGGGGAAAGGTCTGAAGAGAGTCAAAAAAAAAAAAAAAGTGCAAGAAAAATTACTTGAGAGCTGGAGAAAGTGCCTTGCACTCAGACTTTCCGCAATGCAATCTGCTTAGTTTATCAAAAAAAGAAGATGGAGAGGTGACTGATTTGATTAAGGTGGGTAAGTACTTTCATAGGGAGAAAATTGTGGTTAGCAAAGCAATCTTTAATCTTGTGGAGAAAGGTATATTTATGACTGGAAGTGGAATCCTGACATATTCAAATAGAAATAATTTTTAACAGTGATGGACCATTTGAACAAAGTGCCATGGAAAGCACTGCATCTCTCTGCCACTGAAGGCTTTCAAATCAAGACTGAATTCCTTCCTTGAAGAGGAAGTCACATTTGACTTAAAGCTCTCAATATGCTGCTAACCTGCTAAATTCAATAAAAAATAAGAAGTCAAATGAAATGGTCGGTGATGTTTTCTGGCCTTCAAGTTGCTACATCACCAGCACAACGCTCCAGTGTTTTGCTGTTTCATAGGCTTTTTAGATGATCAGGATTAGGCATAGATGCTCCCCAGTCACCACCTCTCGTAACCACCCCCTCTGACCTCTTGGTGTCACATCGAACAGCTCGGGCAGAGCAGTGGGCATCTCAACCGCCGGTTGTGGATCAGTGTCAGCTCACTGAGAGATGACCTACTGCACCTCAGACCACTCTCATGCTCTGGGCTTTGTTTTAATACCATTTTTTTTTCCTTCCATTTACTTTTTCAGTTGTTTGGAAAGGGACCACCGTAAAAAACAACCTCACATGGACCGTAACAAAAGCTGGCACGCCTCATCCAACATGGCCTTCATCAATCCTATGATTTAGGGTGGAGCCTGTGAGTATTTTTACTAGATTAAATGGCTTTGCTGGAAGTACACTGAAATGGCACATTTCCCAGGACATATATTCTTAGTTGGTGTGAGCACAACATCTACCATAGCTGTAGCTTCGAAGGCCTGCCACAATGCAAACCAGAATGGATATATGAAGGTCGTAAAGGGGAAACGCAGAAGCAGAAAACTCTTCCTGCCCAGATGACAGAGTTTGGAGGATTTCTCTAAGCAAGTGGCAATTAAAAGAAAATATGCTGCGTGCCTCCCTGCATTCCAGGGAGAGGTCTGCAGAGCATCCTGCCTTGCACGACACACCAGCCCGGGCAAGCGCTTCCCTTGCCGCTTCGCGATCTGCTCTTGGCAATCCACCTGGTACCAGGCTCCGGTGGCATCTCTGAGTGCTGATCTTCTGTCCCTTCGGAAAATGTTAAGGAGGCCTCTGGGGAGCGTCACCCCAACCGAACGCCAAGGAGGCTTAATTACAATACCAATGGTTAGCTGAGCTGCCAGCTGGGACTCAGCGCGTGTTGAATCCACAATATGAAAGTCATCTCACTGAAGCAGAAAATAGGAATGTGTTGAGCCATCACGTGGCCATCTTTATAGATAGAAGTGCTACCAGGGGTTTCTAGGCTATTTGTGTGCATCCCCTCATTTCCTAATTATTATTTTTTTCCCCCAGTCCTTTCAGCAATAAATAAATAAATAAATGCGTAAGCATTCCCATCCCCGTGATAATAGCTGGAGCATCTATTTAGCCCACAGCCCTTCGCCGGTATTCGCAAGGCTCAGGCTGGCACTGGTGACGGTGATGTGAATTAAAAGGATGTAGAAGGGAATTTAAAATCAGTGGGCCAGATCATTAGCTGGTGCAAGTCAGTGAAGACCAGTCGAAGCCAACAGAACTAAAATTATTTAGATTAAGCAGGGAGATCTGACTATATGCATAGGAAACCCTGCCCAACCTGTCCTTACTCATACCTCCAAGCTCTTGCTATTTGCTATCCTCTGCAGTAGGAGAGGTTAATTATCATCATCTGGAAGCACTGGAGTGCAATTAAGTAAAGGAGAATTTAGGAGGTATGGCAGGAAGCATTTCCTTGCTGTGAGCCGTTAGCATAGGATATTCTCACAAGGAAGGTGAGGGGTGTCTGATCATTTGTACCAGTGAAACTTGGGGTGCTCAAAGTGCTGAGAAATCCTAGGAAAAAGCTCTGAGATCTAGCTGAGTGCCTCCGGTTGTTTGATCCCCTGTTTCTGAGAGATCACATTTCCCAATGAAAGTGCTAAGCAGGGCACAGGCTATCTGAATTATTATCCAAGCAAACACTCTCATTCTCAAAATCTGGGAAGTTTTCCAGCTTAATTAACATTAACATTTGTTTTCACTAAGCCGTCTGTCAATGTGCCACCAGAAGCACTAAATATGAGCTCTGAGTACACACACGGGTAGGTAGCAATTCAGGTGGAGCATGCAGTTTTATTTCCAAGCTTTGTTCCTTACAAGGTTCGTTATTTCTCAGGTCTGTAAATCATCCCCACTTCGAACTGCAGAACCCTTTCCCTTGACACACGGTCTCATTGAAAGCTAATGACCAAACATCATGTAACATCCTCAGCTCGTCTGTACCCAGACATGAACCCTGATTGCCTTTTGCTGGTACTGATATTGCTTGTAAGGGGAAGGCAAAAAAATGTTTTTAGAGTGGCATTGTGTCCCTGTTCCCCTCCACAGCTCCATTTAGATGCAGCTTTCTTAAATATCAGTCCTGTGAATGCACAGGTGTTAATTCTTCATCTTCTTGGGCTCTTATTCCCTTTGGTCAGCTTACGGCTTTGATGATGATCGGTTCTCAGAGATGACGGTAAGAGAGCGGTCTGATCCACTGCAGAAGGTGGCTGAGGTTGGCCAGACAGGTAGCAGGTTGAGAAAAAGGGATACAGAGGGAGATGCAGCTGTGGAGGGTGGCACCCCAGATTTCCCATCTGCGCTGTACGGTGCTGACACAAGCACACCCACCACCCACGTGCTGTAGCTGACATCAGCCAAACCCTCCGGGCAATTTTGTGCATCACCACTGCAAGCAGCTTTAACCTTGCGTGACTGACGCATATCAACACTGGTCTTACCAACCTAGACAACCTTGCAAATGTCATGTTTCTCCCCTGGATGAACCGCTCTTGGGGAAGCTGTGTGAGTCAAACAGGTTCTTCCTCATCTCTGAGCTTGCTCCATCTTCTGCTTCACTCTGTTTAAAAGGCAGATTCATTGCTTCTGTCACCAGCAGCAAATAGGAGCTTCCTCATACCTGGGTGCAAGACCGAGACTCTGGACCAGTCCCTGCTGCCACTGATCCCTTCCCCTGATTCATCTGATCCAAGCACGGCTCTTCTCAAACATATATAAGCCTCCCACAAGCATTGCCAGCGGTTTGGTAGATAATTTCAAGGACAGATTTCCTCTAGCTCCTCAGAGCCAACATTTCCGTTCTGCTTGAACCTCCCATGTGGAGAAAGCCACAACAACTTGGTTCCCCCCAAGCCTGTGCCAGGAAAGGCAAGAGTAAAGAGCTCAGCTACAGAAACCAGGTGCATTTGACTTGGGTCAACTTCAAGAAGATGCACCTGGGACAGGGCCATAGGGTTTGGTCAGAGACATTGTACAGGTTGGGCGCTCTGAATTTGCTGCTGTATTTCCGTGCGGAGGAGATGGCTCCCCTTGAGATCTTGTGCCTGGTGCTGAATTGGAAGTGGAGCTATCACTCCATCCTCTGCTTGGCAACAGAAGAAAAGGTTGGCATGGCAACCCTCTTCCGACACATAAAAGGTTGTTATAAAGGGGACTGAGATCAGCTGTTGTCATGTCCACTGAGAGAAGGACAAGAAGGAAGGCAGCTTAATTTGAATTAAAAAAAAAAAAAATAGGGATGCTAGGGAAAACCTTCTAACCACCTAATAGTGAAATGCTGCACCTGGCTCATGGGGGAGGCCACAGCATCCCCCTCACAGTAAGGTTTGACAAAAACGTAAGATAAAGCTGTCAAGGCTGGTCTAGATGCACTCAACCCTCTTCAATGCAGAGCCTTGAATGGGGACATTTCTTGAAGCTATTTCAGCTGCAGTCTTCAAGGACTCCTCAGACGCTTGAGCTCTTCTTGGCTTTTCTCTGCTTTGCATTAACAGGCAAGAAGTTCTTCGTTTTCCAGTTTCTCCCTGCCTCTGCCATGCCGCCATCAGATGCCATCAAATCTCTGCATCCACACATATTGCACCCTGCTATAATACCACGCCTGGTCTTAATACCCTGTTTCTAACTTTGTTTTTCAAATTCCCAACAAACAGCTAAACTTTCCCCAAGACAGAAGCCGTTGGCAGAGACCCCTTAAATTGGGGTTTTCCGGACAATAGAGTCCATTATATCTGTTCTTAGCCCATTTCATATCTTTTCTTAGTCCATTACCATACCTGTTCTTAGTCCATTTCAGGGCTTCCTGGATAAGGCAGTTTCTTATATGCTGGGTTCTAACAACAGAAATTCAGAGAGCATCACAGCTAGTCCTTGGCCTGGGTGAAACTCATGCTTATCCACTGTAAGCTGTCCAACAGAATGGAGAACAACACACATTGGGAACTGAATTATTAGGAGACCATGGTGGGCTAAGGAGAAATCTAAGACTAGAAATATCACACCAGAAGGAGCAATAAGAAACATGACTGCAAAGAATTTAACTCTGGACCTTTAGATCTTTAACATAAAAGACTCAGTTGGTAGCAATCCTTTTCAGTAGAATTAAGTAAGGATAAAGATGGTGCTTGCTATGAGTAAGAAGGATAGAACTGGCCCTTCATTCCAGTTTATTCTTTAATTTTGCCTGGTTAAAAGTAAAACAAAGCCCGCAAAACCACAAGACAGAATCTCAATCTCTCCACAAAATAAATAATAAAACCAAGCAAACCTCAAACCTCTCCAATCCCATCACAGAATCTCAGCCTGCTATAAACACTGCTGGATTTAAATATCGAGTATATTCAATGCATCAACAAAACCAAAATATAATCCATGTTATTTCATATGACAATGCACAGAGCACAAAAATAGAAAGGCCCGCTCTATTAAGCTTGCATCTCAAACTGCACTGAAATTATAATCAACAGTTTCTTCAGGGCAAAGGAAGAGAAAACAAAGGAAAGCAGAAAAAAAAAAAAAAAATTACACGGAGTTCTTTTTCCGTGGCCCTCCGAAGAACCCAGTTCCAGCTTTTTTCTGGCTCCCTGGACAAGTGCTCCAGTGTGGTCACTGGAGCCAGGCTTTGCTGAATTCTGGAGCCTTTACCAAACCACTCTCCTTTTCCAGTGCTGCACACGGAGCTGCAAGCCGGGAGCAAGGCAGGATCCATCAGCAGGGTCCACACAGCTCCCTCGGATCCACGGCCCTCCTTCCCTGTCCTGTCTCAGCTTCCTTCATGTTGAGACTAGCCACAAGGTAAGCCAAAACTGAACCCTACACGGGTCCCTCAGAGGATCAGGAAGGTTTAGCATGGGAGGGAGGCATTAGGGCATATTTAGGGTGGAGGAGGCTGACCTTCAGTCCAGGTCCCTGCTCTGCTTACTGTCCATTCGGGTCTCTCCTCTCTTGTTCCGAGGCCATAGCAAGATGACATTCGTTCCTTTTGATTGCTTTCCAGCAGGATTTTTCAATAGACGTTGGAGTATCATGCAGAATATTTCCATCTTCCTTATTTATTTTTTTTTTTACTATCCAGAACTGGTTGAAGTCACCATTTTAAAAGTCAAAATTTTGTGGAAAATCAAACCAATGAACTGCCAAGCATAAAGTTAAACATGCCAATTTTATTAGTTTTTCCTGGCATGACCTCACCCCTGGGATGTAGAAACAGGGGCTAACTTCTCTGAGCAAGGAAAACAAGGAAAGTTTAGAAAAATCATTCTCTCTGGTGCTGCTCTCTTTGGAGCATGTCTATAATCCCCCAAATCCTTCTTCAGATTCCCCAGGTTCCCTGCAGCTACAGAATCTGATTTCTGTTATTACTTTTTTTTTCCATCATTGATTTATGTAAATTAAATAGTAAGAAATACCAGCACTCCAGCCAAAAGGAGAAATGCTGGTTTTACAGGCTCAATATTTCACACAGATTATTCATTCTTCCTTGTGAGCAACTTCTTTTTTTCCCCTCACATTATATTTTTACTGATAGCATTAAATGCTGAATGTAGGCAATATCTTTGATATATGGACAATTTACAACACACACAGAGAACCTTGACAGGATTCTTTTTCGTTTCTTTATCATCTTGTTCATAAATTACGGCTGCTCCAAAAAGGGGGCTCAGCAATGAGAAATCAAGGCTGTGTTTGAGGGGTGAAAGCATGGTTTATCTGTAACATATGACCAGTCAAGCTGCATTTGATGCATATATCCCCTGAATACACTAAGGCAGTTTGCTTATGGCCTGAGGGTTGTATATAGCCTCGTAGGGCAGTTAATTTTTTTTTTTCAGTGCCCTCCAGAGTGCTTTCCTTTTTCGGGACAGCTTGGGAAGGCACAAGAGCGGGGGAAGCTGACAGGATGAATTCATGCAAGAACAACCACACCAGCGCAGACCAAAGGCTCGTCTAGCCCAACTGCAACTACGGAGTCACGTAGCCCCGTGATGGCCAGAAGTTGCCACCCGAAGAGACCTCAGGAAGGTTATAACAGGCTGGTGTACTTTGCTAGCCTCTCGTGTTATGCCTCACAAGTTGCTGGTCTCTTTGCTGTCGTTCTGGGATGGTTGCAATCCATTCCAAGCCCACGTCTTACACATTCTGTCCACTTTTTTCCCCATTATGCCACCACAGGGAAGGTGCCAGGCTTGCTTTTCTGCGTAACTGGTGTAGGAATGAGCACAGCTGACAACTTTCCTCTGCTATCAGAACAGCAAGTGCCGTGGGGCTACCTTGACTTGCGTGCAAGGAGATGGGGTTGGGTGCCTGAGTGATGAGTTGTCATGATGCTCATGCAAGGAAGGAGGTGCCTACTTCTCCATCATTGCTGACAGCACTCACACCAGTCACACAATTTTGAGACTGACTCTGGGACTTTTCCGCTTTTTGCCCCTGAGAGTTGTATCCGTGGAGTCCCCTTGCCCTCTCTCCCCCAACTCCCATCAAATTCAAGACAGATGCCATTGGCAGAGACCACAGATGGAGAGTGTACCCTTCCTTGCTAGGATGACAAGGAAGCACGTTCAAGGCCTCCACTCTGTGGAGTGGAAAGGCACCTGGAAGAATAGAACTGGGCGAAAGCCAAGAAGGAGAGGGAGAGATGAACTGTGAGTGTCTTTCTTCTTCTTCTGGAATAAAAACAGGCTGTTTCTTCCTCTGGGTCATAGTAGCAGCAGAACTGAACACTTAGCGAATTGCTAGAAGTTGGGGCGTGGGGTGGTGGTGAGAATGAAATGCCAGGCATAGAGTCATAATGGTGTGAATTGAAAACACATGACATTTTTTCAGAAACTCTTAACCCACCCTAGTAAGATGCTGCTCTGTAAATGCAAACTTCTCACCTCAAACTTAGTCACATGAAGACAGATTCCAAACATACAAGGAAATGGCGTGGGCTGGGTGGTCCCATATTGATTGATTCATCACTATTGCATCTCAGCAACGGCATCCAGAGCTTCCCAAGTTCTGGGTGCTCCGTACGCTTGGAGGAAGGCACCAGCTGGTCACACAGGAGCCCTGGACAAGGAAAACACAACTTCCACGACCTGCTAACCCTGGGTTGCAGTTTTAGGTTACAGACTGTTTCTAGAGGATCATTTTAGAAGACAGTACTATGTGTGTTAGCGGTAAATTGTTTAGGAGCTGTATTAATCTTACTCTTCATGCATCTGTAGTCATTTTCTGCTGGTTGTAAGCAGCATTTCTCTGCATAATTGTATATGACCCCCGGGCTTCTGTTGCAAACAGAACTTGTGTTTAAAATAGAGTTGTTAATCTGATTCCCTTTTTTGTTTTTCAAGATATAGGTCAATGCACAATTGTTAAAAAATATCTGTATGTAAAATTACAAAAGCTACCTTCATACTACCTGAAGTCACGGTTCCTGCCTGGCTACTGGTTCCTGGATCATGATTGTGAAGCTATTATGACTTAGGATAAAACCAATGTCAACACTGACAGCTTTGGCACAGGCTTTCCTACAAAACAATTGCCTGATTGCTATGTCTCTAAACCTCTTTCCACATGGCTACTCCTATGGATGGGTGATCTGCCTCCAGCTGGGCCTGGAGACCTCCTTTGCAGATCAAATCTTTAGGAAGACAGAGTCTGCACAGATTTGTTGGTTAATGAAGATACACTGGTTTCACCTAGCTAAGAATGATGGTACTTAAACTGAAGCCTAGAGCTGGAATAAAGAAGGAAGTTTCCAACCCCTCATCCAACCTGCAGGATCTGCTGCAATTCCTTTTGCCTTCTTCTGCAGAGTGGCCCAGAGTCCATCACCTTATTTCCAGTCTAAGCCTGGAGAAGGGCCATCCTCTCTGAGAACTCTGCTCTTTTCCACCAGATAGATTGTCCTAACAAAATATGCTGCTTCTGTCTACAAACTTGGTCTTGCTAAAAAAATCAAGGATTTCTGTCATGACCATGATGATGCTCTGGCTCTCTTATTGCCTCTTCCTGCAGTACATCTGAGTTTCTTTGGTCTTTTCTACTTGTCCTTACCATGAGCCATGTGGAAGCATTTTGCAGCTTGTGGAATTAATGATCTGTCAATCCTCCTGGACTGGCCACGTATTGATGAGTTGCCCACAGTTCTGCAGGTGGACACAGCATGGCATAGATAGTCCCTCCTGTGCTGTGAATTTTTTACGGTACCATAACCAAGTTATTCCATGGTTATCTTATTCCTGTAAGGAATCACAGATTGTGAACAAATTGAGGAAGATATAGTCTGTCTACATGAAGGAGATACTTGTATATATTCTCTGCTTATGAACTTTCCACAGACTGGTCTTTCTTTCTTACAAATCACAGAATCATACAATCACTTAGGGTGGAAAAGACCACTTGAGATCATCTTGTTCACCCCTTCTGCTCAAGCAGGGTCACCTAGAGCAGCTTGCCCAGGACTGTGTCCAGTCGTGTTTTGAGTATCTCCACAGACAGAGAAGCCACAACCTCTCTGGGCAATATGTTCCAGTGTTTCACCACCCTTACAGTAAAAAAAGCTTTTCCTGTGTTCATGTTGCATTTCATGTTTTTCAGTTGGCACCCATTCCCTCTTGGCTTGCCACTGGGCATCACCAAGGACAGGCTTCCTCATCTTTATTAGCTACTGTCAGGTATTTATGCACATTGCCTCCATCATTCCATTTATACTCCCTTTATGCACAAATGCCTCTATCTCTCATAATTCACAGTATACGAGCATACAAAGGAAGACACTGCCTGAGACAGCAGGGTTGACAGCAGTTGGCTGAGATTTTCAAATCTGCTTAGAGAGGGACAAATACATAAGCCCCATAAGCAATATCAGAAACATTGCCACCATCATACCCATTTAACCCAGCTACACACCACGTTTAAGAAGAGGTTCATTTGAGCTGAGGAGGTAGATTCCAACACTGACAATGGTGATTCATAGCAGGAGACTGCTTGAAATCCAGGATATATATGGATACCAGTGGTCTGGACAGGGTCAAGTCAAGGTAGTCACCATCTCAGCTTTACAAACTATGTTCATTCTATTATTGCACTGTTGCTGTCATCATGATCATCCTCAGGTTTGTTTCCCCAGGTGTATACCAAATCCATAACTGATTCTGCTAGACCCTAGGCTTACTTCTCTGGGATCACGGTGGGCCAAGCTGTTTCATCACCTGCCATCCACAAATGGGTTTTCCTGAGCTTGAGATCCTTAAATTCACTGCGTCAAAGTAGACAGGCTTGACATGGACCTTGTATTTGTAACATATCCATCTGATGCTTTCCATGACGAAGACCCATTTTAATGTTTCGCTTACAGACAACATATCTCTTTAGCACAGATCTCCCCTGAGCTGTACACTGCAGTTGATGTTCAGTTTCTCCTGAACAAATCTAACTCCAAAAGAACAACTACAAGGCCTGTTACTAAGAAAAAGTTTGTGTCTAATCCTTTGGTCCATCTCGCAGCCCCATCACATGTTTCTGTTGCCCCTTTCTCCTGCAGAGCTCATGCTCTGGCATGAACCAGAGCTGTAATTCATTGAGAAGCAAAAGACCTTAATTTCATTAGTGCTAAATCCCTGGTAGAAGCAAACCCAGTAGACAAAAGAGGAGCTGAGAATTGAGAAGCCGGAGATCAGCCTTCGTGGTGACTCACGGGACTCATGACAACACATCAGCGCACAATAAAATGTCACATCATGAAAAATCCTCATTGTCTGGCCATAAATCCTTTTCCCAGCTGGGCCGTCTCCCTGTCTTCTGCCCTGCTAAAGGCCACAGTGCAGTTCAGACTCACTTGTAGAGGTCTCTGAACAATGTGGATTTCAGGAAGGGAGCCAATACCCTTCCAGGATGGGGCTTGGGAGGTCATCCTTTGGCTCCAGACAGGATCTGGATTGACATTTCTTTGGAGCTAGGGCTGAGAAGCAAAGTATTAGCCAGCTGGAGACGCAGAGCTGATGCCTGACTACGTGCATCAGAACAGTGAGGAGGAGGAGGAAAGTGTGGTCTGTAGTCACTGCCCCAATGAAGTTCATCAGTCTTTCTCATCTTCCGTGACAAAGTGGAGTAGCTTCATCATCAGCAACGGGGAGCTCGCGGTGCCGGAGTATCCTGTTATTATGTTGTTGGAATACTCAGTGGGGACAAGGAGACTAACATCATCGCAGGCAAAGGAGATAGGCATCACTTACTGATATCGCTGTTTGGGTAGATGCTGTAGCCACCAACCAATTGCAGAAAGAAAGAAGGTCCCTCTCCCCTGCTCCAGCTGTGGTCTCTGCAAGGCCTGTTTCGGAGGGTGGGATCCCATGCTGATGCAGGCAAAGTACTGCCTATTTTGGGGATTCCACTGGGCCATTAAAAGTGGCTGGTGCTTAGGACTCAGGCCACTCTGGACATGCCTAGAAGCAGACATATAGACAGCATATGATGGGAGTTCTCTCTCTAACTTTGGGCTCTCTGTCTAATCCACAGAGAGAGAAGCACCTCCTGAGGCTTAGTCATCCCACCTGATCTATATCCAATGGTCAAAAAGAGAGTGTAGACACCTGCTTTGGAATGGACACATGGCTTTTACACAACTAAAAGTAAGGGAAATGAATTCTCCCATGTGAAGTAGTTCCAGAAAGTAAGCAGTCTACAGGATCAGCTATGAGGCAAGCAGACCATTGTGTTTTTGGATCACCGATGTGGGCAGTTAGAGATGAAAGTAGAATGTAAGCATTTCTTCTTATTCTAGATGTAGCTGTATCACATGTGTCTCTCAGGGCCAGCCAGTGTTGGAAAACTTCCATAAGCACGTTGCCTTCACAGGCTGTCGGCAGCAATTGCCGTGTCTGCATCTGAGGTGTCTTGTGCTGACAGAGGACATGAAAGCAGGTAAACCCTGGGTCCAACAGACCTTACATGTGGCCTAGGATAAGAATTCCATAAGGGTCAACACATTTGTTGCCTCTGACTTCAATACAAGAAGGAAGAGGTCCTTTTGTAGCCCATCTTAAGTCAAAACACAATGGACAATTTGGGAGTTGTTCCATGCTAAAAAGAGAGCATTAGTCATCAACATGGTAATAACGTGGCCATCCTCCTCTTCAGAGCGAAGAGCAAGGTAAGTGGTGACAGAGACACTGTCACCTGCCAAAAGCTGAAACCTAACAACTCCCACACAAGAAGCAACCTCAGCTCTGCTCCCTGCCTGGCAGAACAGTATTTTAGAACATTCACGGGTCTCTTTGGAATAATGTAATCAGTTCAGGTGTTGTCTCCCTGGACACATAAAACACCTTCCTCCTTGCAAAGATGTGTGTTGAGACTAGACAGATGTCCTCAAGCTGTGCATTCATACTGGACAGATGGACAACTACCTCCACACAGAGGAGTTGCTCTTGGCTTTGGCGGGCACCACTCCAAAGGGTGTGATAAACTACCAGCCAAGCTGTCAGCAAACCCGGTCTCTTTTTATCCTGGACACTGTCAGTGCATTTGCCATGTGCGAAGGAAACTGTTTGTATACAAGATATAAATTTGGTAAGGATTGCTGCCACCAGGCACGTGCAGTTAACAAGTTTGCTTCTTCTCCCTTTGAAATCGCCAGAAGATTTTTCACTGACATTGTCAAAACCAATTTCAGGCCATGAAAGACAAGTTTTTCCTTTCGATGATTTGAGCCTGCACTTCCATTTTATGGAGAAGCAGTCCTAAAATAGTCCAGGGAACAACTGGAGAGTGGGGAATTCCCATCTCACTCCAGATGTTTCCCATAATCAGCCGTTGCTCTGGCTGACTGGTTCCATTCAGCTGCCCAGGAGCAGTGTGTTTGGATGAAAATTGCATTGTCCATCTGAATGTTTGGTAGCCAAAAATTTTAGACCTGCAGCACTCAACAGTATTGATGTGACAACCTTCCCGTGGTGCAAGCTCCTGTCCTTGTCTCTACTAAGGTCAAATGTGATCTACCCAACTGTCTTAAGACAGGAGTCCTAGAAATACCCACAGATAGACCCAGAGTTTAGCGCTAAATAGAGCTGCTTCTTTTTTACTCCATACAACAAACAAAACTGATCTCTTTTTAACAGCTTCCCACAGTGGAAAAGTCACCATAGTCTATGTTGAATGGATCATTCTTGAAACTGGTCATGGACATTTCAGTCAAATAGGTTTCCCAGGAGGGCTTTTTCACACCATTTAAATTTGGTGTGGGAAAACTTTTGATTTATATGACACAAGAATGAAATGTCTCATTTTGTGTCTGACCGTAATTATATTTTTGATATGAAGTAATGACTTCATTGTGATTTTGGTCTCAAGTGACATTTTTCTTTCCTGTAGACATTACATTATCAAAGTGGGACCTCCAGACTTTAAGCTGCATTCTGAGCTGACTTTGCTGAAGAATTTTGTCTCTCATAATGCAAAAGGCATCTCTTCACTCCCTAAGCTGCATGATGCACTGTGAGAATCAATGGCTGATCATGACGTGGGAGGTATAGTTCAGCTAAGGAACAAGGCCAATAGCACATAGATGGTAGTGGGTGAAATGACATTACAAAAAATGTGTCAAAATGAGAAAACACTGATTAACAAAGGACGTGACTTCTAGCAGAATACTGGGGAACTTGGTAATGAACTCAAAATAAGGCATATGGATTTGGGAATTTATTTAAGTGCCCTTTGGGTTAAAATTCCTAAAGCCAAACAGCCTGGCATATCTGGATCTTTTGGAATTACTAGGCTGCAGAAAATTTTGGAGTGTCAATGTTTTTGGCCCAGTTTGTAAGAAAAAGCCAATGTTGGTATTTTCATGAGGAGAGGGATGAAATTCTCCATTCTATCCTGCTTGCATTAACCTTGCCATTTGAGAATGGGTGCAGGATCCATTAGTTAAGGAAAGAGGGGGTTTGTAACCACTGGAGGTGGAGGGTTGGAGCATCTGTCACCCATGGGTGCCCTTCCTCCACTCACTCGTTTTATTATGCTTCTGTCTCAGAAAATAGACCACCTCACTCCAGCTCACAGCCAGCGGATGTTGTTATCCTTTTGTGATACAAACTGAAGAGCTCTCTCATTTCACATTACTGTTGCCAAGCAGGTACTTACAGACAATGATAAATTACCCCTTAACCTTTTCTCCGTAACACTAGGCAGCATATGCCTCCCATCCTTAGATGTGTGTCCTCCCCCTGCTCCTGCCATCCCCATCCTCAAACCTTCAGGTGTTCCTATGGCTCTTCCCTGAACTGTCTCCAATTAAACAGCATCCTTCTGGAGCAGAGACAAAGTAAACCAAACACAGGGGCACAGAGGTACCCAGACAAATGCAAAAACCCCTGTGTCCACCTGGGTGTTGCTGGGCTGATGCTTGCTCTGCTCTTTGTTGGCAGCAGACGCTCACCGAGTGCTCTGGCTCATCACGATTGCAACGTGGCTTGGTGTAAGACCCTCCACAATTCCTCTCCAAATCACACTGATCTCTCCTTTCCAAAAGGGCACCCCGACACCTAAAATACCTCCTCTCCTCATGCTGCCTGTCTTCAAGGGAAACATTCACCAGAATGACTCAAGGGAAACATTCACCAGAATGACCCAAGGATCCTTATCACTACAGTGATTAAGTAGGACTGGGTTGGGAAAAGTTGATTCTACCTCATGGCAGGATAGCTGGACTAGAAGATCCCCATTGGTCCTAATTTCTGAGATATTATGAGATTTCAACCCTCAGACACTATATAAATGGGAGGGAGCTCTCTAAAGAGATAGAGGTCTCCCCCCGTGATTACGGAGGTTGCAGAAACCTCGACAGGTTTCAGCCCTGCCCAATATAGTGTGGAGTTACTTGTAACATCCTGCTCTGGTAGCATGTCCTTTCTCTTTTCTCTAGTCCGGGCAACGCTGAAATGAGCCCTACACAATCCTTCCAGCTGTTCTTCTGACACACCTGCTACTTGCCTACCACTACCAGGAACGGGCAAGCAACATCCACTGGTACCTCATCAATCATCTCTAAATGACACACTGTAATGTGTAGGAAGCTTAAACCAGCGGTTGCCAGAGAGCAGTGCGCTGTTGGGGTAGATGAGGCTGTTTTACTTTTCTATTACATCTGACAGCTGGACCGGTGCCAGGACAGCATGATGTGTCTCTAAATTACAGTTGGACTGTGACATACTCCATCAGTGTTAATTCTATCCACAAGACATTCAGAGTGAGGAGAAAGGTCTCTTTCAGTCTGCGAGTGTATTGAACTGAGTGCACGGGACCCTTGGTGGGAATGAAAAAAAGTGCTGGCATTTATGAAAGGGAAAGAGACTGCATTGTATTTGGTGGCTGGGAGAAGAAGAAAAGGCTGCTTGTCAAATTCAATGAGCAGTTTCATATGTAGGGAACTGTTTATGGCCCTTTCTAATTGCTGTAATATTCCTGCTGCAGCCACAACTCTTTTTCTAGCTGCTTCACTTGCTCTGACAAATCAGCTGCCAGGAGAAGAAAAAACAGTAAAGTAAATAATTTAAGCAATGAAAGGAAGGGTGACCAAACCTGCTGATTTCTCAATCTCTGCTCTCTGCTTGCAGGAAGGTGTCCAAATGACATGCAAGGACTAGCCATGCCCCGTCAAGTATTGGCCTATTGACCTCTAGCTGTGGCCACTCTGGTACACACACCTTGAGGGAAAGGCTGCCTCCTTTCCGTGAAATGCATCTCATAAATTGTGCTTTCTCATCCATAGGAGCTGGCAGCAAATGTCCTCTTGAGTCCAGCTCGTTATTGAAGCATGAGGGGCAGGTTGCCCTTGGTTAAACTTCAGAGCAGGAAACATACTTTGGAGCATAGAGTTCAGCCCCACCTTGAAAACCATGCGCAACCTCAGATGTGAGGTTCTGGTCCAATGCCTTTCTTGCAGAATAGGTTTCTCTGGGAATCAAGTTTGTTTATTGGTTAGCAAAGGACCCACGAACCTCACCTGCAGTCAGACTGGGAGCTCTTCCAGCTGCGCGCTTTCCCTGCTGTGCTGTCACTATGACACAAGCCCCTGTGGTTCCAGGGGGGAAAAAAAATCCTGTTCATTGCCAAATCTCCTTCATAATCTATAAACTCTCACAGAATAGTTTCTGAAAGGTCTAGGGACTCACTCTAGGTGTCTAAGGCTAGTTTTTGTCCATTTGGAAATAAAAATTTGACAAAGGTGTAGTTAGTTAATGGGACTCATTGTCTTGGACTGGTAGCATCTGAGGCACGGATGGACATCTACGACAAATATATATGGATAGGGGTGACTAATGTGCATGAAACCTTGCTTGAGACAGCAGGCAGCCCTGGCCACTCAGCCTCTGGTGAACCAGCAGATCACTGCTGCAAGCAGCGGGGCAGCTGTCCTCCAGCATCGGTTTGGCAGTTACAACAGGTTACAACACCACAAAGTACTATTTCCACTCCCTGGTTGGATAGTTGGAATGAAAAAAAAAAACACCTCTTTCCTTGAGTATATTTTACTTCCTCCCAACAACTGCAGATTGTTGGATGCCCAAGTATATCACCACTTTATCCTAAGGAGGAAAACTCCTCAGCTCTTGAACCTTTGAAGAGAAATTGCAAGCCCCTTTCTTGTTATACAAAAATGCACAAAAGGTTTGTTATATTGGCGGTTTGATGGAGAAGAGCTCTCGGGAAGCACACACAGTGCTCTCATAATACTGAGCAGACTGACTGAAGTGCCTAGGTGGGAGTACAAACGCCTTTGAACTTGCCCAGTTGCTAATGACACACACTTGGCCTCTTGTGCTTAACTAGGGTATTGTCTGCAAATTGCTGTTAGTGGTCTTTTGTCACAGGCAGGAAAGATAACCTGTCTTTCCTGCAGCAAAACATACAAGTGTTGACACAGTCTGATGTCTCTATAGTACGAATCGTGAGGGTTTGGCTGGACACATCCTTGCAACACAGAATGGTAGGAGGGGTAATTTCAAAATAATGTAAACATCCATTGAATTCTTACAAAGGTCACTTCTTTCCCCTCCTTCCCTTGTTGATGCCAAGGGGAGCAGGGTTAAGAAGTGGCTAAGCTTCTTTTGGGACATCCCACCTGCAGATGCAAGGAAGCAGCTGCCTCACTCTTTAAAGGCTCTGAGGTGCTCAACTCCCTATGGTTTTTTTGAGGATCTGAGTTTTACATTGCATCTGTATTGTCCAGTGAGTGAATTCTCTGCTGCTTGGTCCTTTGATGGTCCACATGGTACATACATTAGTCCATTCTCAATTCCCTTCAGGAGTGAGAAAACTCTGGAACTAAACCTGAGCACTGTTTTGGGGATATTTAACCCCAGGGAGAACATCCTATAAGCAACAGGTCTTGGTCCAGACCTCCAGTCCTCATCATTATCCCATCAAGATTTGGATGCCCTGAACTCCCTTTACCCGCATGCTTTCACACCACAAGGCAGGCAACACATACCTTCAGAATCATGCAATAACGGTGGCTACAACACAGGTATCGCTTTATTTTAGGTCTTTTGATCTGAAAACACGCACATTCAAAAATAATAATTACATGCCGGCTGGAGGAGCCTAGAGGAGAGGAACCACTCCATGCTGTAGCCTCAGCAGCATGGACATGAGCTGCTGTGCGCCAGGTGGTTGGAAGGACAGAGATTGCTCCCTGGTCAGAGGATTTCAACACTGCTTCTGTATCTGTAGACTCTCTGGAGCAGCTTTCCAGAGGTACCTAAGAGTCTGAAGAGAGATCCTATAGAGATTCTCTAAAACAGGCATTTTTGCAAATCCAACTAGGCATCTCTGCATCTTTAGGCACCTGAGTGCCTTTAGAAATTTGTGTTTCAGCTTCACCTGTGGAAAAGGAGTTCTAGCACCTCCAGACAGCACAGAGCTGCAGGGATGATACATATGAGTTGCTCGTATATATGAATCGCTCAACTATTATGAGTTTCTTGCAACTTGTTCAGAGTTGGAGACAAAAGCTGTGCCCTTAGAGCAGTTTAGTTGCTTTAATCTTTGTCCTTTCCCTTGAGCTGTCAACTGAGAAGTCACCCGGGATCCTCCTGCAAGTTACTGTGGGACATTAGAGACTGCTGGATGAAGTCTTCTCATCCATGCTTGGATGGATGGAAGGAAGGACTAGAGGCTATGGCTTCCCAGTTACAAGACGCCACTGCCAGTGGTCCCTTCTGCCCATGTATATGAGGGTCTGACTTGAGTTACAGGCTGCCCAGAAAACTGGGTTGGTCTGCTTCCCTTTCAGCGAAAAGGTCCAAATGAAGGAGGAGAGCAGCCCTTCTCCCCACTCTTCCTGCAGCGGCTTGTGAAATTGATTAGCAAACACACACTGAGAAGAAAATAGGAAGATTAAGAAATGGAATCACCATTTCATAATAGAATGGTTGGCTTGATGAGGGGGAAAAGAAAAATTAAAAATTATAAAGTCCCTCAGCAGCATGCTGTATCCAGTGGAATATCAGAAGAGGGCTAAAAACTAAGAGAAAGACTGAGATTTAATATCCTTGTCTCTAATGTGCAAAGAGGCAAGGACAAGTATGTTGCAATTTTCTCTGTAAATCCCAGCTCTTAGGTGAGGTCTGACAGGATAACACAGGAGAAGAGATGTCTCCATGCCCTGAAGCTGGGGGATAGATGTCCTCCTCTCCAGATCAGCTGAGTTGTTATGCTTGAGTTCCTGCCTGTACCAGGTGTTTATAATATTTTCAGGAATCTGAACTCCTCTTCAGACTTGTGGGGAGTAGGGTTCATCTCCCCCAACCTGAGACACGCAGACTGCAAATGCCACCACCCGAGTTGATCGCTTTTGGCTCACCTGGCAGTCAGCAGCAAGAAATCCGCACTCCCAGCAGGTGGTCCGTTTAGGCTAATTTTGGTGGGATGAATCATGCCATAGAAGTGCCATCGACTATAAAGAGAGCTGAGGATGAATATTGCTAATGGAGATGTCGCTGTGAGTACTATGCTGTGTAAGGTCAAGAGAGACGCAATCAGCGTGAAGCACCTATTCTGCAAATGCCGGCTTCTTATTTCCCTATGGATAGAAATAACCTCTGGCGTCTAAGGGAGGTGATCTTACATGCTATAGCCACCTCTCTCCCTTGCACAGAGAGGCCAGGTCGGGCAGCGGGGTGGAGCAGGTGACATGAATTGCTCCTTACAGTCATGACTGTCAGGCACAGGAGCAGCATGTGGATCTGGATCACTCCAGAGCATCTGCTCTGTGTAGGGGTTTCCTTACGGGGTGCAGGTCCTTTCTTGCTGTCCTGATGCAGCAGAGTTTTAAGAGTGACACAGATAAATCACTGCTGTGTGCCTGCTACTCCCACTCATGGGAGTGTTCCTCTTGGGAGGTCCCTAGCACCTTAGGACCAGCGAAGGCAAACCCCAAGGTGTCTGTTGTCTCTGCTGGAGGGACAGAAAGAGATGACCTAAGGATTCTGTTGTCTCTTTGATGCAGATATTGGTCCGGACTTGAATGCCACCCTCCCTCCCTTCAACTATGCAAGTAGGGTGTGTGTCAAAAGAAAAAAAAAGAGGGAAAAAAAAAAAAAACCACCCCAACAGATGCAAGGGAGTTAATGCTCCCTGTCTTCCCGAAAATACCACTCTGCTGGAGAATGAAGGGAAGGATTGTTTAGGTCCTCGCAGTCCAAGGCACTGGACGGAGTGTGGCACAAACAATCCTTTTAATACTAGACATGACCTGGCCTGCTCACCCCTCTCTCCCAGTGCAGGGCTTGACATTTCAGGCCAGCAATGTGACATGCTGCATGAGATCACTCTGCATTTGACCCAGAGTGCTTGGTTAGAGAAATACTCACCCATCTATTCCCAGCAACACTGCAGTGTTCATTTTGTAAGGCATCAATTGCAGCAAATTAGCTGTCAGTCACAGAGGGAAATACTGCTGCTAATGAAAACTTTCCATTTAGCAGTGCAAAACTCATCATTAATATTATCACTAACATTACTTTTTATTATTTTTAATTTATCCCTGTGAGGCATTGAGGTCAGGATCAGGGTTCAGTTGTTATTTGACTTTCCAAAACACAGTGGTGAGTAACACCCCCCGCCTGGTCAAGCTTACAGCCTTGAGCTGCTTTGCTGGAAGTTTCAAAGGGATTACGAGAAGAGGAGCATTGACTTCCTTTTCCCTTTCTCCTTAGTCTTTGTGGCAATCCTTTTTTCAGCCATGTGCTTGCATCCACAGTGAGACGTGGGAAGTGCTCTGGCTGTAAACCAGCTAGCTCTGCTATGGCCAACTCCAGCCACAAGCTGGCCATGGGCAGTTGCCGAGAGCAGGGATAAAACTCTAGAGAACTGAGTTATTTGGTTTGTTGTTTGCAGTAATTACACCACTGGCCAACCAGAGCCATCAGGGCTGAGGCACTGAAGGGCTCCAGCAACTCCAACAGAGTTGGGAGCCCTTGTGTTAACACCCAACACCTGATGCAACGTTCAGTCTTTGCCCGCTGGGTTCCTCCTACTTTTAGCTTTTCTCAGAGGTGAACAATTCACAGCATACATGGCTGGTCAATGTGGATGAGAGTCTGTTGAGTGATAACTAGCTTATCCCGAGGGATGGGTACTAAAATGTTGTCTTCTACCACACATCTGTGTTTTCCCAGCTCAAGGAGATGAAACCTTCTACTTGATTCTAGAAAGAGAGAGGCATTGTAATTTTAAGGAAAAAAATCAAGAGCACAACAGATTAAAAAAAGGAAACCCTAGTTACATGTCAGGGTGTCACTGGTGGTCAGACACAAATCATAATTTCAATAAGCAAAGGACAAAACTAAAAACACAGCAAGAACCTTTCCAAGTGAATTTGGTGTACGCTGCATTAATTCTGCATATTAATACAGACAGGGAAGCTGTAAACAGTATTTACACCCTCACACCATTACCAGCCAATGATGATGGCCCACAGTAGCCCAAAATCAAACAAAGCCACCCAGTGCTGAGGTCTGCAGTGGCCGAAGAGCATCATTGTGTTTGGTGGGGTGGAAAGAGAAATCAGAACTGGTGGTTAATACATTTTAGCAATGGTTTGGCTCAGTAGAGTGAGGTTGAGGAAGATGTTCTGATGACATATTCTTCACCCTAAGGATGATGTAGTTATTAAGAGCCCAGCTGAAAAAACTCCCTTGAAGGTTCACCTATCCTGCAGTGGAATATCTTGTGAAAGAGGATAGGATACCATAAAGCAGTGGAAAAAAGATGGAATTTCTGTCCTGGGGGAAGTTCTGATGTTTCCTGATTGTTCCTGTTCTGAGTCAGGATGCAAACCTGAAGTACTAAAAAAAAAAAAAAAAAAACACCACCTCTTAATTACTCTTTTTTTACCTAGAAATTACAAAGTGTTTCATCTCAGCATCTCCAGTGAAGTGAAAAGAGCTGATATGCCAGAATTGAAGCTCTGTGTTTGTTTGTTGAAATTATCCCAAATGTCACTTCTTTTGTATGCCTGTCATGGTTTCAGGAGGGGGTTTCTCGGCCAGAGCCCATTTTAGTCTACCTGTGGTTAAGTTCATGTTACCTATAATGTAACCAGTCAGTGGCCCAGATTTGCATGTGTATGTGTGTCTACATGCATGAGTGCAGGGAACCTGGGCTTTGCTCTGATCCCAGGTATATTTTACATATATGTACTTTTTGCCATAGGTTTTCAAATTTGGGTCAGGTCAACACCAGGGCTTCCTCTGATTGCATCCCAGGCAAAGTCCTGTTGAAACAAAGGGGAATTTTGCAAGCTAAAATTCCTTTACGAAAAATGAGTTGGTTTGACTTCATTTCCTTTCCAGCTGTCCTGTCTGGCACCAGAGTGCTGCCAGCTCTGGCTGACGACAAAACATCAGCCTGAAACATCTGAAACATTGATAGTTACTAAGAATTTGAGTCATTTTGTGTCCTTGATGTTACTACAGACAGAGAAAGAAGGTGGAAGATGGGGTGAGTGAAGTGCCTTTTGGAGAGTAAATGAGGTATATTGACTTGTCCCTTTCTCTGACCACTCGTTGGACTACTAATGATCTTTCTTCCTGCAGGGGATTTACATACTAAAATGAATTGCTGGCAGTTCTCTCATTCGCCACACTTATTTGTTAATTTAGACTGAGCTATAAATATTTTCCTCCTTTTTTATTCCATCTGAGGAACTTCCAGCTCTCTGATTGTAGATGTGGCTGTTTATTCCTAACAGCACAGTACAACCAAGGCGCTCTCAGCTCACCAAGTCCAGTCCCTGGTTGGCCCAGGTGTCCTCAGAAGCTGCTCAGTTAGCTCCTTCTCCCCACCCCAGCCACACATGATCTTGGCTGAAAACCACATTCTTTGTCTTCCTACTGCACCAACGTTCTCCAGAGTGGAGGTGCAGCCTTGCTCCATCTTGGTCTCTGCTGCCCTTTTCAAAATCTTCTATCTCCAGCCGTTCACTTGGCCTTAGCTACTCCAGAGAGCACTGACACGACTATCAGTCAATCCTGAGTGCATCTGTGGAAGTTCTGCAAGTCCTTTTTGGCATCACCAGATGTTTCTGAGATGCCCAGGAACTGATTTTAGTAAAAAAGGCAGAAAGAGGAATGTGTTTGTCTGAACTGTGATGGGTGAGACCAAGACATAAGGTTGGCAGAGCAACTCTCAAGTTTCTTTATTCCCAAGCGTGACACCCCTCGTGGTGGGAGGACGCTCCTGCCCAGTCTCATGGTGGAAAAGGTGACATGGGTTTGGGTGGCCATTTTGCATCTCTTGGGGATGCTGGGCCTTGCAAGGAATCACTTCTCTGAATAAAATGAAAAACCACAGCTTCTCCCTTTCTTGTGATTGCACACACCAGGCACAGCTTGTCAGGACATCAGATCAGGCTGTCCAGCCACATGTGGCCTGTGAACCTAGAAGGGGTGAGAAAAGACCATGTCATTTCATTGCTGATATGGGGTGCTGGCTGTGAGGAGCAGGACCCTGTTGCGGTAACGCACACTTGATGCAGAAGACCCAGGATCTGTGTCAGTGCATGGTTGTCCTTCCAGATCCATTTTGCCCTTCCCTTTCTGCTGAGGAGCCCAAGGGTGACATGTTGCTGGCAGAGAACAGTACAGCTTCCCTTCCCTCCAGAGAGGCCAGGACCCCACTCAGTGCATGATGCATAGCAGAGACGAGCTTCGGTGCTTGGACAGAGCTTTGTGGCTTAAATCTCGGTTGAGTATTCAGTAGATGTTTGTATTGCGGGGTGGGACTGCAGTCTTAGATCCCCAAAGCAAAGCCTGGAGATGTTTGGAAACCACCACGGGACACGATCCACCAGACTATAGGTCACTGCTGAAGTCTGGTGACTCTGGAGCCTGGTGCTGCAAGGACAGGAGCTCAGCGCACACCGATGCTCAGCACCACCAGGATCCATTCCTGAGCTTGCCACAGCATCACCTAAGTGCTGGGTCCCACTCGCTCTGGGGCTCACGGACATACAATTTTGGGAAGGATGGAGGGAAAGCCAACAGTTGGAGGACCACACAAGCACGCTCTGGCAAATGTCTCTGCCTTAGCACAGCGGTGACGGCTGCTGCCAATGAGCCGGTGTGAAACAGCCTGTCTGCCTGAAGAGGCTCTAGGAGTTTGCAGGGAGGAGAAGGGAAGAGGGTAATGAAAGCAGCGTTTGGTGAGGCAGCACATGTGCGAATTTCAAATATCTCCTTCTGCCTGCAGGGCTGGTGTGCTGCTCGTTGAACCAGGCTGCTAATTTCCAAATTGATACTTACTCTAATCCCATCCCTGAAGGCGCCATTATGGTGCATTCAGTAATGGGCTATTATTTGGGCTTGTTGCAGGGGGGCAGGAGAACGAAAGGAGGAGGGAGGGTTTTTTGGAAAAGCACGCTCATGTTGGAACAAATCAGCATCCCGATGCTCCTTCCCCAATTTGCAAAGAGATTAGACTGCTTTAGAGCTATTCGCTCTCCTTTGGTTTGTCTACAGCTTTGTTTTGGGGAGGAATTTTATGGAATTTTACTGCCTCGTATAACACTTATCCCCAGCAATCAATATTGATTTTAACATAACATTTTGTTTTAAGACTCCTTTTGTTGTTTTGCATTCACTCTGCATGTTAATAAGGTTTATAAAATCCATGATATTTTCTCATTTCATGAAATCTTATTGGGATAATTACCTTGCTGTGTTGACAGATAGTTGTGCCTGAATTATATAAAGAACACTACTGTTATCAGCTTTTCTTCTGTCTCTTGAAGAATGCTTTCCTACTTCGACATGCATTGGGTGTGTGAATACAGAGTAAACACTGAGAAATATTTACTGTATCCAGTGTAACCTTAGTTACTTTTTTGCCTCATGGAAAAGAAACTCCCAAATGCCACCCAATGCTTCCAGGTAGAGTGACCTTTACTGTAAATAGGAAATCAAACAAATGAGAAAGAATAATGGCTAAGCCTTCAGGACAGAGCATGCACTACATGTCTGTCTCTTCTACCTGTCTACACCCAACAAGAGTGCAGAAACAACTGACCAGCTCTGGAGATGCCAAGGGAAGAATGTCTCTGGGAAAACCCTTCCCAATGAAAGCACTTTCATGAAATTATGCCTAGAGGTTTTGATCCTTCTGCTTTCAGGACATGCCTGCTAGACAGAGCATTTTGATCCTGTCTTGTCATGCTCATGCACCAGTATGGCTACAGCTACAGTGATGTCTATTGTCAATTTTGGTATCGCTTACACCAGCCAAAGTCATGTGAGGTGCCCCACTCCTGCATTGTTTTACCTTTTTTCCTGGGTGTGATATCAAGATGTTTCCAGGCTCCTTTTCGGTGCCTTCCAGGAGTTGGACATGAAATCTCCAGACCAGATGGAGGCTTGTTGAAGCAAGGAATTGGGATCCTGAGGTGCCTTCATTTGGGACCTTCATACAAAGATACTTTTCAAACCCATGATAGGAAAAGGAAAGGCTGAGAGGTGTGCATGGGGAGTAGAGGTGAGACCATCACAGGAGCTGGACAGTTGCAAGATGAAATGGAAAACAAAGAGGAGGACTGTGTCTGACAGCCTTAAGGCTGACCCTAATTAACATTGTAGAAAGAGAGCTATGTGAGGCCAGGAGCTCAAGGAGCACCAAGCTTACTGCACACTGTGACACGATGCATTAGTCAAACTCATAATTATTTTTTGTTTCTCTCCTTTCTCAGGGTTGATGCTTCCAGACGGTCATCTCCTTATGAATCAGACTGCCAAAGTTATTGCTTGTGGGAATGTCTCCTGCAAATGTAGCACACAGCAAAGATTAGTGCTTCCTTTTCATCTTCTTGAGACCTTGCATCCCCTACAAATTATCCCTGTTTTCTGTCACAGAGTACATTGAATGTACGGACTGCCTTGATTTCTGAACTGAGACACAGTGAGGTAGAAACCTAATAGATAAAACTGTCCTGGTTTTGGATAATCCCCAGCAAACAGTACTTCTCTTAATCCCTCACAGGATGCTTTATTGTATATCTGTGCTTTAGTTGGCTGTTCCCAGGCATTTGCTTCTCAGTTATTAAACACAGATCACTGTTAAGTGTTAGGCAACAAAAACAGCCAATGTGAGACCAGGACTGAGTACCACATAGCCCAGGGGTTTCCAGATGTTACAAGGAAGAGCTGAGCACTACTCTGGGACTAGTCTTTGGAGGCCTGGGCTCCCCTTGCCAAGGCTCTGGTTTGCCCCTGCAATGCTGGGTGCTACCAGCTGCCATCAGAATAAAGCGAACTGGATGCAAGTGCTGTATGTGTTTGTATTGGGTTTGCATGGCAAGGTTTTGGTAGCAGGGGTCTACAGGGTTGGATTCTGTGAGAAGCTGCTAGAAGCTTCCCCCATGTCCGACAGAGCCAATGCCAGCCGGCTCCAAGATAGACCCACCGCTGGCAAAGGCTGAGCCCAACAGTGACGGTGGTAGTGCCTCTGGGAGAACAGATTTAAGATGGGGAAAAAAAAAAAAACAACTGTGGAACTGCAGCTGGAGAGAGGAGTGAGAATACATGAAACAGCCCTGCAGCCCCCCAGGTCAGTGCAGAAGGAGGGGAGGAGATGCTCCAGGCACCGGAGCAGAGATTCCCCTGCAGCCCGTGGTGAAGACCCTGGTGAGGCAGGCTGTCCCCCTGCAGCCCAGGGAGGTCCATGGGGGAGCCCGGGGAGGACCCCACGCCGGAGCGGGGGGATGCCCGAAGGAGGCTGGGACCCCGTGGGAAGCCCGCGCTGGAGCAGGCTCCCAGCAGGACCTGTGGCCCCGTGGAGAGAGGAGCCCATGCTGGAGCAGTCTGTGCCTGAAGGACTGCAGCCCGGGGAAGGGATCCATGCTGGAGAAGTTCATGGAGAACTGTCTCCTGTGGGAGGGACCCCATGCTAGAGCAGAGGAAGAGTGTGAGGCGTCCTCCCCCTGAGGAGGAAGGAACGGCAGAGACAATGTGTGATGAACTGACCACAACCCCCATTCCCCGTCCCCCTGCGCTGCTGTGGGGGAGGAGGTGGAGAAAATGGGGAGTGAAGCTGTGCCCGGGAAGAAGGGAGGGGTGGGGGGAAGGTGTTTTAAGATTTAGTTTTTATTTCTCATTAACCTACTCTGACTTCTGATTGGCAATAAATTAAGTTAATTTCCCCAAGTCGAGTCTGTTTTGCCCATGACAGTAATTGGTGAGTGATCTCTCCCTGTCCTTATCTCGACCCATGAGCCTTTCATTATATTTTCTGTCCCCTGTCCAGCTGAGGAGGGGAAGTGATAGAGCGGCTTTGGTGGGCACCTGGCATCCAGCCAGGGTCAACCCACCGCAGTGTTACATGAGCTTTGCAAGAGGCTTGCTCTGGAAAAACCTCAGGAAAGAGGCAAGAAGAAAGGCTGTGTGGATTTGTCTTCTTTTAAAGAAAATATCTGTCCTGGCAGACTCTGATATCTGAGCTGCAGAGGACTTACAGACGGGCAGAGGCATGGCCATGATGAATCAAACAAAACAGCAACGCAATTCCTTCCATGGGACAGTCACTAGATCATGAGTTCAAAGTTTCTCACCTCTGTCAAGACTGTGCATTTTCTATCAGGGAAACAGCAATATCCAAAAGGGAATAAACACTGAATTGTTCCAGGTGGACACACAAAAAAGGAGAACAAGTATGACCTACCCCAGATGCTAGAAAGAGACATGGGTCCTGCTGCCTTGTCTCAGGTCTCACACAGGCAGCAGACACAAGGAATTGAGTTTGTGTAGACACAAGACACCAAACACACAACAAATGGTCTAGGGAGAGGGAAAGAACAATTCAAGATGTCTCTAAGCATCCCAGGTAGCATTAACCAGCTGAGAGTCCAACATCCAGTCTAACCTGGTGTCTGGGCTCCCTTTGGAGGAAATGAGGACTGACTGGCATCTCCAGCAGGCAATTTGCCTCACCTCTCTGGGCTTGCATCAACATTAGCAGATAAAAGGGACCGAACCCATTCTCTGGCTCTGTGGGAAAGTGGCATGACATGGATCAGGACCACCTGGTGAGACTCTGCTCCCTTTTCTCCCTCCCTCAGAAAAGTGTGGCTGTGTCCATTTTGCCTTCTAGGAAGAGCCCCTGGCCTGTGGTGCCCCCTTACCTGTTCCCAGCTTTGTTGAGGCTGTGCATTAGCTCGAGGGCTGGCTGAATGAAGCTGGCCCTGTTTGGTTTGCTAGGTAGGACTGGCGCACCTCCTGCAGACCCTAGGTAGCTTGGACTAGAGTCCTGCATTTCATGAATGAGCACTACATGTACCAAATCCTATCTTTCTCTCACTAAATGGGTCAGTTTGGATATTTAACATAACAATGCTATGGCTGGAAGGTAAAATACCCTATTTAGATATTGACTTTCAGCTTTCCTAGTTATAGCAGGATCCCAGCACATTAGGGATTCCCTCTGTCTCACCTCATATCATGTGAAACTCCTTTAAAAAAAAGACTCCATATGATTTTCATTTGTTTTGCAGGTTTGGGGGGATTGGCTGGAGATTCGTAATCCCTGATTCATGACCCCTGGGACTGTGGGGGACAGACTCCAAAGGTGGCCTTTTCCATCCATGTGTCCCAGCACTTTTAGGTGAAACATTGCAGAGCACTCCTTGTTATGCCCAGCCAGATGGAAAGAGACATAGGACACAGCAAAGCTCTTGCAAGTACTTTAGGCATCAAGCGATTTCTGAACACCTGGTCTTTTATTCACGGTGGACTGCAACCAAGACTAGAAATAACTCAAAGCTGCACAGCTGAGTGGAGGATTGTGTCCACCAGAGCCCATCACCACTCTAGTCTACAAAGCCAGGGCCGGGAAGCTTAGCATGTCTCGTGCAAACGGCTTGACATGTCTGAGTGACTAGGAGCCACAGACCCAGCCAACGTGCAACCCCACATTATCGTTGGATTTGTTACCTTTCCTCACAGCTGGGAACTCTGGAGAGGAGTTTCTTTTAGCTGCATTTAAACAGGCGCAGATGGCAAAGCCAGCTGCTTGTTCTTTTGTTCTCGTTGGCACCGCAGCAGCGGCTCTTGGTCAATTAACAGTTATTGCTCTATGGCTGCTGGTTTTCTCAGGTTGACAGCCCCCCCCCCGCCATGTAACAGCCATGCCTCAGTTAGAGTGTAGCACCAGAGGCCAGACAAGAGCTGGTTCTTGGATGGCAAATCCTGTGAAACACTCTGGGCTTTGGTGACAGCAGGTGGCTTCCATTGTTGATGTTTTCCAAGCCACAGTGATGCTGTAACTGGATGGTTCAAGTGATACTGGTTCACCAAGTTCCTTTAACATGGGGAAGTACAACAAGCCAGAGGGTCATGCTGCCCTGGTCCTACAGTCCCAGGTCCAGAGGGACCTCACCAGGCTGGAGAAATGGGCCAAGAGGAACCTCATGAAGTTCAACAAGGAGAAGTGCAAAGTCGTGCCCCTGGGGAGGAACAACCCCAGGCACCAGTATGTGCTGGGCGCCACCCAGCTGGAAAACAGCTGGGCAGGAAAGGCCCTGGGGGTCCTGGTGGACACAAAGTTGACCAGCAATGTGCCCTTGCTGCAAAGAAGGCCAATGGTATCATGGGTTGCATTGCCAGCACGTCAAGGGAGGTGATCCTTCCCCTTTACTCAGTGCAGGTGAGGCCACACCGGGAGTACTGGGTGGAGTTCTGGGCTGCCCAGTACAAGAGAGACATGGACATACTGGAGACAGTTCAACGAAGGGCCATAAGGATGGTGAAGGGACTGGAGCATCTCTCCTGTGAGGAGGGGCTGATAGAGCTGGGACTGTTCAGCCTGGAGAAGGCTCAGGGGGTCTTATTAATGCATATAAATACGTGAAGGGAGGATGCAAAGAGGATGGAGCCAGGCTCTTTCCAGTGGTGCCCAGTGACAGGACCAGAGGCAGTGGTCACAAACTGAAATGCAAGAGATTCCCTTTGAACATCAGGAAACACTTTTTTACTGTGAGGGTGACCGAGCACTGGCACAGGTTGCCCAGAGAGGTTGTGGAGTCTCCACCCTTGGAGATCTTCAAAAGCCATCCAGACACAGTCTTGGGTGACTGGATTGAGGTGGCCCTGCTTGAGCAGAAGGTTGGACCGGATGACCTCCAGAGGTCCCTTCCAGCCTCAACCATTCTGTGATTCTGTGCAGCCATAGCAACCAGCTTGTATACCCAAGTCTAAGTTCCATATCCTAAAAAAGGAGCAAAACAACATTACCAAGTGCAGACTCGCTGGTGATCCCGGAAAGTTCTGGCTCATCTCTTGCAGCAACATGTTGTTCTTTGAGAAATTACCTTTATTTTGGTGACTCTGTAGAGGTGGGCTTTAAGGAGGGTCAGGAGAGAGAGGGATGGCAGAGAGCATTATGAGACAGCATTGAGAACCTTCAATCTGAAATACACAGTGAATGGTTCGGTGTGTTTCAGGGATTCAAGGGCTCAGGCCCATGGCAACAACCACGATAATATTTGCCAAATGCTACCATGCTGATGACAGTTGTCACAGAGGAGCGGAGGGCTACTGACTTGTTAAATTGACTTCTCAGGTTGTGATACGATCTGGTACCACAGTGGTCCTTAGAGAAGGTGAGAGGGATTAGACCTTCCTCCGGGAAGATAGTGCGGGTGTCTCATGGTGCATACATTCCATTACCCCCTCCTTGTAGTCTGATTTTCTTTCCTTTGTCACACCCAAGAATCAACTCAATTTTTTTTCTTGAAAATGCAAACTATTTTGCATGGGGTTTTTGGTGGAATTTGTTTGTGACTGTCTTGTGGAACAAAAGCCGGGGGGAAAAAAGCAACTCAACTCGATGAACAAGGCTCAGATGGTAGATACAGAAAGCAAACTTTGCTGGTAACCGGTGGCAAGCCCTAGCATGCTGGAAGCTCCTTAGCTCAGTGAAGTGTTGCTGTGGCATGGAGGCACCTCCTGAACTCTGCAGAGAAGTCACCAAGCAAAGGTCAGACAACTCCAAAACATCCTCCACTAAATGTCATTGCATTCCTGCATGATGGCATTTTAATGAGCACCAACTGTTTGCTTTTTGTCAAGATCTCCAAATAAGTGAGGACAATATGACACTGGAAGGAAAAGAATCATATTTAGGCCATTTCATAATGTCTATAAATCTTCCTCCCTCCAAAAGTTAATAACTGCAATTAGGAGCAAAAGTTAAGCTCTGATAGCTGTCAGAAAAGTGTGCTGTAAACTTCTAGAGAATTTAAGGAGGTCTGTCAGTCACCACTAACAGGCACTGTGCTAAGGAAAGGGTTAACAGAAAGCCACAGACACTGATTTTCATGTCACATCAATTTGCTTTTCCCTGTGCTCTGGAGGTCTTTCCATAATCACACAGACGCTGGATTGGAAACCTTCTTGTTGAAGCCTGCCTGTCAGCAGACAGGCAAGGGGAGCCCTCTGGAAGAGTCAACAGTGGGTTGAGGGCCAAGCCAGCAGTCTCCTTGGTTTAAATGAGCCGCCAAGCTGGCTGACCTTTGGGAATGTTGTCTTGTCCATAACCTGAAAGGTACCACCCACTCCCAACCTGCCCAGAGCTGTGAAACGACCTGCACTCATAAAGCCAGAAAGTTCTCCTCATTCTTGGCTTTTGACACCCTGACGATAGAGTTTACCATTCTAGCTACTTCCCATAGCATTGCTGCAAGCAATATTCCAGTGTTGTTGCCTAGGACAATGGCTTTGTGCCCTTGGAATGCTTGGTCATCTGCCTCCGAGGCAGTAGCAGGGTCAAAGTGTTACGTATCCCTCGGCAATGCTGGCCCAGCGCTGGTTGCAGTGCGCCTGTTGGGAAGACATCGCTCATTAAGATCCTCATGATATTTGTGGCATCAGAAAAGAGGCAGAGCCTGTGTGGACCTGCTGATGCATATGGTACCCAGGGATGGGTCAGGTCTACACGCTCTTTTTGCAATGCTCCTTGTCACTGCTCTTCTGCATCTCACTCATAGCTTTCTTGAGGACATCTTGAGAGCAACAGCAGGTATGGCTGCCTCTTTACCTGAAAGGGAAAGAGTCATCATTTGACCAAGGTTTGACTGTTCATGGGTGGAACAGAGAGCCCAGGAGATCCCTGAAAATCTTGGCTGCCTGTCACTGCTACCAGGAAAAAGAGTGAGGACAGCAGCTGATGTTACTGGAAGAAATCACTTTCTATTCCCCAGCAGTAGCTACCATCTCACATACACACACAGCCCATCCCCAGCGGAGTCCAGCTTCACAGACTCTGGGGCAACGGTCAATAAGGTTTTGGTATCTATCTATCTCGACCATTTGTGCGCACCTTTGTGTTGTACCCACACAAAGACAAAGCAAAATCATAGACACTGGAGTTGTCCTTGTTGTAAAATCCCTCCTCCTTCAACTGAGAAAGCTTCTCTGAAATCATATAGGATTTGAAGAGACTTGCACACAGCAAAATAGTTCTAACTTCACCCTTTTTAAGGCAGTAGAGCACGTGCACAGACACACTACACAACCATATACCCATACCTATTCATGACATCCGTCAAAGAGGCAAAGTCCTTTGCTCCATGATGGAATGACTCTTCCGTGCACAACAAGGTATCTGGATTTGATTTTTCCCACCATTTTATGTGAGAGAGAGAGAAAAAAGTCACAAAGCAGTTGAGTGGCTTGCTGAAGGTCATGGTGTTCAAATGCTTAACAGGACCTTTTACCTGTGGTTTAATTCCCAGTCCTGTACATTGGCCTCTTGAAGAACAGACAGGATTTAAAAAATACCCAAGGTAAAAGGAGAGCTGAAATCCAGGCAATACATTTCTAGAATTTAAATTTAGCCCTAGGACAATGCAAGCAATTATTTAGCTATATTGAAGGGGATGTGTGTTGTGAGGGAGGCCACTATATGTGGTCATTTGAGGGACTTACCATTCAGAGCTGGAAGGAAGCAGGATTGTGGGAAACTCAGGAAACACAGCAGTCCAAGAGCAGGTACCAGCCCAGCACCCCCTTCCAACCCAAACGTAACCCAAACGTAAGCCCACATCACAGTGAAAGTCTGTTCTATAGCCAGGAACTGAAACCATCTCCTCTCCCCTTAGAAACAAAATAAAACAAACAAAAAAAGCCCTCCCTCTTCTTGCAGTTGAAAATCTGCCAGTTTGTAAGTGCTAACTATTATTTCAATTTTTCTCTTCAGTGGCTAGAAAGTGCTAATATTTTTGGCTCTGTCCCAGCTGACCTGACCTCTCTGACATCCTATATCACATGAAAACCCTCCTGTAGATGTACACTGGCGACAGTGTCATAAAAAGCATAGAAGGGGAGGGAGGCGAGGGACTGGGGCAGGAAGAGAAAGGAATGATTAAACAAAGCAATAGCCGGCACCCACATAAAAATCTATCTAGGTGATGAAGCTGCAATAAATGTGGCACATCAGAGCTTTTGTATAAATGGTCAGGGTAAAATATATTTTTATATATATATGAAAGAGTAGTTTAAAAATTACTGTGAGCCCACATTCCCCCCCACCAAAAGAAAAAAAAATTGTCTGAAGTGTAGCATGTTATTGATTTTTTATAAGTCAGGGCCAAATTTATTGGAGAGAAAAGTTCATTATTTAGTAATCCCACAGCTCAATCTGCTCTGCTGGCCATTAACCCTCAACAGTTCCCATGATAAACTTCCCGTGAACTCTCTCCATGTGTTGCCTCAATGAACTGCAGATGAATTTTGCTGAGTGCTCATTCAGCCTCGCCTGGATATTCATTGTGCTTTTTGCTGACACAGATCTCAACTCACCTGGGTACCATAGCGGTGTCTGCACCCACCTTGGCTCCCACACAATGCCACTTCCAAGGAATCAGCCTCCAAGCCCCCATCACTCATTTATCAACCCTCTGTGGGTCCCATCCATGCTGACTAAGAGCGGAAGAAAATAAAGACTGAGCAACCACATGCATATGCATTAAATGCACTGACTCCCTTAATTCTCCCACAATTCTTAATTGAATTGGTATCAACAATTCATGAAGTATAAATACGTGGGAAAAGGAGCTTTTTCACAAGCATCATGGCATCACTGGTGCTGGATGGTCATGTGTGAGTGCACACGCATAGGTAAAACACAACTATGTGCAGCTCTGCATTGGCACCAGTTACTCTGGACATACACATCAACGTGAAGCTCTGTGGTGGGTTGCTGTTGCAGCCCTACGCAAGGGCCCCAACATTCTTCTGACTCAGTTCTATACATCAAGTCAAGTAACATTGGAAATGCTGTGGCACAAGTGTCATGACAAAATAGCAGCAAATTCTACTTTTCTCATCCAATGGCATTTTATACCCAACTTACACAGGTGGAAAGCTCTGCTCTGGCTAAAGGTTTGCTGGGAATAAGGCAAAGGAAGCAGAATTATAAAAAACAGTGTTGTGAAATTATGAGGGGAGGCAAAATATATTTGCCTTGTATGTGAAATCTATCTTGGTAAGTCATTTGATAGAGTAGATGAATTGCTCATCCGAGGCAGGTTGAAATACAGAGTGTGAAGGAAAGAAATAATTGAAACCAGCCATTGTAAACATTCAGGGTAAGGGAAATCATGCGTTCAGGAAAGGTCCTAATCATCTGGTGACCATGAGGCAGGTTACAAAACACAGGGCAGCGTCATGGAAAAGGAGCTATTGCTTCACGTACCACTTTACTCCAACTCTCGTAAATCAGTGCTCTTTCAGCACTCCCGCTTCTCAGAGACACCAGGCACTGATCCATCTCGCGTTGGTATAATGCGTTGGCTTGATGGAGAACCCCTTGAGTTTCTTTGGCCCAGAGATGGGGAACGCAGCACCAGTGAAGAGAAGAAACACAGGTGGACAGTCAAATTATGATTAATCATTGAGTTATAGCTAATCAGCTGAGATGCAGGTTACATCAGGACAAGAGCATACGCTAGCCAGTTATGGTGCCTCTGCTGACCAGCGGTAATTTATTAATTTGTGTCGACAGATTTTGGTGGGATGCTTTTCAGCAGGGCATCTAAGCAAAAGGAGCAACACTCAGCCATCACTAAGGTGCAGGAGAGTTACTAGAGGTACACAAGCCCTGCTTTGAGAGCTGTACAGGAAATTTTTTGCATGGGAAGCTGGCTGGTGTGTGACTCCTTACTCTGCCAATGCAGCAAGCAATTGCACCGTGGGCTTAATGGATAGACTTTATCCTGCAGAAGGCTTTGCCTCTCTGCAGGCATCGGCTAACCAAGAGTGCCCCAATCACCTCCTGAAGCAGGAGTGGGAAAAACCAAGGCATGCTCCTGTCCCCTACCTGCCCTACGCTTCCTCCTCCTTCCACGCTCACGTAGTGGCTTGAACGGACAGCATTGCTGACAGGTGGTGAGGACCTGTCATGGCCTTCAGATCATTCACCCGCTGGTTCTCCTGGATGCACCTGCAGGAAGCTGGGGAGCAAACGGTTTTGGACCAGTCCCCAGCCTTGCAGGCTGTGGATGCCTTTTTCCCCTGGAGTTGGGGACCCTGTTCATCTACTAATGGAAGGAGGGCAGGAGGGGCCCTCCAAGCTCCCCACAAAGAAGGTACTGACCTGCCTAACAGAAACTCACAGGCTCTTTTTTTCTCCAATGCCTTGCAACTGTCCTTCAAGCAGCTACAGCTAATCTCGCTAACTGTGTAGGACAACAGTGGTTTTTCTGAGCTCGGCCTGCCTCAGAAACTGAGATAACCTTGCTCAGCACCAGCACTCATTTCCATGCAGAGCAAGTCAAGCACCTTTGCTAGGGTCCCAACCACAGTTTTCTTCACCAAAGCTGCCTTTTTGCTTTTCATAGGACAGTGCTGGGCTGTGACCCCTCCTGGGATCAGTCAATGATACGGGTTTGTTGATAGGTGTAAAGCCACCTGAATCCAGGTGGGATAAGGAAAGTTTATTACATGGTGTTACTGAGCTTGTGCTTTGCTAGGCACTACCAGCTCTCCCAAAGGTTCGTGGGATGGTGTTATTCCCCAGTCCACCCATCTCCATGCACCTATAGGATAAGCCACAAGGAAGAAGTAACAACTTGAGTTTATCATACTACTTCCAGAAAAAAAAAATCTACAGTGAGAAGTGACATCATATACTTCAGATGGCCAACCATAATCAAGAAAGAGTGATCAATTTATTTTGTAAATAATCTATGTCTTAAAAATGCATTATCGCCACCGTCTCTGGAGTCCTAGACGATTTTAAAGTCACATTTCTGAGGTGGTTCAGGTGTTTCCTCCCTGCACTAAGGAAGCAGGGGTTTGGGGCAGGAAGGGCAAGAAAATCCCATTAATGGGGAACCTTCCAGTCCGGGGACATGCATGTCACAACACACAGAAGACCTTCTAGATCTGGCCAGCTGAATAGATTGAGAGGGTTTAAAAGCATCTTCTGTCACCCTCAACCTTCCTGTCCCATGGCTGGTGTGGAAGGGAAGGGAACCAAACAGAGCCAGAGGGAAATGCCGCCACCAAAATAGCCTCTGTCCTTTAATAAAGCATCATGTCATGTGTGAAAACAAATCACTCTTCCCCAGGGTAATGAACTCACTTCCTAAGCACCTACCAGGAGGTTTCTCAGGTTTAAAAAATAGCAGGGCTTGGCGTTTGGGGGTTATTTATTTATGTGTTGGTTAATTCTGAGTCCTGTACTCGTATGACAAAAGCCTCTGGGAAAAACTGGGTTTGAACAGGTATTTCACCTGCTCTCTGTGACAGGGCAGTGCTTTATGCAGCCAACACGTACATGGAGGCAAAGTTCCCTGGCAGAACCCAGCTAACAAACATTGCACCTCCTGTGCATGGTCCCTTCAGACGACCGCAAAATGAGGGACAGGAGTGTCCCAGGGATGAGGACACGTAGGACCGGGACCCTTCCTGCCCTGGTGCATCCGAGCAGCCGTTTCCAACCTCCCCCTGTGCTGGGATGGGGGGATAACTGTAGGACCTGATGCCTGCATGGGAATCTTCATGGCTGTAAAGAATAAAGAAAGAGCTCTGAGCTGTAGCTGCTATTTCAGACAAATCCAGGAAAGAAGCAGGTAAAACAAGAAAAGTTCAATCGGGCTAGATATGAATAGCACTGGGGCTGGGTTTTCCTAAAAGCAGATTTTACTGTTGGCAAGGCTGTTGCTTATGCCTCAGCCTTGCCAAAGACATCTGGTCTTCTCCTCTGTGCTGACGGCACCGATACAACCCTCTTCTCCAAAGGCTTGGATGCAGCCTCCGATAGGGAAGGTAACAGAGCATCTTGGATGCAGCGGGTACCGAGGAAAGCTTTTGACATCAGTGAGGCTGACACTCGAGCTGGACCAGGGCCCCACTTCGTGTACCCTGGCTTGACAAGTTAACAGAGCTTTGCCAATCTGCAGAGACACTTCAGACTTCCAGGACTGCACATCGCTTTATCCAGGTCACTTGTTTTTTAGGCCTGACAGGGGCCAACACAGCTTTTCCTCTGCCCGCAAGCGCTGGCTGTGTTTGCAGCCATCTCCCAGAAGTAAAGCAAAAAGTTTTAAATCCTCTTTTTGCTTCCAGGGTCAGGGAGGTAAAAAATAGTTCTGAAAAGTGCCCAGGAATTAGGAAAGGGCACACAAACTTGTTTTATAGGGGGACTCTGGCTCATGAGCTTTTCAAAAGAGAACTCTGTTTGCTTTTTGGACTTTTGGACAGAGGGACCATCGCATCCAATGGTTGGGAGTGGATCCTGGACATGATTTAGTGAGGAGTAAGGCACACATTTTTACCTAAAGGGCGTGCTTGGTCATTGACCAAAATAATTTAGCACTATCTCAACATTTGTAAAGCAAGGTGTGTCTTATGTGGTTAAGATAGGCCAAGGGCAGATCCGATCACCAAAGGAGATTTCTTTGGTTTGCAGGTGTTCAGCCCAAAATCATGCATGTTATTCACTGTGTTTGGTGAAAACTACTTTTCCCCTTTCCAGGACACAATGTTGTGCTTGTAGAAGCCTTTACCAGCCCTTCAACTTGTGTCAGATTTTAAAGAATGAGCAAATCAGCCCACCTATGTCTCATAGGAGCAGACTGGCAGCCTTTAAATCTCTTTCAACAGCAGCTAGGGAACTGAGATTAAATGGCATGAAAAGCCAAGATTTGTGGCCCTTGCAACATCTGTGATTAATGGTCCACAGACACAGAAAAAGACTTTTTTCAGTCCCACCCCTTATTAAGCTCTTCCATTGACTGCTAGTTAAATTTTGTCTGGGAATTGCTCAGAATAAACATTTAAATCTCCAACAGCATATTGAATAACATCTTTCCAAGAAGCATAAATAAAACAGATCCAGGTCTTCAGGCATCTGCATACAATCACATACTGTTTATGTTTCAAGCCCTGGTCCAGTGAACGTCAAGATGTAATGTTTTAGAGAGACACATCAGACATAAAAGTTCCTCCATAACACACAAGCGTTGGTACAAAGTGGAGATGACAATGCTGTCTCGTGGTTAATGCAAAAGCTATCAGACCTTCCTGGGAGGAAAAGCTGTGGCTGGAAGGCAAACAGTTTATAGTTACTTGGCTGCCTTTATTCATGGAGAAACAAAGGTCCAAAGCACATTGGTCCCCAGAGCCGATGGTCCAAGCATGAAGGTCCCCAGCATTGCCTCTGGTGCGTTGGGCAGGCACATCCTCAAAGTACAAGTACCTTACAAACAACAGTGCTTCTCTGCCTCAAGCAACAGTTGCTTCTGGTTTAAATCCTTGTATTGATTATGTTTTAGCTACACCTCGTGCTATGTCATAGTTTGCTGCCTGTGGCCCCCAGACTCTCTGAGGGCACCAAAAGTTACTTCAAAAGGCAACTAGAGAGCCCATTTACCATTAATGTTTTACTCCTTAAGCCATATTCACGTGTCTTGGTGGGTTTTCTTCATCAGCAATAAGGGGTGAATGAAAGCCTTGTGAGGAAATTAGGGAACGAAAACATCATATATTATGATGAAGCACCTTTTCATGATGCATTCCCCAAATCGTGTTTGGTGTCCAAAACATCACTGCGAGGTTTTTTTTAATGATTGTGGGCTTGAGAAAGAACATCTTGGTGGTTTACCCCATGTCACACAGGTTAAAATACATCTCAGAGCAGATCCTGATTTCCAGCCCGGTGAACATCCAGCAAAACACAGCTTCTTCCCAGCCTGTCTTGGGCGATCAGACCAGTTTACAGCCAAACACCTACCAGCTGACTAATGCTGGTTCAGATGACTCAAACATTTTTCTTCGCCTCTTTCTTAGACAGGCAGCTGAGAGATAAAACGACTGCATGAAAAGACCTTGCCTGAAAGGAGCAACTTGCAGCTCTCTCAAGTAGATGGTGAAGAGGACAACAGAAGGTTCAAGACCCTTCATGGTGCTTTTACTAGGACTTTCAGCTCCTTGGAGAGAAGGAAATTCTCCTCTGGTATGTGACACTGACCTGCTGCAAAATGGGGCAGCTGTTCTCCAAACTAGCATGGTACTGCTGCGAAACAAATAGTTAAAAAATATAAAGCAACAACTTGAGAGAAAAAATATATTGTATTGAATATACTTATACTGAAAATGCTTAGACATACACTGCGTAGCACAGTATTTGCATCCGCAGCCTTTGACCAACCGATTTTGGCTCATAAAGTGTCTCAAAATCCCATAAAGTGTCTTAAAATCCTGTGTCATGGCTGTCAGGCAGATGCAGAAACTCCCCCTCCTCCACCCAGCAAAGCTGTGCTGGGCAGTAACCAATACAACAAATTTGGGCAGCTCCAGTGTGGGAGCACATCACAGCGTTTCTCACACTGGCAAGTTTACTAATTATTGTGGGGACTAAAATGACATGGGCATTGGTTGAATTGACTGCTTGGACAAGGCTTGAAAATAATTTACAGATATATTTGTATGTTTTCCAGGAACAAGTGAACAATCTAGAAAGTCCTGTGACAAAATTTCCTTTTTTTTTTTTTATCATAGGTTCTCTGTTGTCAACAGGCTGACTATGTGTGGGTGGGTGCTACAGAAAGAGAAAGGACAAAAAATGTTGTGCTTTCACCACATTTTTTCCAAGTTTGTGATTTTCTTTGGTTTTTTTTTCTTTCACTTTGAACAAATCAATCCTAGGTTATGGAAAATTTACAGAAAAATAAATATTTCCACCTTTCCATCTGACTTTTTTGGCTGAGAGTAGAATTGCAATGCTGGAGTTGGTATGGACTGTGACTGATTGGTTTGCTTGGAGAGTGGAGAGATAAAATTATCATCTTTTCAGTCTACCCACTGCAGCAAGTGCCCTAGACCTTATAGCAAGGGAGACTTTGCATGTCTACCAAGCCCCACCACCATTCATACAAGCCTCTTGTTATTATCTTGTTATCTGAAGATGAGTTCCAGTAAATTCTTGCATACAGGCTATTTGATAACTCTTCTGCACTAGTGACCTTGTGATCATATTGTCTTTGCAGGAATTGACAGGACCACACTGGTGCATCTCTAAGGAAGACCTTCAGAAAATTGTTCCAGGTCTCTGGGGGCTTCCAAGTGAGGGTTTCCATGTCACTACCTCTAAGGTCCAGGAAGGCTGTTGAGAAAGGGAATAATCTGCATTTGCAGTGATGGCTTATTATAGATGGAGTGGGCTGACACAGAAGAAGATGCTGAGTAAAGATGGTAAGAGTTGGGCTGGAAGGACATGAAGATGATGAGGGGATTCACAGACTCATGGAAAATGAGTTAGGATAATCCATACCTATCTCATTTTGGAAAAATATTTGTCTGGTCTGATCTCCAGCTCCCAGACCTCGATTTCCCACCCTTTCTCTAAGAATTTTGCTCTAGCCTTCTACTTTGTCTACTCTAAAGCCCCAAATTAGTATTTTTCTAAATACTTTGCCAAGAATGTTTCATGCTTCCGTAATATCTGGCTCTAATTCAGTCAAAAATATGATGTGAATAGCTTTTCTGATGATGTTATGTTGTAGGCTTTACTCCTCTTGTTGGATCAAATGAAGAAGCAAAGAGGAAATGCAAACTGGGGAAGAGAATGAAAGCGATGGAATATCTCCAAAGCTCAAAACAAATTAAAAAAATGTTTGGGTTTGAGTTCTGGGCATACATTCAGGATGACTCTGATTTTATTGAGATGGGGTGGCCCATTTCTATGTTTATTAGGATCACTACACTAATGAAGGCTTAAAGAGAAATGCCGCAAGAACAAATGCTGGGAAAGTCTTTTATGCATCTAATGACACTTAATTTCCATAGTAAATGCCTAATGTTTAACGAGTATTTTAGTCTTTCCCAATTTACATATTTATAGTTAACTTTTGTAGCTGCTCATAAGTAATTAGCCGTCTGTTTAAAAGGAGCCTGTGAACTATACAACCACATGTTCATTCCAGTGACGGTAACAAAAAAAAACCAACAAAAAACCTGGGCAATTCTTTTAGAGAAATACTTGATTACAGGTAGTTGAAAGAAAGTCAGCAAAAAAAGAGCAAGGGATTACATAATGAGTAAAACACAAGGGATAAAAAAATCAGGACAAAATGACATTGAGTCTGAATCTGAAGGGAATTTCCCCAGTTATGAGAATATTTGCTAGTCACTCTGAGGGGAAATGTCCCAAACTGGCCAAACCACTATAGGACACCACATTGCGTAATGTGTTGGCTGTCGTTCAGCCACGTTCATGTAGCTTTGTCCAGAAACAAAATGGGGAGAAGCCCTGGAATTTAAGGTGCATCTTTGCTCACCAAAAGGCATCTCCCAGATGTGAAATAGCTGACAGCAAGGCAATGGCATAAAGAAATTACCTAAATTCAGAGATTAAGGGAGTTCTTGTCACTGGCCATAAAGCCTTGCAGAAAACCATACAATCTAGCTTTTTTATTTGCACTCAGTGATCACTGTGACTAAATAAGAATGAAAATTAAGAGTTAAAACCGAGTGTAGAGAAGGTGCTTTGGAGAAATATTTGCTGAAACACACCCTGAACGCTACTGCTGATCAACAACGTTCAGCGAAAGGCCAAGTCTGTGGCTAGGAATGGAATTGAGTTTCCAGGCAGATATTAACAGTCATTTATTGTGCTGGCCCATAACCTTGCTACCAAACACAATAATTGGGTGTTTAACCTTTATCTTGATAGCATAAACTAGTCATGCTCTTCTTTTTCTCAAGCATTGCCTATGGCTGAAGTCTGTGGAAAATGGCAAATACAATGTAAATATATGTGTATAAAGCCTGGATGTGCATCTAGGCCAGGTATCCGTCATCCAGCATAAGACCAATGAATCAGATTTCTCTTAACTCCTACTAATCATCACTGATATCAACAGAGTCAGATGATGGTAACCAAGTTTAGCACATGAGCTCATGTTCCCCAGTAGTGTGATTGGGTGTTGGTTTGTGTTTTAAGACTCCCATCTGGATTAGTGTCATTACAGCTCTCATGGAACAAACAGCTGAGAGATTGGACACAACTGTCCTTGGAGGTATCTTGTCCATGGCAGAAAGGGCAAAAGAGACCATACTAATGGTCAATAGATCCCATAAGGCATATTCTGTCTTCTCTCGAATTCCCCCTTGACCAACCTGTTCAACCACTGCCACTTCTGGAGGGTACGTTACACTGAGCAGGCACAGGGACTGCTTATTAAAGCACCTCAGTTGCTCCAGTGCTTGGAAAACTTTTGTGCTTCCCAACACTCTTGGCTACCTTCAGCATGAGAGTTTATGCACATTGGATCTGCTGCAGAGCTGAATTAAATCAGCAAGAGCTTTTGTATTAATTCCAACAGGCTTTGATATTTCTCCATGTTGTCTAGCAGTGCTGTGCTTCCCTGCTCCATGATCCCATCCCACATTTTCCATGGACAGAGTGCACAAGAGTTCAATCCTGACCTTTCAGGACCTGTAGGGACATCACATGGAGGAGGTGGAGGGCAGCACTTACAAGAGGTTCTGATGGATGGGAGGAAGGCAAACCTGGCAACAGGTCTCCACTCTTCCAAGAGCCCTTTTTCTGAAGAGTAGCCTCATCTCAAGTTCTCAAGAAATTCTCAAGAAATGTAAATGCATTATGTTACATTTTGTAACCCTCTATTGCACCACATCAGGGCAGTTTAGGAGATTGTGAAGCTGCTGACCTTGCAGATCTACGACCTCTTGCTGTCTAATTCCAGGTTGTTGGAATTCACAGCAAAAATAATGTTCCAAATTAAGCTAGCATTTGACCTAAATTCATCTAGCAGGGAGATTCAGCAGGTCTTTTTCCAACGGCCTGCAGCATGTTATTTTTTTTTCCATTTCTATTGGGCTCATGCTCCCACACAGTGAACTTTCGAATGAGACACATGACAAAGTCTGGTATCTGGTTGGCTGAAGCAGGAGCACCAGAGAGCAGGAAGGTTGAGTGGAAGCAAACAGAAAGCCCAACAGTATCCAGAGCAATAAGGACATCGTTGAGTGACTTGTTGTCACTGCTGATCCTCCCTCTGTGTGGGCATCGACCATACGAAGACATCACCAGAGGCCGTGCTGCTTGGATGAAGGCCATTCAAGACAAATTTTTCCTCATGTCAAGCAGGGTCACTGTTGAGCAAATAGGGTCACAAAGAAGACCAAGCCACTTTTCCCATGGACGTCGAGATTATAGCACAGCTCAGAGAAAGTAAAGGAGCATTTGCATCAGTAAAGCAGAAGAGCTCTTGGAAGTGACAACATGCCACTCACATTTTTTCAAACTTTTTTTAGTTTGCTGTATTCTGGGGTCTTTATTGGAGGCATTAAGTTGGTGACTTTATAAACATCTAAAAAGGAGAAGTTGAGGAAAAGTACAAATGAGCTTCACCTCGGTTTTAATGACTGTAATTTTCTCTCGTAAGGGTAATTTTGGTAATTAATGGCTGCATTCTTCTATTGTTGCAGTATTTGGAGATGTCACAAAATGAGCAAGTGTTTTTGTTTCGGTGACAAAAGGAGAAGATTAGCTGGTTGAATGCTGATAGGAAATGTTTGGTGGGAGGAATAAGCAAGGAAAGACTGATAACAAGTTTAGTGGTATTGTTTCTTTGCTGTATTATCTCTATTTTACTGGAAGAGAACTGCAGTAGTAGCAAAGATCTGATGGGTTGCTGCTCTCCTCCAAGGAGCATAGTGGCTTCAATACCTGGATGGACACCTTAGGACAGCTACACCCATCACACAATACACAAAAAGTGCTTTCTCAATTGGGAGCGCACCATGGGGCTCATTTAAAATGTCTTGGTTCAAATTTCAGCTCTACCCAGATTTCACAACTGATCACTCAACCTCTCTCCCCAGGCACCATCCCATTAATGAAGAGAAGAGTCTTTTCTTTCCTGCTTCCACGGAAGGTCCCCAGAAGGGCTTGTGGTCTCCCTGTGGTTTGAACCAAAACTTGGCCAATGGGAATCCCAGCACATGTGGTTTTTGTGGGGTTTTTTATATTTCAGATGAAATCCCCAACATAGTTTGATAGTAATAAATAAAATAACAATAATAATAGTACGCGTTAACTTCTCGGATTCCTACCCAGTGATGCAGGAGTTATATGACCCATGGCAGCTAGCACTTCCCTAATGTCACTTACCTGAAATAAGTTTCTGGTATGAAACCATGACTGAACAGGGAGGTATCCCCTGTGCAGATGGCCTGGCTAGCACTGGTCACATGAGGACCACCTTCCTCTCTTCCCCATAGAGGTCTGCAGTTACAAAGTCTTAATGAGCAATTGGACTTTGCTGTCACACCCTCTTCGGAGGGTTATTTAGGTGAATAACCAACTTGACAAGAGTTACCTTCTGCATTCAGCTGGCTGGAGACTTGCTAGATGTTTCCAATCTAAATTAACTTGTCTCCAAAGACTATCTCATGACTTTGTTTCTGAGGCTAGAGGGCAGGGAGATAATGAAATCCAGACTTCACCTGCAACCTTCCCAGAAAAAAAACAATGATTTCATACACACCTGGTCCCAGAAGGGGGGCATCAACTCACAGAGGTCCCTCTGGAAGCACAATGAGATTTTCTGCATTTAATATATTCACCACTGCATTTCACTGGGGGAGGTTGAGTTTCACCTCGTGACGGTGATTTTTTTTTTTTCCCTTTTTCCTTGCCAACTGATTTCTGTTTGTTCATTGCCCTCCACTCGTGCTTTGCCAATGAGGGAGGATGTTCATGACTGTGTGTCACTTCTGTTCCCATTCTGGGATAGGGACTTGACTCAATGCTTTTTGTGCCTTCCGTTGATGCAGCTTAAAACCAACTCCAATATCTTACGCTGCCAAACTGCACCTGTCAGAAAGGTTACAGAAGCCTGTCCAGATATATGTGCCATGTTTTTGGCTCGCTTTCCCCATCTTTTACTGCCATATGTTTGTTAGCTGCAGAATTGGGAAAGAGAAGCATTTGAGCACTGTTCTAGCAACAGAGCTCTTTTCCCAGGGCTCAGAGACTAGCCTCAGTCAGTGGCTAAGAAATTAACCGTGAGGAGTTCCCTACCTTAAAAATAGGTCCTTTGGGTTGGTTTTAAAAGTTTGAATCCCTAAAAAAAAAAAAAAAAGATGATTCCTAAAGGAGGAGGCTGATCTATACTTTGCCTTCTGCAAAGTGCTCCTTTCCTGTACATGGTAGTCCCCGCAGTGCAGCTGCTGGGGTGGAAAAGTATGAACGCTTCTAGCCATGCCCGTGCAAAATCAACCTTTTTAATGCAAGCTGGCGCTGGAGGTGGTTTGAGCCAATACAGCTGATCTTCCACCAAGGCAGGCAGGACCATGACACATGCTGCCAGTGCTCAGCTCCCAACCTCTGATTCATGGTGTTCAGCCATTAAGCAGAGATGTATGAAGCAGCTCTATGTCTCTCTCTCTCACTGTAGAGGAAAGGATGCTTTCATGCCAGGCTTCTACTTCTCTGTTCATTGGCCAATCCAGCCAGGGAGCGTTTTTTTCAGCCATAATATTTTTGCAGCATGGGAGGGCCACAGGAACTATGTGGCATGCTAGCCATAGTAAACGGCATGAAGCTGGGTTTGTGTTAGCTAATGAGAGGTCTTCCTGATGTTGGACGTGCTCCATTTCTGACTGGGCAACTCATCCTGGCTCCCAACAGTGATCTGTCAGGGCTGCCTCTTCCCATACTCACAGCTGGCTACCGTCACGGTGGGAAAATGCCCTCCAGTCCCAATTCACTCAGTTCCACCTTGTTTGCTCTAGTCACAGGCCCTACTCTTCCTCTTCCAAGGCAGCAACTGAGCTGTACTCTTCCAAAAACACAAAGCAGCTGCATGGCTGAAACCTCCCTTAGGGGGCCAGTTCCCTACTTGCTTGGAGAAGGGCTCTGCTCCTGCCTGCAGTGGGCTGTTGCTTGCTTTGCCTTCCCACGACCTTTGGTCCCAACTCTTTGTTTTGAGATTGACCAGATGGAAATTAGTCATTAATTGTGGTATCTTCTGCTGAAGATGGAGTTACGTGAACCAGGACCAGGATACTGGCTTGCACCAAGGGGGGAATCTGAAGTGAGCGGAGGGGACTGCACATGTTAACTACAAAGCTGATTTATCTCACGTCCTTTCTGCACTACATGAACTCCTTTCTGCTTTCCAGAGGTTGTTCTTCCCCTTGGACTGGCAAGGTTGGAAGTCCAAGCCAGAGGGTGGAGATCATATCGAAGTCACTTATATACTGCTTCCATCCGGCTTTCTGCTTCTGTTGTGTTTTCTCCATCCCTCTCAGGGATGAGTCTGGGGCCCTCACCTTGGTGATATCTCACCCCACAGGGACAAGGTTGGAGGCATTTCACAAAGGGATTTATAAGACTGCACCTCATCCAGTGTTTTAATACAGACAGGTCTGGGGTAGAGCACGTGTTTGGCAGCACCAGGGCATCACGAAAGCAGTAAGGAAGGTGCCACATGCTTATTTGTTAACGGCAGTGCTGGCTTACTTCTTTGCTTTCCTGACCTAGTTACTCCATCCTGCTCTGCACCATCCTACAAAAATATTTTGGAAGGGGCCTCGTGTTGAGCTGCCAAGTAAAGATCTGGCTCAGAGCATTGCCTTGGAGACTGCTAAGCGGGCAGAAGCAGGAGTGGAACAGCACGTGCAGGAGTGAAAGGAAGGAGCAGGGAGCTTTGCAGGGGAAAGAGGGAAGGCAGGTATCCCCTAATCCAGCATCCCTCCACGGACCACATACCATCAACCACCACCTGAGGAAGGTGCAAGCATGATAAGTGGTACTAGTGTGTGATTTGGGCGAAGGGGCACTGCCATTAACCCACTGTGCGAGACCGGGTGTTACTGCAAGGCAACACAACATGTGGCCAGACTGATGTGAGAAAAGATCTGGTTTAAATAACCTATACTTTCCATTTCTTTTTTCAAGACTACTTTATATATACATGTGAAATCATCTTTCAGATCTGGTTTAGAGCACAGGGCCCTAAGAGTTCAGCCAAAGCAACTGGGGTCTAGCCACGGAGCGGGGAAGGATGGGCAGTGGTGGCAGGGTGGAGAAGAGGTGAAGACAAATCTCAAGCCATTTCCATCCCCACCATATAACTGTAACTGTAGTTCCCAATGGCAGACATGTGAGAAAAAAAGCATGGTTCAGCTCAAGCTTCTAAAAACAATTGTCCCACAAACAAAATATGAAAAAAAAAAAAATTTAAAAAAAAAAAAAAAAGCATTTAACTGTGAGTTGAACCAAACCTGGAATAAACCCTTAGTTTCCTTGTTCCACCTTTTTCTAAAAACAAAGGCTAACAGAGGTCAATTTTGAAACACCACTTCAAATCTCCAAAAAGGAAGCATTTTGTGCTGAAATTGGCAATCAAAAACAATTTCACACCCTCCAAAAAAAAACCCAAACTCTTTGTTGTGTGCTTTTAACCAAAATGTTTTGCTAAGTCCAGCCAGAATGAACAAGCTTTTCTGGTCAGCCTGAATAGACTTTTTTTTCCCAGGGAGATAAAATATTCTACCAAATGTATGCATTTATTTATTATGCAGTTTGGCTGTAAATACAAATGCTGCTTTATGCCCACAAAATGCACAAGCTATCATTTAAAAAAAATGTTTATATTAACACTGGAAGTTGGGCGTACTGCCTAGCAGAGAAAATAATGTCAATTACCCACACAAATAGCTTTCCAAATCTCTCAGTGCCTGCTTTCTGCATGAGCAGTTAGATTCATAGAAATTAGAGATAGGAAAAGATCTTATTAGCGTATCTCATCTACCTCACTGCTAGCAAAGGTTTGTCCCCCACTGTGTGTTTTCTAGTTAGGTTTGCCCAGCCTAGATTTAAAATGATGGGGGTCTCTAGGGTAGCCTGGCTTTTTATATACATGTATCTTCATTAGCAAGCAGAAATATTGAAATTCTGCTGTGGAAAACGGTGACTTGGAGTCTGGCATCTGTATAAAAGTCTGTCACCTGTAGTCAACATGCAAGAATGGAGAGCAAGCACTCCCCTGGGCTCAGCTTTGCAGAGGTAATGGGCCCTGGAGATGATGTTTCCATCACCCCTTGATGGCCTGGCGGCACTGTGATGGAGAGGGATGGAAGCTTGGTTAGACAGGGTTACTCCTCTTTCTCCAGCCTTTTCTCCGCTACTGACAAAACGCTTTCCCGGTGGGAGCCTGCAGAGCAGTATCCATCCGTGGGCTCTCTGACCGTGTCCCAGTCCAGCTGGTTTTGTAGGAGATGGGTGCTCTCTCTGAGATGCTGCTTCGGAGTGGGCCGGACCCTGTGACCTCCCGAGTTCCCCAGCTGAGCTGTTCCCACCGTGCATTGGCCTCCATGGGCACCGCATCCAGACGGAAAGCAAAAACGTCCAGAACAGGGCACACAACCTCCACCAGCGCACGGGCAATCTTCAACACGAGAGCCACATGCAGTTTGCAGGGGTCCTCAGGGAATGGCTGAGATCTGCATTAGCCATAGCTCCCTGAGCTCCTCTGCACCGAAAGGCGCTTGCTAACATGGACGAGAACAGCTCAAGGAGAATGCAAAAAAAAAATCTCTTGGGTGACTTGTGTAGTTGCTCAGCAAAAGGGCCCAATGCATCTCACTTGTCCCCCTCCCATGGCAACCTTCAGCTGGTCCATGGATTGGTTTCTGGTGTAATTCCCCTGTGACACTCAGCCTCGAGCAGGGGAGCTTTATACATATGGAAGTATGTTCACTGCTGAGACCGGACTTGCAGGAAGGTCCCAAATCAGGGATGTGGTTGCAGGGCTGCTCTATGCTGCATGTGGCACTAATTCTGCACACCCAGATGGACACAGCCTGCTACCTTTAGCAGCCTTGTTCCTCTTCCACCTCGGAGTAGTCCTGCCATCCCTGCAAGCAAGACACTGCAGGCTGCAATGCCTGAGAGGAAAAAAAAAAAAACCCTCAAGATGATGGTGCAGTCACCAGTCCTGGGACATTCTTGCCCAAGCTCAGCTCAATAGGTGCCAAGTGGAGAAGAGGAGAAATGTGCTAAAGCTTTGTTTACCCGCCAGCTCTCTCCAGGATCTCTGCAATCAGCTTTTGAATTTGATAGCAACTGCATGCCTGTGGCTCACGTCCACCCGAAACAACTTTGACAGTGAAACCCTGTCATTTTCTTTTTAAAGGTCACCATAAGCGAGCTGGGCTCCTTCTATCAACTTTTCAGTTTTTTACTTAAACCAGCTTAAAAAGAAACTTCCCATGGTGAATTATAGTTTAACAGTATGTTATTCTGTGATAAGCACAATCCATGGGGCCCGAGACACTCTCTGCTCCAGAAATCACTGATAACAGCACGCCTCTTTGGTGAGGCATGAAGTTATCTGGCATAATCATAATGCACCTTCTCCTCCATCTAGACGCTGGGCACATAAGCAACTGCAGGGGCAAATAAGGTTTCCCGGGCATGGTTTCTTGTTTTGGCCAAAAAATTCGCTAATTCATTCCTGTTTTTAGCCAGAGGTATCTGTGTGTTCTTCAGAGCCTATCTGTTATCTCAGTCCTGATGATTTGTCTGTGTGTACCGCACTCCACGTCCTCCAACTTCAGCATCCACACATATCATGTATGGGTCATCTCTGCTGTCCCACAGACCACGTGTGGGTCAGTTCAGCTGTTAGCAGCAATATACCCCCAGCAGAATTAAACTTTCCTGGAAGTTGTTCTTCCACCCTCCTGTTTTCAATGGCTGCAGATATTGCCAAACTGGAACAGTTCAACCTGAAATTTTTTGCATAGTGGGTATCCAGCCCAGGCTGTGTGGTCTTGGAAAGCTTTAACCGATATATGGCAGATATCTCTGATTAGAGAACATTCGTGTTGTTAAAAATAAAATGATAACAACAGCGATCCTTCCCACATGGTGTGGGTAGGGATTCCCAGCATGCTTTTTCTGGGAAGTAGGAAACTGGGTTGCACCAGTACCAAGGGTGAAAATGCTTTGAAAACATGTAGACTATGCTTTGCTGCCAGCTCTTAGTGCGATGGAAACAGCTGACTTCAGACAGAGCCAGATCTGCTACTCAGAAAGTCAACTATCTCTTACCCTTCCCTCCTAGTCCTGTCCCCAGGGCATCTCGGTGCCAGCCAGAAATGACAGAACAGGTTTCCAAGCCACAGAAAAGCCCCAAAAGTGCATCATTAATGTAAGCAAGATGGTGACCTGCACCCAACTCAGAACAGAGGGCTCACCCATCGCTCCCTGAGGGGAGAACCTCTCTCTGCTGGTGATCCCCACCAGCAGCATCCTCATAGGAGAGTGGAGGTTGGTAAAACCACTTCCAATATCATTTCTGCTAGATGGACCACATGTACATGGTGGTTGGGAGGGTGATGGGATGATGCCCCCTTTTCCTTATTGCATTGCTGGAAATCCTCTAGGACACAGCCATGCCCACACCCCATGGTTCAGGCAACCAGTTACGTCCTCTTCCCAGACATCAGGCTTTTCACACAAGAAGGGTTTTGTGCCTGCAGGTGTATAAAGGCATCCTGAAACCCCTGTCCATGCCAGGGAAGTGTTTCATCCTAGAGACGTAAGAATTGACCTGCTGTTCCCAGCTCAGTTTCAGGACCGCTGCAAGCTGGGTTGGGTGTCAGTCTGAGACCCTCCAATTACCGGGTTTGTGCAGCTGCTAATCATTCCTGGTCACAGAGATGCCTTCTGCTTCGGACTGAACCTCAAAAGCAGGGTACCAGCACAGTGGCACGCCTGATGGACACGAAGTGAGATCTTTTGCCAGTCTGGTAAGCCTGAACCCAACCTCCACAAGAAAGCAGCAAAAACATAGTTTCAGGGAGGTAATAGTTTGTCAGGTCCCTCACAACTTCAGCTGAAGCTTGCTGCTTCTCCTAATCTTTTGCAAGTGTGTGTCCAAAAGGCATTCTCTGATCTCACGCAATCAGTGTCAGTTTGGACTAATGCTGATAGTCCCAATAACATCATTCTAGATTTGAATTCAGTGCAAGCAAGTCTTGCATGTCCTGCCTCCCCCTCTTGGATAGGGCTGGCTGGGAGTGCAGGAAACCCACCCTGGCAGTGGTGCTCCTTTCAGCCTCTCTGAAACCATCCCACCAACACTCCCAAGATTACAAGCTGTCTATGCAAAGACTCATGTAGTACCACTGGCTAATTCTCTGTTAAAGAGATGTAGATTTCCATCACGTTAGTGTAAGTATAGAGCAACAGTACTGGTCCAGTCACTCCAGGTTTTTGTGGATAGAGCAGGGGGGGCAGAATTCATCCTTCCACTGGTTTAGCTGGACCTCACCTGATCTACACTCAGTCCATAACATGCACAGGCTATTGGGAGTATCATTTGGCTTCTTCTGTATCACACATCTCATTACCCTTCACACTTCTACAGACTGCTGCTCATGGTCTTACATTACCCAGCCATGCACAACGCTGCACCAGAAGTTTATAACTGACCTTCACCACAGGGAACATTACAGATCCTGTCAAATGAGTCATCTGTTCTTAAAGCTTTTGTTACCAAAATATGGTGCGAGAGTGATTGACAGAGAGCTGGAGTCCTTCCCTGGCCCCTTCACACGGTTGCAATGTGTTTCATCTCCTGCTGTCAGAGAGCATCTCTGGGGCCAAAGGACTGTTCACTCTCTAGGAACATTTATTTCTTAACCTTGCTGTAGACACAGAGCCATGGGGCTTTACTTGCTCCATCAGAAGGAGAGTGTTGGATCACCAGGGAGAAGAACCTGTGTAGATCTGACAACTGTGATTTTTTTATTTTTTTTTAACAGAACCAAACTGCTTCAGTTCCCTAAAGCCCCAGCTCTCCTGCCCGGATCCTAAGTCCTTGTAGCACCACTCAGCAAGGACAACATGTATCCCTTCCTCCACGTCACAGGCTTGGTTTAACCATGATCCAGCTCTTCTTAGAAGAAATGAAACCCTGAACAGCTCCTGTACTTCAGATACAGAAATAAATACAACAGATCTAATCCTAGGACCTATTCCAAGCTCCCTTTGTCCCTTTTCTGCTGAGAGACCTTGGGGAAATCAGTCCTTCCCTCTCCTCCCCTCAGCACCTACTCTGACAAACACAAACATTCGTTGAGGTTTGGGAGCAATTCTGTAGGTAAATGGTGAGTCCCAAGCCCCTCAGAAATGCTGATGAACTTAGCATGACCCTGAGGAATGAATCATAGAGGGATTCAGAGATTTACTCAGTGATGGGACAAATATTGCAACCAGCTGCCCTTAGCTCAAAACTGGCATCTCCTCTACAAAGTCATGCTTGTCCTCCCGAATGTCACTGAATATCCCATGTCCCTTTGACTCCTTGGCAAGGCTGGAGAAGCAAACGTGTCCCTTCCCACCTCCTGATCATCTTTCCCTAATGTCTCACTTATTTACCATTGTTTATATTCCTCTCTGACTAATTCCTATCCCTCACTTGGTTTCACTTTTTAATTCTCTTCTTCCTTTGTAATAACTTATAGTCTTACTATAGCAACAATAATTGATCAAGGAACTCAGGGATAGGAGCATTTTTTTTTAATAATTCATTTTATTGCTGCTCTTCATTTCCTATTCTCTTGCTGTACTGCCTCTCTGATGTAACCCAGAAGTGGATTTTCTCATTTCCAATCCCCTGCTTGCAGCCAAGTTTCATAAGTCTGAGAAGGAAAATTAAAATAGTAATAATAATAATAATAACAGCAACAGTGGATAAAGATGAAACTGTAGCAGCCTGAAGGCAGATAAGTGGTCATTAACGCTAGCTAGCACTGAGAGCTGATGTCATGCCATGGACTGATCCAGAGGTTCATAAACATGAACATGCTTCATTGGACTCTGGAGGAGTCTTTATTAAAGCCTCCAAATTTTAGGCACCTGAGCTCTTCTGCATAATCGAGTCCCTCAAGACCTGATGGGAGAGATTTGGGCCAGTGTTCAAGCATCTGTTCCAAGACATGGAAACCAGGGGCTTGGTCCATGGGCTTGCCGTTGGGCTTTGCACAGTAGAGGGGAACTATTGACCCCCAACCACCTGGTCCTTCTCCAGCGCATCATCTTCCTTCAAAACATCTTCTAAATGTCTGCACTCTCCTACAAGCCAGGAGACAACCCTCCAACATGAAAATATTTGCCATCAACCTGCAAACGGAGTGAAACCAGGAGGCTTCTTGCATCTGACGACAATGCAGAATAAACCTGTCCGCAGCCCTTCCCAGATGCAGTGCCTTTAAACGCCTTTCTGCAGCTGTGTCTGAGTGTCGTTGGACATCCTTTCCCCCCTTCTTCCTGCGAGAGCTGCTAACAGGGTTAATACCTGAGTGGAAAGGAGCCTGGAAACGTTTCTGATAATATCGCAGGTATCTCTGTTTTTTATGGCTTCTATTATCATGCCCATTATTCTGCTCAAATGTGGTTATTGGCTCATTAGTATTTAAATCAGCTGATAATACGTGGAGAGATATTCCTTCTGACACAGGCTTTACAGCTGGTCTCTGTAGTGTGGAGGTTATAATGGTGCCAGTTGATGCCATTTATGTCAAACAAGCTTTGATTTTTAGCCTGCAGTAGTGATAGAGCAGGGCCATGCAATTTGGTAAGATTAGCATTTTGCCATCCACAAAGGGAGGATTACGGAGCTTATTGTGGACTGCGAAAATGAGTTGTGAGGGAGCAACACCCGGTGGTTTGCTTGCTTTATGGACAAGATAGCCCTGTGGCAGTGTCGAGGGAGGAGCAGAGGGGATGTGTTTTAAGCAGCTTTGATGGCTACAGAGTCCCGGCCACTGTCACTTTGTAGGCTGGATAATGAGCCAAATCTCACAACTCATGTAAAAAAAGGGGGGAAGAGGCAGGATGGGGAGAGGAGAGCAGAAAGTGGAAAGGTGGGGTTGTTTAGCAAGGGAAGGATGTGACCCGGGGCAGACAAAGGTGGTGGTTGTCCTTTCCCTTCCCACATATATGTGCCCTCTATTTAGACACTTGCTTTGGCCCTTTGCAAGGAGAAAAGAAAATAGCAGAATTACAGACTTCCATTGTCCTTGGAGATCTCGCTTGGGATTTTGCCACCTTTTGCATCACTAGGGAACTTTCAGGCCTTTGCTTTAGAAATAAAAAATTAGCCTAGTTTTCTCTACTTGGCAGGTAGCTACAGCCCCGGGGTGGCTTCTTATTTAAGCGATGAATGCACACACATATATTGGAGGTACATAAATGTACAGATTAGATGTCTGGTTCTGCATAAGTCTGTCAGATATATGGTTTAGTGCGAGGTTCCTTCTGGGGAAGATGGGGACTCTGTAGATGTCATCTGGGGGACATGTCTTATTGAGTGCCACAACTCCAAATCCCATATTCATGGGGTACTAAGGGGGTTCAGTATTGCTCTCTATCTACCCTTCCCCAAGCAGGCAAAGTATTTTGGAGTTTGCCTGCTATCCAGCTGGAGAGTTGACCCAGGAGCCCCAAATGTCCTGAGACTGGATGACACAAAAATACTGGAAGTCACCCCAGAACTGGAGTTCCCCATGGGTCCTCACTGGGAGAAACACCTCAAAGAGCACAAGCTCTCCTGTGCCCTCTGACATGCAGCAGGGTTATTTCCACACATTGGAACAGCCACTGGGACTAATAGGACTTGGGACTCCTTGGGATAGGAATCAAGAATTGCCTTCAGCAGCACTGGGATTTCTCATGAAGGCCACTCAGATGATGAACCACTTGTGCACTGGAGTTCAGGCATGTTCCTCTTAATTTTTTCATTGCAAGTGGGAGAGAAGCGGTGAGTGACAGTGCTAAAAAAGAGCCTTAATTTCACCCAGCTGCTACCCAGAATTTCTAGCACGTATTTCCTCTCCTGCACTAGGGAGGTAAAGCATCTCTTCCTACATCATGCAGAGGGCTGGGGGTGAAAACCCAACATCACCCTCGTGTTGGAGGAAGGTTTCCTCTCTCTCCAGTGTCATTACCCACAGGGTGTATATTCGTGGGGGTGCTTGTGCCTGGGAAGGGGCCAGGATCCCAGGTTGACCTACCTCCCTGCCTCTCCAGCTAATGAATGTGCCTCTTTATTTGTGTCACATCTAGCCATCAGCTGTAAGCGCTTTAGCAGGCTTCCTAAAAGGAGCACACACGTTCTCAGATTCCTCCTCTCTCCCAGCTGGGGAAAAGAGATGCCTCTGTGTGTAGGGTTAATACAGGAAAACTGCTCTGTAGTTTCTCCAGTGGTGTGGCTCCATGAAGGAAAAAAGAAAACCAGCAACAACAAAAAATGAGCAAAAAAAAAACAAGAAAAAAAACTCCAGAAAAAAACAGCCTCAAATCCTCTGTGTAATTCTTCATTTCAAAACATAAGCTCATTGTTTTCTTGTGCAGCTCTCACTGTGATAACACAACTTCCACCCACCCACCCCAGGACAGTGAAGAGCAGCAGTCTGAATGAGTTACCTCCTCCCCAAAAATACTAATAAAATTAGTATTAAGGAAAGAGAACTATTTTGTTGCTGCCATCAGAGCCTGGAGGCATCGTGCTTTTCCAGGCCTTGACAGCAGAGAGCTGAGCTGCTGTGGTCGCAGAGCCACTCGCACGTCTTCATTTTATTCTTGCAGGGAAAGCAGTTGTCACAACTAATTACAACCGTGGTGGAGGAGGTGGTCTCCAGCCATTGAAAGCACTTCTGGAAAGAGCTTCCACACCGGGAAGGATGATTGGGTGTCTGGGCATCTGCCTAAGGCTTCGGGAGGCAGATGTTCGTGTCCCAGCCTCCCTACAGCTTTCTTGGGTGATCTTGGCCAAGCCAGCTGCAGGCTTCCAATGGTGCTGAGCCATATGATTCCTCCTGACAATCCGGTCTGCGTCCCCTCAGCTTCTTACTTACGTGTTTGTGAAATGGAGAGGGTGGTCCTCTGGTCTCCCGAGGCAAGATATTTCCCATTTTCTGCCAAGAAAATTTCCCACCCATCCTCTACCCCTCTGCCAGTTTGGTGGCCCTGCCCCAGGGGACGTAAAACAGCAGGGACTGCAGTGGGAAAAGCAAGACCAAAGGGACGATCCATCTCTTCTCTTGCACCTGAAGCCTGCCCAAAGCAGGGGTGACACAGGGACAAGTCCTCACCTCTCAGGGATGTGTGCGAGGAAAACAAGCACAGCCTTTTCCAAGCACCTTCCCTGCTCTGAAGAGAGGAGCGAATGCATTCCAGCCCCAGAGCGGCAGAAGGATGGTACCAACCTCGCAGCTGTTTTTCCTGAGGCTGGAAGGCAGCTATCAGTCAAAATTAACACTGCATGAATGCCTGCGGTAAGGGTTTCTCACTGCCGAACAATAACAGGATAGGGAAGGAGAAAACTTAGCTGGAGAGAACTGCCTTGTGTAGGGGATGAGGGCAAAGGGGGATTTTCACCTCCCTCCCTTCTTAGTCGGGGTTTGGGAACATCTGTGTTTAAACCCCTGCTCTGCCACAGATTTACTGTATTAGCACGGACCAGAGTCTTACAGATAGATTGAGGTCTCGTAGCTTCTGTTCCAGAGCGTGAGACCCACACGCTATGCCAGGCATTGCGGGCTGTTTGCCTGTCCGTGTCACGGAGATACCTGGGAGCAGGTCTTGCAGAGAGGTCACCTGAGCGTGGATGCACCCATGCCACCTCTCTCCTGCTTCCCGGCCCCAGGTTGAAAAACCAGTTGGGTACCTCGTTCCAGTTCAGATGTAGTTTGTCCTGCAAGGGAGCCCTGCACGCTGAGGTGGGGCCACCATCTCCCCTCTCCTACCAGTATGAGTACACATTGCTCTCTAGCTACTCTACCATGGGACCAGCACGAACACACAGGACTTTGCTCTGGCAGGCTTTGTGCCTCTTGCTCTTCCTTGGGACCAGCATATCTCAAAGCCCCTTACTGACCCCCCCCCGGTGGGCAGCCACCCCATGCGAGCCTGAGGTTGGGGACAAGCTGCTCTGCCAGGCAAGGGGATGAGGGGAAACTCTATTTCCCTCATGAGGGACTTGAACCCGAGTCACGATTTATGATCCTGCATTATAGTAAAAAAAAAAAAAAAAAAGGTGTTTTCACCAAAAATAGACCTTATTCTCCTTTTCTGCAGCAGTCTGATGCCATGCCCTCTTTTCTGGGTCATTGCAAGGGTCACATCGTTCAGGGTCTGGTTGACTCTGGATCCACCAAGAGCAGCCCTAGAGAAAGAAAACAGGCGTCTCACAGGGTGACTGATGTGAGAAGAGCTTCACTGCCATTCCCTCCAAAGAGATGTTCCTCACCTCCTCGCCATTACCAAACTAATGCTGTAATGAGCGTACATCATCCTCAAGGTGCCACGAAACCTTCGTGAACCCAAGCAGAGGCTGCAGGGCTGTTCTCATGGGAGCTGTGCTCTTTTGCTATGACAGAGAGAGGACAGAGACATCTCTGATGCTTTGGGCCGCACAGAAAATTAGTAAGAGACTTTCTCTGTGTTCCGTTCTTCAGACTAATGCATGAGTCTGAATCTCCTTTTTTTTTCCATTTTAATCTGGCAATATTTTTCCCTTCTGAACTCAGCAGAACATGTTCCCCCCTTCGCTTCGCTGCAGGATCTCAGCCCAACGTTTCAAAGCTCTTTCCTCTCTCTGGACAGAGCCTTAGCAAACAATATTGATGATCTAAGTTTCTCTCCAAAACGAAAGAGGAATATGCTCCCTGGCGCTCTTGTGTATGGTGTGAAAGCAATCCCTGCAGAGAAGAGTTTGCAAATGAAAAGTGACAGGCACTTCCCATGATGGCATCGCTTCCCTAATCGCCTTTGGCGGTGCAGGCAGCAGCCCCCCCCCTTCTGCTTCCCCTACTTATTCTGCTAGGACAGATGTGGCCCCACAGTCTTCCCATCTTGGGGGGTCCCAATATTTTGGGGTCTGAGGCAGAGTTTTGTGAATACCAGGTTTTCCCCAGGAAAACCCAAGCCCAGTGATGCTCAGCTTGCTGTCACCTGCAAAGGAGACCCCCCGCATCCAGAAAGGGGGTCACCGCTGGGTGATGTCCTTCATCATCCCCATTCCTTCCACCTTCTCCCATAGGTCCCTCTAGTCAAACCATGTTGTGCATGGTGTGATAAGCACGTATCAAATATGATAACAGGGTTTTGGATGAGCAAAATGAATGGCTTGGAGGGTGCTTTCACGTCTCAGCATGAGACTGGATGTGCCTCCATCACCAGGCAGCAGAGACCTTCCTTCTGCCACCGACGGAAGGCAGTTCTGAGCACACGAAGGGTAGAGGTCACAACCACAGACCATGGAGCATCTCCCTAAGGAGCCCCATAGGTGAATCGCACTCTCCCTGCAGAGTGAAACATCACTGCATTAGTCAAAATGAAAAAAAAAACCAACCAAACCCATGCCCATAGCAAATCAGTAATCAGCTTGCAGGCTGGAAACCTATGCATTTTCATAAGAAAGGCTCCTGCTCTCCTAATTCCTCATGATTCTATTTGCTGCCTTTTCTATGCTGTGGGAAATAAGCTGTTCCATTTTAATTGGGAGAATTGCAGCAATAACTTGTTTAAATGCATTTTGGGCCCACCCAGAGTAAAACTCAAAGAACAACAAAATTAAAAATGCAGCATTACCCCTGCCCCTCGCTTCAAATCAGAGGAAAAAAAAGTCATTTCCGGATGCACAGTGATAGGATATTATTTTTTTCCTATCTCAACGGAAAGGTTTCAATTTGTTCCCCACCACCCCCTCTCATTTTATTTGTAGAGTAATCACTGCATTTTGCTAAATTTTGAATTCGGGCAGCATTGGAAAATGAAAAATCAAAACATTCCATGTGACAAAATTATTAAAATTGAACTGCCGTGACTGTTCTACAGCAGAATAATCTTAAAAAGCAAACCCCCCCCCAAAAAAATCCTACAAGTGACTTTTGACCAAATGACTGGAAAATTAGTTCACTGAGAGTTTCACTCAAGCCAAATCTGCATTTTCCAGCATAATAAACTATTTGACCAAACATCATTTCATGTGCTAGGTTCGCCTCTCCGCTACATATCAATACAAAGGCTTTAAGAAAGAGCATGCCCAGCTGGATGCACTGTTAATGGGTCAATTTGCTGCTTATTTTCCATTATCATATGGTATGGGAGACAGCTTCTCCGTGTTAACTGGGAACCCTGCAGGGACAATGGGTTTCAATGGGTTTTATTCCCCCCACCATCCCTGAACTTGCCTTTGCCTCCCGTGGTTCCAGGAAATCTTTCTGAGCTCACATTGCGTGCGCTTATGTTCTCACAGGAGCGTGTGGTGCAGAGGGTTGGTGCATCAGGTCTGAAGGTCCGCAGCCTCACTTCACCTCGCAACCATCCCCATCCACGACCCACCACGCTGCAGCATCCAAACCCTTCCATGCGATCCACTCCTTCCCGCAAGGAGAGGATGAAACAGTTGTGGCCACAGAGATTTTTCCCGTAAAAGGGTCAGGGAGCGCACCAAAGGCTTGATGGACCTGGGGACAGGAGGTGAGATGCTGGCCAGAGGGAGGGACAGTAGAGCAGAGCTGCAGAGAGGGGTAGGGGTCTTCCCTTCAAGGAGGCACGAGCAGCTCTGTCCTCCAGCCTCCCACCCAGAGCAGGCGGGGTGGGTGAGATGCAGTAAACGAGCTCGTTTGCCAACAAGCAGGAGCCTTTGATTGCCCACATTCGTACAGAAAGATAAAGTGGATAAAGTAATGGGTATTTACTCTTCTCTGCCTGTGTACACAACAGAATAGTGTTTCTTTTAATGGGAGCTCTATTCTAATTGCAGTCATTACCAAAGTGAGACTTTAAGCTCAACACCATCTTTCTATTACCTCTGTGTGTGATGTGCTGCATTTCTGGTCTGCTTTCTTAAATATCCCCCTCCTTTGACATGATCTGAGCCACGGTCCGGATAACCCTCCCAAAATGCTTTTTTGGCATCCCCTCTGAAGTCTCCCCAAAGCCAGACATGTTCACAGCTCCGCAGGATCCAAAAGATCCTGGTGACGTTTCATTAATGGAGCTCGTCTACCCGCGGATCCAATTTTGTCTGCTCATCAATGCAGTCGGCATGTCGTGTGAACAGCATATGCCACAGCAGATGGCACGGACTCAATTCCAGCGAACAGCTCTGGAGCGAAATCACTCATCTGCTCTCCCCTGCTTTGGATAGACCAGGGGAGTTGCTGGGAGAGAGGTTTGAGCTGAAAGGGGAGAAGGACCAACGATGGAAATTTAGCTGAACTCTGGGTCAGTATCTCCATCGCCTGGACCCTGCGAAGGACCCACAGCCGAGCAGCCCCTGATTTTGCTCTGCAGCAGGTCACCAGCTGCTGCACCACTGCCAGCAGCCAGAGACAATGCCTCTTCTCCTGGTCAGCCCCACAGAGGAGGATCTTGAGGGCTCACGTAGGAGGCGGGGAGGTATTTTGAACCCCAGCACTGACACAACAAGTTGTTGTGGACATCTCAAGGTGCTTTTGTGTTGCACCTTGTAACCTACTGGGTTGCCTTCCTGACTTGCTAATCTCTGCTCCTGCCTGCCTGTGCCATGTTGTCTGGGTGCTCCTTGGTGCTCAGGTTGTGCTTTCTTCTTACTCTGCCCACGTTACCCTTCCTGCAGAATTAAAGACTCCCTGACCATGAGTCCTGCCTGAGACCGGATATTTCAAGAGACATCCCGGTTTCTCTCCCTCTTCTGCTTGCTGACTGCGTACCTGTGGGATAGTTTGGGTTTATCATTGCTCCACACTAGAACTTTAAACACGAACATAGTCCTGTCTGGAGCCCCAACAGCAGTCATGTGCCCTTGACTGTCTGGTTTTGTTGGTCAGTGGGAAGGAAGTTCAGGAGAGGGACTTTGAAACCAAACTAATCAGTAAAATGCACTGGGCCTTTGAATTCCATAAATGTCCTCCTTGGGTGACTGTGTGTGGCTTCTGTCACCTCCTATGATCCAAAGTCATTGTCTGAATAAAAATGGTGGTCTGGCATATGTAACAGGTATGTAACACTTCTTTGGTGTAGCTGTCCTGGTTTTGGCTGGGACAGAGTTAATTTTCTTTCTAGTAGCAGGTATAGTGTTATGTCTTGGATTCAGTATGAGAAGACTGTTGATAACACACTGATGTTTGCAGTTGTTGCTAAGTAGTGTTTAGACTAAGTCAAGGATTTTTCAGCAAGAAGGCTGGAGGGCACAAGAAGTTGGGAGGGGACACAGCCAGGACAGCTGACCCAAACTGGCCAAAGGGATATTCCCTACCATGTGACATCATGCCCAGTATATAAACTGGGGGGAGTTGGCGTAGGGGGGATCCCTGCTTGGGAACTAACTGGGCATCGGTCGGCGAGTGGTGAGCAATTGCATTGTGCATCACTTGTTTTGTATATTCCAATCCTTTTATTATTATTGTCATTTTATTATTGTTATTATTATCATTATTAGTTTCTTCTTTTCTGTTCTGTTAAACTATTCTTATCTCAACCCATGAGTTTTACCTTTTTCCTCCTGATTGTCTCCCCCATCCCACTGGGAGGGGGGGGAGTGAGTGAGCAGCTGCGTGGTGCTCTAGTTGCTGGCTGGGGTTAAACCACCACAGTAGCCATTGATGACCTCTGAGCACCTCAGAGCTTCCTCAGCCTTCATTTTTAGCAGCGCCTTGCCTCCACTGCTGAAAGGTTAAGCTGGTTTAGGCTGCATACTGGGCTTTCTGCTTTCCCAAGTGGATGGTCTTCATTTGGAATGTAGTTTCCCAAGAAAAGTTTTCCCATGAACTTTCTCCAATCATCCATTGATTAAAGAGCTCGGTCACAGCTCCTATCCAGCCCTCCAAGGGTTTCCTGCACTAGAGTCTCTGTGTACTCCATCCCCAACAGGCATGTGCAGTGCCACATGAAGCACAAAGTCATCCCTGCATCCCATTTTCCACCATGGTTGGTGTGTCTTCATGTCACTTGATAGTGGGAGAGATTAGCTCAGTTCCTGAAAACATTATAGCTGCAGTAGCGTGGCATTTGGACCTACCCCATCCTGCATATTAGTTGGGTCAATTAACTTGGGAGCGTTTCTGTGCTTCTGGTTTGAGTTTCTGTCTTTGCAACATCCATACCTCTGCACTCTGCAAAAAGCAAAGACAAGCCTGGTTTTGTATGAGGTTTTCTTCTAATTCCACTTGGCCCTTCTTCACTCACATACTGGAGGAGATTGCACCACCTCTTACACCCCCAGCTGGTACCTCCACATGTCAACTGAGAGAGGAGTAAAGATCTTGCTTCTAGAGCAAAGCCTACAGCAAAACAAAACATAGCCCTTGAGTGAGGTCTGTAGATAAACTTTTCTCTGGTTCCTGGGGTTTGTAGATCAGATCATTAATATTCTCTACCATCCTGGTCAAAGATTTGGATGGTGATCAGACAATAGTTCAATGCATTCAATTTACAATGCAATTACATTTTAATAAGTTGTGACCCTTGAGGCAGGACCTGCCACCTGTCAGCTGAGCTCCAGCAGCTGACCTGATCTCAACCACGGATGGATGTGTTGCAGCTGAGTAGGTGGCAGTGTAGGAAAATACAATCCATGGTAATTGTCCAGCCAGACCCTTGCTGTCTGACCTCAGCAAGTAGTGGGAACCAGCTGCCTCAATTTCCCTTTTGGTATAATAGACGTCTTATTTCTGGGCTCATGAAGATGTTGCAGAGCCTTGGAAAGTCCTTTGGCCCCCCTCCTACCAGCCTGGCAGGGAAGTAAGACTCTCTGGGGGAAAGGAAAAGTGAGCAAAAGCAAAATGTTATGTACCTTCATCTCCCCCAGTGGTGAGCTGGGCTGAGAGCAGCTCCAAATGAGATTCGCCCAGCTCTGACTGCAACTGAAAGACCTCCACTGGCTGCAACCATTTAAAAAAAAAAAAAAACATCCATAATCCCCAATGACAAATTCCAGAGAGGGTCAAATTCCTTTATGAGGATGAGACGAGAGGTTTTATGATCACACTGCCTCATTATACGGGGCTCCCTGTAGTGTCATGCATCCTAAGAACCAATTTACTATGTATCTCCCTCTCTCTCCAGCAACATTAAGAACAAAACAACTTCTAAATATCCTTCCACAGCCATAGCTGTTGTTTTTTTCAGTAAACATTTACTTAGTGGCATTCAGGGACCCAATCCTTGCAGAAGGGCCAAAGCATCCAAGCATCGCTGAGGCGATAAGTGGCTTTTTGTGGTCCTTTCCTGGGAATAAAGGCTGAATGGCTTGTTTTCTTTGTGATAGAAAAGGGTACAGAGTCTCCTGAGCATGCTGACTACAGCAAGGATTACATGAGGCTTTTGCTTTACTTTTCTCAAGTGACTTCCATCAGCAGAAGTGAAGAACCTCTGGCTTAAAGGGAGAGAGCCAATTGCTCTTACAAGGGGATGATCACCTGGAGACAACCCTCCCATGCCTTTTTCCCAGAGTATGATTCTTTTTTTTTTTTTATTTGGGGGTTGTTTTTTTTCTTAAACATGCATGATACGTTATCTGTTCCTTGAGCTAGAGATGTTGATGTCACCTGGAAGAATAACAGTGGGACTCAGTTTAGGCATTGTACTTTTGGTCCCCCTCCAGCTGGGGGATGTTGGGCTGCAATGATGGTGGCGGGCTCTGCACTCACTCTTAGATGCTTCAATGTCTTTATAGGTGGGAGCAGCACCCAGACATCCCCATGCTAGCTGGATCTGTGTTGTTTAAATGCTGCACACAAGGTAATAACCCCACTGAGGACATGGATAATCATGATGAATACAGCATCCTGCAAATGAGGGGGCTCTGCGCTGTTACAGAGCTCATGGCTCCACTCCACATCTCCACGTTGGTGCTTCCAAGGGAGCTGAGGGCTGCAAACCAGTGGAAAGTCTGTCCCTGAATGTCCCAATAGCTTGTGCTTAGGGGAGAGCTTGAAGAAGAGGGTAAGTGTGGAATTATACCTTTTTGCATAAAACCTTTCAGTTTAGGTGCTTCCTGAGCCAGACTGTGTTCACTGTGCTGCTTTTCATTGCTCTTGTGCGTTATTCTTCCCCAGATGTCTTCAGCCCATAGGAAGCAGCAGTGCTGAGCTCTTTAGACACTGGAAACTGCTATGTCAGAACATCTTTAATGTAATCCCTGACTATGGATGTGTAGAGGATTGTTATAAACAGGCTCCGGGGGACTAAGTGGTGGAAGGAAATGAGGAGGTTTTTTTCTTTCCAGGCTCTTAAGGAGAGGTTAGGTCACCTTGAGTCAAACCTGACTGTCCCAAAGCACTTCAGTGCAGCAAATACGGTTCATCTCTGAACAAGCCACAAACTCAATGCTAAGAAATGGTGGGAGCACCGGCAAAAGTGAGAACCAGGTGGAAGAGCACTGGAGCATCTTTCACCCCAGTGATCTTTATTTCCATCACGCAGTCCCATACTTGAAGCTTGCCAGCTAATTTTCCATGAAAGGGGGACAAATGACATATGGGGAAAAGGGATTCTTCCTGGGCTCTCCTTTGCCAGGAGGGAGGTTCAAGCAGTAAACTCTGAGCTCTTAAACCAGCCTGGAAGGACACATTTCACTTGCCTTTTGTATTCCCTCCCTTTGGCTTTATTTATTTGTTTTACCTCCCCTTTTCCTTTCTTGTAGTGCTCTCAGTCTCCTGTTTCTTCCTTTTCTTCTTTCTTTTCCAATTCATGCTTTCAAAGACATCCTTGGCAGAGAGGAGGGGGAGAGGGGAGACAACCCATGGAAACTTCCTTCTTCTTTATTTTCCAGCTTGTTCAGAAAAGAAGCAAGGGTAGGGGAAAGAGAAAAAACACACAGCATTAAAAACCCTGGAAATATGCTTCTGCTGCTTTCCTGAATGTCAGGGGAGCGTTATCTGGCCTTGCACGCAAGGAAGGAGAACTTGCGCCTTGTGAAGTGTAATAAGGAACACAGAGCCTAATGGAAAAATCATTTGCTTGTGGCATTTAATTAAATATGTAAATTTATGAACGGCCCTGAAATCATCAAATTAAAAGGCAGAGCTGTCATGAATTTTTATTTGATCTCCTCTACGGGCTTCCCCTCCATCCTCCCCCACTCCCTTTCCCTTTAATCAAAGAGGTGGCATGTGGGGATGGCTGAGTTGCTGCCGGGCCTGTCCTCAGGGTTTCCCCGGGGGTGACGCACAGACAAGGTGTTTTTATTCCCTGCACATCAGCCGCTGGTCTAAGGAGGTGGCAGATGGGTGCGTGCTTTTTTGCTGCAGGGGATCCAGTGCACAGAGCATGGAGACACGAGTGGTTCTTACCATCTGGTCCTGGAGTTGGTGGGGTGGCACCACATCCCTGGAGATCTGATAGAACTGGTCCCTTACAATTTCAGTGTCCAGAACCTGCCCATCCACAAACCCATCCTGCATCTGGAGGACTGGCATTGCCTTGTGCCCTCTGCTATTCCTTGCAGACAGCACAGTCACATCACCTCTTACCTGATGCACAGCCCACAGCACAGCCATGGAGGAGAAAACCTTCCAGTGAGGGGGCTTCAGTCCCTTGCTGTGCTCCAAAATCTACCTTGAACTTGCATCCTGGCACCACGATTCACATCATTTAGTGCTACCGTGGCATCAGGACTTCTGATGTGGGGAACCCACAGCTTCAACCTTTTCCCACAGACTCAGAGGTTTGGGACATTGGACTTGTGGCATAGCATGCATTTCTCTAGAGGCCCATCGTTTCTCAGCATGAATCGCTGGCCACCCTCCAAAAAGCCACGATATATCTTCAGAGCTGGGATGCCCAGGGAGGCGACTTTGTCAGACCTGGGCTACTAAATTGGCCCTTTTGACTTGCAGTTGACCAGGCAGAATCTGGAACTGCCTCCACCTTCCCATGCCCAGCTCAGCTTTTGGGTCTGATGCGTGGGCTGTAGGGTTTAGGGTGCACAGTTCCTGCTGATCCTTTTACCCCTGTGCAGTCCCAGTTGGTGCAGGGCATCAAAGACCCTGAGCGTAAACTTCATGACAACCTGTGTTTATTTCTGAGCTTTTATCTGCCAAGCAGCTGCAATGGGTGTTCAACTGACAGAGCAGAATTGCTTTTTCTCAGCTCACCGTGGTCATCAGCCTGCTTTGTGGGGTCCATCCAGGCAGGAATGTAGAACTGAATGGGCTTGTGTGGGAAACACCAGCCAAAACCGGGGAGGACATAAACCAGCAGGGAAGGTTAGAGGTATTACAGGGACAGCAGAGCCCCATGACAGCCCAAAATGAGTATTGAGCTCCAGAGAAAAGAATAGCATAGAAAAGGAAAAAACAGGGTAAGAGAAGGTGGAGTTTGTGATGAAAAGGCTGTATGTTGATGTTTGTTCAACCCAGCAGTAAGATTGAAGCTATATCCATGATGACATGGTCATGGCTTTCTCCATCACAGCAAACCTTGCAGAGGGCACAGAGGCCTGACCCTTTCTATGGTTTTTTTACTGAATGCCCCCTCTCAGCTGGAGTAGCAGATGTGCCTGTAAGGCGGCTTCATTCCCCCAAACACCCCTCTGTCACCACAGAAGTGCCACCTCTGCATGCGGATTGTGAGCTAGCAATGAGGAAAACCCTAAGATCTGAGCAAGTTTCTTTTGAAAGACCCCAGCGCTTCATTAAAATACCTTGCCTTTTCACTGAGTGACTGCAAGACATCTCTGCAACAAGTTCACCGGCATTTCCACCAGCTCCAGGCTTTCCCCTCTTGGGTTGCAATGACAAACCCAAATCAGGGGGTCACTTCACAGGTCCCACCCCAGGTTTCCAGGGAGCAAAACTGAGTCCCTTGTTTGTCTATGTGTTTGGAAAAAGTTGGACATCTTTTTCTGCCTTCCCAGACTGCTTTAGGTCTGGGGTGAACAGGTCTTGTGGTGCAAAATCCATCTCGATTTGGCACCGACAGCTGAGACATTATGTGAGCACAAGCCCCGGAGTAAGCGATGTGCCTCGCTTTCCACTTACAGCTCCTTGAGGGAGATGCTGCGAGTGGATTGCTGACTCCCCAGGTACGCTACCGATTATCCGTTTGGTTTATTTATATGTCTGTCTGAAGCAGGGAGAAGAAATCTGTCGTGTGTCATGCAGGGACACATTTATCCTGCCGAGTTGCTGCACTGATACACTTGGAAAACAGCAAGCGGTGAAAGGGTGTCCTTTCTTTCAGCCCACTCCTATCGCTGGTTCTCCAAAGAGACCAGGGACAGCTCCAGCTGTGCAAATGAAATTCAAGAGACTTAATAACATTTTAATGCATGCTCTTAGCATTGAGGGTTGGGGTTTTTTTCCCCCCTTCTCGCTTTCCCTTTGATGGTTATAAATGGAGGGGATGTAATTTGCTTGTACAGCTGCAAGGCCAGGTCTTTGGAGAAGGTAGGGAGGATGAGGGAGATTATTTTATCAGGAACTTGAAAGAAGGCATAAAACAGTAATATGCAGGTGTGCTGATTTCCCAGAGAGCTCTAATCAGCTAATAATCTAATCTGTTAGCCTGTCTCAGCAGTGATAAAAGTCTTCATGGCTCCTAGGGTGAAACTGTACTGCCCATTATCCCAGTCCCAACACTGAGCTGTTTGGGTTATTGTTGGAGAAGGCAAACCTGGTCATGAACATCTGCACGGGAGCTGCCAGTGGGGAATTGTCTACCCAAGGCCCTTACCTTCACACGGTCTTCATCTCCAGAAGAAGTGAAGGACTGTTGAGGTTATAGAAGACGGCTGTGAAGCAGAATTCACCATTTCTTTGTCTGCAGAAAAGCCCACATCCACCACCCAATATTCCCAGGAGTTGCAATGCCCCTGAATTAGCGGTCAAGACTGAAAACCCAGACTGTGAGGTTCAAAGTTTCTCCAGGTGGTGCCTTCCTGCAGTGGCTGGTGGTACAATGGTCCTTACTGTTGTCCTGTCCCACAGAAGTACTTTTGGGAACCCCAAAGATGTGCACTACGCTCTTGATGGAACATTGCCATTGAGGGTGTACAGTTTTTGCAGTCTTTCTGTTGGTGAGCACAAAATCACAGAAGGGTTGAATTCACCAGTGACATATCCACAGGCACTCATGCTACATTGGCTTCATTATCACCTTTTGGATATCAGGGTGACAGTGCTCAGTACTAGTTGTCTTTGTTAGGGTGAAGCATGAGTTCTTAGTCTGATAGCCGAGGCACAGAATTACCTGGTCATCTTGTTTACCGTGGTTTTTTTCCGCTATGAGGTGTTCATTCCCCATGGAAGAGGAAGGGTAGACTGAGCTGTTAATGGACAAATGACATAAGAAAATTCCTGGATGCACCTATAGCTGTGGCATTCATGTCTACTCTCTTTTGCATCACCTTGGGCAGACAAACCCACAGCTCATGGGGCAGTGCTGAGCTTCTGTCCTTTCCACCCAGGGCGCCTGAGGCCATGGTACCTGCACAGCCTCCCTGATCCAGCCACAGCGCAGTGAGAGAGAGGACTTGGAGTTTTGCTGTGCTCTCCTTCCCCTCCTGGGCCAGAAGCGTGACCAGCCCCCCATCAACAGGGACCATCCATCTCTTCATCCTCCTGGCTGGGCCAGAAAGCAGGGAAGTCTTTGCAGCATCCTCAAATATTTGGGCTAAACACAGCAAAAACAACACAAGCAAAGAAGCCATTCCTCCCTACACATCGAGGAATGGAGCAGACGCAGGTAACCGTGACCCACACCCCGAGACTCACCATGTACATACTGAGCTTGGCCCATCCAGAGACAACGGACAAGAGTTTGGAGTGATGTTAAGGCAGAAAATGTTGGGTTCGTGTAATCCATAGTTAGGTTCCTGCTGCAACTCACCTGGGGGGAATGCTGCATCCTCATGGTGGATCAAACTTTCTGGAGGTGGCATCCCTGTGATAACGCAGCCGTGCTGGAGATGCTGCATGGCTGGCTGAAGTGGGATCTGACTGACTATGGGGGGGAATAACTGCAGCAGGAGTTATCATGGGATGGCCTGTTAGCATAATGAGCACATTTTTCTTGTTAATAAATCAGTAGAATTACTGTTTGGAAATCTGTCATTAATAAAAAAATATCTACTACCAAGAAAATGTTTACTTTTGCAGCACGGGGCTTGAGCCAAAGGTATCACTTTAGGAGCAGCATACAGCGACACAAAGAGCCATGGCACAGCAGACAAGGGGCAAGCGGTTGGTCACTTCTTAGTCTGGAGAGTACAGTCAAGCCAAACCTCTGGTACACACATGCACACAGACATAGAATGCAGCCCAAACACCACCAAACTTTTCCCAAGCCATCCTCACCCATCTCCTCATCAGAGCAATGGAACCAAATGCGTTGCAAATATTCTTCATCCCTAGGAACAACCAAAGTGTTCAGGGTATGGCACAGGTTCCCTGCCCCAAACATCACCTGCCAGCCCTCAGCAAAAAGTCAGTGCTACCTCTGGACCATTCTGCTAAGCGAAGATTTGCAAAAGCTCCCAGGGATGACAGGAGGAGTGTTTTTCTGATGCGGGGGGACCACAGGAGTGGTCCACACCCTGGGTATGAGCCTCACTGCCCTTGGCATCCTTCAGCCCATCTTTGAACTGGCTGAGGACAGCTGAGGACAGCAGAGCATAGTCAGGAGAACTGCCAGCTCTCTGAAGATCTCTGATCATGAAAGACAGCAAAGTTTTATGAACAAATTTAATTCTTCTCCACAATACAACCCAGGACCTTCCAACTGAAATAAATGGAGCATCTCTGCAGGTCTGTATCTAGAACACTAGGCTAAAAACACTTTCTCTATCCTTTAGATACCACTGACCCCCATGCAAACACACATTTTCCCCTGCACGGAGCTCTCAAAGAGTACATGTTATGCATTATTATATCCTTTCTTCCAAATAAAACATCTTCACTCAGTCAGACCCTTCTATTCTCCCCTGCACAGTTCATTTTCTTTCCAGAGTTCTTGCTGGTTTGTTTGTTTGGAGAATTGCTGGATGGTGCCATCAGGGAAAAATGACACCACTCATATCCCATGAACTCAGTGCAGAAGCGCTTTGAAAATGCAAACAGTCAGGACAGCCTGCCAGGAAGGGCCTTTGTTTGACTTTGCAGCCAGATCTCTAAATTTCCTTAATTTCAGCCCGGGAGTTGGCTCACAACATTCCTGTATGTTACTAGTTTGCTGTTGTTGCATTGCTCTTCTCACATTTGGGAGCTGCTGCACCAAATGCGTGGGTCTGGCCCCTGAGCAATTCTGTGGGATGCGCTGAAGCTGAGGAAATGCTCAGAATTTGACTAAAGCAGAGCGTGAACGTATAGGGCATCTTCATCTCTCTGTTCGGAGCAGTGTCTCCCATCAAAAAGTGCAGGACCTTTGAGAAATGCAAGTACGTTACAAACAGGGGCTCTCCCAGGATGTAAAGCCCAGCCTGGAGGAAAGCAGGGAGAGCGTCTTAATAAGCTGAGTGACTCCAGGCTTATCCCCAGGGTCAGATTCAGACCTAAGCGGAAGTGATCACTGCCTCCCTGTTAGTCTAGGCTTGGTGCTGCACAAATGCTGCCGCACAGCTTATGGTTCAGGTTGCCGGCTTAGCCGCGATGCTCCGTCTGCCAGCCAGGTGCCTTGGTGACCTACACGTACATTGCCTCTGCACCAGATGCTTCCCATTTAAAGCCTGCCTTACGTGTTCTTATCTTTTCTTCCATTCCCATAAAGTCCCTTCTCCTTCTGCTTTCCTCCAGCTGCTCTTTGAGAGGTGTGGAGCACGGGAAACCAGCACAGTTTAAGGAGTTTCTGTCCGTGCCCCTGGGAGATGATGAAAATGGCAATGCATGGAGCAGAGCAGGAGCTGACAGCTCCGGCAGAGACTGTTACTTTGGTATCTACGATAGAGACGCTAAAGCCAGGAATGATGGGACCTGGAGGAGGTGGGTAGGCAGTGATGAAGGGCAGGGTCTGGGGGGCACCAAGACACCTCAGGGAGGTGGGACAGGGGATATTTGGGGAAACAGCCGCTGGCAGCGTGGTCACAGCGTGGGCTGAGGAGGAGGATGGGTGGTGGGACTGAAGAAACCACTGGTGCGGTCTGATTGTCCTCTCAAAACCTCCTCTGCCAGGCCCTTAATCCAGCTCCCTTCAGCCTGCAGAAGGACTGGATGTGAAAACAACTAAGCTGTGCCAAATTTTTCCCTCTTTCTGCTTTCTTCCAATGCCGTCAGGCCTGGCTTGGAGATCCAGACTCTTCCCAAAATGAGAATAAGTGTGATGTTGCGTGCTGAGCTGCTGAAGACTAGTCCTTTCTTCCTCCCGGACTGGCTTTCTCCTAGCTAAGCTAAGCTAAGCTTAATGGCTACTAAATATTATAGATGCTCCCCTAAAAATTTGGGGAAAATAAGCCCCACCCATCCTCTGGGAATTAGGGTGTGCTGGTTTTGGCTGGGATAGAGTTAATTTTCCTGAGAGTAGCTAGTATGGAGCTATGTTTTGGATTTGTGCTGAAAGCAGTATTGATAATACAGGGATGGTTTTGCTATTGCTAAGCACTGCTTACACAGAGTCAAGGACTGTTCTGCTCCTCGCACCACCTCACCAGCAAGTAGGCTGGGAGGGGGGGAAGAAGAATTTGGGAGGGGACACAGCCATGACCAAAGGGATATTCTATACCACATGTGTCATGCTTGCCAATAAAAAGCTGGAGGAAGAAGAAGGAGTGATGGTGTTTGTCTTCCCAAGTCACCGTTACGTGTGATGGAGCCCTGCTTTCCTGGAGATGGCTGAACACCTGCCTGCCGATGGGAAGTAGTGAATGAATTCTTTGTTTTGCTTTGCTTGGGTGAGCAGCTTTTGCTTTACCTATTAAACTGTCTTTACCTCAACCCACGAGTTTTCTCACTTCTACCCTTCCAATTCTCTCCCCCATCCCACCCGGGGGGGAGCGAGCGGCTGTGTGGGGCTTAGTTGCCGGCTGGGGTTAAACCACGACATAGGGCAATAAATGGCAAAAAGCTGAACAGTTTCCTAATTGCTGAAGGTGTTTGCTGCCACCCTTATCCACTCTGCTTTTAAACCCGCTTCTGAAGCTACCCAGCTCTGCAGGTTTTCAAAGTGGTCTCCTAATTTTGGAACCTGAGCTACACTGAGATGCAAAAAAAAAATTCACTTTTTTTTTTTAATCTGTCTCTCTCCAAAAAAAAGCTTTCACCACTTCCAGCAAAGAGAAGGTGGCAGAGGGTTTCTAATTCTGAAGCTGTCAGCTCATTTGTTTCTGTGGCAGCTGGAGCAAGCAGAAGTGACAAGGATCTGGAAATCGGTGTGTCTGAAATCTGTGCCTGAGCCAGCAGTTTTTATCTGGCTAATAATATTTATAATTGGTTGACTTTTAATAGAGGGAGGGAAAAAAGAAATCAGAATGTTGAAAAACCTTGTCTGGAGATTTTAACTCTGTCGAGTACCAGCCAATCTTCCACCATGCTTTTTTTTTTTTCTGTGGCCAGCATCACAAATTTTGCTGTGTCTTTCTTGAGTGGAGTTGTCTAGCGAAATTAGTGTTTGTCTTTCACTAGGGCACACAGGCACTGGCTTGCTCTTGCAATGGCTGTTGTTATTTTCACTGATACTCAGACAGGAACAGCTGAAGTGGTTGTTTGGAAAGGAGAACCCACTTTTCATCACTCCCCAAGCCTAGAAGTGTTCATCAGACCTGGTGTCCCCCCACTTCAGTCATGGACCCAGACATCTTGTGAGTGGAGCCAGCACAGACCCAGTGGCTGGGGAGACCAAGGCTGTATCTTGGTGCAACCTTTGTAGAGAATGGACTGTGGACAGCAGTCCTGAGACCCTCTCAAGGGTCCAAATCCTCTCATTTGGGCCTCATTCTTCCATCCATGAAATGGAGATAAACTCATAGCATGCTGGGAGAACCTGAGCTTTAGTCCTCCCACCTCCACCTCCCCATAAAACCTGTCCACAGCAGACAGCAAGCCTTTTCCTTTGACTGGTAATGCTTGGATTCCCAGCACAGGGAGAGGTCACCAAAGGCCTGGAGATCTCGGGGGAGACAATGCCCAGAGCACATCCAGTATTCCCAGAGCCTGAGGCATCCCCCACCCAAGGTCAGGCTGGTGGCTGGCTCTCTGGGCAGGACATTCAGCAGCTTGGGGGATTAGTTGGCAAGACCCAAAGGACAGACAGATGAGGGACAGACTGCCACAGCCGACTGGTAGAAGCTCCCCATCCTGGTAGCTCAAGACCCTAGAGGTCAGCAAACCAAAGCCCAACCTCTCCTGTGACTGCAAAAAAAAAAAAAAAAAATTTTTGGCCTTTCAGATTAACTCAAGTTTCTAAGACAACTCAGTAGAACAGGGGTTTTCTCTCTTTTTGTTAAGTTTGCTCCTTGTAGTTTTCTTGCAGAAGTGTAGAAGCTTGCAAGGGACCTCCAGCCCAGAGAGGAGAGGAGCTGGTGGGTGACACTGGCAGGGTTCACCCTTCAAACTCCTCACCCTGCTTTTCAGCAATCTGCTCTTGGCAGGCCAGGTCAGTTCAAAGCCTGCAGCATCTGCTCTGCACCGAGCGTGATCGGCTGCGGGAGTCCCTGCTCGCCATCCCCAGAATTGCAGCGCGTTGTCACACAGGGGAACGGGGCCAGCACTGCCCGAGGTGGGTCAGGGAGGAATGGGAATCAAAGGGAACCGTGCCGGTGGGGAGCCTGGCAGGCACAAAAGTCTCCCTTTGAAAAGTATTTTTAGGACTCCAAAGATACCCGGTGTGCTGCTCTCCTTAGCAGCAAAGCATCCTTGTCCTCAAAGCGGACAAAGCCGAGGACTCACCCCACATGCCTTCCCGCGTGCTACGCACAAGGTGGAAGGGTGACCTTGTCCCTGTTTGACTCATGACAGCCACGGAGGTACCTTCTCTCCCCAGACCCCAAACTGCAAATGATACTGAAAAAAACCAGAATGGCCGCAGTGAGGTGCTGGGGACGGCTAAAAATTTTTGTTGAGCCAAGCTACTGGGAAGGGATGTGGAGAGCCCACATCCAAAGCAAGAGGACCTTCACCCCGTGTTCCAGTTGGTGAACATCAGCTTTGCAACAGCTTTTTTTCTCCCTTCTGCTTCCCTGGTGGGTGGCTCCATTCAGGATACACGGCGTGGTGCACAGCTCACCTCTATCCTATCTTAGGTCTGCTGCAGGCAGGGAGATCGCTGGGCTTGCTGGGCCACTGGACAGCATTTACCTGGGCAAGCCCAAAATCTCAAGAGGTGGCCTGGCCTTAGCTGGCAACGAGCAGGCTCAGAGCACAGTGGTTGACTCTTTGCAGAGGCCCGCACCCCTCTTTGAGATTTTGGGGCTGCTAATTTGCTCTCTCCCCACAGACATGATTCTTCTTTTGAGGGAGCTGAAAAGGGTTGAGAGACAAAGAGTTTTCTTCCCAGAAATGAAATCTTGCTGACGATTGTAGGATGCAGCCTGACCCAGATGATGAAGCAAAAAGATTTGCTCCCCAGCCAGGCTGGCCTGAAACCCACACCTACGTCTGTCCATCACGGGCAGAGAGATGTGGTCAGACTGTGTGTAACGCTGCCAGGACAGCCAGACCACTAAGAAGAGAGTGGAGAAGACAGTTTCTGTGCTGGTCCCTATCAGTGCAGGGTCCCAGGTCTTTGGCTGGTCATCAATGTCCCTCCTATCTACAAGTTTGCTCAGACCAAGAGATACCATGGCTTGTGCCTCCTACTGACCAGGAAAGAAACCCTCAGAGGAAAATCCGTCATCAAAAAGGGGCGTGCTGCCACCATGTAGATCCAGCCACCACAGCTGTCCATAAGGATCAAGTTCATTATGAATCCGAAAGCATCTCCCTCCTGAGACAGAGGAGAAATCCCCCAGAAGATGCAAAACCAAAGAAAGGAGGCAACTCGTTACCCAGCTGAGCTGCAAAACTCCTTGACCCAGGAGGGTACGGATGCTGTTACAGGGGTTCAGAGAGGGGCCAGAAGGAAATGCGCCAAAAGCTATTAAACACAAAAAGGCCATCTCTGCCTCTGGAGGGAAGGTTGAAGGTGGCTAGTAAGCATGACAGTCCTGGGTAATGCTTTCATAGCCAGGAGCTGGAGTGTCTCTGAACATACCCTGTGTCTCATGCAGCAGCCCTAAAGGTCATTCTCTGCTTGTTTTAATCTTCCTCCTTATTCATCTGCTGGTCAGAGACACTGCTCTGGCTTAGAGGCACCTTTGATTGACTATTTCACTTTCTCAGGGCCCTGAAAATCAATGAAGTAAGGGGATAAAGGCAGGAGAAGCTCTCAGATGGACCCAGGCTGACCACAAAGCTACCTGGCACACTGGTCACTGGCAACCGGGAAAGGCGGGTTGTCCTCCACTGGGTGGGACCCCTTGCTGCTCTTTGTAAAGCCTGAGCTCGCTCCAAGCGCTGCCTGCTCTTCTCCAGCCTGGAGAAACCGAAGTAGGCATTGTGGTGGGAAGCAAAGGTCAGCGAAGCCCTTCTGTCACCCTGCCTTGCCCTGTTCCCACCGCAGCCTCTGCTAGGAACCTGCAGAGACTCACAGGGGCTAATTAAACACCAGTTTATTCTTTATCATCGCTTGTCTCTGTCAATGACGGCAGCAGCCTGTGATGGCACAGACTGGGTCACTCTTAATTAGCTGCGAGACGAGGTGATAACCTTGAAGGCCATGGCAGACCCAAGCAAGGCTAACGCTCCCTGTCAAACCGGCAGCATTTCAAAGGCTGTCAGCTGAGATGTGCACGAACCAGGGAAAACAAACCCCCTCTCCTGGGCTCCTGCAACCTCCCAGGAGCAGGGAGAGATGAGGCGAGGGAGAGGAGCGTGCGGCATGACGCCTGGTGCCCTAAAGCGGGGCAAGCTTCGCCTTTGAGCTGTTGCTGTGGACAGATGTGTAAACAGCTGGCGCCGGGCTGATGGGGCAGCTGGGAGAAGGGGAGCAAGGCGGGACCCTCACCACCCAGCAGCAAATGAAGTCTGTTGCTCCAAGGCTTTGCCTCACCGGCTCAGAAGCAGCTGTGGGTGGGGGGAGATGGGCGGTCAGACGCGGACACCCAGAGGATAATCACCAACACTCATTTCCTATGGAAAACAAGCAGTGAAGTCCTCCTGAGTCAAGCTGGCTCTGCTTGAGTTCCCACCAGCAAAGGAACACAGCCACGTCCCTACTGTACCCTCAGCATCCCAAAATCCTTCCATCCCAAGCTCAGCCTCTCACTTTGGCGACGGCAATTCAGCCAGGGGTGCCTCTGCTTCGCTGCCCCAGTGGACAGTCGAGTGGCTCTTTTGGCCTGAAAGCTTTGTGCAGCAGGAGATGCCTCTGTGAGGGAACTGCTTTAACGCTGTTAAAAACCACCTGTAAATTATCATGGAGATTAGCAAGACTTTTTTGCAGAGGCCTGGGCAGACCTCCTGCTGTCCAGGTTCTTGACACTGGCTATGGAAATCGCAGCCATTTCCACAGACAGCTTTTGAAACTTGCCTCTGGGCATCCTTCTGCTGCTTCCCTCTGTCCTCACAGCCAGATTTCTTCACTGGTACCTCCTTCTGCTTCTCCCACACTTGCTGGGAACGTGGATCCCAGATCTGAGCTGGGCTCCAGCCTGTCACAGCATCCTCACCTCAAAGCCCAGGGTGGAAAGGAGACCATGTCCGTGCCTTTTTGGCTCCAGAGCACACGCTCGCTTGTTCGCTTCCAGCTCCCTCCCCAAGATCCTGGTTTCATATCCACCCATGACTGTCTAGAGCAGGGACACGTGGCACCTGAAGGAGGAAGCTCAGCCCTGCATGGCGCAGAGCCAGAGCAGCACCGCCTTGCTCCAGCCCCAATTTCTTCCCACGAGCTCTGGCAGCTCAGCGGCACTAAGCCAACCTGCTCTCATGTGGGGGCTGACCCCAGAGATCGTAACAAGAAATAACAAACCGGAATCTGGATGAGTCACGTCTTCATTTGCAAGTCTTATTATTTTGGGAGGCCCAGTCTCTGTAAACGTAGACCTTGGCAAAGCATCTAATGCAAATAGAGAATTTTCCACCTGACAACCCTATGGCTATTTTAGACTTTAAGAGTGCCACCTCTGTCCCCACACATGGAGACACACAGGCAGGCCCATGACACCCTCTCCTTTCTCTTATACCCTGCTCAGCTTTTCCCAGGCAGCTCCAGCTGGTCTCACTCACTGGAAACCAGTGCGATGCACGTGGTCCTGCCAACCTGGGACACATCAGTCCAAGGTGGGAGGGGAGGAGGGGGGAGCACAGGGATGCAATGTGCTGCAGACAGCTGAGGTGAGAGACACGTTTCCTTCCCTGCACGGTGCTGGAGAAGGGATCTGGGGCTGGTGCCCACGGCTGATTCAATCTGGCAGGCTGGGCCAGCTCCTCCTGCCTCCTGTACAAACCCTCAAGGACATAAGGGAGGGCTCAGCCTGTTCTCTGAGGAGCATGTTTTGGCAGCTGCTTGGCCTCAAAGCACTGAAGGTCCCTTTCTTTGCCCTGGATCGCAACGAACTCTAACTTTTGGACTGACAGGAGAGAATCATCATTTCTCCTTCAGCCAGAACAGCCTGAAATAGCTTGTAATGACTTTGGCTTTCCCCAGGCTCCCTTGGGAATAGCAGCAATGCTATTTGCACTGCCATCAGTGTATCTGCCACTCCTAAGAGCTAACACCCATCAAGCTGTGTCCTCCAGAAACCGAGGGAGGAGAGAAGGAGGCAGGGCTCCTTGGTCCTGCTGTTGCTTTATTTGGTAACTTTGCTGGAGTCCCCCAAAGGCTGCACTGATATGTAGAGCAGCCTTCGTTCTCCTCATTGTAAAGTTGACGAATGAAGTACCTCAAATGCCATTTTGCATGCTGACCTCAAGGTCCTTAATGAACTGGCAGGTGCCAAATTCTATTCAGCTTTCATCCCCCAGTTCCACCTTGTCCCTTGCAGCTATGCCTATACGAGTCATTTATGGACTTTTATCCGTGGTCATTTATCTAGGGTGAGGCCATAGGAACATCTTCTAGACTCTTCAGCTCCTGGTATGATTTTGGGTTGTACCAGCTAGCACCCTCCCAGCCGATGTCCTGGCATGACTGAAACTGCCACAGATGTTCCTCCCTATGGAGGAAAAGATTGCCATCTCCTTTCTAAAGCCCTTTGAGATCCCCTGAAGGAGGAATGCCTTATGAGAGCAAGACCTTATTATACTTCTGCATTTACAGAGATGCAAACCAGAAATATAGTAATATTAAAGGACTTTTCCAAAGCTGCAAGCTGGATGGTCCTAGGAGAACTAAAAATGAGCCCCAAGCACATGAATTACAGCCCAAATAGTAACTAGACCTGGTCAATTGGTGCTTTCACTGCTTAAAGCATGCTGTACCCTAGAGAGTCAGACCAGCAGTTCATCTAGCTCAGTGTATTGCCTCTCATGGCACCAATAAGAGACACAGTTTAGCAAGATTATGTGAACCAGGATCCTTTTTTGTCAGTTCTTCTCCCATACTCCTCCAGCATCCAATTTGTTCTATTGGAGATGTTAAGGGGACATCCCTGCCCCTCTTACATCTCTGTTTATGCACCTGCTGTCCATGAAATTATCTAATCCCTGGTGGGCTTGGATGTGCCGTATTCCTGACTACCTGGGAAGGAAGTTGGAGCATTGCAGTGCCAGCCTGGACCAGTCTTTACCCACCTTCATAAATAAAGGCAGCAGTGCCTCAGGCACTGTGCCCCTCTCACAGCCCACAAGGCAAAGCTCAGAGGCAGCCTTCCCTACACAAGCACCTGCAGACTCCCGCTAGCCAGAATACAGCATTTCAACACAGTATGTTCCACCTAAATCGATGGGTTTTTTTTCTTTTTGTGTGCAGCCTTGCACCCCAACTAGAAGCAAACGCTGCTTATTTAAGACATACTACTTTCCATTTCAAATCACAGACCTTGTAAGTCCCTTGGGAGGAGAGGGACAAGTGAGAGGCAGGGAAGAGGGAATCTCTGCAACTTACTGACCTCCTCTGATCATACCAGAAGAGAGGGGGGAGGGAAATGTGATGCCACTCCTTTGTTTGCGGTGCTGCCACTCCAAAATATTTCCACTGCTTCCTCACCACTGCTAATGACAGGTCAGCAATGGCTGTGATCGACGAGTGTCACTATCTCTATTCTCACTCCCAAAGCTCCAGGACAAATACTATCTGTCTGTCTTGCGGCTCTACACATGTTACCATTTCTCCTGGAGCTGTTATGAAGTCTGGTCCATCTCAGTCACCATAGGCTGTAAGATGGAGCATTGTGCAGCCCTGTCATTATGGGGGTTAAATGTCTCTATTCCCAAAGCCCTTCTAGCAAACAAACTTATTAATGCTGGGATTAATTTAACGAAGCCAATGGACTGAAACAGTTAAGCGAGGGGGGGGTGTGCCAGGGGTTAATCCATTTGGGGCTCTGCCAACTAAAGACTTGGCCCCAACATTTGACATCTTCCAGACGTGCCCGGTTGGTGGGGAAAAGCAGAAGCACCCCAGCCCATGGGGCTGAACTGCAGTCTGGGAGCCAGCCCTTGCAGCTCCTGGCTCCCAGCACACCACAGTTCTTCACCTCCTGGGTGTCCAAGCACCTCCTGCCACCATCAGGATGAGTGGGCGGTTTCTGATGGAAAACAAGCATCAGAGATGCTTTCACGTGCCTGACTTGCCAACCACAAACATGGCCTCCTCACCTGGTTTTGATCCCCGTGGGTGGGTTATGGGTGATTCAGCCTCTTCATAGTAGAGGAAAAAGGTCCTATTCCTATTGACGAAGACACGGAGGTATCACATCTAGGCTCCACACTGCTCTGAGTCCAGTTCATCTGCAGGGTCAGACCCGTCGGTGTTTAGCAGCGACAGAAGTTGGCACAAGATCAATGTGTGCCCACGAAGGGCAGGGATGAGACCTGCTGCTTTCCCCAGGAAAGGCACCAGCCAGCCCCTTCTCCTGCAGGATCAGCGCATCTCTTCTAGCTCCATTGGGCAAACACTTCCCTGCAAACATCTGCACAGTCACCGCATGCCTATCTCCAGCCAGAAACCAAAGAGGGATGGTGATCCCCACGGGCACATCCCACCCTCTGATAAAATGCTTGGCTTCACATCAGGCAGCTCTCCCAGCCGTCTCCAGGATGCTTGCCTCTCCCAGCTGGCTCTCCGGAGGGGTGTAGCTCTTCTGTTTTTTCAGCGTCTGTGACCGAGGTCCTTTTTTCCAGCAAAACAAATGCACAACAGGTCTCGGTATCCACTTCCCATAAACAAACAGCATGTGTGACCAGTCAGCGTTGAGCCTGAGCTGTGGCTTTTGTGCAAAAGGAGCGCTGGGGCATTTCAATACACCCCACCAACTCCAAATGCTATAAAAGCAGCGGGTGACGGTGGAAAGCAGCTCACATTTTAACAAACCCACAGACTTCCATCCTCCCCATCATCATATTATTATCATTATTATTGCTATTATTGTAAATAAAACAGTAAAACCCCACTCCAAGTCTTACAGAGGGGAGCAGCAATTTCTTGCAGAGGCGGTAGGAAGCTGGGGAGGTCATGTAGGAACTGCTGCCCGTAATAAGAGCCACGATCCTCCCAGGCTGTCATCCAGCTCTGAGAACATCTAGCTGGAGATGGTTCAGAGGGTGAAAGGAGCCTTTTCTCCCTTCATGAGCAGTGTGCAGCCAGAACGGGCCCTGGGAGTAAATCCTTCTGGAAACGCACCTCCCTCCCTTCCATCTCTCCTGTCTCTACCTCACAGCAAAAGGCGAGTGTGTGGTGGAGCTGGAAATGGGTCCAAGATGTTGCACCGCCAAGTGTCTGCCTCAACCACGGAGCTTTCGGAGGAAGATTGCCCCATGGGGGTGAAGGGCTGTGTTTGATGGGTGCAGGCACCCGCAGAGCAGCAATGGGGTCTGCTCTCGACAGGCAGAGGGGAAGGTCTGTTCCCAAAGCTGCCGGCCCGAGGCAAAGCGATTGAGGGATTCAAGAGTTTAAGAGATTTTCTGCAAAGGTTTTCACTTCGATTGACCTTTAAAAGGCCAATTCTGTTGCTTTTGTAGTTAAAGATGATCAGTGGGGGACATTGTTAGCACTTATTTACTGGTGGGTTTTTTTCTACCCCATGGTTTTCCAAAGTGACAGTTAACTCTCTAATCCCAGCTTCACCTAAACTGTCTGAAAAAACAGGTTGGTGACTCAAGACTTACTTTTTTCCATAGGTGTGCTCTCGGTCCAGCTTCCCTCCATCCCCTTCACCCTGCAGAGTCACAAACATGGACTCCTCATCCAGTGTCCCCTTTTCACCAGCAGACCATGCACCAAGCTCACATCCAGTGCCTGCTGGATCCCAAACCACCACCCCTGAAGCACAGGCCCTCCATGATTCCCTCTCCTCCTTACCGGCCCCCAAAATCACTATCTTGCCAGACCAGTTCAATACAGTGCCAGGAGCTGTGTCCTGGTGACAGTGGCACTGCTCCTCAGAGGAATGGTTTGTAAGGCAGGAGCAACTGATGCCTCTTGATTGAGCATTTAACATATTTCTTACCTGCAGCACATTAAAACATGATGGGCCAGTATATGAGACCCAGAAACTTCACCAATTTCTGTGCCAGGGCTTCCCCAAATGAACTTGCTTGTTGCCCCTAACATTTAAGTATGGTGGTGGCATTAGCTGATGTGTTTTGAGATGCAGAAGAACATCTTCATCCTCTGCTCTTTGTGCTCTGATAAGGACCTGTTGGTCTTGAAACTTCACCTCCACATCTCTCACATCCCCTGCCTCTTGCCATATCCTGGTGTCATGAACCATCTCTTGGCTGATGGAGGTACCGCTGCAAAATCCTCCTCGTAGCATCCCCCAGCATGGCTTTGTAGGGTTCAAAACAAAATTGGCAGCAGGGCTCTGGTCCTTTTATCAAAGTCTATCACTCCCTGTCGAGGATGTTTGCATTGTAGTTGAGGCCAGCTCTACCCTGAGTTTGGTGCAAGGTGCCTGGCAGCATTGTGGTGTTGACCTGAACCATGGGAGATGCCAGCTCACAGACATTTCTGAATTTCAAGAGTGTCTAGGCTGAGTTCCTGCCTCATGGCACACACCCCTTGCCCACATCACTGCTGCTTCCAGCCACCTGGAAGCAGTTGGTGGCCACAACTTGGTGACTTGTGTCCTTCTGACAAGGATTGCATTGGTTTGGTGAGAGCACCAGGTCCCATATAGTGGGAAAGGATAAGATGTGGTCTCACTGGGGATAGGGGAGGATATACAACAGCAGCAAAATGGAGCCAGACCACAGGCTTACCTGGCCCAGAGACCAACAGCAGCTGCCAAAGGAAGAGCATGAAAACCAGCCAGCACATAGTGATAGTTTCCAGATTACTCCTCCTGCTCTTCGCATCTCAGGTTTTCCACAGAAGTGGTGCTTTCATTCAATTTACCACATCTGATATCTTTTCTTCCTTGATTTTTTCCCAGTTACTCCCATGTAACCTCTTGGCATCCACAATATCCTGCAGAAAAGAGTCATCAACTTAACTACCTGTTGCAGGGGGCCACATGCTCTGTCTGTTTGGAGGCCATCACCTGTTACATCCTATTTTTCATCCTGGAGAAGACTCTGAACGGTCAATGTTATCCATCTTGTCTGTGAGCATCATGATTTTCTAGACCACCCTCATACTGCTTGGTACTGTCAGTGTGTATTTGTATGTATATATATACATAAAAAGGGGAGGAAAAATTCTTTCTGTATAGCCTAAAATGCTCCAAGAATAGCTACTGCCATCCTACTGGTTTGTTCTTGTTGTACCTCTGCTAATGAATTAAGGCTTTTATAGACTAAAAGGGCAGAAGTATTGCCACCAAGTAAATTACCTTATCTTCCCCAGCTGAGAGGCAGTGTAAAGAGAGCAAGAGAACAGGTGAGCTGTGGAAAATCATACAAAAGATGTATTGATTTCTTTTTTTTTCATTCCCCTTCCCTCTTTCCCACCTCCCAGCTGGCGCCAAAGAGGAGATAAGAGCTGCCAGGACTTCTAAGGGGATGAGTCATCTTCTTTCAGGCCCCTGTGACTTGACTTAAAAAAGTCAATGAAAGAAAAGCCTCAGCAAAGTGAAAACTAAAGTCAATGAAAGAAAAGCCTTCACAAAGTGAAAACTGGAAGATCCACCAACCCAGTGCAAAGGAATTATCCAAGGAAGTTCTGTTAATGGGAGCAGGAAGGGGAGGTAAGGAGTTTTATGTGCAGAAGTAGTTTAAAACTTGGTTCTGCCCTGGAGTCCTGCTCCAACCCTGGGCCAGCCTGGTGGGGCAAGGCATCCCCTTAACACCCTGTAATCTTGTATTTCTGCAGGCTGAAAGGACGGGGCATGAACTAAACCCCCACACAGCTCAGCCCCTCCTGAGCAGGACACGGGTGTTTTCTGCACCAGCTGCAAATGAAAAATGCACACAGCAGGTTCACGATGGGGAAGCAGCCACCCCAGCTCGAGCATCCCCTGCAAGGTGGCAAGAGCCCCATGCGTGGGTGCTACATGCCCTTGTGGCAGGAGTAGAACAGAAGGGAGGTGACGGAGAAATTTTTAGGTCATTTCACATAACAAGAGGAGCTTGCAATGATTTCCAGGGCAGGGAGCTTGTGAAAGAGGCCGCCAGCAGAAAGGACGCAGAAAGGACGTTCGTTGCCTTCGCCTTTATCTTCCATCGCTTCAAAGCCTCCCAATCATCAGCTCGGTGGCAGGCCTGACTCACAGGAGGCTTCAGAGAGGCATTTTCCCTGTGAGACCTCTCTGAGGGCTCTGGTGACTCATGGGGGCCTTTGGGCACACTGGCTTTCTGCCCTGCTTGCCCTTGGGAAGAGCAAAAGAAGGATGCTGCCTTCAGCCTGCATCCCTCATGCTGCCCCGGTCCATGCATTGCATGGTGACCTTGGTTGCTGGTCCTTTCCCAGCAGACTCAGACCTTTCAGCTGCTTTGGACCATCCTGTTGCCAATTCCTCAAGAGTCTCATCTCATTTCCCGCAACAGCTGCCCAAAGCAAAGAGCTAGACACTATCGATCCTTGCTCAAAATCACCCGACCCTCTGCTGTACCACTGGTGGATGAGCCACGGCTCCTTGTCAGCTGTCCTTGGCTTTCCCAGCCCCTGGGCTCAGCCCTGCAACCTTCTGGTTTCACGGGGTTCAGCATGTCTTTGCCACTGGATTTTTGCCTGTATGTATATAAGTGTGCATGTCATGATACAGAGAGTTCCAGGTATAGGATGAGGTGACATTTCCACCCCTTCCTGAGAGCTGCACGTCACTTGGAGTAATCAAGCTTCCCAAGTGCTCCCCAAGCAAACTCGATGGCTTCGTCTCTCCTTGGGCAAGATGTAGCACCAGGATTTCTCTACCATACATCATCCAAACCCCGCTGTCGACACTGAGTCCTAGACCCAGCAGGACAGCTATAGGATATCCACTGTAAATTAAGACTCTGTCTCATACACAGACATGCCAACATTTTAGGTTGTGGTTTCAGGGGAGGCTCTAATCCATTTTCAAAGCACGGTACTGAAATCCCCGTACAGGTGACAGAAAGGGGTGGAAAGCTCAGATGGCCTCAGGGGCTGATCCCGTCCCCCAGGTTAGCTATCTAAATAAAATACACTGAACCAGAGCCTTAATCACAGATTTCCTCGCAGTGCTCATTATCACAGCATCAGAGTATGTCACAACCCATTAATTAACTAATCTTTGCGTCCTTGGAGTACATTATCCCTACTTACAAATGGAGAATTGAAGTTCAGAGAGCTTAAAACCAGAAGTTTCCAGGAATGCTTATTGCTCTGTATCACGCACAATCTGGAGCACTTGCCAGCACCGGCAAGAGTGCTAAGCAATGCACAATGGAGGTGGTGCCTTCTTCCCCACTTTGTGGTACTAATTATTATATTACCTATTTCTCCCCTTTTCCATTTTTCTTTCTGACCCCTTTTTCCATCCACCTCTTTGCCTGCATTAGGTCTCTTAGAAAAATACCCTCCTGTCTCCTGCGTCCTCATGGCATTTGTGGCCTTTAAATTTGCGTTGAAACATGGGATGTGGCAGGTTCTTGTTGATCCAGGTCCACCAGTGGTCATAGCTGTGACCTGTGACATGCTCAGCCCTCACTCCTCCTAAGGTGCTTCACTCTCTTCACATTAAGACTTGCCTTAGCCCTGGGTCAGACACCTCCAACGGTCATTGAAAATCATTGGCATTTAAAACCATTCCCTGATGTGGCAGAGAGAAGGGAAGAGGAGAAGTTTGCAGCCTGCTTCCACATACAGCGGTCAGGAGGGTGGATGCATGCCAAACCCGGGCAGACCGCGGCCACCCTCGTAGTGTTGCAAGGGTGGGATGGCTCTGACCATCGGTCTGAAATGGCGTGAGACAGTCACCTTCACCATCTCCAGAGCTTCCCACCGTTCCTCACCAACGGCCCTGACATGTCTCCTCAGCAGGCTGGTTTCTGAAAGCCGAAATTTGCCTCCTTGCAAACTTCATGGAGAGCTATTACTACCTTAGGAAAAGCAGTCTGAGAGATGGTAATGCCATCTCCCAACAAATGCCCAGAATACAAGAGTGAGCCTCTTTATGTCTGCCTGTTTGTACATACCATCTGCCACACTCACAGGTAAGAGAAGTCCTACAGAGGAGTAACACCCACCTTTGGCTATGAAATGAGACCCCAACTGCTGAATATCAGCAGAGCTGCTCCAAGCTGCTCCCATCTCTCTGAGCGTCCCTTCCGCAGGTGATTTTATATCCCATGAAGGTGGTGTTATCCAATAACAATCATCAGCTGTACAGCTTCAATTGACTATGAAATGGAGAAATTCCCAAATGGGAGTGCAATCTGTGAAGCACTTTTTGATGGATGTTTAATGTGAATATTGACTATCTGGGCTTTTCTGCCTAATAAGTGGAGTGGATTTATGTGAAGACTCATTGTTCAGCTTTCAGTGTCATAAGGCAGCTCTGTTTTGATTATGGTGATTTATTCTGCTCTGCTGCACTATCTGTAACAGCTTATAACTGATTCAATTCCCTATTACCTCCCCACCCCCAAATCCATCTGCATTTGGGACTTCATAGATTTTTCAGAAAATAATGAAAAAATCCATTGCGATAATTTTCTCTGACCTGCTGCTCAGCCTAGCCCATGAGCTTTGTGCACTAATTCCCACCTCAGATCCAATAACTGTGATCAAACGAGAATCTCTCCTTTTGAAACACTGCCTGCCTCAGTACAAATATCGCTAGCGATGGAGGATGCAACACAGCCTCTGTCTGCTGCTCCTATGATCAATTACCCTCATCGTTAAAAAAATTGCATCTTTTCCTGGTCTGATTTGTCTAGCTCAAACTTCCAGCCACTCGCTCTTGTTATATTTTTGTCTGCAAGACCAGAAAGCCTCTGTCATCGATTTCTGTTCTCCACGCAGACATTCATGGGCTGGCATAAAGTCACTCCTTAATCCTCTCTTTGTTAAGCTAAACACAGTGAGATCCTGGAGCTTCTCACAATAAGCAGGTTGCCAAGCCTTTAAGCATTTTCTTGGCTTTTCTCTGAACCCTCTCCAGTCAACTGTTGATCCCAGCCTGGACACAGTCTTCCTGTAGCTTTTGCCATGCTGCCAAAAGCAGAGGTGATACAGCCTCCTTTTTCTCACTAAAGCATCCCTTGTTTGTAAGGCCAAGGATGGCATAAGCCTATTTAGCCCCAGGCAGAGAGCTCCTGCTCAGCTATTAGGTCTTTTGCAACCTCTGCTTCTTGGAAAACAGTCTTGCATCCTGTAAGTATTGGCAGATCCCAAGACCTGGAGCTCCGATCCTGCCCAGACCCTCAATAGGTCGGACACCCAGTCTGTCAATTTGTGCTGAGTGGCTCTATTGGGTCTGGTCCCTCTATACTTGCTGTGCGGGCTATGTCTGCCAAGACATTTAGCTGGCTCTCCAGATCCAGAAGTGTTTTAAGCCGTCCGTGTGCCCGTGTCTCTAACCTGGAGTCCCACATTCAGATTCTGCTCCTCCATGAATACAAGACCGGCAGTGAAGACCACAGTCCTGATGGACCACCCGGTGCTGTGCAGACGTGCACACTAGTCCAGGCTGAGTCCTGCGCAGGAGCATCTCCTTATAAAAGTCAAGTGAGAAGTAGCCACTATTTAATTCCTCTTAGCTGGTAAGTTAAACTGACTGCACATGAGCCATCTCCCTATTTCACCCTACCCCCTGCCACCCCAGCCCTGGCACCGCTATAGACAGTGAGTTAAACCTCTTGCAAAACTGCCCGTCCTTGCCAAGCTCGGATCAACCAGGCAGTGAGTGACAGTGCTCCCATTCAGCTGTCACACACCAGATGAGACCATCTTCTGCAACACTGCCAGAGAGCTTTTTTCCCTAAGGGTTCGAGTGTTTTAAATCCTTGGTATCTTCATATTTTAAAAGACCCTCGGGAATGTGGGTCAGAGATTCACCATGGATGGAGAGGAGAGCAGTGAATTTTTGATGCAGGAATATTACTTGTTGTTTGGACTAGCTTAACAAGAAATCTGGACATCAGTCTATGGTTCATAAAATGAGGACTCAAACTCCCTTGAGAGCAGAAAGAGCACTCAGCCCATGTTTGCACACAGTCACACACAGAGGTAGTTCCCAGGTTTCCAGTCGGTGATCCTTCTTTCTTTATTTCTCAGTCCAGAATCAATGGCGAGCCAGCAGACTTATCAGCAGACATCCATTTACCACCTTAAAATATTGGTATTCTTGCTTTCTTCTTGCCTTCAAGAAGCTTCAAGACTTGAAGGAAAATCAGCTCAAAAGTGAGGGCTCACTTGATCAATTTTTTTGCCACTTGAAAGTTAGGAATATAGTTTAAACTAGTGTAAACTCCCTCTCTAGTCACTGGAGAGAGATCAGCACCTTCAGGAGACGTGGGTAAGGCTGGGTGAGACGAGGTTGGGTCTGGGAAGCATCCTGCCCAGCTCCTTTAAAACTCTTCCAGGCAAACGTTCCCTGACCTGCTGGTGGGTATGAGGTGCTTTCACCTGCAGATGAAATGTCTTACATATTCCAGTTCCCAAGCCACCATTTGGACCCATCTATTGCAGATGAGGTAGTCAGGCCCTTGGAAAGCAATTTTCCCAAGGAGAAATCTTTTCCTCTCCTTCAGTTACTAGACTTGGGAAAGAGTTTCAAAACTTGGCTCTGCCTCAGGCTGCCCATGTGATTTTTTAACAAGTTAGATCAGGCCAGAGATTTCAAAGAGCTCAGCTCCTGTTAGAAACCAAAAAAAACAAAAAGAGCCAGATTTGTTCCTGACCACAAGGCACCTGGCAACTCCCACTGTGACATGAAGAGCCAGATCTTCAAAAGGGCTGGTTGAAATCCAGCCTTTATTCACCCTGGGGCTTCTCTTTCTTCATCCAAAAGGAGAATGCTGCCTCAGGTCACCGAGGTGGTTTGAGGCCAGACTAGCTAGTATCCATGGGCAGCATTTCAATGGAGGAAGGAAAGGCAGATAAGATATTTGGCTGGACAGAGTGATTCTCCACTTCTCTGTTACAGTCCTTGTAGAGATGACAAAAGGATTTTGCTCTGAGCAAGAAATATTCCTCGCAGCATCTTTCCTTTCAAGGTCTGCAGGAACTTGGCAATACCACGACAAAACCCTTCCTGAGCGCAATCCTAGCGTCCAGCCCTTCGTGGCTTCCCAAACCAGGCAGAGTTTCCACGCATTTCACAACCCTCAGCACATCTCTTCTCCAGTTTCCCTTCACTGTTAACTTCTATCATACACCATGCTGAAACTAAAGTGGAGGAGGTCCGCCGCGTAAGGACCTGCAACGTGAAGACCTTCTGCTCTTGCTTGTTGCGAGCGTGTCATGGGCTAGCCAACTCCAACGCATGATGAACCACCCCTTGGCCACCAAAAGAACATCCCACAGCATGTCAAGGCTATTCCTCTCACTGAACGGGATGGGAAGAGAAAAGGACCTCTCTCAGGAAACCAAAAATTGCCTTGTAAGGCTCCACTTAAGCTAGGCTCGGGGTTGATGCAGGCAATCAGAAATCACTCTGTTTCAAGGATCTGATTATGGATTGTGATTTCACCAGTGAAGAGCTGCTTTAATAAATTTTTAAACAATTGTTGCGGAGCCCAAGGAATTGATCTGTGCCGTGTAAACACGGATTTTATACACAGAGCAAGTACAAATACCTATAGTTCAGTCCACCTAACATTTTGCACTGCAAGAGCTTATTTGCAGTAACTTATAACTTTGCAAAGCTGAAACCAGATAACCTAAAATTTTCTATACAGGATGCTTTACCTCAGATTGACCTCATCTACAGAAATTATTCAGCTATTTCCAAGAATAAGGTTAAGGGAATGTCTACTGGTTTGCTTGTTTTCATCAATTTGTGGTAAGGCTTTTGTTCTCGAAATTCTCTTGCCGTGGTACTCTGCAATAGGGAGTAAATGGAAAAAGCAGTGTGTGATCAGCAGTTAAAGTTTGCATCGTAGGTGCAGTGGAGGGGGGGATGCAGATTACACAGCCAGCCTTGCAGGCAGCTTTTCCCAGCTTTATGATTTACAACCTTAACACTATTTCATCTGGTGGTCATGTCAGGTTTTATTTTTGTTGGGAGAGAGGTGGAAGGCGAAAGCAAGGAGTCCTGTGCAGCGCTTATAAGCCCTCCTGCTGATGTTGGTGTCACGGTCTACAGGGACTGCTCTGCTCCTGACCTCTAAAGGAATTTACCTTTTAATGCAAAACCTTAGGCCTTTGTTTTGGCAAGTCTAAAATTGCTTGCTGGCTTTAGCTTCTTTGCAGCCTGCTGGAGGTCAGAAAGTTACCCGGAGCGGGGAGCCAGGTATTGACCACACGCTCGGCAGCAGCGCAGGACGGGTTTTCGTGGCAAGCTGAGACGTGCATTAGCGACCTGAGCTGAGGACGATGTGGATGTCCATGCTGGCAGTACTGTTTGCCCCTCTCTGCCCAAAAAGCCTGCCAGCAGCTGCTGCCCAGGAACCGTTTTTTTATCCCAGTGGCCGGCCACCTCCCATCCTCACGTCAAACTGTCGTAGTTCTGTGCTGATGGTGTTTTGCCTTCCCTGTCTGCCAGGTTCTGAACGCCAGCCTGGTCTGGGGTCTTCCATGCTCTCTGCGTACAAAAGCATGGATCTGAAAGCCTGCTGCTGGTTTTCTGTCCTTATTCCCTGCTTTTTGACTCATTCTGTCTTTCTGCAGCCCTCCAACTTTCAGTTTTGCACATCAGCAGCAGCTGCCCAGTCTGCTAAACAGGGATACGAGTTTTGCCGAGGTCTACTGAACATTTCTCCTAAGCCCTCAGTATCCTGCCACTCACACCACTGATATTTATGCTGCGAAGTGGAGAGGCAGGCAGGATTTTAATGGAAACATCCTCTAATCCATCTGCATGAGGATTTCCAGCTCTGTGTCATTCAGCAGCCCAGCTCTCCCTACCACGGGCAGCCCCATACTCAGCACCTCCCGCGCAGAGGCTGAAAGCCAGAATAACTCTCCCAGATGGCCAAATGCCAAGAAATAGCACATTTGTAATGGGAACAGAGAGGAAAAACTGCTCCTGTCAGAAACAATCCAGCTGCCCTTCCCATCTTCAGCGGAGCAAGGGCTTCAATGGCAAAATGAAGGTAGGCGCCCTGAATGAAGTTGCCGGCAATGCCTTGCCACGAGTAATTCTCTGTATTACTCAGCAGTGATAAAGCTCTCAGGAAAGGACAGCAGAAGACAGCCCAGTGCAAGGAGCTGTGGGTCAAGCCATGGTGGCTCTGGAGCAAAAGGTCCTCCGTGGGGTGGAGGCAGGACAAGGTGCCATGCCACTGCTACCTCGGTGTGCTGGGGAATGGAGATGCTGGTGATGCATGAGATGGATTTTTTCAGCTGTGAATGCCTGGGATCAGAGGAAGACGTTTGGTCCAGAAGGTTCCACAGGCTACCCACCCTGTGTCCCAAACCCCAAATCCCTTATGCATTCAGCCTCCCAAGAGAAGTTCATCACTCCCTGTCTCTCCTCAGAGGTTCCCAGCAGATCAGCTTGGAGTTGGCACAGGTTTGCAATGGGCAAGGGGACACGGCTCCACGGGTCTGAGCCAGTCATTTATCCAAAGGCTGTCATCCTCACCTGCAGCTACTGAAAGAGTCCCATTAGTTTCTGTGGATCGGCCCTGCTCTGTGTCCTCTGTGTGAGCACCAAACATCCTCACAAGCTACTGAAGCAGCCTTAAGGAGGCTGTTGCAGACATCTCAGCATCTGTCAGCCCTTCTTCCTTGCTTGAGAGACAAGCTCGCAGGGACGGCCACCCAGGTAATAAAAGCAGAAAAAGTCAGAGCAGCAAGCAGGGCCCACTTTTGGTTCTCACGGTAACCTGGACTATCTCCACTTTGAACGTCACCAAACTCAGCTAATTCCCTAAACTCCAAATTGCTGGCGGCTGGGACAGCCTTTGAGGGCTGGCCCTGTCCTGCAAGCCTCTTCAGATCATCAGTCTTAGCCATCCAGCGGGACAGTGGATAGGCAAGATATTTCGTCTGACCCAGGACACTTGTTCTCATCAGAGAGGCCAGCACTGAGCTCCTCTTGTGCCAAAAACATCCAACCAACCCACCTACAGAGGAACCATTGTTGCAGGACAGCTCTACAGGCTTGGACAGACAGCTGAGGATTTTGGATGCTATTCAGAAGAAAGCTATTTTCCTGGTATCACACAGCACAGCTAATTCAGTGGTGCTTTTTTCCTATCAAGCACGCACAAAACCAGCATTGACAAAAGATATCCCAACCCAGCCATTTCAAAATCCTGCGCTCTCGCTGCTATTAAATGAATGTCTGAAAGGTCTGAATTGTATAAAGTAAAAAGAATATGGAGACCAGATCCTCAGGTGGTGTAAGAGGGCATCCCTCCAAGGGAATCAGATGACTCTTACTGATTTTTAGCCCAATCAAACGCCTTTAAAACTCAGCAGAGAAGATTGCATTGCTATTGATCAGATACCAGCTATCACCAACACAGGGGGAGATTTGTGCTTCTTGGGATGCAATAGAACAGGCTCCCAGAACCTGCTGAGAGAAACAGCAATTTAATAAGTGTTGAAACATGCTGTCCACTAAAAGGAAATGGAATAATCATGCAGGCTGTTGTGAAGCAGGACATGATTCCTACAGAGGGGAGGTTTCTTTGTAAGAAGAGGATTAGCAGCCGGAGTCCGAATCCTAGCGGCTCAGCTTTGGACCAGTAGCCCCTGTCTTTCACAAATCTCCCTGTAATGGAGAAGGAGTCACTTAAAATAACATTAGGGCAGCAGCAGCCACACCAATTTGCCTGATAAAGCCTTTATCCTAATCTTAATAGGAGCTGACAATTGTTGTCATCACGAGTTAGCAGCTCTGAGCTGCAGCCCAAGACCTGCTGAAAGGACTAAGCTGCAGCTCCTGGAGGGTTTTTTACTGTGTTGGAAGTAGGTACAAAATACAGACCGAGGGCCCAAGTCATCTCTCTGTTTCTCCAGCGTCTTGCTTTTGTGGAGTCCCTGGAAGGATGGTAGAAGCTGCAGGTGAGACCTTGCCAAGCTCACCTCCTCCCGGCGCAACTGCCTGTGCAGGCAGCGGCGAGGCTCCGGGTCTGGTGCAAAGCTTGCTCGTGGGGACCAGGCTGTGCACAGCCAGGAAAACTCTCCGAGAGTCTTCTGGCCCCAGTTTGGCACCAAAATAGCATTCAACGGGGATCAGGGAAGGCCTGAGAGAAAGCCAAATCTATGTGGTAGGGCAGTGAATGCAGGTGCATCCATGGGGCCACGGGGACAAAAAGAAAACGCAAGGAAACAGGATGGCTCCTGCTCTGCAAATGAACCTCTCCAGGTATAATGATGTGAAACACTGATCTGTTCACGTTCTCCTATCACCTCTATTTCTATCTCACAGCTCTGATAACTTCAGATATTTACAACACACATATCCATTTGTCTCAGCTCTCTTTCTAGGCTGCAATTCATCTTATTGCAGGTAGGCATCTGAAAGTAGGTCATATTAATCTAAATGTGGACAAATGAATCCTACCCTAAAGTGACAACTTCTGTCATGTGCAATTCACCCTTCTCCCCTTTTTATCTCAAACAGAGTAAGTGCGTGCATCCAGCAGACAGTGTTATGCTGTAGGAATTGTTTAATTTTTTTGTTTTGTGGGGTTTTTTGGCTGTCACTATAGATGTTATAGACAGGGAGCCGCACCAGAAAAGTGTCCTGTCTGATGTCCACAGGCCATAGTAGGTAGACCACAAAACCATCCCACTTCTACAGTATTTTCATCCAAACTGAAAGCTTGATGACAAGCCTGAAGGTGGCTCTCAAAAGACTTAGAGGGTCCGCTAAGCTCCACAGCCCATCTGGAGACCACTGCTCTACACAGTCCTGGCTGCACCTATCTCCTGGCTGGTAAGAGATCAGATATGCCAATGACTTAGCTAAGAAGACTTAGTTTGGTCTTACTAATTCTGGCCTGGAATTCCTATAGGCATTTATCAAGCATCACACTTGGCCCTTTCTTTTTTTTTTTTTTTTTTTTTTTTCCTAAATCCCTGCTGGAGGTGGCGGGAGGGCAGGAATTGGGGAGGTAGTGAGCTGGACCTATCGAATAGAGAGCCTCTGCAACCTGCCCCACCTGTACCCAGGTGAGATGAAGGTGGGCCACCCTTTAAATCTGTGTAGGGCACTCAGGGCAACTCCTGTGAGTGCAAGGCAGCCTCTGCCACAGGGTGTCCCAGCCCAGGGCACGGGGTCCCCTCTCCTCCGGCATGGCAGTGGGTAAACAGGCAGGAGAGGCATCAGGGCCAACTACGATTGACCCGGGACACTAAAGGCAGGAGGGGAATGCTTTTTCCCCCATCCCACTCAAGGGAGGTGCTGAGTTTTGCACCATGCACCTTCCCCAAGATGACAGGTAACCAGACTGCAAAGCTCCTCTCGTGCCTCATTGCTTCTCACCTCTATGCGGGACTGACAAAACAGTCAGGAAAGATGCGGCATTATTCCCATCACCCGCTTAAAAGGACCTTTGGTGGCAAGTATCTCCACCTCATTTTGTCCTCTGTTGAAAGATTAACAGCTTAATTTCACAGCTGTCCCACCCTTTGCCTCCCAGCCTTCCTCCTTTTCAGGACAAAAAACGATTGATGTTTTTTTGCTGTGACATTTCCAGGCATTTTCCTGCCTATGAAAACTGAAAAGTGACCAGCACAGATTTAATTGTGTTGGTGGGCAGGTCTTACATAAAGGCCTAAACTGTCTTCACGCTGTGCTTCAAAAGGCTTTGTGGGAGGGCACAGTGGGCTTTGCAAAGGGTACTTAAAAGCTTAGCGCTCACTACCCTATTACTGTAGCAAGGGGCAACATCTGGCTTTGCATCATAGCATGGTCAGAAAACTTTTCCAGGTTCATTTTCTTTTTTCTCTGAATTGCTCCCTGAAATCATTGATGGTGGATGCTGTACGGGACAGGTGTTATTGCTTTTCAGGATTTTATGGCAACTGCTTTCTGCCTCTACCCTGCGCACTGTTTCTGCTATCATTAAGGTGTTTCTCTAATTGCAGAAACAAGCTATTATCGTGTATGTCCTCTTCAAACTGCCTAAATGAGATGCGATACTGCTTCAACTCCCTTGCTTCTAAACCAATATATATGAAGTGAAGCAGAGGTGCACTCGGGTCTTAAAAAGGACTTTTCAGTAAAAAAGACCCAAGCAGATCATGTACTGGGGAAGACAGTGCCATCAGCAGTAAAAAAAGCACAATTACGAACTACCTTCTCTCCCAAATCACCAGCTTTAGGTTAAACTTTATTTTACAAAGACCCAGAATGTGTGCTTCTTATCAGCCTGCTCATGTTTAAGGTGCTTGAGGTCTCACTTTCCAGCTTTCCTCCATAATTACAAGATTTTTTACAAATTAGTTTTAGAGAGGGAATTAAAAAATAGCATAATCGTGTAAGTCCTCGAATTAGGACTTTAAAAGTGCATCAGCTGCTGAAATATTCATGAGAAACGGTATTGCCAGCTGTGGGACTGTTATAAAACTTTGGACATAAGGAACTTATGTCCAAACATAAGCTTATATCCAACACATCTTTTGGATCACCCATTTTTCTATGGGTGAGCTCTGTCTCGTGACCATGTGCAAATAGGTTTGACACAAGCCCTTGAATTTGGAAAACTGATTGTTCCAGTTAAAACACACAACCTTAGTACATTGTGCCGGCACCTTCCCTCGTTTCATGTGCCTTATGGCATCCATACCTGCCCTTTGGTTAGTACCTGGCCAAGTGGGACACACACACTCAGTGCTTTCTCCCAGAGGACATGTTTTATTCATGCATTTGTATTTTTATATAATTTTCAATTATAGTTCTAAATAAAACTAAGAGTACTGTGGTGTCCAGATGGCCAGTTGGGCTACTTATCCCACCTGGCAGGGATAGATGGACATGGGGCTGCAGAAAAGCAGAGGGACCCTGGCATTTCCTTGGAGGCTGATGCTCTTTGCACCACTCCGAGCTCCCCAGCGCTGGGGACTTTACCATAATCCTCCTGGCAGAAACCAGGAACGGCAGCCATGCCACGGCAGGGGACCGCAGTTCATAGCGTCAGATCAGATAAGACATGTCTCCACACCGTCCCGTCACATCTCCACCTGGAAGCACGCACACGTACTGCGGTGCAGCAGGGGATGCTAGGTGCTGCGGATCGCTTCTCGAAGGCGTTTGCCAACCTTTGGAGAGCAAGAGGGAGCAACCCAAGGCAGGGAAAGCTGTGCGCGCTCACAGCATGACACGTCAAACACTTTACGGTGGGCTGGCAGAGCTCGCAGCCGGGCTGACACAAAAGGGAGGAGAAGGAGGAGGCAGTGGGGGGGGGGGGGGGGGGGGGGGGGGGGGGGATTGGAGAGGCAGCCCTACTCATGAGAAATGCTTTGCTCCGGATTATGCTCTGTTTTGGTAATTGCATGCAAAAGTCTGGGTGTTAAGGCAGTCTGCAACCAAATTAAAACCAACTGGTGGAGACGCGTCTTTTTTGGCAGCTCTCTGTGTAAGACTCAAAGGGAAGACTCGATTAGCACTGTGGTTATTAAAAGCAATACTGCTTATTTAATGTACTCCTACAAGATACCAGATTTTCTACCCCACAGCCCTTTGATGGACAGGTAGGATGTTCTAAAATGAACATGGCACACATTAAAGGGATTCAAAGCCCTTGACTGTCCTCAGCTTGTGCCAACAGATGGGAAACATTTGCAAGGAAGGTGTGTTGCCCAAGGAATCAGTGCACTCTCATCGTACCTATCAGTGACCCACAGGGAAACCCCAAGGTCTCACCAATGAAGCCTACAGAAGAAACAAGACCCTGGCAGAACATACTGCTGATACAAGGCAGCCTAGATGAAATGGTGAGAAGGACATGAGCAATCGGTGAGCACGGTAACACCGTCCGATTTATAATCAGTACAGAGGCTCACGGTGTGATGATGAAGATGGTGTGGGTTTGGGATGCGTAAGCCAGGGATTTTGCAAGGAGATGTCCAAGCATCACACCTGTATGTAGCATTAGGGCCACTGTGACTGGGACACTGCATCTTGTTCTGGTATTTACATTGAAAGCAAGGGCAGAGAGAGATGAATGACTGGAAAGTCTGAGTTAACCGGAGAGGACCCGGGAGTTCAAGTTGTTTTGTTATGAAAGAGGAAGGCCAAGGGGTGGCTGGAGCACAGTCTGCGAGACCCTTCATTAAGTGCAGAAATCTGGCGTCACTTGTCAGTCTGTCAGACAAAAAGATAACAAGATCCGGAGGCTAGATGTTAAAGCAGGACAAAGTCAAACAAGAAATTACATCCAGCTGCTCTTTTACTAGGAAGGGTAAATAAAAGTGGATCAACTTATCAATGGCTGTGCTGGATTGTCCATTGCTGCAAAAGACTTTAAAAACAGTCCTAGGTGGGTTTTGTTCTTTTCCCGAAAATCTACTCTCATCCCTTTAAATAGGAGGAGGACAAAGTCTTCCTGACGTAACAAGAAATCTCCAACGCCTGCCTGTGAGCTGCAGGGCAGTTTTGACATCCACTGAAAAACCCAGGGAGGGAGGGAGCTGCAGAAGTACCCTCGAGGCAAGAAGTTGCAACAGCTCCCTGGGGTCCCTTCGTTTCTTTTGCAGGAGGGAGACACACTGAGCACACCCACCCTGTTCCTGGGCTGCTGGTTAGCTGTGCACGTGTTCATCTTTTCTGCCTTCTGGGGAAGAGCTTGTCACTTTTCCCCGGTCCCCATGGGGCACTGGGAAATTCAGCAGCGAGCAGTGCCACCTTGGGAATGGGGAGAGGAGAAGGTAAGTAGCTCTTCTCAACTTGCAATCCCTACGAGAAACATCAGGTGGTGGAAGCACTGTCCTTCCAGGGTCTTTCTCAAAGCCCTTGTGCTTTTCTGAGGATGGAGGAGTTCACCCACACCGTCTCCTCTCTCTAACAGCAAGGGGGACAACCCAGGAGACATCACGGGGCTCAGCACAGCCAAGGGAAGCCAGTGTCTGCAGGGAACAGCTGCCTGGGAATAACCCAGTCGCAGTCCTGTGCTGTCAGGTGCTTTCCCGTGAAAGAGCGTGTCCTCCTGTGTCTGTGAGAGTAGCAATAATGATGAAAATGTACAGTTAAAAAAAAAAAAAAAAGAGAGAGAGAGGAAGAAAATAGAGCAGCCCCTAAAATCAATGAGCCATTAAATAGGTGGTGACCATTTCCAGAGAAGTTTCAAATATTTAATTAGAACAAACTGGGGGGGAAAAAAGGTAAAAATAAAACACCTGTCTGGCCTCCAGACCAGCCCCCAGTGCCGTTGCTCCCCACTACTGGGGCCAAAAATAGCATCTTTCCCTCCAATAGCACCTTTCCCTCCTCCAATCCTGCTTGCTTTTTAGGCCAATAAAAAGCAAAATCCAGGTGCACGTTTTTGGAAGACCATCCCCAGCCCCCACCAGATCACAGTGGTCTGCCTTCTTGTTAACAGTTTGGACACCTCCAGAGAGCTTTTTAAATGCAATTTATTTTCCCTTCAAATGAACACAGGTCTGAATATTGGAACAAGAGGAGGAGGTTGGGAGGGAGCAAGGGGTGTATTCTGCAAGCAAATCCCCATTGGCTCTGGTTGTTATGTTGAATTGGGCTGCATCTGTCACATCTGATTAGATTGTGTTGTCCTTTTTTATCTCCCTGATCTAAGCTATGATTCTTCTGGTTTTATGTGACATTTCCTTGGCAATATAACTGCTTGGATTATATATTCAGAACGTTTCCCAAACCATAAAACATCCAGATTGCAAAGGGTATTTATTTGCACAGTTATGTTTTGTTTTGGTTGGTTTGTTGCTTTTTTTTTTTTTTTGGTGGTGCTGATGCTGCTTGTAAAGAGGATCCATGAGGCTTTTTGCATTAAAAAGCATCAATGGGTTGGTTTCATTTAGAACAAGGCTATCAGTATCGTACTTGGGCAAGGATGGGACTTTTCAGTTTCAAGAGTAGTATCTCTTTTCCATTGACATGGTGTCAGGGCAGAGTAAATCCATGAAGTCTTTTAGGTCAACAAAGATTGAGTCGAGGCAAGAATCTCACCCTGGTGGCCCATGATAAACCAACACAAAGCTTTGTGGAGGAGTGGTCCGGGAAGGTTGTTGTCAGGAGAATGATGGACCCAAGTGGTCCCCTCACCGCCCCGCTCTCTCAGACCTGCAGACCCCGGGGCCAAACACGGCGCTGTGAAAAACACCTGACGCATCTCTAAAACATCTGACACATCTCTAAATCGACCCAACCCCATCTCACTAAACCTGGTTACATCTTTGTGCCAACATAATCTTTCCTCATTTTCATCCATTATCAGCAGGGGCTGAAAGAGTCGTATTAAAAAGCAACTTTGTGCATGTGTGTGTGTGCTCAGAAGATAAATATAATCACTGGGACTGATTGACTAATAAACTCCTTTCTAGAGTCTGCTGATTATTCCTACGGAGGCGAAACCATGCTGATGAATTAGCAATGGATTATTAGAGTAGTCCTGTGTCCTGTCTGCAGGGCTAATTTTCCTGCTGAAGTAACGTGTGTTTACCAAGCCAAATATTCAACTGTCTTATCTTTGTCTCCTTGTTTGCAAGAAAATAATTCAAAGGTTCCTTACCAAACTGTGGTCATGGATAGGGGAATGATTGAAAGTCTGAGCTGGTTTGACAGACTGGGAAAAGAAGTTATGTAACGAATTGCATCTCAGCTCAAACACAAGACACCTATTAAATAAACCAACAACAAAGATAGACAAACGAGCTCCCACAAAACTCAGGTACCATCTTTGGCTCTTCTGTTTACCAAGGAGACCTTGAACATGTAGGTCAGAGATATCACCTGGGCATTTGATACACTGGCAAGGAAGCATAACATCAGAAGCGTGGTTAACTCAGGTGTCAAGGCTGTTGGGAGCCCCATAACACAGCTAAGGGAGCCAAGGACCCACAGAGCAAGATTCATATGTAGGTGAGCCTTTGGGACCAAAGCAAGTACCATTTTGTTCTGAGAACAACAGGCTTGTACAACTACATTCCTCTGCTCTAGTTCTTCAAGGACAATAAGATTGGTGGACCACAACCAACCAGCCATGAGTGGACAGGACCAGAACGACCAGGAGGACAAGGCTAGGTAGGGAAGGAGCTGAAGATTAATTTGGCAGCGTACGATATCCTTGCAGAGTCATGAAAAACAACAGGGCAAAGCCCACAGCCGCCAAGTTACTGCTCCCACATGGGCTTGAAATGGAGTTTCTGCCCCAGGACTGAGTACCCCCTGCTCCACCTCCAGGGATGAGCAAGTCAAGGGAAATTCAAACACATTCCACTGGAAAGACCCTTTTTCTGAGCCATGTCTAGCTCTGAGCTCATCATACTGGAACTGTTTAATGGATGTTGTGGGTGAGTTACTGAAATGATATTTTACAGAGGCGTTTTTTCCCACTCAACAAATTCTTTGCCTTTGTAAGGTCCTAAACAAATGCTGAAATCATTCAGTCTCTTTTCTTGTCTTTCCAAAGTATGTTGCAAGTTTTTCAGGCTGTATGCCTCTCAATCTCAATTCTGTCATTGGTGTTGCAACGCTTGGATGGGCTATGCCATGTGTGACCACCTGGACCTATCCTCAGCCAAGCACTTACATGGGATGGCGATGAGGCCAGACTCAACGGCTCGAATCACCTATGGTCTGCCATGCGTCTAAGTGCCAAATCCGTCTTCGGCATTTTCCCCCAGCCCAGTCTCTCAGCATTAGGGTTAGAGAAGGCTCCCCAAAGCAGGAGGTCAAATGAGAAGACACATGATAGAGAATATGATGTGGAGAATAGCAGTATAACAGCTGTGGGAATAGCCAGCCCATGGTCCACTTTCCCATTCTGGATCTACCTGGGCTGGCTGTGTGGAAGGACCAGTGATCCAGGATGCCCCAAGCACTGAGCCAGGGGATGCACCCTCCCCTCGCTAGCCCACGAACATGACAGTATTTGCATTTAGATGGGCACAGTTATGAACTCAAATGGCCTTTTGTCACCACACAGCTGCTGCACACAGCTGCTCCTTGATGCAAAAAAGGTCCCTTATGGTTGTTACACATCGGGGCCCTGCAGTGCTTTGGTGTCTTCCCCCATTCATCTGAATTAAAAGCGCTGGGTGGAAATGCCAGAGAGCAGCGAGATTTCCCTGCAGAGTCCTCTCATCGCTCTGTGAGCTCAGCACCGCCGCGCCTGCTAACACACCACAACGTGTTGGAGGGACAGATTCTGCACACAGACTCAGACACCCAAGCGTAAGCATTTCTGTGCAATCTGGGTGCTTGATTCAGTCGCCTAAATGTAACATATGACATGAAAGATGCTGTCGGTTATCCATACGGTCACCTTGCTACAAAGGTGCAAGTCTTCCATGGTCTACAGTCCTCATGCAAACCCCCCGGACCCACTCCAAGCAGACCCCCTGCATCTCAGACATCCCAAATGCCTCTAGACAGCTGTCTTTAAGAAACCGAGTCAAGCCCCTAATAAATACACACTTGAGCTTGGATAGCAATTCAGCTGAGCCTGTGTCTGCTCCAGAGGGAGCAGAACTGCTCTCCAAACTCCTTGGACTATACTTACTACTTCCACCAAATTACAACACAAGCTCCCATGCCTTGCTCCTAGGAGATGCCTGCAAGTACAGAGCTAAAGCCAGGGTGTGAATCTGGAGCTGAATCTCTCCTGGAGTGCTTTTGGCATAAAAAAAAAAAAAAAAAAAAAAAAAAAAAAGATTGTTGGTTTAAAAACATACTTCTTGTATGATATAGTGACAGAAACAGCTTTTTTGTAATGCCCTGGGAAACTGGAGTGACATTGTGCAGAGAGAAAGCCCCCGGAAAGCGTAGATCTGATCTCCCTAACCATCCCATCAATCCCTTGATGTCAGCAGCCATGATTTCGCATTTACCCACTGCGATGTCCAGAGGTTTCCAACGAGCTGTGCGACTCAACAGGACTGCAGGATTATTGCCCTTACCAAAAAAATACTGATTCACTGCAACAGAAATGTTTTGCTGAAACACAGTGGTTTGGGGGAGGTCAGTGACTCACGGGCATGTGGGAACTCACGCTGTCCACTCTTGGAGCTGGGGATGGGATAAAAGCTAAGCATCTAACACAGGACTTTATTAAGGCCCATGAACCCTGTGATCCCCCAGTGGCTGTAAAACAAATCCTTCACCCTGTGAATACAGGAGGTTTGCATTTCCAACTCAGAAGCGGTAAGGAGGTGGGCCAGAGCCAATATTCAAGGTAGCTGGACTTTGGATACTGAAAATCAGGGGTTAGTAACAAAACTGCAGTAAAGATCTCATCTGAATGGTGAGTTTTTTACGTATGCAAGTTCAGCTGAAATCCTTCTGAATCTGGATGCCTTCCCTTCCTGGAAACTGGAACATTTGCAATGGAAGATTTCCCCTCTCTAGGAAGTGCTCCCCTGCCCCTTGCAGACACACTGTCTATTTGTTTACCAACCTTATTTTAGCACTAATATTAACTAGTATTACTCTCTTGGCAGGGACTTCTTTTCCCCTTCAATGATGAAATTGCATGTGAATTCTGAATTTTCCAGTTAATTGAGCAAGCTAAGCACTGGCAATACAACAGGCCCCTGTAATGTACATATGCTTTATTCCATTTTTCCTCGAGGGGTCTATATTAGAATAGTGATAAGTAAAAGAAAAGACCAAAAAAAAAAAAAAAAAGGGAGACACTTGCTGTAATTTGCAAGGTCATTTCTTTGGGGTCTCTGAAATCCTTTCCAGCTTATTTTTCTCTGCACCTTGGGGGTTATCTCAGGGTCCCCCACAAGCAGTGATACCTCTATGAGTGATAGGTTTGAGGGAAAAAGGGTTCAAACAGAACTGGGAGGAGCAGAGGTGATTGGAAATGGGACCCTTGTTCAGCAGCAAACACCAGGAAATGGCCATTCTGGGATGGAAATCTCAGCCTTTCCCATGAAACTGGAAATCCTGGGCACTTTAGGAGTTAAAGTGCAATGCTGGCAGCCTCGGCTACAGGAGGGGTGCTCGGCAAACTCAGGGCTCAGCCCTGAAATGGGATAACCCAGAAAACCCCTCTCCAGCAAAATCAACCTAAACAGCCACCCTGCCACGGAGCCGACCCCATCCCAAGGAGCACGTCAGCACTGACGGCTGCGGGTTCCCAGCGGGGAAAGGCAGCCCATCCACTCTGCAATACAAAACCCATCAGCTCCAAAACAAAGTGTAATTGAGGGTCAGGTCCTTCGCTGGTGTAAACCACTGTGGCTCCACCAACACTCAGCAGAGAAAACCGGTGGGACAATGCCAATTTACAGCCAGCAGGGAGCTGGCCCTGTATCCAAACATGCATTAAATCTCCATTTGGGTGATAGGATTTTATTTAACATATGTTCCTTCTTGACACAGTTTGTTTTATGTGAAAAAGGATTCGCATTAGGAGCATCAGCGAGAGCAGCAGATGGATGTAAACAGCACACTCAGCAATGGGTCTTCCCCCCGTGCTGGAGGGGACAAGACTGGCTAAGCCCCTGGGCTGAATATAGCTCCATATTTTGCAGACAGGGCTTCCTTTCTCCTCCAGGTTTGGGACTGAGTTGCCAGTAAAAATATGAGTCAGGTGTGACTTCCACTGCCAGTGTTAGTGCAGTAAATTCCTTCCCTTTTCACAGAAAAAGTATTATTCCCCCCCGTGTTTGAACAGGGTCTTTGCAGGAGCTCTCCTTCCCATGGCTGAAAGCCAGGGATGGAAAGTCCACGTGCTCCACCTTCACAGATTCAAGATGTCCTTAAAACAGAGAGGGGCTGATTTCCAGCCCCCTATTTTTAACCTGAATTTTAAGGCCCAAAGAAGAGGGCTTACTTAAATGCTCCACTTAGGTTTCCCAAGGCATTTCTTTCTGTCCTTATGGCTACTAGAAACAAAGATTTTAGCCATTTCCAGGTCTCCCCAGTTCCTTTCCTGCTTCACTGGAGATTTGGGATTTCACTTCTAGCTCAGACATCCCCTAAATTTTTTTTCCTCTTCCCTTGCAAGGGTTAAGAATAAATCACCTCTGAGTAGCCCAGCCACTTACTCCCAGAAACCCGTTCAAGCGGGACCTGCTGCTAATGCCGGAACATATTTGTATCCCACTGTTCCCGGCCATGTGGCAGGTGATTCTTAGTCACAACAAATTTGCTTTGCTCCTGCAGGACTGTCATCTAGTGTTTACTCCGGGACCGCAGGAAATATCACTGGTCTGAGGCAGGGCTTGAACACGGGAACTACTCATTTACCATCTTGCAACAGGGTGTCATAATTTTATTAAAACTCAGACAAGCCTGACACCTTGGTGACAGAATATAATTTCCCTAACCAAATGCCTTGACACCAAAAATTAGGTTAAATTGCTTTATTTTAAAGGAGCAGATAAGAATGCTAAACATTCCAAGGGAAACCCTTAGATTACTACATTCCATTACTGCCACGGCACGGCAGGATACCTACCTGATGGCCTCCATTAGCAAGTGCAGACCAGAAGCCACAGGTGAAACTCCATCCCTCCGTCGTCATGTTCCTTCACAAGAAATAGCTTTGCTCCTTCCCAAACGCAGCATGCCTGGAGATGCTGGGGTAGTAGATCAGGTTTATAGTGAGGCTGTGAAGATAAAAGAATAAGGGGTTAAAGCGTGACCTGTGGGGTTCCTCTCCTTCCTATCCACACCAGTCCTGCAGCAGAAAGTGTCAGAGATGACTGCTTGGCCAGCTGCATCTTCAGAAACCTCCCACTTGCCATTGACTGAACCCTTCCCAAGCGAATCCTCCCTGGACAGGTCAAGGAGAGGACTACAGCAATGGGACTCCTGACCCACACGGTGTTTGCAGCTTTTGTTCAAGCCGGGCTGACAGCACAGACCCTGGGAATGAGCTTTACTGCCTTCCCAAGCTGTATGTGGCCAAGCAAGACAGGAGACATGCCTGTCTCCTTGTCTCAGAAGTCAGTAGCAGGTCCTCACTCTGGACCTTATCTTCCCCATCTCCAAACAGCAGGATCGCCACACGGATTTAGAAGCTATATAGGGGCAAGCAAATTTTTGCCTAGAGAATGATTGAGTATTTAGGGTGCTTGGATTAGCAGGTGAGAAATAGGGATTCTTGGCTTCTCTGTCCTATCATCTCTGACTGGTTAAATAAAATCTGGAGGAGATATCTGACTTCTTAAGAAAGAAGGTAGTGATGCCTACGGTATCTAGATAGAAGGGAGATACCTCCTGGAGGCTGGCTGAGCATTTGGGATCTTCGGCTCAGAACAACTGGTTGCTTGTGTCAAACCACAGCATTGACTTTTGCACAGGCAGCCTTCAGAGTTGCCTTTCACTGACTTAGAGCCCATCAACAGGGGAAGAGTTGTGCCCCTGCAAACTAACAAATTGTCACGGGAAGAAGGCATTAGATTGGGAATCTGGAGATGCCAGTCCTGGGTGGTTTGTAGTGTGACCATAGGTCCTGGCACCCATCTGTAGAGTCATGAACATGTCACAGCAAAAGCCATATGCCCAGAAAGCAAATCAAGCTTTATCCGTAGGGCATTTACATCTCACATTTCACCCCCTAGCTGGTCAGAAAACCAACCAAAACTCCACATGTGTGAAGGAGCAATTCACTGCTTCATCTCTCACATCCTTGGATTCTCACGGGTGGAGGGAGGGAAGATGCAAGTAAGTCCAGGGTGGTTGTCAGAGCTGTACACCGTAGCTCCTCTTTCTTGCAGTGTTTCTGGAGACCGTGCAGCTGCCCTTATCCCTGATGACAGATTTGGGGACATATTCATGGAAGAAAACTCCATCAGGTAAACATCAAGGCCACATTTTGGCTCAGAAAGGTCCTGAGCTACAGCCTGCTGGTGACTGGAGACTTGCTGGAGTCTTTTGGGGAAAGCATCACTATGCACTTGCGTTGTCCTTCACCTTCAACATCTGCTACCAACCACTCTCAGAGGCAGCATATACGGTGACCTGGTGTGGACAGCCTTCTCTTGTGCTGAACATGGCAAGGTGCAAATAAGGGAGGACTTGTTTGTCCTGAGCTGAGGAACACAAAATTTTGCCTTCAGCTGACAGCAGAGCCAGCACTGATTAAAGAGAGGTCCAAGCTTCCTCAAAGCCACTTTGCTCCCACAAGAAAAGCAGGCTGTTGTACAAAGATCTCACCAGTTGTTGTCTTGCTGCTGCTGGACCAAAAACACTTCCAAGTGCTGGATGGGGGCATCAAAGCAGCCCACGGTCCCCCCAGTGCATTGCAAACCTGAAACTGCCAGTACTGCACAGGCACTTCAATGGGTTAGACAGGGGAGGGTGGAAGAGCTGTTGCTCCCGTGGGTTGAAGCACATCTGCCCACATTTCTCAAGCAGGCGGTAGCAGAGAGGCGATGGCCCTGGAGAAGATGGGGGAAGGCAAGGAAGAAAGTGTGAGAAATCTCCTTCACCTAGCAGCAGGCTCTGTCAAGCAAACACCCAGCCCCGGGAGCTGGGGAGGGATCTGCAGGTCCCAGCAGAGCCACAGCCTAGGGAAGGCAACTGGGTCAGGAGGTAGAAGTCCTCTGCCCAAGGCTCTCTGCCACCACTGGCAGACCTGCAGGTTTTTTGTTTCTTCTCGAGGCATAGCTGAGCTCACTGGGTCCATATTCAGCACAGCTGCCCAAGCAAGGTCTGACCCAAATCATAGCTTAGTTTAAGCACTTCTGAGCTTTAATAACCTAAGAAAGCCGTCATGCTTGCCAAACCTACTTCATTTCTGTCTCAGAGCTGTCTTGCAATTGGCTCCAACGATGAGCAGAGTGAAATCCATGCTGACACGTAACTCATGTCTTTCCCTGGACGGCAAGTTTGCCACAACTTGGATCTTTCTAGTGGCACTTTTCTGAATGTTTTCCAAATGGTCAATGTGCTTTTTGAATCGAGGACTTCATATTCAAATAGTTATGTCAACAGTTTTGGAGAAGGATGGCATATTCGACCCTCTGGATACTCTCTTGTCACATGTCCAAGGTCCCTCGGGACTTGCCAGCCCCATCCCTGATCTGAAACAGCATCAGCTAGAAGTCTCTGTAAAAATAAAACAACCCAGAAAAGCCAGGGTAATTTCTAGAAATGCAAACCCAAGTCCAAATTGGAGTAGATTGGACAATTTCTGCACACTCTGGAAGAGAAATGCAAGGAGTGTTTAAGAAACAGTTGGGGAGAAAGCAATCAAGAGGAGAACAACAAAAAAAAAGAGAAGGAGATGTGGAAAAAAACCTTGGTGTGCTGGAAACAGCAGTGGTTTAGCTGGAAAGAGACCCCCCCAAGAGAGCAAACAGATGATGTTGGGCGGGAGGAGAGCGGAGGAAGCAGCATCAGAGAAAAAAATATAGCAAAGAGACTGAGCTGGGGAAAGAGAGTGAGAGCCACAAAACAAGCAGAGAGAACACAAAACAATCATTAATTAGAGGAGGAAAAAGACATAATGTGCAACAAATTGCAGAGAGCATTGGCAATTAGAGGCAAGGAATCCATTCCCTTCTGCACACAATAGACGCCAGATAAGAACATCCATTTCAGGATGTTTTGCTCAAGTGTTGCTGGAGGGCAAGTAGCCATACCAGTGTGGGCATTTGTGCTGGCACTGCCTGTGCAAAAGGAGGAAAGATTTGTCATGAGAGGGAACAGCTGGCTGGGTGGGGGGGTGGAACGCAAAGAGATTGGAAAAATGTGGGTGGCAAAGGATTTAAGGAAAGCATTCCTGTTCAATAACACTCTTGAGTATTAGCTTTAAGACCCAGCAACATCAGGCACCTGCTTCCTCAGTGGGGACCGCACTTGGAGCGGATGCTAGGTGTCCCTAAACCTGTCTTGACATCTACAGCAGTGACCTTCACTGCCTTGAACAATGCGGGACGATGCAGGGTTAGCTATCCTTATTCCGTCTGGACTCAAGTGACTCCTTAAATAACTTAAGTGCTTTGTGCTGGAAAGCACTACAAAGATTGAAGGAACCAGTTCTCCACCCCAACGGCTCTTGAACCAATCCAGGGTACTTTTCATAGATATAGAGATCTGTCCAGCTCTGTGACTCAGCATGAGCAAACTACCAACGCTCCCCAGTGGCTGAAACCAGCGCATCCTAAATTAACGCATGCAAGATCAGTTACCCCTGGGTGGTACCTCTTTAAAGCACAATAGCTCAATTGTTTTTGAGCATGTTGCAAGAGCTTGCTTCTGTCCAAGTTTTCTGGACGACTCCCAGCTCTGTTAGTCATCGTGGCCTGCAATGGAAGGTGGAGATGATGGGGAGGTTGTTCCTTCGCTTCCTGCCTAGCAAAGGTATTGCCAAGTTACAGCTCAGGATCTGAGCGTGGATGGTCAAGTACAGCTCAGCCCCCACTCACTGCAGGTGGGATTTAATTCGCTGATCTCAACGCCCACATTTAGATGTCTCCACGTAGTTAGCCAAGGGTCTGAGTACTCACTGCAGACTTTGAAATCATAGAATCATTGAGATTGGAAAAGGCCTTTAAGATCATCCAGTCCAACCAGAAACCTAACATGGCCAAGTTCACCACTAAACCATGTCCCTAAGCACCACATCTACAGGTTTTTTAAATACCCCCAGGGATGATGACTCAACCATTTCCCTGGGCAGCCTGTTCCAATGATTGATCACCCTTTCAATGAAGAAATATTTCCTAATATCCAATCTAAACCTCCCCTGGAGAAACTTGAGGCCATTTCCTCTTGTCCTATCACATGTTACTTGGGAAAAGAGACCGACCCCCACCTCACTACAACCTCCTTTCAGGTAGTTGTTTGTAGAGAGCAATAAGGTCTCCCCTCAGCCTCCTTTTCTCCAGGCTAAACAACCCCCGTTCCCTCAGCCGCTCCTCATGAGACTTGTGCTCTAGACCCTTCACCAGCTTCGTTGCTCTTCTCTGGACACGCTCCAGCCCCTCAATGTCTTTCTCGCAGTGAGGGGCCCAAAACTGAACACAGGACTTGAGGTGCGGCCTCACCAGTGCCGAGTACAGGGGGACGATCCTTGCCCTGCTCCTGCCGGCCACACTATTTCTGATACAAGCCAGGATGCTGTTGGCCTTCTTGGCCACCTGGGCACGCTGCTGGCTCATATTCAGGCGGCTGTTGACCAACACCCCCAGGTCCTTTTCGGCCAGGCAGCTTTCCAGCTGCTCTTCCCCAAGCCTGTAGCGCTGCGTGGGGGTGTTGTGACCCAAGTGCATGACCCGACACTTGGCCTTGTTGAATCTCATATAGTTGGCCTCAACCCATCGATCCAGCCTGTTGAGATCCCTCTGTAGAGCCTTCCTACCCTCAAGCAGATCAACACTCCCACCCAACTTGGTGTCATCTGCAAACTTACTGAGGGTGCACTCGATCCCCTCATGGGATTGAGTTGACTGGAGACCCAGTCAACAAAGTCAAGGGATCCTGGAGACCCATTCTGTTGACCAGAGAGGTCTAATTCTGGGGTAGTTGAGTGGATCTATAGATCTCCAGTAGTCACACAGGAGCTTAAACACAGGTTGCACACTTGGGCACCTACCTAGGGCAGCTGGAGACGAGGCAGGATGCCCTAGTGTATTCAATGGCAGTAGAAATGTTTAGGCAACTGAACCACACACTGAGTTCACTCCCCATCCAGGGCATCCAGTGCCATTGGAGATGGTCTTGGGTGTCCTATCTGCCCTCCAGCATCTCCTCTAAAATGAGTCACCCCTTGTCACACATCATATCTGCCACCCTTGAGCAGATGCCTTGGAAATCTTAGAGAGTCTGAATGGTGGGAAGCGCCCACATCTTGGGAAATGTGGATGACAAGGATGGAGTGGTGGGAGGCATGGAGGAGGAAGAGGAGATGCAATAAAAGAACAGGCAGGGTTGGCGGTACACAGGTTGCACCTGAGGACAGTGAAGAAAGTGGCAGGCATCGATGGCCGAAGAGGTGTTGTGGGGCTCAGGGAGTGACAGGGAGGTAAGGGATGGGGGAGAGGGTAGACAGGTGTCTGATCCTTGGAGAGTTTCGTAACCCTGGAGCCGGTAGGAAAGTTCAAACCCTTCCTGTGCTCCTCCCAGAGCTGCCATCCTCTGCAGGGTGGACATCCTTCTTAGAGCGAAATAAATAACCCACCTCCCTCACTTTTCGATTCACACCTCTCAGCTGCGTTCAGCGAGTTAAACACCACTGAAAACCATGAGGACTCTGGAAAAGCCAGATAAAACCCTGCCCTGACTAAAGCAGTGCAAGTGCAGGGACAGGAGGTCTCACTTAGGTGATTTGTCAAACATCTTTGAAGACATCACTACTGCAGTATTGGAAGAAAATGACTTTCAGCCTGTGATTTTTTTTTTTTAAAAAGAGCATCTCAGAAGGTTTTATCTGTGAGATAAATGGTTGAAGCAAAGGGCTGGGGAGTGGGAAGAAGGAAGGAAGGAAGGAAGGAAGGAAGGAAGGAAGGAAGGAAGGAAGGAAAGGAAGGAAGGAAGGAAGGAAAGGAAGGAAGGAAAGGAAGGAAGAAAGGAAGGAAGGGAGGGAGGAAAACAGTCTGGAGCACAAACCAGTTAGAGAATAGGCAAGAAAGCAATGCCAGAGGTAGAAACTATCTGAGCTTGGAAACACACCATGAGACAAGGCGCACTAATGGGGCCATTGGGGCAGTTGTGATTTATAACAGGCAGGTAGGAAAAGACTGTGGGTTTTTAACAGGACTGGGCAAAGAACATCCAAGGCACGGAAATGACCTAAGGAGCCTAAATCTCCTTTCAAAGTAGATGTAGGCACCTACGTTGTTTTTTCCTTCAGATTTTAAAGACCTTTTTCACTGGCTTTCAACAATGCAGGCACATGCCACAGCATAATCTTTAGCTCCTGCAGAGCTGAAGGAAAACAAACCAAATAAATCAAACAGTCCCTTTGAAACTCATTGGTTTGGGATATAACTGAGTAAAATATTTATCCCCCAAAAGCGGAAGAGGGAAACATGAACTGAAGCAAGGGGGAAAGAAGTAGACATGGGATCTGTCTGTTTGGTAGAGCCAAATGGGAATTCAGATCCAAATACACTGGTGTTTAAAAATGAACATCTCACTGTAATTTTGTTTTCTAGGGAGAGCTCTCCTATTTCATCTTTTCTTATTCTTGTGGTGGGAATTCATGAAATAGCCAGGAAAACTCTTACATTTCAAATATGAGTCTTATGCATTTCACTTCCCCCCCCAAAAAAACCCTTTCAACAATTAAAAATGAGAAGAATTCAAATGAAGCCAAACTGAAGAGCACATCTTATTTTGTTTCTAAATTTCTTGGCAAAATATCAAGTCTTTCCATTTAAATTTCAACTCTACTTTTGTATCAGTATTATCCTGGGGAGAGAGTGTTTGGAAACCCCAATTTTGTCAACCAGCCCATGCTACTGGGAAATTACTCCTTCTGCGCAGCTAGAACAGCACGCTGACACTGAGAAAACCTCCTACATTAGATGTTAGAATATGAACCTCATGCATGTACCAGATATCTGGTTACCATGCATCATTTTACCTCTTTTCTTGAATTTTTTTCAACTCCTCTATCAGAGATGCCATTCACTTTTCAGCTAAGTATTTCATTCAGGAGCAATGGATTCTTTTTTTGGATAAATATCTGTCACTGCCTCCTATCAGCAGTAATTAAAGTCACATGATGCAGCTCAGCATCACAGGTGATGAGTGGTTCGTGGCTGTTGTTGATGGGTAACAAATTCTTTTGGGGAAGGAGCTGACAGTCACTGTACTGACATAAACCACTGCCAGCTCCTGGATCCTCCCAGGATGGAGAGGCTACTGGGACCCACCATCACGTTGTTCCTGGGATGCAGCGAGTCATTTGCATCAGCAGGAGACATTGATGCAGGAGCTGGCAATAAAACCTGACTTACTAAGGTCATCCTCGCCCTCAGGGCAGTCTTTCCCTGGCCCCAACCTCCTTCACTCAGCACTGAGTCCAGAAAAGCTCTGTTTTATCTTGTTCAAAAGTCCTCTGACCTTCCAGCCCCATCTCACTGACCTCCCACACCGGCCACCTCATGCATCGCCATCCAACGCAATCCACCTCCCCCTGCCCCGGTTGCTTATCCCATCACTCTGGCTCTGTATTGGACAGATATAAATATATATCTGTCCATATATATATCTATATATCTAAGCTTAATTGCCTTACATATTCATGCAGAAGAGAAGGCTGCTGTGACACCCAGCCATTTCATCAGAGCTCAGCCCACTGCTTTCCTACAAGTGCCCAAAACATTGTGTCCCAGGGACTGTCAAAAGGAAAATTAGGCCCCAAAAATTCCCATTCCGCCAGTGAAAGGAAAACCTGGATGCATCTCAGAAACACTGATAACTTGCTCCATCACTGTTTCTCAGACTAAGGTCACACCCTCTCTCCCTCCTGCTGCAGCCAAGCTCCTCCAGCACTCAGCAATGGATAGACCTTATCCTTACCCATATCCTACTCCTGTTTGCAGCATAGACCTGTGTTAGGTATGTCCCCAGGTCATGGCAAGGAGGTGGAGAGGCTCCATCTACTTTTGATCTCAAAGCGTGTGAGACTCCCCATGGCCAAACTGAGGGGACGGGGATGACGTGACAGTCCCTGGTCACCCTACAAACAGTACTTGTTAAGCTTAGTCACAGTGCAGCCAAGGAGACTGGAAGGAGACTGGAAATTTATGAACTGCATTCCCTTCAGTCTGCACCATACATCCATACAGCATCCCATGCACCAGACACCCTTCCATCCCCGGACACGCATGCACAAACCACGCAACACAAACCAGACACGCACTCCTGCTTTCTGCCCCCAGCACTGCTAAAGACCCCAGCTCTGCCTCCAGAGCTCAAACGTAAGTCAGAGCATGGAGGCCAAGCAGCGGAGGTGGTGGTTCTTATTTTCATTCCAGTTCAGTTCAGCATCCTCAAGAAGCAAAGCCGCGCACAGGCATTGATGGTGGATTTCATACAAAGTAATCAGAACGCAATAATATTCTCCCCAGCAACCATCCTGGCAAAAGCCTGGGAGATGTTGACATTATTTGCATCTTTATTGTTCCTGAGGAGTAGAGCAATGATGTTGCCGTGTTTTGACTAAATAGACAAAGAGAGATGTTTTGTTGCTTCCTTGAGTGTGGAAAGATTAAGCCCAATTACACATTCGCTCCATCTCCCCCCCCCGTTCACATACAGATTCTGCCTTTGCCGAAATTGCAGAACCACCCTGCAAGTTATTTAAGGTGGACAATAACGGAGAGTGAGTATCATCTGCAAGAAATGGAGAGGAATGCCACCCGCCAAGGAGGATTATAATGATTTTGTCTAGATGGGTTGAGGGTGGTGGTGCAAAGGAGGCTCACACCATCCCAGGAGGCTCGACGGTCCCAGTCCCAGCTCCAAACAATTTCAACGTGCCAGCGTTAGCACACCCAGCCTGCGGGCAGGCTGGTAAAAGGAGCTTGCATGCTTCATCGCATCCCCTTTTGCACTGTTGCAGAAGAGAGGACAGCTTCTGGTCCCCAACCTGCAGGAGCATCCAAGCACGGCCCTCAGGACTCCACGAACCACCTCCACATGGAGATCACACGTGGGGCTGCCCCACAGCTACGTCTGCAGCACCTCCAGGGAGGCAGCGGCAAAAACAGAGGCAGTGCTGATCACCCAGTCAAAGATGAGCATCCATCGCCAAATCTGCTGCCTTGCAGTCCAGAGGGAGCCGCAATCCAGCACACGCCCTGAGCAGACCAAACCCCTCCCTCCAAAATTGCTGTGAGCTTTACAAAGCAGGTCCCATCCTTCCTTCCTCCCTTTTTTGCTGTGCGTGTCCTCAGACAACCCACACCTCTGCAGTTCCCTTGCCAGGGAGAAAATTACGATGTCACTTTGGCTGTCAGGCTTCTGGCTTGGCATCAGCAAATGGCCAGAGGAGGAGGAGAAGGAGGAAGGGCAGGGGGAGCAGGGAGGGCAGGGCGAAGGGGGAGAAGAGGAAAGCGAGCAAAGGTTTGTGCAGTAAAGTGGGCAACAGCTGCTGCTGCAAAATATGAATGGCAAGGAGCCAGCACGAAGGATGGATTTTACTCTCTGGCCTTCCCACCTGGAGGGAAGGAGGAACCAGTGGTTGAGGCTCTGGAAGAGAAAATTAAAGTCCAGGTGGCGAGGCTGACTGAAGGCAGCCCACATTAACTGGGCAAAGGTGGCATTTGGTCTTACCTGGCTTCCTAAGATAAATAACCATCCTTTGCCATCCTTAAATCTAGTTTTGGGGGTGCTAGGCAGTGAAGTTGGGATCTACATGCAGCCTAAAGCTGGGGTTGCAATAGAGTGGGATGGAGGGACTGAGTAGGAAGGACCATCCTGGGCTCAGGAAATTAATTACCACCCTGCGTGGCAACTCTTCACCTTTCTCTAACCCTCCAGATTGGGCATTTGTGCACAAGCAGGTCATGATTCCAGCTAGCACTGCTCAAGAGCGCAACCCTCACATGCACACAAAAACCACCAAGGGTTTTTGTACCAAATGGTGCAAGCTGGGATGGCGACTCCTCATCCCACCTTTGCAAGGGCTGAGGTCTGCCGGTGCAGAGGACCTCCCTCGTTAACCTGCCTCTCCATCCCTCTGCTGACACCCTCCCCAAAGGACCTTTCCCACGGTCCCCGCAAGCTTCCCCTCCGCCAGCTGCAGCTCCCCAGCCTCGATGGATGGAGATTACTTGATCTGCCGTGTAAATAGCATTCGCCCACCCATGCACCACGAATCTCTCTTGCTCTGAGCAAGGCAGAGCACAGTCCTACTTCTTTCCGGCCTTCCAGGTGATTTATTTAAGCTCCTGTCACCCCACATCCACAGCTTAGCAAACTGATCTAATTTTCCACAAATGCAACAGAAAGATGTCTGAAAGTGCAGCAAGAAGCTGACCGTCACTAAGGAAGGAGATGCAGAGGCAAGGACCGGCTTTAGTTCCCCATGGTATCAGCTTCTTCAAAATAAAAAAATAACACTAGGATGATGTTTATGGGATGGCTTTGGCTTTGGGCCCTCCAAGGATCTCCATTCATCAAGCAACGTGTTCCCACGTAGGGGAGGAACCCAGCACCAAACGTGAAGCTGGTGAGGAACCTGGAAGCGCAGTGGTGATCACTTGATACGGTCCAGTTGAGATGAGTGCAGATAAATCCTCCTATGGCAGAGGGGCAAATCTGGGAGAGGGATGCACTGCCCTGTAATAACTCACCCTGCAGGATGGAAAGATTTGAATAACAGATGGGTGGTGAGAAATCCAATTTTTTTGAGCAGGGAGCAAATGGGAATCGCTGCAGAGATGGCCCTGGGGTGCTTGCTTTGGCCATGGGGTGCAGCATCTCTGGGGTTAATGGTACCTGGAAGTTTTTTCCCCCCAGTTCAGTCCCTGAAGAATGACTGCTGTCTTCTGTAGATGGCAGATCAGCCCTCAGCAACGAGCACCGCATTTTCTGCTCCCACCACCAACACCTCCTCCCAGGATTTGAGAAGGCTTTCATACAGCCCATTTTTGTCATAAGCTACCGAGAAAGAAAGGTTAGTTTCTTCTCTCCCTGGGTTGCCACTGCTTGAAGGCTGCGCGCGGAGGCAGCAGGCACAAAGGCACCGTTGATGCCAGTTGCTTTCAAGTGCCACCAAATCTCAGTGGAAAATAGGGAATGAGACTCACTAATTAGACAGACAGTTAACTTAAACCCCCTCCACAATCCTGCTCTGCCAGGATGCTTTTGTTGCTCTCCTCAGGTGAAGCTCACCCCCGGTGTAAGAGCCTGCATCAGGTCTGTGCACAATTTCAACCTGAATTTGAAAATATAATGAGCGCACCAGACCCGCGCAGGCGTGGATTTCCCTCTTACCTCACAGTTTACCAACCCCTTTCCACCTCCGCAGGAGCTCTTGCCTCTGCCCAACCATTGCACCCGATCCAACAGTGAATTTTTAAATATCCATCCCATTCAACCCAAGGGACAGCCACATATTGTCACTCATGAGTGTTTTTGAATATGCAAAAACCAGGCATAAATTTCTCCTTCTCTGGAGTGGAAGTTTTGTGCTTGTAAATCTTAATCCTACTAATACTTAGTTTTCAGACTTCACTGGGTTTTCAGCACCTCTGTTTATGATTTCCGTGCTCTGAGCCTTCTGAAGAGAAACCCCATGCATTCCCCATGAGCAATGGGGAGGAATCCCATTCTAAATCTAAAGCTAGGATTGGGTCAGACACCCTTATTTTTCCTCTAAGAGGAGAGCTTAATGGTTTCCCAACTCCAGATACTTAGTTTGAGATATGTATTTGGATTCATACCTTGTGAGTTTGGATCCTCTCCTTTTTGAAGCATTTCTTACCGGTAGCAACAACAGCAAGGAGCCCAGGGACATCTGCCCTGTGGTCCCAGCGATCCAGCATGGCCAGACCCCAGCCACCTCCAAACCAGTAACCTTGGCTGGTGTGACAGCTTCTACGGGATGCAGCATGGATGTCTCTCCACTTGTCAAGGGGGGTTACAGCCTCGCAATGTGTTATGTATTAGGCTACTGGTTTCACACAGTCACTGCTGCACCTGCTTGACACCCAGGACAACCTTTATCTGGTGCATCAATACCTCTGCTGAGCTGTCTGGGTTCCTGGGGTCATTAATGGAGAGCACTCAGCATGGTTTAGCTCATGCTTTGGTGGGCTAAAATGAAGGGAAGTAACCACAGACATGTCTGTTTCCCCCCACTTAAGATAAATGGGTTCATGACCTGCTGGAGACAGCAAAAGCAACATCCCACCCATGGTCTTGGGTGAAGACACCCTGGAAGAAAGCCCTCTCCTTGTATTACAGCTCATCTCCTCCTGGTCTCCAGAGAGACATGGCAATAGGAGAACTCACACGGCTTTAACCCCACCAGCTTGTGCCACAACCACATCTGTGCCCACCAGACACATCTGTATCTCAGTAGGAACCAATGGGATTTAGACACATTAGAAAAATCACATCCCTTTTCTTTCTCACCAAAGCTAGGAATTTTACAGAAGATTTTCTTCTAATTGGCTTTCAATACAATGTCCTCCAAAATCCATGGGGCACCCTGGGAAAAGGATCCTGAAACGCTGAGCTCTTGCTGAATTTCAGTATCGAGCACATTCCCCAGGAGACTGCTCAGGTCTCGGAAAAGCTGGCTTAGTTAACACCAAAAGGGTAAGAAAATCCTTCCCCGCTGAAACAAGGCTTAAATGGCAGCATTTCTGCACTTCTCGGTGACATCAGGGATGGTGATTGTGGGGCAGGGGGGGTGGCAAGAAAAGCTCTGTGATTAAGTGATTGAACTGAAGAAAAACATTCTTTTGGACCTATCTGAAAGGTATACTTTTCAATTTTTCACTGGCAAATCATCTGAACAAAATAAGCCCATTTTGTTTACTTGGGAACTTCTTTCCATTTAAAATAAATAATTCTGTGTTTTAAGTTGAAGTGAAGCAAGTGAAATATTGTTTCAAACTGAGACATCAAACTGTTTGGGGGGGGGAAGTAAATTGAAGTTTTTCTTTTTCAAAATTGTCTGGTTTGGTTATTTCAAGCCAAACAACGAACCAAGATTGATATAAAACCACTGCATGTTGCAGGTGACCTGAAAGTGTATCTTTCAGCATAAAAAGTTCCAGGTGAAAATGTTTTCCTGGCTCCAGCAACAATTGATTCATGAGCAGAATTAGGATTTAAAGTTTGGGCCACACAGTTTAATCCGCTCCCCCCACATCCAGTCAAATCCTCTTTGAACACGACCGGGGTGGAGGAGAAGGGGGGGGGGGCAGAGAAATCTGCAGGGGAAACAAAAGAGCAGACATAGAAGACTCTGGTATCCACTTAACTTGAAAACAAGAAAGAAAGCAGTGTAAGACCAGGACAATTAGATCCTGAGCAACACAGACCTTTCCAAAAATGAAAGACAGCAGGGGGAATTAATGGGCATAAATGCAACCCAGTAATTAATTGATAAATGGCATTAGAGAGTTTTCTAAAGAGGAAGACTCCAACGTGACTTATCTTCCCAAAGGCAGAAGACAATTTCTCCCTCCTTTCACCTTGCAGATAAGGACAGAGAACAGGGATCTTTCAGTGTTGAAGCTTAAGAGGAATCTGGAAGTTGAAGACAAAAGAGAAAAGAAAAAGCCCCACGCGGTGGGAGGGAACAGCACAGGGGGCTGTTGTTATTAACCGAGCTGCCTAAGCCAGAGAAGAGCAGCCTGCAACTATTTGCCACCAAATAATTCCTCTTGCAAGGATGGGAGCAAAGTGAGGAGTAAAATGGGAGCGGGAGAAAAGTGAGTCCTGCTGCAAAGGCAATGGGATTATATCTCGTAGGGAAGAGGGGGACCCAGGGGCTGGACTGGCCCATAGCTTTCTGCATAAATCCCTTTGCCTTCCCCACTAGGCAATGGGGCAGGTCTGCAGTGTGGGACCACTTCTGTTTGCTGCAACTTCCCAGCCAGCCCCTCAACCATGTGCATTGTCCCCCTTGGACAAGACAAAGCCCAGCTGTGGGCTCTCCATCTCCTCCCCTTGCTGTCTCCATGCCAGCTGGAATGTCTCATCTGTGCTTCACCCCAGCCAAGATGCTCAGGCCAATGCCCCCTACAGCTAACCTGCAGGGTCCACCATCTCCCGAGACATCCTGCAAGCAGCTCCGTCGCCGCAGGTGCCCAACAGTGCAGCAATGATTTTTTTCAAGGCTGAATAAGCCTAATAATTGAGACACTTCCCTCCTGCCCTGCTAGACACTTATTATTAACAACCACATTGAATCCCTAGGCAGGATTAACTGATAGATGGGAACACATAAATTTCAGTGTCTAGTGTAGGTGTCTACGCTCCTGTCACAGCCAGTGGAGACCAAAGGCTCAGTTCAGTTACCTGAAGTTAGGCATCTTGTGCCATCCCAGATGCCCAAAGGTACGCAAGACACCTGCATCCTTCTGGAGCAGCCCACAGAGGGCACATGAGTTACACCAGGGCATCAACGTGAAGACCTAGATGACTGGTCTCAGGAGGCACAAGCTTCTCAGTAGATAATGGCTGTCTCCGTTAGTCTTTTTAACGTGTGCTAAACAGTGGTTCCTCTCCACGCCAACAAGATATGTGCACTGTGAGTTACGCAGCTTCCTCCAAAAGAGACAGGCCCGGCTTGGTTTCAGAAGGAGAGGCTAAATTTGGGCAGAGCAGCAGGAGAAAAGGAGCTACGCTTGTTCATGGTCAACCCAAATGGAGTGAAGAGGCACAGCTGTTTGCTGGAGCCCTCCCAGCCTTGGGGGCAGGAGGGTAAGAGTATGGTGAGGTCAGGCCAGATGGGTCAGCAGGGATGGGACAAGAGCCAAATTCCCCTGAACAGCTGTCCGTACCACCGTCCAGCTCTGTGGTTTGTGCAAAAGCCCTTCATCCTCACATGGAGGCAGCTCTGCACTGGTTCATAAACGCACCCATTCAGACTGGTCCTGGAGCAAAACCATTTGCTGCCACGGTGTCATCCCAGCAGAGAACTTGGTCCAGTGATTTCAGCAGAGCAGCCAGGTGAGACCCAAAGACTGGCCTCCAGAACCACCTCCAGGGTATCACAGACCCTGTCTCTGTTTCCCATTCCCTTAAAAGACTCCTTTGCAGGAGATGACCTGGAGGCAGGCACAAGCACAAGGGGTGCTGTGTGTCTGGAGGGTCCATTCTGATGGACCAGTCAAGGTGTCCGGCTGCCCCTGCCGCTGACTGGGGTCCTCTTCTGCCATTCCTGCAGGCTGTACTCACGCAGGCTCCTCTCCCGTGCAAGAGGCTTTTCTGTGCTCGGAAAGCAAGGTAGGGCTTTGAGGTGGCACGATGCATGCCCAGGTCTTGTTCCTACATGGTCGATAGGATTTAGCTAGGACATATTTCTGGTTCTGGGAACTAGGAAGACCTTGGCTTCCTCAACCCAGGCACCACCTCTGGTCCCATGGGCTGGTGATGGTGAAATAAGGTGTATGACTGGAAATGCATCAAGTATTTATCTGACACCCTGACTCTTCCCGGAGCATTTCCTCCACTCCCAGTCCCTCTGGGTAGCAGGCAGACAGAACAGCTCAGCAGCTATTCATTCTTGTCATGAAAATAGGTGTAATCTCCAGTCAACATGCCAAGCCAATTCAGCGAAAACCTGCACAATTGCCCTGAGCTGAATCAATAGCCCCCCAGCTTCATCGCTGGAACAGGTCACCCGCTTATCAAGGGAGAGCTGAAATCATTCATAGGGCGCTTGTGGTTTCACCGTCCTTGCGATGGCTTTCCTGAACTCTGTCCAAAGCAGAGACATGTCATTTAGATTCTATTAAAACAAAAGTGCACGTCCACACACGCGGGAGGAGAAGGAGGGAAGAGAAAAGAAAGAGGGAGCTGGGTGTCCTTGAGGTCATGTAATCTAACAAATCACGGAGAAGCCATTAGCACCATGAAATGACAGGAGGCAAAACAAGGCAGAACGTTAAGTGCCCGGCGCTACCAAATCCATCAGCTGCCCCTGTTATTCTGATGGTATGTCGGTGCAGTGTATAATCATCAAAATTGGTATTCTGCTGCAAACCATCCGTCTCGTGCTTTCACTCCAGGCTGAGTTTTGCTGGTCATTAGGGATCAAGGAGAAAGTACAGAGTCCACCTCGCATCAGTTCTTGCACAAAGTCTGCTCGGCCCTTCCTCATCGGCAGGGCAAGCAAGCAGGGTCCTAAATGCAATAACTCCCGTTGTGTGCTCGTAAGGAGGGGAAATAACTGGGACAGAGGCTTAATCAGCCCTGGAGTCATGAAGACTTCGTGTGATGTTATTCTGGAGGTGGGTGGTGGCAAAGCTAGTAATGTGTTAGATTTTCAAGGCCTTGGGGCTGGGGCAGCGTTCGGCTGAGTCCTTGCGTTGTTCGCAGACCTGTGATGGTAAAAAAGTGAATCGCCACCATCGGAGCCAGAACAACCCGACCGTAGCAGACGGTGTAACCCACACACATGCACATATAGCTGTCACTCAGGGGGCAGCGGCTGAAAGGGGCCCTGAGGAGTCTTACAAGGAGGGACTGGCTCTTACTCAGCATGGGACAAGGTTTTATAAGACTCCGTTGTTGAAGCTGGCAGGGATGTTAGAACTGACCAGACGCTAATCGCCATCACCACCAGTCTTCTCCTGGAAAGAAAAAGAGGAAAGGCTTGGAGCAGACACTCCAGACATCCGACGGAGGTCCTTTCCAACTAGCACCTCTGCAATTCTTGGGAATGGATGAAATTCACATTCTGCAAGCCAAGAGAGTGCCTTGTCTTATCCAGAGGGTCACAGAGCTTTGCAGCACCAGGACATCCCCATAAGAGGCAGGATTTGCCCTGGGGTGGTTGCCAGCAACCCCATGGTCATTCCCTGGCTCTCAAGGAGAGACCAGCATTGCAAGCTCTACTGGGTAGACGTCCAAGGACCTCTGCTTTCTGCAGGTTAGCAAGGTCTGGGTAGCAGACTTCAAACCAGATGTGAAGCTACCAAGACCATTTCACAGAAAAAAGGGCCGGCAGCTCTCAAAGCTCTTTTTACACCAAGCTTTTGTCTGAATAGTGTTGGAGATCTAGCACATGGACATTCAAAAGGGCAGTCATGCCACCTTTACCTGTGCTCTTCCATCCTCCAGCCCTGCCACAGGACATTCCCAGTGTGCTGCAGGGAATCATCTGGATGTTTGGGATGGCCCACTCTCAGCTCTGCAAGTCTTGGAGAAGATCCTGACCTCCTGCTGAAAATACAGCAGAGCTCAATTTAACTATAGTCCAGGGCCTGTTGTCTAACAAGACAGAGCAGAAAAGAAGAGCAGCCATTTCCCATCCCAGAAAACATTGTGGGTTTTGAAGTTCAGTGGAGAAAGTTCTCCAGCCAATTGTCTGGTGGTTTTATTTTTTTAAAGTATTGTGCATGTCACTCAGTGCCAAGGATTTCAAAGTGTGTCATTGTTGATTTTCTTTTGTCATTAACTGCCAGGTTTGGGGGGTGGTTCAGAGCTGAGCCGGAGGAAGATCGGAGGCAAAGCTGACTTGATTAAGACTGTGTTTTGAAACCTTTCTGCATCTTGTTTAAATTGATTTTCTTCTGCTTCTGCTCTAAAAGGGGAAGAAAAAAAAAAACAAAGAGATCCATCCAAGGGAACATCAAAGGGAACTGTGCTATTTTCACTGCTGATATAAAAACGAAAAACATGCAAAGACCAAACTGCACAACTGATGCTAATAAAGTGCCTGAGAACAGAGCCCTGTAGACACAAGGCACAGAAATGGACGATAATACCTTGACTCAGTCCCGAGATGCTTGCAACACAAGAGCTTCACAGGTGCAAAACCCTCCTGGGAAAGACACTGTTGCGGAGACTGTGTGGTGAAAAAATCAGGCCAGGAATGATTTGAAACTCAGAGAATGACTAAACTTTGTCTTGCAGTCATGGTTTTTCTTTCTGGAAAGTGCAAGCAGGGGGAGAAAACCCAACAAAATTAAGCAGAAGAAAAAATAGTTGAAAAAGCCACATTTTTATTAAGCCCAGGAGAAAATCAGGTTGTTTCTCCAAACTGTGGCTCATTTTAGATTCACTAAGCAGTGCCAGCAGGATGGCTTGGCAGGTTGGACTCTGGCCTTTGGTCACCTCAAGTCCAATGGAGACCAGGTACCTCTTGTCACATGTTCCCTGGGTGACACCTCTAACTCTGTCCTGCGTGTTTGACCTGATGTGTACACTCAACTCAGGTCCTGCCCCAACACATATATCTATGGCTGAAGACCTTTGCACAGCCGGAGCAAGTCTCGATGGGGCCACCATGTGAGAGCAGGTCTCAGGCTCTGGAGACCCTCTGTTTCAGTCCTACCATGGTAGGTCCTGTTCTGCAGCTGTAAGCTCTGCCTTGCCCTTCCCCTTGTGCTTTCTGCCCTTCTTCACGTTAGCAGAATCTTGCTGCAAATCCAAAAGGGTAAATTCACACTTTGCTAGAAAATTAGTCCAAAAGCTGTATCAAGCTGATCCAGCTGGGAATGGTAAGGTGACTGTTCATAAATGGAAGGGGCCTTGCAAGGGTGCTAACATTTTTTATTCCTCATATACATCACTGACCACAGGAATAACTGGCTTCTCATAATGAAAGTGGATGTTGGCACCAGGGACTCCTCATCTAGACATTTAGAGGTACCTCTTAGATCAGTCTTTTGCACTAATATTGTCTAAGATGTCTTACGGAATCTTCTTTTGTCATCACCCATTCTCTACCAACCACAGCCAGAAGCAGGAGGGCCAAAAATGGACCATCCTTGGTTGAGGAGAGCCACAGAGATGAAATATATTCCTTCTCAGCCCAGTCCCAAAAGCTGTGTCTGTACTGGTGAACTGAACAGTGCACTGAACTCAAGCTGCTGAATTGTTAGTCCTTCCTGACACACATTTGGCCTTAGCACAAAGCACTATATGATTCTTGCATGGGTCAGCCACTTAGGTGGCCCATGAATCATCCCAGCAGACAGTTTGCTGATGGCCACTTTGTTTTGAAGGTAGGAGAATTTAGTAACACAGATGAAGACTGCTCTGTGCCATTGGCCTCAGGACCCCCAAAACGTTCCCAAGCTCATTTTAATCTACACGACATGACCCAAGCTCCTTGTTCTTCAAGCCTAGGGACCACAAAGTGCATGAAGTCCCTCAGTCACAGGAGGCTACGTTGGACTGAAACAGCTTCTTTATTTATTTTTATGCAAATCCAATGAAGATAAAATGATCTCTTTATGAAAGAAATTTCTACCTATACCTATTTCTTTAAAGCACCTTTGGGTACCAAAGAAGTGGCAGTAGTAGCAGTAAACAGCCCTCTTTCCCTGGGCGAGCATCCCACCAGCTTTCCCTGCCCAAGTAGGAAGGGTGGTGAGCAACACCCTGACCTTCAGCGCTTTGCTGTAGGTGTGGGCTGGGAGGGTGATGGCAAACTCAGCCATTCTCCTGGGCACTCTCAGCCCCATTCAGTCCCTGGCTGGTCATGACTGTCCTCTGCAAACGTCTCATAGTTTATCACCAGTGGCCGCTGCGTAAAGGATGCCAGGAAAGAGGTTTGAGATGTGTTTCTCAAGGCAGTAATTCAGTTCGTCTTTGCTAATTAGGCCAGAACAGCTCCTCCTTCATTTATATATCTCATCTGCTGACAAGAGCTGGACACCTGGGTCTCATGCAGTGCGTTTGAAGCCACACTGTGGTGTTTCCACCCCCATTTCTACATTTCCCAACTTCCTAATTTTACTTCTTTGGAATGGTTTGGTTTCGTTTGATTATCTCAGCTGAGCACCTGGGACCCAAGCAGGCACGTTGCACGTGCTCTCTGATATCCAGGTACAGCCCTGCCTCCACTCACCGGTGGTCTTCAAACCATGGTGGACGGCAGAAGCAGTGTCTTTGCATGAAGATGCCACATCACCATGAAGCCACAGGGCAGGCCTTCTCCTCAGCTCCAAACGTTGTCCAAATTTGCACTGTTTTCTTCATTTATTTCTCTGAGCAAGGATTTAAAACAGAAAGGAAAGTTGGAGAGGGAGAGCTGCAGCGCATCTTGCTTTGTCACTGCTGACACAAAAGTGCTCCATCTCCAAGCTCACTTTGTACTTCATAGCACTGGGACTTGAAAGACACTCACTTCTTTAAGAAAGACTTGGAAATTAGAGAGATAAGACATCAGCTTTAGGCAACACTTCAGTGACAGCACTCAACAGGACCTCAGTCTTTAGCATGTGTGTGTATAATATTATAAATTTATTTCTCTCCTTCTCTCCATATATATAGAAATGTTGATGCAGTGAATTAAAATCAAGCTGTGCTTTATACTTTCATTTTTAATGGGACCATTCTTGGCTCCAAGGAGAGAGCTATCAGCCCCTGAACGGCAGGAACGGGTGGAGAGAGCAATCGTTTTCTGCCAAAGACAAATAAAGTAAAAGGAAAGAAAACGCACTGCAAGATGATGAATTGTTCAACTTCCTTGGCTGCAGGAGCCTCTTCATTAACCGCTTCACTGCCTTTTTTTTTTCCTTTTTTCTTTGGTTTTCTTTTTTTTTCCTTTGGCTCTGTGCATGCATCTGTCTGCCTGCAGCTCTGTGTATGCCCGTGAGCGTGTTGCCTGCCTGCGGCTGTGTTCTCCCAGTTCAGGTGTCCATCCCCCTCATCTCTCCAACCCCAGGATGCAGCATTAAATCAGAAACATAAAAAGAAGTTGATTTTACATTTTACACTAGCAGTGACACCTCGTGCTGCATCCCAGGGGACAGAGCCTGCCTTGTGCCAGGACATCCACAGCAAACTCAGTGCAAGCGTGGTGCACCTCAAAATTCAGGCTCCGGGGAGCCAAGGAGGACACTCCTTGTCCCAAGGTGACTTCTCCAGTGTGCTCAAGAAAAGCTCCCCAATTTCTGAAGCTCACTGGAAGCCACTCAATTGCTGGGGACTCTCCCCTGTCCCCTCCATTTCTTGGCCCTTCCACTACATCCCCCTTCATCCCTTGGAAACCCCTGCAGAGCCCAAGCAGGTCAGAAGCCCATGGACCTGCTGTGGGGCAGGATCTGGCCCCTTGCTCTGGCTCCAGCACCGCAGGGTGACTGGGCAGGACAGGGCATGGGTGGGACAGATGAAGGACTGATGGCTAAGTTTCAGAAACTGAGGGCAATCGAGGCATGGAGACAGAGGCAACGACTTGCCCAAGGGCAAGAAGATCTTGCCAGCTTCATCACGAGTGTGGTGGGCGACGGTGACCCCCTGAAATGGCCAAGGAGGTACAGTCCTGAGTCCCTCTGCAAGCTGAGCTTGCTTCTGCTCCATGGGGAAAAGCAGCCAGTCCCAATGAGCCCATTAACGTGCTGGGGCAGCTATTCTGCGGCTGGACATCCAGAGAGCCATGGTGTCCTCCTCCCAGCAAGCTACATCAGTCCTGCCTCAAATGCAGGACCTAACCCAGGCCCAGTGTCCTGGCCAGGTCTGCCTGTGACCAATAGCTCAGTCTCAGGGTGGAGTTGCCAGCATGGAGATGAAGATGGCTGTAGCCTCCCTCCCACTGTCACTCGAGCGGTTTCCCTACAGTGTCACATCTCCTTGGCCACCTCCAGGACCAGAATGGGACCAAATGAGCCCTCAGCTCAGCAGGACCTTTCTCCTGGGTTGATGCTGTGCCTGTCATATCATCTGGATGTTTAACTCAAAGGAGGCCAGCGTGTTAAAAGGAAGCCTAGGAGATGTCAAAACACCCCCCCACGCACACTCCTACACCCCCTTATCAGCCCTGGTAAGAGTGAAAGCATCCAAAAAGCCCAGAGGCCCCTACTAATTTCATCCTAGGCTGGATCGCGAGCTCTCAGCTTTGCTGTTTGCAAAGTACCTGGTGTGCAGGGACCTCGGAAGTCTTGGCAAGAATCCTGATGGTGATGAGACACAATAAGAGAAGAGCAGCTGCGCAGAAAAAGAGACACCGATGGAGATGACTCACTCAAGTTACCCCAACTTAACTTCTCCCCCATTTCATTTGCACAGGACCTGGAACATGTCAGTGCAGGAGGAAGATGGAGACTGGTAAATCAGACCAAAGCTGAAGAAAAACGTTTGTACCATGGGCAGAAAGGCACAGGAGGATGCTCCCTGGAGTGGTGTGGTCTCTGCATCACTGGAGGGTTGAAGAACATAAGGGCAATTATACCAGGACAGAGGAAAGAGCTGGCACCGGGCTCCATCAGGGATCAGGTTAAAATATGAAAGGAGCTGGGCTTTGCTCCACCCATCTTCTGAAATGCCTGGATCTTGTTGCTGTTGGAAATTGGATATCGGACTAGATGGACCAAGGGGATGGGCCCATCCTGTCTTCCCAGATGTTACTGGGAATTAAGAAAACGGTTGCTCCCTCCACCGTGTACAATCTAAAGCCATTTAATTTGATATAGATGCTTTCTCCTGAGCTAGCCAGGTTTTTTTCTTACTCATTTCAATCTTACAAACTCTGCCAAATGGTAAGGACAAGTACCACTGGATAAATGAGAAATGTGCATGCACAGAGACTGCTCAAACCACCAGCGAAGCATGAGCTTGAGCCTCTCAGCTTCAGCCCTTGCTCAAGACCTCACTGGAGGTGGAGAGTTTCAGCACACTTCTCCGTAATCACGGTCCCAGGTTCTCCCTTACCTGACAGGAGGGGAAATGGTGATGCCCAACTTCCCAGCAGATGCAGCATTTTGTGGACAACTTTGTCACAAGAGACATCCAGGCCAATGCCAAAAAAATGCAGATGGGCTGAAGCAGGTTACAGCACTCTGTGTACTCACTGTGGTGCTGGTCTCCACCTCAAAGTGCATACAGGGACAGACGTGGTATATGAGTTGGCCTGTACAGCAGCAAAGCTGGGACAAGCACCCAGAAATGCCATTTTCAGCTCTCCTACTGTTGTTTTCCAAACTGGCAGCAGATCCCTTTATAAAGGGGAAAGCTCCACTTGGACGGACTGCAAGCTCAACGAGTCATTAGAAGCACTCGGCAGCTTTCATGTCCAGCTCACGCTTTTAATGGATTTGCAGGTGATGGGGCAGGGGAGAAAGAGCAAGGAGAAAAGCTGCACTTGAGGAGCTGGTCCCTGGAAATCCCAGCAACAATTGAGAGACGAGGCTGAGCAGGGGATTTCATGGTCATCTGCTGCCATCTAGTGTCTTCTGGACACCCAAAATCCCTGCCTGGCTCCATGAATTTCTCTAACCAGTCCTCAAGTCTTGCCCATCCCATGGACCACAGGCCACGTCTAACTTTTGTGGATGCATCAAGGTGGACATCACCCATCTGCACTCCCTGTGACCATCTCAGGTTAGACAAAGCCAGCAAACAGACCACCGTGCATCACCCCTAAATTACGATCTTCTCGTACCTCCGCTCCAAGCAGGGAGCCAGCTTGCAGCTCAAGGGCAGAGGAGCTGGATTGGTCTGGGCATGTGGACTGGGAGGGCTGGTCTCAGCACTGCTGCTCTGCCTGGGGATGTGATGGATCATTCTGCACCGCGGCACAGCCAATCTGCCTCAAGAAAAATCTGCTGGTGCATGCAAGGACATCTCCCAGGCAGAGAAAGGGTCTCTGAGAAGGGTGAGAATATCTTTTGAGTACTTACTGTGCTGCTGAGCAGAGCCCTAGACCAGTACGTCTTTGCAGAATCCCTGAGATCACAAAGGGGGGTTTCTATCAATTCCTTTCTAGCCTGAATATCTCAAATTTAGACCCCCAATGTGCGTGTCCTCGCTCTGCACTGTTGGTGAAGTTGGGATAGCTGTAGAGGGTGAACTCCCCATCTCTCCCCACTGGCAATAGGAGGAGATGAAAGGGAGTGTGATGCCCAGACAGGTGACATTAATGGGCAAGAATTCAAGCCCAGGGACATTGCATCAGCTTGATGTGATCATTCAATTGCTGGTCCCACAGTAAGGTGGTTTTTTGACTGCAGCACTGTCATCCCTCACTGTCATTAAGCTAAATCATCCAACTCATTGAGAAAAGTTTTTTTCCAACCAACTTCATCATTGCAGCAACTTCTCCAAACCCTCTCCAACTGTTTAACCCTCTACTAACACCTATACCGGACAGTGGAAGAGAGGCTATTCACAGGCAGGGAGCAGGGTTTCCCCTCTCCAGGAGCTCCGTAGGCTCCTCCTCAAATCTGACCATGTCAGAAGTTCTCAGGAGATCGCTAAAAACAGTGGGACCTTGGGAAGGTTTAGGGACCAGTTCATTTATCCTGTTCTCAGAAGGTCATCCGAGGATGATCTCAAGAGGTCCCTTTCAACATAAATGACTCTGTGATTTCGTGACTTGTTATCAGGGTAAGAGGAGATGCTGGATCCTAGAACCCACCTGGATATCCACCGACCAAGAAAGGTACAGAGGTACCAGAGATGCTTCAGGGAAGGCCCACGTGCATGACCAAAGACTACAAAACAAAGCCTGATCATAAGAGAGTAAGGACAGCTTAGGTTAAGGTGGCCTTAACCACAACCTGCAATTAGCAGCCCATTTTGTAACACTGGGGATAATGAAACACCAGAACAGTTTCTTGAGGCTTGTTCCTGAGCCTACATCATGGATAACCTTTACGTTGGTTGGACACAGCTCAAAAAGATTTGTCCTAGGTCAGGTGGGATCTACCCCAGGGTAGTTGACATGTCACACACAGTTGGACTGAATGATCCCAGGTTTAAGGGCTAACAGAAGGGGCTCCAGGGATCTGTTTGCACCACTGTGGTAGGAGACCTTGGTGTCTAAAGGGTCAGGGAACTGCTGCGCAAGAAAAGAGCCGAAGGAGCCAGGGGACTGTACAAAGCCTTTGTTCTCATTTCAGACCCTGACAGAGCCGCATGTCAAGTCATAGGAAAGTGGCACGGTATAATACTGTGCAGGTCAACAGCACCTTTCATCTGAGGATTGTAAAGCCCTTTCAAGACATCAGTTTGTTAAACCTCACAACACCCCTGTGAGGTAGGTATTACCCCCCCCCCCCCATTTTACAGGTGGGGGGAACTGAGGCACAGAGAAATGCAATGGCTTGGCCAAGGCCTTTGGGCAAGCCAATGACACAGGCAGGAGGTCTTCCTGCTCTTGTTCCTGGCTTGTGGCTCCTTCCCCCTTTGGACAGCAGAGTGTTAGCAGCTCACAGAGCCACTGCTGGGCTTGCCCCATGAGCAAGGAACATGTAACGTCTATGGAGGGCTCCTAAGCCCCTTGAAAGCACCCTGGTAACCAGCTGCCACCAGCACTTCAGACATTAAACCGTTTCCCAGACAGCTTCTCCTTCCAGGTACGACCCCAGAATTGTCACTGTTTTTTCTTGTGCAATCAGGCAGGAGGCCAGGAGGAGCCTGAGAACTTGGATCCTTCATGGAAATGTCCCAGCACCGTATGGCACAGTCCAAACTGGAAACCACTTTTCTCTCGTGGCAAATGTCTCCCCGGAGACAATGCCCAGCATTGAACTCTGGTGGCAATGGGTGGTGGGGGGCTCTCACCAGGCCTGGAGGAGAAGGAGGAGGTAGCTAGAAGGATATTACACGGCTTTCGCTGCCACTGTCGTCAGCATCTTAAGTCAGTGTTGGATGTTCTCTTGACCCCAAGTCACCCCAGCCCAGCCCATGTGCAATGTCAAGAAGAAACTAAAGCTGGGGGGATAAATTGGCAAGGAGGCAATGCCAGGAGCTGCGGTGGAGTCTCCATCGTGGTAACCCCACCGCCAGCCCACCCCAACCCTTAGTTATGTCACGGTACCAATTTCCCCTCTCCTCCCCCCACCGCTACAGTTTTTGTGCTGAATACATATTCTGTCTTATAAAAATAGTCCTCTGGTATCAAAAGACAAATAAAACAAGAGAGGAATAAAAGACCCCTGTCGCCAGCAGCAGTGCAAATCAGGAGAGCCAGCTCAGGAAGGATGGACTTCAGGTGTCCTTGGTTTGTCACTTCTTCAAGGGAAAGGAGGTTGATTGGAATTTGATGGCTGGGACCGGCCTAAAGGGAGGAGAAAGAGAAAGGAGATAACTCATGCAAGTGCAGAGACCAAGCATCCACCACCTCCACCACAACCATCCTTCCACAGCTCAGACCAGCTGCTGCCCCTGAGACCAGAGGGGACCTGGGACTGTCATGGTCACCCATGTCCTCTCTCAAAAATACAACCCCAAATTGTATCACTTTGAGGTGTTTTCCTTTGGCATACCCTCAAAACCCTGACAGGACGCAAAGTCCACCAAAGCATGTGGTGACACCGGGCAGCAACCAGCAGTGAGAACTGTGAGCCCACCAACTGTGGGAACCATGTCCCTGAAGGGTTACTGCTCTCAGCTTCCCGAAAACAGTCAAGGTAGATCGTGCAGTATCAAGAGACGTCACCAAAACAACCAATCCGGTATGGATCCTATAGTCCTTCCTGGGAATTATGAAATTTCTTACCTCATCCATCTAGGAAAGAAAACAGTTCCCCGGCCCGCTCTTACCATGTTGGTTATGTCAAGTAATGAATCCAGACTAGGACGTGGGCACGTCCTGCTCCCTGGCACAAGTCTGGCCCTGCCAGTCAACATTTTTTTACAGGGGCACCATTTCAAGAGAGGATGGCCAGGGACTGTTCCCGGTGGGGAGCAAGGACAAAACTACACCATCTGGGGAGGGACCTGAGTTTGGCTGCCAGGATGTGCCAAATCTTTCTCTTTCGGGACCACAGAACAGGTCTGTTTTATCTACTAGAAGAGATGACCCATAGGGATTGAGTTACACTGAGAAATTTTGGGGCATATTCAGCCTCCTTGTGGTGGCAGCTACAAAGACATAGGAACCTAAAATGGTCCAAGAGCGTCAAAGCAGTAATCATCAAAGCAGACTGTCTGGGGATGAGGGACAACTTCAGTCCAGCATGGTGCCTACTCTCCGTGGCTGGATACAGCCCACAAGCCTGGCTAGCAGGACCGGATGGAAGAGCAATCCCCTGAGGCTCCACTGACCTATTTCCAGAGGATTTAGCAACATAGCAAGAGCTGAAAGTCATAGTGATGTCGTAAAGGACTTGGACTGAATCTCCCAGCTCCAAACTGGAAAGCCCCTGTCCTCCATTCCCTTAGACACAGGTGCCCAAGCCCTACTATTATTTGGGTACCCAGAGGGGCTACGTCCTGCTCACTCAAGAGCCTCTGGGAAGGGGGACATTTAATCCCCAGTCTCCTGAGTGCCAGCCCAGTGCTTAACCAAAGGCCATCCCCCCCCAAGTAGCAAAGACCATCCCCCCGTGGTCCTGCACAGTGTCTGTGACTCACCTTTGAGGTGGCATCGGTCTGTAGGGAGGAAAGACGGAAGAGACCATCAGTGTCCATCCCTTCGCTCCACTGTCCCCCAGCAGCTCACCAACAGCCCCCTCCATGCTCTGGGACAAGGGGCCATATGCACCCACCAAAGGATGGCATCTCCCTTAACCCATCAGGACCCTGTAAGACCCAAAGTCCCAGCCTTGGTCACCACTGGCCAACTTTGGCCAAACTCTCTGGGCTCCTGACAGGTCAAGGCATGGCTGCAGACCCCAGACACCCACAGGTACCTTGCTCGGGTGGGCAGGCTCCTGCACCATGCAAGAGGGAGCATGGGCACACCAGGTTTTATGTACGTAGGGTCCCCACATGGACAAATGTTTCGGTTGTGGTTGCTCCCCAGGTAGCAGGATTTGGGACATCTTCTGATTTCCTTTCTGCCTGTTGCTGCTGCCCCCAGATGCCCCATACCAAAGATCCCCAATGCCCTACAGGCCAGTTACTTCAAAGCTGGCGGGCTTCAAACTCCTCTGTAGCTACAGCAGCGGGTACGGACCCGCACAGCCCACAGCACAGAGCATTTCTCCTGCTCCTCACCAGCCTGACCTGTACATGCCAGCCATATCAGGGAGGAGCAGGAGAAACCCAGGTCACGGTGAAGACACCACGAGGGGCAGACCAGAGCACACCACAGTGACATTTGGAACGTCCCACCCAAATGTGACCCACAAGACCCCCCACTGTGTCCACCTGCAGGACCCCAGCAGTGGTGGGAGATAGCTCAACTCGTCTCTCAACTTACTTTAATGGCCTCGTGGGGTGGCTCATGGCACTTGTACCCGACACCTTGAAGTTGGTAGGAGGGACCATGACCAGCAGGGTCTGTCCATGTGCAGGAGGCAACTGTTTGGCCAGAAGAGGACTTCCAGGCAGCGGCCGACGAGGGGGCTGGTGCTTTGGGACGACCTGGGATCACAAAGTGTATGGGGAGAGACAACATCCTCAGAGGAGCATCCAACGACCTCCTACAAGACTCTCTCCCCTGCTGCAGAGCTGAGATGCTTCAAAGCATGTAACAACACCCAAACTACCTTAAAATATTCTCATTATCTAATGAGCTTTCTTCACCATTGCAACAGATTTGTCTCTTAGGGTGGTGTGACAGCTCCTTAATAGACCCCAACCCAAAAGAGCCACAGGCAGCCAAAAACCAGGGAATTTCTATGAGTCTGGAAGAAAAGCACAGCCAACCAGCAAAGCTCACCAGTGGGGTCCTCACGGGGCTGCAGGGAAGAGGTTTCTTCGGAGGCGGCAGCTTTGCTTGGGAGACAACCGTCTTGGTGGGGACCATGGGGGATTTGCTGACTGGTGGAGGTGGCCTGGCAGGCTTGGGGTCTCTCGGACGCGAAGGGATGGAGTGGGGAGCCGGGCGAAGAGGGTGGACAACGTTGACAGGCTGGGAGCCGGGCTGGTGGGCGTTGGGTTTAGGGGGGAATGCAGCTCGCGTTGCCTGCAGGGATGAGAAAAGCAGAAGTACGGAGGAAAATCTTAGGTTTTCCTGGGTCCTGAAAAGCAGATGTCCCCTCAAGGTCTGGGTGCTAGAGAGTTGCAGGAGGAGCACTGGGTATTTATACCGCTTTCTGGGACTGCCACTTTTACCATCCCGCCCAAAAGCTGAACACGTTTGCTCCTCATTAACCATATGAGAGCACACAGGGATGAGAAAGGTGTTGGGGTGAGGAGATCTGGACCAGGGTCAGCTCTGGTGAATCCATAGCAGATTTCCACCAGACTGAATTACAGAGATGGGAGATGTCATCCATTCTGCCCTGCTCTCAGCCACTGTGGCTGTGCTCAAAAAACCTAAATTCTTCCTAAATTCAGTCCCGCGCTTACCCATCCCAAGGTCACCAGAGCTGACACAACCAGCAGCAGAAGCATCTGCCTCCTCAGAGACCCAGCACAAAGTCATCAGCAGGATTGCAGAGCCCCTGTAAAGCTTTGCCACGGTGATGGGCAATTTCCCAGCGGAGGCTCCTGGCAATCACCGGGGTCTTTTTGAGCAGGCAGAGCTCAACAGGCTCACTTTTAGGAGGCACGTGTACCACTGACCAAGGGCTCACAGCGTAGACACAATGCAAAACCAGCACAGTACCAGTTGCTTGCCCAGTTGCTAGAGGTAGATGCGATCACCCACAAGTATCAAGTCCCAGGGAGGGAGAGCAAACCTGGAAGGCGAGTTATTACTTACTTTATTAGTGTGGCTGGAGGTGGAAATGTTCCGCAAGGTGAAAGCAGCTTTAGGATGGCCACCGTTTGACTTTCGACTGATGGTTTTGTTCCTGCCCAGGATCACAAACAAATCACAGATGGCAAAATAAAGCAACCATTTTTGCAACAGCTGCCTCCCAAAATGCTGCACGTCAGCGAGATCCTGTCTCCGTTAACAGATTGTTAACAGACAGTCTTGCAGTGCTGGGTGAGCAGGGATGACAAGTCTGTCTTGAGATAATGAGGGTAATGAAGGAGGTTGTTTGGTTCTGGGCTTTTTTCTCAAATTATTGCAGCGGCTCTGAGGTATGTGTGTGTCTGTACCTGTACTGGGAGGGGAAATAATGAGAATATCTAAATTCAGCACCTCTTTAGACCCCCTCCAGCTCTTGCAGCCTGCTAGGAGCAGATGGCAAGAAAGATCCTCAGTACCAGGCCACCTTTGTCATCATGCTCTGGGGTTGTCCTGTCCAACTGATCATCCCTGTCCTCTGCTCAGGGGAGAGCTGAGAGCCTCAAATTGTCCCAGGGGAGAGCTCTTCATATCTCAGCCAGGTCTCATAGCACTTTGAAACAGGCCCTGGGCACCACCAGCTCCCCAACAACTGTTCCTACCAGGCTGGACGCTGCCAGTAGCAAGAAAACAAGGTTTTGGGGTCTCACTGGGTCCTCAAGAGAGAAGGGATTTAGGACGCATCACCCACCTATATGTCTCCTGGGTCCTCCTCCTCATCTCCTTTATCCATTTATTCAGGAGCGAGTTCTCCCGTCGGTACCAAAAGTAGATGCTCATCATCAGGGCCGGGAGGAAGAGCAGGAAGATGAGCAGAAGGGTTATTAAGATGGCTTCATGATCTGGCAGGGAAAGCACAAAGATGAGTGGGGGGCTGGGAAAGCCAGCAGCCTCTTGCTCCACTCAATGCAAATGTTGGTCCCGTCTGCCCATTGCCAGCCACCCAAGCTAGAGACATCGCTGCTGATCACACCCCCAAAAATGGAGCAGTACCATCCTGTGGCCTCTGATAAAAACGGGTGGCCACCGAGCAACCAGAGCTGGGCACAGGCTGTGAATCTGCCTGAACAGACCCAACCCAGCACATTTGGGAGCAGAGCTGTCAGCAGCTTTATCGCCCCATTTCCCCCTCTCGTGGCATCACGACATCGCCACCAGCGTCACGAGACACCGGACAAGAAGTCGGGACTCACTGTCGCGCTGGACAGGGCCACTGTCCACGCTGCCGCCCAAGCCCGGCTTCTCACAGTAGGGGGGAGCCCAGCCAGCATCGCAGTGGCAGTTCTTGTTGCTGTTGCAGACCTGCAGAGAGTGAAGGAGGGTTGGAGACCACAAGGGATGTATGGAAATGATGGTCTGTATGGTGGAGATGACAGCAGACGGCCAATGGCAGGAGTCTGGGCTGAAGGAGCTTAACCCCTGCCAATATTCACCCCTTGAACATCACTTGGATCATGTCGGTGTTGCCCTCAAATCTGTGATTGCAATGTAGAGAGATACTTTTATTTCCCTGCTCTTTGCAGAAACCTTGAAGACAGGTATCTTACACCCTCAGTTTTCACACCAGTTAGTCAACACAAGCCTGACGCCCTTAATACATTGCATTAGGCTAGAAGTTTGTTAAACATCTTCCCCTTTGGATCTTCCCATTAAACCACAGCATTGTTGTTGCCTTATCTGACAAAGCCCTGCGTTCTGCAGAGGTCAAATCTTTGTAGCCTTTAAGCTTTGGACAAAGATGGCTCTTTCTATTCGCTGAACCACTGCCCTGCCTTTTTGCAGTCCCAGTTGTGTTTCTAACTCTTGCTTTGCTCTCAGAGGGAACAGGCACCTGCTCTGAGCTCTAAACACTCTCCAGTTCAAACTGGACCCTCATCCAAATTTTGCAGATGGTCCTTACATCACGAATGATCTTCTTCCTCTAACTTGGACACGGGTAAGCAAAGATCTCAGCTCAGTTGCACCCATAGCTGATGCATGAGAGAGTTATGAGAAGCAGATGCCCACTGCGTTGCAAGGCTCATCCCCAGGGGAGACACTTGGTTTTGCTTAAGAATCTGTGCTTATCTCAGGAGCCTGCTGTAGGTCTCAGGCAATAACTCACCCCATGGCCGTTGCACCGGGAAACGCACTTTTCCAGCTCAAAAAGGGAGGCATTCTGGCACCGGCGATCTTTGCAAACCTGAGAGAGAGCCAAGAAGCTGAGCTTAGAGAAAGACCTGAGAGAGGGGGGACGGTGATATTCTGGCTTCGCAGATGGGAGTCCTCTGGAAGGATGTTGTCTGTTGGAAGATGCAGGTTCGTTAAATCGTCTTGTTCCAGATCAACGCATTTCACTCCAATTTTCAGCACAACCCAGGAAACCTCTGCCATTCCCCTATCCAGGACGGCTCAACGGAGACCAGGGACCAACACTCCCACCCCCCGTCCCTGACAACCCACCTGGCAGCTCCTGGAGAAGGCATTTCCCATCTGGCTCTAAAACACAGGCTCCAGCCAAAAAAACTGACACTGGATTTCAAAACCAGCCATCCTTTCTCATGAAAATGTCGACATTTTGGCCTTCCATCCCAAACTGGGATGAAAATTTCACAATTAAAATGCCAAATAGCAAAGGCCATGTCTCCACAGCCAACTCTGTCTGGCACGCATCCCTGCTACTGTGTTGTCTACCAGGCTTCTCTCCTTCCTCAGCTGAACTGACCCTCTGTAAAGTACTAGGAGATGCGGGGGCTTTAAAAGAGACTATTACTAGGTTAGCAGCATCTGTTTGGATCTGTTGTCTTGATTCCTAACACAGCTTTCCCTTGGGAAACAATGTATTCGTAGGAGGAAGCTTCTACCATCAAGTCCCGGGACATGCAATTCTTGTTGGGGTTGCTCCACTATGCATTAAATCAGTAAAGAAGCATGGAGAGAAGAATTTGGTGGCCTACACACAAGCATCTAGTGATGTCTAGAAATGCCTTGGGTGAAATGTCATCAAAGCAATGTCTGCAAGCGTGGGGGGGAAACCACGTCCCATGGCCCGGCTGTAACACAGAGAAGAGCCAACATCCACATTGGAGCTGGGATAAGAGCCAAGGAGATGATCTCCTGTAGGAGACCCCAGCCCTAGGAAGAGGTACTCACCATCCCATCTCCACATTTCGTCCCCGTCATCACCAGCCCGGGGTCAGAGAGGTCTTCCTCATCGTCCTTCGCAGTGTACATGTAGGTGCCTCGGCATTTCACCTCCCGCCCGTTGAAGCGGATGGTGGTGTCGATGGAGACAGTGTTGGTCCCCTGGGGCTTCTTAGCTGAGCTCTGGCACTGGATCTTGCCACACATAGCATCCCTAGAAGTGGGGCGCAGCCGAGGTGAGGGCCATATGTATGTGGGTACCGGCCACCTCACCCTCCCTGCCCCATCACCCCCTGCCCCAGCGCCTGCTGGCTCATCTCCCTCTGAATTTACGGCTATGTTAGGTCGTGATGGGAGAGGCTCAGTGGGTTCAGAAAGGACTTAGATAACATGGACAGCGCAGAGAAATGCTGGAGGGAACAGGCAGGGGGGGTCCGTCTAACACCCCTGGTCTAACTGGGAATACTGGCGAGCACATGCTCCCTAAGTCGCATCTCCTGCTGATGTTGTCTTTGATTTTCCCTTCAGGCTGGGCTGGGAGGTGATGTACGGTGGGACAACCTCCCAGCAGTGATGGGGACTGAGCCCAGGAAGGACCTGGCGTCTTCCTCAGGTCCAAAATGAAGCTGGCCCCAAGGGTGATGCCAGCAGGTTGGGGTAGGACCCCGCCAGTTCCTTCACAGGGGTGGGCGGCAGGGGGCTGTGGGTGCAGGAGGAGGAGATGTGGCACCCACGGGTGCCAGCGCTGCACCCACCTCTTGTCGCACTTCACGTAGCGCCCTTGGCTGTCTTTGCCGCAGTTGCCATAGGTGTTGCCGGCCATGTTCACGTCCTGGAAACAGGCGTCCGGGGCTGGCCAGGCACCTGCAGGGAAGGAAGAAAAGTCCCGCGTGGGATGGGGAAATCAGCCAGCAGGGAGAAATACCGAAACTGGGAGCAGCAGCCGGATGCTTATGGAGAAAACACCATGGAAAAAGTCTCCCGGAGAGCTGCTGCTGCAGGTGCCTGCCCAAGAACAGCACAAGAGGGGTGAAATCCCCTTTTCTCTGGGGTCTTGCAGAGGATTTTGGTCCTGGGGGAGGATTCCCCGCTGCGCTTGCTGCAGCTTTCCTGGGAGCACCCAGAGGTGCTGGCTCTGTGTGCCTTGTACAGGGTGGGAGCAGCAGGGGTGTACCTAGGCGCGAGCGGGGTTTGGAGTGGGGGTATGGGGGCTGCAGCGTGCACAGGGGCAGGGTGCTGCACGTGGCTGCGCGTGGCCATATGTCGTGCGGGGACCCTACGCAAGACGGGGTCGTACGCGGCAGATGATTGCCATACGGAGGATACGAGCTATGGGCCGTATGCGCTTGCAGCATACGGAGTCACGAGCAGCATGGGGGCCATATGCAGCACGGGGGCTTGATGTATGGGCTGTATGCAGCGTGGGACCCATAGGCAGCAGGTGGATGGGCACAGAAGAGGACCACGCACCTGTAAGTGTGCGTGCACAGCACCCTCAGCCCTCCACGCCAGCCCCACGGACGCAGACCCCCAAACCTGGATGGGGACAGCACAACCCCTCCATCCACGACCCTCCAGCCCCACGGGCAGGGACCACCGGGACCCCACGGGCAGACACAGCGCTGAGACCCAACGTGGCTCCTGCTCCGGAGAGGGATGGCAAGAAGGCTGATGGGACTCACCTGGTCCCCAGAGCTGGACGCATTGCTGGTGGTGGGTCATGCACATGCCGTTGTTGCAGTAAGCCTCGCCGTAGGCGCAGGACGAGCCGTCCAGCAGGTACACGTTGGCCGGGCAGTGGGGTGAGGCACCCGTGCAATATTCGGGGAGGTCGCAGGATCCCGCTGCTTCCCTGCAGATCGTCCCGGCCACCTTTAACTGCCGCAGGAGGAGAGAGAAACATCAGCACTGAGTGGCAGCGAAGGGGCCAAGGCGGGATTGCCGCCGTCTCCTGGCACAGCTTGGGGCCGTAAACCATCTATAATGTCCCCCTGTGGGACTATATGGGGCTGTCAAGGTATAAAGCCAAATTTCTGGGCTGGACCCCAGCCACAAAGCAGCCAGCAAAGCCTCTCCTGCGGACACAAGTTAACGCGTAACCCTCCTCATTTGGCACCGGTGGGGGGGGTTGACCTTACGGACATGCAGCATAAGTGCCACGGGAATGGTGGGGGCCGTATCTCCCTGCCCAGGCCGTGGGTGGGTAGGTGGGTGGGTGGGCATGGTGGGGGGCTTACCTTGCAGCTCTGGCAGCAGTCACCGTGGGCACACTGGGCCCCCTCCTTCAGCGTGCAGTTGTGCGCGTTGCAGCATGGGTTGGTGCACTCCTGCGTGGGGAGAAGAAGACGACACCATCACGGTCAGTGATTCCATCCCTTCCCCATTGCTGCCACCAGCCCCTTCTCCACCCATCACAGCGTTTCTCTTCTCATTTTGCTAACGGGCAAACTGAGGCACAGAGGGGGATGAGGAAGACCTGAGCGCTCTAGGGTGAAGTCAAGAAGAAAGCCAGGACCAGGTTAAATGGATTTAGGAAGGTAGGACTGGGAAGACCCCGTGGGATGGAGTCCCTGTGGTGACCAGCACACCCCTTTCCCTTGGAAATACCTCTCTCCACGTGGTCCACGCTCTGCCACCCAGCAGCTGAGCTGAGCTGCAAAAGCCTCTGTGGGAAAGCGATGCAGGACCCGGGACCGTACCTCCACCTCCCCGCAGTCGCAGTCTTCTCCTTCCTCCAGAAAGCCGTTGCCACATTTTCGTCCCACTACCAGGTCCTTGGTGTCGGGCAGGTTGAAGAGACACATGCCACCTCCCTTCTGGAAGTAGTTCTCCAGCTGCCTCTTGCTGCAGGAGCTGAACACGCGAGGGAAGGGGTGTCTGCGCAGGGGACAGATGGGGAGGGATGGGAACCGGGGCGATCGGGACCAGGAGAAGGTGGAAAACCACAGTCAGAGCTGGGAAATAAGGACATGGGCAAACTGGCACAAACTCTTCCGAGAGCAGAAGCCACCATCGGTCAGATGCATCAAGACCGCTAACATCTCCCGCGCCAGCTCGCACGGCTGAGCACCAGACTAACAACCAGTGGACACCACACCGAGCCCAAATATTTTCCAGAATGGGATGGGGTGGACAAGTAGAGTGGCTATACGCTACCCACAAGAGCATCAGCCCTCCAGCAAGAAACTTCTTGGAGATTGGAGACCCCCATGGTCTGAACCTGAAAGCTCAGCGAGCACCCACACCTGCAGGCTCTGCCAGCTTGATGCTGGTGTAGGTGTCACCTCTGTGCTTCGGTCCTCTGCACCTGGGACACCGCAGACCCCCCCGTCCTAACCGCGAGGTGGGTCTTCATATCTGCAGTGACAATCTGCTCAGGATGTCTGCTAAATATGTGCCTGCTACCACTGAACCGCTGATGGGAAAAACCCGCTTGGGGTTATTTAAATACCTCCGAGGCTGAGATGGAGAAAAATCCTCTCAAAAATTAAAGAAAAATGGAAAAGAAACACAAAAAAAACCCCATATTAAATCATTCACAAGGCCTGAGCAGAAAAAAATAAAAATCAGAGCCTACAATGTATGAGGTCATTTCTGAATAGCTCAGCTGGCCTTTCCTGTAAGGAGCTGGAGAGAAACGGTGATCTTCTACAGAAGTTCTGAGCATGGTTCTTCCGTAATTTTGCACAAGTTTGTGGGTTTTTTTGTGTGTTGTACTAAGAAGGAGGAAGCAGATAATCAGAACTGTGCACCGTTCTCTGCTTCAGTGCTGGTTTCATTTCCTCCTAGCGCTGAAAAAAAGTTTTATATCATATTAGGACATCTCATTTCTGAGATGACACAGAGGGCTTTTTCTAAAAGTATTTTTGAAGTCTGGGCGAAATCTCTTGAGCTGCAGGGAAAGCTGTAAGTCTATGCAAGTTATGGGAGGGTGAGCAAGTAAATATAGCCATAAGATGGTACAAGAACGTGCAAATAGGGACAGGTTGCAGACAGTCAAAAATGTGTTTCTTCCTCATGTGGGGAAAAAAAATATTTCAGCAAAAATAAGACGGAAGAAATGTCACAGCTTGGAGAACTTTGCCTGCGGAGGTGAGCAGGGGCACAGCTGAGCTACAGCATCTGCTACTGCTTTGCACCACTGCTTCCAGCTCTGGTGGGTGAGGGCAGGATAATTAATTAGTAAGATAACTAAACAAACAAGTTCACAACTGCCTCGTCCCGGAAAGCCGGTGCTTTTCCCCACCACAATCCAAATCCACCTAGGCAGAGACTAAACCCCACGGGCTCAACACCGCAGTCTGACGGCCCTGAGAGCCACAGGAAAACAGCCTGGGAACACCCTGACACCACATTGTGGTTTTGGACTGTTTCTTATTAATCGGAAGAGTGGGTGGGTTCAAATAACAGGGAATAAACAGCTGCTTTTCTGCAGTGCAGGGAAATCTGGGATGACTGTATTGTCGGGAGCCGGAAAACCCAACGGGAGAAGGACTTTGGCAGAGAAAGTGGCACCAACCAGCCGAATTTCATACAGCTTTGGGCCAAATTAAAGGGTAAATGCAAAGGAAAACAAACCCTGGAAGGATGCCAGAGAGCATGAAAGCTAATGACTGCCACTCCGGAGCATCCCACATCCAGATTTAGTGAGGGTGGGGTGAGCGATGTAAGCTCACCCCACCGCAGCCCTGCGATGCCATGAGTCCCCGCCGGTGGCATGACCGGAGACCGGGCAGCCCTTGGCCCTCTGGTCTTACAATAAAGAATTTTGTCGTGCCGAATTGTGGGTTAGCACAGGAAAATGCCTTCGATTCCTGTAACGCATCTACCGGATAATATCCATTTGCTTCCATCCCTGGCTCTTTTGGGATGGGGCTGCTACCCCTCTGCTACCCCTCAGAGACCACCAGCCCTGCCTGCTCCCGGGCTCCGGGATGCGCTCGCTCCAGGGAATTGGGACGTGCAGGGCAAACTGGGAGGAGGACAACCAGCCGGGTCCCCCTTTGCAACGGGGCACCTCACCCACAATGGTGCCTTGCAGGACAGGACCCCCCCCCTCCCCGTTCCCCAGCCCACCCCACTGCAAACAGCATCCACAACCTGCTGGGGGGCTTAGGGGCTGCGTCCCGTCCCCACCGCCACTTACCCGGTGGCTGCTGCCATGACGCAGCCGCCTTGCTCTGGGGTGGCCTCCACGCAGCAGCCCATGCTGTCGTGGCTCATGCCGAAATTGTGGCCGATTTCATGGGCCATAGTGGCGGCTGCTCCGATGGGCTGCTCCGAGTGGTCCTGGATAGGGACGGGGGGGATGCGTCAGCACGGCAGCCGGGAGCGATGAAGAGGGGTGATGCCGCAGCAGGGAACGGGGTTGGGGGGATGGAGGGACCGCAACTCCCCTGGGATTGCAACTGGGTCCCGTGGGAGGGACAGAGAGAGGGATGGAGGAGGATTCGTGGCAGAAGTGGGGTTTGGTGTCCTAAAAGTCCCGCATGGGACTGTTGGGAAGCTCTTTTGCCGGAGCCAACTGCTGAAAACCCAGGGCCTTGGAAGGAGCATCCCAAAATCGAGAAACCTCGCTGCCCCCACTCCACCACCCTGCCTAAGAACCACAGGTCACCATCACCCCATCAGGAGGAAGATAAGAGTTATCTGGGGCAGAGATGACCCTACAAAACCAGAGAGCACAAGCAGGGGACATGCAGGGGTTATTCAATATGAGGGGCAGAAGCAACACAGGAGATCCCAGCTGCAAGCTGGGGGTGTACATGGTGCAGGCAACATTTAAACCAGCCCTTTCCCACCCTCCTTAGTTCTTGGCCGACATCTGAGAGGGGTAAGGGGCTACCGGCATCATCGTTCGCTCTCAGGCTGCATCCCAGGACCAACCCCGGATGGCTGGTCCTCCAAGCTCGTGAAGAACCCCAGCAAGATGGGGTGGCGATGGGGGTCCCCCAGGCCGGGAGAAGCAGCGGGGACCCCCACGCCCCTCTTACCATGCTGACACCTCCGGAGTTATCCACGCTGCACATCCCCTCCAGAGGGGCCATGCCGATGGTTGTCCCCCTGAACGTCTTCCCCCTGCCCAGAAAGAAGAACGGAGGGGCAGTTAGCAGCCCAGGGGTGGTTCAGAGACCCCGGTCGGAGCTGGGACCCCCCTGCCCCGACGTCCCCGGGTCCGTAAGGGTGCTCACGTCAGCAGCTGGGCGTTGTCGTGCTTCTTGCGTGACCTCAGCGCCTTCTTCCACTGCAGGAAGGACCACAGCGTGGCGTTGGCGTCGCTGGTCACGGCGCACTGGTCCCGCTCCGTCCACACCTCCAGGCCGATCAGGGCCACCTTGATATTCAACGACCTGTAAAACTGCAGGGAGGGGACAGGGATGGAGGAGACGGGGACATCCTCCATCCCTGCCACCGCGTTTCAGCTGGTGGGTCTCCGTGCTTTCCCTCGGCACATTTGTCCCAAATCCACCCGCAAGCATGAGCTCTACAGGCACAGGCGTGGGCACAAGGAGCCACGATGCCATCCATCGGCTGACAACACCTAAATGTGTCCCTCCTTGCGTCAAGGATGCCGGCATTGATCCCCATCACCACAGCAGGGCAAGAGCCAGAGCCCGCTTCGCTGCTGCAGCTCAGCCGATGGGTGGCAAAGCATTTTCCACCGCCTGCTCACATCTGCCAGCTAAACTCCCAGCCCTAGTGACACGGGGACAGTCCCTGAGGGCCACCACCAGGCTGGCCCCAAGCTCAGGTGCTTTCACGTGCACTGGGAACGATGGAGGTGGCCACGAGGGACCAGCAGGTCCCTCTCGCCGGCCGTTACCTTGTCCACGTAGTTTGCGATCTCCACGATGCGTTGCTTGGTGTGGCCCAGGTTGAGGTTCTGGTTCCTGTACTGCAGAGAGGCGGGGATGGGGAAGGGTCAGCAGAGGAAGAGTGGGGAGGGAGACAGAGAGGGGTCCCAGCTTTTTGGCAGGGGACCGGGTTTCTGCCCGCCCCCACCCAGCACTCACCAGTGTGTGATCCGCAACGATGAAGAGCTCCATGTATTTCATGGTCCTCCAGGCATCTCTCTTCGCCTGCAAGAGAGATAGCGAGGCTCAGAGGAGCGAAGGAGCGGGCAGCCCATGGCTCTGGGCATCTCAGGCTTCCCAGACACCACAGAGCTGCTCAGGAAGGACAGCTGAGAGGGGAAACTGAGGCACGAGGCGACAAGGAAAATCTGAGTGGCTACAGCGCGATTCCCAATGTCGCCTCCTATCACGTCCCGCACCGTACGACGCAGCACCGGTCCCCAACCCACACGTCCTCCCTTTGAGATCTCCTGCCCAAACTCAAACCAGGTAAGCTGCCCGCGCAGACCCCTCACATCCCATCCGCCTGCACAACCCTGCCCAGATGCCGGGGTGACGGGCACCCGGCCACAACCTGCAGGTATTTAGCAGGGGTGCAGCCAGCCCCACTCCCAGCCCTCTGCCCCTCCATGAGCAAAGGACCCCAGGATGGATTTACCCGGTGGTGCATCGGCTGGAAGAGCCGAGCGACGTCAGCGATGCTGCTCCCGAAATCGTCGCCGTGGCCGCAGGTCCCACCTCGGATGGGCAAGTGTTCTGCTCGGTGGATGATGTGGTGGCCTGGCTCGGGGGTCCCCAGGGGTTTCAGGTAGTAGCTGGCATTGCTGCTTAGCACTATCAAGCCCCTGGAAAAGGAAAGCAACCCCTGATGGCTCCTGTGGTTCTTTCACTGCGGCTCCCCCAGACCCTGCTGAGGACCCACAAACTCACTGCACCCCAGCTTGGTCCATACCCAGGGTGGGGGGCAGACACGAGAAATAGGTGTCTCTGTCAATACGACCCTATCATCTAATACATCCTTAGCGTTAAAACCTCCGTGCTGGTCAGACCACGGGAGCGCGGGCTGGCAGTTTGTGGTTGCAACGGTGCGAAGCTCAGTTCTGGGGTACCTGCTGCGGGGTGCGGGATCTGGCCTCCTCCAGAGACAAATTTCCTTGATGGCAGCTCGTGCTGCCAAAAAAACAGCCTCTTCCCCCCCCCCCCCTGCTGCCTGCCCCTGGGGTCGGATGAAGGATGGGAGAAGGGGAGCGATGGAAAAATCAGCCCCGTGAAGCACCTAGAGCTGGGCTTGCAGGACCATCGGTGCTGCTCCGGGGGGTCCCAGAGGGGGTCCCTGCAGAGAGGAAGGGGGCAGCCGGATCCATCCCCCTCTTCATCAGCCCCACAAGCCCCTCCCTGCCCTGCACGTCTCCATACCGTATTCCCGAGCAGGCGCTGAGGACGACCCAGGAGCCGCCGTAGCCCTGGACGTGCCCGTGGTAGTGGCAGTGGTCCTGGAGAGAGGCGATGGAAACCTCCATTAGAAACCACCACGCAGCGCTGGGCAGCAACAAACCCCATGTGCTCGTCCCAAAAAAAAAAAAAAAAAAAAAAAAAAACCACCCGTTTTGCATTTCCCAGCCAGGCGAGCGGTGTCCCTTCGCACCGGGGAAGGGATGGAGCCAGGAGGTTGTTGGCTCTGGCAGTTCAGCCCAGGACACAGACGGTCCCGCAACCCGGCTCGTTGGAAGGGTGACAAATGGCCGGTGGGGAGACGTCGGGAAGAGCGAGGGCTGCTTGAGTCCGGCGCTGCCTGTGTTTATTTCCCAAGGTGCTGTATCGCGGCCAAGAGATACAGGAGCCACGTGTTGCCGCATTCCTCCCACGACAGGCGCCGGGGATGCTGCCAGCGAAAACACCGCGCCTCGTCCCGGTGGGGTTTTGGCTTCATCCCAAGTGCCAAGGCACCCCGAAAAAAATGGTGATGAGCTACGCCCCGTCCCCCCGGCACCCACCGTGTGGTTGGGGGCCACCGTCACGGGCTGCCCGTCCGCGGTGTAGTGCGTCTCGGTGTAGCCCGGTGCTAGCAGCCTGCGGAGAGAGGAGAGGGGAGAAGGGTGAAGACCCTCGAGCTGCGCTGGGTGTCCTGGCTCGGGGACATGCCGAGCCTCCGTGGCCAGCCCTGGGTTGAGCCGTCTGCATGGTCCCTCTTCACAGCCCCCCTTTTGCAAAACTTTGGGCAGCAGAGCTGGTAGCGCGCCCGTCACCGCTGCGTCAGGGCTGGCCCCCCGCCCCGCGACCAGCGGTTGCCCACGGCCAGCGGGGACGTGAACCGCAGTCCAACGTCCCCCTTTTGCGTCTCGGCGAGGAAGGGGCTGCCCGTACTGCTTGGAGGTCCTGCTGGTCTGGGAGAGAGGACCTTGCACAGGAGAAGCTGGGCTGCCCACCCACCCCCCCCCGGCTCAGGGGCCACCTCGTCACCACCGAGGACGAGCAGCCAGGAGGGGTGACGGCTCTTCCATAGGAACCAAACCCCTCTCGGGTCTACCAAAGTCGCTGGGAGAAGAAGGGGTCAACTCCGTACTCGGGGAGGTTTGGGATCTCCGACACAGCCACCCCATCCGGACCTGGGCACGTCGCTTCGCCTCGGTGTCAGCACGAGCGTGCTACTCCTGACCCGACACCCCAGCAACAGGGCAGGGGGTCCCCAAAAAAAAAAAAAAAAGATCTGATTGTGAGAAAGCTCAGGCTGCTTTTAGCAAAGCCTGCACCCCCCCTATCTTCACCCGGCGTGCCTCGACTTCCCCCCAGCTGCCGGCCATCTCCCACCGAGGTCGGTGCCGGGGCCACTCGCGACGCAGCCCCGTCCCACACTGAAAAATTAGTTCCTGCCGCGGGGAAGAGCCGGAGCTGAGCTTGCAACCAGCAAGCGCGTGGGGCTGGGGGTCCTGGGGAGCAGGTGGTGGGGGGATTTAGATTGAAATGACCCCACGGGTGGTGGGAGAGAAGAGAAAGGGACGAGGGTTTCCCACGCTGCCGAAGGTTGCGTGACCCTGCCCAGACGCCGGGGTGATGGGTGCCCCACCACGAGCTTGCAGCCACCGCGGGGACAGCACGTCCCCCGAGGGACGGCGTGCGTGCAGGGGTCTCGGCCACCCAAAGAAGGACAAAGCAGGGCTGGGTTTACCCCTGCTGACAGTTTGGCCCTCGATTCGTGGGGTTTGGCCCCGTTCCAGGGGTTTTATTCTGCAGCAGAAGAAAATAAACCAAGCGGCCGGCCCCAGAATAGCCCTCCCGCCTCCTGGTTTCTATTTTGCAACCAGTTTAACCCCAAAAATGTCGCTGTGGGCACATTCCCGCCTGCGAGTGGGTGTCTGGCACCGGTAACTCCAGTTACAGCAGAAAAAGGAGACAGGAGCTCAGCCTGGGTCCTGGAAAGGGACCTGTGGGCAGCCTGGCAAGACAAGTGCCTGGCCAGCGTGGAGGAGGATGGGCAGCTGCCCGTCCAGGATGGGGACAGGGATGGGACAGGGATGGGACAGGGATGGGACAGGTCGGCTGAGGACAGCAGAGAGGCAAAAGCCTCCATGCCATGCCTGGGGAATAGGGGGAATTGGGAGGGTTGAGCCGATCCCCCAACAGGAGGACGGGCAAGTCCCAGCATGGCTTAGACCACTGGGATGTCCTCTCCAGGGCAGGCCAAGGACCAGGAGCCCCGGAGAAGGAGGGGCGAGGAGATGTCTATTTTTCTCCAGCACAAGGAGGAAAACATCACAAAGGATGGTTTTGGCGGCCGGCCACGTCTCCCAGTGCCAGAAGAAAGAAGATTTGAGGTCTAGCATAGCCTGACTGGCCCATGAGCTAGCAGTGCCAAGGTAGCCCTGTTAGCTGGCACAAGACAGCAGTGTAGATGGCCAGGGCTGCACTGGTCTCCACAAGCCAGTCTTGGGTGCTGTGGACTCTCCTGGGTGCTACGGATGGTCCTCATTGCCATAGATGCTCTTGGGTGCTATGGACTGCCTTGGGTGCCACGGATGGTCCTGGGTGCCATGGAAGTTCTTGGGTGCCATGTCTTGAGTGCCACAGACTGTCCTGGGTGCCACGGATTCTCTTGGATGCCACATACCATCCTGGGTGCCATGGGTGATCTTCAGTGCCATGGACTATCGCGAATGCCACGAACTGTCTTGGGTGCCATGGATGGTCCTGTGTGCCGTGGGTGCTCTCTGATGTCATGGAAAGTCCTGGGTGCCACAGGCGGTCCTGAGTGTCACAGATGCTTTCGGGTGCCACGGATGATCCCGGGTACCGTGAATGGTCCTGGGTGCTCAGCTCCCTTTTGCTGCCACCACCCCCCTCATCTGTTCCACTGTGCCCTCATCCGGAGCACTGCATCCTGCAATGCCCCACGCTCCTCCAGTCCTGCCAGAGGCACCACTGCCACCAGGGATGCTCTTCACCCCTCCTGGCCACACTCATCCCTTCAGCACGGCAAAGCGGTACTAAGTCAGGATTAGGGTCATGAGAAGACACACAAGCATCTCCAGGCCTGGTGCACCAGCTAGAAACAAGGCTAAGCTCTGCACATGAGCTTTGAACCCCACTGCCAAGCCCACCGTTGCCCACAGTCCTAAAACACAACGTGCACGGGAACCCCTCAATTCTCCTTCCCGCACACCAAAAGCTCCTCTGCAGGTCGCTGGGACCTGCTGCTCGGCAGGGTTGTTTGGGGGACACCGTGGTGGCTGGTTTTGTACCCAAACAGCAGCAGGAAAAGGGTTCTGCCGGGCACGAGCCTCCCATAGCTGCTGGTGAGAAGCAGAAGTGGAAGCAGAAGCTCGTCCTGCGGAGATCATCTTCCTGCCCTGCCCCACCACCGGGCCGTCTCGAACCAGGAGGGACCCGAACCCACAAAGGGACAAAAGCCACGAGGTCTCGGGGAGAGGGCCAAGGAGAGCAGGGCAGGAGATGGAGAGATTTCTCTCCTCGCTCCAGCCCCGGCACGAAGGGATGCCAGGCTGGGTGAGGGTCGCAGGGGACAGATGCTGCTGGCACCTGCATCCAAGCTGAACCGAAGGAGCCCAGAAAGAGACTACATGGAAAGGTCACCCAGGAACGGTGCCAGGTTGCCAACCCCAAGAACGGACCAGCAGAAGAGCTCTAGAGGTTTCCAAATCTCTGCCAGCAGTCAGCATTGCCCACCATGCGATACCTCCAAAGACCTCACAGGATCAGCCCTACCGGGCAGGATAGCAGCCCAAGATCTCCCCCCCATCCCGCTGAGCCTTTACCTGGCACGTCTCCATCCCCTGAGCACCCCACACCGCCTTCACCTGTGCCGGGTCCTGCACCGCGGCATCGAGCCAAGGCTGTTTCTTGCCCAACACGGGTGCGGGCAGTGGGAAAAAAAAAAAAAGAGCATTTCAGCCCAAACTGCCGCATCAGCTGCAGCTGGCAGGAAGCCACACCTGGTTGTCCCTTCCCTTGCGGGCAGCAAAGCCGGGACAGGGCAGCCAGGACACCACCGCTCCACCTGGGACCATGCCAGGGACACCCAGTGCCCCTTTCCCCACATCCAGCCCTGACACTTACTGGTTCCTCTCCAGCACCAGGATGAGCTCTCTGCCCTCGGCCATCACGGCCACCTTTGCCCGGGCAGGCACCGGCACCTACGGAGGAATCAAAGGAGGGACGGGGTTAGAAAAGACAGAGCCCAGGATGCTGCCAGCCTGTATTATTGTAGGAGCGACTGCTCCGTTAGCAACACAGAGGGCAGCGGGTGCAATGGATTTTGAGCACCATCCCTGTTTGGGAAAGCAGGAGCTGTTTTTCCAGTTGCAAAATTGCAGTGGGAGTAGGGAGAGCACGTGTGCCCCAGGGCAGGGGCAGGCATGAGTGGGGCCAGGAGGTCCCTGAGCATCCCCAGCCGCTCTGCAAGGGACAACCCACACCGATCCACACCACCTTCCACCTCCCAAAAGTTCAGTCCCTCAATTCAAGCTGGCAATGGACCACCGGACACCGGCTCCTCTGTCCATCCCTGTCCCCAGCACCTTCCTCTGCTCCCCAGCTCAGGGCACATCCCAGCCTCTCCTCCGTGGATCTGCTCCACCTATTCCATCCCCTGCCGCAAGCCCGTGGAAGGTGAGAAATAAACCCTCCTGCTTGATTTCCCATGAATTCCGAGCCTAGCAGGGGATAAAAGAAGATTCACGCTGAGATTCACACCGCAAGGACGGGGGTGAGACAGCAAATCCCAACTCCGCTGGCAGCTTCCCCAGGGAAAAGCAGCAAGGGAGAACTGATATGGGATACGGGATGGGGAGCATCGCCACAAGCATCCTGAGCGGGGTTTCTGTGTGCTCCATCCCACCAGGGATCCTGAGCCAGGGAAAAGGCTCTCATCCCCTGCAGAGGCTCGTCCCTGGGTGGGTCAGCACCTACGTGCACCCTTGCGGGGTAAGGAAATAAATAGCAACCGCCCGGGCACCGGATAACTGCACCGTTAAAAATACTGCGGGGCAGCAAGAGGAAACGATTGACTCAGCTTCCCCAGGATGCCGGCGGTTTTACTCACTCCCTCGCTTCGGAGGGCGTTAAATGGGAACCCTACACAAGGATCCACACCAGCACGGCTCGTCTCCACGTGACAGGATGGGCTGGAGCCCAAAATCACTGCCCTCCTCCGATGTCCCCACATCCCTTCCCCGGCTCCAGCGCTGGGAACACTAAAAGCATCGCCCTATCTCTTGTTTATGGCCTGGCCAGCATGGCTGGCTCCGTCTCCCTCGCTCGGTCCCTCCCCATCCATGACGGATGCAGGGAGCCCGGCGGGCTGCCAGCACTTGGCCCCACGCTCAGGGATCTGCCGCAGGGTCCCGGCACCCTGGCCGTGAGCTGGCGAGGTTTTCCCAGCTCCGGAGGGAAAGGGGAGAAAAAGGAGCCGTCCCCGCAACGCTCCGACTTGGGTCACTCTTAGCATCACGGGGTTTTGCAGCCGGTCACTGGGAATGCAGCGGGGTGGGGGTAAAGTTGGGTGATTCCTAGCTTGGGCTACAACAGAGGTCAAATCCTGCCGTCCCCTCTCATCCTGAGGGAGATGGCCGGCAAGGCTTTGCTCCTTATGCAACCCAGTCCCCACCCCATGGGTACTGGGGAGACTGGGGGACCTCCAGCCCGGCAGCCCTAGGGCCACGCTCCTGGGGATCATTGTGCTTATAAGGGGCAGCATCAGGGGTCAAAGCGTTTTTGGGGTGCAGGACAGCCATGTACGACCGCTGCTGCACCTCAGGACACGGATTTTGTGCTCCCAGGATGGGTGTTCCTGCAGGTCCACCCCAAATGGACCTCTAGGGATGGAGGCATCCCATTAAGCTGCTCAAATTGGCTATGGGGATGCTTCTGGCCCCAAGGAGACCCACGGGTCTGAGTCCTTACGGCCCCATTTCCCAAGGACAGGGAGATGCCGGTCACCCCAGCCTGCGGCAGCATGGGGAGGCGGTGACGGAGTCAGGCTGGCCGAGCCCCCCCTCCGCCTCCAGCACCATCTTCCCAGCTCCAAAAAAGGAGACCAGACACAGTATTTTTTTTTTTTTTTTAAAAAAAAAAAAAAAAAAACACAAACCAACAGCAAAGCAAGCCAAGACCGAGGCCCTGCCGCTTCCCGGCGAGCCCCTTCGGCACAGCCACGGTCCCCCGCTCCCGGCGAGGGGCCCTGGGTGATGCAGGGAGGAGGAAGCCGGGGCAGAGGGCTCCCCTCCTTCAGCGATGGTGGGAACAGGCTGTATTTTTAGAACATGATCTTATACAAACATCACTCCCTGGCCAAACATGGTCTGTATGGTTTTTTTCTTGCTGTTTCCCTTCTTTCCCCGCTCTTGCCCTCCCTTTTTTTCAAGCCTGGTTCTCCCCAGCTCTGATCTCCCTAACACCCACTCCCCACAGCCCATCTCCTCCTCCCCAAGTCCTTCCCGGCGTTGAATTCCCCAGCAATTACGCCCTGCCTCAACTTAAGGGCCTTTACTGGCAAAATGCTCTTTCCTAGCTGCCGTCTTAAAGGGACACATGTTTGTACAGGGTTATCCCGGCAATCACAGCTCCCTGTGCAGGCACCGTCCCGTCTCCCAGGCTGCCAAAGGCTGGAAAAGAAACCGCTGCTAATGGGACCTGTATCCGACCCCTGTGAGGTGATGCAGCGCAAGCTCTTGCCTTCCCCGTGCCTCAGTTTCCCCTGAGAGCACACGGAGAGGCAGTGGGAGCGGGAGACTGATCGTGGTTTCAGCTGGGATGGGCTGAAACCAGGTCAGCCCCTGGAGAAATAAATAGCAATAAAAAGAGGGAGAAGGAGGGCGTGAGCACCGCTCATGCCAGGCGGGAGTCAAATAACCCAACTCTAAGGCCAGGAAATGTTATTGCATTAATTACACACTCATAATTTTGCCTTGAGCCTAACCAGCAGGCAGTTGGGTCCCCAAGAGCTGCCTGCCAAGACATTGTGCACCAGGAATGAGCAGGGATCAGCATCATCTTGGCTCCAGCATCATCCCAGGCTCCAGCATCCTCCCAAAATCCAGCACCTTCCTCCCCCACCCAAAAGCTGCCACCTTCTTTCTCCAGCAGCCACAAAAAGGATGCACCGGTCCCTGCCACGGGCTGCAGGAACCACCTTCTCTTGGCCCTGGCTGGATGTGGAGGTGGTGGCCCCTCTCCAGAACACCCCAGCAAAGCCAGTCCCACCAGGGGCTGGGAGAGGCAAAGAGGAGCTGGGATGAATCTGTCCTGGCCAGGACCCAGCCTGCGAGCAGCCCAGAAGACCCACTGGGCCAAGCTCGAGTCTATTTTTCTTTTTTAATCCGCTGATCAGAAAAACCACAGCGATGTTTGCGGAGGAGCTGATGCCAAGGGGTTTGCGTTGCTCTTCGAGGGGAAAGACGATCTTTGTTTCCCCACGGCTCCCAGCCATCCTCCTCGCCCAGGCTCCGTCCTCCACCCTTGCTGGAAAGCCGCTGCCCTGCAGGAGAGCGTCTCTCCCAGGAGTGGGCTCAGAGAGCACTGAGCTCCTTGGGAAATCACTAGTTAAGCCAAAATCCAAAAGCCACGTTCAAACCACAGCCCGGCCATCTGCTCGGGCAGGTCCCATAAGCCCTGATTTCCTATGTAAGCACAGGCAAGCCTGGACGTAACAAGGAAGACGGGGATCGGAGTTACCGGGAGATGCTCCGTAGAGGATTTGGTGATGGGTTTTGCAGCTGGAGCATCACGGCTGAGCCAGGTCCTCCCCAGGCAGCTGGATCCGAGCAGCAGGAGTTAGGGTTTGAAGAACACAGCTCGGGGACTTCATCCCCTTGTCCTAAATGCACACCGGAATCGGGATCCGAGACCTCAAGGACAAGCCTCTCGCTCCAGCTGCTCACTGGAAAAGCATCCCGGGGCCAGCCAGCTCCAGGGGAGTCAGGGGGGAACCAGGGAAATCCAGACCCTGGAGGCAGAGGCAGGATTTTTGGTTGCTTTGAAGCAAACTTGGCTCAGGGACCACATCAGGGTTTGCTCAGTCCTGCCACACCTCGCAAAGGGAAAAGGGCTTCCCTGCAGGAAACAGATTGCAGGAGCGCGTGTCCTCGGCACCTGCAGCCCACCCCAAACCACGGGCGGTCCTCTCCTCCCTTCCTTCTCCGGAGCAGGGCTGTGACCCCACGGGTACGCAATGCTTCCCGGAGAAGGGCCCGTGCCACAGGGCCGGAGGATGCACGGGGTATCACACCCCAACCACGACCGGAGGGGATGCTCCAAGCCTTCATCAGTGAGGATGAAGGGGATGGCCACGTCCCAGCTCCAGGACAGGGAGACACCGGCTGCTCCAGGGACTCAGCGGACCGCCGGCAGTGTGAGGGGAAGCGGTGGGTGGAAGGATGCTCCATCGGTGCCAAGGTGCGTTCCCGTACAGGGATGGGGTACCAGGAGAGACCCGGCGGGAGGTTAAGGGGCTCTTCTGCCTGGGTGCTCCTCAGCCCTCGTGATTTATGGAATCACAGAATGATTCGGGTTGGAAGGGACCTTCAAAGATCGTCTAGTTCCAACCCCCCTGCCACGGGCAGGGACACCTTCCACTAGTCCAGGTTGCTCAAAGCCCCATCCAACCTGGCCTTGAACACTGCCAGGGATGGGGCAGCCACAACTTCTTGGGGCAACCTGGTCTAGCGTCTCACCACCCTCATCGTAAAACATTTTTTCCTTACGTCCAGTCTAAACCTACCCTCTTTCAGTTTAAAACCATTGCAGCGAGAAACCACGCTTGGGAAAAAAGCAATTACAAAGGGAAAGAAACAAGACAGGGAACACCACAGGCAGCACGACAGGCTGGGTGAGTCCCCAGGGTGGGCACAGGGGACTCCCGTGCCTCGGGGCTGGATCCTGGTGGGATGAAGGGCTGGAAAAACCCACGGTCAGCTCCGGCAGCCTTCGCTCCGTGCCCTGAGCCGGGAGGAAGGGGCAGGAGGAGGAGGATGCCAGCAGCAGCGGGGCAGGATCCCACCCCAAGCCAGTGGTGACAAGGGAGCTGTTTGCAATCAGGGTCCCCACGACCTCCTCCCCGGCCTCTCCAAAATCATTTCCATGTGTGCCGGGAGCTGTGGAGCCCGCGGGGAGTTCAGCCCCGAACAATAGGAGAGAGGAGGGTGTAGGGGGGGGGAGGCAGGGTTCGGCCCACCCAGCGCCGTGCCAGCCCGCACACGATGGGACTGCAGGGCCACCACCATCTCCTCCTCCTCGTCCCGCTGGCTAGACCTCGCTCCCCTGGGAGAAGGGAAAGGAGATGTGGTGACGTCCCCCAGGACCGTGACACGGGCCACCCCGCAGCATCCCGCCTGCTGCGCGGAGGAGCAGCCCCCGGGGAAGGGATGGAGGAGCCTCGGAGCGGTCACCACGCTTGAACCCATCATTTCACACACTCAGATGTCGTCTCCTTGCAGACTCCCGCCCTGAAAACCAGCCGTGCCCGGACAAACAGAGCAACGCTGGCGGCAATCACACGGTCACATTTATTTCCAGGATCTTTGCTGGAGGGCAGAAGGAGACGGGGCGGGGACGGGATGGACTAAATCGATCCTAAAAATACACACACCAGCAGTACCAGGGCTGGTACTGGGCTGGTTTGGGGCTCTGTCTGCAAGCGGGGAGCCCGCTCACCCGTACCCCATCCGTTATTTGGTTGCCACCGTCCTTTCCCCACGAAGCCTCCCTGCTCCCGGCTGCGACCACCCTCCCTCTCCCCTCCTTCCCCCTGCTCCGAGGAACAGGAGCCTCCTTGTTTCGGGCTGGCTGGAGCCAGCGGAGGCAAAGCAGATGCCAGGAAACATGCCGGGACCTGCACAGCTACCCTGGTCCTGGCCACTGGCCGTCCCAGCCCACCGACCCTGGAGTCCCCCGTCAAATTCCGAAATACCCCCATGCGCCTGCGATTTGCACCCACCCAGGACAATTTCGGGCAGCGGGGCGTTAGGAAGAGTATAAATAAACCTCCCGCTGCCACGCATTCCCCATCTTGAGCGCCCTTCAACCTAAATATAGACCGGCCCGGGGCTGCTAGGAAGGGAGGGGACATTTCTACATTTCTGACCGCAGCATCCCCAACGCGATGGGCTATTTCAGCTACCAGAGAAGCACAATTCCCAGCGGCCGGCACCGATGGGAGCGACGCTCCCAATTCCCCCGGGAAAAGGCATCGTCCGGGCCCTCGGAGAAGGCAGGGCAGTGCAAAGCCCCTCTCCGGTTTCACTGCCGGGAAGCAGGGCTGACTCCTTCCCTTGCCTGGAGCAAGGATTTCTCACTCGGTGGCATCTCAGGTGGCTTCAAAGCTGCATCCTCAGCCCCTGCTCCAGGGAGATGCCACCAGAGAACGTCCCTTCCCAGCACTGAGTCTTCTCAGCAGCGAATCTGCTCGGCCCCAAAACAAAACGGTTTTCCACAACCATCGTGCTGGGAAGCTCGTCGTGCTGGGAAGCGATTTGATCTGCCCCGGAGGAGACCACCAGCCCCCGAGACCCTCCCAGCTGCTGGGTACGAGGACCAGCTGCCGCGGCCGATGGGCAGCTGCGGAGCTGGTTGACCCCAGAGCCGGGCAAGGCGCCAAACCCAGGCAAGGGTCACCGCAAGCATCTCATAAAGTGGATTTGGAGACGCTGGGGGCGGCGGGGAGGGTGCAAGAGCCAGCACAGCAGTCCTGGGAAGAGATGTCTTCTCCTCCCCACAGCCCATGCCCGGCTTCTCTGCAGTTTTCCCAAGGACATCGCTCTTAAATCCTGCAGCACTTTCCCTTCAGCTAATACTGCTAGTCTGTCTATCCCGGCCAAACCATCAGTCTGATGAATTACCTCCATCTCCTCCCTCCAAACTGCCCAGCTCCTTTCCGCTCACCCTATAGCTCTTGGCCATCCTTCCTAGTGCCCAATAGTTAAGACCACGTTTAATTAACTCGCTGTTGCATCCTCTGCTTTCCCTGTTCATCACCTGAACAGGGCGATGGGTCCTATAAACTCGACATCCTGATCATGGGACCCGCAAACTCGACATCTCCATCCGAGTCCCACCACGAAGACCTCCGGGTGCAGGATCTGACCGCACAGTGCAGGGGAGAGGAACCGTCTCTGCCCTTACCTTTTCGTCGAGGCTGACGGCTCGTCTGGTACGGCCCCTGAGGAGCCAGTGTGGGGTGACCCTCTCTCCATGGGACGGTGGCCCTGGGAAAGAAAAGACCTGGTGAGCACGCAAACAGACCTCGCAAGCCCCTGAGAGCAGGAGCTCCTCTGCAGCCACATCAGGAGAGAAATGGGGGTGAAGGAACAGAGTTGAGGACTCCGGCCAACATCCAGGGCCACCTCTTAGGTGTTTCTGGGGGATGGACACCAGCACGAAGCCAAAGCTTCGCCCCCTCCCCAAGCCAGCACTTTCATCGCTGACCCAGCCTTGCTCCTGGAAGCCTCCAAGGAGCATTGCTGCCCACCCAGGTCCCAAACCGGTGGCCTAAATCCCCTGAAGCCCACCCTGGCCCACCTCGCATCCCAGCCATCACCAACCAGCCCAGGCAAACCCCACCGAGCACCCCCAGAGCACCCCAACCCCGGGGCGAGGGCAGGGGCTGCGCGGGCAGCAGGGCATCCTCCCGCTCGCTCCATCTCCGAATCACACAGCTTTTTGGTTTTTTGGCTTTATACTTTTACATCGTCATTTACAGGACGGGAAAGCGTGGTTCAATCACCCAGAAATCGAGCCGTCATCTTTCCAGCCAAAGCCAGGCTCAAGCAGGGAGCAGAGGAGCTAAAATAGCTGCAGCACATTACGGGTTTCTCTGAGCCATCCCAACTCCCCCGGGCAGAGCAGTACAAGCAATTCCTTGGCTCGATTAGAGACGGGCAGACTTTCTAAGATTTTTTTTTTTTTTTTTTTTGTTTTGTTCCTAAACAATGTGGCTGTATTTGATTGCAGCAGAGCGAGCAGCTACTGATGACTTAAGCCTGGACAACAACAGAAAAAAAAAAAAAAACCAGAAAAAAAAACCTGAAGATGCTGCAGAGAGGGGATAAGGTCTAGCAAAAATGTCAAGGGCTGGACCACCTTGCCAAGCCAAATGTTGTCAGTGAAAGCTTGGATCTAATAACCTTCCCCAGCAAAGGGCAAAGTTATTTACTAAGGGAGTGGAATAACAGGGCTTATGGCTTTATAATTTTATATGCTTGTTTTGGTTCCCTATGCAACGATCTGGGGGGATTTGGCTTGAGCAAAGATGAAGTTATTGAAAAGTAAAAAGAAAAAGAGATGGAGTTATTGGTTGGGAATTGCAGACTGAGTGTTTAACGTGATCGAGCTACCCAGCCTGGCCACGTCTGTCCCACCAGGCCCCGGGACGCGCCCGGCGCTATCGCACAGTGGCATTTAATCAGCTTTCATTATATATAGCATATAATCAGATTCCAGGAATAACTGCAGATAAGGTAGTGGCATGATCCCAGTTTCCTTCTCCTCACCTCCTCCAAAAGAGTTAGCGAGGCCCTCCAATCCCCCAGCCATGTATAAGCCTCATTTTCTGATGGGGAAACCGAGGCACGGCCACGATGTGACTTGTGTTCAGCCACAAAGGGCAGGCGGCCCCGGCAGGGTTTGCTGCCTTCCCATTACAGAGAAAAGGGGGAAAAAAAAAAAAAAAAAAATCTTATTTTTTCTTTGCTGGCTGCTGCAGAGGGAGAAGAGCAGGGAGACGCTGCCTCTCCCGGCTTGCTGCAAAGCCCGTCTTTCTCCCACGCTGTCTGGGGAGAGGACGGGACACGAGGGGCAGCCGTTCTGCAGGGATTACTGGGCTGGGCTTTGGGCCACATTGTAAAAACCTCTTGGTTAATATATTAAGCTTCTCGCTGTTTTGACTATAGCTTTTGCTGGGAATCAGAGAGACTCAGAGCATGAGATAGGGCCTTAAAAATCTAAGTCAAATAAACCCAAATGTAGTGCAGAAGGGGGTTTCCCACCCCCTCCCCTTCTCTTTTTTTTTTTTTTTTTTCCTGGAAAACATGTTCATTCCCAACCCTTTCTGGGAATGCTGCATCAGGAAGAGCATTGCTTTGGCGTTTGGGATGTTTGCACCAGTTTGGCCGGGCAGCCCCGCATTTGGGGGATGCCCGAGCCCGAAGATGAGCCCCGCAGCGCCCAGGCTCCAGCCGAAGCGAGCAGCTTTCCCGTCTGCTTCTCCTCTCCCCTGTAATCCAAACAGAGGTTTCTGGCTCCCACCACCCTCCCTGTTCCTCTCCCAGCTGCGCGGCTCGCCCAGGTCTCTCTTGGAGTTGCTGGAAAACTTATTTTCAGCAGCAGCAGAGAACCCAGCAAAGCTCAAAAGTAAAAATATAACAATAAAAAAAAAAAACGTGCTTTGCTTGGAGAAGCATCAGCCCCAGCTTCTCGGTGGGGTTGTGGAAGGAATTAGGGACGGAGAAGAGAGATTACAGGAGTCTGAACCCAACCTGGCAACCTCCTCCCTCCTATTTGAAAAAGCGATAGGAACCTCTGGGGAAAATAACGTACTTCCTCAACAACAGAAAAAGCCAAGTTTCACCCCAAAACATGCATCAGCAGCACAAGCCATTGCCAGCTCCCTTTCAAGGTGCCACTGCCCGGAGCTGGGACGGTTGCAGGGACCTAAGGGAGGAGCGGGATGGGGAGACGAGGGGTGTCTCTGCCGTTCAGGGGGTGCTGGGGGGGGGGGGGAGAAGCCGAATCCATCCCCTCTTTTGGGGGGGGGGGGCGCTGGCTGGTCCCAGCCCTCCCATCCCAACCGGACCATATAGAGTCATAGCGCAGAGTCCAACCGCCCCAGCGCTGGGATGGGACATGGGGGACCCAACGAGAGGGGAGATCTGGGGGGGGGGGGGGCATATCCCCAGCAAGGCGATGGAGCCAAAGGGAGACAGAGCTGCCCCCCCACTCCCCCCCCACCCCGATCCACAGCCACTTCTCCCCTGCAAACCCCCCCAGGGTACCCCCACCCGCACCCCCCTCCCCACGGGTTCCCCCCCCCCCCCCAGCCCCTTCTTACCTCGCCATCCAGAAGCATCCCCCGGCCCGGGAAGCAGCAAGAAGACCCCCAAGAAAAAAAGACGACACCCCTTAAAACCAACCGAGCCCCCAGGGCTGTAGGGTTTGCGGGGGGGCCGCCCGGCCATGCCGGCTCTCCCCGGGGCTTGTCACCGCCTCTGTTCGCCGTCACCGGTCCTGCCTTCCCTTTTTATGTTCTCGGGTCCCCTCCCCTCCCACCGGTTCCCCCCCCCAGAAAAAAAAAAAAACCCATTCACTCGCCCCGGCCGGCCCCCCGCTCGCCGGTGGCCGGAGCCCCCCGTTCCCAGGCACCCGGCTGGGCGACGGGAGGAGGTGGGAGGGATTGGGGGGGGGGCTGGAGGGAGGGGGCCGGCATTGTTCGCTTTTATTTATTGCTGTGTTTCTTGGCCCAGCCCGGCCGTTTAATGAAAACCAGACCGGCGGTGGAGGCTGCTCCCAGGCTCCCTCCGCCGGGGCAGCCCGCTGCAGCCGCCGAACCCCCCCTGTCCCGGTCCCGGTCCCGGTCCCGGTCCCCCCCGGGCTCCCCACCGCTCCTCCAGCCCCTTTCCCCGGGAGGAGAAGCGAGGGGGTACCGACAAGCTGCCTGCACCAGGAGAGGGGGTGGGAAAAAAGGCAATTAAATAAGCCCATCCATCCCACCGAGGCGAGACGGAGCAGAGACGCCTCTGCGACCCTCAATAAAATCCCTAGTTGTTATTATAATTAACGTGTTTTGGGTTTTTTTTTCCTAACAGGAGATGGGTGCCAGCATCCAGCCCCATCGAAAGGGGGGGTGGCACAGCTCACCGCCCCACATAGCGAGCGTGGGGGACATGGTGCTGCTCGCTTTCCTTCTTACACACACAGAGCCTTCCCTGCTCTGCTTCAGCCCTTTTGGGTCCTTTCCTGGGGTCAGCCAACTCTCCTCATTCATCAGTCAGGATTCGTCAATAGTTAGCGAAGCCCTAATAATAATACCGATTAACACTAGTAATTGTGAATGATTTTACTTTAAAAAAGGGGGACAGCTGCAAGACACCCTTACCCGAAATGCTCTGGGGACCTCTGCGCATGCCTGCCCAAGGTGACATTTTGGAACAGGAAGGGACAGGGGACTCTTCTGGGGTTTCCCAGCACAAAAGGCAAATCTAAATAGCCCAGCCCTGGCAGCAGCACTCAAACGCGTGTCGAGGTCCTGTTAACGGGGCCCTCGGATGCAACAGGCAGATGCAAACATCTGGACAGTGTTAGCGAGTCTTCCCCAGCTTAGCAGCACCTTCAAGCCCCCATAAGCCTCGGTCGCAGTGTTTCTCAGGTGGCTTAATGCCATTTAGCAATACCTTGTTCTCACAAGCTCTCCCATGCATCTTCTGCCCTTTTGGGGTCGTGTTCTGCAGAGGACCAGGAAGGATTCCTGAAGCTTGAAGATGGTGACCTGCTAAAGCTCACCACGGTGGGGCTGTGCAGGTCCCACCAATTCCACGAGAGGACAAAAGCTGCAGAAAAATAAAGGCACTCCAAAGAATAAACCTGTGGAATTGTGGCGAGAAACAGAGGGCACTGCCATCCCTTCTCACATCCAGGCAGCTGGGTGGAGAAGTTCAGCAGAGCAGCTGTAAATCAGCAGCCTGGCACACAACTAGGAGAGATTCAAATGCCTGACAGGGCTTTCAGCCATCAGGAAACCATCATCGGCAACGTCCAGAGGGACGAGGCTCTGCAGAGCGCCGCGAACGTCTTTCCAGGAAAGGGCAGGTGGTGGCCAGGACTGCCGCAGAGGGGTGAGCCAGGCGCTGGGATGGAGTAGGGACCGTAAGCCAGAGGAAACCCTGGGCAGCCGAGAGGCTGGTCTTCCCCCAGCAGCCCATCAATCCCAGCGTATCTTCACCATTACTACATGTTACGTGACACGTTTCCTCATTCCTCCACTTTCTCAGCCCGTGCAAACTACTCAAAGTAGCGCAGCCTCGGGGCTAGGTGAAGGCAGAAGTCTCTCTGCTTCCCACCGGCACAGGGACCCCGAGCGTAGCCGTTGGCCACAGAGAAAGATATGGGGATGGCAACGGCTGGTGGTTATCTAGAGCAGCTTATAAAAGGCCTTTTTGTGCAAAGGAACAGGCATCCTTCCTCCTGCCTACAGCCTTGATCACTTGATATCTCTGCTGACAAAAGCCCACAGAAGCTGTGGCACCCGACCACGGTCTGCAGCTGGGTCACGCAGCCTGGCAGCTGAGCCTCAGATCGGGGATTTCTGCGTCCCGGCGTAAGCCAAGAGCAGCACGTGTGAAGCAGGGGCGGGGGATCACTCACAACCAGGGAATTAAAGACAGGGAGAGACCCTTGATATCTATTTTAAGGGTGCTCCTGTCCTCCCAGGCACTCGTTCTTCATAGTCACGAAGGAGGCAACCAGCACATCGAGTACGCAAGTATAGGAGGTGTGCGCAGGAAGATCCTGGGCACCCGCACTTCAGATCTTCCACCACTGCTTCATCAGCACAAACACCATGGTTCTTAGCCTGATACGGGTCCTTCTGCGAAGGACAAGGACAGTTGTAATGTAGTAAAACAGCTCTATGCCGTTCATAAAAACTTGTGCCCTGATAGGCCAAAATAAAGGTCTCCTTCGACCAAATTTCGCATCATCTCCTATTAAAATGACTATTCAATCTGCACACAATGCCACAGGAACTCAACTCCTCATGCACAGGCGTTCAGGAGGTCACGGCACGTAGCTGGCGTGCTACCTCCTCCAGATCCAACCGGAGAGTCCGAGAGGCTTACTTACCCCCCTCTGGAGGAAGGCCAGGGCCAGCTACTCAGCAGATGACTCAACGAGACTTGGCAGAGGCCAGCAGCAAGCCCCCTACGGCAGAGTGATTCACGGGACGTACCGAATCGAACTCGGGTAGAGGAGCCAACACAACTTTGGGAAAATGAGCTGGAGTCTCTCCTTTCTTTTGCATCATGAAGACAAGTTTGAAGTAGCTTCTGATAAAGCTAGAAAGCGACAGGGCTGCAGCACAGGGGTACATGAATAAAATCAGATTGTATTAAAAAAAAACCCTTTCTCTATCAAGACCTCTTACAACTGTCCTCATCACCGTGGAATTTGAGTGCCTTCCAGTGTGTTAATCAACATGGCTTTCATTTGTCATGCGGAGGTCATTCACCCTCCCGCACGGTCTAATTTGGCCTGGAGAATTCAGTTTATCTGCTGATGTAGGGAGAAAAATATTAATAAAACTTTGACTTTCAAACCTTGCTTGTGTGAAAGAATCGTGCCTTTTCCATTTACAGCAGTTCAGCTGAATTCCTTCCCCAAGCCTACAACAAGCATGTCCAATGACTTCATGTTACACTTTTAAGCTTTACAGAAGTACAGCCGCCCAGCTGGCCAACTAATAAATGCAACATAAAGGAAGCAATATATTAAGATCTACATTACTGGATTAAAGTTTGATCTGGACTAATAAACAGCCAGCCAGGAAGGAATTTCTTCATTAGGGTATTGTTTCAGGAAAACTGAATTATAAACCAGGATGCTCTCATGGATAAGCGGAAGCGATTAGCTTACCTGCTTTTGCACAGGGCAGATCTCTTTCTTCAGTCTCCTCCTCTTCAAAGTCATTCAGTTGTGCTCTTCTACAGGCACAACCATGAACAAATTTACCACCGACAGAGGCAGACAGCAGAAGTCCTTCTGAGCAGCAGTCCTCCAGGAGTCAACCACTCTGGACCAGGCCCTATCTAGACAGATGTACGGTAACACGACTATTTTTAAATCATCCTTGCCATTCATTTCCATGGCGATCTTTCCAGTTACCAGCAATGAGAGAACGTGTCCCAAACATCCACTCAAGCTCCATCACTGCCTGATGTGGCAGACCTCCAACTTGAGAATGGTTCTCCATAGAAAGGACTCCAAAAACATCCACCAAGAACCAGAGCACTTACCACGTTATTATAAAAAGTCCATCCGGATGGAATTTACAGCACAAAAGGTAGAACTAGTGGAAATGGTCAGGAAAGAGGAAATGGAAGGTGCTTCTGGAGGGCAAACAAGCCTCTTATTTTAAAATAAGGAACTTTTCAAAACATAAGGTGGCTTTTTTACACCCCTTTTCTCTGCCCTTTCCTTGCCTTGTCCACCTCACCCACACATCCATCACGCTTCCCACCTCAAGTTCAGTTTGTAGACAGCATATCTACAGGCAAACCAAAGCCAAAAACCAGTCATTATATTTACCTGATGATGAACAAGGTACAAATGAGCAATGATCAAAGCTGCTTTCAGTTTTGAGAGACAACAGACAACTGTGCTGCCCTTTCCATTTTTGAGGTAGCAGCTACTATAGCTGGCCTTTTGGTGAGACTCAAACATGCATTTGGCATCTACACAATCGTCATTGTGTGGGGTGGGCACGGCAAATGCTGATCAAGGAACATTTCTGGTTAACTAATAACAAAAGCCTGCTCCTGTAGGGTTATCTAAAAAAAAAAAAAAAAAAAAAAAAAAAAAATTTGCCCTCTTTAAACTTCCAAAGATTTGCAGAACTTACCCTAAAAGTCTTTGTGTAGCAGTGGATTAAGAAGAGATGACTCCACTCTGGAATCAACACAAGACAAGCATGATTTCCTGAGTTTTTGGAAAGAATTTTTGCATGTTGGAACCAACAACTCCAAATGTCAACAGCCTCCTTCCATAGAACTATAAACACTGGATGCTTTTCACCCAGCACAAGCTTTATCTGACCTGATGACAACAAGCAATGGTAGTGGAGTGGCTGTGAGTCAGCTTCACTAGCATCCCTCACGAAGAAATCAAGAGAGGGATGGATGATAACACTGTTGGGAGTACTGAGGAGGAGACCTGCCTCCTTTAAACCTGGCCACATGGGACCTCCTTTTCAGAGGTTCTGAGAAGTTGCAGCTCCTCCTGATTTCACCTGGAATTGTGGATGCTCCCTCCTCTGGGGAGAAAAGTTAAACAATCTCATACTGTTCCTCTATAAAACTTTCTTTCTGCCCCCTCTGTGTGCAAAGAGAACATTTTTCTTTACAGTATTCCAGAAAGCAGAGTGTAAACTCTTTGTGCAGCCCGAGACCAGCGTAAAACATCCAAGCACAATCTTCAGATCACACGTTCTGATATATCAAAGCGTACCCAAACAGAAAATTTTTAACAGAAGCAAACACTTCTCCCTTCACAAAGGAAAAACGCTACAATATTATTACCAAATGAGGAATTAGAGCTACTTGCTGCTAAATCTCTCAAGCTGCAACTCCAGCAACTCACATCAGACTGTTAGATTACTTTGGTAGTTAGTGAACATTTTTAAGTGAGGTAAACCATAAAAAAAAAAATTTGCTGCAGTTCTTCCTTTGTTTTGAAAGGTTTTACAATGTGTAGTTCTCTACTTAGATGAGGATGGGTACTTCAACCAGTTGAAATGGACTGACTCTACCTTTCTTTGATTCGCAAGGTGCTTGATTATTGGCCTCTATGCTTTTGTTAGGGAGCAACACACAGGCACACTACGGACATTTAAATAAAAACAACCCTGGGCTGTGTTATCTCACTGTAAGAAAACTTCCAAGCATCCCCTGAGGCATCAGCAGGGCCCTTACGCTCTCTCACTTTTTCATCAGTTGAAAGCTTAAAAGCATATTTAAAAAGCTAACGGGCTTTAAATGAGCACTCAGTGAGGCAAGATCTTGTCATGACTCCAATACAACTGACTTTCTTGTCAAAAGGAGAAAGTCTATTCATATGTGTATCAGAATCACATGAGAAATCTCAGTACCAGCAAGTTTTAGCACCTTCTGCCTCTACAACATACAAAGCTGCTTTCTAGCCCCAAAGAGCACTTCAAAAGGCAAAGCAGCAACTTGCATCCAAACTGATCCCAAGGACAAGATACTGGAAGGAGCAAATAGGTAAAAAAAACCCCAGATTTTGAAAAGTGGAAAGGTCTAAAGATATAAGCCATTTTCTGAGCTGATTTATCACAGCCATGTGATACTGTATTATTTTTAATCTGCACCTTTAACTTCAGACTTCTGAGGCCAGATATGGCCTTCTGACATATTAGATCACGGTTTTATGGTGGTTGGGTTTTTTTGCATGCTCCAGATAAAGTATAAATCTTACACCTGGATGTATTCTCACACTTGACTCTGGGGTAGGCTATAACAGCTACTTTAACAGCATGTGGTACCACCAGCACAGGACACAGTTTGAAAAATAGTATGCCAAATCTTTGTCTAGTGTAATTTAGTGTAGTTCTACTGACCTTCAATTATTTCCCATAATTTGAAGATCTGATTCATTACATCTCAACATGAATTCCAGGGGTAACTGGCAGAGCTGTACCGTAGCCACCGCTGGATGGCTTAGCCAAGGGGTGAAACAAGAAGTTCCATGAAATTCTTAGTGAACACAAGAGGTCAAAATCTGAGTTGTGCCTCACCCTCTGCAGAAATGGGTGTACCATTACAGCTGTTCCTTGAACTAAATTGCTATGAACACCTTATGCACGGAAAATATGAAACCACTGTTCACACCCACTTAGTTTTCCTCAGACATCTTTTCCTGTTTATTCATTATATGAACTCAATTGTGATAAGAAAATGAAACTGAGACTTCAGGCTTCTACCATCAAGAACCACAATCTTTGTATTTCATCTTTTGTCACTGTGATGCTGGTTAAGTGTACAAGCGAGTATCCTGTCAGAATGCATCTAATGAATTGAAAGGAACTCTCTCCCAGGCAAGGCTTAAAAATTCCCAACATCATAAAAAGTTTCTCTAATTAGACTTTCCTGGTCATACGGAAAGATAGCAAACCAAGCGAAAGGTCAGTGAAGTCACAACCCCTCCACTCCTTCAGTGCTAATAATGTCCAGTTTAAACAGCCATTACAGTTACCTTGTAAGCTCTTAAGTTCTGTGCAGGGTAGAGTAAGAGGCAATTATGGCCCGGTTTCTTTAGATATTTCCCACGCATACAGCGAAGACGCATTTCATGATTGCTGCAATAGTTACTACAAACCGATCTGATGTTATTTATTTAAGGGTTTTTTGCAGTACAAAACATTACAAGTAAGTTTTCTACATCGAGATAGGAAATAAAAAAATCATTGTTAGAAACAATTTAAAATAAATATATAAAACTGCTATTCCAATCAGGTAATTACATATGTATTATGAACCAAGTACTTCCAAACTATGTTTACTTTGGAAGTGCATTAATACCACTACAAAAACCAGCCATTTATTTAAATATCAAGTGATTGATTCTCAAATATGGCAAGATTATGTTAGTACAAAAGTAACAAAACTGAATACCCCAAAACATACACTGCACAAGTATTTACTGCATTATCTTTTTTGCATCACAATCTCGTTTATGCTGCAAGTTTACTAAGTACGGTACACCTTCATTTGAACAGGGGATCTTTATCAGTTCCAAGGCACCTTCCTCCCTAAGACACGGTTGGTGATTTTCTGAAAGAAAAACAAAGCGACAGAGATGAGTATTATTCCTCTAAAAATCAAAAACACTAAGCATGAAGATAGTGGAAGACACAGAAAGTGTTTTCTACAATAAACAGCTGAATAAATCAGGACTCTTCACAGCATTCACCAGCCATGACTGAAGGGGAAGAGATGAAAGTCTATACAACCCTGAGTAGCCTGAAGTAGGTGAAAAGGGAATGTTATTTGCAGACTGCTCTAAAAAAAAAAAAAAAAAAAAACCAACCCCAAACCCACCAAACCAAAAAAACAAAACCCCCCAAAAAAACCCCCCACATCGGGGGAGGCATCATAGAAAATAACTGGTAATAGATTAAAACAAAACAAAACGTTGTGCGTAGAGCCAGTCTTGTGCAGTTAAGCTGCGGAACTCTGCCCTGCAGTGCTGCGAACACCAGATGTTTACACTTCACAAAGCAGGTGGACAAAGTCATGAAAGAAAAAAAAAAAAGCCACCACCAATCTGAAGATGGATTCAAAGCCCCTTGGATGCAAATCACACCAGACTGTTAGAGCATCTTTGAGAAGTACTGCTAACGCTGGCTCTGTTATGGCATTCTTCCCCAGGCACCTGCTAGTGTGACCTGTTCTTATGGCAACAGGCAATCCAGATAATGAAACACCACATCATTCTGCTAGCTGAGCCGGCAGATCACTGATGTTTTGAAGTATGGAATACATATTACGTGGCTTTAGAGAAGTGTAGGATAAAGTAAGAGCTTTGGGTAACTCGTGTATTACTAACAGCAGTGGCAATGATACAGCCATTACCTGACGAGACCTTTTGCATCACACAGATGAACGCAACGCACAGCTCAGCTCTTTATACACACACACAGAGTATGCAGTATATCCTATATACACATAACTATATATAGTGTGTATACCAATACAGAATGTACTCTGCTTACATACATACATATAAAAAGCAGCAACGCTGCTGACGTGAATCTCAGTGTGGAATCTGTCCCCAGTACTTCACGAAGTAGGACTCAGAAGGGCTCAAAATGCCTCACACCACAAAAACCTCTGACCAGTCCTTACAGCTCACGAGCCCTTCTGCAATCTAATAAGCAAACCCAGCCAGCAATTAGATGCTATCTCCCCTCTTTGCTCCACTTCCAGGAATTGACTATAAACCAAAAACCCCTAACGTGTTGCTGACATGAGGGAAAATGTAGCCAAGGGGATGGAAAATAAACGTTAAAAAAAAAAAAACCTTACTGTAAAGCAGCAAGCAAAGCGCAATTCAGTTTAACACCTCTAGAAGCATGTGCTTTTTCCTTTGGGGTAGTGACACCTTGTGGCCCCTATCTATCTTGCATAGGCTCTAAAGGACATGTCCCATCCATAAACAAAAGTGTTTAGTGTTCCTGAATGCTAATATCTTTCTTCTTTTTTAAGGGGTAGAGGGAAGTACATAAATTAACAACTTTGCTATCTCCTTTATAGATGTTTCTCCCATGCTCCCTATTTACAAAATTACAAACTTATTACATCTAATGGGAAAGCCTCAGTAATGGAACGAATTTGTATCTAATAAAACTCAAAATTCGTTTTCACTTCACTGGGCTTGAAAGTTCTGATTTATGCTGCCATCAGATCAGAAATCTGTCTCAACCGTACAGTTTTTAGAATTAAGGGGCATGCACCATTCCCTTATCTGACTAGTATAATTTAATGCTCTATTTGAAATTAGAAGTACAAAAGCAAAGGGATACTGGGACAGAACATCAGTCCAGACCCATGTGCATCCTGTGATAAAAATAACTTTGCTATCTTAATAAAGGTAACTATTTAACAATTTGAAAAATTAAGAATACCTTTGCAACCCTCAGTCGCTTTCTAACACAGGAATTTTGGTAAGTTTCCAGTTACGTATGAGCCCATACTGTTTCCTCCCGAGAATCTCATCCTCACTCAGTGCTAACAAAACTGTTATTTCATTCTCTCTTCAATTCCCACTGCATTGCCCCACAGTCCCACTGTAGCACATAAACGCCTTAAAACAAGCACTGACAGCCCTTACTTCTCAGGTGTCCTGTGTGAGTATTTTCACTTGTACTTTACAAAAGGTAAGTGAACTTTGTTCATACATATTCACTAATTTGGGGCCCTATTTTGAGCAAAATAAACTTGGTTTCATATCATCCCTCAACCTGGACACTAATTTTAGATCATTATCCTTGGTTCCCTACAGCTAACAAAGAGTCACACGCTGCCTCCAGAGAGCAGCATGTCCCACATAGTAGCAGTTGTTGCTCACACTGGAAACATACAATTTTGTTTGTTTGGTTACTCCTCGGGATACATTTTTAGAAGCTGGTGTTCTTTTTTTTCCTCTGAAGTATTGACCCATAAATTATAGTGATATACAGTTATACCTAACATACCTCTAAATTCTGGTGTGAGGATTTCACTTGTAAGTGATACTTCAGCAGACACTTGTCCATGTTGATGTACATACAGGTATGAGTGTATGTACATGTTTAATTCATTGTTTCCTTTCCTTCCCAATCATGAATCACCCCTAACCTGTGAGCCCTTGACACCCTATAGAAATGGCATGCACACTGTACTGCTAGCTAATTCCATCCTCAGAGCCAGCTGTACTGCTATTAGTGAGGCTTACACCTAGTTTTACTTTTACATGTCTACTCTTTTGGTATCAGCGACAGAAACAGAAGCAACCAGCATCCCAGCGCTATATTACATCGTGGCTGATATGTAATAAACTTAGGATATAAGCACACTTCACTATTACAACAAAGTGTTCAGTTACAGGTGCTGGGAGAGAAGTGTAATTGCTCAGAATCTCCTTCACTAAGCCAACTGGTCTGGCAGTTTAAGACATCCTCACTTGCCCAGCCGTTTCATTAATGCTCCTCTACCAGGTATTAACGTTTGCACGGCAGAAAGTCAGCCAAGAAAATACATGCGTAAGCCTCAGACACTGCAGAACAGGATGCCTCAGCACACACTTTCACCAGCAGTTTAAGCTACTAGGCTGCACTCTGGAGTGGCTGGGGCACGAGTACATCCCTTCCCCACTAAGATGACCAGTGCTAGCCTGTCAAAATCCAAAGCGTGAAGGACAAAGAAGTTTCATTAGGGACAGGTCATGCCACTAAGCACTGACCTGGGAGTCAGAGAATATGAGTACTATGCCCAGCTCCACCACTGACCCCACAAAAACTTGAGCAGGGCACTCGACTCTCTCTGCCTGCCTCTTTTCCCAAGGATATGTCTGGATACATGCCAAATGATCTTGGAAGGAACTGTCCCCTACTAGGTTTGCGTAAGGCACAACAGGACTCCTCTAGGTGACTGCAATTAAAATAAGAGTCAGATCTATTCCAGAGTGCTGATCTGCTGTTCTACATCAGCAGTTCACAAACTTGCCACTATGAGAGATACTCAGACCACAGTTTGGGTACAGTGCTACAGATCATTTAAATGATACAACCCTAGATTACATACATTTTCAGTCTAGCTTTTGTACCAGCCATTTTCTTCTCCTAATACCCTGTGTCATCTTTGGAGTCATTCCACAAAATCTGTGTTTCTTTTTTTCATGCATAATCAGATCCGCTTAGAAACTGATGCTCTCAGCAACACATTAGCCAAATTCTAAACAAACCATTCACTGTATTTACAGCTACTTACTGCAGCTATTCTGCATCATCAAGGAAGACAAAAAGATTACAATATTTACTGCAATGAATCATCATCCCTCTTCCAATCAAAACCACACTTGTATAGAAAACTTCTGATCCGATTCCCTCTCTGCTTCCAGCTGACAACTGCCACCATTCATTAACTCTTAAGACCTTACTGTACCAGCATCTGAGATTCTCGGACGAGTGAAAAAAAAAAAAAAAAAAACGTGTCCTGAATATACCCTGCAAAAGTATAGCATCAAATTCAAGTAATTCTAGTGGTAAATACCCACAATCAGATTAGGAAGGTATTCTGGATAATACATTGCATTACAAGCCCTGACTTTTAAAATCCAATTACTGCTGTTCCCAACAAATAACTAACCCTATTATTCCAGCTCTGGTAGGACAACTCAGCCAGGAAAGAGTTGCAATGCTAAAACTGAAGTGCAAGCTTAAGATCCAGATGAAAAAAAAAAAATCAGTTTAAATTTTTAATGCATGTCCTTAAACCACTGAGGCTTATAATGCAGTTTATTGCCTGCTGCCAGAGTTCTCCTGAAGGCTACGTTTTATGGTATATGGGTTAGTTAAAGAGTGAGAAGGTAAGAACCTCACTGTTTGTTGCAAACTGTTGTTTCTCATGTTTTAGTTCTCATTAAGTCTTAAGAGAAAGCTTAAGCATATCGATGCCTACAACAGCTCAAGAAGTGATACACTGGTCAGTTTTGGAGATGCACTTCTCAGAGGGGACAAATGGGACTCCTCTGTTTTATCAGGACATTTATCAAATTACTGTGTATAAACTGATACCACTTGTTACACAGAAATACTAGATAATTAGATGTGGGCGCATGGGAGGGCATAGAGACTGAAGACTCTCTTCCTTGTTACTTATTGCGCTTAACACAGGCGAGTCTCTAGCACGGGGTTCTTCAATCTTTCTATCATTAATTAAACCTCTGTTTAACAGACAGATGCAAAGCACATGTTGCACAACTTGGACAGCCAGGAGGAAGAGTAGCAGTTGTTAGCTGGGACAGAAGCAGCTCCCTGCAGGGATCTCACTGCTTCATGGCAGAATGAGGCAGGATTCAGCAGTCTTAGAGTAACTCAGCAAAATGGGTCCTGCTGTTTCCTTCTGCTCACCAAAATCCTGGAGTCCTCACCCCACCTTTGCTCTGCTGCTGGTTGTGTGGTGAGGCCCCAGCACAGAAACTGTTCTTGAACTGCTGGATAAGTGTGGTTCAAAGTTAGTCATACCCACACTTAGGGACACTGGTTTGTTCTACAGCTTGCCAGACAGAGGAGATCCTTGGCTGATCAGCGCCGGTGCGGTAAGACCATGCTATCAGCTGAACAAACACTTAACAGTGAAATCCACAGCCCCCAAAGTTAACAAATTACCAGCAGGACTGTCAATTTTCCACTGGAGCAAAATTAAGAATGATGACTCCATGCTTTGTTAACCATGGTTGCGAAGTGAGCTGTGAATTGTGTAAGCTAAATCCATTTACAGCAAGGGTACACAACAGCAAAACCAGCAGCCTTCAAGTCAAAGAGCCTGTCCATGAAATATCTTCTTTAAATATGCTCCACAATCCCTCCGTTCTGCCCTCAAGACTACGCAAGCCCTTTTTTGTATGCTTTAATCAGGACCATGCTTCCTTGTCTTTTTTCCATACAGCATGTGTAGGTACTGGAAGGATTTCAGGTTAGGTAGGGGGATTTTTTTGTTCCACATTTTGCTAGGCTTGACTGCTTTGACCCTGATTAAATGTTAATATATCCTAACCACCTAGAAGTTGCAAAAGAATACCACAGAATTAACATTTAGTAAATATTACTATAATGCTTGTGACCTCAAGAAAAAAAAAATTCTAAAATGTTTTAGTATAAATATTTGACCAGAAGACCTACCGCTTTGTAAAGCTGTGCTTTCAGGCGGTATGAGTTGTATTCCATTTTTCTCTTCTCTTCCTCTCGCTTCTTCTGCACCTCTGGCAGCTGCTCATAGATCCTTAAGTGTAAATACAAAAAGTCAAAAACAGTGACTTTGAAGGAAGGAACTTACTGACATAAAAAAACCCCATCCTCTGCTTTATCTTCACATTCTGTTAAAGGCTACTGGCCAACCACATCATAGAAACATTTATTTGGGGGTTTACTAGTGTCACACAGGGAAAATATGGAATACATAGCAGTTGTGATACCAGAAATTCCCACATCCCATAATGCCTTTCTCTTACAAGCAGCACCTCCTAAAAGCAATATTTATGACATTAAAGTGACCATACAGCTGATATGATTATCGAGCTGCAAAAGGTAGAGCTTCAGTATCTTCAGTACAGAATAGCCCCATTGCTTTGAGAGTATGCTGATTCTGAGTAACATGTTTATCCACCAATAGCAATATTTTTATCCCAAGAATAACCTGAGTTAAGCTATTTAGGCATCTTTTCAATATTTCAATATTCAACATTGTTGCCCTGTTTAGGCGAATGCTTTGTCTTCTCCAGTGCTGAACTTCTCCCATACCAGAACCAAACAGCAAGGGATGCTTTGAAGTGAATAGAAGGTGACTGGTGCTCAGTACAGTCAGAGCGCTATTCTAATCTGTTTTACATGCTACCATCTCGAGGAGGGACCCGAGAGCTAGGATGACAGTGTATTGCTCACACTGACATCCCCAAATCTTCCTTTAAGATCATAAAGCTTTACTAATTTCATGACAGTGGTTGCCAAGAAATATGCAGCTTCAAAAACATTGTGGTTTATGGGAGGTGGAAATGAATGATGTCCAAAAATTTCAGTCCTGTAATATTTAAAGCAAGACAGAACTTTTAGAGACTGTTTCATTCTTACATCAGTATAGTATCTTTGCATAATTACTGTTGGCACTTCAAATATTTTTAAACACATCTGTGCCTTCAACTTGTATTATCTGAAATGACTTCAACACACTCCATTTTGAACATTGCAAATCAATACTGCCCACCAGCCAGGAGGGGCATCTTTGACAGTTGTCTTGGTACTAATTCCAGCAGGAAAGTAAGTAAGACTTCAGACTGGCAAGAGAAGCAAGGGAGGCAAATGTGTATCAGTTTGCACGCATTTGCTATTTAGTCAGTACAAGTTAGGTGTCATTTGTATGTTTCAAAGGACAGAAGGACAAGAAGTTAGCTGGAAAACAAAGTAATAGGAAGCTGTATGATAACACATAACTAAGTAGGCAAAATCAAGAAAGCAAGGAATCAAATCCAAATCTCAATTAGTACTGAATTTTACCTCCTGTCTACTTCACCAGCACCAGCTAGGGAGAGCCATACACATTTATAGCTTCTACAGTCCCCCACACAAATGTGTTTACCAGTCCATCAGACTTCACAGTGGAATTGATAAGCAAGCAAATACACATCCAACACCAAAAAAACAAGAAAACACAAAAAAGCAACTGCACTCTTTCCAGTGACCTACCTTCCTGTGTATCCCTATTTTCCTACTCTGTCTGCAGCTGTTCTTAGGAGGTCATCTTTTCTAAAAATGTCACTACCCACATTACCACTATAGAAAACAAGAAATAAATCACACTTTTATGTTTATTTTACTCCTCTTATGCTTTGCTGGAAGGCAGCAGAGGGTGCTAGGTCTCTGCACGTGTTACTGGATGGTGGGGAGGGATACCTCCAAGATTTGGGGTTTTGCTTTATTACCATCTCACCATTCTCTAAAGGCTTTTGCCATTCTAGGGTTCCACTCAAGGAAAGATCAGGATTTACCCCTGACAAATCATCCCACCATAAAGATGTTTAAAGCAAGAAGTTGGCAATGCAGAATTATAGATAAATTAATTGAAAATTGTTTTCATTACCTCTAGCTAATTTGCCATGAGAAATTCCATTTATACCCTCACAGAGAAAAAGAAAAAGCTTCTGCACTCATTATAGGTGTGGATTTCAAAAGAATGGTACAGAATAAATTACTTCTCAGCTCCAGCTGAGAGCTGGAGTATGACAGCAGCAAGAACAAAAAAAAAAGAAAATCACCAAGTGTGACTGCCTGAATCAGCCTCCATAGAAGTCCTGCTGACTTTGGTTATTACGAAATCAGAGTTTCTTAAAGTGTGAGTTCAGATACGTCTATGGCCCAGTCCAAGTGACCTGAACCCAAACCCTTCTACTTTGGCTCAAACATGTGGACATGCATTCCTTGGGGAAACTGGCGTATTTACTGTATTTACCACTTCTGCCACCTCTCTATTAACGCCCTAAAAATACTTTTAAATGCCAAAGGCTACTGAAATAAAACATTATTTTTGGACTCTCCCAGCATATATATCAAGGGGTTTATTTTATATATTGTGTATTCCAGTAGATATTTTGTAGAATCAGTGTAACTGAGGTTGGAAGAGACCTCTGGAGGTCACCTAGTCCAACCTCCTGCTCAAAGCAGGGCTAACTTCAAGGCTAGAATGGGCTACTCAGCCCCCATCCTCTCAACTTGTGGCTATTGCCAAGGATGCAGGCTCCGCCACCTCTGCGCAGCCCTGCTCCACCACTTCACCACCCTCCTCGTGAAAAACTGATTTCCTGGTCTCCAGTTAGAATTTCTCCTTGCTCTAACACATCACCACTGCTGCTTGTCCTCTCACCGTATGCCTCCAAGAAGACTCTTCCTCTGCCTTCTCTAAACCCTCCTTCTGGCAGGGAAACACCACTGCCAGATCCTCACCTTCAGCCTCCTCCTCCCCACGCCAAACAATCCCAGCCTCCGCAGCTTCTCCTCATGCACCAAGTGCTCGAGCCCCCTGACTGTCCTGGTGGCCTCCACCAGACTCAGGACACTCTGCTGACCTCTCTCTTGTGCTGGCAGCCCAGAACAGGAGACAGGATCCAGCTGTGGTCCCATGAGCGCCAAGCAGAGGGAATATCCACTTCCCTCCACCTGCATGAAATGCAGTGTGTAGCTGGCCTTCATCCCTCCAAGAGCATGTTGCCGACTCGTGTTCAATTTGCTGTCCGCCAGCTGTCAGGCCCCCAAGGTCCCTTCCAGAGGGGCCACTCCACAGGCAGTCTGTCCTCAGACACTGCCAAGGGGGGTGTCCCTGGTTGGGGGGGGGGGGGTGGTTCTGTCCCAAGGAGAGACTTGGTATTTGTTATTGTTGAACTTCATGAGATTCCTCTTGGCCCTTTCCTCCAACCTGCAGAGATCTCTAGAAACTGCAGACCTACTCTCTGGCATACTGACTGGTCCTCCCAGTTCAGCATCACCTGCAAACCTGCTGAGGCATGCTCCATCCTATTGCCACTACCGACAAAGATGCTGTGGAACAGTCCTGGCCCACAGAACTGTCCCCTTCACATAGCACAAATCCTCCCTGCATGTAGCATGGATGTTCCAAGACTTCAATGCAACAAAGCACTTGCTTATACGCTGAAAACCCAAATACTTAGAAGTATCCCTTGCCTCAAGGTACACTCTTGACCTTTGTTTTGTTTTGACTTTAAATAACTTACAGTATTATTATATTTTTATGTAACTTTACAAGTTATCAGAGACAACTTCATGAGTCTCTAATTTACTTTTAAGTATTTATGCTGTTTCTCAACTGGTACTCTTCCAAACTACCTCCTCTTGACCCCGCTACCATTTCAGAATCTAGCTGCAATAAACTCCATTTTTTATTATACCTTCACACGGTCTCTCTGTAGCATAGATATTCCAAGTGTTTAATACATTGTTAGTGTGCTGTGCACTTTGCATATAAATCACTTGAGTCAAAAATAAGGCAAAATCTATCATAAGGTCCTTTTTTTTCAAAGGGTAAAAGCCTCTGTATTCCTTTGAGGGTAGTTATTTCTTACATAAAGCTCCTTTTATTTAGTGAAATGATACCTCATTTTCTGCGCCAGTTACCTAGTTTGTTAATGTTTAAAACTATACAGACTCTCTAGTAGCCCACACCCTACATTTCCTCTCCTTTCGGGATCCAGCACTTGCACAGTTTGCTGCAGTGCTTGGATTGCAGATACTGCAGTAGAGTACTCAGGTTTAGTTACAGAAATAATTTTTCCAAAATTATCTCATTTCTCGGATTTTCTAGATAGATGCTTTGTCCCTCTGATAAGGTGCCTACACCTTGCCCTGAAAAAGCTGAGTTACCCCCAACGCCCAATTCTTTGACTGCAGATACAATTCATCCACCTTTCTAACCCATTTACTCAGGTCACCCATCTATCTGAAACAGTTTTCTTAACCTTACCGTTTAGATCTTTGAACCATTTCACTCTTTGGAATTGTTCTTCTCTTTTCTCTAATCAGAAAACCTAAATGGAAAATTTTGAGATAAGAGAATGGTGAACAAGTCTACTTCTCACAAAGAATACTATTGCAACAATCTGACTCCTTTATAAGTTATGGATTCTTATAGACAATACACACACCCCTAAGTATAATGTGGAAATTCATTAATTCCTACAGAACAAAGAGCAGAACCATAAAGGTACCTCTGTCGGACAGCATGTGACTTGCATTCCTGTAGCCCTTTCTTTTCTCTGGAGGATTAAACAGCTCTTCTCGTTCAGACTGCAGTACACTCTGTATCCTCCTTTCCTCCATTACAAGCTTCAGATGCTTCACACGCTCTCCAGAGCGGGAGATGAAATCAGGGCGATGCACTGCAAGAGCCTCCTAAGATGGGATGACACAAAACAAAGTCTAAAGTGGCCAGACTGTCTGCCTACAGCTGGATGGGAATAATCCAAATATCTAACGCCATTACCAAAGCATGGAAAAAATCCCATCAAAGTAGTATGTGGTATAATATACAAAATCTTGTATCCTTAATGCTGGGTAGATCCTCAGAGACCTTGTTTAACAAACTACTTGTCAACAACCAGAAAGTTAACTGGCCAGAGAGAAATATCATGGCTAAAATAATTAGCAAAAGGGACACAAAATTCTTCTCAAAAAAGTTAACAAAAAGTTGAGCCCATAGGATAGAAGATTCTGTAACTTATTACAATCTTCCTTATTATAAATCAGCGGGCACATCAACATTAGCAATTTATTTAGGATCAGTAGAGGCATTTTGAAAGTGATCTCCTGATATCTCTGTTTGCCACACTTCAATTTCCATCACAGGGCAGTCTCTGAGCTCATGAACAGATGCAACTGAACTCAAAGAAACTTCAGAAGTGCACCTTAGTTAGCACTTCTTAATTTACATTTCACTTGCTGTGGACAATCTCTTTTAAAAATATTTCTGTACACTAAATCTGTATCTTTCCACAGATACTTACTTAGAGCAGTCACACCTATCTGAAGTACACACACATGCATATATGGTGTACATGTACACACACATACACTGTTTGCACTGTATGAATTAAAGTTCATTTTAATCACGTACTATGTACATCACACAGTATTCTCTCTGCATGGAAGCAAGTATGACTTGACATTATGTCAGCTACATTACCTCTAGTTCCTGAAGCCAAAATTTAAGCCCTGAAATATTAGATCAATTCAAATCGTCTTGTGGAAAGCCAGATTACCATAAGAAAATGGACTAGTGAATTTGTTGGTTTTCCTGGGTTTTGTTACGTTTGTTTTGTGTTTGGGGGGTTTTTTGTTTGTTTGTTTGTTTTTTAAGCAGGAGCAGTCTGTAACATGGTTGACTTCCAATGATTATAAAGGTGAAATAATAAAAAGAAGGAGCAAAAAGTGTTTCCACAAGATTCAGCATAACTCTTGAAATCCTACCGAGATCTCAGCAGCCTTATAGTGCAGCATGCCTTTACCTGCAGCGTAAGCTTCACAAACGGCCGCAAGGACCTGTTCGCAGCATCTCTTTCTGGAACTGCTGGCTGAATCATGTTGCTGTGCTGATGCTCTTGCCAGTTCTTCTCTCGGAGAGGCTCTCTCCAAGGCTTTGTGCTGGTCAATGGTTCAAACCAAGATGGACCGGGACCAGAAAAGGAATTGGAATGGTTTTCTTTCCTAGATTCAGATTTCAAGTCTTCTGCTTGGACAAACCATGAAATCCCTGTTAAAAGACCACAGAAGAGAATAAAGATTTATAGACAACACATGTGCCGATTTTCCATCCCCATCTATGGCCCTTTATGCCTGTGCTGGTTTTGGCTAGGATACAGTTCATTTTCCTCAGAGTAGCTAGTATGGGGCTATGTTTTGGATTTGTGCTGAAAGCAGTATTGATAATACAGGGATGGTTTTGCTATTGCTAAGCACTGCTTACACAGAGTCAAGGACTTTTCTGCTCCTCGCACCACCTCACCAGCAAGTAGGCTAGAGGTGCACAAGAAGTTGGGAGGGGACACAGCCATGACCAAAGGGATATTCCAGACCATATGACATCATGCTCAGCAATAAAAAGCTGGGGGAAGGAGGAGGAAGGGGGGAGGTATTCGCAGTTATGGCATTTTGTCTTCCCAAGTCACTGTTATGTGTGATGGAGCCCTGCTTTCCTGGAGATGGCTGAACACCTGCCTGCCAATGGGAAGTAGTGAATGAATTCTTTGTTTTGCTTTGCTTGGGTGAGCAGGTTTTGCTTTACCTATTAAACTGTCTTTACCTCAACCCACGAGTTTTCTCACTTTTACCCTTCCAATTCTCTCCCCCATCCCACCCAGGGGGAGTGAGCGAGCAGCTGTGTGGGGCTTAGTTGCCAGCTGGGTTTAAACCATGACAATGCCCAAGGTCTTAGCTAAAGCAAATCAGTGGCCTAACACTGCAATAAATACTCACTTCAGTTTAATAACAGTGCAACTCTGTAGCACACATCTGTGGCACTTACAAAGGAATTCCTTTGCCAAGTGTCAGAAAACCAGCAAGCCTTTATCAAACAACACTTTTGAAAAAGCACAAAATGCCTTAGTTTGCAAGTTTCTCTCTATAGAAAGAATAGTTATTTATCAGCAATTACACATTTTTAAGGCGCCTCTCTGCTGTCCTAAGCCCTATGGCTTTTTATAGATATTTCTGAAGATCAAATGCATTACATCTTCCAAATGTTAAACATGTATACAAGAATTAGATTACTCACAGTTTACATACATGATGGGATTTGAATACATCAGCTAGTACTCTGAGCAGATATTCTAAATTAAACTGGTATGAGAGAATGATTTGTCCCTACAGCAACAACAATGATGACTAAGGAAAATATTTTTAAACATTTAATTATCACATTGTGAACACTGACAGGGAATTTAGAAGGGGGGGGGGGGGGGGGGGGAGTAAAGGAGGCTACACCATCAGCCCAAAAATGCAACTCTACTAAAAGAGGGAGAGGAGTCTAGTTCTTCTGGCACCTACTCCTGAAAAAATGTGTTCTTCGAAGCCTCAGTACCTGAAACAGTAAGTACAACTTTCAGTGACCAGTTACTCAGAGCTTAACAAAACCTTTTATACCGTGCAAATCAAAATTAAGTATCTGTACGATTCCCATCTCATTCATCTTCCCTTGCCTTATTCATTGCTTCCTGTTTACTACCTTTACTGGCTAGGTTGCATCTAACAGCTTGATTGAAAATGCCATCATAATAGAGCACTAGAGAGTTCACTTGACATAGTGGTTTTGTTTAAAATTCATTGATTAAAAACAGAGTAAGAACTGACTGTACTAGTGACAGACTACTCTGTGTCCTAGCTAATCCTCCTCACATATTATGCCAGTTGCTGTCAAGATGTACAGCTTTTCTGGTCTGCGGAGAAAGTGTATTTTGGACTGACCTTGTGGTACATGCAGCCTGCTCCTTTTCGTCCTTTTCTCCATGAAAAAATTGCCTGGCTGTCCCTTCTGCTTACTCTTGCTTCCTGCTGCCTGATGATCTGTGACCATACCATCTGACTCTCCAAAATTACCATCAACACAATGCCAGGGTTCCTGTGGCCATTGATTTGGCTGGCTAGATCTTGGGGTAGGAAAAGTCACACCAACATCTCGAGTATTTTTCTTAGTTCCACTGTTCACAATCTCCAAGTCTCCTGTAGTTGAAAACGAAGCAGTAACATCTTATTCCAGAGCAGCTGGAAGTACTTCAACATCAGCATGAGTGACATGCATAGTTCAGGGGATGACCCTCATTTTTTACTTTGAGGCTGAAGGAGCACTTTCTTTACCCCACCTTCAAGAGGCAAAATCTTTTATATTCCCACTTCCAATTCAAGGAGAGTTTGCAGGATTGTTACTACATGATAATCTGAGTAAAATTAAAGCGGTGTAAACCAAGTACCCCAAGCAAAACAAGCATGTGCGTATATATATACACACACTGGGGGGAGGTGGGGGTGGTGGAATTAAATTTGAACCAACTATGCCCCTGGCTGGGGACTTGAGTTGACTTTTGGAAGAGTCAACTTCAAATCTGCTGCTGAAAGACACAATGGCAGGTCAACATACAGCTTTACATTTTGGACAAGGGAACTGCAGGTTTTTCTGGACCTGTTAGTTTACCCAGTGTGTCCCATCCAAAACTGTGTTTTAGGTGTAAAAGATGGGTTTGCCCACAGCACTACAAATATTTAACAGAAACATATGAAGCGTAAGGTGTCAACTAACATTCAAAAAGTCATAACACAATCTTGAAACCAAGCCATGAAAATACTCTTCTGATTCAATCCACTTGCACATGAAAACAAACCAGTAATAAATAAGTGGTATGTCTGATGAATAAAACAAAGCCATTACTCAATGTGATGATGCTAAGTTGGCCTGTAAATGAAAGCAATGAAGAAACTGATAACTGCCACCAGAAAAACCCAAATGCAGAACTGCACCAGTCCAGGATCAGCCCATGTTTTAAATAGAATATAACATCCAAAATATTACCAAGGTGAGTATGAAACACTGCAATTGCCTTCTGAAATAGCATATGCCTACAAAATACATTCTGTGAGTAACAGATGTCTTGCAGAGAAAACAATATATAAAAAAATACAGTTAGTCCTCCCCCCCCCCCCCCCCCCTTTGCTATTGAAATGGATCAGAAGCTTAGGTCAACAAACTTATAAGTAAGTGAGAACACTGGTTACTAAAGCAGACCAAGAAAGGAAAGGAAATGGCTTATTTCAATTAGAATATAACATCTTTCTCTCCAAATGCTTTTAGTGAATTTGAAGAATGCTGCTTGTACATACCCATCACCAGAAACATGCACCAGACTCTGGAGAAAGGTTTCCAAAGAGATGAAAGGCAGAAGCAAATACAGAAAAGACAAGTCTGGAATTCAACAACTCACCTGCTTGGATACCTTTGTTTAGCATCCGTGTCCGTCGCTTGTTACTAAGAGCAGAGCTTGGCCCCCAAGAACTGCTGCTTACAGAAGTTGATCCCGATGAGACTGCATTCTAGAAAAAAAACATGCAAGAGAATAGAAATTCCTGAAATACTGACAGAAATGAACAGAAAGCGGGTTTTAAACAGCAAAAAAGTTATAGTTATCACTCTTTTACTTGTGCCTTGACTCTATTATTATTTAGATGTTTATCACAGGCTGATCAGTGTCTCTTATTGCTATGCCACACAACAGCCAGCCTTGACTTTATCCTCATGCACCAATGCGCTTTCAGCATCCCATTATAGTAAGAAAAGCATGTTATTTCCGTAGGCAAGAGCTTGCCTGTGATAAGATTCTGTACGGTGCTGAGCATCCTCCAATTCATTTGTCCAAAGTTCATGGGACAATGTGGCCTGTCAAGACAAACTTACAAAGAACCTTTGCTATGGCAAGATCATTTGTTGGCTGTACTTTCATGAGAAACTGCAAAGTGTGAAATATTTCTGCTTTGGAAAGAGGGAGAATAAACATCTAGACTGAATCCTATATTCCCACCCTCTCAAACCAAAAGCCTTTAAAGGCTTTTGCTGGAGGGACAAACTGTCTTGAAAGATTAACATGTTGCTTTGTAAATTCATAACAAACTCCAATTCTGTACCATTGGCATGAAAGAGCAGAGTCATTTCCAAACACAAGAAGTTCTATCACCCTGTGATCCTCATTACACAAAATTCTCCAGGTGGAGAAAATTAACAAAAACAAGAAATAGAAGACAAGTGCTAAGAGCATGGTTTAGGCAAAACACTAGTTTCACATCACCACCACTCACACAAACAGAAGTTCCAGCTGCAGGGATGTAAGCAGCACAACTTTGTTATAGTAAATTAATTTAAATTTTAGGACATGTTATAACTTTACCGCCATTTAAAAAGGAGTATACTCTGTAAGTGTAAGGCATCTGGTCCACAAGCTTTTTGGTTATATAAAATACAGAGAAGGTTAGTGCTTTATTAACAGCAATTAACTGACAGTGCTTCCCCAGGCTTCAAATCCAACAGTGCGGCACAGACCAATCTCTGCAAATCCATTGAATTTAATTTTTAATTATGAAACAGATTTTTTTTTTCCTTGATCATAGCAATTAGTATCCTGTTAGTAACTCATAATGCTAGCCACGATGGAAATGAACAGAGGCTTTTTTTTATTACCTTTTTATTGAACCTCTGCTATCACCACTTCAATGCTAAACATAATTTCATTTCAACATTAAAAGGAGGCAATTTTTACTCAGGCATACTGGCAAGAACTCTTTTTTTAGTTTCATAAAACTATTACAGCTCTAGTAGAGTGCACTAGACAGATGTAGTAGATATGCATCTTCTTTCAGAGAAGAGAAGCAAATTTGAATATGTGCTCAGCAAAAGGGAAGAGTATAAAGCAAGGAAAAAAACCAAGATAACCCATTTACACACACAAGCATATCAGCCCGCAGAAATAAATATAAGCAGCTATTCAATACTGAATATTGACATGCATATTCCTATTTGGACTAGAATATTCAGTGCAGTGCTTTCAAAGCCCTTCAGCAGTTGAATAGCGTAACCTTTAGCTTTGTACCTGCTACCAGATGGCAGCTTGAAGAGTGCTTTAGAAATAACAGAAACTGGAATAGATAAAAACCTTCTGGGATGGGTTCAGCATCTATAAATAAAAAAAGCTGTAACCAAGTTTTCTGGAAGCAGAGCTGACAATAGGCTGTCATAAAAAAAAAGAGCTACAAAATGCAGCACTTGCCTGAAAGATTCATACAGTAGCCTCTCTAGGAGTAGAGCTCCTCCTATAAACGAATGAATATCTGTCTCTGAACCACTGATATTTGCAACAAACAAACAAACAAAAAAATCTTGATTTCTGTTCAGCCAAGCATCACAGACGGTACCAAAACTTGGATTTTAAATTTAGCTTGCCATTTTGCCATCAATTTTCTCTCACTCCTTATTTGAGGTGGGTCATGTGTCCCTTTATATGTATTTTTAAAAGGAACACTACACCAGCAGATAAAAGATACTACTTTCTAAAGCCATATGGGCTCAATCCAACATCAAGCACTGGGAACAGTAAGCCTTTACTCCCATGTAAGTATCACTGCAATCAGTTACCTCATGGGTGATTTTAACAGGCAAAAGACTACATGTTGTTTTTAAGGTCCAAACAGACCTTGAAAGATTAGTCTTATGAATGGAATATGGAATAAAATCATCTCTGAAATATTACAAACATGCAAGACATGTTGGATCCTAATTTCATTGTTAGATAGTCAGTGTTCTGATTAATGGTCCTAATGTTGCAAAGTTTATGACAATTTTATTTTACCTTTAAATAAATATTATGAATAAAAATATTAATAAAAATATTTTTAAACCATTCTTAAGTCTTGAAAAAGACTGTTTCTCCCCCAGACATGCATTCATTAGCTTACGTGACAGACTGAGTTTGAGTTCTTTCTATTAAAAAAAACTAACTCATTTTAATGAAATCTATTAGTAATGATGACAATACCACTTTCTTCTGGTAATATGAAAAATAAATTATTTCTCACTTGTTCCTATACTTTTCAGCATTAATTAATATTACAGAACACCAAAATTCTGTAATTTCTTACGATAATCACCAAACCCATGCCAAGGCCCCCTTTCAGGAAATTAATTTTCATTTCTCCTCCAAAGGGCAATGGCCAAATTCAACTGAAGTAATCAGCTTAACTCCAGACTTTTCACCTAGAATGCTTAGGGACGAGACTTGGTATTTTAATATGCCTAAACTACCAAATACAAAAGTTGAAGAAGCTTACAACCAACACTCAAGCAAGACAAAATTCCAACATTTAAAATAGACAAACAGTAAGAAAATTCAAATAATAATTCCAATTTTTATGAAATTGTATTTATCGTTGCCCAGATATATTCAGGTAGCAATAGGCAGTCCAAATCTACAGCCTCAACTTACCACCACTGTCTTCAGGATTGCTGAAGCACAGAACCTGCAGGTAACTAGAAATCAGATACAGCAGGATCTTGCTTCCCAAGACAAATAAAGGAAGAGAAAAAAAGACAAATAAGAACAAAGGGAAAGAAAACACAATTGATGTTTTAAGAGATTTTGAGCTCGTCCTTATTCCTGGAAAAGCAGAGAGACTTGTTTGAGCTACTTAGACCAAAGACAGAAGCCTACGATATAAACAACACTCTCTGGGAAATTTTAAATTATTCTCCAAATAACAAACTCTGCTACTGTACAGCAGTTTAAGAGTTCCTGTAACAATTAGTTAAAATTGTCTTTTGGTCTAACTGACCACATACCTGGATCTCTTTCCTTTTCCTGTGTCTCTCAGAAGTAACCTTTGGATATTCTACACCCACTGCTTTGCCACTTCCCTTGTCCCACTTTTCAGAGCGACTTTTCTGGTGGTTGATGGTACAATAAAGCTGGGAGAGTCTTGGTGACACCCGCACTCTTTCATGCCCAAAAGCCCTGATCAGCCTGGCAGTATCAATGGTGGAAATGGAACTGCTCACCTCAGTCTGAGTAGCAGTTTCCATCTCTGTTTGGGTCACCACATCTGATTCTGAGGTGGTAGAACTGATCGTGGTGCCATGATCTGTACTGAGCCTTGCCTCTGAAGAAGTGTCACTAGGAGTTTCCAGGTACTGCTGGTGCTCCGAAATTTTATTCATGTGGCAGATAATTTTTTCTCCTGACCTATTTTTCCCAAGCTCAACAAGGTTATTTTTATCACGGGTGATACGTGGTCTTTCTTCAACATGGGTTGCATTAGGCTTGAAAGTACTTTCAGACCTGCTCTTCTCTGGCAGTCTTATTCTCTTCTGTTCTCTTCCCTTTATTTTCTTTTCAGATTTTGTTGGTATTAGTGTATGCCTAATGGGATTCTGAAGGACCCTGGCCAATCGATCGAGGCGTTCAACAAGTGACAGCTCACCGTTACTCCTAAAATCATGGTGCTGGTGTCTCTTCTGGCACTCCAAAAACTTAATCCAGAGTTCATCTAAGCTACTACTGGACTGGGTTCTCTGTCTCGGTGGTAGGTCTTTCTCCACATTCTCATTTAGGCAAGTTGTTTGGCTACGTGGCAAAGGATAATTTCTAGCTGCCTTTTGTTCTGCTTCTCTTCTGCCACGTTGAAGTAGCTCTTTCCCTGATGTTTCATTCCCCAGAGACGTGCTAACATTTAGATCCTCATTCTTGCTGTAATCTTCTTCTGCAGTGAGTGGAAAGAATTCATTTTCACCATCTTTTTTATGACGAACAGAGAAAATACATTGATGACGATGTGCTTTTTTCCGATTCTGCAAGACAACACTTGAGGAAGGTCCAGCATGTCCAATACCAGAACCGTCTTCTGACAGCTCGCTGTTAGACAGGAAGTAGCTCTCACACACAGGCATTGGATGATGAAGGTAGAGCGGTGCAGATTTGAAGACTGAATGAGTGGTTTTTATGGACTTTGAATGATCTGTGTGTTCTAGAAGAGAAGAAAACACTTTAATTTTTTGTTTCTTTACATGGAAGCAAGTAGCAAACAGCAAATCTTGAACAGGATAATTTTCATCCTAACACTTTCCAATCGTTTCAAAGGATTAAAAGCAGGGGATCAGTGTACCCATTCCCAAAATGCAACAAACTTAGAAATGAAGTTTCAGCATTATTAAAAGTACATAAATAAGATTTTCTATCATTTGCAACACGGAATCCAAGAGAATATTACATTCAATGGAATCTGAAGGAGAAATCTAGTTACACCACAGGTAACTACTCTGACCAAAATTTGGACTGAGTCTTTATTTATATTTATGGAAACTCATGGCAGGCAGCCGCAATTCATTTTGCCTCTTTTCAGACAAATGCCCAGGGAGTATAAGTGTTCCCTAAGGCTATGCCTGAACATTATCTCTCAACTAACTCAGAACAGCACTATATATAAGACAACCAATACCACTTCCTGTACAGCTCCTAGAACCATCTCTGATAGCATACCAAGATCTAGTCCTGCTTTGCTTTCAAGCTCAGATGACACATTTTAGTTCAAAGCAGTAGTGAAATCCCCCCAGAATATGCTACTATCTGAAATTACAAAGGAGTATATGCAGAAATCCAATTATAAACTCATTTGCAATAGACATACATTAAGTATGCATGCAGCATGTGCTCGCAGGAATATATTCCAAAATAATTTTAAAGCCATTTGTAATATACTGCGGGGAAAAAAAAAAAATCAAATTTAAAAAAGTAAAAATGTGTTTCATGCTATGTTCTTTGTATAATGGACTGAATTATATAATGATCCATGAAGGCAGAAAGTAAGAATTATAGATGCTAGAGCCCGAAGGATTTCCCAAGTACCTATGCTTACTGCAAGATATTCCATGCCATTTTAGCCAAGTATGTCATTTAAAGATGCCTTATAGAATAGTAATAGCTTTAACATAAATAAAGTCAATACAAAAAAAGAACAGTCCATTTACTAATGCCAACACCAGCAACTAGGTAATGGGGAACTGTCAGCAAATGCATATCAAGTGCCATTAATGGCAGGAATCTCACTCCTACTAGTTTTTCTCTAGCTCTTTGACATTCCTCCCAAGTTCGTTTTTTTGTTTGTATTTTTGTTGTTTTGTTTTAAACAGTCTTGTTTCCGTGATTGTGATCTACTGATGAAAACAGAACTGGAAACCAGATCTTCTTTTCTTCATCTGAGCAAGCTTTGCTGCCATTTCAGCAAAAGGATGGCAAGTCCCACAGTCAAGCCTCTCCCTACCCCAGGAGGAAAATACCTACCTACCTCATCAAGAATCACAAGCTATGTAAAACCCCAATTCCACAAAGGAAAAAGTGATGCAAGATAAGCTCAGGAAGGTTACGACTGCATGAATTCATACTGTTAACACTGCCTCATAAACCTTACTTTTATTTAGTCACTTGTTTTCCTTACATTTCATACATCTCTTCCCAATACAGAGACACTTCAGTGTAATGTCATGGTCATGAATAGCATAACCAGACCCAATCCCACTAACTCTGAAATTGGAGGAATTTGTCTTTCCATACAAGGTCAATGTTTATATACTCATGTAAGAGGATTCCTCCACATACTCCTGACAAATGAGATCAGGCTTGGGAACACTATGCAGAATTTGTGCTATTTCTGTATTTTTAAAAAGTTACCAAGAAAATGGAAGGAATGCAAACAGGCAAATAATAAAAATAAGTTTACATAGAGAAACTTTTTTTTAAAAAAATACATAACTTGCATAATTTTAAGCTCTAGACAAGCTCTGTGGGTAGAGGTAATCTTTTATTAGACCATCTAAAAATACAGTTGAAGAAGTCAGAGAAGATTTTAGACATGCATGTCTCTTCAGAAGGCTTGCTTAAATTTCCAACTGTACTGGCTGGTTTAACAAAAGATTATTTCTATTTACAGTTCTTTTCTTGCCTGTGTCTTTAGGCCAACACAGCTAGACAAAAATACTATTAGATAATTTTATATTAACACTTCTGTTCCCCTTTCATTTTTATCCAGGCTATTCAGAGAGAGAGGTATCCATCGCTCTCTGCTCCAACACGGTATTTTGTTTGTTACTGCAGATTCTTGTTCAGAGAGCTCACTTCCATACCCGCACTCTTTCTTCAGTTCTACTGCCATGACCCAACATTCCTCTTCTGAGTTACTCGCAGTGAATGAAGAAAAGCATTTTTCTATCTCACTCCACTTGTATCCATAACCTTGCACTTTATAAATGCTCACAGAGAATTATTTCTTCCATTAGAAAAACTAGGTTGAGACAACATTGTCTTTATTGTTGCACTAGTTCAACTACTGGTCCTACGTACACTTACCAAAAAAAGTAAAATGAACATAAAATAATGAAGTTTAGTGCATCTTATGCAATCATTTTAAATTATCTTCTGGAATTAAAAATTATATTCTGGAAATACCAAAATGTCTCCATTCTGAAGAGAAAACTTTCCAAGCAAACCCCTTCTAAAGTGAAGAATTAAAATCATCAAAATGGAATCCCTATCAGTATGTCAGCACTGCTCTGTAGGGTGACCTTACCCCAGGCATACTGAACTGCCTGCTTAAAAAGGACAACAATAATCACACTCAGGTACTCCATAAAATCTGTTTCATTAAAGGTCTTCAAATAACAAGTTTATATGATACTAAGAAAAATAAATGAGCTCCCAAAAACCCTATATATGTGACTGCCTAGAAGGGAGCAGGAAGTCTCTAACGCAGAATCCATTATGCTGTTCATGTGTTTCAGGTCCCATCCCTCATTAACAGCCACAATTACATCCCTTGCAATTTGCTCGCTCTTTGTTTAATATAGCACATGTTGCAAAATACTGTACTTTGCAATCAACAGCTTCCCTGAGGAATTAATAGCTGCATTTAGGAGAGATGGCAACCACTGAGCAATTGTTTACAGTTACTTCTGTCCAGGAACACAATGCAGTTCTCAAACACAAAAAAAATCCTCATCCCTGCTCAGACTCAAGGAAGTTTATCAGCCACTCAAAATCACAGAATGAGGTTTTGTACAAAAGGAGTGTCCATCAGGACTAATTTTAGCTACTGTCATGAGATACAGTGTCAAAATCATCAGTTAGCACAGCATAATTTCATTTTGTCAGCATTCTCAACAAATAAAGCCTTAAAGTAGGCTACTATAGTAGTAAACCCTGCCCTTCATCCCTCAGGAGTACCATCCAACAAGGTTAATGGAGGGGAAGAAGAAAGAGACATCAGTCAAATCAAATTAAAATTCAGTTAAACACCAACATTGCAGAGATACTTAACATGACATCACGAGACATAAGTGTATTTGTGAGCAGGAACACAACTCCAAACCAACATACAGAGCCATCCCACCTACTTTTATTTACCAGGGAATTTCTGTCATTTTCTACACGGCATCCTTTCTACACATAAAGACGACTTTGCACTTCAAAACTTAAGAGTGCCTTAAAAAAAAAAACCAAAAAAAACCAAAAAAACCCACACAGAAAACAACACACAAACACCAAAATCCAATCCCCACCCCCACAAACCCCCCAAAAAATCTTACAAAGGCTCCAATAAGCACTGGGGCCACTGGAATGCTAGCAAATACTAACATCCAAGTATTTGGTCATTCAGGAGAAGCAGAAAGATGGGGAAGAGTAAAATGAGACAAATTCAGCATCTTCAGGCAGACTATCAGCAATATCATGAGACCAGAAATCATGGATCCTGAAACATAATTCTTTTGCTCTACTTTCTTTCATGTGTATGAAAACAACATGTAAAATTAAAACACACACTTTAACTACCTGGGGAAGCTTCCAGTGGTATCATTTGCTCCTCAGCCCAGGCTAGCTTGGGCTTGGTCCTCTTACTGTAGTTTCCTTCTTTATGCTTGATAGCCGTACTGTCTGGAGGATTATCATCCCTTAAACCGAGCACGTTTGCCGGAAACCTTGGAGGAAGAGCATCATTTGACCCTGCAGAGAAAGAGAGCAATGAGTAAAAAGAGGAAGCAGGAAAAATAGATACAAAAATTTCACAACAAAGACAACGTCTGAAAGAAAGTGTATTATCCAAGCATTAGTACCAGTATATTCACCAACAGCAGTGATCCCTAGTGAGCAGTTCTAGTGACTAATACAGCAGCAGTAGGTATTGTGCCACATTGTCTTCCATAATCTTTCTTGACAAGGTTCTTCCCTGAGAGGTAGATAAATTTTACCTATCTACTTAAAGCGGAGAAGAATACAAGAAAATGAGCATTAGACAAGTCTACCACGAAGCCAGACGCAGGACTTGGAATGTCCAGACTCCCTCCTGCTCACATTAAAATTCCAGACATTTTCACTGACTGATGTAAATAGCTATTTTCTGAACAGCAACGGAGAAAAAGTGGAAGACTAGAGTAGGTCTGTATAACCTCTAAACAAGAATTCAAGACAACAGGAGCAGAGCACTCTTACTATCATATCACTGTCTCCTAATGTTAGAAACCTAAATGGCCCCTAACTGATTTATCATCCTTGTCAACACCACCTGGTTACATTCAGTGGACTTACTCAACTCAATTTCCTTCAGTTACTACTTGTGAACTAGGAAGCAGCACGAAGTTTAAAAAACAAAATTTATTTTTTAATTCTGCTGTACATTTTCTACAACCTTGCACTGCCTCACATGCATATTGAATTTTTATATCTAGCATCATAGTTTCTGCAAAACAACAGACTCTCATCACATTTGTTTTTCTCATTTTGACCATATTACAACAGACTGGAAAAAGGTAATGAGCAGAGATGCATAAACAATTACAAGCACAATTTGTGGCTATACTAACTACCCTGTGCCACTTACTGTGACTGTTGTATCAACCTACTCCCCTAGGACACATCTGTCAGGAGCTGGACATCTCTGTAATATTAGTTCTGTCTACAAATAACTTTGGATATCAAAAAGCTCTGACTAAAAAAAACCTGCGGATAAGACCTATAATGCTTAAGTGATGTGTTCTTTATGTATAGGAGAGAACTGAAAAATAACAGCAGGCAAAGCAAAAGAAATTGATGAATCACAGAGCATCCTTTCCCCTGGTAAATAAGAAGTGGTTTTTACTGGGAGACAGGAGGATGTGCAGAAGAGGTGAATATATATTTTAAGCCACAGTTATGAATTACATTGTTTATAGAAAGGCTTTCTACACTGGAATCCCCTAACATGGAGGAAAAAAATACAGTACTAAGAAAGCTATTATCTGAAATGCATGTTGCATTATGCAGATATTTCAGAATGTACACATACCAAATTAACAAAAAAAGGGGGAGAACGTACATAAATAAGGAAACTAAAAAGAAGGAGAACTGGTAGAGATATGAAAGAATGCAAACAGAATAGTAATTCCCAGAGGAAAGTAAAGAATTATCAAGCTGTAAAACATTGAGCCTTGTTTCTTTTCACTGCCAGAATGGAGTACTAACATCCCTTTCATCAAAGAAATTGAAACCACAGCCTTCAGTCAGGGCTTATTCATCTTTGTGTTATAAAGTGGTGTGAACATGAACAGACATTTTTCTATTACAATCAATGCACTTACTCTAAACTGCTAGGACAGAAGAGTTCTGAGCTCTGAGACAATTCTGCATATGAAATAAATATATTTTGATCCATGAACCCCAACCATCATTTTGCATTTGGAAGACCTAAGATAAATAAGTACCTGAGTGAGAGCTCTCAACACTGGTTTCTGACCCAACTGGAGAAATTTTAGATCCTGCCTTTAGATAAGGAACATAATACATCCCAGTACTTCCAGAAGGTTTATATGGCAGCAATAAGGGCTGATCTGTGGGGGGTGGAAGGCAAAGCAATTAACAGAAGTCAGGCTTTCATTCTTTAATGCAACTGAAGATAAAAGCAACAAATCAGGACCCAAGAAGACTGCTGAAGATGTTCACTGTAGTAAATCTGGAGAAATACCCTATTCTTTAGGAAAATAAATTGCAATTATTAATTATTTAATTAATTTAATTCTTTAATACCCACCCAGTGGTTAGAAGGTTGACTGTCGCTTAGCTAGAAAAAATAGCTTACTTACCTATTCAATATTAAATTTGTGACTAGGGTGACAAACACTAACTTGAAAAAAAAAAAAGAAAAAAAAAACAAAAAAACCCTCACATACCCACATAGCTCCCAGCTGATCCATGTTTAATGAAATAATTTTACATGAGCATGGATATCTGTCCCTTAAGTCAATAAAAGCAGCATGCTGTCATAACAGAATTCCAGCAAATGTTTGGAGCAGAACATTCACTGACTTCTAACAGCAAAGAGAAGAGGTGATCAGATAGCTGAAATATTTTTTGCACTCTGATATAATGAATGAATCTGCTCTCTCAACTCATACTATTTTAAACACCTTGAGAATAGAGATACAAAGCCTGGAGCCCAGGAAAAAAATCACGAAAACTACACAAGTCTACACACATCAGTAGTGTAACACACCACTGTGGGAAACCACTGCGCAACATCCACATTCTTCTGTCAACAGATTTTTAAAAGCCCTGCACGTTTTTCTATTTCATTCTATTGAAAATGGCAATGTGCATATTTTCCTCTTAGTTTTTGTACTACCTTGACTAGAGAGTAAATCAGTAATCGATATATCTCTTGATAAACTAAGCAGTAAACTAAATCAAATTATCTAAAAACAAATGTCAGAAAATTTTCTTGAACCAGACTTGTACACAGCAAATTCAGTTCTAAATAAACCTGAACTGAATCACAACTGCATTGATACAATTCCCTACCCACAAGACTGCAAAGCCCAAGTTTAAGGGTTGGGGGTTTTTTCCCCATATGAGCAACTTTAAATATCAAAATTATCTCAAGAATGTTACTTCCACAGAAAAGCTGGGGTTTTGTTTTTTAATACCTATAAATATCTTGAACTTGCATAGATGAAAGTTTACATACACATACAAGACACTAATTTGCTCACCACCCTGCCTTGGGAAAGAGGAAATGTTAAGAGATGAAGTTGTATTGTTAGGAAGTTCATGTGCTTTCTGGAGAGACGACTGGTAGACAGCATTTTCACTGTCTCGTGAATTAACATAAATTTCTGCTGAAAAGGTTGTTTTTTCAGGACTTTCTGTTGTTATCTGAGTGGTAGCATCAGAAGTACTTTTCCCAGTTTTTGCAGGAACTACAGAGTTGAAGATATTCTTCAGACTATATCCCCCTGAACCCAGAACAGTGACTTGTGGTCTCTCACTGCTTTGCAGAGGCAGCTCTTGCCCTGCTGCGCTTGTAACAGAGGAAACCACTAGGCAGGGATCTGCTGAAGACACTGGCATTGGGAAAGATGAAGATCTTTGATCTTCTGGAATAGGGTCAGCAGCTGATAATTTAGAAACAGCTTCTATTAAAGTTTCTGGAGTTTTTAAAGACACTGGTTGAGTATTAACTTCAGGTTTATCCCACGATCTCATCTCTTTTTCAGTATTCACATCACTATGCAGCTCTGAGTTATTACACTTTGAGGAAAGAGTTACGTGGACGCAAGACAGTACTTTCTTAACTGGTGATGAAGGAGATACAGAAGTGGTGGATAAAATCTCATCCATAGATGAATGGCGAGACGTACCGATTTGCTCTCTCGCAACCCCTTTCTGAATGAGAGGTACTTCATCAGAAGAACTTTTCTTCTCTTCTTCTAATAACTTAATATGGCCCTTCAGCAAATCAGCTTGTATGGCTGGATCTGAACCTTCTAAGCTCTCACGCAACTGGATGTGTCCAGGTGGGCTGTTTTTCTCCTGCTGGTAAGCACTTATAGAATGCGGTTCATTAAACCTATTCATTTCTTGACTGAATCTTGTATCACAATCAAGCTCCACGAGTCTGGCACTATGCCTGCCCAATTCAGTCACATGTTCAGGCAGAACATCAGAATTTTTTGTGCTAAGGGTCTGTCTTTTATCAGCATGGATGCTTACAGAATCCTGATCTGACAAACAGTCTGTTTCTTGATAAGCTCCAACTTTGTTACTGTCAGCAGAGACATGATGAAACCTGTCTTTCTCAGCAGTAAAAGCAATCTCATTAGACACTGAGCCAGCAAGCATTGGACTTGAAGGAGGACAAGTCTTAGATCCTTCCCAGTGGTGTTTGCCATGGCTCTGTTCCTCAGTGCTAGCAGAGTCAACCTCCAAAGGCATTATCCCATCAAGACCATCTCTAGTAAGACTACTGCTGAGTGCCATGGAAGTCAATGGTGACTGCAAACGTTTTCGGGATGAAAAGGTGATAGAAGTAATTTGCTTAGCCATTTCTTCAGAACACTTTTCCACAGACAGCTTCTTCTGAGCTGGTAAATGGACTTCTCTTTGCATATTGGAAGCAGCTGCAGACCTCACTGCACACTTGTCCCATTCCTTCTGCAATGGTGGATGAACTTCAACAGCAGCATCAGAACGACTAGTTGCAACTGTTTGATGTTGGTTGCAGGTAGGTGTTTGAACAGTACTCAAAGATTTAAACTGCATATCCTTCAGCAGGCAACAATCGGAAGGATCAGCTCTATATAACGGCACAGCTTGTCGTAAGCTCGACTCTAAAAGGTCCTTAGTCCTGATGGCTTGTGTTTGTTTGTCAGTTTGAAATCTTTTGTCACTTGGAGCTTTTAAACGCACTATGTCCTGTTCCTGATTATGGCTATACTCAGAAGCAGCCTCCAAAACACATACCCGTGGATCCTGAAAAATATAGAAGAATTCACATAGGTTATGTGGACAACTTCCTGCCCTCACCAAAATCTGGATTGGCGAATTCAAAGAATAACTAGTGCTGTCAATAATCAAGAGTCTGTCATCATGAATGAGCACATACTTTCTCTTGAACACTTCTGTTAATGGAACCAATTAAAAATTGGTCATATTTTAAGCACCAGGAAATTAGCTAACATGGTTTTGATGCTATCACAAACAGCAGCAGTGACATCTCAAATAGAACCCTTTAGTTTTGTGAACTATGAAGTTTTACTCTGTTACTTAGCCTAAGTTGTAAATACCTCTTAACATCACTCCACTCACAGGAAAACAAGAATAAAACTTTCTTCCTTTCTATCAGTTGGCTTCATACACAGTTGGACATTTATCATAAACCCTGTTCATAATGTACTGGGAAAAATTACTATCTTTGAATGAATATTTATTCACTATCTAAGTTCAAAGGGATTTAGGGAGAGACAAACACACCCCGCTAAAGCTTTGTGATTTCAGTGATAATTTTATTAATTAAAAAGATAGCCAATTAGCCACACAAAATCACAGAAACACTGAGGTTGGAAGAGACCTCTGGAAGTCTCTAGTCTGACCTCTCGCTCAAAGTAGGGCTGTCAACTTCAACATTGCAACTGGTTGCTCAGGGCCTTGTCCCCATCAAGTTTCAAAAATCTCCAAGGATGGAGATCTTGTATACAACTTAAGTACTTGTGATCTGTAAATTACTGATGAAAGGCATTCCTTCATAGCTCCATGGAAAAACAAAACAATGCAGAAACCCACATTTACTTCCAGTTATAAGTACTCAAACCTTAACCAAGTATGTAACATTAAGTTCTGGCGACCTCCAAGAAATCAGGTAGCAGACACACACTAAAACTCTTTGGGTTTGGACCAGAGTCCAAACAAACTCCACACTATCAAAGCGTTGCATTACGTGGCATTTTAGGGCTACAGGGATACTTCTGCATCTAACATTTTGCTATGCCATAACTATCACCATATGAAACAGAACTCAATATAAAAGGTTTTCCCTCCACTTGAGTTGTTTAACTCTAGTGTTTATGAAGCAGAACTAAAATGAAAAGAACTCAGTTACATGGGAATAAGTGGGAAGAAAAGAAAGCTGTTCTTTACAAAGCATGAGAAAATACTTAATTAGAAAAGCTTCAATTTTCCATAATTGATATTTCTCTTTTCCCCTGAAACAAGTATGCCAGTTTCCCTCTCAGACAAGAGCTGTAATAAATCTTTTTATTTTTATCATCACTGCCCACTGCTGACAATAATTTAAAAATGACTGAAAATAATCAGAGCTTTGATTTGCTCTTTAAGGTAAAAGATAACTTGTAAAAACTTTCCAATTCTCAGGTGAAGATCATTTTTGTTCTCCCATCAAAACAGGTATGCTCGCCACAAATGCTATTTTTTTGTTTGGAAAGCTGGTGACAATGCTGCAAAAAAAAGGTATTCCTACCAACAGATAAGACACTAATCCTCCCCAAAACAAGGAAGTTCACTGTCAGTTGTCTTTGCTCATAAAATCTTTTCTAAAATAAGTTACACTTACACCTTTGACCATGCAAATTGTCCCACATCTTTATCATCCCCCAGTATCAGAGCCACTATATTTAGGACTCTGCTATTTGACTACACATATTCAGACATCCCTGGCATGTATTTTACACAACAGTATAAAATGCCGTGTCTTAAATTACCTGCCTGTGGGAATTTAGGAAGCTGAAACTAATAATTTACTTCAGTATTAACTTCTGTCCTGGTTTCTTTGCCTGATTTTACTGACCATTCCCATTTTCAGCATGCTCTCCAGCCCTCATTGCTTCATCTTCTGTACCTCAAGCCCCATTCCACCATCAAAAAAAAGTTTTAACAGCAACAATCAACAACAATTTATTATACCAGGTAAATAAAATTAAAGCAACATATGCTATAGCCCCTCAGCAGAATCAGACAAAAAAAATCCATACCCTACTCTCTGAGCATACTCATCAGATGGTGTTGCCTTTCAGCTGCCTATTAATAAGGCAGATTACTGACACTGCAGTTAACTGGAAAATTCCCAGGGCTACAGCACCTGCTTGCTAAGGAACCTACACCTTCTTCTGGCATTTTAAAATGTAACCTGATTTCTCAACACACATTTTGCAGACAAAGCACTAGGTATACCATACAGAGATAAAAGGTACAGGGTTCAGCAAATGGCTCTCGTTACTTGCCAAGCAAAGTAGAAATAAATGTGTCTAAATACTCGATGAAGTTTGGATATTCCAAACTCTTCTTTCAACTCATTACAAACAGCAGATACTAACAAGGCACATTCATTGTCTGCAGAGATTTACCAAGATCAACAAGACACACAAAACGTGATCCTCTCTCTCTGACTGGCTCACCACCCTCATTTCCCTACTTTCTGCAACTCCTCATGCATGTGGAGGGATCAGGAGGTAGGGATGGATAGGACCTTTGCTTCCAAGCCTTTTCTCATTGCAGCAGAAGCTCCCGAATGCTGACAGTTGATCTTTACAGCAACTTGCCTGACTGGTGTAAGGAGAAGGTAGTTTGAAAGAAAAGAAATGCAAATACTTCTAGATTAAAGATCACGCTACAAACAAGGGAATAAAACATCACACTCCCAGATACATGCAGAAAACCTGTTATTCTAAGAGTACAAAGAGAAAGCCTGGCAAGTACAACTGGGAAAACCTTAAGTTACCACTCACGGTAATTTATTACTGTCAGCGTTGATCAAAAAACTGCCACAGATTTTGCCCTGAAACAAATTAAGGCAACTACTCACCTGATCTGTTAACACTGCAGCTCCAATGAGGGGCAATCAACAAAACAACTGAAACACTAACCTTTGGAAGTAGCCGTATCAATTCTAGAGAAATGAACATTTATCTACACACTGAGATTCCCCTCACGTAGATACGCACTAACTAAAACAAGTATCATAGTTAGTCCCATTCCTGACAAAATACCACACCACATTTCACACAACATGCTAGAAAGCAGCTCCCTCTTACATTATTTCACCCCGATTCTTTTTGACAGAGCAGGTTAGCATCAGAGGCAGTATCATGGTTAGTGAACACTGGAAATGGACAAAAGACAAATAATTTCATCAGCATCCAAACCTTACAACCAAATCATTAGAGCTCATGTTAATATATGTTAAACTATAGGCCACCAGGCATCTTTAGAGAGAATTTCTTAAGTGTGGACATTATTTTATTAATTTATCAGTATGTGCACATCCTTAATTTAAGTGTCATTAAAAATTACAATACTTCCATTGAGGTGCAGAGTGCAAATCTGAGATAAATGTACTGCCATGGAGATGGGCCAGATAAGCTTATTTAAAAAAAAAAAAAAAAAAAAAAAAAATTAAAAAAAAATCTAGGCTACATTTATTTTTTCCTACTGATTGGAACAACTGTGAAAACAGCAGAGTATATTTCAGCAACAAAGTGCAACACAGGTCCCTGGATGATCACAGCCTCAGCAACTAGTTGGAATTTGGAAATAAGAATCAGTCAAAAACATTTTTGGTGTAAGTCACAAAGTATAAACAGGTATTCCACAACAGATTTTCCATCCTTTCTACATCCCAGATGTCATTAGCAGCAAACTATTTCAGCAAGGTCTGGATTATTATTCCAAAGTAGTACTTTTCTGTGGCCTTATCTATTCTAAGCAAGTAAACTAGTTTATTTGGCTTCCTGTATTTCCTATACCCAAGAGGGACAACAAGGGACTGTAGAAGAATGCAAGGACGCAGAGCAGACCTGTGCAAGGATAGGGGTGCTCCTGAGAATCTCTTCCCTAAACCATGTACCAGTTCAATGGCCTGAAGCAATACACAGCAACTCCTACTACTGAAAGCAAGCACAGAAGTTGCTATAAACTCATCTTCCCAAGCCTTTCACATGTTTTATTGTGCTTGTTATGTGTCATCTTTCCAAAAAAGATCTGCATGGCATATGATCCACGAGAGATTGCAGTGCAAATTTATAGCTACAACTCAGTGAACTTCCTGAAAAAGTGAGAAAGTACAAGGAGTGGAAAAATACAGCATATAGTGGAAGAATACAGTATACAAAGGCGGAATGCTCTTGGGTAAGTCTAGAGATAGCTGTTTGGCACCCATAAAAATACAGGTGGGGTAACAAGGTCCTCAATTTAGAAGGAAAATTCATAGGTTTAATATGCTGAAACCGTATTTACATCTAACAGCAACTCAAAACCCCTCAATCTCAACTGGAGGAGCAAAACAAATGTACATGTACAAACAGCACAAGAAGGTAGTTAAATCTGAAAGACAATGCTCCTGGAACAAATGACCACCTACAAGTCTTTGGCTTTTCCCCATTATTCTTGAAATTCTTCTTATCTGGAAAGACCCTAATGATTTCAGTGGAAGAACCTTAACAGGGCTGATTTCTGAAGCCTAGGATTGACTTTTCATATGTTTTTCCTAAAAATCCCAACAAACATCATGTTGTTCATGGCTCTTTGTGACTGAAGAGTATCACCCATCCCAGGGTTAAACTCCTCAAGCCTACCTAAAGGGTAAGTACTCCATTGCCAGCTTACCTGCTCAGGCAAAAAACAGATCTCTACAGCCATACCAGCATGGCCACAGATGTAGGAATTATTCATCAAACAGTAACCTATCTATAGGAATGTCTTGGCAACGCCCTGCCTCCCTTCATCACAAACAAGTTTATAGGAGAGTGCCATCAGTTTATCCTAAATTTCACAAGACCCATCTCTGGACAATCTCAAATGTCACATTTTTTAGGCCCCTTTACCAAGCATTTGCAGTTAATAAATCTGCAGCCTTTGTCTCCTTTTCCTCCTGAACAATCCCAAGGCACTGTACTTTCTCTTGCCATAAATGGCAAATTAAGACCTTTAGGAAGAGTCGGTATCAAATGAAGTCAGTATGAAATTTAGGAAAAAACCCTCCATGTCAGAAGTTCCATGTTTGCCATCTATTCCTAAGCATTTCTGTCAAGCTTTAGTGTTTATTAGAAAAACGTAGCAGCAAGAATATTTCTCTCCTTGTGCAATGGAAGAGCTACAAAATCAACAGGAAGACTCCACAAATGAAGTGTACAGAAAACAGATTCACTACACAAGGTTTGTCAATTTTACAGAAGAAAAAGCAAAGAAAATACAATTCTGAGTTACATTCATGAGCGTTGCTTGCTATTAGAGATATACCTTCAAAATTAACTTTTCATATTGAATGTTCCCTTTTTTGGGCCACTATTCAGCTGAGCACTTGAGTACATGTTTGGAGCCCATTTATGTGCATATGTCCCAATCACCACCTCAAACACTCTACTCAGCTAGAACTTGAGAAATCATTATGATGCTTCTTTTTTAGAGCGTCTGTTAACACATCACCAGTGACAAACAGCTATCAAACAGATAGTCAAGTATCTCAAAAGATGGAACGAACTTTAGAATTAAAAGATCACTGAGAAGAACTCTCCCAAGCTGTCTTGCTCCTTCATTGCTTTTTTTTTTTTTTTTTTAATATATATAGACAAGCTTCACATGCTTGCTGTGGGAAACAATAATATATCACAGTGGTACATTTTATTTCTTGAGTTGTCACCTACAAAAACGAGAGGCAGAGTCTAAACTTTCCAAAAAGAACACTCATCATAAGCCTGCATCAGAAGCACTAAATAAAGATGACGGTCTGACGAAAGAATTATTTGCTTGAGTGCTAGGAACAGTTTGTCTTTCTCAGCCTTTCAAGTTTAGTAGAAGGAAAATATCTTTTCATAATCTTTGATCTGTTCTTTTTAAGTCAGCGCATTGCCAGCTTTCCTCTATAAATTCAACAGGTATTTTACAGAACAGTTTCCATTAAATTTATAGTAGATTATTTTGTCAGCAACAAAACTGACTACATTTTTTTCAGGTAAATAGTTTTCAACAATCTGTATTTTTCAGTGACATATTGATTTGCTTGAAGAGAAAAATACATTTATCTTAAGTGTAACAAAAAAACCCAGCCACCTTCATTCTGCAAATTCAAAACCATTTTTTATCTCAAATTAAAGCCACTGTAGAGCAAAAATATTTTCAAGATGAAAGCAGAAAGTATGGCTGACCTAAAGCAATTTCTTGGAATCTTGGTTTGCAAAACTATGATTAATTTTTTCTTACTCTAAATTGGGATAAAACAATTCAAAGCTGACGCTCAATCACATAAAGGTAAAATACTTGGTTCCAGTCTGTAACAAGTTAATGTTAGGGACAAAGCTGTGATCTAACTAAATCTAAAAGTTGAGGAAAAAAGCTTCAGGGCCTCTAGTTTTCGATGAGTAGATTGAAGCAAAAGTGTATTTGTGTTTTGGTTTTCCTTCTTTAAGAACTGTCTGAATATCTAAAAATAAATACAACTGTTAAAATACTTTTTTTTTTTTCCAAGCTCCCCAGTCAAAGATTAATTAATTACATCAATACATGAATAACTGAGAAGTTTGGTCTGATGGTTTTTGGAAGGTGATGTCTATATTACCAACACTGTTTATTCCCAAGAAACTATAAACACAACACAGACTACTCTTAAAACGCTATTTTTCATTCTTGCTGATGCAAGGCTTTTAATTAAAACAAACAAACAAAACCCTATTGCTTTTCCTGGGAGGCAGGCAGTCTACCGACAGGAAAAAAAAAAAAAAAAAAAAATATTGCTAAAGCTAAGGGCATTTGCTGAAACACCAGATTAAGAACAGATTATAAGTGTATTTTCAAATGCAAGTTTACTACATTCTCCTCAGAAACTGCCCCAACCTTTAGCTCTGCCTAATTATCCAGTCTCTCTTCCATCAGCTCAGGGTTCTCTATCCTGCACACATGGATGCATCATCCATCCACTACTCATGTTATACAAGCATCTCCGCATTTTTCCAGTCTGTTCTTTTAATCAAAATACTCTTTAAGAATAGTACCCTACCTTGGGACACACAGACAGTCCCTAGAAATCATGACATAATTAGACTGGACACCAGATGAATGCTGAAAATGGATATTTAAAGTCAAACCAAAGGTAATATACTCCTGCTTAGACAAATTCCAATCCAGATATACTATACATTAATATCTGAACTAGAAATGTTCCAAAGGAGATATGCAAAACATGACAACAATTCAATGTCGAGTTTTCACAGAAAAATAGAGCTGTAAGAGACTGAAAGCTCATCTAGTCTATATCCCTGCCCCAAATCAGCATTAACTACACTTAGATTATTCTTTGCCGATACATGGCCAAGCTCTTCTTAAAACATACTATGATTAACACTCAATAATCTTCCTCTCATCATCCTTACTGTTAAGGAGTTTCTCTTCCAATAGAGCTCTTCATTGCGCTTGAAGTCCATTACCTTAGATACAGTCAACACAAAGGAGGAACAATTTACACTCTTCTTCCCTGAAGCATCCTTTTAAAAATAAATATCACACTCCTTTGTAAACATTTCAGAACACATAGGAAGTAACACAACAAATACTGCTATTATCTAGACGATGCTGCATTGTACAGTAAACTCCTTCGACAGAAGGACAAGTTTACAAGGCACAATCAGCACACGTGTAAATACTTTGTGAAAAGCAGAACTCATTAAGCCAATCAAGAATCATAAGCTGCGTGCACCTTCTCACCACAATAACACCAATTCTCCCATCACGTCATCACTGACCACATATCTGTCCTTCATACCTTCCTTCAGAACATCTTCAGTTGTGCATCACCACCCACACACCCCCCAAACCACCCCCCCTCGCCCAAGATGTTTAACTACTGTCTGGGGAAAAACAAAAAACCAAAAACCCACCACAGCATGTGCCGTGGCTGATCCTAAAACATACATAGGAACTGACTAAGCTGAAACAAGCATCTCCACTAAACAGAGCTCTCATTAGTTTGCATCCACCTCTCCCTGTCTAGCCACCAATCTCCAAAAATATTGCAGGAATTTAATCCATCATTTTAAGATCACAAGCAAGACAGTAGCATTTATCCCCCACTTCGAGTATCTTCTCCAGAGCAGCTGGTTTGTCTGTTTTGTACCTTGACTACTGCAGATTTCTTGGCACTCAGAAGCAGCTCTGCCTTTATTTCCTCGATTCTTCGTTGGTTCTTTTCTGAGTCTGACACAGAATCCTGAGATTGGCTGGCCAGTTTTAGCTTCACCCATGCTACACAAAGAACATAAAACAGAATTCAGTTTCCTTTCCATTTTCTCATATTATGTACAATAACAGTTTTATAACTTAAAATCAAAACTTTGCTATGCACTTCTAGCTACCACAACTGAGGGAACAAAGACCACTATCAAATACCAGAGCTCATGGACTGACCTGAAATAGAATTTAAAATGGTTCTTTTGAACATTTCTTTGGAAAGATGGATCCAGGACCCATTGCCCAGTTCTGTCATCTTTACAGTCCCAGACTCAGGTAGACACTCTTTCACACTATCCTTTCCGAAATTCTTAACCTAGCACATGCCTAATAGCTATGTGGACAAAACACTTTCTCGAGTCATTGTTAGGCAAAAGAAGGTATTCAACTGGAAAAGTCCAATTCTATCCCATTCTATCATAAGATGACTAAAAACATTGATCATTTAAGCCCTGTCCCATTAAGGCTTATCATTAATAATATAACATAAACACCTTTAAAATCAGGGGACAGACTCAGCTGACCTCAGAGTTCCTCTTACATCCATACTCCTTCATGTCAAAGTCATTTCAAAACAATCCCTTAAACATATACCTAAATAAAGATTTACCATTCTAACGTAACACTTGATAAAACACAACTGAGACATTTTATTACCTCGTGCTTTCTTCTCCTCTTCATCTGCACTCTTCAGAATTTGTGTTGTATGTATCACAGGTGATCCGTTTCTCAGAAGGTTTTTGACACAGGCAGCTAGTGAATCTCCACTGCTACTGTCATTGCTCTCTCGCATGCCTCCTGCTTTGCTTCCAGCTACACAAGCTTTAGACAACATGCTCTGGAAGCCTCCTGCAACATCGACAACACTGCGCAGAGGCTCTGAGGAAGAAGGATTCCCCAACTCTGAAGTTCTTCCAGAGCTGACTTCGCTACTTCCACTGCTGTGAGTAAGACCCACAAAACCAGGTTGATTTCTGTCTGTAGTTACACTACTACAGCCTTCTGGCTCAGACCTTCCTACAGATTTTCCTGTCCTCAACTCTTTGGTCATTTCCTTCATCATCTCTTCAATATTGCACAAATTGACTTCAAAAGAATTTTCCCATCTTAAATTGCCTGTGTTAGAATTCAGAGGCTTTATTACTGACCCTTTTTCCTGCATACTTCTTTGGGTCATAGTCTCATCCCACGACAGTATCCTCTGACACTGAGGGATGTTGTCTTTCACTAGCCTGCAATCTTCAGGGCCATCCTCCTTTCTAATCAGAACTGGGGAAGACTCGCCAGTTTCCCTAGAAGAGGCAGTGGAAGAGACAGGATCACACCACCTGTCAGCTATACCCTCTACCTCTGCCAAAAGCTTATGTATTTCTTGCAATGCATCAGATCTAATCGAAGAATCGCTTTCTTGACCCTTACTTCTCTTACTACCTACACTTGAAGTTTGTGATCCTCTATCACCTTCCATTTCATTTTCAACTCCAGCCAAAGAACTGTCAGTCCATCTCTGCAGGCTGCTATTCACATCTTTTGACTCATTTTTAGCTAGCAGGTCCTGAACACTTTTTGCAACAGGCATGGGACTCTCTCTGTCAGAAGGGCAGTCAGGTGAAACAGTCTGCAGCTGCCAGTTTGGTTCAGTTAGTTTGGAGACAGCTGAACACTCTGCCTCCTGTCGTGTAGAAAGCAGAGCAGTTATCTCCAGTTGGTGGCATGACATACTGCACTGACTCACTGGTTTGTCTCCAAAAGATCTTGAGAAGCGGGGAGAGAGTTCACAGGGTGACAGAATATCAGAGCCAACTTCTGAATTCATTGGTATAGCCATACTGAGAGTGGAAGTGCTGGAGTTAAAACTTGTTTGCGTAATTTCAACTGCTGACAGCAATTCACCTACAAAGAAACCGAAGATTCATTAAGATTGGGGCTCCAGAAAACAGCTGCATCATTGAAGACTACTTTTTCTTGTACTAGAGGGCCTGTAAAGGGAGGGAAGAATTCAAATATTGGAAAACATTTAGGAAACTGTTTTTAGAATAAGACTTGAACTAAGACTTCCACGAGAATTGTCTACTGAAAGAAATCTCTTAGACCATTTTGGATAAGCATCAAACAAACCACAGAACTTGACTTAAATAACTTGCTTTTAAATAAATGCTTAGACTAGATTTTAAATAAATGTTCTTAGATAAATGACGTAGTGGTGCTTAAATGTCCAAATGAACACTTGCATTATAAAAGTATTCCTGCAAGAAACAGGAGAGCTGCGGGGCAGTATTTCCAAAATAGCCTTTTGGAAAAAGGCAAAGGACACACTATGGATAAGCTTGTTGCCCACTATTGGTTAGAAAGGTCCAAAAGCAGACAAGATGCACTTTTAGTATTTGGATATATAACACCTAATTGCCTTTTTTGTTTTAAAAGCCAAACTTAAGTGAAAATGCTGTTCTTAAATCCATGCTGGCAGGTACACACAACAGTGAAGAGCCAGCTCCCAAATATGCCTGCCAACAGCTATTTTGTTTGTTTCAAACACAATTTTATTTCATGGCCCAACCCTGTTATTTTCAAGTACAGTAAGTGGTCCAGAGGCCAGCTGAATAATATCTCTGTTGAGGACAACTCTACCACTGTACCGATTGCCAAGTCATTTCAGTTGCCAAGTCTCCCACAATGATTAAAGAAGGAAAAAATAATAAAAGAAAATAAGCAAGCCCAACAGGCATAAGAGATGCATTTAATCACTTCTGGTCAGAAAAACAGGTCAGTGCAGGATTCTTGAAGTCACAGATATTCAAAGGGTTAGACAAGTACTTGTTGTGAAGAGCCTTCAGATCTGCTCTTCCCCACCGGGTACAACATGTAAATGCCAAAACAGAATATGCTAAGGAAAATACACATTTGAAGTAGTTGCAATGCACATTTTCACATTTTAATGACATACTACATGGGCATGCCACTGAAGAACATCTTAACCCTAACTGAGCACACTGTTCTTCATATAGAAATGACTCAGTATTTGTTAAAGTCATATTGGGGTTTTTTGTTTGGCTTTTTTTTTGATGGATTTATGAACAGATCTGGTCAGTTATAAAATGTATATAAATTTTTGTCACACTGAACACACCAAGAAGCCTCAGAAAGAAAGAAAGAACAAGACTTATCTCTCTCACAGGAAGAAAAAGTCTGGTAACCTTTCTTTAATCTTCAGATACAAAACATTTCCTTCTTAAGAACTCTTGTAAAAAGAGAAATAAAACCATGTATTGAGTTTGTGTGGCAAGGTTTTGGTAGCGGGTGGGCTTACAGGGGTGGCTTCTGCAAGAAGCTGCTAGAAGCTTCCCCCATGTCCAAGAGAGGCAATACCAGCCGGCTCCAAGATGGACCCACTGCCGGCCAAGGCCAAGCCCATCAGCGATAGTGGTAGTGCTTCTGTGGTAACATATTTAAGAAGGAAAAAAAGTTGCAGCGGACACACAGAAACAGCAGCTGGAGAGAGGAGTGAGAACATGTGAAAGAAACAGCCCTGCAGCCCCCCAGGTCAGTGAAGAAGGAGGGGAGGAGGTGCTCCAGGTGCCGGACCAGAGATTCCCCTGCAGCCCGTGGGGAAGACCCTGGTGAGGCAGGCTGTCCCCCTGCAGCCCAGGGAGGTCCACGGTGGAGCAGATCTCCACCTGCAGCCCGGGGAGGACCCCACGCCGGAGCAGGGGGATGCCCGAAGGAGGCCGTGACCCCGTGGGAAGCCCGCGCTGGAGCAGGCTCCCAGCAGGACCTGTGGCCCTGTGGAGAGAGGAGCCCACGCTGGAGCAGGTTTGCTGGCTGGACTTGTGACCCCGCGGGGGACCCACGCTGGAGCAGACTGTGCCTGAAGGACTGCAGCCCGGGGAAGGGACCCACACTGGAGGAGTTCATGAAGAACTGCAGCCTGTGGGAAGGACCTACATTGGAGAAGTTTGTGGAGGACTGTCTCCCATGGGAGGGACCCCACGCTGGAGCAGGGGAAGAGTGTGATGAGTCCTGACCCTGAAGAGGATGAAGCAGCAGAGACAACGTGTGATGAACTGACCATAACCCTCATTCCCCGTCCCCCTGCACCACTAGGGAGGTTAGGTAGAGAATCCGGGGGTGAAGCTGTGCCCGGGAAGAAGGGAGGGGTGGAAGGAAGGTGTTTTGAGATTTGGTTTTATTCTCATTACCCTACTCTGGTTGATTGGCAATAAATTAAGTTAATTTTCCCCAAGTTGAGTCTGTTTTGCTCATGACAGTAATTGGTTGAGTGATCTCTCCCTGTCCTTATCTCAACCCACAAGCCCTTTGTCATATTTTCTCTCCCCTGTCCATCTGAGGGGGGGAGTGATAGAACAGCTTTGGTGGCCAACTGGCATCCAGCCAGGGTCAACCCACCACAAACTAAAAAAAACATAAGATGTCATTGCACTGGCTAAAAGATGCCATGAAGCCACGATTCCTTAGTAAGAAAGCATGTTTTCAAAGGTTTTAATGCTTACTTTTCCAATGCCAAATATCTCACATCTGAGATGAGAGAAGATCAACTCATATGAATGAAACAGAGCATCACAAGAAGAAACACACTTGATACTACCAGGCCAAGAGCAACCTAACAGGTGAGTCTGAAGTTCTGTGTTCTCAAAGGCTTGCACAGCACAAGGTCTTCCTTCCCCATACCTTGTGGCTGCAGAGCAGCCCTTGTCAGCGTGTCAGTGGAGTCCTTCAGCGTTCTAAGCTCTGAAGGGGAAAATTCAACTTCCCTGATAGGTCCTCGGGGTACAAACGGCTTCAGTATAGTTCCAGGTGACTGATCAATGCCAAGGTTGCGAAGATACATCTGGCAAAAGAAGAAATAAGTAATACATACAGCACTCTTGCCGAACGTCAGTGGATTCTGAAGCTGCACATCTTCCACATCATCTTAAACACAACTTGCTTTAAAACACGTTGAGCCTCAGTCATGTTCAAGTCACTCTAACAGTTCACCCAAAACACTAAAGCAATCACATATGAGAAAACATCACCAGCTTATTCTAATCTGTGGACCATGAGTGACAAGCCTTTTTTCTAGCTAGTACGTCTAGGCCTACATAATGGGTACCTCACAAGCAGAACAACTGACAAATCCTGCAATCTATTCCTCATTAATTTATGTTTGGCAGCAATTCAGAAATAAGTTGTAAGAACGGTTCTGGTGGTGATAGCTTGTACTTGCACTCACCAACAGTTTTTTCCTGGTGCTTTCCTGACCTTTCCTTCATCATGTGCCAAAGATGGCAACTGGCAGTAGCCTGCTACCACCAAACCAGTGTCCAGCCCTTTCCACAGGATCCAGAAACGATGGAAAAGGTCAGCAAAGAAGAGGCCACATATCTTGTTCTTGTGACAACAGCTGACTGCTTATAGTCTTTTTACTCAAATCCATGCTCTGTACACTGCATGAGCAAGAAGTCTGATACTTCAGAAGAGTTTGGTAAGCTTCAGCATCACCTGTTTAAAATGACATTTACCAGCTGGAAGGAGAACACAAAGGTTTAGTTTAAAACTGTTTTCTCCCCAAATGATTGCTGCACAGAAAACATTATCAGACTTTGAAATTCAAGCTAGGCAGCAGGCAAGTTCCTCACTCTTAAGGACAAGTTCATTATGGGCTAGTCTTCAAGGCAATTAGTTGTGAACCCTTTTGCCAGAGCTGGCTAAAAAACATCATGAAACAGCTTTTATGATGTTGCTGTAGGGAATGTACTGGCCAAGGGGTAGAATCACTTTCTGCTGTTGATAGTTTTATGAAGAAACACAGGTAGTCTAATATATAATTCCCCATCTACTCAGTGGCCCAGCTTGCAATGAACAAATTTCAGCAGTACTTCAAAAACTCCCTGGCTATGAAACCATTTCTGGATACAACCTACTGCATTGCTTTAAGTCTATAAAACGTAGAATACTCAAGTGTACAAAGTCTGTATACTACCAAGACTTAGTTTTACTAGCACAGCTAAAGCAGTAAACCCCTTCTCAGTAAAGACAGCATAAAATGCATGCCTTTGTCCCTTTTCCATCAGTACAGAACAAATACACACAAGTACTATTTTGCATTTGTATACCACATATATATATATATAAATTGCTATCCAAGTATAACTTCATTAACATTAAACAAAGCAGTTAGTTTAGAGAAGCCAAACAAAAATCGTACTCAAAACCTAAAACTTTGCGATATACTAGAGAAAAAACATAACGAGGATGAGGCCAACTCTCTCTGTGCAACATCCAGGAGATTGTCAGTTCAGACACACACAGCATCATTCCCTGCATTAATATATCATAGAATCATAGAATGGTTTGGGTTGGAAGGGACCTTGAAGATTATCTAGTTCCAATCCCCTGATATCAAAAGGATATTTTGAAAGCTGGAGGAGTCTCATGAAGGTAAGAGCCTACCAAAGGCCATCAAGGATCTCCTGAGAAAGTAATTTCTTCCCTTTTAACAGAGCATCTAAGTTTACGTACAGACATTATATGCAGAAAAAAAAAAAAAAGAAAAAAAAAACACAAAGTTTGCCTTGATTTAATCACCTGTAGGGCAAAGTTAATTTCAACTCATCTACACTATGTCCTAAACTAGCCAATAAAATGAAATAAATTACCTTATAGATCTTAACCAACTTTATTTCCTATGATTTTATTATAAACCTACATATTAATAGCTATATATGTGACCTAATCTCCTTTACCTTGTCAGTGATTTATGAGAGCAGAATTCCTCAAAACTAGGGCTGGAGAACGTGCCTAATTATAGTCATAAAAAAAGAGGAGGTAAACAGACAACCTTTACATCTCATGAATTTCATTTAAAATATCCTCTCTACAATATTTATATTTGTTTCAACATGTATTTGCAAAGACAACTGAGAGAAGAGTGCTTCTAAAACACAGTTCCAAAGACCTAATGATTATAGGAGTCATCTTGTGCGAGGAACAGCCACTTACTCAGAAGATAATTACATGTTTATCATTAACATAAATCTGCATTTAATTTTCTCTGACACTCAACAGCTATTAGTATAGTTAACATGGCTGCCACAATCTGCCCTCCATTCTCACCAACCATCCTAAAACAGGGAAGGGAGGAAAGAAATCTGTATTAGCCAAATAAGATATAAAGGAGGAAAGGTATGCAGAGGCTTCAAACATCCTTTACGAGCAATATACAAGAATCAAGAACTTATGCCTTAGATACTGGAACAAAGTGAACAAGCAAAACGAGTATTTATAGAAAAAAAAGCAATTTGATTTGCCAAGGAGTTCTGTGTTGGTTTTGCTATTATTGCAGAACCGTGGGTGTGTGAAGTTCATCTCTCTCTTCTGCAGCCTAGCATTTCCTTAGTCAGCAGTTGAGTCTCAACCTCATGTTTGGATAATTATAACCTGATCTTTTGAAAGAATCTGGAAGATCAGAAATGGCTTATCAATGCTCTGCTAAAAGAGCTATAACCAATTTATTTAGAAGTCTGTCAAACAGATTTCACTTTTTAGCACTAACACTATGCCCTGTTCTTGTGTCCTTTATGTTCCACCACCATCAGCCACCAATCTTTATATATCTCTTGCATTCCTGGAAAAAACAAAACAAAACAAAATCTTTCCCATATCCACCCCATGTTAATTTCTTTGCCCATGTTAAACATTACCTAAAAGTTATTTTTTCCACCTCTGTATTTAAGATAAGCTGAACTAGTATCATGGATGAAATTCACCAGTAGCACAGACCAGCATAAAACCATGACATTTAGTCTGTAGTGATGTAGACCCTACAAGAATCTCCTAAAAGAACGGTGGAAAAAAAAAAAGGGGGGGGGGATAACTCTGAAACCTGAGTTTAAATTAGAATCAGTTTTAAAGGGTCCTTTAAGATTTTTTTAGGCTTACATAAAACACATATTTGCTAGTAATTCTAGAAGATGAACTTGACAGGTTCCCAACACGACTGGATATCGGAAACTAACTATAAGCATGCTAGTGTCTCATTCCTGTGATACCTTCTACAATTCTGTCCTACTCACTCTATGACAGCCAAGTGTACTCTCATCTCTTCATAATCAAAAGGTACAGAAGAGTTACAAATTTTTGTTAGAAACTAACTTACTGGGATTCTTTCTTCAATATTAAGCTCTTCTTTCTCTGGAGTTTCCAAAGTAGCTGCTCCAGTGGGGATGAAGTTATCTTTTGCACTGGTGAAGAAGCACCCGGAAACCACTGAAGGGCACCCTGCAGAGCCCAAGCTCCCCTGGCTACTTTCTGCAGAACTAACAGGAAGATTCAAACTATCTGGGGAAATAGCACCAAAATTGTCCATGCTGACATGGCCAGCAGGAATATTTAGGTTGTGAGGCTGATCTTCAAGAGCATCACAATTCTTCTGGTCATCAGTTGGAGAGTTTCCATCCTCTTTAAGGAGCTGAGCAACTCCTTCAGCAGAAATTAAAACATTTGGGTGTGAACTTTGTCCTGTACTGTTACTTTCTGCATCTTCACCGCTAGATCCAGAAACAATCTCAGCTGTAAACTTTTGTATCATGGAGCCTCCTAAACTATTTTCAGGCACTCCTAAAACATTACTTTTTTCTTCTAGAGGCTGCACTGCCTCTGTTGAGTTTGCTGGCAGAATAACTTCAACCAAGGACACATTCCTACTGGAAACATTTACCACATTGTCAGACTGAGATCTAGTAAGAGGGTGGACAAGCAGTAAGCTTTTATTATGAAAACGCAAACTTCCCAGGGAACCTGTCTCTCTAAAGGAAGCAGCGACATTATCTTTGCGGTCTCTACTGCTTCTTTGTATTAACAAAATATTGTTTGAAGAACTGGCAATTGCACTGTAGGCTTTCCTTCTAGGAGAAACTCCACCTGGGTCACATGAAGTCACTGCATCAGATACCTCCTCTGGCTGGCTCACGTTCCAAGCCCCTACCTTCTCCATGAAACTAAGCGATGGGAGAGACTGAATTCTTCCAGTGTAGGGATATTTCAATTTTAAGGACTCAAAATGTTCATTGTTTTCTTTCTCAGCATATTGGAGTGAATGCTGCTTCTCAACAGATGTAGGTGTAGTGGTAGATGAGTTCCCTGAAGTTTCTTCATTTAAGCATGAAGGAGAGGCCTGAATATCTGATTTAATCACAGTGACACCAAGTTCTTCTGCCTTAACATTTTTCTTTAGAAGTAACCCTGGAGTAGACTGATAGCTTGGATGAGCAATATGTACAGAGAATGAGCCATCACCTACAAGATTAAAGGAAGGGGAAATGCCTGTAACTTTGTGTCCCCTTTCTATGGAAAAATCTGAAATAGTTAATTCACTCCTGCTTACTCCAGGTTCTACTTCCACTGGGGCATCCTCATTGCATGAAGAAGGAGCTTCCATGTCAGTCACAACTAGCTGTTTAGGTGCACAATCACTGGTACTTGTCATGGTAGGGATAAACTCCTCTTTCTCAAATCTCACTGCAGGAGACAGTTGTTTCTGCTGATGATCTAGGAAAGCTCCCTGGAGTGCCTCAGTAACAGCCACGAACTTCAAGCTTTCAGAGCCATTTAAATGCACTCCATGTTCCTTCGACGCTCCTTTGCCTGTTCCAGAAGTCTTTGCAGAAAAAACATCTTGAGCATCTGAATTTTTACAACTGTCTTTCCTCAAATCATCAGATAAATTATTAGACAAATCAAGCTCAGGAACCTTCTTTTCTTTTTCCAGCTTCTCTAGCTGCCTCATGCACCCTTCTGACTCACTCTCAGCCATTTTTACCTTTTCCTTTTGCATCTCTCTTTCACTTTTTTCTGAATTCTTAGTCAGTGCTGTTTTACAAGAGGAGTTTTCTGAAGATGAGAACTCATCATGCCTCAATAACCCTTTTTCCTTCTCTGAAAGCTCAAAAACAGTGGCTGGTACATTGCTGTCATGGAAGAAACATTCATCTTTTACAGATACGCTGCAGGTCTGCTTTGCAAGAGAAGTTTTCATTTGGTTCAGTCTATTCGCCTTGGTTAGCATCACCTTTGAAGTGGAGTTTGCTAAATTGCCACTTGTGTGGAGAATCAATGCCTCCTCATTAGTACCATTTTTACAGTCTTCATTTGCCTCCTTGCTCACAAGTAGTTGTCCAGAAAAAGAGGTTTGCTGAGACAAACAACTGGCATCACAAGGTTCCACATGTCTGAATGGAAGAGGATGCTGGGACAAAGCAAAGCAGTCACTGGGTGCAGAGTCTGTGTCTGTCAGTAACACAGCTTCACAGATGTGCGAAGGCTTTGAATGCTCCTCAGATGCACCAGAAACATCAGGAACTCCTCTATAAGAGGCAAGAAAAGTAAGTGAATTTCTGATCATATTTTTTATTTCAACATCCATATTCTCTGCTTTAATATAAGAGGCAGAAGTAGAATGTCACTCAAACAAATAACTGGGGTTTAGCAACATACACATAAATACATCCCCTGAACAGGCCAAAATATGAAGAAATGTAAAGAAAGTCCAAACAATATCAAAAAAGCCCTACTGCCCTATAAAATAAAGGTTTGAAAATAATATTAGTTTCTACTTAGTAATACTGTCAATATTTTTCAACCTATTTAGGACTAAGGTGTTTTTTACTAACAGGTTGTTTATTAGTTAAAATATAGGAGTTGCTTACACACACACATAAATTTGCATGTGATTTTGTTTGGTTTTTTTAAATATAAATCACCTTCTTCAGTTTCATTATATCAATTATTTCTTTAAAGGATATAAAATAAGCCACATCTCAGATGAACACAAGCAACAAATTCCTATAAGCTTCTAATATTTTTATTGTGGATTTTGAATTAATAGTTATTTTATATGAAAGTGATCATCAAACCACAATCAATATTACTCCATGCAAGTAGATCACCAGCTCTGATGGAACCAAGTTCTGATCCACAAAATGAAGTCACAGTGTATCATCACAGTGCAGAAAAGACCTTGACTCTATGTAAGCACTGCTCAGCGATAACAAAAACATCCCTGTATAATCAACACTGTTTTCAGCACAAATCCAAAACATAGCCCCATAGTAGCTACTGTGAAGAAAATTAACTCTATCCCAGCAAAAACAAGCACAGACTTTTACTGAAATACCTATCTTTATATATTCATACTTCATATAAAAATATGTATTTTAAATTAACACATAACATATATTACTCCAGTATATACAAAACACAGTATTATTACATGTACATGTCTGCATGTATTTACTACTGTAAATGCAAGCTGTATTTGATTTTTGTCCCCAAAATTTCATGAAGTTTGAAATATTTCAGAGTCTAGGAAAGCTAAAAAGATGTCTGAGAGGGTGGAGTTCCTCATTTTCCCATTTTCTTCAGGTACATTAAGATGACAAGTTCAGAAGAGGCTTCTTCTGGTTTTCCCTTGTTCAAACTCTTTTGAAGGCAAAATAAAAAGATGAGTACAACTCTGACAATGCCTTCTCTCTATACAAAACAAATAAAGAGTAAACCACACCTTTGTCTTATTTCTGTGACCATAAAACTGTAATTATTTAATTACCAGATGTAGGACAATTCATGGCCGCTTGGGAAAAAAGGTTTGCATTCTGTCATGACACCAGGTAACTTTATCCTACCTTAAGGGAATAAAATTCATTTCTGATTGCTGGAGAAGCATCTCATCTGAAAATCTTTGGCCTTGTGTTGAATACATCAGCAGTGGAAGACAGGGAGAGAATTGACTGTCTTGAATATCTGTTAAAAATAACAGTAACACGGTAATAAAAGCTTGCCAGGCAATCCCTCTTTAAACTGCTCTGCCAACAAATACAGCCTTCAAAATTCAAAAACATGCCAACTGCAGTGAAAATTATGTAATCCCATCATTTAAATCCTCTGCTGAAGCATGTTCCCTCATGTATTAAATTCAGCTTTCTTATCACGTATCAAATTCAGGTTTCTTCTTGTCAATCTCAAAATGCTACACAAACACTGACATCTCTAACTTACCCTCTTATCCTTAAACTTCTTTTTGCGCACATCCCTATCCTTTTCCGCTCGCTAGTCAGTACCTCCCCTGGTGATTTCCATGCAGTCTGTACACGTCGGAGAGTGTCCACAGGGCTTCTACCAAGATCTTTAAAAACCAAGAATCCCCACTGATGCCTTTCCCAGTCTCCATTTTTCCATAAATTTTGATTATAGAAAAGGCTGCATAGGTTTTTTTCTTTAGGGTTTCAAGATACAAGTAATAAACTTAGTCATCACAATTATACCAGTACCACTATCTACTACTGTAGCAATAAATTTAAGTTCCCATCATATATTTCTTTGTTCTTTGAGGTAGTTGGCACTTCTTTTTTCAGTTTGCTGCTTACAAAAACAAACAGAAATGTTTTATACCACAAGAAGAAAAACAACTAAGCTGGTATCTGGTAAGTGTAAATGACTACATACATGTTTGACGCATGCAAAAAAAACTCCTTCCAATAATTTGATAAGCAAGCTTTTTTTTTTTTAAAGCAAAAAGCTATTTGTCATCAAGAGTATGACTTCAGAACCAGAATTCACATTCATTTAATTTAGGTTCATTAGTTTTCAACCATCTCAGACAAGCTATACTCTGTATCACTTACAGAAGCATAATCACATCAGATAAGATCACCATTACGTACAAAAAAATCAAGTTTACATTACGTCAACTTTATCCTGAGGCTTTCTACAGCCTGTATTACATCACCTGATGAGTGGTATCCAACCACAAGACAACTTTTCTGATTAATTTTTAATTTAATACTTCCAATTAACTTTTTTTTTTAATTACTTTAGAACACTATGTACTGAGAGGATAGTTATATTGATAGAAATAATTCTACATCATACAGCAAAGCTGGCTCAAAATTTGGATGCCCTCTAGTTCCACCTCCTCAGCAGCTACAAAAATAATAATACGATTGCTATACAGTTTCAAAGATTCCCTTCCATCTCAGCAGCTGTCTCCACCACATGGCCAGCCTAATGTCTCCTAGAGAAAGCCAAACTTATACTTTAGCATCTGTAGTACAGATGGCACAAACATGCTATAGCAACTTCAGTGGGGAGTCTTTGTTTTTCTAGCACCCAGTACCTCTTTAAAGCTAAACTCTCCCCCTTACTTCATTAGATAAATACATTGCACTAGTCACCACTCCATTTCACTTTCATCTTAACTATTTCCAATACCAAACATGAATGAAAAGTAAGAAAAGCCAACTGCTTTTTTGCAAGTTTATAGGAAAGGATATGTATCTTAAAACAATAGTTACTAATAGCTACTCCTGAGCAACTTGACACAAGGAGACATTCAGAAGAGGCTCCAATGTAGACTGGTGAGCACCTGCACAAAGCTGGATGAAAAAATAATTATAACACACATGTAAGTCTAAAAAAAGTCGAGGAGAAAATGGCAGCATCAGCATAGAGGGAGCAGGAGCCAAGGAAATAAGGAACAAGGTCACGGATGTCTCATTTATAATATAACAGAGCCCTGAGGCACCTTTATATTATAGGGCACAACCAAGGTTGTGGTCTAATGTACCAGACTGATTGGTATTTACGTGATTTTAATCACAATTTGAATCATGATTTAAAATCATGGAACAGGAGACTGATCTAATTCACTGTAATCTCCTTAGCATTTATTTAAAATGTACTTTACAGAAAACAAAGAGGTTTGGTTTCAGTGGCTGATACTGACTTAGAACCAAATAGAACTTGCACATTTGATTTGTTATTCCCAACCACTAACTGGGAACAGACAATATGTACAATGCATTTATTCTGTTTATAGTGTACATTTATTCAAACAATTTTTTGTTGTTATACTTGAAAATACTGAGAAGATTAACCATAGTTAATGCAATTCTGTATCCAAGCTAAAGATGCAAAAACACATATTTTGAGAAACATTAAGCAAGTTGGAATCTAAACTATCTTAGCTGTGTTAGATGTACTTTTTTTCCTCCCAAATCTTGTTTTACATTTAAAATGATATTAGTGAACAAAGGCAATAGTAATCGCAGTTATCGAATTAGACTTGTCATCTCACATCATGATATACTTCGTGTTTTCAGAAGTGGCATCTCATTTGTATTCATACAATAGAAAAGGAAAATAAGCTTTCCTGATTTTCAGCTTAACGTCTTCACTTTGAATGAAAATGTGTTTTCAAGCTAAACTGAAAGTCAGGAGCAATTAAATAAAAAAAGTTTTCTGCACAATAAAGACTGGGTGTGCTGTCTTTGTAAATGAAGAAATGAAAAAGACTGAGGGAGGAAACCAAAAATAATTGAAAAAAAAAGCTGTCAAATGCCATCAAAAATAGATCTTGGCAAACAATTTTTTTTTTCAGTGCAACTACACATGTATTGATAAAATAAGTGTGCATATACACATATATATACACACACACACCCCATAAGTCACAACATTTGGCTGATAAATCAACGTTTTAAAGATATATCAACAAAAATTTAAGTACCACTCAACATTTGTATTAAGAAAGTCAACCCAGCACTCAAACAGATAAAAAATGATTTAGCATTCTCCAAGCAGAATTATAAACAGGAAATCCTCACTGCATGGATATGCATCTAGTCAGCCCCTTCAAGAGCTGTTCTTGTCCCTACCCTATTTGAAACTTCAGAAATCCCTAAGTTCTTACAGAGAAGGCACACAGACGAGGCAGATTGCCAAGCAATAAATATCTCGCTGCACAGGCCATTGATAACAGGGCAGTCTGGGTCACCTGGCATCACAGCACGGCAAAGCATAGAAGTTTTAGTATAACTGAAGTCCAGCCATACGTTGGTGGGAACGAAGTGCCCCAGCAAATCTAACAGAGTCAAGGACTACCTCAGAAAGCAACAACTCCAATGAGGACTTGGAGGTCATGACAAACAAACCACCGATAGGAGGCCAGTGCAATACTGTATCCAAAATGGCACGCAATTTTTCCATACATCGAAAAAGAAGAATAGTGAATAAGTAGTAACAAGGACTATTCTTTCCAACCTCCTACTGAAACTACTATTGAAATGGTATTTGCAGGTTCTGATGACCATAACTCTTGTTTTTGTAAATATCACAGGAAGATCAGAGAAAACAGCTAAAAGATTGAAGAAACATGCCTCATCACAAGAGCCTCCTGGAACTAAATCTGTTTAGTATAATCAAAGAGAAGATTAAGGATGACTTGATTACATTTGTATGTACGTATGCAAGAACAGAAATTTGGTCGTTAAAAGCATTTCAGTTTGGATAATATGTAACAAGAATCCAATGTAAAACACTGAAGCTATGCAAATGTAGGTGACAAGACACTTCTGAGTGCATCAACACGATACAATATAGCTGGCTCTCTACAAAATGTGCAAGGCAGTTTAGATATATCATTAATAGCTTCAACAGTTATTCAAACAGCACAAATGAGCCTTGCTTCAATTCTCTCTTCCCTCTGTCCTCAGCCTTTTGCATGTATTCCTGAACAAGAGACCCTGAGTTCTCCATCTCCACTTGAAGCAGTAAGACTATACCTCAGCAAGAAGGGAGAGCCCCAATCTCTCCACCCCAGCCCAGAGATGTGTTCCTCCCCCCAGGCAAGAGAACTCTGATCCAACTGAAATGTAACCATCTCCACTTCCAATCCTACCATTACATTTCAGCCTGAACAGCGAGCTGATCTGATTGCACTGATTCACATAGTGGGTTTAGCAGAGGGGATGCAGGAGGAACAATTATGCAGGACAAGGAAAAGCCAGACTCTTCCTTTTCAGCAGTAGACTTTAGCTGACTAAATATACCGCAAAACTGTACCCTCACGCTAGCCTCCATTTCAGGCAGCCTTGCTCCCCTGGCTTCTCCAAAGAGTGTTCTGGTTTTGTCGTGTAGCAGAGAACTGCCTTAGGCTGACACTACCTTACCTTCCCCAGAGGTTTCCAGTCGGAGGAACTGTGGTGGTGATCACTGACTTGCAGCAGCAGATGACTGACAAGGCCAGGAAAGAAGAGCGAGGAAGAAAGGAAAACCACCCCCCCAGGAAAAAAAAAAAAAAAAAAAAAAAAGAGAAGGAAAGAGAATAGTCAAGATTCACTGCAGCCCCATCCTCCATAGAAACCCTCTCTTCCAGCTTGCCCCCTGCAGCAACCTGCAGAGATGACCTGTAAAAGCACCCTTATGAAGTTCAATAGATGACATTTAACCAGGGCTACAAAACTATTTTTTTTATATACATAAAATATAAATCCAGCCATGTCACATGTTCTACCTCCTCTGGCTTTTTCTGAACATTTTCTAATCTTACAGCACATGAACTCTAATGTTTTCAGTAACTTACTTTCTTCAGGAGGCAGAAGGATCATCGCTATCATATTCTAAATGCTTATGATGATTTAGGGGCTCATTACACTCAGACATAACCTAGGTTTTGCAGGCAGAGAAGCAGGTGCTCGATGCTTAAAGCAGCAAGTGACGTCAGTACAACACTCTTCGAGCATCTTGTGTCAAAACAGTAATTCTTCCCGCTGTCGCTCTGAAGGTCAAAAGCTTCCTCACAGTTGAATTCACTGAACAAGCAAAGCTGGGCATGCTACTTTATCTTACAGCCTGCTGACAATTCTGAATGCCAGAGTCAAATTGCCATTTGTGGAAGATAAAAAAGGAAGGCAAAACAAAAACAAAACCTTCTTGGCTTTGTCAATCTGTTCCACAATGTAGCAGGAGCAATTTCAATACAACTGTCATTGTGATTTCCCCCCCCCTCCCTAAATGAAATTCAAAACACTTTTTGAAGAGAAGAAGGAATAAATTAGTATTATAGCTTATGTTTCTCCCTCCCCTCTCACCTCTCCTCCCATATCTGGAAATTTAAGTGCATATACAAAAAAGCCTGTAGCTACTGGCACACTCTCTAGAGAGCAACAAATAAAATAGCAGCAGTATAGAGAATTCTTACATCTTTGTATCATATTAAAAAGCCTTATGCTTTCCCTTTAATTCCAGTTGTATTTAAAAGGCAAACCTTGACAAATATCAGGAAATTTTTCTTGATGAAATGGTTTCCAGTTCTGCAAATGATAATAATGTGGACAAAACTCTATAAAATATACTAAATACAACAAACCTACACAGAGGATGTAGGCGAAGACAAAGCATACCTAACCTACCATGTCCTTTCACTTTCTAATATGTATCTTAAACCTCAATTTCCTACATGGCAAAACAAAAAAGGGGATTTTATTCAGTATTAACCAACTCTAGCCAGACAGCAACTCACTGTGATGCACACATGGCTTTTAATTACAAAGCTGTCTGTAGGCCCAAACATGAGATAGCCAAGGGTGCTTTTTATTTCATAAAGGAGAAAATCTCTTCAAAAACATCTCAGAACAGAAGCAATTCCAAATCCACAGCAGCTAGCAATTAATTCAGCCGTACCAAGCTTGTCTGCCTGTGTTATGCTAGAATAGAACCTCACCTCATCTTCTTAACACAGTCTTTAAAAAAAAAAAAAAAAAAAAAAAAGGGGGGGGGGGGACAGCCTTAGGGCAGCAAGGGACAGGGCTTAGTGTTCAGTGTAGACTAAAAGCAACATATTAACTCTGTATTACTGTAAAAAGTGCTGGTCTTTCTTTTAATGCTTTTGTATGACACACAGGATTTTTAAAGTTCTTTCATCAGATGTATTACCTCTACCGAAGCTAACCTCATCCCAGATTCTATCTGCCTTAACAGATAGAAGTCATTTTCTGCCTTGTTTTTCTTCATGGAAATCCATGTATATTCACCACCATGAAGTTAAAAGAGAACCATATACAAGAAAATCCCTAAACAAGTAAAACAAGAGGTTCAAGCAGAGAAACAGCAATTTTTTGAACCAGATAATCCAAGTTAGCAAAACCAAATTCAATCTTTGAAGAAAGTGTAACAGGAGACACAAGGGAGAGTTGCAGCCATCAGTGCAAGACCTACAGTGGAAGGCATTGAGCCTTGGGCCTCAGAGGGGTTCAGTATGAACTAGAACCTCTGGATCCAGATGCACCAGAGATGTTCTCTCTCCCCTTAGAGGCTCCTTCACAAAGGATGGATCAAAGCATTATCAAAATAACCACAAAAACTGATGAAAATGAGCAAGAGCTGCACATTGCAATAACAGCTGAACTCATCAAACCCTCAGGAGTTGTCATGAGGGTCTACCAGGCTATTCCTAAGGCAATTTCAACTCCATCCCCTCAAGCAGTTGTTAACTTCAGAACAAACAAAAACCCAAAAAGCAACCTACATACACGTAAGATTACACAAGCAGGAATGGCAAGGAATTGCTACGGAATGGCAAACTCTAAGTTGAACTTGCAGTTAACTGGAAGCAACACAGGTTTATTTTGAAATATCACAAGCAATCATGTTATTTGCCTGTAATAATTTTGTTTGTTTGTGAAAAAAACCTAGCACAATGGTGCAGTGAAAGCAGCTTTAGAAGCACCTTCATTCAGGAATTTCAGTTGCATCCTGGAAAAGCAAGTCACAAATACAATAACCTAATGGGCACCATAACACTTGATTTTGCAGTGATCCTCTGAGGGATATCAATACAAAAAGAAACACTTTAGGCTTAGTAACAGCATTTTTAAATTATGCGTTTCCAAGGAAGTGTATGCAAGTATATGCACAAAAGGAGTCTAGGTGGTGCGTCATAAAAGTGAAGAAAAAAGAAAAACAAGAGTTATCAGCAGGTAAAAAGTTAACAGATAACATAACAGTAAGTTACAGTATACTTACACAATGGTCTGCACAGGAAAATTAATAATTCAGTTGGAATTGAGACAGAGCTAATTTTGAAAGCCAGAAGTTAACATACAGTGCATGATCAAATTTAATGTTAGAACTAGCATTTAAGAGTTGAAAATAAAATACAAATCTATGCCTAAATGCAACAACTGCTAATTTCAGAGTGGAACAAATGGATAAGAATCATGTCTTTGGGTCTGGTGAACAGTTGTTTAGCATAGTAATTTGGATGTGTAAGGAAGCAGAAATGCAATAAACAGAAATAATGCAACTAAGGCAAGCAAGGAAAGTGTTCTAGCTTGGGTAACTAAAACAGCTGTTGATAACAGTCTTGGCTAGTTTGGTCTTCTATAGATAGCACAGAAGAGAAAGTAAACCACTTCAGCCGTATGAGTATTGTTAATTATACATTGCTTAGTTCTGCTTTTGCTGGTTTTGGTTTCATTAAATGCACACATACAAAAAGGGAAAGATGTAATTCTTTACAGATTAATTGCCATAGCTGAACCTTTAAGTTAAAAAGCAAGAGGAAAATATGAGCAAATAAAGGTAATAGAGAAAAATGGATCTGATAAAAGTTGGCTTTATTTCCAAGAGAAACAAGTTTATCTATTGGGGACAGATGTGTTTCCTATGATTAACAGCAACGACTGAAAAAAGTAAGCATCTCCATTTCCACCATTTTGAGGATTATTAGAAATTTTTACAATGAATCAGCAATATGGTTTGTGTCTTAAGATGCAGAGAATAATGCTGCATTATAAGAGAAGTTTTCTTTTTCAAAGATGTACTACTACCAGTGGACTAAAAATTATACAACCAGAATTGACCAGAATACTCCGACTCCACATGGATGAAAAGTTAATGTAACCAAGAACAGATAAAGGTGAAATATTAAATCTTGGAACTTCTCAAACCAATCTTGAACTAAACTGTGATGATTAGATGTGAAAGGAATCAATAGAAACGCTTAGCTTTTCTAAAGTAGAGGTGTTAAAACTGGAAAATATTACTGGCAGTAATATAAATTGCACCCAAATGCAAGTGGTAGCAATAAGGACCACTAATAGAATATTAAACACTACAAGTAGTGGTTTATTGCCACAAAAATATAAATAATCACATAAATAATCTGAACAGTCATGGGCGGGGCAGGGGGAAGGCAGGGCAGAGAGAACACCAAAAACCGAGTGTCTAGATTGGTGTAAATTCCAGGCATGGAACAGAATACAACCATGTCATTAGAAGAAATAAAAACCAGGATCTTTTACATCAAAAAATAAAGATGACTGCCAAATAATAGATGCACAATCCCCACTAGCATTACCGAAAATAATCCATCAGTCACTTTGGATACCTAAAGTGAGAGCTTGATGTATCACTAATGGTGTATTAATAGAGCTAAAAACGTATTATGAAAAATGGAGTTATAGCAAATTCATCTGTCCTACATGAATACAGCCTGAAGAATGCTGTACTTGAATGCAGCAACAACTACTTGCATGCAAGTACCAATTAGCAGTTAATGTTTCTCTCATCTATGATACTGGAAACAGCTGCATGCATGTTCTTTCCCTGTATTCAGGCTGGTGGGGATGACATCAGAAGACTGAACCCCATGTGGAAAAAACAGTAATGTCCTTCCTGTATATATCCAGAATGAAACATATATAGCATCCAGCCATATCATGCATTAGCTAATCAGAATTATATAATGTGGAAGAATGCTACACTGGGGTTAATATAGCTGGAACAAATTTATTGGTGAATCACGATAAATAGAAGAAGAAGCTAAAGTACGAGAAAACACCAAGTCAGAAAACTCCATATTATGTTAGAAAACCAACAGCTATTATGATTAAGTGATGCAGAAACCCTATTCACCACCTGTGTATTGTTCTTAAAGGATACTCACAGCTGTATTACAATTAGGTTTTTAACACCCAAGAGGTTTTTTTTTTTATTTCAAATTGCATTGTTAATGATAACACTTATAAATACATCAACACATTGCACACAGGTTTTCACATCTTAGCACTATGATTAACAATACTGAAGATACCACACCAATTGAAAAAGCATTCTGAGACCCAGATAACCAATATATTGGAAAGAATAGATTTCCATATTAATGTGGTACATTCCAATATGGGTATTGTCCAAACCCAGAGAGAAATGTAAGGACTTGTCACAAAGATATTAATATTGATATGAATGAAGAAAGAAAGTGTGTATAAACTTGTGTTTAAGCACCAGAACAGAGGCCTCATTAGCAGAAGGTCCTGTGCTCTGACAATGGGAGGATAAGGTTGCTGCATTTCATAGGCACACCTCCTTTTTCTGTTAGCCCAACAAGACAGCGGACTACAGCAAAGCACCACCCCAGGTCTTGATAGCTAGTATGCACAGGCCACGGTGTTACAGCAAGCTAAACCACTTGGGGGGCGGGGGGAAGAGTTGGTGCTTGTGAGTGCAACAGCAAAAGTGGGTAAACATCAAGTTAGACATTTTGTAAATAATTACCACCTACCCTTCCATGTAGTCTTTGTTATGCTAACTTCCTACATAAGCAAATCCCTTTATCTAGATAGTTTGGGTTAAGTCTAGCAGCAGTACAGTACTTCTACCTATAATTCCTCAGTTTTTCCTCTTATCTGAAAACAAATACATATAGTGATTAATTAAAGAGCAGTAACACTTAGAACATACCTTTGTAAAGGGATATTGAAAAATTTTTAAAACTGTATTTGGAGATTACTTTGTCTATAAAGAAATCCTATAAGAAGCAGTGAAACACAGATGCAGTACACTGTAGTTTGAATATATAAGGAAGGGGCACAAGTATGCACACACTCCCACCAAACAGTTTTTCATGTTATCAATACAATTATATCTACTTTACTATTTTGAAATTAACAAAGATTTTTGACTAACAAATTAATACAGATTTTAAGGACACAGAGAACTATCACCTCACCTAGAGAGAGCCCCAAAAATTTCTAACTTTACTCAGGTTTACTATTAATTCTAATTAATTCACTATTAAAAAGACAAGACTATAGCTTTACCTGAGACCAAAGATAATCAGTTCACCTGTTAAAAGATCCAGGGAAGGTATACAAGCCCTCTATTTCATTTTGAAGACAGGCTTTGATGATAAAATTACACAGAATGTATTTTGTAAACACCAGTGCTCACTAAAAGAAGTAAAATCCAAGTTAGGGACTGATTTAAAAGGAAAAGTGAAATCCTAGTTGTTTAGCAGTTAAACAAAAGGCATCTTTGAACATACCCAGCAGTAAGCCATGTGCTGTATCTCCAGGAGACTGCCTTCTAGATGCTTCTGCTGAAGGCAACACTCCTTCCTCCAGCGTAGGGAACTCCGTCAGGTCATTTCTATTGCAAGTCAGGCCAAGCTTTGTCTCTGAGGCAGCAGTTAAATGGCTGGCATCCACTTCTGCTGGAAGTTGATACCATGACTCGATTTCCTAAGAACAGGTGGGAAGAAGAAAGTGCTCAAGCATTAAGAAAGTTTTAAGACATATATCCAAAGGAAATAAAGACTAAGTTGTGAAACAATGGAATTATTGCTTCTAAATTGCATTTCCTATACAAATACTCAGTTTTTAATGTAAAAGAATTATGATGCACTATGAACTGCTCAAGTCCACAGTCAGTTCTCACTACTGCCTAAGCTGTCATCTCTCTCTCTCTGATCACCAGCCTTCCATCACTTGTCTGAAACTGAGCTCCATCTCCAAATCCTGCCACTGCAGAAGACTTTTTCCAAACCAGAATGAAATCTCTCACTTGGAAAGAAAAATCTTGATAAGGACAAATGCTTCAGTAGGATGCTGGGCCAATACAGTTCCCGACACTGCGTAGTAAAGATGATTTGCATTGTACAACTGGGGATTAACAAGCAGAACAGTTTCTAATTTGTCTTTAACGAAAGTTTCTAGTTACAGAAATTCTGAGTTCACACAGACAATGCCTGACAACCCTAGCCAATTCTTTGGCATATTTTAAGAACAAGACTTTCAGTTAATGTTCAAATGGAAAGAAGCATCTTTAGTTCACATAATTCATTGAAGAATTTGCATTGGGATTACTGGAGAAGTAATTAAACAGATAAATTTTAGTTACAGAAAAGGCACAGACCAGTCTTCAGTGCAGAGAATTAAGAATATCAATCATTTATAAGGCAAACCATTATCATCAGGATATATAACATTCTTGCTTATAATAACATATACGTAATTGAAAGTGTCCCACTGAATTGGTAGAAGTACAGCACTATCCCTACTCAACAGCTGCAAGCTCCTCTAGCTTTTGAAACACTACTAAGGTATTAAAGGCTACTGTCCACATCAGAATTTTGCTATATGAACTATAATTTTTGCACAAGATTCTTATAATCATTTGGAAATAAAATTTTTGATCAACTCAGTCTTTTCAAAACACCTGTGATCTTATGCAGTTCTCAGAGTAATTAAATATTTGGCAGCATATCCATCAGATAGAACTACTATGACTGTATCTCAATGTGAATACAGTTTTCCTTAATCACATATGGAACATGTCATTAAAACTAAGGTCTAAAAGTAGTCAGATTTCACATGAACTGAAGCATGGCTCTGTACTAACATGTAAATCAGCTATTTTGAGGTAGACAGATGTGACATTTTAAGAGGCAGTAGCAGGACCGCGATTACAGCAAATTACAAACTGAATACAGATCAAAGATACTGTTGCAGAGAAGAAAACATTACACTGGAAAATATACTAGGTTTATAACCAGAAAACAGAAGGGGGGGGGGGGGGGGGATATAAAAAATTAAAAAAAAAAAAATTTAAAATCATTGAACTACTGAGGATTCTGCTTTGAATGACAGAAGTCAGAAAGCTTTGTAGCACTTGGATCAGGACTAAATGACTTGTCAGAGCTCACAACAGTCCTGTTTTTCTGCTGTTCCAAGATAGAGAAATGCAGACCTTTACAGGGCAAGGACAGTGGTGATCTAAATTACACAGATAGAGCACTTTCTATTATTTTCAATCACATAATTAACCTGCAACCACAAGCAAAACAAAGCATAGTACAAATACCCAATTAGTGGCAGTTTTCTGACGTATTGCTTCTCCTAGGGAGATCCCACTGGTAACTGATGCCTGGGTTTCGCTACTGCTGCGGCTTAATGATTCTTCGTTCCAGCCACGATGTGGTGGAGTTGTCGCAATAGGCTAAAAGAAACAATATGTGCTTTTAAAACAGAAAATAATTTCTTGCCATTTCAACATATGTATATATTTATTTAAGTAATAAACAATGAAATATATAAAACACTCAAGCCATCCCCAACGCCGAGAGTTGAGTGTCTACCTCAATGTACTTAGACAGTGACCTAAATTACATCCACAGCCCCAAAACTTAACTAAAAGGGGCAGGTTCATTTGCGACTTCAGATCCCAAAAACCAGTAAGCATGCTTGGCTAATGTGCAGAAAATCATTTCCAAGGGCCAGAAATTTATTTTTTATTTCCAGCCCATGTAGATGCAGCTCTGAGGAAATCACAGAATACCAAAAAACTCATCACCTTGATCAAAGTCAGGTTCTGGCATTTGTCCTGTCTGGTTGGGTTTTTTAATAGTTATTTATTTATTATTTTATTAAAAACAGAAGGTTTTTAATTATATCAATACTGTAAACTAAATTTTAAAGGGCATCTTATGTAAATACATTAAAGCAGCTCTAGGTTGATTTCTATATTATAATTTAGCAATACCTGACATACATAGAGGGGATGAATTGAAGTTAAATTGGACTTCTGCCTAGAAAAGCAGCTATAACATTTTTTTTTCCCCACGAGATAACAGAGGAAGCTGTTCTGCAGTCAGAATGAAATTTCTTTTCTGTAATATCCCATGCCTGAGGTCACAGCAACTGTAACAGCTTTCTCCAGACAAGACAGACAGCCAGGTTCAAACACAATGGTATATAATTGTGAAAATAGACATTTCTGGAACACCAAGGTTCAGGCCAAACAAAAATGTTCCTGGAAAGTAGTTAAAAAAGACCTGGAGACTAGCACTGGACAATATCATGTAATATTATTAATACAGCAATTTAACATGAAGCCTCAACCAGAAGGACTTGTAGCTCCCCCACCTCTTTAATACCTCTCCCTGTCCTCATCCTCTTCCTCATATCAACTCTAGTTCCAGTTTAACTCACTAATAATTTTTCAAAAAGCCAAGCTACCCTCAGAGGTATTTTTTAGTGACCAAGCCAGGAAATGGCAGGATCTGAAGAACACTGCAGTGTGCCAAGCAGGGGCAGGAGGAAGCTCCCCACAACCTACTCCTGTACTGTGAATTGTGTATCTACTGTCTGGCAGTATCTGGCTGCTGTGAGAATTACAATGGCCCATAATATGGGCAAGTGACATGTGAAGGGCAGAAGTAAAAGGTCACAGACTGAGAAAAGGAGAGGGCCAGTGAAAAAGAACCAAGTGATTTCCCAGAAGCCTACCTTCTACATGAATAATTATAATACTTTTGGATATGTGCCTTCAGTTATGAAGTTCTCCAGTGACAACTGGCTTTTTTTTCTTCTTCCTTCTTTAAATAGATTTCCTGATAAATTGGTCTGATACTTATTTGGAAATTTCCATTCAGTAGCACAAATCTACCTTGATAGACTGAGCATACCCTTTGCAACCTTCACCACAAAATAAGCAAACCATGAGAGTTTTCATGAAGACATTAATTACATTCTAAGAGATCAGACACAAGCTTAAAGTCCAGAACACAGACCTGTTTCAGTGTAAAAGAAACATGTAAAATTCAGCATTTGAGATTGTTTTCTTTAAATGTAATATTATTACCTACTAGTTTAGCTAAATTGGCACCTGAATTCTGTTTCATTCTTCTTATGCACTAAAAAGCTGGAAAGGATGTGAATAAAAGCTTAATTTTTTTTTTAATTTATTACAAGACTGCTAGTCCATATTGGAACTTAAGAAAGGTGAGTTCACTCTTGACTATTTATGGCACCTCAGTTGTATGTGATTCTTATACAAAACATAACATCTTCAATCCATCTACAAAAAATAAATTGCAGCCATCACAAATGAATCTTTATCCATCTCATGTTCCTAAGAAGCCATTAATTCTGCCACAGAGATAGTGGATCTACAAATTTCAGAGATAAGCTGAGGAAAGCCCCTTCAGTTCTGACTCACCTGTTCAAGGGACATCTGAAATAATCACCCAGTGGCTGGGCTGTCACCTACAGAGAGAAAGTTTGGGCGTTCCCTCTAATCCTGAATTATCAGGCGTTCAACCTTCCAGTGAATAGCTTATTTTCACCCTTACTAACTCCGAGAACATGCAGAGCTGAAGGTAGGCTGAACTTCTCTTGCCTTTAAACATTTGGTCAAGGGACTGCCAAGACCCACTGGCAAAGCACCACACACACTCCCATTAGCTTCAGCCCCAATTCTGCCCATGAGCAACAGGTAACCCTTAAACTCTTCCTCCCTGGAAACTGCAGCCCACTTCACTTGTAAGATGGGATTCTAAGTCAAGATTTTTCCTTTTACCCCTTAAACACCCAGTTTTTCCTTTAAAATAAGCCACTTGCTCAAATGTCCAACTGCAAACTAAAGAACATCATTGGGGCAACACCTCTACACTTTTCAGGCAGTTACAAAAACCTCAACTCTGCATAGTAATCTCACAAATTTTGGCTTCTGGAAGGACAACAATTTCCAGAATTTCAGTACCATATGCCATCTTAAAACCTTCCACAAAACAGCATCACTGAAATAAAAACATGATGTAGCTTTCTATACAGGTCAGCGCTGTCAAGTAAATTACTTGGAATGGCAAGAATATTTTTGTCCAAGTTTAAAAAGCTATAGCACTCAAAAGGAAGATGTTTATTACTGATCATGTGCAAATCACACCTATGAAACTAGGACTCAACCAGGCAGAAACTACTCTTCCAAATTAATTCCCTGCACAAAATAAGTTTGTTTGGGCTTTGTATTGGGACTAAAGGTAATAATTGTAGCCTGTATGCATATATTCAATCCCTATTGCATTTCCCTACTTCCTATTGTTCATTCTAATTAAGTCATTAAAAGAAGCAGCACTGAAGTGGACTTGACAATAAATCTGAATGCAAAGCATTCAAATAGCTATTTGGTAATTTAATTAAGGCCTATTATTGAAAATTTGGGTTTACAAAATGCATCTTCAGAAAAGGGCAATTTTATTAATCAAGCTGGAAATTAATAGCGTTAGGTACTGGAAATCAATAGGTTAGGTACTGGAAATCAATAGCGTTAGGTAAGGGACCCATACTGTGATTAGAAAACTAATTCCAAAAAAAAAAAAGTACTGATTTTATTTAGATAGGCTGAGCATAGCTAATTTAAGTGGGTGTTCTAAAGGATATTAGAACAAATGGGTAATGACAGCATTCAAGATCACACAATGAACGAAAGACTGAACAACCGAACTGTGCATGTTATTCTTCATCCTCCCCTTTAAAATTACCTCCTTCAGCCTATGGTGTGCAATTCCTCTCAAAATCATTTAATTACTTGTATACCTGTCAGCCACTTAAATTATAATCCTTTTTCCATGCTGCAGCGGTTGCGTCGCAGACTTCCCTCTCTCTACCCACCAGCATGCCAGAGGAACCACTTCACATGAAGAGAATTCTTCAGTTTCCAAAGACTACTGATTAACTTGCTTTCAGAAAAAAAAAAAAATTTGACTGGCAACCTAAAGAAAATATCACCAAGATAATAATTCCATTAAACCTTATAGCCAAACTTTGAATTTGAGCCTTTTCCCCATACAGTTTCAATGTACCTGAGTGACATACTGTCACAACACTGCAAGAAAAATAACATGAAAAACATCATCTGAACAGGTTTCTTCTACCTGTAGCTTCATTTCTTAATCTTTTACCAAAATATTTTATTACAGAAGGGGGGGGGGGGGGGGGGGGCAGAGCACAATTCACTATCAACTAAAGTCAGCAAGAATCTTCCTTGGAGAGAGAATTTAATTTGAACAAGTCTTGGGCAAACGGGGATAAAATGAGAGTATAGAAGGATAAAGTACAACTGAGCTTCCACTTTGTGGAAATTTCTCTCTCAGAAATACTTCCTCCTTCCAAACACTCCCTTAGCACTTACAGTTTTCAAAACCTATTCACTTCACATCAGAATTTGGAATAGGTTCAACCAGTCTTATTTTGGGAAAACAGAGCCAAACATGTATCATATGCAGATTTCTCAAGAAGAAATGCTAATGAGTTATGATGCGATTACTACAAATAGCAATATTCTAGAAGATTCAGAGTACAATTATATCCAGAGCTACCAAAGGCTCAAATACTCAGTCACCCAGAAGAGCAGGAAGGAATCAAATTAGTATTACTATTGCTAAGAGCACTTACATAGCGCCTTGCATGTAAAGGCCCAAAAACATTTCATAAACACTGATTCACAGCACTACTTTAGAATGTGCATGATAAATATTTATCCTCCTTTTACTAGGCACAGAGAACTTAGTGTACAACAATATGGCAAATCAGCAGCAGAGCTGATTCCCTGAGTAGTCTGATCTGACCATAATGCACATCTCTTACTTGATGCTCTAAAATTTCATCTGTCTTTGCCTGTAGGTTATGAGAGAAAGTCAAAAAGAAGAACACCTACAGCATCACAAGCCAAGGATATAAAAGCATGAATAAGAACATGAAATGAGATATGAAGGAAATATTTGTATCACAATTAGGTAACATGATACCCTTTACATGAAATATTAAAATAGGTAAGTAGCTGCTGTCATGGTCACAGTGATGCTATAGCATCATGAACATGAAAAGTGGCCTGCACAGTGCCATACTGTAGAAGAAGGCGGCAAAACTGTAGAGAAAACATATTTAGAGTCAATTCCTGTTAAAACATAATTCAAATGATTTTGCAGTGTGCACCTCTCTGATCTAAACAAGAAGCATACTTCTTTTGTGTTTAAACAACCAGAAAAAAATACGGCAGAAAAGCAAGAAACACTCATTGTTAGTCTCCCAACTCCATCCAGGTTTACCAGTTCTGATTTCCAGCTGCTGTTTGTCAACATTTCTTATCAAAATGCCCATAAACTACTGATCTGTCTGCAATGCTATTGGGGGGCGGGAGGGGAAGGGGATTTGAATTGGGGCAGGTGGGAGATGAAGCAGGACCCCCTGAGAAAGGAATAGACTTGTAATTAGTCAGGAATTCTCCACTGAAACATGCTCCTCAGAAAACATCAGTACCGTTCAACCCAAGCAATCTCATGTGAAAAAAAAATTACCATCAATGACTGATTCTCCCAGGAAGGCAACAATCCTGAAAAACCAGCCACCCAATAAGCCAAAAGCTCTACAAATCCAGAAGCAATCCTACTGCCCCACCTTCAGAGCTGCCCACCTAGCAAATGCTCAGTGAAACCAATACATTTACCCATTCCAATACCACTATTTAAATCATTCAACTCTTGCACATCATCAAAAGAACCATGTCCACACTTCTCTCAAACTGTATTAGTTATACCAATGCATTTCATAAAATCCTCCCAGAAAAACCTAAGACTTCTTTGGAGTTTGCTCTTTCAAAATTTCCTTCAAAGCAAACAAAAAAATGCAAGCGTTACAAAACTGCATATACCCACAACTGCATACATCCAAGTTTTATGCTCCGAAATCAAAGAGAATTAAAAGCCAACCATGCCTGAGATACTGAAGTAATAGGAGGACCTTAAGGAAAGATGATCACTTCCTGAAGTCAAATACTTCCCACACAAGTAGGATTCTCCTGCTAGCACCAGAGCTTGATTTGTGTTTTCACATAACAAATGCCCCAGCTCAAAGTGGCAGGGCTTAAGGCCCACACACTCATCAGCTGTAGTTTCTAACGCTTGCGTACATAAGGCTGTGCCATGCCTTTAGCAGTGCTCTTCAAAGGAACCTGACACAGCATTGACAAAACACTGTAAAGGAAATAATCTCTCCTTTTCAAAGACAGCCGAGTCACTAGGACCTCATGGGTTAGCAGCTGGAAGGAAGCAAACAGGCAACAGCACATTCTGTTTCATTATTTCATTTTAATCCTCATACCAAAAAGCAATATTAAAGAAACAGCACAATGGAAGAAATCTGCCACATATTAGCACTCTGTGTACCACGGTACAGGGTACATAACAAAGCAGCTGCAAGCAAGAAGTTAGGATTTAGTAAATTAGTATAATCATCTCTGAGGGCTTCCATGTAATTAAACTCAAATGACAGAAATTGAACAAGGTTTTTCTTCCTGAAATCCAATACATCAAAAGTTAGCTTTTGTTGCTAAATACATGAGAGGAAAAGACAAAAATAAAGGTGAATAACTACAACCACCCCCACATAACACAGTGCCATTAACTTAAATGGTAGGAACAGCAGCTCCTGTTCGGCATCCTGAACTGATGCTACATTTCATAGAAAGAAATACGAACGTTTCTCAGTTTTGAACTGCTGAAAGTTTGAGTATCCAGGCTTAGCTCTCCATACTTTATTCTGACCCACAGACCGATGAAAATATCCCAGTAAAAATATCATACAATAGAACACAGCACAACACAGAAGAAGATGTAGACAGATATGGGAAAGAAAATTCCCTAATGAGTAACTCTAACAATCTGATCTTCCCAAAACATCAGAAATACACTATAATTTCTTCCAAACATGTCATCAGAGGTACATGGCCAGGTTAATTCAGTGTAAATCTGTGTTTCAGTTTCCTTACCCATCTGAACATGCAGCTGCAAAATCATCAACCCTTCAAAAACAGGCAGTGGAGTTCAGGACCAACTCTTCCAACATCAGTGAGCAATTACACCAAATTAAGGTGATCACGTAACAGCACTAGAGGTAGATCCCACTCTGAACTTGCCTTTGCTGGATTTCATCTTGCTAACTTCAGGACTTATTTTACCCCATTTTCTCAATAACATTTCCAATTCTGATACCATTTTCCAAAGCATTTATCGCTTTCCCCAGCACAGCCTTATCTACTTATTTTCTAGGTCTCACCACCTACTAATCATGCAATTCATCAATGAAAATACTTAACAGGAATGAGCCAGGGAAAAACATCAAAAAGTGTACCTGAAATGCCTTCCAAACTTGCTGCATATTTTCTTAGTTCATCCCAAGATCAAAAACTCTTCTGAGGTCACGATACAATCATACTCCACCACCCCTTTAGCTACTAGGTCACTTACCCTCTCAAAGATGATAATTAAACAGGTTTGAAATCAATTGTCCTTAACAGTCACACTGTGTATTTTATTAACAATTTATTTCAAGTGGTTCTAAATAGTTTGTTCTAAATTCTTGCATTTCTGTGCTTTTATCACCTACTCCTAGTGGATAAACAAGCATACAATATAAAAACCACAATTAATGAATAATTAAATAAACATTTTATATTTCAGACAAGCATGAATTTGACTGTCTGTATACACAATTAGTTTTGAATACAGATGCAGAAAAGTCCCCCTCCTACAAACCCCAGGCACATTTGCTGAATAACTGGACCCAAAGGATGCATGACTGAAATCCCTTCGCTGGAGGTTTCTTCATAGCTACACAACTTGTACTACATACTAAAAGGTTCTAGTTTTTGTTTGTCCATTAGTTTATGTTCAAATTGCGTGTGCTAATAACTTTTTAAAAATATAAAAAGTTGTCACAAATAATACTTAAAATCAAGCTTTCCAGCCTGTAGCATGGCTTTCTCCCCGGTCTGAGATGCCTTACAAAGCAGAAGCAAGCTAAGGTGTGAGCTCCCTCCCATCACCTGTACCGACAATGCAGTGCAAGCCTCATGCCACTTGGAGTCAGCAACCCACTGCTGCAGGGCAAGGTCTTCCCCAGCTGTGGGGAAGGAACAAAGGAACATGGAGAAAGAGGGATATATTTACCTGTTAAAACATGGAATTGACCACTGTGTCCCTGAAGATTAAATAAATAATTTGACCAGAACACAAAGAATGTAGGTCCCACTGTCTTAACCTACCTGCTCATTTCATGGCGCAATTATCAGCTTGTAATGAATGGTCAAGGAAAAGCAAAGCAACTGTTGTGCAAAAGCACTTCAGAGGCTACATGCAAACTCAGAATTCCCTTACAGATACATAAATGCGACTGCACTTCACAATAACCCAATAATTTCATTTATTGTGGCTTTATAGTCTGTATCAACCCTACTTTGTGTGTCAGAACACAAAGTTAAAAAAAAAAGTCTCATTCAAATGCAGAATAAGTTTTTACATCAGAGATTTTTTTTGGTCAGAAGCCCAGTGCCACAAGTTGTATGAAAATTGTTAGCATTTAAGTCCAGCTACTGAAACGAATAACAAAATTCTCATTGTCTGCAAATAGTTCAGCACTAGAAGTTCATGTATGAACACACCAGTAAATAATAGAGATTTCAAAAATATTATTCAGAAAAACCTAACAATGATTTGGTGCTGTCAGGTGTGAGAAACATGAATTATTTAATCTGTACCTTGTTTTTTTCAATAAGGACTGGTGTGCTAGCAGTACTTTTCAGACCCACACCATTCCCTCCTGGCATGAAGGCGCTACCACCCAGTACATCAGGCACTGTGTAAATTCTGAACTGTTTTATTACTTTCGTGAAACAAATATTGGGCTTTAAAATGGCCACGAGAGATCAGAACCAGCGCAGCAGATCTCAAATACAAGGGAAGATTCATGACACAGTAAACTGTTGGGGATGTGCTGAAAGCATTCCAGAAAGGTAACCCATATATTTACACAATATACACTGACACTGCAAAGATTGCTAGCACATCATTTTGAATCTCTTAAAAACAGTAGTTTCCACTGTCAAGTTTATAACATCAACAGCTTTATGAAGTATCCTAAAATGACAAGTGGAAAATTAATCATTGCTGATCTGCAACAAGTCTGCCTATTTTTTGCTCGGTTTCCTAGGAAAGTAAGGCTTCCAAGGCTGACCGCACTCTCTGTTCCCAGTCACACCTCAGCCGTGGGCATTGTAAGGCAATCTGAAAGCTGATTACTGTAATACACCTTAATGCCTGAAGCGGAAGTTTATTCATGTAATCGCAGTGTAACTGATGTTGGAAGAGACCTCTGGAGGTCACCTAGTCCAACCTCCTGCTCAAAGCAGGGCTAACTTCAAGGCTAGAATGGGCTACTCAGCCCCCATCCTCTCAACTTGTGACTATTGCCAAGGATGCAGGCTCCGCCACCTCTGCGCAGCCCTGCTCCACCACTTCACCACCCTCCTCGTGAAAAACTGATTTCCTGGTCTCCAGTTAGAATTTCTCCTTGCTCTAACACATCACCACTGCTGCTTGTCCTCTCACCGTACGCCTCCAAGAAGACTCTTCTTCTGCCTTCTCTAAACCCTCCTTCTGGCAGGGAAACACCACTGCCAGATCCTCACCTTCAGCCTCCTCCTCCCCACGCCAAACAATCCCAACCTCCGCAGCTTCTCCTCATGCACCAAGTGCTCCAGCCCCCTGACTGTCCTGGTGGCCTCCACCAGACTCAGGACACTCTGCTGACCTCTCTCTTGTGCTGGCAGCCCAGAACAGGAGACAGGATCCAGCTGTGGCCAAGAGGAGAGAATATTCAGTTCCCTCCATCTGCCAGTTATGCTTTTATTAATGCAGCCCAATGTGTGGCTAGCTTTCATTGCTGCAAAGAGTGCACTGTCAACTCGCATTCAACTTGCTGTCCACCAGGTCCTCAGGCTCTTCTCTGAAGGGCCACCAGTCAGTACTGGGGTACGGAGATTTTCTCAGTGAGAAAGACTCCGTTTTTTTCATAGCTAAAGCTCATGAGCTTCCTCTTGGGCCATTAATCCAGCTTGCCAAGGTCCCTCTGAATGGCAGCCCTGTCCTGCAGCATATCAACCACTCCCTCCAACTTGCTGTCATCCACAAACTCAATGCGAGTGCATTCACACCATCCACCTGGGTCACCAGTGATAACATCACACAGCATTAGCCCAGGGACTGATCCCGGCGGAACACCACCAGTCAGATTTTGAACAGCTGACGAGCCTAACTGGGTAGTAGTTCTTCAGGTCCTCTTTCCTGCCCTTCTTGAAAAAGGGCATACCATCAGCCTTTTTGCAGTTATTACAAATATCTCCCAGTCCTCACAACCTTTCAAAGATGATAGAAAGGGGCCTTTCGTGACATCAGCCAGTTCCACCACCCCCTCAGATAGACTCAGTCCAGCCCGATGGACTTGGGTATGTCCAGTTTACCTAAGCAGTCACTTTCTTGAACCTCCACCACCCCAGGCACTACCTCTCACACACATGCTCTTCTGCTAGGCACACAGAGCAAGAAGGAAGATCTAAATGAAACTACGGGTTTATCCCCTTTTGTTGCAAATTATGCTAGATTCCTCTATTAATTCAGAACTAATTATTTTGGGTTTCATAGAAACATAAAATAGCTCAGTTGGAAGGGACCTTGAAAGATCATCTGGTGGAACCTCTTGTGGGAAAGGGAGCCTAGATGAGAGCCTAAATTCCAATTACAAGAACATACTAAATTCCTAACATGTTAACACTGCTACAGCCACTTCAGCAATCTAACAGCTAATAATCAAAACTATTAACTTCCTCCAAGCATCAAACTCTTCTCTACTTATTGCAACTAAAGACAAAATTCAGTTTCATACAACATAGCTTAGCCATCTTATTTTCATTCCTGTGCAAAAATCCCTTAACTGCTTGCTGTCCAAATCATAACTCCAATATGAACACTTAACAGTGTTCCTGAATGCTTTTATGTAATGAGAACGTCAACTACTTCTTTACATTCTGAGCTTTGGACCACTGAAAAAGAACTGAGTATCCCCTGATTTTTAATTATTTCTTTTGTTTGTTTAGATCATACTTACAAGGGCTGTAATTTGTATTGTACTGTCCCCTGAGTTTTAAGAAAATGCTCATTCCTTTACCTTTTCCACACTAAATTACCACTGAAATAAAAGGTACCTCTGTCAGTAGGTACCTTAGTCTGATGTTTATAATTAGCTTTAAAAAAGGAAAAAGAAAAATTCCTATTAATGATGGACTTTCTGGAATGTAGCCATCAATTTGCAGCATTTAAGAATGAGAACCAAAAGCTTGATCCTCCTGGATTTTATTTGTAATACTTACACTTAGCTAAATGTAGAATAAAAAAGTTTGCAGGACAGGGCTTAAATCATCCTCATAATCAAAAATAAACAAGGAGAGGAAACGGACAAAGTATTTTCAGCAATAAAACAAGAAATAGCATAAACAGTAAAAAGCATCACTACGTTGGTTACAGAATTTCTTCTAACTCTTACAGTCTGATGCCAAAAGTTCCATAATGTCTTTAAATTATCATAAACTGGCACTTTGGCTGGAAGATACGGTCCCAGTCTCTCTCCAGTAAGCAAAAGCTTGAGGTAAGAGCTGAGTAGATGTTTCTTAAGCCAATTTTAACCACAATGAACAGCCCACTGCCTAGCTGCACTGGTTTGCTGTCTGTTGAAATAGGTGACAAAACAACACAGAAGCAACAACAAGTAACCAGGGCACAGCAGCACAGGTCACTTCTTTTGACAGGCAAGCTGGGACTTGCTGATTTATAGTGCAGTCGTGAAACTACGGCCTTGCATGTTACAAGTTACAAACACAGGTTTTCAGTGTTATTCTCTCTTTGTCAATTGAAATTATAGCTAAAGTAGTCTCTTGCAACAGAAATATACAATAAAGGTGTAAAGCAGCCATACTACAACAGACAGAAGATCTGCCTGGCCTACTATCTATCTGCACCTGCATCCCCTTGACCCAGAAGGGCAGCAGTACACTAGCAAAAAGCTTGGCTCAGCTCCACCTGGTATTCCCAGAGCTGAGCTCTGGTTGTCAGAGCAGCAATTAAACCACAGTGCAAAACAAACACAGAGAAGGAAGCAATGGCCACCGTAAAACAACAAAACTTGACAACCAAAAAGGATCAAAATAACTGCAAGGCTAGAATGGACTACTCAGCCCCCATCGTTTCCATGATGAATACCATGAAGGCAAAACAAGAAGCAGGAGGCAAGTTCACTTGTCTATAATGTCACATACAAGTTAGAATCATAAAGTTCACTGTGAAATTTGTCTGTAAATCAGCATTCAAATGAACTTCCTTTCTACTTAAATATATACAAGAATACACAGTAGTGCAAGAACCGTCCCTTCTATCCTGTGACAAATCAGCCTTCCTGAATACATACGGTGAAGGTCCTTCAGCAGAAGGTTTCTGGAAACTGAATTCAGACTACACTGTCTTGAGTTCCCATATTCACATCTTCGTTAAGGCCAGACTTGCCTTTAACATGTCAGTTTTATTCACATGGCTGTTTCCAGTCTTTGTTTTAGTTTCTATTATTTTTCCTGATAAGATTGAAACCTGTACCAAGACGTGGTTCTTCGCAGGGAATGTTTGTAAAAATTGATACGGCATCTACCACTGGTTGTCATTTGGCTGTTGCACCTCCAAGTTCCTTCAGAGCTCTGGGATGAAGCTCTGGAGTGATCGCCATCTTGTGACTTTTCATTTTGCATTGTTCTCTTACACCTTTCTTATACGGAACTCTGGATGTGACATCCATAAACATCTCCAGACCCAAGTGTCCAACATCAGCTGTTCACATACCCTGCACGAAGACACCTCCCAACAATTTCCAAGAGTCAGAACTTGTGCAGGTGCTATAAGCCCTTTACACTTCTGGAAACCACCATGAGAACAGTGAGACACTTAAGACCAGATGCCAGAACAGTGCAACACCACAGGAAGGAAGCTTCCCCATGCTCTCACAAAGGGCAAGTTCAGGAAGATGTTGATTCCAGAACATGGGGGTGGCAGGATGCGATGTGACACCCACAACCTCTGGAGATCTCTTCCCCATCTCCAGCATTGACATGAACACAGCAAAGTGCACAGAGCCATGTATGAGCCCTTCTAGGGTATGAATGGCTCCATGGAGCCACTCCAGCCACACTGGCCCTGACTTCCCAGGAGGGTTAGTGACCAAGCCAGCTGCACCCACACCTCTCCAGGGCAGAATAAGGCACAAAGGAAAGAGGACAATTACACACACACACTCTCCTCCCAGGAGAGGAGGAAGACTCAGGCCAGTTACAGCCACCCTCCTCCCAGGGGAGAATGCAGGGGATGGAGAGGGATCAGACTGGTCACAGCCCCCCTTTTCTCCGGGGCTGGAGAAGGGGGGGGGGGGGGGGGGGCTTATGTCAGTTGCATCCCCCCTTTTTTCTGGGGCAGAAGAATCACCCAGCGATAGCCCCTTCTCGGGGCAGAAGATGAGATCAGGCCAGTTTCCCCGGCGGAAAAGAAGCAACATGAGTGAACCAGCCTGTCACACACAACCCCACACACAAGGCCGGAGGCAGGGTGAGGGACTGCTCAGAGCTCCTACCGCCTCCCTGCCACGTTGCCCCCAAAGGTCGCCTGCCCCAACCGCACCGCAGACCCCCTCCATACTCACAGGAACCCGCTCCTCCTCCTCCTCTTTCTCCTCCTCTTCTCCCGGCTCCATAGCAGCAGGCAGACCGGCAGCCCCCTTTTCTCCTCACAGCGGCCGCCCCGGGCTGGCGGGCCGGCGCGAACCCGCCCCCGCCCTGCTGCGCATGCGCCGCCGCCCTGCCAACCCGCCCCGTCGTTAGGGACTCGCTCCGGCCCCGCGCATGCGCCGGCGCGCGCGCCGCCGGCGGCCGTTGGAGGGCGGGGCGGGGCGGGGCGGGGCGGGCGCCGCCGAGCGGCGGCTGAGGGGTTTTGGCGCGCAGAGTCGGCGGCGAGTGCCCGGATGGGAACGCTGCGGGGTGGTTCTCCACACACACAAACCAGCCTTCAGCCCCAAACCCCTCTTCCCTCCCGGCTCTCAGAGCTGCCCGCTGGGTCCGAGCGATCTGGAAGTTAGGCGAACGCTGAGGGGAAGTTTCTGTAAGCCGGAGGTTTTTCGAATGAGCGTGTGGTGGCTGCGTGCTTTTCCTGTGACAGGGAGCGGTTTCCCTTGCTGTCCTGTGCCAGTCCGCTTGTTGAGGGGTGATAGCTGACCATAGCGAGCTTTGGGGCTTGGTGATGAGCATACCTTAAAATCTGGCGGCTGACATTTTGAGAGAGTGTTGGTGTTACCATGGAACGAGATGCGATTTTCCTAGGTGGGAAGTCCGTTCAGCTTACTCAAAACTCTCCACCTGGAGAGGTGGTCTGTCTGTGGCGGTATGTCAGGGACCGTTTTCCCAGTCAGGTTGGCAAAAGGGCTGGCCTCGAGTCTGGGGGAGACACTGCTGCCTGGGCAGGCAGGGAAGTTGAGATGAACCTCTGCAAGGACCCCTTTAGGCCTGGGCGTCAGTGGGCTCCCTGCAATCGTTCATTGCTTCCCTTCGGGTGCCATGAGGGAAGGAGGAGCTCCACTTTTCCCCCGACACAGCCTTAATCCCCTCCCTGAGGCATTCAGTACAAGTACTAACATTTTATGTTTCAGCTGGTCGTCGGCAAGGGCAAGGAAGGAATTTCCCCCTAAAATCACAATCGTCCAGCTGTATTCTATTTACTTATCTGTCCTCTAAAGCACAGATGACAGTTGAAGCCAGAGCAGCAGAAGATGCAGATCATTGATCTGGTGCGCTACTGACAGTCCTTCCCCCACGGCTCGAGAGGTATGGAGGAGTGAGAGGAGTCTCCAGGGTCATTGACTGCCACTTCACGATCTGTGTTTCACAGACAGAACATCATTTAATCTTTCATAAGGTTATTGAGCTCCTTCTCAAAAGCAATTAAGCTTTTCTGGTGTTGGTATAAGCAATATATCCAGCTGTCCATATGAATATAGCTCCAGACTGTCCACCTCTCTGCATATAAGACAATAACTGCACCAGTTTTCATTCTCTAGTAAGCAGAGGGAAGCTGAAGTAGACTGAAAAATAAAGGCGCTTCCATAATATTTTCTGTCTCCTGAGTTATTTATTCTCCTCGTAGCAGTTATCTGCCATGTAACCAGCGTAACATCTCCCAAAAGGCAGCGTATGTTCATTTTCGTCTGCGTTGATTCTGCAGTGAATTGGGTGTTATTTTTCAGCGCTAGATAAATCAGAACACTAAAGTACGTCAAGGCAAACATTCCTTAAAATAATTAAAATGCTGACAAGAAAATGCAGCTTTATATCTGAACCCATCTCCTATTACAAATGCAATTAAATTTGCTGGTCTCAGCCTATCCTCATCCTTGTTTATGCACATCCCCCAAAATCATCACCTAATAATTTACAAGTGAGGCTTAAGAAAATAACACATATCGGGCTGCGTGCCTGGGGTGACTGGGTGAGGAAGAGAAGAGGCAGCAATAAAAAAGTAAATACTGCTGCAAGAAGCAGCAATTCCACGCTTGCTTTCCCTGGGAGGTACGAGGAATAGCCTGCTTGATTTCAGTGCCATTTTCCCCTAATTACAGCGGTGCAAGGGAGAACAGAATTTAGCCCGTATGTTGTAGCGCTAATAACAGTTCCAAATGTCATCTGTGAGAAAGCTTGCCATTTGCTTTTCTCTGCTGCAAGTGACTGAAGGGCTCCTCTTGTCATACAATACAGAAATTCTGTCATTCCCTTTATTTTTAGAAGAGCAATTCACAGGCAGAGAGGGGAGGAGGAAGGGTTTTTCTGAATGTTTATCGCTTACACATCATACAGGAAGCTGTTCACATTCTTTATTAATTTTCTAACAATATCCAGAGACTTACTCAGTCTGAGATGTAATATGCTAAAATCCTTTCCAATAAAATGTCACTTGAAATGAAAATCAGAGAGGAATTTTAAAAAAGCCCATCACTGTGGAAGATTTTCAGAGAGCACCAGGCCTGACCAGCCCTGCCTGGTTCAGCTTCCCCCAAAACTCAGTAAAGCCCAAGGGTTTTTAAAGGTGAAATATAATGTATTAAAATACAGTGATTGATTAATGTGCTAATTCCAGAGGAGACTATAAAATACAGGTGTCCCTCATGACTGCAAATATCTTGGAAAAAGGAATATTTAAACAAATCAGGTCCTGGCTTGTGCCAATGACACATTAATAGCAAAGCTTTTGAGGTGGGGATTCTTTCTATCCAGAGTCAAAGCACCGAGGCGACAGAGGACTCTGGATGTGACCTCAGTGGAAGTGTTTAATAAAAGCAGATATACAGTACTGTGAATATGACGACCTCTTAGTTAAGAGTCTCTGTCCCTTACCACAACTGATGGTACCAGGCAGCCTGAGAGGATAAAAAGTGATCTATGAATGGTTGTGATACCCTCAGCTACTGCACTTTTTAACCGACCTCTTGGCACGCCAACGAAATACTAAACAGTTTTTCAAGTATTTTGCTGAAGATCTAATTGAGTTTCCAGGCTGTCGGATTTGGATGCACTGAGGTAGTTGGAAACTCATAATTATTGGGATCTGGTCAACAGGATTCTTCAGCTGTTCTGGAAAATCTCAGCTATTTCAGTGTTTGTGTATTTCAGTATCAGGTATCTCAAGAACACTTACAGCTGACGGAGCCGGCTCCGCTCTGTCTTTTCCTGGTTTGTGATCGAAAAAATTTATGTGGTTCAGTGGGAGAGACCCAGGTAGTCTCTTCATCTAGTCTTGGTTAAAAAAAAGTGAGGGAAAAAGCAAGGGAGTGAAGATAAAGTGTGTCAGTGGGCAGAAGGGTGGGCAGCAAGGAGAAAGAAAGTGCTCATACACGAGACTGATTAGGTAGGTGATTCAATTAGTGAAAGGGCAGTGGGAGTGCTCCGTTAAAAGAACAGCTGAAATATGTATGTATTAGTGCAAATGAAGGAGTTCAAATTGCGGATGCAGGACATGAAACCAGGTATTAGGAATAACGACGATAATAATGAGTTAGAGCTCATGACTAGAGCACAGGCACCAAAGAGTCAGTGCCGCTCGGGGAAGATGGAAATAAATGTATGAATGGGGAGGCTGTGCTACCTGCCGTGGTTTACTAGGCTGGAGAAATAGGAGCTGGAACGGGTGGAACAGAACCAGTGTAGGTCAACATGACTTTGAGGAAAGCTGGAAAAAGATTTTTCTCCTTGCTGTCTGCGGTAGCGCTAACAATCTGCCATGATTACTGAAATACTGTCAGAGAAAGCAGGAGGGTTTATTAGCTGATTCTGTCTAAATCAGATTGAGGGATAAACAGAATCTGGGCTTAACTGCTGTTTCTGATCTCAAAAGAGCAAATCAGGATTAAACAGAGAAAACTGTTTAACGAGGTAAAATGATCTGAAGGACTTGGGCCCAGCACTACTCCGCCAAACCTCAGGCACCTAACTGGGGTATTTGAGTTGGGACAACGGTCGCCTCGCAGTCCCTAATGAGGTGTAGGATCACAGAATGGTTTGGGTTGGAAGGGACCTTCAAAGATCATCTAGTCCAACCCCCCTGCCATGGGCAGGGACACCTTCCACTAGAGCAGGTTGCTCAAAGCCCCATCCAGCCTGGCCTTGAACACTTTCCAGAGATGGGGCATCCACAACTTGTCTGGGCAACCTGGTCCAGTGTCCCACCACCCTCATCAAACCCAGTAAAAAAATGATGCAGCATGCCTAAGATCCACTCTCTGAGGGTACGTGCTTCCTTCCAGTGACCCCAGAAGGTGCCTGGGATAACTAAACACCTAAGCTAGGTACTCTGGTAAGATGCCCAAAATTAGGTTAAATAGACCCAAGTTTTGGGGACTTGAACATGGAGAAAGCTTGAAATTTCTTTCTGTCAAAGGTGCGCGAGTTGCTTAAAATTTTATTCCATAAACAGGGAGGGAAACCCTGCATCAAAAGGCTCCGGACCTGGGCGAAAAACAACCTCAGTGAGAGTCCTGGGAATAAACAGGGACGCTAAGAGAGTGATCAAGAGGACTCATCACCAAAGAAAGCTTTATCTTAGGGGTCAGAAAGCTTAGGATGCAGGTAGGACTGTGAAAGGGTAAGCTGGGGTGAGAAAAAGAACCCCAATGCCTTCCTCCCGAAGAGTGAGGAAGCTGAGCCCCCGATTTCAAGCAAAAGGAGAACATTTTAGTCAGCCTTTCTCCAGTGACCCAAAGTAGGCTGATACCGCTGCTGCAAAGTGTGCTGTTTATTGCCATCCCAACCGACAAGCAGACAGTGCAGCTCCTGCAAGTATCGCAGTCACAGATTCAGGACTGGTGTCTTGACTCACATCTTATGCAATCCTTCTCCTCACCAGGAAGCGAGAAAGAACCTATTAAATCTGCCCACACAGCGTCTCTAATGCCTGAGCTGAAAGTGGTAGGAAATTATGATAGATGTATGGAGCCCTTCCCCAGGTTTCAGGCAAATCAGGGGAAAGTTCCTTCGGAAAATGTACAGCTAATGGATATTCCAGCTGCGATAATGTTTGGAGGTCTAAGTCTTTCTTTAATTAAATCAGAGGTTTACGACTGAACGCTTACATTTCTGGTAGGAGTCTGTAGGGAGTAGCCTTTGAATTGGTAAATCAGCTGCCTGAATAAACCACTTGTCAAGCTAAAACGTTACGTTCTTGGAGTTATGTGCTAGGTTTAAACAAGAAAATAAGTAAGTGAATTTAGTGGGGATGAAAAATGACAAACTGGCAGTGCTGGAAACTGGAGTCTTTCTTTTACCCACAGGTTCAGGACAGTTCCTGCAGTACGCTTTCTGTCTGTGCCATCCCATCAGCGTACTTCTGCTCTGCCAGCAGAATTGTTTGCACTCCATCACCCATTCAGAGCTTGCTTTCTCTGCTGCATGGGTCTGCCAGAAATACATTCATCTCTGCTAATTGTACTGGTGGCTTCGGACACAGGCTTCGGACCTGGTTGTGCCAGGGCTACCTAGTTCTTCAGACTGATCTCCCTGATATAATCTCTAGCAGCATCAGGTCTCTGAGGCTGTGCCTGTGGAAGCCGAGACATCTGTTTTATGCTTGAAATGTGGAGGAGTCTATCAAAGTTTTCAATCTGTCTTCTTCAGTAGCAGACTCCTGAATCTGTCCACCAAACCAATGCCCTCACGCCTTGGCATTCAGGTATCTGAATCACAGACCAAGGGTGAAGTTCAGCTGACAGATGACTTAAACCTGAGTTTAAGTCTCTACACAGAGGTTTCTACATGTGGCTTGTGAGTTTAAACCCCTCTACAATTGGTGGCAATGCAGGATGGGATGCAGTTGCCTAAAAATAGCATCTAGTCCATTCCGAGGTACTTACACATCTGCCTGGAGCTGGTGGTGGGGGAAGTCCCTCACCCTTCTGCAATAGCAGCTTTCAGTGATTCCTGAGGCATTCAACTGCCAAAACATGGCTAATCTCCTCTAGGGTCAGTTGAATCAATCCTACACTTCACTGTGCTCAACTCTTGTTACCTACCGACCGGCATCTAGTGCCACCTGAGATGTAGCAGAGTGCCCAAGGCGTACATGCAGAGCTGGTACATCCGACACCAGACCTATGGGAGACCTGTGCCCTTGTGGAAATGGAGATGTGATACCACTGGGCATCTCAAGTAGCACTCAATGCCCGTGTTTGGGCAACAGAATTGATCCTCAGATTTTAATGGACCGTAAAGGGAGCTTAGACACCTCATTCAAATGCAGATGTTCACATGTTCCCATGCTCCTGTTTCAGGAGAAAGAAGTACAAGACTGGGGTCTTGTACTTGCAACTCTTAGTCAACTTTCACACTCTTGAGAGAAGCCACACACTCAATACTCTCAGGACATATTTTCTCTGATGGCAATTTCTGAAGCAACCTGCTTTCTTTCAGCATTGACCATAAACCCACAGTCAGTTTTTCCATGACGTCCAGATGACCAGTGTTAATGAATTGTCTTCTGTGCTGAGCCATCTCACCTCTATCTTGTCTCCACTCTTCATTCTCTTCTACCTTTGACTCTTCTGTCCTTCTTTCCCACTGCAAGGTTGTCCACTCTTAGCTCATCCGTGATACCAGTTCTCTGCTCCCATGTTCAGACTGCAGAGTGTTTGGGGTGGATAGGCAGCATGGTAGTTACCTAAAGTTATATTCCTACAGTACAGACTTCTGATCTGAACTCGGGTGTGTAAACTCCCTTCCTAATCTGTGGGGAAAAATCATACTCTTCTAGGGCATGAGTCGGCTGATCTGTTTTAGATCTCTATTTTAGGATGAGCTGAAGCATGCCCTTAAAGTTTCTGTTCTTCTGTGTTGACTTTAAAGCGAACCCGGGGTGACTTGCTCAAATGGAGGTATCTGTGCTATGAAAGTCTATCTTTGGTCTGATGAATCGCAACAATGAAGAGCAAGGGTGACTTCATCTGTGATAGTGTCATTCTTTTGAATGGATTCACTCAACCTCAAGTTCTGCTACCTGGCTAATACACTGTTAGACTCTTGCACTGTTCAGTCCTTGAGGTTCCCTTTCTTCTTTGCTTGCTTCTCTCCCAGGACAGCATCTTGCCTAATACTCCAAGAGTTTATGGACAACATATGTTGTGACCCTTCCCTATCTCTGTGCTTCCCTGCCCTCCATCTGCCTTTCATTCTTCTCCTTCATGGTCACCAATGTAGGAGTTTCCTGATCATCCCCACACTTGCCTCAAATATCTCACGCTGTCTCGTTTGCCCTCACTTTTATCCCATCACCTACTCTGTCCTTACACCCTCCTTCTTGGCTGCTGATTTCTCCTCACAGTACACTCATGCTTTAGGTTCTGTCATCTCCAAAAACCTCCACTCTGACACCTGTTTGCTACCTCCATTCCTTCCCCACCTTGCCTTCTCTCTCTACCTCTAAGCTCATTGAACACACTGAACAATCGCTGCCACAGACTCATAGAGTAGTTCAGGGCTGGAAGGGACTTAGCAGATCCGACTAGACCAGGTTGCTCAGGACTTTGTCCAGTGAAGTTCTGAATATCTCCAAGGATGGACATACCAAACTTATCTTGGATTATTCCAGAGTCCATCCCTTTCAATACCTAGGAAATGCTCATTCCAGAGTCCCTCATGACTTCTTTAAAGTTAAATCGCAAAACCAATACTTCATCCTCACCTTCCCTGACCTGTCAATCAATTCCAGAAGTTACACTGACCTTCTTGAAGTCTTGTCCTTCTCTGGCATCTTTCTATTTCTCCAGCAGATCCTTCACTATGGACTTTGGAGAATATTTCTCTTCTCGCTCCCGGGCTCTCTGTGTAGGTCTCACGGAGCTCTATATGCTGTGTGCTATACAGTCTCCTTGTTACAACTCCTCTGGGAGAATCTCATAGACACAGACCCAGGTACTGCCTCTGTGATAACGACTCGCAGGTCCAGCCCTTTTACTCCACCTGCCCTCCTCAGTCTGGAGCAGAAGCCCAGCCTGGGTTTGGTATCCTCATGTTGTGGATGTCAATTCAAGCTCTGAATGACTTCTGCCACCCCTCCTTTACGTTTCTTAGCAGGCTATCACTCAGACCTTGCATTTGGGCCCCATCTTTGGCTTGGGTCTTCCTCTTGGTCCCTTCACTCAAGCTGTCTGAATGTCTCTGACTCTTTCCACCTGAAGGCTCTGAGATACAGCCGTCCACATGCAGCCATCTCCCATCCCAAATGCCGCGATATCCCTTTCTCTGGACTTCACAGCCTAACCCCACCTGTACTTACCCAAGCAGTGGCTGCAAAACCTAAAATTTTGCTGCTGGTGCCCTGCGTCCTCTGGCTCCCTCCTCTCCGTTGCCTCTGACTCGAAGGCTTGCTCTTCATTTTCAAGGCCTTTTTTACTTACTCTCGCCTTTCATCAGCATCAGGAAGCCAGCTCGCTCTGCCAGCGGTGCCAGCCTTCGTCACCTCTGGGCTAGCATGCAGACAAGCACCTTCATGCTCTTTCCCGTGGCACAACCCGCGTTTTGCTGCGATTCCTGCAAAAAGCTGCCTAAACAGACTACTGGGGTGCTGAGCTGACTTCCCGTCATGCTGGCTGACATTGTATCATTGTTTTCTTGCTTTCCTCCATCTGTCTGTTTCCATCTGTTATATCTTGCCTTATCCTTAGACTGTAGCCTTTGCGAGGCAGGGACTGTCCTTTTTATTTCTGTGTCTGTGCAGCGTGGTACAGCATGGCCCTTGCCTGTGAGTCGGGCTAAAAGACACTTTAATGATAAATGTTCCATAAAATAATAGTTTATTTTATTGAACCCACAGCAATGTCTGCCTAGCCTTCGACACTCACGAGAAAGAAGAGAGGCCTTGAATTTGTACAAGACTTGACCACCCCAAATCCTCTTCAGGGGTAACAGGAGACTACCTCAGTTTTAACCGTCTCATTGTCCTTAAATTACTTCTGTTATAATTATAAACCTCCGAAGGAAGACTAATAACATGCAACTGTAGTTCATTTTCAGACTTGGCTAAGAAAAGGCTGTAACCAGACTGAGCAATTTTAATTTGAGCAAATTAAGGATTTAAATTTAGCATGGTAACTAAAATCCTACGAATCATAAACCATCACCCCATGTTAACTGCATGATCATCTTCTTCTCATAGTTTGATATTATAAAGCATTCTTATGTCTAGGTTCTTGACCGGTCAAAAATCATTGTTACACTATTAGTCATGCAATAAATGTCTGGGAACTTACAATGCTTAACATTCTGCTTCTTTTTTACTTCATGGAAGGGTGGTTTTTTTATTACTTTACTATTAAAGTACAGTACAGTACTATTTTTGGATAGAAACCTTTAAAATTAACTGAGTTTTTATACTTTGTAAAAATAAGAGACCTACATAGAAACTGTCTATTTAAATGCTCATTCTTCGATTTAATATGGAGTACCAGAAGCAGCAAAAGATTTTGCTCTTAATCATATTAATGAACTTGATTATTTTAGGAATACATGCTGCCAAGCAAGTTATCTATTTTAGAATGTAACAGCATCAGAAATTAAATGTAGCAATTAAAAGAAAACGTGTGGCAAATAACAGATATAGAAAAGTTTTCACAGGTGGGATAGTTGGGCGGGGGGAGAATAGTATGAAAGCAACACAGTCCCAGGTATGTGTTTTGTAGGATCCAGTTGTCCCAGTTGGTCATTCCCAGTACAATCAAGAAGGAAACAGGATTTCCTTGAACAGAAACTAGGATTATGTTATCAGTAGATGTTTTCTATGTGGGCCCCCTTTTTTTTTTAGTTTTGATACATACCCCAGAAACTTTTCAGATTCTGGATACAGATTCACTCTGGGGAAATCTAATAATAAAAAGAAATATTTATGTCTTGTCATTGTAAAAGCCTCAGCCCGAAACAAAGTGCTAGGCACTGTCCAAGTGGAGGAAGGAGATCTTTGCTATACAGAGTTACCCACCAAAGACTGAGACAAGAAATAATTACCAAAACTGCACCATGGTGGGGACAGTCATCTCTTTGGGGGCTTTGGCTGTTGAAAAATCCCGCCAACCTTTGCTTCACCACCGACCGACTGGAAGTACCTTCCTCTGCAGTTCCCATCGCGAGAGCAGTTGTGACCTCTTCCTAATCATCCTCACAAATTCCGCCCCGGCTCCTCTTTGCGACAGGTCACCCGTGCGTTGGAGATAACAGGTTCTGGTGGAGGATGGAGCAGAGCACAAGGACTTGGAGCCTCATCTGTGCTGCTTCCCAATGTACATAAGGCTGCCTCGAAGGCACGCACCGAACGGTAGCCGTCTGGAAGGAGAGTTTATGTGCTAGTGCCATTAACTTCCCAACATCTCGAGAAGATAAGAGAGAAGATTAGCCTTCGCCGTCACAGCAGTTTGCCGGTTCTAATGAAGAACAATTACTGCTGGGGAATAGTAAATGTTTCCCGTTGGCAGGTTTCCTTCTCGCAGCCCACAGCTCCCCGTGAGGGTGGCAGCCACTTGCTTTGCCTAAGCTGAGAGCCAGCCTTGGTGAGGGAAATGATATTCAGGTCTCAACTATCGTCAGTTCTAAATCATTTGTGCCCGTTTCAACCCACAGATGGATTCTGGTTAGTTTTACAACATGGTCTCTTTGCTGCCTGGGAAGAGCTCGCTTACTCATCCGTGCCATTGAGAGCCATCCGGTGATACAACGCTCAATACGCTGTCCGTTTAGACAGTGTTAGGGCTGCCAGCCTAGAGCTGAAGGGTGATAAAAGAAAGATGAGATGAAAGATGATTGATAAAAACATAATTCCGCTGATAATTCCATCTGTCAGTCTAATAACTCGCTCGTAATGTTTTTGTAATAATAATAACTTGTGCTTACATAACAGCTCCTATATGAGGCTTTTTAAGCAGTCTGTAAGTATTATTTAAAGCCCAAAACAGCCGTGTGAGGCAGGTGGGAATTCACATCGAATATCGCCATCATCACTCCCTCATTCCACAGGCAGAGAAGTTGGCAGAGCTGGCTACAGGCTTCGCAGCGCTGCAGGCAAAATTCAGTTTGCTCTGAACAAACTGGTTCCCCTCCGTGGTCTGCAGAGATGCAGGCGTGGAGCAAGGTCAGATGAGTGGGCAGGAGGGTTTGGGCCACCTCTTGCCAGCCCTGCTTCGTTCAGATTTCAGATCCAGCAGTCCCTGGGGGGAGTCTCTGCTGTCTCGAGCCAGCGTAAGCTGGGCAGAGCTGTGGTCGCTGCGGTGACATTCAGAATTGTCCCTCGTCTTGCTCGAAGCTCAGCTTCTGCTGCTCTAGGTAACCACTTACTTTGTCTGTGTGTGAAGACAGTGCTGGCAACTGGGAAGAAGTGCTGGGTAATAAATCTGTAATCAACCCAGAAAAAGAATGGGGTCTTTTCATACACATCCCTGAGTTATAGATAACCTTCCTCCCCACTGCTGTCCTCTGGAGTGGGCAAGAAAAATTCAACTGGCCCTGAGGTGGGTGCTTAGACAATCAGTTCCCTGTACCTGCCATGCATTTGAAGCCAAATCCTGTAAATTCTCACTTTCAGTCCCTGGACTCCCTGTCATGATTTAAAAATCACAATATGTGGTGTTATCTGGATCAGTCCTCTATTATTCTTTTTATTTTAGTTATTATCGTTGATATTGTTATTTAGGTCCTGGCTGTAGTCCAGCAAAGAAATGGTTGCCTTGGGCTTCAAGCTGCAGAAACACAACTCCAAGTCATTTGGTCTAAACTGAAAGAAAACAGGCACACAAGATGACATCATTTTACTTGTCTACACATGGGTGCCCGCTTGTACGACAGGCACCCAAGCTCCCATGTAGTCAGTGGAGATCAGGCAATGGAGCCTAGGGAGTAATTCACATGCCCTAAGACGGGTGCTTATATTCCCTGTGCTCTTCTTTATACCATCTGAGCAGATCAGGTGTATGTGGGACCACAGACATAGAGCCTGTTTATGCCAGCATAGAACATTTAAAAAAAAAAAAAAAAATTGTAATTGCCCTCTGCAGATTCTGTTTGCTGAACCAAGTATCTACAGTGCGTTCTTTCTGAGGTTTTAAGCTATAACTTTTAGTTGCAAGGACAAAATGCAAACCCATAGTGCAGCCTTAGGAGGGGTCACACATCCACTTACGTTGCTGAGGGTCATCAGCTCCTCATTTATATCCCTGAAAGCCCAGCACAGAGATTAAAGGTATAGCCCATCCCTACCTATTGACCCTCACTTTCCTGGTGAATCACTTTGTCTATGCTACCTCAACCTTTTCATGTTCTCCCCCGCTCCTTTCAATATAGAAACAAATCTAAAATGCTGATTGATTTTAAAAGTGCATTTTATTCCCTTTTGTGCCTGTTCGGATGTTGCCAGGCTGGTATTTCACATACACGCGCATTGTCAGAGCCTGTTAGCAAGAAAGCATGATGTTGACTTTCGTCTGGCAGGTCAATCCTAGCGTGGGGGTTTATGAATCAACACTTGAGAGGTGTAAGATGTCCATCCTAATTCCTTGAGCTATCTCAGACATCTATGAGCCTGGCTTCCTTGGAAACAAGGCTTAGGTGACTATGTATGCATCCATCTGTCTGTTCATCTTCCTAATTTTAAAAGAATAAAGTAATAACTGGCTGATAGCCATTGGGCAGCTTCAACCAAATGTTGTGAATGTCCCAAGCATGGAAGGATTTTTATAAAGTCTGTTAATTAGAGCCTTAAGACACACCAGGGGACCCAATTAAGAGCTACAGCTCTGTAGGACATCAGGCTTCACTGGTTCTATGTATCACTGCCCACCTTGTTCACTTACATGGTTCATCACACTTTGTGGGCAAAGCTCACCATGTGTGGAGGCCTCGCTTTCCCAGTATTATACTCAAGTTAAACCTGAGTTAACTGGAGTTACCTGTCAGGCAAAGAAGCCAAGCAATACTCTGTGCCCCACTGTAGCTTGCTCTCTCCCATCTGCAGCCAGCACGTGTTTGTCTATGCTTAGTGTTAGCCATTGGGCAAACCCCTCTCCAGAAAGAGAGCCTCTGCACCTTTGGGAAGGACCGTGCTCCAGTTCATGCTCTCCAAGCAGAGTATGAGGCCAAATAGCCAGCTGCCTCCTCGGCAGATACCCCAAGCAGGGCTCATCCCAAGCTGGAACAGGTATTCAGCCCAAGCTGCAGCAGTGGGAAAGAAGAGGTGGGCGATCTTGGCATGCATAAGGCTAGTTTTGAGTCTGCTTCAGCATCTGGCGCAGAGGGTTTGGTGACCTAAAATTGCCTGTCAGATCTAAGAGGGCAGTGCCTGCTCATGGATTTAGATTCAGAAACGCTGGGCTAAGGATGCAGAGTAACCCATCTGAGGGCACTGATGTGTTGAGCATCTTGCATTCCTCTTTGCCAGCTTGCCTTTTTTAGAGATACTCTTCCTCTGAGCTCAAACACAGGCTACCACCATGTCCCATCCGTGACCTGCCTGTACTGGCACTACTCTCATCTTCCAGAGTATTCTGTATTTGAGAAGTTACCCTTTCCACCTCCATCTCCTTCTCGGCTTCTCTTCCATTACATTACCCTTTTCCCTATTTGGTTTTCATTTCTCTTTGACATGCCCACGATATGCCAACACTAACTTCTTGATCTTTCACAGTGACTAACGCTTCCGTTTTGCCAACCGTTCTGAATCATTCTGGCTGGTTCAGCACATATCCACAGAACTGACACACATCATTATTCTTGGACGCAAAGTTGTATGAAGGAATTGTGTCCCCTCAGGTTGATTTTCTAGTTGCCATTTTTGGCTACAGGATCACCCGGAATCTGCATGCAAAAAAAAAAATTGGTAGCCTATGTGTTGTGGGTGTGTTACAGTTTTCAGTAATTTTATTAGCATGATTTCTTTATCTTTCCATCTGTGAAGCAAGATGCCCTTGGCTTATACATTTGCCATCCACTCTACTAAGATTTTAGAAGCTCCTTTGAAAATCCGTGCAACCCAAGTTCAAGATTTGCTATTGCAAAGGAAAGCCTGCCGTGGCTAACCACATATCTCTAGAAGACCCTGGAATCCCACCTCCTCAGAAAGAGAAGACACCTTCTTTTGGGGTTCATTCACTGCTGAAACAGAGTTCAATCATAAAGGCCACAATATCCATGTTTTTGACCTTGGGGCAGGGCAAGAGGCAAGACTCCGCACAGTGCAGACAAGTAGTAAGTACACTTGTGTTACAACATTTTGCCAAGGACAGTCTTGCCTGTATGGAAGCCAAATGTTTAAAATGAAGTTTGTTTCATGGATGCAAAGCTAAAGAAACTGTTGCTGTAGATAGCATATACAGTCCGTTGCTGGTTCCTCTTTGCTCTAGCTGTTCCGTTCATTAAGGCAACCCGGGTTTTCCCATTTCCAACGCCTGCTTTCAGTTGCTCAGAACTTTTGCCAAACTGTAATTGTCTGGACAAGAATTTTCTGGGACAAATGTCTCTCTCCAACTGAGATTTTGTGTAAAGTTTCAGATAAAACAGTTCTGTGGTTTTCAGGAATGAGGGGAGGAGAAAAAGATGTTGTTTTGCCAGATTAGAAAATGTTCTGGAGTGTTATAAAATGTGTTGTTATAAAATGATCAAGGAGATACCTATCCCAGGAAAACCCACCTGAACATGCTTAGGTAAAGACCTTTGCAAAATCTGGCTTTTCTCCTTGTGTTCAATGAGATTTATGGCAAATTTGCAGGCATGTTCTGTGAACATGGATGAGTCTGTCTCAGCCCTCCACAGCTCCTAAATGTGAACAGCGTGTGCTCTGCTGCCTGCTGCTACAGCCCGTGGGACATATGTTAGGAATATAGGAGCTCGAGACAACTTTCTTGGCCAGTGCCAAGTATGATCCGGGCAAGAGCTGACATGAGTAGCAGGAGTCTGCCTGCCCCTTCCCAAGGCACCACGGAGGGGTGAGGCACGTGTCTCTCATGTAGGAGGACCAAAGGGGTAAGGAGACTGGGAGAAAGGAAAGAGAGAGGGAAGATGAGCTGGGCAGGAATGGAGTAGGTAACAGAAGAGACTGGGGCAGGAATCAGGGGCTTAAACCTTGACATTTGGTGTCATGAGAAGGTGTCCTGCTTGAGCTCCACCTGCCACTGCAGGAGGGCACAGGTCTTCTGCAGACCATCCGTCATTTCTGGAAATGTCAGGGGACACCTCCAATGACTCCAGATGCTGACATTTGGGCAGCTCGCTCCTTCTCTAGGAGCAAACAGCTCAGGTGGATGAGGTAGAAAGGAGATACACCTCACGGTAGCCTCGCCCTTGACGTAGATCATTTTGGGACCGGGACCTCAAGGCATGCTGTACCAGTTTTGACATAGTCTGGTGTCATCCTGCAAAGGACCACACAGGCAAACTTGCTTCTGGCATTCCCAGTTGGGGACAATGCTGTGCATGCTGTAGGCAGATAGTGTTTGTATTGCTGGAGGAAATATCTCTGCAAATGGTGGAATAACAGGATTGGAAGCAGTTAATATACGTATTGCCTAATTTTCGTTCCAATTTATCCTGATATAACAAGCGCTGGGGGTAATAACGAAAAGTGAATACAGACGTTTTGGCATGAGCACGACAGGATTTTGAACATTGCTGGGGAGTTAAAGCCTCAGCTTTCAGTCTTCTCTGGAAGAGTAATTCAACAGCAGCCAATTTCATGAGTCAGCTCCTTGGTTAGTGTCAATTGGTTGGCCCCAGTGACTGGCTTGGCCCTGTGATTCAATGGAAATTGAAACATAATGCCTGTTTTTCATGAACTTAAACATGACAAAGGGGAAGTGAAACCTGACAGTCGGAAACAAACATTCCAGGCTCAGTTCAGGTAAGAGCCTGACATTTGCAAAACAGCGCGCTATTTTATTTAACACATCAGAGAAGTATCAAATATTATTAATCACCTTATTCCATGACTGCAGAGGAAGCTGAAGCAATGAGGGGTTATAATCACCGAAGAGAACGAGGAGAAAGTGCCGAACCACTGTATCTGATGTAATACACCTTCAAAGTGTTTCACCGCGGGAAAGGCACAGCAGTGCCAACGAAATGTGGCCTCATTTCATCTCCTGGGAACAACAGACGTGTCTTTCTCTGAGACCTTTGAGCTTCCAGTGCTTTGTGGTTTTTTAGAACTTTTACTATCGCTATTTGAATCTGAAGTCTAAAAAGAGGGGGGGAAAAAGAAGAAAATGCCATGCGGAAGTTAAAATAGAAAATATAAGCACGTTCTGCACCAAAACAGGTTGCGTTTCAGAGCTAAGAGTAAATACTTGTGATCGTATTCAGACCCTGAGGACAGCTGGATTATGCCTAGGACAAATCAGGAAATGGATATTTCCAGAGAAATCAACTTTATTTATTTCATCAGGAGAGCAGGAAAGGAGAACTCAGACCAAACAGTCATGAAACAAACAAAACCGTATAGAGCACCAAACATCTCTGTGTGTGTAAAGTCCAAGGTAGGGCGGAAACCTACCAGAAATGTTGGTACCCTTGAAGTCAACAGCAAAATTCCCACCAGCAGGTTCCTACAGAAGCCAGGTCTCGCTCCTCGAGTCCTCTTAGTTACAACTCTGCAGGTGACTGACGGCGTACGTGACCTTGGGCAGAGGATTTTCACCTCGTAGTCCCTTCTAAAACACTTCTCGAGCATTAAAGAATTAAATCTCGCAACATTCCTCTGCATGAGGTCATTATTGTTATGATGGCAAATCCACCCCCAGCCTCCGGGGCCACCTGGCAATCGCTTCATCTTCTCTACATTACAGTAAGCAGTAACGTTTCCCAGCCTGGTCTCAAAGGGATTGCAGGGCTGTAGCTCCGCTCTTCCCTTCTGCTCGGTTTTATTAACACAGGAAACAACAATCAAATAAATCGTCCCGGTTTTGGCTCCTCTCTGAGTTAGCGCAGGTTGGGAGCTGGGCCAGGGACCGTTCCCAGGAAGCCCCCCCTGTTTTGAAGGCTAAGGAGTTCATTAACCAGCTGGCCTCGGTGCCCCAGTTCCCAGGCATGTTTAATTCACTAACGAGTGTCATGCGAGTCGTCCCTGGAGTCCCCGAGCCTCAGCCAGTCGGACTGGGTAACCTGGCTGTGGAGCACCTACGGGCTTTTCCTCTCTATAGGGGACCAGGGCATGGAGGGATGATGTATAACCAGGTCTTTTCCCATCAGGGAGCCGAGGCGTGATCAAGGCACAAAATAAACCTAGTCTAATTAGCAGAGACTGAAAGGTGGCGGAGGTAGTGGGGTCCTGACCTGCTGGGGGAGGGATGCACCCCAGCTAAATTGGGGCAATTAAATGTTTGATTGGGAGCTCAAATCTCACTATTCAGCTGGTAGGAGAAGCTGCTAATTCCAGGTGCAATTAAAAGTGCCCAAATATTCAACTGAACTCGCTGAATTATTTTTTTTTTTTATCATGGGATCCTGATCTCCCCCCTCCAAACACCTAAACTGAGTAGTCAGAGCTCACCGCAGCTCAGTATCCTTTCTGGTGTACCCAGGCTCAGGGGCTGAAGAGAAGAGGATTAGGTCAGTGCATGCCCAAGGTTCGCCTTGATACTGAGCTGGGATGGACCCAGAGGGTGGGAGAGACCAGACTCAGGACTTCCAGAGGATTTCCCAGTTAAAATATAACCTCGGTTAGGCGTGTAGGTGCTGTCTAACCTAGATTCTTGCAATCACAGCGGTCAGAGACAAGTGCGAGCACTGCCTCAAGACCTGAAAGTGGAAAGCATATTTTAAAAAAAAGAAGAAATCAGAATTTTTTCTCTATATACCGATCTAGCAATCTGGGGAGTCACCTTTGTGTTTCCTGAAAAGTTTGGGTCCACAGTTCTGACTGCATCCTCATCTCTGGGTATTTTTCCTGGCAGTATGGGAAGGGAATGTTTATTTTCCACAGGAACTCATTGATTTGGTGATTTTTCCTGGGCAGAAGTTTAAAGGGCCAGCACTGAAGGAGGTGATCTAGCTTTAGAAATGTCTCCACTCAGGAACATTGCTTTTTATTTTATTTATCTATTGCCCCACAATTCCTTGAAGCAGACTCAGCTCCTTCTTCTACTTATTTTTAGTTGTGAACTGGAGCAGTGAAGGAGAAATCAGTGCGAGCTGAGCATGCATCTGTCATCACTAGCTGTCACAACACCAGAGACGCCGTGTCCGTCCCTTGCTTTGCATCCGGCGGCATCTCCAGCGATTACATCCCAATTTCCTTTAAAAAAAAAAGAGAGCTCCAACAAGGAAGTTTACAGCAGCAACAGGCTACAGCATTATTCCTGCCATCGTGAAATTAGCGTTAGGTTCTCTTGTCAGGGGTTTCTATGGAGACATTGCACTGTCCTGGCAGGCAGTTTATGCTTCATGCCAGTTATATTTGTTTGTATTTGTCGGTGAGCCAGAGTGGGCCAAGCCCTGCTCTGTCCTTTTGGAGTAATGCGGGATTCCCACCGTCTCCATCCGGCATTGCTCTGGGCACTGAGCAAGGAGGCACGCCGGTGTTTTCTACTAACACTTTCTTGTAGAGTTATTTAATTCTTTGCACCTCTTGGCCAAGTTTTCTGCAAAGAGAGGAGAGTCCTGGCAGAACAGCCGGCTGCAAACCTGTCCCATAGCGGAGTTACGTTTGGTCCCGTGCTGGATGCACTGGGGCTGCGGGAATAAGGGGTGCCACAGAGCCTGCAGCGTTGGATGCGTTGTTTAGGATGGTTGGGCACGTCCCATAGACTGCAAGTGGGATGTCCCTGCTCCAAGACAACCTGTGTGCTTTGTGAATGCCACGCCTCGTTAGTGACTGCCTGCAAACCACCGTGTTACGTCCCAATTTTAGATCACTAGTGATTTCTCAACTACTGTGCTTATTTACAGCTGGATGTGAACTGCGTAACTGATGCTAACGGCTGTAGTCATTAACTGAGGTGGACTTCCATGCAAATGAGCTGCCATCAACTAGTCCCAGCTGGCATCACCAGACTCAGGGGATGATGGGAACAGGGCGAGCAGCGGGGAAGGCTTGGGGACCAGGAGAGAGATGAAGGCTAAAGTAGAGAGTTAAGACAAGAGGAGACTTGTTCATCGTCCAAACCTGCAGAGTAAGGAGTGTCCTGGGGCCACCGTTCAATGGACTACTCTGTTCCCTGCAGCTTCTTGACAGAGCCTGCAGGAGTATTTACTGATGTAAATTTATGAGTGCCCAGGACTGACAGCTGCTGTCGTCCCCTGTCTGTCCGTCTGTCCATCTCCCCACCCCGCTGCTGACAAATGCAAAGCCCTTCTTCCAGGTGAGGGGAATGAGCAGGGAATGGAGGCAAAGGTGGATGCGTGCCAGTGAGGCAGGGGAGATCCATCAGGAGTACGACCAGTGGGCAAACATAATATTCAGAGTCCAGGACGTGAGTCTCCTTGCAAGAAGCTCTCCATGATGTCCTCATCCCGCAGGCTCCTGCGTCAAGGTGGGACGTTCAGCGTTGCTCAAATCCCTTTTCCACCAGATCCAAGGGAATGAAAAGACCCTTCTGTTAACTTTAGAGAGGAGCTGAAATCAAGGGCACGAACATCCTTGGAGGACCCCTATGAAACCATCTTGAGGTGCTTCCTATTTCTGACTCTCAGGCTACACAAGTAAATACTCTCACTGATGCATGGCATCATGATGATTCATATGTTCACAGGAAAGTTTCAACCTCTGTCCCTCACTTTCCAGATCAGAATAATGCTTGTATACAGCTTCCTCACCACGTTATTTAATGATCTGTTCCCAGCTCCAGCTGATCCTAGTAAAAAGGTGATGTATGGCCCAGAAAGCATGGACCAGCCACTGGCGTGGTGTTCTCATCTGTGCTCTGCACCTGTAAATGTCCAGGTTCCTCTAGAAGGAGCTGCTCTGGCTTGTACCCTGTGCCTGAGGCACTGCTCTGAGCCTGATCGAGAGGGGATGCATCGACTCTTGCCCATATTGGGCTCATGCAGAAAGTGTTGACCCAGCTGTGTGTTTGAGTACAAATATAGCCAGATACGATGCAGCCAATTTATTCCCCTCAACGCACTGTGGTACACCTTAGCCACAGCAGTCCACATTGTTCCCTGAAGGACAAACCTTGGATTGGAGAACTACCCTCTTCGCAGGAACAAACAGGACTCAAACACATTGCCAAACTGGATGCTGCACCAAAGTCCAGATGCTGCCGAGTGTGCGACCTCAGCAGGAGATGCTGGACTGTCATGGAACAACCGAGGGAGGTATCCTTCCTCCCACACCGTAGCGATGGGATGATGTCCTGGAGCAGGAATGTTGGGTCGGTCTCTCTGAGTCAAGCTGAAGACTAATCTAGCCCCGTACTTCGTTCCCTTGACAGTGGCCACTGATGGACGCCTAGAGGAAGGTACATGGAGGCATCCACCTGCACTCTTATTCCTGCTGTATGTCCTTCCAGGTTCTGGCAATCTGTAGCAATTGGCTGCAAAATGCAGTTTAAGACATTTTTAAGAGCAGGTAAAATCAGCATTGTCCCATGGTACTTTGGGGTAAAAAATGCACTCTAGCATATACATTTTAGAGTGACACTTTTCCCATTTACACCTGGGTTGGGCACCCCGATTCCTGCAAGTAAGATGGCAAATGCTGCTCTCTTAGCTGAACTACATAATAGATATAACTTGTATTAATTTACATACCATACTATATTTAATAGTTTTCCTAACTGTATGCTGAGAGACCAGAGCAGTTAATTTGAAGAGTTCCATGAATTTCCACACGCTTCCAACCTTTGGCATGAATATCATTAAGTTTTATTAACATAATTATTACTAATGGCAAAAAAAGGACTGCTATCATTTCACTCTTGTATTTTGGATATGAGTCGAGATCACGATACTGTAACCACAAGCAACAAATCAGAACTTGATAGATGGATTTGCCTTCTTTAGCAGCTGACAGTGACAGCCTTTAAATTTACCTGGGAGGAAGAATTGATGGCATAGAAAGCTGACTTTGGAGGCTGATGGTTTTATTTCATGGAGAGGAGAGTTAATAAATCTTCATGCTGCTCTGATTAACGATTCTGGAGAGCGTCTCTCCAGATTCTTGGAAACTTTCCTGAAAAGGAGCAGTGAGCTGGTCAAGGAAGCATATAACACTCACAAATGAAAAGCTGTCAGATAAATTCCTCTCTGAGCAGGCACCGGGCCAGGTGTGTGTCCCCCCGTCTTTGCAATCAGAGGGGTAAATAATTGAGCATGGTTCATGGGCACGAATTGCAGTAGGTGGTTGGAAAAGTAACACGGGCTGCAGGGAGCTTGGATTTAGCTCCAGTCTCCGCAACAGACTCTCTGCAACTTCCTTGGCCAATTCACTTTGCACTGGCGGGTACAAAACCAGCCCTTTTAACTCCAAGACTCTCGAGGAAGCCCCCTGCCTGTTCCCAGGGTCGAATCCCAGTTCCCAGTAATCCCTGTGGGCACTGGGAAACTGGGTCTTGAAACCGGCCGGCTGCCTGGGGAGGGAGGGATGGTTGGAGGCAAAGCAACCTCGAGGCTTTCTTCCTTTCCCTGGGAAAGAAACGCGCTCCTCCCTCTCCAGCCAGCTTAGCTTTTCTTACCTGTCCTTCTCGAAAGGGATTTTATTCTAATGGTTTGGTAACGAACGCCTTTATCTGATTGCAAGGCAGCTCTCTTTCGGGTCGATGACACCAGCAATAAAGGGGCCGACATTTGTTTGCGTCTTATTCGGGGCACGCGTCCCCAGCACGCCTCCACCGTATCGCTTGCGAAGCCGGAGCCCCGAGGGTGCTGGGTGCCGCGCAAGCCCCTGCTTGCCCTAACGAAACCTGCCCGGGCTGCGGGACCGCGGCGAGCTGAGCCCAAGGAGCCTAGAGAAGACAAACAACCCTCTTGGTTTTCATCTGCGATGGGGATTGAGATGTCTTGCAGCCTAATGAGGACAGAGAGTAAAGATGCTCAGGGCTCGTTTTGGAGCTCGAGCTCCTGTTCAAAGCCCCCTGGAAACTAAAAAATAAAAGTCCAAATGTTTTGCTTCAGGCTTTTTCTAAATAAAACAGCCCAATAATTTGGTTTAAAGAATGCTTTATTTAAAAATACGCATAATTTCTTTAGAGGTGATTAAAACCAGTGTGCGAATGAGTGGAGAAAGGCTTATTTGCAGCTCAGGGAAACATTTCATTCAAACTGAAAGGCAAGCTTGCTTGGAAACACTTGCAGCTTCCCAGTCAATACATCAAGGCAGACAGACTCTTAGAAAAAAATGCGAATTTGGAAAGAAGTTGAGAAAATTGTCCCCTCCTGGCTTTATTACTTTATTACAGCCAAATCATTGTGTTCCTAACAGCCCCAGCCTCAGCCCTGTGCTTATACTGAGCCCAATTAATCTTTCTGCCCCTGACCAACACATGCAAAAGCACATGCTAAAAATATTGTGATTAGGACGCGTGATGAAGGAGAGAATAGAAATACCACTTCTGCTCGCCGCCAGCATCTCCGAGAGCTCACGGCATTAGCACTTTGCCTTTAGTATTGGGTTTGATTTTATTATTCGGGGGGCGGGGGGGGGGCAGGAGATGAAGATTATTCCTGACTAGAGCCTATTTTTAGGAGGCGATGCGATTGCAGGCGCTGCAGCGACCTCTCCGCTTTGGCAAGCTGCTCTGCCATCCCCGTATGCAGTCGTTCCCAGGCTGTAATTCCCTCGGCTAAACTGCAGGTAGCAGCGAAACTGGGGGGGATTTCACCCCAAAGCTCAGCTGCTTGTGATAAAAAAGCAAGGATGTAGGAGAAGCGATCCGTAAATTTTAAAGGCAGGAAGAGCTGTTATCGCTAGCTGAGCACCCAGAGAATATGGTGATGTGCAGCAACATAAAACCTGGAGCGAGATAGCCATCCGCCCCGACCTCCCGCTGTGCCCAGGCTCTGAAATTCCAGCCAGCGATTCCTCTCCCTCGTGCCCTGGTAATTTAAAAAAAAAAAAAAAAAAGACCCTTTTGGCAGGCATTTCATAGAGCCTCACGTGCTGCTTAAATCCGCTGAGGCCGCCCGGGCATGCCTGAGGAAAGATGCTTTTCGGCAAAGGTCCTTAGAGCATCCCTTTGCCACCGCCCCGGGGGCTGGTGGCACGGCCGGGAGGTGGTGGTGATCTTCTTCTCGACCTCTCCGGGTTGTCTCCTGTGTCACACGAGCATCCTCTCTACGGTGCCAGGAATAGGTTCGGAGCAGAGACAGCACCGCTGGTCGCGTGCCAGTTGCCATGGAAATGCAGAGCGATGTATTCTAGAAGTTTTCCTGGAAGGGGAGATGGTTGGAATGATCGGAGGGGGAGATGGAGGGCAAAAGAGATGAGATCCAGCGGTTGGGCTGTGACCCATCCCCGTGCTATCTCCGGTGGCCATCCCAGGAGGAAACGCTGCTGAGTCACATCGTGCCATCCGCCTCCGACCCCGCGAAGTCCGTTGCCAGCGTCAAGATTTTGGGATGCCTCTCCCTTCTCCATCTCAGAGGCCTGGTGGGGGGAGGTTTGGGGTGGTTTATAACAGAATCTGGGCTTTGTGGTTGGCTTTTGGTGTTTTTTTTGGTGGGGGGTGGTTTAAAGGAGATGCTCTGCCTCCAGAAGATGGGGGTCATGAAAGGTAATTCACAGGGGTTTGTGCAGAGCACAGGATGGTGCCAGCAGCTCCTGCTCACCCAAACAGCAGCTTGTGAGCCATGGGTGCTGGCAGGGCAGCTGCCCCTTTGGGTGCCCACCTCTGTCCCTGCCCCTAACACGCCACGGCGGGAAGCAGCAGCACTTCCCAGGGGGATTTCTTTAAAATACCCAATTCCATCTGCTGCTCAGCCCCATCTGCAGAGCAAACCTGAACCACAAGCAGAAAACACAAGGGACATTGTTGGCCATAAAAGATGGAAATGCTGGGGAGCAAGGGGAGGCAGGCAGTGCTGCAGGGCTGTTGTTGTTCCCCCAGCTTCCAGGAAAAAAAAAAAATACCAAACCACTTTTGAATCACAGAAGCATCTTCTTGTATTTTGAGGACCAACGGCTCAGAGTCAATGGAGCCACTTTCTCATCCACGAGAGAAGCCCTTGGAAGAGGTTAGCGTTACCAGCAGGGAATTTCCTAGCTATACCCATCACCACAGAGAGGTTTTGATCACCAGGAGGAGGGAATTCATCGCCCCGTGTGAGCAGCCGGCAGATTTATCGCACGCACACCCAGTTGCTCGGAGGCTCTTCTGAAGCTGCAAGCGTGGAGGCGGTGGGCACACTCCAAACAAACAGAAAGAGAGATTTCTTCACCTAAAACTTAGTTCATCTCACAGCACAGGGAATGCTAAGGGTCCATAAAGGAATCAGACAGTGGAAAAATCCACTAAGGACTATTAAATACAGGGCATCAGGTCAAATGCAGAAGGTACATGAGCCATGAATACTTGGAGCTTGGAGAAGACACGTGGAAATTGCACTTTTCCCTAGATATCTGTCGGCTTCGGGCACACAGGCCGAAGTTCAGTTGCCAAAGTAGTATTGCCGTGAACCGATACTCATCCCATCCCTTTGGAAAAATGAATTCCAGCCACAGATCAGTGCTGTCCACCTCTGCCCTTGCCAGCAGCTCTGGAGCTGCCTCCTCTTGCCCAGCCTGTGTGCTGCGGTGGGGAAGATGCTCCCCACACCTTCCCGCAGCTCCTTGCTGGCTCATGGCAAGGCAAGGCAGGAGGAAGAGGATGATTTGCCTCCTTTCCATGGCAGCTTCTCCCTTAAACAGGGCTGGGAGTCCTGGGAGCATCCAAGCCCCTGCCAAAATCTCACCAGACTCTAGGGAAGACCCCATACCAAGCCCCCAGAGATGAAAACCAGGGGAGAAACAGGGGACAAAGCCAAGAATTAAGGCTTGATTTCCATGCTATAACCCCAACTGAGAGCGCAGACCGGGAAACTGGAGGGGAAGGAAGGCTGATGTGCCGTTTCGATGGATTGCATGCGGCGTGGCAGGGTGGTCAGCAGAAAGGTGACCAAGCCGGCCCCCGGCTCTGCAGGGGAAACATCTGGGTGGATCAGCAGGAGCCAGCGAGGAGCTCGCCAAGCAAGTGCTCACCCTGGCTGGTGGAGGTGGGCAGGCAACCGGGGACGGTGGCTTGTGCCAGCCGGTTCCAGATGGCAAGTGACTGGGGGAGTCCCGGGCTGGCAGCCTGCGCGCTGCGGCACGCGTGGAGGGCTGCAGTCCTGGGCGAGTTTGGGGGCGAGCGACCTGTGCCCTGCTGGAAAGTTCAGAGACGACTTTCGGGCTCCCAGCATCACTGGAGGAAAACCGCTCCTTCCTTTGGGGTCATCATTTGCTGCCCCCAGGATGCTCCCACTGCACGGAGGGTGCACGGAGGGAGCAGGAGCCCGAAGCCCCTTCTGCTTGGGTGAACCTTTGCTGCGAGATACCCCGTGGACACACGCAGGGCTGCCACAGCGGCTTTCCAAACCGCTTCAGCTCTTAAAGACCTTAAGCAAAGCTTCCCGCAGCATCTCAGGGACCAGAGAAAGAGAGAGAGGACCCAAAAATTGGGGCAAAGCCTGAGCTCCGGTACCTCCCCGGGGTGCCCGTGTGCGGCAGGGGGGGGGACCTGGCCGCTGCACGGATTTCCTCCCTGTATTTTTATGACGACACATTTCACCCCAGGAAGGCTATCCCGCCTCCTCGCCAGCCAAGTGCCCCTTCTGGGAAGGGAAACGCTGTGCCAGCACCTGATCCCGGAGCTTGGCTTTAGTCGTGGTCACGTTTTCCCATTACCTCATGCGTGGTGTCACCTCCACGGTCGGAGCTAACACAGCCACACTCCTCCCATGGAAACTGCCATCCAAGAGGGTCACTTCAGACTGTTTTTTTTTAATATAAGTAGGTCTCTCTTTTTCTCAGGCTTAAAAGAAAAAAGCATTCATCCAGAGGAAGAGGGCACATTAGAGTACCTATAGAGCCACCCCTGTATAGTCAGCAGCACTCTCCCAGGCAGACGAGGCGTATATAAACCACGCAATAATTGTTTATTTTCTTGTCTGGGGAACTGAAATGTTGCCACTATTTTAGGATCATCTCTGAGGATGAAGAGAGTTTTATGAGAACTGCCTCTGCCCCACGGCGGTAGCAGGGGACCTTCCCATGGCATGTTAGGCCGGTGTCGTATAAAAGGTGGGACAGTTTTTTTCCATCTCCAGGAGAAAAGGAGAGCTGCTTGTCCTGGCAGCAGTTGTCCCAGGGATGTGCATGGCAGCAGGCGAGAGCGAGGAGCTGGACTCCAGCTCAGAGACTGGAGGTCCGACACATCCTGAAGCCTGACACCCCAGTTAAAATGTGGCACAGCCAAATAAAATAAGAGTGATCAAGATCTGATGGGTCCATCTAACACAGCCAAGGAGAGGTGAAGAAGAGAGCAAGGACTCTGAGGTCCATCCCACTGGCATCCAGCAGTTCCCCTAAGCAGCAGGTTGGGGATGTGCTTAGTAGCCACAGATGGACTATTTTGAACCTGTTTGTCATCTTGGTCCCCATGATGTCCTGAAGTGCTGAGTTCCAGTTTTGTCGAGCGCTGCAGGGGTAAGTATTTCCTTTGGTTTGCCTGAAACCCACTTTCTGGCTACTGCACTGGGCTCCCCCCAGCTCCTGGAGATGAGAAATGGTGAATAATTGGATCCCACTCACCATTTCCACACTCTGATAATTTTCTGGATCTCTCTCCATCCCCTCTTTTATTTCCAACCTGAACCTCACAGCTCATTCCCTGACACTCCATGAATCACCAGCCAGGCTTAATGCTTCTTTGCACCTCTTCGCCAGCGATCTCAGTGCATTTTTGCAGAGGCAACGATGAACAGCCTGCCCCCAACGTGGGGAAGCGCTGCTAGACACATTTCAGAGTGATTTGCCCAAGGTAGTGCAGTGAGTCATTGCTGGAGCCAGGAATAGCACCGGAGCAGGGCCCCGCTTCAGCCGCTGTGCCCCGGCTCGAGCATCGCTTGGCCTCGTGGATGTGGATGCGGGCACTGCTGCACGTCCCCAGTGGAATCTGGCCTTCCAGCAAGGGCTGTGAGCACATGGAGGCAGGGAAAACATGAAGGTAGGGGGGCCGGGGAGAGGTCCCCTCCTCCTTTCTAGCTCCTTTGTACCCCACAGCTTTCTCCTGCGGACCCCGTCGCAGAGGTAACCTTCTCGTCAGCCGCCTTGCACAGAGAAACGGCGGGTTTGTACCCGTAAATATTTTTATAGATGTGTTTTATAGTGGGCTCTGAACCCAACAGCCAGATTGCCCAGAGAAAACCTTCCCCACCCATCCAAACTGCCTGTGCTGGCTGCTGGTGGCAATCCGCTCCCCAAAGCATCGCCGCCCGTCCAGGATCAGCTCCGAATCGACGTTGGAAACTTGGAAGTCTCCAAACAACCAAGCAGGGAAAGCAACAGCCTCCAGCCTTGCTTCACTGGAGGCTTCACCCCACCGCAGCGGCTGCGGGGGGGTCGGGAGGATGCTCGGAGCACTGCGGCGGGGCTGGAAGCACTGCCAGGATCCTTCCGAATCACTGCTTGTGTTGAGTCCGCTCTTAAAACATCCCCCTTCGACGAGCCAGTGGGATTTGCAGTATGGATCTGCCCTCTCCCAGCCCAAATCCGTGCCTATCGCACGCCGGCCTGGGTGGGAGCCATGAACTCGGATGACTGAAACGCGGCGAGGGAGCTGGCCGCGGCGTTTGCCTTCTCTTTTTGGCCGCTTGCTTGATCGCAGGAGGAGCCGGCATCCACTTCACGGCTCCGAATCAAAGCAAATACGAAATGCCAGCAGAAAGTATTGCAAAATCAGGCACGGAAAGGAGGGGAGGGAGGGAGGGGAATAGCAAACCCGGCACCTTTCACGCTTCTAGAAGGAACAAGAGCAACAAAAGGCATTCACAGGGAAAAAATAGCATAAGGCGAATAAGAGCCTGGGGAGATGTAAATCTGGAAGAACAGCAGCCCACGTTGGGAGGGGAGCCAAAGCCCCGATGCATTCCTGCGGCGCAAGGGTCGGATCCGGAGGGGTGCCCAGCATTCCCCCCCCCCCAGCCGTGGGAACTGCAGGGGCAAATCTGAACCTGGAGGAAAGCAAAGGCTGCGTGCACACGCTTGTGCTCGCACACCCGTGTGCGTGCACACGCGTGTGCATGGGTGTGTTGATGCAGGAGGTGCGAGGGGGGGATGCGGGCAGGATTGCAGGGGGGATTGGTGGGGGGGGGATGCTTTGCACGTACACACACACACAGCAGCAACCGCGGGCCCTGCAGCGATTTGTTAAAAATATCGCGATTATTAGTTAAAAAGATGGAAGGAAGGGGGGGGGGGGGGGGGGGGAAGAAAACCAAAAAAAAACACGGAGAGAAAAGGGGGAGGGGAAGGGAGGGGGAGGGGGAGGGAGGGGGGCAGCGCGTCACGGGAGAGATTTCCTTATTGGGACTCCCTAGCCTACATCCTGAGTCCATATATGGGCATTTACGTCACGGCAGCCTCACTGGGGACTCCAGAAATGGCTGCGGCGGAAGGTCGGAGCAGCCCCGCTGCAGCTATAAAGGGGGCGGCGGGGAGGGAGAGCCGGGCGTCCGCACGGGCTGCCGCTCCTGCCTGCCCCTGCCTGCCCCTGCCTGCCCCCCCCCCGACCCCCCCGGACCTGCCCCCCCCCCCCCCCTCTTCCCCGGGGCACAGCATCCCCCCCCCCCCCGCATCGCTCCCAGCACCCGGCCCGAGCATCACCCGGATTGCCCCAAACACCCCGGAGCAGCAACCAAACGGTCCCTGGCATCTACCCCGAGCACCCCCCGGTACCCCCCCGAGCACCCCCCGGCACCCCGCAGCATCCCCCGGATCCCTCCCGGGCACCCCGCAGCATCCTCCGGATCAGTCCGGGCACCCCGCAGCATCCCCCCGGCTCGCCCTGAGCATCCCCCCGGCTCGCCCTGAGCATCCCCCCCCGCTCGCCCTGAGCATCCCCCAGCCCGGCCCCCCCCCTTTTCTCCGGCCGTGCCTTCAAGGGAGATGCTCAACGTTATGGATTTCTCTTGCCCGGACCCGCTTTACTCCAAATACGAGGAGAGCTGCGAGATGAAAACCGGAGAGCTGCAGGGCTTGGGGCAGCCTGAGCAGCAACTTCTGGCGGAGGGCGATTTCCTAGGAGGTAAGGGCAGGGGGGGGGGCCGGGCAGGGATGAGGGACCCCGTTGGGAGCGATAGCTGCAGCCGGGAATCGGGCATCTTTCCCTCCTCTGCCCCCCCCACCTGCTCCCAGCCCCTGGCTGGGGGTTCAACAGTCCCCCAGTAGCCCAGGGTGGGGGTCCTGGGGGTCCTGCCGGGGAAGCCCGGGGCTCCCTGTGCGCTCCCGGGGACCTCGCAGTGACGCAACCTCAGCCTCCCGCTCTTCCACCGTATCCCGATCCCCCCCCCCCACCCCATCCCCGCATCCCTCCGTCCCTCTAACCACCGTCCCCTCTGCGTCCCCAGGTGAGCTGCTGGGCACCCCGATGAGCGGCGGGGCGGTGGATTACTCCCTGCTGGGCAGCCAGCCCTCCCCTTCGCTCAGCTACACCGGCAGTTTCTTCATCAAGGCGGTACCGGAGCATCCCCAGGACCAGGAATCCCTCTTCAACCTGATGTCGGGGATCCTGGGCATCTCCCCCTTCGCCTCCTCCGAGGGCCACCAAAGGCACCTGGATGCTCTTTACCCCTGCCCCGAGGTGGCTCAGAGCCAGCTGGACCTTTACGCCGCCTGCCAGCCCGAAATGAACGGATCCACCCAAGCCCCTTTCCCGGAGCAGGGCTACGGTGGCTTCCCCGCGACGGAGGGGGCTCAACCCCTCCAGGCACAACCCAGCTTAGGAAACACCTCGCAGTGCTTCTTCCAGCCCAAGCTCCTGGATAACAAGCAGGACATCAAGCTGCCCTCTGCTTCCCCACCCTTGGACAAGTTTAAAGCCTCCTGCGTCCAGTGGGAGCCCGTCACCCAGCATCAGGCCTACTTGCCCGCCGGCTACCATTCTCCCGAAGCCTTCCCGGCTGGGGAGAGCGGCCAGGGGCTGTTCCACCCGCTGGGCTCCAAGATGGAGAGCGTCTTGTCGGTCAGCTGCCAGTCGGAGCTCGGCAGCCTGGCGGAGGATGCTGCCTGCTTCGGCACCCATCTGGGCTTCGGCTGCGAGCCAGAAAACTTCCCGGCCCGCGGGGACTTCGCCGACGCCAAGATCCACAACCTCCCTCCTCCGTTAATGCCGGAGTTCGACGCCTCCTTGGCCCAGCCCGAAGTCCTGCCGGGTCTGATGAGCTCTGCCGAGCTCCTCCATCCTCACCCCTCGCCCTCCGTCCCCGCCCCGGACTTTTTGGGCCACCCCACTTCTTCCTCCATCCCTTCCCTGCTGCCCACCAACCCTCCCGCCTTGGCCGAGCCCAAGAAGAAGACCCGCCGGACCAAGTGCTCTTCCAAATGCTTCTGCCCCAAACCCCACGAGAAGGCTTTCGCCTGCCCGGTGGAGAACTGCATCCGGAGCTTCGCCCGCTCGGATGAGCTCAACAGGCACCTCCGCATCCATACGGGCCACAAACCCTTCCAGTGCCGCATCTGCTTGAGGAACTTCAGCCGCAGCGACCACCTCACCACCCACATCCGCACCCACACCGGCGAGAAGCCCTTCTCCTGCGACACCTGCGGCCGCCGCTTCGCCAGGAGCGACGAGAAGAAGCGTCACAGCAAGGTCCACCTGAAGCAGAAAGCCCGGACGGAGGAGAAGCTCAAAGGTTTGGGGTTCTTCTCGGTGGGTCTTTCCTTCGGGACACTGTGAAACCCCAACCTGAGCGCTGGGAGACGGCGTTTCCCGAGGTCCCCCGAGCATCTCGCGGGAGAGCCGGGGTGGGAATAACCTCCTGGGGTGGCCCCGGAGAAGATGATGGCAGATCGGGTCGTGCCGGGGAGGAGAGGGGCACGCGGGAGGCAGAGGCGATGCCGCGGCGCCGGACCACTGGCTGCGGAGAAGGGATATGGCAGCTCCGGCCGCCCGGAGCCGTCTCCAAACTGCAGGGACTGAGTCATTTTTATAGCTCCTATTCCAAGGAGGGGAAAGAAAAAACCATGTACAGAAAGAAATCCCTACCGAGATGGGGTTTTTTTATATATACCCAAACCCACGGACATCCTGCGTTTGTAGCGACCTGACTGTGATTTCCCCTGCCAGCACTTTACACGATGCTCCCGACTGGTTATTTACCGGCCGGCACGGTCGGGGGCTGCGGCTGCACCGGTCCTTTCTCCCCAAAGAGAGAGATGCCGCCGGGCTCCGGCAACCGGTGCCTAACACTCCCTTTGGAAAGGTGATGTCGTTGTTGTTATTATTATTATTTTCCTGTTTGTAAAAAGAAAAAGAATCTATCAGGAATATTAGAAAATTGTGTCTATTTTTCTAATTAAAGATTTGAGCTAATCTAAGACCTTGCTGGCGTTGCTCTCTGCCTTTCAATCCCATATAGCAGCCGACGCCAGTGGTATTTCTGTTGCGTTTTTGACCTCTAGCTGCCACGTATGGGGAAAAAAGGTGCTTAAATAATTAGCAGGGAGAGAAAAATCAATCAGTGCAGCGGGTGGGTTGGCGACCCTCCTCCTGAGCATCCCCAAATCCCCAGGGTGGGCGGCTCATCCCGGGAGAAGGGTCTTGTCCCGGGACAGAGCAGGGAAGGGATCCCCGCTACCTGTCAGTGGGTCCCCCTCCAAAAAGGGGGACGTGGCTCCGGGTTTATTCCGATGGAACTGAGCCCTGGAGGGATCTGCCCTACTTGGATCCAGAGCTGCAGGGTCCGCTGTGGGGACCCCAAAGCCCAGCCCAGACCCCCCCCCCGGGTTCCTGGTCCCCCATGGGGTGTGGGTGCCCCACGTGCCCTGGCAGGCTTCACCTGCAAGAAACGGGGTGAAATACAGCTCTGCTCCCCATCTTCAACCTGGCGCATCCCCAGGGCTGGAGGAGATCCAGGCACCATCAGGCAGAGGCAGGCAGGCAGGATGCGACCCCCTGCGAAGCCGGGGGAGCTGTTTGCTCCCTCCCTTTTGGCGTTTTAGACGGCCGAGAGATGCCGTTTCTCTTCTCCTGGGACCAGCCAGCAGCCGGATGGCTCAGGAGGAGATTTTGCAGCCTGGAAGGTGCTGCTGATAGGAGAGCTTCCCTCCTCCAGCAGTTAAAAATCAGCTAAAACCATATATCCCCAAAATCTCTTCCTTCTAACAGGAGCTGCTCACTCAGACGGGACATGCTGGTCTTTGGTTTTAATTAATCGGGGGGAGAAGGTGCCTGTGGGAAGGGAGGGAGCTGGGCGGCGGGGACAGGGCAGCATGTCCTTGGCTCAGGATTCAGCGATCATCATCGATGCTCAGGTGTTTTGGGGATTATTGGCCTTTTCTTGCAGAGGGGGAAACTGAGGCAGGGAAGGGATGCTGAGCACGGCTGCAAATCTGCTCTCTCTGGCAGATTTTGTCCCCTCCACCAGCTCTGGAGAAGGGGGATCTGCCCCCCAACTGTGTTATGGAGGAGGGAGGTCTCCTTCCCCAGGTCCCCTCACGTCCCCGAGCCCTTTGCTGACATGTGGACTGGAGCATCCTGGGGTTAAACCCCATTTATGCCGCTACCCTGGCAAAATCCACTGCCCCACACTGAGCTTGCCATGGGGTGGGAGGACCCCATGGTTAAGGGGGAAATCCTAGATGTCCCCTCGGACCTGTCCCTAAGAGCTTACACCTCTGACGGCACCCAAGGGTGCTCGTGCCCCTCAGGTGGGCACCCACTAGCCCCAAGAGCTACTGGCCCCAGCAGCTGAACCATCCCACGAGCGTGGGAGCCTGATCCTGAGCGAGGACCACTCCATGGGATGCAGATGACCCCAGGCACCAGGAAAAAAACCTTTTTCTGGGGGGACACCCCAGATATCATTAATAAAGATCTCAGCACCCAGGTTCCCTTTGGAAAGAGGCATCTTTTGGGCACCTCTCCACAGTAAATAGCCCTGCTTTCCCGCGCGCCGCTGGCCATGCATGATGCATGAGGCCTTTATTAATACCCCTCCGAAAGTGCATCTATTATTGATGCTGAGTCTGAAAGCTCTGCGAAGGCACCCGGGTTCAAGCGCTCGCCCTCTGCTCCCCCGGCCGGCGCTGCCGAGGAAGGGTGGGAGGGAGGGGGGCACCCACCATGGCACCTGGGTGAAGCTGCTTCTGGGGTGGGGTGGGACTGAGCACACGGGCTTGTGTTTTTAGGAGAGGAGAAGCGGTTGCACCCCGAAACCTGGGACTACTCAGGGATGGGGACAACCACGCACCCCCAGGCTGGTGGCATCGCGGTCCCAACGCTGCCATCTTCCCCTTTGTCAGCATCAGGGACAAGAAAACACGTCGGTGCTGGATGCTTTCGGGGGCCAAGGTGACGTGCTTGGGGACTGGGTCAGGACCAAGCCAGGGACACAAGCCAGGGTGCTTGGGGACCAGCTGGGGACTAAGCCAGGGTGCTCAGGGATTCAATCAGGACCAAGGCAGGGACCAAGCTGGGGTACTCAGGGACTGGATCAGGACCAAGCCAGGGTGCTCAGGGAATCAACTGGGACCAAGCCAGGGACCAAGCTGGGGTGCTCAGGGACTGGATCAGGACCAAGCCAGGGTGCTCAGGGAATCAATCAGGACCAAGCCAGGGACCAAGCTGGGGTGCTCTGGGACTGGATCAGGACCAAGCCAAGGTGCTCAGGGAATCAACTGGGACCAAGCTGGGGCATTCAGGGACTGGATCAGGACCAAGCCAGGGACCAAGTCAGGATGCTCAGGGACCAGAACAGGACCAAGCCAGGGTGCTCAGAGACTGGATCAGGACCAAGCCAGGGTGCTCAGGGAATCAATTGGGACCAAGCTGGGGCATTCGGGGTCTGGATCAGGACCAAGCCAGGGACCAAGTCAGGGTGCTCAGGGACCAGAACAGGACCAAGCCAGGGTGCTCAGGGAATCAACTGAGACCAAGCCAGGGACCAAGTTGGGGAGCTCAGGGACTGGATCAGGACCAAGCCAGGGTGCTCAGGGACTCAATCAGGACCAAGCTGGGGTCCTTGCAACCCTGGTTCCAGCCCAGGATGGGGAAGGAGCAATGCGGGCGCCCACACTCGACCCCACACCCCAGGAGGTGATGCTCGCCGGGGTGATCCCAGCCGGGGAGCCTGCCAGGGACTGGGGCTTCACCGGTGGGGGCAAGGGTGGGCTTGGGGGGGGGGGGGGGTACAGGGGAGATGCAGGCTGAGGCCAGCAGGCTGCTGCATGGCAGCAAGGCCCGGCGGAGAGCCCGCCGTGTTCGTGGGGAGACAGGCAGAGGGAGCTGTGAAGGAGGAAAGAGGCAGAGAGAAACAGCCCGGGCTCAGGCTGCGAAAGGGGGGAGGAGGAGGAGGAGGAGGAGGAGGAGGAGGAGGAGGCTGCTAGCGCTCCCCCTCCCTCTTCCATCCCTCTTCCATCCCTCCCTCCCTCGCCCCTGCCTTCACCATGCACAGCCCCCCCTGAACCCAGCAGCACCCCGGGGACCCTCCGTCCCCAGGGTGCCCAGCAGGCCCCCCCCACCCCGTCCTGCCGCCACCCCGCCGGGGCCTTCGGCCTCTGCTCCCTTCCTCCTCCTCCTCCTCCTCCCGCAGCCACCACCCTCCCTCCATCCCCAGGGCCTGGCTGGCATGGAGGTACTGGCCGCAGGGAGCAGGATGCTTCCCGCAGCTCCTGCCTCCTCCCTGGGCTGCATCCCTCTTGCCCGGCATCCCTCATCCCTGACAAAGCCCTGAGCAGCTCAGCAGCCGCCTCCTTTGTGCACCAGAGCGGGTGTGCGTGTTCCATCGTCATCCCACCCCCCCCCCCCCACCACCACCACCACCCCCCCCAATCCCCAAACCCCACAGCCCCCCCCCCCCAGTTCGCTCCGGTTTCGACGGGGACGGCGGCAGCCGGCGGGGGAAGCGGGAAGAGATGCTGCCCTCGCCGAAAAAGCCAAGCGCGGGAGGTCGGAGGCGAGAAGCAGGTACGGGGCGAAGCGGGATGCTGGGCTGGAAGGTGGTGGCTTGTCCCCAGGCTGCTTCTCGCCCAGGGACCCCCCCCCCCCCCCCCCCGGGGGGGGGACACAGCGGGGACAAAGCCACCGCCAGGAGGTGAGGAGGGACCCTCTGCTCCTTGCTGCAGGTGTTTGGGGGGGGGGGGGTTAGATGCACCCCGGCTTTTCATGCCCACCTCCCGCGCCTCATCCCCGGCCACCCTCGCCCACCGCGGTGCCCCCCACCCCGCTGCAACCTCAGCCGGGGAAGGATGGGGACCAGCGGGCACACGGGGCCGGCAACATCCACCACCGCCACCCCTCTTCTCCATCCCCCCCTTCCCTCTTCAACCAGGCAGCGGAGCTGCCTGCTGGTAATTTTTTTTTTTTTTTTTTTTTTTTTAATTTGGGGTGGGGGGTGGGCAGGAAAAATGTTAAACAATGCGAAGAAAGGATCCATGATGAATCGCAGGTAGCGGCACCGAAGCAATCCCAGGGATGGGTTTCGTCCGCTGCTGCAATCTCCCGGCGGCTGGGAGCGTTTCCCGGCTCCGGATGCCTGTGGGCTTTATTAGCGTGGCCGCCGTAGTAATGACTCCGCTAATAATTTCCTTAAATCCTGGTCGTTGCTGGGGGTGGCGGGAGGGAGGGGAGGTTTTGTGGTCAGGGTAGGACATGCCCAGGACAGGGACAGGGCGATGTGTGCGTTTGGACCCGCCTGGGCCGGATTCTGCCTTGGCTTACGGCTGGAAAATAGGGACCGAGGCGGATCGGGTACCCCGGGAGATGAGGGCAGGGATCCAGGCCTGAGATATCAGTGGCACGATGCTGTGGCCCCATCCCTACGGCGGAAAAGCGCTTTCTCATCCCACCGGCAGCAACCGAAGTTGCCGGCGGTGCTTTGTGTTCGCCGGGTTTCGGCCAGGCTGGTGCCGGTGGTCGCCCAGAAGGGGTTAACGTGCGAGGGTCCGTTTTGTAACGACCCCCCCAAACCGGGCAGTTCCAGAAATCCTCCCAGCACATCTTTTTTTATTATTATTATTATTTTTCGCATGGATTTCTTGCCTTTACTGATTTTTTTCCCTAAAAAATGGTTTCCCAAACCTCGTGGCCCCGTTGTGCCTTCCGAGGGGCGGGTGCTGAGCCGTGGGGGATGCCGCCCTGGGGACAAGCATGGATGGAGGGTTCGGTGGCTGTTTAGTGCTCGCCAAGGCTGGCGGTTGTGGGGTGCAGAGGGGCTCAGAGGGGTTTTAGGATGGTGGGAAGAGCCCTTTGTGGGATATTGCAGAGCGACGAGCAAGGGATGATCCCACCCATGGGTGCCCTCAGTGCTTCGGGGTGAAAACAGCGCAAAAATGCACCTCGATAGGTGCTTGTGCCTCCCAGGCTGGAGGAGACCACGGTGACCTCCTAGGCTGGATTTTTGCTGGCTTATCCCGTTTCACAAGGGTGGGGTTTTTTTCCGCCCCCGAAATGTCTTGGAGGGTTTTGTGAGTGGGGGATAAACCAGATCCTTGCAGGGACCCTCACTTGCCCGGGCGTGGGAAGCCACCAGGTCCTCTGTATCACTGGGACAGCACAGCACGGGGGTCCCACAGCCCCAGAGGGGATCAGTGATGAGACCCAACAGCTGCGGTGAGGGGCTGGAGAAGTAACTAACCCTGCTGCAAGGCTGCACGAGCTGATCTAGCAGGACTGGGTCACCCTTTGCTTGGAAGAGGTGGCTCCCAGCACCCTGGCTCCAGCATCAGACACAGGGCCTGGAGACCCCTGGCACTGCAGGGGCTCATGGCATGGTGTGGTTGGGCAAGAAAGCACATGGGTCACCCCTCTGTGGCAAGCTCAGGGCTCACAGAGAGAGATTTCCCGTGGGTTGTCCACCTTCCTGATGGCTGTACTCATCCCAAATGGTTGTGAACCTTCCCAAAGGTTGTGCACCTTCCCGAGGAGCAGGGGACCTTCCCAATGGTTATGGATCTTCCCAGGGGTTGCATACCTTTCCAAGAGTTATGCACCTTTCCAAGGGTTGTGGATCTTCCCAAGGGTTTTAAATCTTCCCAAGGGTTGTGGGTCTTTCCAAGGGTTGTGCACATTCCCAACGGTTGTGCACCTTCCCGAGGAGCAGGGGGACCTTCCCAACGTTTACGGAGCTTCCCAGGGGTTGCGTACCTTTCCAAGAGTTGTGTACCTTTCCAAGAGTTATGCACCTTTCCAAGGGTTGTGGATCTTCCGGAGGGTTGTAAATCTTCCCAAGGGCTGTGGATCTTCCCAAGGGTTGTGCGCCTTCTTGAGCATTGTGCACCCTCCCAAGGGTTGTGCGTGAGTGGGAGGAACACGGGAGGGGAGGATGGGGGCAGACAAAGGACCAGGAAGAAGGGCCAAGGAGGGACTTCTGGTGATCCATCATCCCTGTATCACTAACGCCCCGCCATCTCTTCCAGCGCCTGGCACCAGCCGATGCTGACATACCCCCCCAGAAGTGCCGGACCCCCCAGCTTCCATCCCAGGGCTCTCATCCCGCCATGCCCCAGCGAAGCCACGACCCCACCGCCCGGGGCTCCCCAACCCACCCCACGTGCCACCGGTCCATCCACCCCGCGCCATGAGCGGGGCCGTGCGGTTCCCCTGCGTCGGGGCGCGTAGCTGAGGGATGGCCTCGCTGGACCTGCCCTACCGGTGTCCGCGGTGCGGGGAGCACAAGCGCTTCCGCAGCCTCTCCTCGCTGCGGGCGCACCTGGAGTACAACCACACTTATGAGACCCTCTACGTCCTCTCCAAGACCAACAGCATCTGCGATGCCGCCGTCTTCCCCCTGGCCGCCGACGGGGCTCTGCTGACGCCGGCCGCCCGGCGGGACTACTTTGAGAGCACCTCCTTCCAAGGCAAGGACCAGCGCTTCTCCTGCGACCTCGTCCCCGCCGAGGAGCTGGAGCCGGCCCCGTCCTCCTCCCCCTCGCCCCGCTATGTCCACGAGATCGAGATCCCGCTGACGGAGATCTTCACCCGGGGAAAAGCCGTGGCGCCGGCCCCCGCGCCGCCGGCCGCTATGGACGCTGCCTACGAGGAAGGCTTGGCCCGCCTGAAGATCCGTGCCTTTGAGAAGCTGGAAGTGGACAAGCGGCTGGAGAAGCTGACGGAGGAGGTGGAGCAGAAGATCGCCTCGCAGGTGGGCCGGCTCCAGGTGGAGCTGGACCGTAAGAGCTCGGAGCTGGAGAAAGCCAAGCAGGAGAGCCTGCGGCTCAGCCGGGAGAAGCAGGAGCTGGAGGACCGGGCATCCGAACTGTCCCGCCAGGTAGACGTCAGCGTGGAGATGCTGGCCTCCCTCAAGCAGGACCTGGTGCAGAAGGAGCAGGAACTCACCCGCAAGCAACAGTGAGTCCTTCGTCCCCTCTCCCAGCTGCAGGGTGGGGGGAAATCGGTCCCTGGTGGTGAGCCCTGAGGAGCCCCACACCATCACCAAACCCTCAGACCAAGCGCTAGGGCACAATCCCTTTGACAATCCCCATTAGCATCATCTCTCATCAGGTTTTTGCATCTTCTCCCACGTGGGCAGTGTCCACATAGACCTGAGCCTCTCCATGTCTGTGACCAAGCTGAGTCACATCATGCCGGACCTTGTCCCAGAGCCACCGGTGCCCCAGGACATGGCCAGGCTGGGGATGCCCATGGCCATCCTGCTGTCCTACCAAGGAGCATGGTGGTGGCCATGTTGCTGCAGCCCATCTCTAGTACCAAATGGTCTCCTCCCAAAACCAGGGCTGGGTCATCCCATCTGGCTCCACAGCTGGATCATCTGGCTTTATACAACCTGAGCAATTCCATTGACCTGTCCCATGGTCATAAACATGAGAGAGGCCACCTTGGCCATGCCTAATTTGGGGGTTTTCTCCCAGAAGGAGGGTAGGATAGCCCAAGCAGTATGACCTCCATTTGCTGTTAGGACCGTGGCACTGTTATCTTCATTTTCCTCCCATGTTCCCCACTCAACACCCCCTTCCCAGCCCAGCGCTGCTCCTGAGTTTCCCTCCAGTAAAGCGTTGGGTCATTTTGCCCATCGATGTTGCTCAAGCAAACTAGACCTTGTTCCTCAGGAGCTTCTTAGCAAAGCTGGAGACCACCACGGGGTCCAGAAAGTCAGTGAGGAGAAGGTTAGTGGGGGACAGTCATGGTTGTGCTGGGCTGGGAGCACTGGTGGGATCCCTCAAGGACTTGTCTTGATCCCCACCATCGTCAGCATGTTCATTAATGACTTTGACTCCAAAATAATGTCTGCAGCTCAGAAACAAGGCTCACGGGATTTGCTGGTGGTGGGGATGGTCCTGGGGTGAGGAATGGGGATGGTGCTGGGGCTGGATAAGGGCAACACCTCCGGGTTTGGATGCATGTGTATGGGACAGGCAATGGGGAGGTTGGGGGGCTGCCATCAGCTGCCTCGTGGGTGCTGTCCAGGGGCATCTGGGTGGGGTTGTGGTGGCAGGATGAGGGCCACTAGAGTGAACAAGTCTGGAGCGGGGCCTGGAGACATGTAAGACAGGGTGGATGGAGGGTGACCAATGGGTCAAATGCATCTTGTTCAGTCTGTGGTGGAGCCTGGACACCATTACCACCTAAGAACCTGGTTTTATGCCCCAAAACTGCCTCCCGGACCTCCCTTTCCTTAGAGAAACCCTCCTGCTCCTTGACTGTCCCCATCGGTCCAAAGTCCTCCAGCCAGAGTGACAAAATCACTTGCCAGGTTGCAGAGAGAGCATGGGAAGAGCTGATGAAAAGAGATGTTTTCTTCCTGGATGTAGGGAAACCATCGGAAATCATTTTCATCAGCAAAGCCAGTTTCACCCTTCCCCAAGAACAAAACATTGCCAGGGACATTTCCCAGCCCTGCCAGCTCCGAAACACCACGAGGCTGTCATCCCCTTGGGAGGCTTTTTGCTCCTGGGCTCCGTTTGCTTTGCCCGGGGGTGTTTTTTCCACCCGGTCCATGGGAATGAGAGAGATGAGGGTGATAACCATCAGCATCACCTTACACCTGCCATGCCAGAGCCCCATTTGCCTTCCAAATCTCTGGGGGCCCCTCGCCGGGAACCTGCCCAAATCATTACTGGGAAGCATCCAGGCTCACCTTGTAAATGGCAGGTTGGGGGGCAATGAATTGGTAATTAAACGGCAATTAATAACCAGCAACGGGAATTATGTCACTAAGGGGCTGTCCCCTCCTTTTCCTTCACTTTCCTGCGTGTGCGTGTGTGTATATGCCGATGTTTTTGGGAAGCGGGTGATGTCGGCGGGTGTGTGCGTGCCGGGGCACACGCGTGTGCGGGGTGGGATGGGGCCACCTCGGGTCGCTGAGCTGCTGGCACGCTCCACCCCAGAGCTGGCCACATTTTGGGGATGACAGCTCAGTGCCTCAGCAGGGTGAACCCTGCCCATCCCCAGGCGTGAAGCTCCTGAGCGCCTGCTAATTAATGTGTTAACGAGGGGAACCGGGGCCCTGCAACCACAGGGCTTGACGGGGTACGGGGCTGAGCGGGGTTTAAGGACTCCAAGCTGCCCTTAAGGTCTTTCCTTTAAGTCTGCCCTGAATGAGGCAGGGTACCACTGCCATCTTCCTCCATCATCCCGCCACGCCATCATCATCCTCCCTCCGCTCCATCTTGCTCAGGGGCCTGACTCCAGTCCTGGGAGCGCTGTGCATCCCAGCGAAGGTGCTGGGGATGACATCCCCCCCCCCCAAAACAAGGTGGCCACATCCACCCTGCATGCCAGGAGCATCCCTTGGTCCCCGCTCTGCCCCGAACCATGCCTGGGAGCCATCTGGGCTGGCACAGACCCAAATCAAGCTGATGATGGAATGGTCCGGATGCACGCCGGCATCCTTGAACCCCCCCCCACCCCAGCTCGCAGGCAGGGATGGAGGTCCTTAAGAGGGACGGGTGAGAAAGTATTGGGGTGTCACCCAGCTGGTCCCTCCACGCAGGGAGGTGCTGCAGATCGACCAGTTCCTGAAGGAGACGGCCGCCCGCGAGGCCAACGCCAAGGTCCGCCTTCAGCACTTCATCGAGGAGCTGCTGGACCGGGCGGACCGGGCCGAGAAGCAGCTCCAGATCATCAGCAGCAGCTGCGGCACCACTCCAAATGGCAGCCTGGGACGCTGTGGCACGCCGGGGGCCAAGGCCGCCGGCCGACCGGTACCTCCGCGGGCACAGGCACGGGCACCCCAGCGGCTTCGGGCATGCACCCATGTGGCTTCACTGACGGCTGTAAGGGGTTGAGCAGGGAGGTGTAGGGACCCCCATCTCGTTCCCGCGGGGAAATGGATAATCCCGGGTGGGGGGATCCCAAAAAGAAGTTGCTTCTCGGTGGGTCTGTTTTCCCGTGGCCAGCGTGGGCAAGGCGCTGGGGCGATGCTGGAGATGCTCTTCTGCATCCCGCTTGGGTACGGCCTCACCCCAAAACGCGGCTGGCGCTGGGTGGGTTATCGGGGTCGTCTCCCTCGGCCGCACCACCCGCATTTTGGGTTTCGCCACGTTGGCTCCTCTTGTCCCATCTCCCCGCAGAGAGACCGGCACCCGGGGCCGGGGGTGGCCGTGCATGGTCCTTACGGCGTGTCCAACCAGCGCTCCTCCTCCAGCACCGGGTGAGTCCCCCATTCCGTGCTGCCTGTTTGGGATTTTAATGGGACGGTCTTTTTTTTTGGCCGGCGAGGGGGCTGACGGGAAGGGGACGCAAACCCCGGTGAGCACTGAGGTTGGGCATCCCTGTCCCCCAGGGCCTCAAGCCGTGCGAAAGCCGTGTCGCAGAGCTCGGGCTGCTACGACAGCGACAGCGCAGAGCCGTGTCCCACCGATGACACCGCCGACGGGCATCCCTACCCGGCACGGGACGGCGCCCGGGGCTCGGGGCTGCGCCGGCAAGCCATCCAAAATTGGCACCGCCGGCCCTACCGCAACAGCACCGAGGGCGAGGAGGGAGACGTCTCCGACGTGGGCTCCCGCACCACCGAGTCGGAGGCCGAAGGCTGGGAGCCGGACGCACCCGGATCCGCCGCATCCCGACCCACCGGCAGCTGCCGGCTGACGGGTGAGACCATGCCGGGCTCTTCTGGTGGGGTGGGAGGGTGGGAAGGCTGGAAGGTGGGGGACGGGGATGGCTCCTCAGCCCCACGAGGAACATCCCTTCCCTGCCACCCTCCCTGGCCGCCAGTGGCAACCGATGGCCGGTGTCCCACAGCCAGGACCGAGGGGGCCGGCGTCAAGGTGGGACGGCTGGAGAGGGGCAGCCCGGGCCACTCCAGCGAGGTGATCAGCCCCGAGATCCTCAAGATGCGGGCGGCTCTTTTCTGCATCTTCACCTACCTGGACACCAAGACCCTGCTGCGGGCGGCCGAGGTGTGCAAGGACTGGAAGTTCGTGGCCCGGCACCCGGCCGTGTGGACGCGGGTGCTGCTGGAGAACGCCAGGGTGTCCTCCAAGGTACCGGGGATGGGGATGGCACTGCCCGGGGCGAGACCTTCCTTCCAGAAAGGCGAAGATGTGCAAGCGTGTTGCTTGTGTTGGTTGTCGTGCCATTGCGGTCATGGGAACGTGGGTGCACACAGCTGTGTGCTTGCGCCAGCGGCTGGATGCGTTGCACGTTCACGCTTGCGGGCGTGAGCTCACGCGTGCACACGTTTTCACGCGCTTTTGTGGTCACACCTGTGATTCTGTTGCACGCGCTCTCGCGTGACCTCGTATGTGCATTTTCACATATTCAAGGCATCTGTGTGTGCACAGATCCGCCCAAAGGCAGCCAAGGATGGGTGGCGTGGGGCATGCTGAGGGCGTCCCCCTTGGTGACAGCCACCCCTGTCCCCCCCAGTTCCTGGCCATGCTGTCTCAGTGGTGCACCCAGATGCACTCCCTCACCCTCCAAAACCTCAAGCCGCGCCAGCGAGGGAAGAAGGAGAGCAAGGAGGACTACATGAAGAGCACACGGTGAGTCCCCACATCCTGGGCACCCTCCTCCCACAGCCAGAGCCGCTGGTCCACAGGGATGATGATGCTCCATGAGCCCCAACGTCCCGTTTCCACTGACGTCAGTTCATCACACACCGGCTCCTGCTGTGGGTTTTGGGCATCCTGGAGCCACGGATGCCCATGGAACATGTCACCCTCCTGGGGTGGCCCCGGGGTGGCCATGGGGAGTGTGAGCGTGGGCACCCGTGCCTGACCCTGCCTCCATCCCTGGCAGGGGCTGCCTGGAAGCCGGGCTGGAGTCCCTATTGAAGGCGACGGGCAGCAACCTGCTCATCCTCCGCATCTCACACTGCCCCAACGTGCTGACGGACCGCTCGCTTTGGCTGGCCAGCTGCTACTGCCGGGCTCTGCAGGCTGTCACGTACCGGTAAGGATGGCCACCGGCATCCCCCCTTGCCCACGGGGACCGTGTGGTTCCCTGGCTGGGAGAAGGCTGGGAACATCCATGGAATGTGCTGGGACTCCTCTGATGCCCATCCCCATTCCCTGTCAGAACGCAGCAGACCTGGCCAGGTGTGAAGGACCAACCTTTCCATGTCCCCAGCCTAGCGGCAGCCCCAGTATCCAGTGTCCCCAGTGCAAGCTGTCCTTGCAACTCTCATCCTCCTCTGGCACGTTCCCATGCAGATGTTTCCATTCCAGCTCCATTCCCACCATCCTGTTACCAATCTCACCGCAGCTGGAGGTGTGACCGGGGTCTTGGTATGGGGACACTGCTTTATGTTAGAGAAGGGTGAAGAAGAGGTGCACCAACACCAGGGCCCAGTGAGGTCCCACCTGACCGTCACCCCCTGACGAAGGCTTCTAACGGGGAGAAGAGGCCTCAGGGTCCCTCTGTCCCAGGAGGGAGGAACAGCTCTGCCACGGGATTGCTAAGACCCAACTTGGAGACCTTGCCCAAGATCAAGAACAGAAGGCCCATGATGGTGTAGGTCCTGGAGGAGGTCACAGGTCCTGGAGGAGATCACTGACTGCTCCTTGGCCTTGGCCACTTTCCGAAGAGGCTCTGCCTCCTGTGGAGACAGAATTTACCTTTCCTACACACTCGAAGATGTTGATCCTTGCTCCACTGCATCCTGCAGGCAACCGCTTCAGCCTTGGTATCCAGTTCACCTGCAGCCGATGGGTGTCCTCATCCAGCCCAGGATGGAGAACCCTTCAGGTGGGAAAGCACACCCAGCCGGCTCCTCTGTTTTGGCCCAAGTGAGCTCAGACACGGCTCTGATCTGGGGATCCCACACCATGAGGCAGCCCAGTGCTGCTGGGTTTAACCCAAAGACTCCTCCATCGGCCCTTCCAAGGGCGTTAGAGCAAGCCCAAGTACTCCTGGCACGTTGCTAACCTGTGACTCTGACTCATGCTCTAATTAACCCGCCACACTCGCAAGGGCCTCTTGGCAGGCTTCTTCAGTGGAGATGTGTGAAACGCTCAACATAACACCCATCACTTATTTTTAGGCTTGCCTGAAGTTTCAAAGTAGGTCATTTAGAGTCAGGAAGTGCAGCCTCGGTCTTCAGGAGGCAGCCTGGTGTGGTGAAACGGCCAGGGGCCTGTGTTTGGGCTGGTGGTATCAGGATGATGCTCTCTGACATCTCTCCTCCATTGACTTGGTGCTGGGAGCCGACGGCATCAGCAAAAGCTCCTCTGAGCCGGTGGCACAAACGCCAGGTGCGCAGACAGCGTGGTCACGCCTGATCGGTGCCATGACTAGTGGTAGACCTACACCCCCACCGTGCCCCTGCGCAACTCCAGCAGCACCCCATGAAGTCTGTTTTGATACCTCCAAAAACACCAAGGAGGAGCCCACAGCAAACATCTGCAGCGACATTTGGCCAAGAGCCACCTACAGATGTGGTGGCACAACCGCAGAGCTGGTGCAGAGGCCGTGGAGCAACCACTGCACTTGGCTGGAAGTTACTGCCCATCCCCTGAAACGTCCTTACCACCTCCTGGCACCATCCAGGCTGGCCACGTGACAAGTCAAACAAACCCAATGGGATCTGCAGGGATGTTATATTTGCTCTGCAAGGGTACCCGGGCTGGCAGTCTCAATTCAATCACTTGCCACCTTTGCATCTGGAAGACTTTTGCCTTCACCTTCAACCTCACCTTCAACCACCAACCACACCTTCAGCCTTTACCTTCAGCCTTACTTCATCTTCAATCTCACCTTCAACTTCACCTTCTTCCATTTTTCTTGACGTTGCACATCCGTAGGCACAATTCCAGATAGAAATGCCTTCAGCCTTCCTGCATGGGTTGGTGTTGGGACCGTCTGGTTCATGGGCAGATCATGGCTTATAAATAATGACCAGATTTGTACCTCCAGGTGCAGAGAGATGTAGCAGCATGGAGGCTGCAGACACGGCCCCCGGGGCGGCATCACTGCCGGTGGGGGCCACCGCGTGTCCTCTGTGTTGTTCCAGGAGCTCTACGGACCCCGTGGGTCATGAAGTCATCTGGGCCCTTGGAGCGGGTTGCAGGGACATCATCTCCCTCCAGGTCGCACCTTTGCATCCGTGGTAAGAGTCATGCTAGGAGGAGGCCAGGCTGAGTGTGAGGGGCATTGCTGGGCTGGAAAGAAATTGGGTGCCAGATCCATATTTTCTTGGGGGAGGGGGGTCCTCCTGGGATGAGCAGCAATCCTGGAGGCCAGTTTGGGGGACCGGGAGCTCAGCCCCATCCCTCCCTGTGAAGGCTGGGAGCTGTTGGGTGTAGGCACCTCCCCGCCGAGCTGGGAGTGTTTCCAGGGAGGCTGCTAACACCAGAGATGAAAGGAGAGCTGTGATGGGTCTGGTAGGCAACGGTGAACATCAAACGCTTGTCTGAGATCCTCACTGCTCATATAACAGCAGCCCTGAAGGGCCTGGATGCTTTTAAAAGGGTGTCAAGTCGCTGCTTAGGGAGAGGATTGTAGTTGCTCTCACTTTGTAAAAGCATTTGGGGGGGGGGTGAAGGTGCTGGCGGTTCCCCACCCTGCAGCATGAGTGCTCAGGAGTGCACAGAGCAGGTCACTTGCCCCCTCACCTCCGTGCCATGGGGCTGCCTCCTGGGCAGTTCTTCTTGTCCTGGGAGGTTTGTTGCAATGTCACGTCCCCTGTCGGCCTGGATTGAGGTGTACAGAGGGAGATGTCTCTTAGCAGGAGAAGCTGGATGTCAAGTCCCTGATGGCTTGTTTCTTCCCTGGGGGAAACACCACATGGCATGTAGACTTCTCTACCCGAACTAGAGGTCCAGGCCCCTGCTACTGGTTCGATCACTGCAAGCGACAGAGTTCAGGGCCTGATTCAGATCTCCAGAGGGTTTGGGGTAGAGGGACTCCATTGAGTGCATGGACCTGCCCTGTCCCAGTTGCAACACAACCCAAGGTGGTTGCTCAGATGGAGACGTCTGCTCTGGAGACACCTCCTTCCAGTGTGGCAACCCCCGCTTTGGTGGGGTGGGAGAGGTCCCATCCCCAATGCCACTCGAGGGAGCACTCGTGGTGGGGGGGTGAGCTTTTCTGCCAGCCCTCCCCAGCTCTTTCTTCTTCATCTCCCCAGCCAGCAGCCGACGCGTTTCAGCAACCGCTGCCTTCAGATGATCGGACGGTGCTGGCCGCACTTGCGGGCACTGGGCATTGGAGGGGCAGGCTGCGGCGTCCAGGGACTGGCGTCCTTAGGTAGGCAGCTCTCCTCTGATGGGACAAGAAGGAGACCTTGCTGGAGGCAGGGTATACCCCTACGAGATGCCCCATGGGTATCTCAATGGAGAAGCGCACCTCAAAGACCATGGGTGCACTCTGCCCCTCCTTGCTGCCACCCATCCCTCCTACCACCCCGTTCCCATCGGCTGTCCTCATCCCTTCCCCGTGGGGTGCTGACGGCGGGTGTTCTGCCCCTCCAGCCCGAAACTGCATGCGGCTTCAGGTCCTGGAGCTGGACCACGTGGCAGAGATCAACCAGGAGGTCGCGGCGGAGATGTGTCGAGAGGGGCTGAAGGGGTTGGAGATGCTAGTGCTGACCTCCACGCCAGTCACCCCCAAAGCCCTGCTGCACTTCAACAGTGAGTAGCAATGCTGGGGGAGTGCATAGCATCATCCATTGACCAAAAGCCCACCAGATATCCAGATCCATGAACCAGACCCTGCCTTCCAGCCCCACTCACAGGAACCCACTGCCAACACTGGAAGGTGCTGGGAGATCCATGGTGGAAGTTTTCTAAAAGGGGATCCAACTGGCCCCTGCCAAGGATGCGTTAAGAGCTGGTCTTGCCTTGGGCCACAAGAAGGATGGAGACATTCTCTCTGTGCTCCCCTCACTGTAATTGAGGCCTCAATGTCTGTGGCACACCTGAGGTTCACCCTGGTGTATCTGAGTTTGGAGTCAAGCCATTTACTGAAGACATTTGCCAGGATGGGAGCTCTAGGGGGAAAGAGATCTGCAGCCGGCAGGAGGGTCTGTTTGAGGTGCGGTTCCTGGTGGTCATGGCACACGTGACTGTGGTTGGACTTGATGGGAGCCCACCTCTCTGGGTGGAAGAGTAAGGGTCTCCCAAGGAAGCAGTAGGACTGCTGATTTGGGATAGGACAATCAGGGACCATCTCGTAGACCACCGTCCTCCCTACGGAGGTCTTTGTCACCAAAAGCGAGTCTCATCCACCTTCAGGGTGAGGTTTCCTATATGAACAAGGCCTTGAAGAGCACTGGGTGGGTTTTAGGGTCCATCCTGGCTGGGGGGAGGCTGTCTCCCCACCAGGTATGGCGAGGCCAGGCAGTATCTCTTCCCCCAGGTGTGTGTCGGAACCTGAAGTCCATCGTCGTGCAGGTGGGCATTGTGGACTACTTCAAAGAGCCCCACAGCCCTGAAGCCAAGAAGATGTTTGAAGAAATGGTGAACAAACTCCAGGTAAAGGATGCCATTCCCAGGTCACCCGTGCGTCACCAGTCTCGTGTCCCCATGGGGTCTGAGGACAAATTCTTGCCCACCACTGAAGTTCTGCAGTAGAGAACATTATAGCTCAATGAGGACATCCTGAAGGCTCGCTGTCCTTTAGACACACATGCCCCAAAGGCTGAAACAAGATTTAACATGCTGTGATTCCTTCCCATTGCTTTAACCAGGACTGCTTCTCTGTAGGTCTGTTCCCCGGGGACAGAAAAGGGCTCTTGCCTCCTTTGCAGGGCCACTTACTTGCTGAACACCGCGAAGTGATTTAAAATCCACCCATGAAAGCAGAAATATGGTTAATTTTATTTAGGCTGAGTTGCAGACCTCGCTCAGTTTGTGATGCTCAGCAGGGCTTGCGCTGTCCTTGATCTGTTCAGGGTCTCCAAGGCAGACATCTCCATCCGTGTCCAAGGGGAAAATAGGTGCCTCCGTTTCACCTTGACTCATCCTGCAGCAGGTTGGGCTCCCATGGGGGCGTAAGGCAAAAATCCCATGAGATGCAAAGCAGGACTTGGGGACGGAGGCCCACCAGTGCGGTCAGATGGGGTCAGATGGCTCATGCGATTCCTGCTCCACTGCCAAGCCCTGGCATGGGAAAAACAGTGGGCAGCGAGACAGACCGATGTCCACCCCCAGGGTGGGGGTCACTTTCAAAGAAGAGCCATTTCAGAAGGGCTTTCCTTGCGTGGCCGTCCACCGCCGTGCTTTGCAAATCCCAAGTGCCCCTGCATGTTGATGTCATCTGCCCCAAACTACTACTGTCCTCTGGAAACAGGGTTTTTAACCAAGCAGAAACCAAATCCAGAGCTAGCTTCAAGGGCATGGGATTAAGAGGCATTGAGCCAGTCCTGCAAGGAAGCCAAATCCCCGTGGGATGCGGTGGTGGGGATGGGACCAGGGTGGACCCCTTCCCATGGTGGGGATTCGAGATGTCCTCTCCTCTCTCTTGCTCAAGCAAGACTGGCAGGTTGTGCACCGACCGTGCTCTCTGCTCCTCTTCCAGGCCCTGAGGAAGAGACCTGGCTTTTCCAAGATTTTACACATCAAAGTGGAAGGAGGCTGTTAGACCTTCAGGGAACCACAAAGCACATTCCCTCCTCTGCCCGGCGGAGCCAGGGGCCCCGTGAAACCAAACCTACCATCCGCCGCTCATCCGTTGCCGGACCTGGAGCACGGAGATGCCGGCCCATGCACAAAAAACCCAAACTTTTGCAGGCCTTAGTGACTGGCGGCCGGCGCTCATCCCCGGGGCCAGCTCACGGGCGAGAAGGTGCTACTTAAGGAAATTTTTTGGCTGCCCAAAGAGGCAGGGCTACGCTCTTTCCCGGGAGGGAAGATGGCTTCGAAACACCCACGGCTGCTCGTTGCCAAGGATCCTTGTTTGGGGAATGTCTTTTTCTTCAAACTCTCTTTCTGGGGGGTTTTTTGCCTGTTTGATGGTGTGGGAGATGAGGATGGCTCAGCCCATCCCTGTGGGCTCTTTGCAGAGCGCTGGGCTCGGCGTCATGGCTGGACCATCCCCGTCCTCTCCATGGACTGGTGAAGGTGGGGTGGGAAGGGGTCGTTCCTCCAGAGAAAATGGTGCCCAGCATTCCTACAGGGTTTCCGCTTGTTTTCATTTCATTTGTTTAACAGAGGGGCACCCAAACCTGGGCAAATACTGCCCAGAAACCAGCAGCCACGACAGCACAAGCCCAGACGGCAGAGCTGCATCTCGGGGGCTGTAGGAGCCAGAGGACACCAGGAGAGATGGTCGCTCTTCCAGAGGTTTCCAGCCTCACCTCCTCTCCACCCAAACCTTCCTGCCAAGGCAATAAACCATCTCCACAATCCTCGTCCACCAGGAAACACGGGTCATACTTCTGTCCCCACCAACATCCACCACCTGCTCAGGCTTCCTCCGGAGCAAGTTGTCCCATGCGGAAAGAGGGACTGGCATGGGACGCCCACATTTGCCATCTCATCACCTTCCCGAGCAGCCTGGAGGAGAAACCCTGGCCAAATTGTCCTGAAATCCAAAGCTGCTGGTGAAAGCACCAACCCAACCGCCCTGGTAGATCTCTTATCTATGGCCACGGCTGTTTTCTTAATCCTGCTTTTTTTCTTCTGGCTGTCTTCTGCCTGCAAGGACAACATCGCCCCCAAAATACCCTTCTTTTTTTCCAAAGGAAAAGGCTTTTGAAAGGCATCCGGCAGGGTCAGGCATCTCCATCTTCCACCCTGGGGAGAAGGTGCCAGGAGGTGCCCACGCCACGGGGGACACCCATCACAGCACTGCCAGCAGCAGGGACACACCGGCCTTAACCACAGCCCCCTGCCACCCCGAGCCCCGACCAGGCGTGCTTGGACCCAACATGCTGAGCTGAGAGGAGCCGACTGAGAAAAGGAGATTTTGGGGGGGTTTGTCCTCTTCTCTGGACCATCGTTGGAGGTTTCGGTGCCTGTTGGCCAGCATGGCTGCGAGGAGACGGCCCTTCCCAGGGTACCTTCCCTTCCTCCAGCCCTCCCGGCGTGATGGGCTGCCCTGGAGCATCCCCCCCAGGAGGGAGAAGGCTGCAGACCCATCCTGGTACCACCTTCCTCATCTACGGCACGAGAGCTGCAGACCTCAGCCGGGCCCTCCCGGCATGCCGACAACCCATGGGGACCCCGACAGAAAATCAAATCGATTCCAGATCGCTGAAGCTGCTGGTGGGCTGGAGGCAGCTCCTGGGTCTCCAACCCCAGAAAGCACCTCAGGAGACCATTTCATCCACCCTTCGTCCCATCTACGCTGTCACCTCTGAAACAGGGTAGGGTTTTTTTGGCCATAACCCCCCGTCTGAAGCACCTCCGTTCCCCCACTGACTGCAGCTTTCCAGGAGAAGGCTGTTCCCTGTATGCACAAAATGTGGGACCCCAAAAAAACGCCTGCGAGAAACTACCGCGTCCCACCATGACCCCATGGGCAGCGTTGGACGAACTCCCCGGCACAGGGAAGGAGCTCCCCGCCGTGCCCGCCGTGGGTTTACCTCCACCCCGGGGAGGCTGGGACACACATAAATCCAGGGGCAAGAGGAGCAAGGGATGCCCCGACCAGCAAAAAATACCACCCAGCAAAGCTACAACCCCCCGGGGACCACCCGGTGTCCATCCCACAAGCGTGGTCCCAGCGGAGATGTCACCATTCGAAACGGCGCAGAGACTTGCGAAATTCCCTTAAAAAAAAAAAAAAAAACAACAACAAAGTAAGTATTTATTTCTATAAAGAAAAGAAGGAGAAAAAAAAAAAGATTTTAAAGGAAAATTATATACTCAGCATGTTTATACACTCTATGCTTAAAGACTATCGTGTTGGAGAGTTGTGTCCGAAGACTGAAGGTGGCTGCTCCGGGTTTGCTGCTAGCCCGTGTCCAGCCCCTCGCCCGGCTCCTCCGGGCCGTGGGGAAAGTGAGGACGGGGTGATGGAAAGCAGGGGGAGGTGTTGAGGACTTTTGGAGAAACCTTCTGTGCTCGCCAGCGAGGCCGGAGCGGCTGCCGGTGCCATCGGTGGCCGTGTCTGCCGGTGGCCGTGGGTGTGCGGCGTCCCTGTCCCCCCCGCTGCCGCGAGGGTTTTGTAAGTCACGGCAGGACAACCTCACCCGAATTTGGTGCTTCGGTGCGTCACCCAGACCAGACCAAACCATCCGCCTCCCCTTGGGGCGTTCCCAAAAAGTCCAACTTCTGGCTTAGCAGAGCCACGTTTTTACAAAAAAATCCTGCGATGACACAAGACCTTGAGCGGGTTCAAGGATTAGAAGATGGAAAGTGGGGTTTTTTTTCCCATTTTGCCTGGGCTCGGATGCATCCCTTCCTCCTCCTCCTCCTCCTCGGCTGGGGATGAAGGTGGCTGGCACAGTGAGACAGGCTTGGTGGTAATGAGAGCCCTGCGTCTCCCTGGCCCTCCCGGTGGCTCCTAATTGCCCAGGTTGTTAACAGCAACGAGCTCATTAACGGCTGCGTATTTCTTCCACTGAAATGTCATATTGATGGTTTCCCTGCTGCTTTTCCTCCTCATCCTGTCAGCATGCGGCCCCGTTGGCTCCCCCACAAACCCCCATCCCTACGGGATGCTCGAGCGATGCTGCCCGTGGCCGTAGGATTCACCGCATCGGTCATGGGGTTTCAACCCCATTTCCTCTGGAAACGATGGAGATGCGCAGAAATACCAAATCCCCTGGGAACGCCTTGAAATCACGCAGCGTATTTGGGTGCTGGTAGGGAAGGGACTGCCGCAGCGTGAGCTCAACCCCATACTAGACCCTAGAGAAGCCCCAGGGGGGCTCCGCGATGACAATCCTCAGCAAAAGCCAGGGCACAGCCACCCATCCCGGGGCAAGCAGCTTTCCCTCAGGGTCATGGTGATGGCCAAATCTGGCAGGGGTTGGATGGACGGTGCTGCCGGTTCCTGCCAGACCCGGTTCCCGCGGGACCAGTTTTGGGGAGATTTATTCCTTTGCCAGCGAGTTTGCCCAAAGTTTTCCCATGCTCGCGGCATTCCTCTTCGCTTGAATTTGGGTGCCAGTCAGGGATCTCAAGGGGAACACCACCAGCAAAGCCAGCTCGGGGGGCCAAATTTATCCCAAATCCATGTTTTTCTGTCTCCTTCGTGTGTTGGATTTTGCTTGTCATCCATCGCTCCGAGCCCCCAGGAGCTGGGGATGCTCCCGGGACCGGCTGCCTCCTCCTGCCTTCATCCCTGCACCCCCAGCTTGGGGGGGGCCCAGGGGTGTAAGGTCTTGAGGAAAATGGGAACCCCCAGGTTGGCTCTGTCCAAGGAGGTTTTTAAACCTCTTTATCAAGCAAAGAAGGCAAGAAAAAAAATATCCCACCTCTTGCCGTGTGTCACGGCCCCAGCTGCCACCCAAGGCACAGCCACAGCCGAGTCTCGGACAGTTTGTTTGGATCCTCCAAAGGACTCCGAATTTGGTTAAAACAGAACAAAAAAAACCATGAAAAGTGTTGATAAAGGCTCTTAAAGCGGTCGAACATCATTTGCTCTCAGCTCTTGGAGGAGCCCACCCCAGGAGCTGGCGCATCCCTTCAGCCTCTCGTTTTGGGTTGAAAACTTGCAGGTTCGGGTGGAGCGAAAGCATTTGGGAATCGGTGCCAAATGACAAAATGCTTTAAAAAAAAAACCAAACAGGTAGCAGGGAGATTTTAGCAACCAGAGATAGTTTGTTGTGACCGAAGCATCGCAGGATGTTGTTGCAAGGTGAGCGGCGGCGATGCACGACCTTCCTCCATCAGTGGGAGGCAAATTAATCCCCATGGCGGGCGAAAAGGTCCCTCCTGCCCTGAGAAAAAGCTGCTGCACATCCTTCCCTGGTGCGCAGCAGCAAGGAGAGGAGGGAAAACTGCCCGAAAACAGGAAAAATGGGATTTTCTGATCCAGCCTCAGGATTAAGTCCCATGGAGGGGAGGGGGGAGATGAGGCAGGCTGGGGCCGGGGACAAGCGAGTGCAATGGTGCGGGCGGGCAGGATGGCTTTTGGGAAGCGAGCGTGGTAACGCACATTTGCTTAGAGATAATCAGAGGACGCGCTCCCCGCAGGGAGAGAAATATAGATTATATATATACAGGAATTACAATCGTTTCCCTAAAGCACTTCACGGCGGCGTTTGCTCCGGCGCAAGCTCAGCCCCCGTGAGCGATTTCCGAGGGGCCCTGTACAGCGACCTCCCCCCTCCTGAAAGGTAGCGAGTTTGCCTCCTAAGTTATTTTTTTAAATCTATATAAATTTAGGTCTATTTTAGTCTTTTGCAGCGATGTGCGAGTGTCTGGAGAACCAAACATCCCTTTCCCCCCACTCCGGCCCTGCGGTCCCTTGATGCTAAACCAGGTCCTCGATGCTAAATCTGCCGGAGGATGCTGCCCTGGAGGAGGGGGGAGCAGCAGGGATTGGGGTACAGCAAAGGTTGGGGTGCAGCCGGAGATGGGGAGGGATTGGGGTGGGGGGTCCGGGTGGTTTTGTCGGCAGCAGGGTCCAATGGCGGCCAGGGAGAGCGGGCAAGGCAGCGGCTGCTGCCCGTCGGCCGCGGGAGACCGTGTTTTTAGCACTTTGGTTGGTACTATCACCTGTAGACGCACTTTGATGTTGTTGCTTTGAAACTTTGCCGAGTGTAAACAATGTGTATTTAAAGAATTACAAAAAGAAAAAAAAAAAAAGTGTGTAAAGAGCTATTTTATGATTCAGTGTTGAATAAAGACTCTTGAGATTGAGGTGGGGTTTTCGCTCTCCCGGGGGCCACAACGAACAGAGACCAGCGCTGGCCAGCTCCAGTGCCAGACCAGTGAGACCAGTTGCTGTTTGGGGCTTACTGGAAGCATCCCGACCTCCCACTCCCTGAGGACACAGGGATTGTGGGGGCTGTGGTCTCCATTGATCCAGCCCCATGGGGCACAGGGACAAAGTGGGGCAGCGTGGGGGGAGCAGCTTCCCCCAGGTCTGGTGAGGGTGAGGCAGCCCTGGGCGCAGGGAGATGGGACCACGCTGCCGTCAGGAAAACACCTTCCTCCGGCTCCCGGTCACTGGAGGGGAAACACCCTCAGCCCCGAGGATCTGTCCCACACGGAGGGACACAGGATCAGCCCCCACTATTCCCGCTTTTACCCCTCCCAGGCTGCAGAGCTGCTGTGTTTTCTCTTAGGAGAGTTTGTCTTTAAACGCCACCGCTAAGAAATGCCAAGAGGGGTTTACGCGAAAGCTGTTAACCGCGCTCGCTTTTCGGTACAACCGCTCACACGCTGCCAACCGCGCTCCAGCTGGGATGAACGGCCACGAGGGTCACACTTGGGGACCCGGCAGATGTCTCTAATAGGGCTCGTAGCGGCTGTCGCGTGGCAGCACTTTACGAACAAGGCAGAAGTAACACATTTTGTGGCATAACAGACCATTGACTTGCCTAATTAAATGAGATCTCAAAGGATTGAGACCAGATAGATACCAAATTTCTTCCACTGTCCTCCATTAACACTTTCCACCAAGACTCCCCATATTCCCCAAGACAATTTTCCTGCCAGAGACGCCCCAAGCACCAGGATCCATCCCTGAAGCACCAAAAACAAGGAGAAACATCACCCAGCAGCATCGGAGAGCTCCAAGAGAGAGAACGCACATCGAGGCAATCTGCCTTGGAAGCACAGGGAACTGGGGTGCACTGGGAGTCAGTCCTGCTTCCCAGCACAGCGCCTGCTTTTAAATGGGGCAAAAACCAGTCTGAAAGGTTAACCTTTTAACTCTAATCATGAGCTACCACCCTGCAGAATGAAGTAAGCAGCAGAGAACAGAGGAAGACCCCAGTTTGCCACTGAAACAAAGTCATCGTTTTATTGTGTTCGAGTGTGGGTTCAAAACCCCCAGCAGAAACAAAACAAAACAGGAAAAAAAAAAAAAAAAGATATAAATACGAACAAACCCCACACTCGCTGCACTACCTGCCAGCGTCGAAGAGGGCTCCGCTCAGCGCGGCTTCCAAGCGGAAGGACGAGGCGAGCCTAAGGGGATCAGTGCTGTGTAGGAAATGTTGGGGCAGGGCGTCTCGCAGGAGGTTGCCACTGCCGAGGCCAAGATTGGACTCTAATTAAACAAGGTCAGTGGTTGCCTGTAAGCCCTCAAAATGACCATCTGGTAAACGGCCTGTTAATTAAGCTAGAAATCAATTCTTTTTTCACTTTTGCACGTTGGAGGAGAGCGCCAGCCCCCATCACGACACCCGACGGGGAGAGCGGGGTCTCAGTGGTTGTGGGGTCTGCCTCGGCCCCGGCCCCGTCCGCTGGGCGCAGCGTCCACGGTAGAACGGGGGTTCTTGATGGTTTCGTCCACAGAGACGATAAGGCAGGCGGCCTCAGAGGCCGCTGTCAGCGCGTTGATGCGCACGATGGCCGGCTCCCACACGCAGGCCTCGAAGTTATCGGCGATGTCCTCGTTGTTCACGTCGACGCCGTACCACATACCTCCCTGGTGGGAAAGAAGAGGGAAGAGGGTCTCATTATTGGGCTGGTCAGGACTTGGGGGGCCAGGGCACTGGGAAGCAGAGACATGCAAATGTTCAGGGAGAGGCAGAGACTGGACCTTGCTGTATGAAGGCAGAATATCTGAGGAAAACATAAAGGAAAAAAAAAAAAAAAAAAACAAAACAAAACCAGAACAAAATCAAAAAGCCTTTGTTGTCAGTAAACAGTGCCACCGAAGCCTCATAAAATCGGAGGTGTGCTCCACTTGACCAGGAAGCTGCAGATTTACAGGACCGGCTTCCACTCCACTGCTGTCTCACTCCCCTACCCACAGCCCCCGTTTTTGCAGCCCCAGATGCAACCGCTCATTTCGGGGCATTCCCCCTAAGCCCACAATCATCGGCAGGATGAAACGTGGTGGGAGTGACCCCACAAAGCGGCAGCTGCTTCCAAGGGAAGCCAAGGGGCAACCTCGAACTGCCTGAATTGGGACTGCATGTGCACGCACGCACATGCTCCCTGCAAGATCTGAAGTGATCACGAGCAATCAGGACCCTCAGTCTGCAGCTCCTCTGGCAATCACACGGCTCGGCCAACTTCTATACTCTAATTACTTTAATGTTTAATATAGAAGCCTCCCTCCTGACAAATGATGCATTTTTAAACAGCAAATCAGAACTCCCAGCTCTAGAAGTCACCCGACAGCTGCGATCAAAGGGAAAACAGATCATTTCCTTTTATAGAAACCTGCACCAAGCCCACACTTGATCTGAAAACAAAACACTGCATTTAATCAAAGAGGACACATGCCTAACATGGGCTTAGCTGAATTACACCGGAACCATCAGGCACAAGAAAAAGAAAAGAAAGAAAGAAAGAAATCACACGCACTACTGGCTCTCCCTAACAGCCCTCAGTTCAAAGGTGGGCACCTACCTGCGCATGCTTGGCTCGGAGCTTGTTCAGTATGTTGGTGGCATCAAAGCCAGCGTTGTCGCAGAGCTGGCGGGGAATGATCTCGAGGGCTTTAGCATAAGCACCTATCAGCAGCTGCTGCTTGCCTGGAATGGTCCTGGAATAGTCCCGCAGGTATTTGGAAAGCTCCATCTCTATCGCACCACCGCCGGCAACAACCGAGTCATTCTGAAAAAGAAGAGGGGAAACTCTCACTCTCATTCCAGGAAGGGGAAGAGCAGGAAAGCCTCCTTTCCTGCACATGTTGCATGTCAAGGTGATGCAGACACACCAGGCCCAGGGGAATCTATAGCCCAGGCTGCTGCTATTCCCAGGAGCTCCTGCCAGCTTTGCTGGGAGCTTCAGAAACAGGCCAAGAACCTCCAGTGGCAGCTACCAGCAGCACACAAGATAAAAGGGGTGGCTTGGGGACGCTGTACCAGGGGAGGGATGGCAGACCACAGCCCCCTCCTGCTGGGCAAGTTTCCCTCACTTTTGTAAAGCATTCAAAATTAAAGATATTTGCAGCAGCACTTTGCAGCCAAGTTCTGCTATTTTTTTCCCCTCCCTATTTGTTTCAGTAGGAAGATCAGGATGTTCTTTCTAAAAGCAAAACAGTTCCAAAAATCTTGACATGCTTCTTCCCATCCCCTCAGGGCTCTCAGCCTCAAAGCTGTTTTTAACCAGAAAACACACATTAACACGTTATTATGCATAACCCAGAAACGCCCGCAGTTAGGCGGCATCTATCACACAGGACCAGCAACTCCACAAGCAGAGCTCATATTCACACATGCCTCAGACTTCTCTCTTGGTGCTCCCAGCCTACCTTCCCAGCCAGGGGACAGTCACCCCACAGACTGGTCACCAAGAGAGGGAACAAGTAGCTTTAACAGGCACCAACATGCACATGAAATCAATCCCCCTGTTCAAATCTACTGAAGATCTACCCGACACACCCAGAAGACTGTGCTCCCTTTAGGATGGAGGTGTTAACAGAACACACCACAACCCAGCAAGCACAAGTTACAGCTGTACTGGAAAGAAGGCAAAAACGAGGCGTGCCTGAAAAGCAGTTGGCAACACTGCAGAGAGAACGCTGCTTTGGCCAAAGAACAGCACTTGAGTTAATCAATCAGACGCTGCCCGTCTGCACACTCCACTCTGCTGGCTGAAAGCTCCCAGTCTCTCCACAGAGACCTCAGCCAAATGCTGGTGTGCGAAAAGGTTTCTAGAAAGAGTTACAGCTGTGCCAGGTCCGATCAACAACCCCAACGCCAATCTGGCAGGGAGGTATCTCTGCTGCTCCTTACCTTGATTGCTCTCCTGACTATCATGATGGCATCATGCAGGGACCGTTCCGTCTCTTCCATGAACTGCTCTGCACCCCCTCGCAGGATTACCGTGCAAGTCTTTGCCTTCGGGCAGCCTGTGAAGAAGTTATACCTGCCAATGGCACAATGTGAGAAGGGTTACAGCGACGGAGAAGCAGTGCTGCTGCTGAACAGGCTTTGCACCGATATGACAGTATGGGAACAGAGAAGTTCTTTGCAAGCCAGATGCATGACTGAAGCTGTTTCATCCTACGCAGTGTCCCTACCAAATCTTGAGCTAAGAAGGAGCAGAGCCAGGCAAGGTACAAGTGAAATTCAAGCTGACCCAGGAAAATCCACTCTTCCTGCTGCTAGGGTTTTGTGCTAAACCGTTGCTCTCATTTTCCCTTGGCAGGAACACAGCAGATGTCGGCAGACAGCCCCAAAGAGGATTTCTCCTCTAGCGATGGGAAGAACCCCATTATATAGTATCTAGCTTCATTTGCAGTGATAGTAAAGTGTCAGATATCAGACGAGTGCCTCTATCAACCCCAAAATGCACTGCTTTTAAGTTATGAATGAAAGAATACTATGCTTTCTACAAGGCATTGGGGAATAAATATATATTTTAAAAGCATATAAAAGACATAAGATTTAGATGAAAGGTTACTCCTGCCCCCTCCCTCAGCCTCATAAAAAGCAGCAATAATGCAATCTTGTTTTCACACCATCACCTCGGGAGATGCTCAAACCTGCCAACATTTAAACCCTAACTTTTCAAACTAGTATTGGAGTGCTTACACAGGACCACAGGTTCACAGCTGATGTATTTACCTCTCTCCTCCAATCTGAGTCTCCTCAAAGAGTTCGCATCGGCCCAGAACATCATCCGACAGGGCATTGACACTAGTCTGAATGGAACCGCCGCAGGCCTGCACGGAAAGGAGATAAAACGCGGCATTAGCAATGCTGACAAACAAGACAAATTCGCCCAGTAGGCTTCCACGCTTCAGAGACAGCCTGGCCTTTTAGCTGATGCAAAACCACCCTGCAGGCCAGATTCAGGAAAAAACCCTTCTACTTCCCTCCCATCTCATGTATCTAGGCAGGCTAACAACATCAGAAATAGTCCTCAACAGCAAAGTAAGATTATGCTACTTCTAAGTGCTGACTCACAGGCTCTAGAGTCCAGCAGCTACACAAAGAAAGCTTAGGAAAAAACAACTCACGGCGGAACAGGCAAGAACTAGGGAAAAGAACCTTCTATCAATGCAATGTACGCACCCTAATATAAAACAACATCAAAGAAACAAAAAAAGGAGTGCAGATGCAATTAGTGTGTGATTGTTTGCTCCATCAAGGAACAGCTTTGTCAGTATATGGCAACTTTACATAATAACCACACTGGCAAAAATTATGCTATTTTCATTTTAAACCTTTGTAAGGAACAGTGTGTTCAGTCACCGATTGCTGCCCTGTTTTGGGAATGACCAGCCGGGCACTGTTATAACTAAATCAGAAGTCTCTATTCTGAAACGAGGCAGCTCACCATCATAGTTCGCTTGAGATCTTCTTCCGGGACACGGCCGGCACAAAACATGTCTCTATCTGCAAAGTACTGAGTAGCCACATCACCGATAGGAAGTTTGGACAGGACAACTTTGGCTCCCGACTTGTGGATTTTGTCTAGTTTGTCATATAAGATGTTCCACTCAGCATCCACGATGGCCTGATAATCCTAGCAGGGAGGAGAGAGAAAGGGACAAGTGCTCACGTTACAAAGGATTGCCAATGCCGTCCCGCTGCGCCTGCAAAGGGAGAGCTCTTCTAAAACAAAGGCAGCAGTGACACTGCTCCGCGCGGCCCTGGCAGACAACTGCTTTCTAAGACTCACAGGTGATTTTAGGTCGCTTTACTTCATGCCAAAGAGCCATGTCTGTTAAATCCAGCAGCAGAACTGAGTCGATAAAGGGGCTAGATGAACTGACAGAGAGGCAGCAACAGCTCAAGAGAGAGAGCATAAGGAGGAAGAAGGGATTACACTGATGTCCGAGAGGTGTTCACAGAACTGTGCATGGATGTTGGGGTGGGGACATTTACAGTATCTATCACAGAGGAAAAACACAGATCCTGAGAAACCTCGTGCTTTACCAGTGTGCTCAGGCTTCACAAGCCTGTCAGGCTCTAGCTGTCACTGAAATACAGCCAGAGAGCTGGGAAAGCTTACAAAAGCACACAGCAACATCACAGACGGCAGCCGACTACAACAGAAAAGACCATGGTATTCACTACGACAGAGGAGGGAACTTTAAGGAAACAATTACTAAGATCACAGCAGGGCCAAGACCCCAAAAGCAAAGCACCCAGAGATCTTTAGATACCACAGTTATGCAGGAACCAAATGCATGCAACATTGCGGTACTCTCCAAGAAGGTGTCAGAGAATGACCACGTTTCATAAAGGCATTTTAACAAGCTGGAAAGAGAACTACTGTCCAAATGGCTACCTTGTTTGCTTAAATATGCAGAGGCTCTTTCAGCATTTAAACCACTGCTTAATAAGCTTTCCCTGGAAGGCCACTTGTTAGGCCTAAAGAAGTCACCACACAGCTGACGACTTACCACAGCACAGCTGAGGCACAATGACTGAGCAGAAACATGCCCTAAACCTGCTGTAACTCAAAGTCTGCCATACCCTTCTCCCAAACGAGGCCGCGTAACCCACCAGCTATTTTCAGAGGAGGAAGGATGTGCAGAAGGCAATCCCATTCATCCCACTGGCCCTCGAGCAGCCACCACATCTTGTGGGCATGAGGAAGCGGGACAGGCTCCCCTTTTGGCCCTTACCTCTACTGTGTTTACTCGGACTTCGGCATTGTCCTTCTCGGCTTTGAGCTCCAGCTCCACATTCAGCAAGGCGATCTTGGGAGACTGATACTTCTTGGGCTGCATTTCAAACCCAGCATAAGAGAATGTCTTCTTAAAGGCAACTCCGGCCACCAGCTGAGAGTCCTTGAAGACAGGGATTTGTGTTAGGCTCAGCCTCCCAAGGTTTTCTCAACAGGGTTAATAACTCCCACAGGAGACTCCCTGCTTTCAGAGTCCTCATTTACAAAGCGCTCACCAACAGCTGTCTCCTTTGATTAACCCACTTTCGGAGAAAATAAGCAGCAAATATTTTCTTCTCTCTGTTCACAAAACCAGCTTCCATCACTTCCTTTCTACCCCTCAAGACACCGCAGCAAAAGATGCTATACGCAATCTGAGGATCAAGGGATGGGGCAATCTGTTCTCTCTCTGATGTCTTTCCCATTTCTGCCCTTTGAAGACAGATACTCCTCATCCACAGACCCACACTCGGGGTTTGTTTTTTTTTTTTTTTGCCCTGGTTTGTTTTTCCCAGCTCCATCACCACCTCCGAGATTGTTTTGCAGGAGGACTGCCCTGCCCAACACTGCCCCCTGAAGTGAACTTCTTGGCTTCATCGCTGGGAGAGAAATCGGCATCTAAATCTCCTACTCCATTAGTATCTAACCACAGGCTGCAGACTTGGCTTTTCCCAGCCACTGAAGCCCAGAGGATCCCTGTCCCTCCCAAGTTAGGACAAGCACAGACTTTCTCTGCTCTAGCTGACAGGGTGAGATGACCCAGGATCTCTCAACAAGCCAACCCAGACAAGTAGTGTGCTAAATTATTTGCCCCATCCTCGTGCAGGTTTCCAAGGAGTCTGACAACAGAATACAAGGGCAAAACAATACAGTGTAGGGAGAGCCGCTTTTATCCAGAGCAGGAGACACCACCCCTTCCAGGGGACCAGTTTCTGCAAGCCTCAGAATACCAGCAGGCCAGACACCACAAAAACAGATGCTGAAACGTTCCTAATTCACTAAATTAGTTGTCTGGGCAAGATAATGGCGTAATTATAATGTCTCTTCTCAATGAAAATGCTCATGCAGAGTGTTTAGACAGTAACAGCCACAGAATAATAATCCACAGACTGTGGTGGGCTTTACTTTTCAGCAGAAGGGTCCCAAGTGACGGGCCAAACCTACAGAGGATGCAGGCAGGAGAGAGCACAGACACACCACCTCTCCCACAGCCTGAGAGCAACTCCCTACCACACACCCACGTGCAGTCCCATACACGACAGGTATTCCATCACTGTGGTACGAACCACATAGCCCATTTGCCCTGCCCACTGCTAGATCAGCTCCCTCACATTTGCTTTGCATTTTTCCCAACCCCATACTCATGCATATAACCAGCACTGTATGGCTTTTGGTTCCAGAAGTAACAAAGACTCCCCCCCCAAAAAAATTTCATTATTTGCAGAGATATAAATGGCATTTGTAACAGTAACAACAATCGCTGCAGAGGACAGCGAGATAAATTTGACTCAAAAAAAACAGATTCTCTACCTACGGAAAAGAAATCCAGCCCTACCCGCTAAGTGTTTTGCTCACATCAACAGCTTTGTTTCAGTTTGGTAATTCCTTAACACACACTATCAAGCCGGGCTGCATTTCTGGTAGAGTCAACCCATCAAAGGAACTGTGATTGCTGTCTCCTATCCTTTCAGGATAAGCTCCGACAGAACTTACTTCCAAAGCACCTCCTTGGACCTTCTTTATTCCAATCATTTTGAGTTGTAACAAGTCATCTAACATCATGACAGCATCTACGACCATCTTGGAAAAAAACTCCTTGCTCTGGGAGATCAGCTTAGAGCTCAGGGCTGTGGCTGCACACTTCTCCAGCAGACTTCTCTGCTCTCTGCAAGAAAGAAAGAAAAAACAAGGTCTCACTCACTTGCCGATTCTTTTCACAAGCTCCCTAAACGTTGTACGTGGTATGATTAATCCACGCTGATAGAGGCAAAGATCAGCTCCCTTCTGTTGATGGAGAAATCAGGCACACATGCCAAAGCCCAGACTGTCAAAGTATAATTCTCCCTTTTAAAGCCGGAGCATCAGACTAGCACCAACCAGGTCAGTTGGCTTTTAGACACCACAGGCCTAAGCAAAACAGCAGGGCTAAGCACCCTCTCCTTCATCCAAAGGCAGTAAGAAGTTTCTGAAACCCTCTAAAGACGGCACGTTCTCTAAAGTATTAACTCAGGTAATGTATGCCCTAACAGATGATACAAGGGACACCAGGGAAATACAGATCTAACTCCCAGGCTCTATCACCCAAGTTACTGCTGACCACGAGAGCTACTGTATTTTGCATCACAGGACAGCAGGAAGGATACAACTCATTTTGGTTTAAGATGGTTACGCAGTTCAACTTGAAGTTTTACTGCAGGTATTAGCAACGTCAGATCAAGCAGACGAGAGCTTAGAATGCAGGGAGAAAACAAACTCTAGTATTCTCACCTCAGTTGAAGGTATCATTTCCTCACTGCTATCAGCTATCTAACTTCATGTATGCAACAGCTAAAAAGTGATCTGATTTTCAGAGAAGTGCTGAGCATTTAACACTGCCACTGATTACAGCAAAAGCCGTAAGTCTCCAGCACCACTGCAAAAAAGAAATCAGGCCGCTTATTTTGGTACCCAGCTTCCTCTATGTGCACTGGAAGACACTGGCCTACATACTTTGCTGCAGCCCAAGTGAGAGTACAGCATCTCCCTGGGAGGAGGAAATCCCCAAAACCTCAAGAATAACCCCAGTGTGGGGCTGCAGCTATTTGGCCTGACCTCCAGACCTCAGCCAGAGCCAGAGCAGAAGTCAGAAATGCCCTCACACCAGCTAACTGAAGCCCAGCTACACAACCAGGTCATCTGTAAGGGAAACTTACTCTTTATCTTCCTTCTTCACTGCAACAGCAATATCTTTGATCTTGTTTACAGCCTGTCAAAACACAAGCCAACAGCTGGATTAATGATTCATGCTTGTAAGCTGATCAGATCTCCAACTTCTCTCTTTGTATTTTATTTTATCTTTTATTCCCTACTTCAACATCCCTAAAGTTTCAAGCATTTAAGCTATTCCACCCCTTCCAGCACAGTAATTCTAAGAAACACACCAACGTAAGTTTAAGAGGATCGGGAAGAGGCTCAGAGCTGCTCCACTGCTTTCAGCAGAGATCTGGGGAACCAAAGGGCTATTGAGGGAGTTAACCTCCAGAGAAGATTCAGCTTAATGGGACTGATGGGCTTCACAAGACATAAGGTTTACTAAGGAGTAACAGACATCAGGAGAATGGGAAACAAGTTTTCCCATTTATTCATTCTTCCTTGGAGAAAAAAAAACAAACAGAAGAAGCAATAGCGCTCCAGAGGTACTAACTGGTAATAGCAGCTCACTGACACCAGAAAAGGCAGCTGATGTTCGCAGTAAGACATCATGAGATCACTACTGTCACTCCCCATGCCCATTCATTACTGAATTTTGCCTGGAAGTGTGTTATTTTTCCTCTTTGGCACAGAACTCCTCTCCCTAGATGCTCTGGTGAAGCCCAATACACCCCTCAGCTCTGCAGCAGCAGCTGAGCCCTCCCTCAGCTACGGGCAGCGCTGCCTTACCAGCTGCGTTGCTGTGCGGAAGGCACGGATGATGATTTGTGGATGGAGGCCTTCCTCCACGTAGGGCTTCACTTGTTTCAGGAACTCAGCAGCAAGCAGAGTTACGGACGTGGTACCATCACCAACCTGCACAGAGAGGAAATGCTCTGTGTCATCCACACGCTGCGCAGCCGCTGTGATAGCAGCTTCAAAACCATGCAAGGGCTTCCAGAGGAAATCAGATTTCATAATTTTCTCTGTTCACAGATTTGCGGCTGGATTCTTTAGTGATTAAGAAGGGCTGGGTTCAGACTACATCCCGTTTGAGGGTGAAGTCTCATTTCCCAGTCACCTATCTTCACGAAATGTGAACTTCCTATCTTTGAAGTTTCCAAACCACCCATCAGATCTGGCTGAAACAGTGTAAAAGATTTTCAAAGTTATGACAAAATAGATGGCATCAATAAAGAAACCAGAATACATGCCAGCACTCCACAAGCAGTTCCCACCAGTTAACACAAAGTCCACAGAACCACCAACGCGAGCAAGCTTGCTGCTGCATGTTACGCTTCCGAGCACAGCCAGGTTACCCTCCTACCTCTGCATCCTGAGATTTGGCGATGTCCACCAACGTCTTCGCAGCCGGATGGACAACATCGAGGAGCTTCAGAATGGTGGCACCATCGTTAGAGATAGTGGCTTTGCCTAGGATTGACACAGAAAAGGAAGTCAAGCTCGACTGCCGTGAGTAAAAAGCCCTTGTCACTGCTAAAGGGCACCCAACGTGCAAGGGAGCTTTTCAGACCTCAGAGAGACGTTAATACAACAGTAATTTCAGACCAGCCAGTCTCACTATGCTTCACAGGTCAAATGTGTCCCCAACCCATTATTACGCTACAGTGTTCCCCAATCAAGCCCCAGTCCTGCACCACTGTGAATTTTGTCATGTCTGAACAACCACAGGCTCTCCTTCCAAATTTCCACTTAAAAGTCATTTTTCTTCAGCCAAACAACTGGTTTTTTTCTCCTATGTGATTTGAAGTGTGATCACCATGATATTTTAATACAATCCTACAGACAGACAACTATAAATTGGCTAAAAAGGAAAGTGAAGGGGTCACCCCATGGAGAGGGGTGTTTCACAGAGGGTGTCTCAGCAGGTACCTCCATTCCATATTAACAGCATCTTTTTAGTCCATTTTTAGAGCAGATTAAGTGAAGTTAGTCTGAGTGCAGAACAACTCTCCGCACCAATTAATAGGGGCTTTGAATTCATTTCCCTCTTACTTCTCAATAGCCTCCCCAGACAGATAAAAACAGGTATTCTAGTCTGACACTCACGTGAAGAGACTAGAAACCAATCATATTAGTTATTAGGTAAATTTAAATCCAATTACAGTTTCTATTTGTAAAAACTGTTTAAAGACAATTCTAAGACGTTCCACCCCACCCTTCAGTAAGAGCAATAAAAAAAACCACAAACAATGTATTAGTTTGGTGACTTCATACAAGTCTTTTCAGAGGGAGGTGAGTCTCATTCCCAAATCACATTAACAAAAAATTCATCCCAGTAATATCCACTGGCCTCATGCTCAGCCACAACAAGTGCTGAGTAACTCCACACATGTTATGAGCCTCATTTAAAAAATAAATAGAGATGGTCAGGGATACCTGAAGATCAGGTTCAAGACACCGTTTCTCCTTTCTGGCATGGAATTTCCCGTATGTGGTCACACTAAACCTGGATCTACCTAATCTCACAACAAAGACCACAGCTGCCTTAACTCAGGCTAGTAGGCAGCTAACAGGTAGCTCCTCAGGTAGGTCTGACAATTTTCTTCTCCAACAGCGGAGGCCAGAGTCAAGGTGTTAAACCGAACACTGGGACAGAAACTGAACCTCTATCATGAGAGTTAAGTTTAGTATGGGGTTAGGAAGTTGAAGTCTGCATATGTGCAAATGCTGGTTTTAACTGATGCAAAGATACGAGTAAATATGCACGCTGCCAGCATGCGCTGCACTTGGAGATCATGTCCGAGTCACTTCTACATGGCTGTGGAAGGCCACTGCCCAGTGCTTACCCCGGTCATCCACAATGAGCTTGTCCATGCCCCGAGGTCCCAGGGTAGTGCGCACAGCCTCTGCGATAACCTGGCAGGCATTGATGTTGCTGACAAGCTGGGGGATCCCCTGCGAGGTGTCCGTCCCCTCCTTCAGCAGGATAACCGGTGTTGGCTGAAGAGAGAACCCACAGCAGAGCCGTTACTCCGAACCCGACAGCCTGCGGACAGCCTGCGGACAGCCTGAAGCTAACTCCTCACACAGACCAGCAAGCTACCATCATGCAAAAAGACCAAGACCAAAACCTACAGCCTCCTTAAAATTCCTCTGCCGTTACACAATCTAACTGCTTTCCATCTCCCACAGCGTAAGTGGGATTCACCCAGCTGCCTCCAATATATGCTCTGGGACCATACCGTAACTGTCCCCAAAAGTTGGCTTCCTCCATACAGCACAGCTCAGCGAAGTTCTGATTTTGATGCTAGACTGGAGAAGACAGTACACATAGTAATTACTGAGACAGCAGAGAACTGCACGAGTGCTGCAACTGGATCAGTGATATTTTTTTATTACAGTGCCAGCAAGATGTTCAGCAGAATGGGCACAACAGCTTTTTGCCTGTCACACCTCAAATCTGAGTCCAATGTCCCCCAAGAATGGCAACTGCTGAAAGATGTTTTCACAGAGAGGACATGGTAGACGAGCACAGTTTAAGTGATTACACCTGCCTGGCAGTAAACTGCTGGAGACAGCTTAGAGGATACCAGAGGCCACAGCAGACAAGGGCTTCTCACTGCTCTGACAGTGCACCAGCCCTTTTCAGAAAGGAAACCAAACATGCCTTGCAGGCAGAGCTCAAAAAGTCCAAACACAGCCAAAGTTTGTCAGGCAGCCGGTTTTAAACAGCCACCCGGTTTTAAACAGCCACCTGCGGGCAGAGAGCAAAATCATACTACGACTGTTGCACTGAAAAGCGACACGGCTGGAGCTGAAGGCCTGACATGCAAGTAGAAGAGGGGTGTGAGGATCACAGTCGGACCTCCCTAAATCCTAGCAAGATTTTGGGGAAGAAAACGTACCGAGTTCTGCGGAGCAGAGATCTCAATGGAAAAAGAAACCCTTGCATCCCGGAGAAAACCAGGGCGGAGGCAGACACACCGCCTTTGTGCCACAGCCTGCCTGCTTCTCAGCAAGAGCAAGGGGGCTCAGAGCCGGGGAGCGCCGGACCCGAAGAGGACCCGCAGCCGGGAGCGGGGGAGAGCTGGGCCGTGCGGCCGAGGCGGGGGAAGCAACCACGGGGCCGGGGGGCTCCTGGAGCGCCAGGCACCGGGCTGCACGACTACAGCTCCCAGCACGCACCGCTCCCACCCAGCCCCACCCGAACGGGCCCGGGAGCCCGGCGGGAACCGGGACCCGACTCACCCCCCTCACTCCCCGTCTAACGGCAGGCCTCTGCGGCAGGACGGCCTCCGCCATCCCAGCCCACCCCAAACGCGCACCGGCCCCCGCCACAACCCCGCCAAACGCGGCCCTTGGAAGGTGGCGGAGATCGAGGAGGTCGCCCCCGGGCAGCGGGACGCGGCGGCGGCGAGGATGGCGGCGGATGGCACTCACCATCATCCCGGCGGCTCTCCTCGCTGCCGCCTTCCGACAGGCCCCACCCCACAATGCACCGCGCCCGCCGAGAAGCTTCCCCGGGGCGGGAGGGGAAGCGCGCGTTGCTAGGCGACCGCTTCCGGCCGCGCTCTATGGTACGGGCGGACAGAGCGGCCCCAACGAGGCGCCCTTCCTTCCCGAACAGCCATAGAGAGGCAGCGAGGTGAAGGCGGCCCGGGAGGGCGGCTCACTATTTGCCAAGGGGAGGAAGCGGGCACACGGCCTGGGGCGAGCAGGGCTGGCGGATGGAGCTTTATTTGGCAGGACCGGCGAGGGGACACCGAGCTGACAGGAACCGAGGGCGCAGCCGCGGCCCGGAGCCGCGCAGGCCTCGGCGCCTGCCTTCCCCTTCCCCTCAGGAGATTGACGGCGGCGTCGTCCAATAGAAAGACGCGGGGAGGAGGCGCCGCCAATAGGCGCGGGGCGGGGGCGGGGCGGCTGGCAGCGCCGGGCGGCAGCCATGCTCCGCCGGTCGCTGTGGCTTTGCCTCTGCCTCTGCTCCTGCCCGGCCCGCGGTGAGTGCGAGCGGCCCGCCCGGCCCCGGCACCCCGCACCGAACCGCCCGGCTGCCTTTCCCCTCCGTGCACCCCGCTCCGGCTGCGGTTCCCCTCGGTGCTAGCCCGAGCCGGGTGCGTTTCCCCTCCGTGCACCCCGGCCCCGTGGCATTTCCCCCTCCTGCACCCCAGTCCGGGTGCTTTTCGCCTCCGTCCACCCCGATCCGGGTGTGTTTTGCCTCCGTGCACCGCGATCCGGGTGCGTTTCCCCTCCTGCACCCCAATCCGGGTGCGTTTGCTCTCTGTGCACCGCGATTCAGGTGCATGTCCCTTCGTTGCACCCTGGCCCCGTTGCATTTCTCCTCCTGCCTCCCAATCCGGGTGAATTTCCCTTCCATGCACCCCAGCTCCATTGCATTTCTCCTCCTGCCTCCCAATCCGGGTGCCTTTCCCACCACTGCACCCCGGCACCATTGCGTTTCCCCGCCTGCCTCCCAATCCGGGTGCATTTCCCCTCCATGCACCCCAACCCCATTAAATTTACCCATCCAGCACCCCAATCTGGCTGCATTTCCCCTCAGACCACCCTGCCCCCATTGCATTTCCCTCCCTGCACCCCAATCCGGGTGCATTTCCCATCACTGCACCCTGGCCCCATTGCATTTCCCCACCCAGCACCCCATCCCAGGTGCATTTCTTTTCAGGGTACCTCAGTCCAAGCGCATTTCCCCTCTGTGCACCTCGATCTAGGTGCACGTCACCTCTATCCCCTCCATGGTCCGGCTGCATTTTCCCCTTCCCCTGGTGCGCCCCAGTCCCAGTGCCTTTCCCCCCCCATCTCCTCTGTGCTCCTGGGTGCTGGTGCCTCTCCCCTCACAGCACCCCAGGCTGAACCCGACATTTTGGGTCCTCAGCCCCAGGGCTGAAGGGTGTATTCCCTTCAGCGTGGTGCAGTTCAGGAGCGGTAGCTGGATATTTTCTCTTTTTTCAGGCATTTTCCCTTTTGTGTTCTTTGTCTCTCCCTGCACACCCAGGTTTACGCATCCATGAATACTTGTATTTCCAAGTGCTGAGCCCTGGAGATATCCGCTACATCTTCACCGCCACACCGGCCAAGGATTTTGGTGGCGTGTTTGTAAGTATTAAGAACTGAATTTGTCAGTTTGGGTCCCTCCATCCTAATATTTCTCCATTGTAGGGCCCAACGATTTGAAGCATTTTATAAAAATGGAGCTAATGGCTCTTCCGTGAGCCTGCCCTTTAGGAAGAGGCGCATGCTGGTCCCTGCCTTCAGCCTCAGCAGGCTTTTGGAGGGAGAGTTTGGTCTCACGTGTGTTCAGGGAGCACATGCCCCACTCTTTCCTCCTCCAAGGGCTGAGAGAGGCGCAGCCATGTCCCAGGAGGGCTGGTCGGGCTGCCATGGGGAAAGGCAGAGATAAACCAACCAGTCTGCAGACTTAAAACCTTTCCCTGAATAAACCCGGAGTCAGGATGGGGGTGCAGGAGCAGATCTGCTAGGAAGCACATGGGACATCGAGGACCGGAGGAAAAGACACTTTCTGGCTCTGCACGTGTTCCCTAGGAGCATTTGCATGTATGAATGGCGCCGTGCCTCAGTTTCCCCTCCCCACAGTGACGGCAAGATCTAGGCAAGCTGTTGAGTGAGGTCGGGATGGCTCTGCAGGGGCTGGAACACGGCAACCAGCATCCTTGCACCTGAGAGCCCTAAATCTCCCCAAAAGCACACCCCTCACGGGGATGAGCAGGGCGCGGGACAGCGGGGAGAGCCACAGTGGGGCTGGGGACGGGAAGCCGCCCCGATCCCCCCCCCCTCGCTCACCCCTGGCTGTCTCCTTCTCGGAGAACACAAGGTACGACCAGATCCACCTGGTCCCCGCGGATCCCCCCGAAGCCTGCGGAGAGCTGAATAATGGCGTCTTCATCCAGGACCAGATTGCCTTGGTGGAGAGGGGGTACGTCTGGCGTCACGGGAGCAGTTTGGGGGGGACCCTCGGGCAGGAGGGGAGCTGCCCATGGCACAGAGGGTGACAGTGCCATGGCCACGTTTGACCATCCCCTCCATCTTCTTCCCATGACTTATCCCACATGGGTATACGAGGAAAATGCAAGGGTGCTCCTGCCCCAGAGCGTTTCATGGTGTGTGTCTTAGAAAACTGACTGCACTAAGGTGGAAAAAGCCCTGGGTTTTTTTATTTTTTTCTTAGAAGAAAATGGCTGAGCGTGGGCAGCCTGTGCCTAAAATACAGACTCAAAGAGGAGCAGGGTTTGGGGGAGGCGCGGGGCCAGGGAGAGAGTCCCTGGTTTGGGCATCTCCAGGCAAGCTCTGGCACTTGCAGGTTTTGCACCTGCCAAGGATCTGCCAGTGGCCACCAAAGGTTTGTCACTCTCTGGCCCAGGGGTTGCTCGTTCCTGTCAAAGACGCGTGTGATCCAGGAGCACGGCGGACGGGCGGTGATCATCGCAGATAACGCCTACGATAACGACAGCTTCTATATCGAGATGATCCAGGACAGCACCAGGCGGACAGCCGACATCCCCGCGCTCTTCCTGCTGGGCAGGGACGGGTAGGTGCCTTAGCCAAGAGACATCGCATCTTCCCGAGCGTGGAACATCTCATGGGAAGGGCCAAGCGACAGCCTTGTCCCCAGAAATCAGGGAGGTGCCAGTGATCAGCATGTCCCACCTGGGCTTGCTGAGCCAGGTATTTAGTGGATTCAGTCATAATTAATCCACAGAGTTTCTTTTTGAGCTGGTTTGTGGTTTATGCTTACATCTGGGCTCCACTTTCCCAACTCAGGCGGCTCACATGTGCCTGTCACCTCTTTATCCTTCCAGGTACATGATCAGACGCTCCCTGGAGCAGCACGGGCTCCCCTGGGCTGTCATCTCCATTCCCGTCAACATCACCAGCATCCCCACGTACGAAATGATGCAGCCCCCCTGGACCTTCTGGTAGCAGTGGGAGGCTGCGGCGGATCGAGGACGTCTCGGTGGATCCCAGGAGCTTGCCTCAGGGACCAGGTTTGAGGAAAGAGTCCCAAGGCACTCCAGAGATCCCACCGCCCAGCCTCGCCGGATTCAGCAATGGTGAGAGCTTTCTGCTGCCGCCGGCGTGTGGCTGAAGGGCAAACACCAGCGCCCGTGGTGGGAACCTTGAGCCTGGTACCGAGCACCCTTTGTCGTGACTTTCTGGGAGGGAGGCGATGGCCCAGAGCAGGCCAGCACTTCCCCGAGAAACATTTTAACGATGCGTAAGATGCCACCGGTAATTTGTGCTGCTGATTTAGAGGGATGCAGGATCGAATGGATGCGGTCTGACAGGGATGGGAGGGAGAGCGAGATACAGGCTTGGTCTGTACTAGCGGGTCTCGCCCAACATCTGTATATTTTTGTCTGAGTTAATGAAGTCTGAACAAGTTTTAGAGAAAGGCAAGTTTCTCTTTTTTTCAGCAGTCAGGGGATGAAGGGACAAATCTCATCCCCTAACAAGATTTTTCCTAGTAAACTTCCCAAGGTGCCTCCTGCAGCCAGGGCAGAGCTCATGTCAGACACCCGTGCAGCATGGATCAGTCATGCACTGGGGCAGAAACAGCTTCACGGGACAGCACTGCCTCTGGCATCCGTCCCCAAGGGCGGGCTGTTCACAGACCCAGAGCCCAGACCTCAGTGGGCATCTATTCCCCATCCCCAGACCTCCACGTCCCCACTGGGTCCAGCCCCTGGATCGTAGCCCTCATCTCTGGACTCTCCACCCTCCAGTTTACCAGTACAAACGACACGGCCCCACTTCTCACCGGTCTCGGTTTATTACGAACACTGAAGGGGACGCGGCCCCGGGACGGCTGGGGACAAGCAGTGGGGTGCAGGGCTGGCGGTGATGGTAGTGTCAGAGGTGCCCATCTACAGCGTCGCCCTCGGTCCCGCAATCCAGCTGCCACGGGCTTGAACGAAGCGGCGGCAGGAAAACAGCTCCCCAAAATCCAAGAGGGGGTGGAAAATACCCCAGGCGAATCCCCAACCTGCTGCCTGTCCATCGCTTGGAGCCATCTTCTCCCTCCAGCCGCATGGTCCACAGACAGGGACACCGCAGACAGCGGTGTGGCCTCATCGGTGGTTGGCAGCATGGGATGGACGACGACGCTCGGCTGCCGGTGACATCTCCATGCAGGGCCACTCGGAGCGAGGAAGCACGTCCCCAGGCACGGCGGCTCCTGCTTGGCCGCGTCCTCCTCCCGAAGCAGCCCACAGCCGGACAGCGTGGCGGAACGGCTCGTTTTCTGCAAAACCCAAAACGTCTTTTGGGTTTTGGATGGTGACTATGCTTACGCAACACCGTAGCCCATGTCGGCTCTGGGCTAGCAGCAGCTTGGCTGTTCCCCCTCCCCAAAAAGCCCAGCAATCGCTGCACGGGGCTTTGCATCATGTAAAGGATGGGGCTGAGGTGGAAGGGAGGTGCCTGCCAGGGTCGGCCCCACTCTCCCCGCTGGACTCGGGCATCTGAGCCACCCTCTGAAGTGTCTCTGTCCCACCTGCAAAATCGTTTTGCCCCTTGCTGCTTGCCGAGCCAAGGCATTGAATGGAGCATATATAAGGACCCCGGCTCCTTAGTGTGTAGATAGTGCTAATATAGACATTAAATAGTACCCCTCGTGCACAAACACGCTTACACACACGCACACACGTACGTTCCCCTCGTCCCTGCGGGGTAGGAAAGGACATGCTCCTCCGCATCCACGGCCGGCACAGACACGGCGGAGCAGCCTCGCAGGTGGCCACAAGGTGACCATCGTGATGTCCCAGGGGCTGGCTGGACCCCGCTCTCCTCCAGCCTCCCCTGCAAGCACCAGCCAGCCCCTCCGGGGACCGGGACGCAGCAGGGGACCACAGGCTCACAGCCTGTCCTCGCAGGGAGGACGGGGACGGCCTGACACATGCACACACACGCACAGCGCACAACAAGGACAGGCGGGAGCAGGGCCTGCCTCCGGCTCCCCCGCTGCCCCACTCCGCCAGACCTCCGCACCCGCCACCGGCACGTGGCCTCCCACCCGACCCCACAACACAACCCTGTTTCTAGTATTAAAGCTGCTGCCCCTCGGAGGACCCCCCCTGTCCCTTCCCTCTCCTCTCGCCCGGGGCCAGGATCAAACGTCGGTCATCTCATCCTCCAGCTCAGCATCATCCGTCTCCCCTTCGCCCTCCTCCTCTTCATCTGACGTCACGTCGGCATCGTCGGCTTGCGCTAGGCACTTGGGACACGAGCAGGTAAACAAGTAGTTCTCCCTGGAAGAAGGGAAGGAGGAAGGAGAAAGAGTGATGGTGTTGAGACAGGCGCAACCCCAACACTGCTGCTGGGCAGGGGGTCGGGGCTAAATACGTTAAACCCAGAGGAGTGTGCGGGTTCAATCATGCTGGGCTCAGGTGGGTAGGAGGTAGTCTGGGTAGAGAGGGGGATTTCTCAGCCATGCAGGGGTGACGGGACATGGGGACAGTGACCATCAGCAGGAACCCCTACCCTTGAAGGGCAAAGAAGGAAAAGGAAGGTGGGTGGGGACAGCAAGGGTTTGCAGGAATGAACTGCAGAGTGGTGCAAGCCTGCAGAGAGAGGAGGAGGAGGAGCCCAAATCCTCGGTCCCTGAGGCTACAACACGTAAGAAGGGACGGCAAGGAGCTCGAAGCACGGGAAGCACCACACGCTGTGTGCGCACCCTGCCACGAGCATGCCGGCTTGCACACCAGCCCGTGCACAGCCACGCACCAGGGCACACACCCGGCCCAGACTGACTGGCTGGGGGTGCAAAGGGGTGCCGTGTCCCCCCAGGTCCCTCCAAGCAGCCCCTACCTGAGTATCTTGTTGCGGCTGTGTCTGCTCCGCTCCCTCTGACAGCAGTCTAAATAACTGATGCAGATTTCCTGTGAGCAAAGAGAAAGAGGTTGGGCTGAGAATCGCTTCCCGTGAACCCGAAGCAGCACGATTTGTACCAGTTCCTCTCAGAGTCGGGCAGAAACACGGGGTCTGGCAGGCCCTACATGGGATGAGGCATGAATTCCTCTGCCAGGACAACACAAGAGACAGGAGGTACAGGGCTGCGGTCCACGGGGGATGTAGGGGACACAGGGACCCTCTGCCAAAGTGCAATGCCACCCCAGGTTCATCGGGGCCCCGCTGTCTCACCTCTCCTGCTTCGATGTCCTCCAGAGCCGTCAGATGCAGGAGGAAGTTGTTTTCCGGGAAGGATGTCTCGGCATTGGGGATGCAGCTGTGGTTACCTACAAGGAAGACGGGACACAGCTGAAGGCATCTCCAGAGGAAGGGGAAAGCAGAGGCAGGGTCGGAGACCCCATACAGCCCACGGGGCTTGTGCCCGCCTTTCTGTGTGGCCCAGCCATGCAGGAGCCAGTGCCTCCAACTGGGAAGGCCGTGGCCTGGCTAAGAATAAGGCAGCACGATGCTGCAGCCACCCCATCTACCTCAGGGACACCAGCATGACACTGTCCACTCACACTGGGGACACTAGGGGGTCCAGCGGAGCAGGGTGCAGGGCCAGGGCTCTCAGTCAGACCCACAAAAACCACTCAAGAGAGAGCAAGCTGTCTTGGACCAACCCCAGGGATGCACAGCACCATCTCTGCCTCCAGGTGGTGAGAGAAGGATGCACAGGACTGTAACTCTCCCCTACTTCCCAGCTCTCCCAGCAGCCAGTCCCCAGGACCTGCTCGTCCCCGCTCTGCCATTAACGCTTAGGAGTGAAAGAAGACAGCTCCGGGTGCGAGGACATCCTCTCCTACGTCCCCCTGACCCAGCCAAGAAAGGCTCCCTCCCTTAATGGTTTGTTCAGCTCTGTTTTGCTCAGACAAGCTTGGAGACGGTCTCTTTGCTAACTGCATATGTGGCTCCCGAAGCCTGTATCGCATCTGAGTCCATTCAAGCCAGGACTCACCACTTCATAGCTAGGTGAGATGCCAGGAGACCCCGAGAGAGCAGCCAGGCTCCAGGGCAGCACCTATCCCTTTCCATCCCACCCCACCCATAGATGGGAAGCATAAACCCCTTTCTCCAGAGGCTTTTAGGAAGAGGTGAGTCAGTCTAGCCCAGGACATCCCCCTCCTCACTACTAGTTTTCCTCCCAGTCCCTGCGTTACTTACAGCAGCTCTGGAGCACGTAGAGACCCGATCCCTCGCAGTTGAGGAACTCTCCTGACTCTGCAGCACAGACAGGGGTGTTAGAGCTTTGCGTGGGCTGTTCTGGCTCTTCCACAAGCGCAGCTCAGTGTGAGCATGAAGGGATGTCCATCAATGCTGAATGTACCCAGCCAGCACTGCTTTGGGGGCCAGGTGTTGGAGGGTGATTTCCAAAGCTCCCTTCCCTCCCCACTGGGAAGGGACGGAGGACATGAAGATTTGCACCCCCAGGCTCCCTGGCCTGACCCTGTACTCACACAGCTGCATCAATCAAAAAAGTGATAAACAGGTCTTTGAATGTTTTGCGTAGATGGGACTTTTCTGCACAGGATCCCTCCAGATCAGCCCTCCAACCACCCTGACCTGCCGCAGGTCGTGCTGCCCACAAACTTGGATTTGCCCTATCCACATATCAAACCAAAGGCAGCAGGCACAGCTCGCGTGGACCAGGGGAAGTGGGAACTCCCAGTCCCCAGCAGGAACGCCTCCCAGTCCCCGAATCCTGGGAAGCCTCCAGCAGCAGAAACTCTGCCAGGTCCTGCAATCAGCACTGCTTGACGCTGCCCATGGTCACTTCAGAGCCTCACCCTTCTCGATGTCCTTGTAGAGCTGATCGATGAAAGCATCCAGCTCCTCTCGCTGCAGCATGGGGAGATCCAGCGCATCACAAGCGTGCACCCACTGGCTCAGAGAGCTGTCGGGAAGAAGAAGGACACCATTACAGTCCCACAGTGCTGTCGGCACATGGTGGGACCTTGCACGGGGGATCTAAGGGTTGAACTCGGTGGCTCTGAGTGGCCAAGGTCTGGCAGAGGGATGTAAAAGGGTTGGACACAGCCAAGATGAAGGACTGCTTTTAAGTTTGCCTCTCCATCCCCCTCTCTCACATCTGAACCCAGCCGTTACCCAGGCCAGCGTGGATTTACAGACTGTACATCCCCTCCACGCCACATCTCTGCTGCTCTGCAAGGAGCACCCAGAAAGCCCCATTACCTTGTTCCTATGCCTTGGCCATTGGTCCCAACGAGGGCAAAGAGGGATCGAAAGCCTTCTGGAGTGAACCACTGCAGAAGGGAGATGAGAAAGCAGCTGAGCCCAGGCCAGCCTGTGGCAGCACCCCACTCTACAAGTGCCTCAAATCCCACAGGGAGCTTTGGGGGAAGCAAGGAATGGGCAGAGTCCCAGGGGAAGCCCTGGCCAAACAGAGGGTCTCACCACACTCCTGGGCTATTCGGGAGGCAGCTCAACTCACCCTGCTGAGATGTTCGTCATAAAGGGCTTCGGTGAAGAGCAACCGCAGCAGCTCCAGCTGGCCCTGGCAGGACACGGCAACACCGTCAGGGTGGGGAGATGCCGCTGGGCGTCACACCCAGGCTGATGGCCGATCCCAGCACAGGCCAGAAGGCTCAGGAGTCAGGCTCCTCATCCCTCCCTGCAAGGCTGGAGGCTGCTGCCCTCAGAGCAGCGAAAGCCGCTCATTTTAGCAGCAAAAGCCACCTACTCAGCAGCTAAATATCACCCTGTCCCACTCCACAGCAGAAGCATCTCCACCACAGGAATCAGCAGCATGTCCCACTGAAGCACCACAAGCCCAAAGCCCTCTAAGCAACCCGTTTCCTCTCTGTCAGATCAACCAGCCCCTAATGGGGGGGCTTTGCACCCCCACTTTGAGCCCCCACTTTGAGCCTGGGATTTCCATCTCAGCTGTAACAGGGCCTCTGCACCCGTGGGCTTGCAGACACAGGCAGGGAGAGGGCAGGCTCAGGGACTGAACACATCCAAGCACTGCCAGACTCTTACCTTAAATTTGTCCCCCAGCAGCTTGTGCACAATCTCCTCTTCTTCGTTTGCTGTCTTACTGCAGAACTGGGAGAAGGCCTTGATCCACCACTCCTTGTCTTTAGCCTGACAAAGGAATCAAGCAAAGGCATTGCACCAACACGACTTTCCTCCCCAGTCAGGAGAGAGGGATGCGAGGACAAGCCCTGCTGCGCTCAGAGGTATCCAGCCTGCTATCAAGAACCACCAGAAGCAGTTGCATGGTGGTAGTTTATTGTCAGAACAAACACTGAGAAAGCCAGGCCAAAGAAACAGAGCCAAAGGAAAGGTTCAGTTCTGACTATTTTGGTACAGAAAAAAAGACCTGCTTGGCTCAGGACGTAGGAACCTCCTTTGCTGCCTGCTGTCTCCATGACCAGGGACCACTAGATGGTGAAATCTATTCAAGCAGGCCCCGCCAGTCAACCAGAGAAGAGTTCAGTCCTTGGGAATAACAGCCACAACAGGAAGAGTGGGAGCTGTGGCTCCAAACTGCAGACGTACCTGTTTAACGGTGGCGACCATCCGGGCCATCAACATGATGCTGGAAGTCTCCGGTGGATAATGCATGTTTCTGGGGGATAAGAATAAAGAAAAGAGATGAGCAGATCAGTGCTGGTATGGAAATAAAAAGCTGGAGGGAGGCAGAGGCAGCTGCCATCCATGTGGTCAGGCCTGCACTCATCCATCACACTGAAGCGGCCAGTGCAGCATCCCTGCACAGGGATCCAGCACCACTCAGGGCAAGGAGAAGCCTGCACCCACCTACCTGCTCTAACCATACAAATAATCCCCAACCATCCTGTTAAACTAGAGCCTGGGTTCCATACAAAGCCCAGGATTGCAGCAAGACCTGGGGTTTGTGAAAAGCTTTGGGTCAGGGATGCACCTTCTCCACTCTGTGCCCACTTTGTCATCTACAAGCAGGGACAGCAATTTATGTACCCACAGGGGTGCTATGAGGAGGATCTCCCAGAGGCTGGAGATCTGCAGGAGCACTATAAAATTGCACGAGTGAGGGATGCGCAGCTCAGTGTTTTGTAGCTCTTTACTGGGATAAAAGCAAGAACGGCTCAGCCATGTGTCCAAACCCTTGCGCTGCCAACACAAATCCACCTGCTGCCCAACCAGCAGGCACAGCTGGGCAGTGTCCCACGGCCACCACCACCCTCCAGCCACCCCATGCAGGGATGCAAAGCAAGGATGGTCCTCAGCCCTGGTCCCAGGCAGCGTCACCCAGCCCAGGAGAGCCACCTCCTCTGCCCATGGAGCAACAGGCAGGTCGGTCTCCTACCTCCATGCCTCCTGCAGCTTGTTGAGGGGGTGCGTGGGGTCGTCACGGGACGGGCCAAGGCAGAGGACCTGGTGGTACTGCTCCAAAGCGGCCTGCCTGCATTCAGCGCTGCAGTACGTCACCTAGAGCGAGGGGCACAGTGCCCGGCATTGGCTATGGCAGCAGGAAAAGGGGGTCCTAGGCCCATCTGAGACCCAGATCTTTAGCCATCACGATGCAGAAGGGAAAGGCAGACACCCATCTCAGGGCAGCGCAAGTGCTTGGCTAGATAGATGCTGTAAAGGAGTCAGCGACCCCAACGAGACCGCAGTCCCTCCCAGCAGCCCCATACCTGGCACCGGGGACATTGCTGGTGCAGGTCTTTCCGGATGCTGCACTGCTCCGGGTGAGGCAGCACCAGGGAGCTCTTCCCCAGCAGCCGCTGGGCATTTTCCTCTGCCGTCTCCAAAGCCCGCAGGCAGTGATCACAGGCTGCGGGGAGACAAGACGGACAGGTACCACAGTGAGAAAAGGGGCCAGGGCCCTGGGCAAGACAGCATGACTGGTACCAACACCATCTCTGAGCTGGAGGCACCAGTCTCTTACCACTCCCTCCATACGAAAGACCATTTCTGTTGCAATTTAACCCCCCCACAGCCCTCATCTGCTGCCCTGTAACACCAGGAAGCGTTTAAGGGCCGTACAATGGCAAGCATCCCCATGTCGCTGACCTGCGATGCTGCTCAGTAGACAGCAGGGTCTAGGCAGGACAAAAAAAGTTTAAAATCCTGCTCTTATGACCCTCATTTTTTGTTCTGGCACCTCCGGAGAACGCTGGCACCTTTGTGGGCTGTGCTCTGCGGTAGTGTGATTGCGATTAGCACCCGCACCACTAAAAAAAAATCAGGGTTCCCACACAGATGGTGCCCGATGGCGGCATGTGGTGCTTTCCTCCAAGGCTGATGGAAGTCACCAACCCTCAAACGACCCCAACGTTTTCAACTTGTCAACTGTTTGTTTAGCGCAGAAGCAGAAAAGGCAGCAGGGCCACCTTCCTAGCGGTGCCAAGGCAAACCAAAACCTTTCCTTGAAAAGCGGGCATCTCCTTTGGGACCCCTCGGTCATCTCTCCGGGGCAGATTGACGGGGACGTGCCACCATCGCCGGCCGCTCACCTCGATAGTTGTACAGAGCGTTCCAGAGGAACTGGGAAGACACCACCGGCCTCTCCACGAAGACGGTTTCCCCTTTGCGGATGTTCTTGGTGGCGAACAAGCCTTTTCCCTGCCGAGGGAGAGGTGTGGGTCAGGGGATGAAGCCGAAACCTACCCGGGGGCTGAGGGTACCCTCCGCCCGCCCAGCCTGAGGGGAGACTGCCGGGTTTTTTACCCTCTTTCCTCACCCCCCACCCCAAAATTGGCTCTGCCGCAGCGTGAGGGAAGGAAGGGACCCCGCGGCGGGGGGGGGGACGGACCGACCGGGACCGCCGGGCTCACCTTGGCACTGCTAATGAACCGCGACTCCGCCGCAGCCCCAGCGCCGGCCCCGGCTCGGACCCCCGTCACGGTGCCGCACACGTCCCCCGCCGCGGCGGCCATCTTCGGGCGGCGACTTCCCCGCTCTGACCCGCCGGGGGCGGGCAGCGCCTCTTCCTCTTCCTCCCTCCTCCTCCTCCTTCTCCTCCTCCGCCCCACTCACGAAGATGGCTGCCGGTTCCCCTTCGGGGGTCCGCGCCCGCCATCACCCCCACACACACACACACCTCAGCCCCGGGGCGGGAGGGGGCCGGCGGCCATCTTAGCCCTCCCCTCAGCCCACCGCCACTTTCCAGAAACGCCGCCAAAAAGCCCCGAAACGGGGCTGGGGCGCTTCCACAGCCGCCCGAAAATCAGACAGGAGTTTTGCTGCCTCTCCCCTATTATTTACTATTATTTTTTTCAACCGTACAGCCGGGGGTGGGGGGGAATAGGCTTCATATCCCTGTCAGGCGGGAACGCAGAGTACCCCCTCACAGGGCGAGGAGGCATCGGCAGCTGCCCCTGCGCACCCAAAACCAGCCCGTTTTTCCCCCAGAAAAACTTCAAAACACGCTAACGTGGCCCCTGTGCCCTCGCTACCTCCTGCTAGGCTGCCTGCAAGCGCCCAAAATCCATGAAAGCGCGTGTTCGGTTGTATTTACTAATTCACACCGGCGCTGCCAGCGCCCGTTCGGACTCTTCATCAACCAGGTGGCTGCAGCGGGGTTGGGAATACGGGGCGATTTCATATTCGGGGCTTTTTGGGGTGTTTTGGAGTCACTAGATGTCACTGTCGGCTCGTGGCGGGGACACGACACCGGGTGGTAATGCTGCACTGCGTGGCCGGCTGGATCCTGCCACCTCCATGCCCAGGCCAGAGGCCCATGCGGGAGCATGGCCGGAGAGCGGGACACCTCCCCGGCCACCGACAAGGGACAGACAAACTGCCTGGGACGCCTTCCCCAGTCTGCGTTTTGGGGTCTGGCCCCAGCGAACCCAGCAGCGGGCTGCGCAGGGCGCTGCTCCACCACACAATGCCCATACCAGGGGTCTGCAAGGACCCAGACACAGGTGGAGCAATGCTACCCTCGGACTCTATTTCAATTACGTCTTCCTACTAATAGTAGGAAGACTAACCATTATTCTACTAACAGCGTCACGTCTCCTGTTTTTCTAAGGTTTCGGTGCTAAGAGGCGGGGGGGTTTCATCCATCAAGCATCAGCTTGAGTTGTGGCCCGGCCGGCAACACTTCAAAGTGTCCTTCGTGTCACTGAATGAGCCCTGGTGCCCTCAAAATTAATTTGAAATACTTGCAAAGCTGGGATAGGATCGCTTCTGTGTTTGCAGAGCACAAGGGGAATCTTCTCCTAGACTTCAATTTGCTGAAGCCTCAGCCCGGCGGAGCAGGGACTGCACAGAATGTTTGGCCGCATCCACCCGCAGATGGAGGTCCTTGTTCTTTGGGAGCAGCGTCCCGAACCTGAGCACCCCATGCTAGCCAGACGTTATGTTTCTTACTATAAATGTAGTTCTATCTCTGCAGGAACTGGCCCAGAGATAGTAACTAGCGTTATCTACTTTCACCCATGATATGGGGTCATCTATCAATTTCCAAAAAAATTTTTAGTATTTATTTTGTCCAAAACAGTTTATTAAGAAAAAAACCTCAAACTCAAACTTTTGGGAAGGATGAAAATACGTTGGGGGGGGGGTGTTAATAATTTCAATTGAAAATTAAAAAGAGAGTAGTTGGAAATGTGTTTTCTCTCTGTTCTTTTGACACTTACAGGTTTTCAACTGATCTGTTTAAAAGCTGTTCTTGCTCCATTGCAAATGTTCAAGCTTGAGATGAGTACAGAGGTTTACCAGCAAACACACAAGTATAGGGAAAAAACAACCTGCTTGCATATTTGTATTGGTATGTCAGGAATGAAAACGTGTGATAAATCACCCTTTCAAGAAGAAATTGCCCTTTTGTGACTTTTGTTGGCAAGCAGGTGTTACTTTTTGACAACAGGGGTCTTATTAGGAGGAGGAAAAGGTGCATTTCTTTTGTTTTCTCTTTTTTTTCACTCCATTTCCTCAGAAACACAGATAAAACTGTACGTGGCAAAAGGGATGCATAACCCATCCCTGGCAGCTGTGGGGCAAGAAGTCATGGAGGCATCGCTGCCTGCTCAGAACCCAAGGAGCTGCCCAACACTGCCTCCCCCCAGCCAGACCCATCTCTTTTTAAAATACACTAGATTTTTATTAAGAAGCAAAGCAAATAAATAAGTGACACTTATTAAGAAAAAAAAAAGTTATTTCTATAAATAACAATATAAGAGTAAAGTGATAGAAAGAGATGCAATAAATTATCCTGAGCTGATGGGATGTGGTGCCTGGTACCCTGGGCAGACGTAGGAAGGCGAGGTGACAGCCCGAGCGCTGACAGCCTGGGCTAAGAGCACTTAGCTGCTAAAACACAGGGAGGGTCGAGCGCTTTGTCCTGACCCCTCAAAGCCTTCCCACCCACCAGAAACACAACTGCGAACTGCATCAGGTGGTTACAGATGTGCTCGCCGAACACTCCAGGTGCCGTTTCCCATGGCACCTGGATGTATAATGAGGAGAGAACAGAGCAACTGCCGTCTGGGCCAGAATCTGCACATCTGGACGAGGGGCAGGGGGTCGTCTGAAGCACCAGAGGTGTTGGAAAGCTGCCTTGTTATAACAGCTCCGATCCCCGCACCTCAGCCAGCCCGAGTGCCTCATTCCCTGCTGCAGCAGCATACGCACACCTTGGCGAAATAAGGCAATGCCAGAAGACAGAGAGCCCCACCGGGTTCTGCCCTCTGGCTTTGGGAAGCCAAAACAAAGGCACAAATACACCAAGGCACAGGACAAGAGGAGGCACTTCTGTTCCAGGGGCAGCATCAGACCTTGTTCATCTTATTGCAAGAGTAATGATACAGTTTGCAGGTGGGAGCAAAGGGCTTTCCAATTTCCACTTTGTTGGTGGGGGTGTTGTGGTCTAAGCATCAAGCCTGGGGGTCAAGTTAACCAGGAAAAACAATCAGGGCTGATTGTCCTCCCAGCACAGGTCTCCTAGGAGCACACAGCCACACGCAACGCAAAGTGACCCCGTGTTTGAATGCCCTTATGCTCACAGCCATCAGAGACACCGTCTGATTGTCACCCCAGCCTCTCTGCTGGGAACTGATTGTGTGTCCTGGTACTTCAAGAGCAAACAGGAGATCACATGCCTTGCCACAGCTATGGCACCATCAAGCACAATCAGCCTGGTGATGAAGCCCCAGGAATTACGGCACATGGCTACCAAACAGCAGCCAACCAATATTTGCCGGGGTTCCTCCCAGCCAGCTGCAGTTTAGTCCTGTAGCTCCAAAGATCAAGAGCGTAATGTCTCACTTGGACCAAAGAAGCACAGACATGCCTGTATCCCCCATATCTCCATCAGGCAGACACAGCCCAAAAAACAACAGCGGCAGCTGAATCTCATCAGCTGTTCAAAGCTCAACGTCCACGGTGTCCTCCTCGTGGTCCTTGATATCCGTCGAGTCCGCGGTGGCAGGCTGTATCACCCCGAACTGCGACAGCTTTGCCGCCTTCTGCTCCATGCTCTGCTTCCTCCATTTGATCCTCCGGTTCTGGAACCAGACTTTCACCTAGCCAGAAAATGGCACAACAGCTTAATCCAAGGTCTCCAGGAGCCCCTTTCCAATGGTGGCCATTGCCACATGCTTCCAAGGCAGATGTCCCCAAAAAGCAGAGTTCCTTGAAGAGGGGGACAGGACCCTTCTCTGCTCAGAGCACAGTGCGTGTGAGCAGGAGGAGGTGATGTTGTGGAGGGAAGAGTGGTGCTGGGAGAAGGGACCAGGAGAGAGGGGAACGCAGATGCACAGAGGAGGCTTTGGCCAGGGGAGTGAAGGAAATGCCTCCCCTACCTCTCACGAGCCACTGAACCCATCCCCAGGGCCACGGCTGCCAGAGGGCATGATGAGACACCCACCTACCCCCTGCCCCTGCTCCATGTACCGTTCACGCCCTCCCTGTACCCCCCAGAACCGCCCTTGCTTTGGTCTCCCTTTTTCTCAGCTGAATTTGGATCCCACCATGGAAGATCACCTGGCTCCTCCTTTCCACAATAAATAAGCAGCTTGCAGTGGGATGGGCAGAAACGTAATGATCCAGCGTCACAAAAGGACACAATGCAGAGGATCGTAGTTAGTCCAACCCAGCTTAAACTCTAAAGCAAGCAGGTTTGTGCTCCTAAATGCTTTTTGTTCTACTTTACGGATTAAGAAAAGGATGGTCTTATTCATAAACCATCTAAACCTATCTCGCATCCCTCCAGGCACGTGGCTTCAATGTCATCTCGCAGCAGGGAGTCCCACGGGTCACTTTGCGTCGTGTCCTCCTCCCACTGCACTTCATGGCAGGGCAATCACCTCAGACCAAACCCAGACCCAGGATCTACACCGCCATCCCCAGCTCCATTTCTTACCTGAGTCTCTGTGAGATGCAGAGTGGCAGCCAGGTCTACTCGCTCTGTGCCCACCATGTACTGCTGCTTGAGGAACTCTTGCTCCAGCCGCTCCAGCTGCTCTGGTTTGAAGACCGTGCGGACCCTCTTCATCTTGCAGGGCCCCCCAGACCTCCAGGGCCCAGCAGGGCACAGCGAGTTGGTGCCTACACAGTGAGACAACGCCAGACCTGCAATCAAGAAGCAGCGACTGAAGGGGTCTGCGTGTTTGAGGCCATTCCTCCAGCCCTGTTGATGTGCCAAACCCAGCTTGCTTCAGCTGTAGCAAGCAGCAATGCAGCTAAAGGGGGCTGGGAGAAAGTAGCACCAAAAAGAAAAACAGGGATGTCCCTGTCCTGTCCCTTCCTAGATCATCTCATCTAGGCTCCCTTTCCCACAAAAGGTTGGACCAGGTGATCTTTCGAGCTCCCTTCCAACCTATTCTGTGATTTGACTCATAGGTACAACCTGGAACAGTCCTGGACATGCAACCAGACCCAAAGAAGTCAGCGCTTAATGAGGTGAGCAGGGTTTGACCTCCATCAATACAGGATGTTTGTAACAGAATAATAAAGTCCATCAAGAGCTGCTGAATGCAAAAATCCCACCCCCGTCTCAAAAAGTCCCTAATCACAAATGTCTGAAGGTTGGGGGAGTTTACCCCATGCTGGCCCCTGCTTTTACCCTTCCCTTGGCATCCGTAGTCAGCCAGCATCCAGGAGAAGATATTGAAGGTGGCAGACTGGCTTGAAGACAAGAGTCGCCAGCCCTCGTGCAGGTCCTCGTCCTGAGCCTTAGTCAGGTTCAACTCATCCATAAAGTTCCTCTGTGTGCAGAAGCATTAGCAGGATAACAAGTGGATCTGGTCTCAGTCTCCTATCTAGTTCTGGCCTGATGATAACCATAATTACCTAATTAACATACAATACAACATCAGCACTGTCACAGGACCAGCCGGCACCAGCCTAAGAGCAGTGCTGTCTCTGGTTTCTAAAGCTGTCTTCCTGCCAGCACAGACTTTGATTCACACACATCTTAATGTTCAAAAGGAGTGAGCATGTGACTGCTACCCCTGACCATCTCCCAGGAGCCACAGGTCTCATCACAACCAGTTCTGTCCTCCTGAAGGACCTTCAGAGGAGCCAGATCTCACTGCCGGGAGGACTGCAGGGTGGAGAGACCTCAGTCAAGGGCTGAGGAAAGGGGGCTGCACCCATCAAAACAAAAAACTCTGCATCCGTTGATGCTGGTTCTGGAGTTACGACATGCACGGAAACATTAGCGTAGACTTTGCACATCTGAGTGTGGAGCACTGGAGGGAGAGTCGAGCCCATCTTGCTCAATGCCAAAAACTGCTGGACTGGGGACTCAGCTCCTGTTCTGAGCCCCAGAAAGACTCCAAGCAGTGGGACGCTGCCTGCAGACAGGCCAGACTGTGAGAACACCTCCAAGGATCAAAGTACAGTCGTGAAGGTATTAGGAACCAGATAAGGCCAGCACTAAGATATGTCCGATGGTACCACAGCTTCTGTCCTGCCAGCACCCAAGCACCCACTTAACTTTAAGAAAGAGAACCCACTAGTACAGCCAACAGGACTTTTCTGGGTGGAAAGCAAAGTATGCAGTATGCATCTGCAGGATCAGGCCATTAACGGTCCCCCACCATTGCCGTCCTGAAGTCTCAGCCCCCGGGCAATGCGATCTGGCTTTGAGATCAGCCCTGCTTTGAGCGGAGCTCCCCCTCAGCCAGAGTCATTGCACAGGCATCAGGGTACAGCAACCGCAGCCATGAGGGACATTGGACTGGTGTGATATATCTATAGCTTGGCAAGTGTCTTTAACTTTTATGGAAATATGGTACATAATTATGCCAATTCACACCCGCTACTTATCTCTCCTTTAATGACTGATGTTGTCATGTTCTCCAGGCACAAATGGGCACCCTGACCTACTTTGTTTCATTAACTGGGTGTAAATTCTACGGGTGTTTAAGGATTTGTGGGATGGAGACCTGACAGCTTAACAGCCGTAATTGCACTTAAAACTATTTTCATCATTAAAATAATTCCACCCATCACATATTTTCTATTTTAATACTGGGATAATAGCAAGTGAAACTTCAAACATGAAATACTTTGTGGAAATAGCTTTGCAAATTGTTTAACTATATTTTCATACCTGTATATTTGATATAATACATAGATTAATGCAACTATGCAGATGCTGTCTCATAAAAGAAAGAATAGATTCAATAATTATGCTAAGCAGTTTAAAAAAAGGATCAAGAGTACAAAGCAAATACTTTTGGTACCTGAACATAGTAGCTATCAGGATCAAATCAAGAGTACCTTATACAAATAAAATACGTGCTTGGCTGCTGGTTTTGCCTGGGCAACGACGAGACCAGGCTCTGAATGCTAAAAAGATACTTAATTTCAAGAAAAATATTCTGAATAGAGGTACTTCATTAAAACAAATGAGTCGTTTTGCTTATAAAAAGTTGCAGTACCCCTCAGTGAAAATACAGAGAGCCTGATGGATTAGCTGACATCATCCGTCACCACTCCGTAAATTTTACCCACGGATCAACGACAAAATCGTTATTCCTTAGGTGCTTTTGCACTAAAAATACTAACAGTTTTTGGGGCCGGACGCTGCGAAACACTCCACAGTTTCACTTCTGCGAGTGAAAAACTGCAAGGAGAGCAAAATTACAGCCGGACTGAGGGCAGCTTTGGGAGAAGAGGGGGCCCCACACAACAGCAGAGGGGTGCTGGCATGGTGCAGAAATTACTTGCAGGGCTGAGGCTTTGGGAAATTACAGCAGGTTTGGGGAGGCGTGATGAAAACACAGGCATTGCGGTGCCTTTCTAGTACATGAAAAGATAAATAAATGCCGGTGTGTGCAAAGCTACCCTTAAAATGCAGGTGGGGGGACCTGGGGGGGCTGTCCTTGACCTGAAACCTTCTCCTGAAGTCAAGTCTGAAGGATGTAAATTGCGTCATCTGGGTCTCGCTTCACCCAGTCATTTAATGTTAGGGGTAGATGGCTAATATTAATTATCGATCGCTACAGAGGGGGAAAAAAGGAATATTAGGAAACTCTTCCCTCTCCCTCCTTCATTTCCCACAGCCCCAACCCAGCTCTTCGCCTTGGGGTTGGTCGAGAGGCTGCGGGAAATGAAACTGCAGCCGTCGGAGGAAAGAAAAAAAAAAAAACAAACAAAAAAAACAAAAGGAAGGGAGGGCAGTTTTTGGTGACCCAAACCCCCTTATTTTCCAGTGCGGGTGATGCCAGGGTCCCCGCACCCCCCCACCCCCGCTCCGTCCCCAAGACCCCCCGTTCCCCACCCGTGACGGACGGGGACACCCCCCACACCCTCACCCACCCACCCCCGCTCACCTGCACCGCCCCAGCCCCAGCCCCAGCCTCCCGGTAGCGGCCCCAGCCCCGGTCCCGGTCCCGGTCCCGGTCCCGCCGCGGGCCAACGCGGGGGCGGCGGGGCGGAGGCGGCGGCGGGGCCGCGGCGCGGCGGCTCCCGGGCGAGGAGAGCTTCGATGTGGAAGGGGGTCTTGGGGGGGGGCGGCGGACCGGGACGGGACCGCGGCGGGCTGCGCAGCATGGCCGGGCCGGTGTGCCGGCCCGCCCGGCCCCGCCGGTTTATATGGAGAGCGCGGTGGGCTGGGATGAGCCGCGCTCCTATGCAAAGCGGCGGCGGGGCGGGGGGGACGGGGGGCTGCCCCCAGCCCCCGCTGGCCTGCAGCGGCACCCCCGCGGACACCCCTCCTTCCACACCGACACCCCCGCGGACACCCCTCCTTCCACGCCAACACCCCCGCGGACACCCCTCCTTCTCTGCTGGCACCTCCACTGACACCCACCTGGACACCCGTATGGACCCCCACACTGACACCCACTCCTTTCCCGTGGACACCTTCTCCTACTCCGTGGACACCCGCACCAACACCCACTCCTTCCTCACAGACACCCAACCGACACCCAAACTCCTTCCCTGCGGACACCCACACCGACACCCACTCCTTTCCCGTGGACACCCACACTGACATGCACTCCTTTCCCGTGGACACCCACATCAACACCCACTCCTTCCTCACAGACACCCAAACCGACACCCAAACTCCTTCCTCGCGGACATCCACACCGACACCTGCTCCTTCCCCGTGGACACCTTCTCCTACTCTGTGGACACCCGCACCAACACCCACTCCAGACAGACGCCCACGTGGACAATTGCTCCTTCCACCAGACACCTCCTCCCTTCCTCACAGCCACCTACAACTTCCCCACCACAGCCTCGCTGGCACCCTCACCTTCCCCCGTGGACACCCACATGGACACCTACAGCTCCCCACCCTGACCCCCCCTGACACCCAAACCCCCCCTGACACCCACACTTTCCCCCCAGGCCTCACAGGCGCACCCACGCCATCCCCCTGGCCACGCTCCTCAGGCCAGCCCACCGCTACCCACTGCCCACGGGCACCGACGTACCCCGGGACCGGCTGTGTGAGCCCGTCCCACCAAGGGGAACGTATCTGGGTGTACCTGCTCGGCTGTATCAGAGCCTGGATGTATATCTGGGGTATGGGAAAAAACACATCAGGAACTCGGACAGGCTAAAAAGCGACTGTGCTTTGGAAATTTAGCTGTTTGTCTGGTTTGGGTGCCATCCCCGTGAGCCAGGCACAGACACATGGTCCGATGCGATGGAGAGCTGCGGATGGCACAGACACCTTGCCCAGATGTGAGCGTACTCAGCAAACACAACGCTGGGGAATTGCAGCCCTGCGCACACGCAACCGTTCCTGCGCAAATCTCCACAAGCACCAAATTAACACTGAAAATTCAGTCTGGTGTACGCAACCACGGAGAAATCCCCAGACCGGAGTCTCCAGGTTAATAAACACGGAGCAAAAATCCCCCATGGCTTAATAACCCAGCATTAAACATCTCTGCGTGCGCAGGCTAGCTCTCCGTATCCCGTAAATCCTGCCTTAACTCAGGGATTCGTGCCGTTTAAAGTCTCTTTTCACTGCCCAAGCCGTAGAAATAGACCTGGTTATAAATGAGCACCTCTATGTTTTTGAGCATTTCAAAGCAAATGGAAATTATGGGAATGCATGGGCAGGATTATCCTGCTCGTGAGGAAGCACCCTGGTGATGGCTACGGGAACCTCAGGGAAGAGGATGCCCGCAGGAGACAAAAGAATCCCTCAAGTTTGCCTTCAAAACACTTTTTTCGTGCCATTTAGCATCCTGTCTTCCACAGCAGCTTCAAAATAAGTGAATAAATACAGCTGCCGCTTTATTGCTCCTTATCCAAACAGCCAGCCCCAATCCTGCCGCCGTGTAACTATGTGCTTAATTGAAATCACACGTTCAAAGCTGGGCAAGTGCCGAAGCCTCTCCCCCCCCCAAAAAGCCGCTACTGAGAAAAAAAAAACCGCAGAGATTCACAGCTTCTGGCTTTACTTGCACAGAGGTTGTGTGGATTAAAATATGGGTGTCGTTATACAAGTTTTTGATTTGTTTTATTAAAAGCCTGTTTAAATCTCTTAATTATTTTTCCTCTTCATCCTAAGTTGTGACTGCCACTGTAATTCCCGTGGAAAGAGATGTTGGAGATGCTCCAACAAGGAGTTATCAAAGGAGCAGTTTTACATGGCGGTTGTTGGGGCAGGTGAGCTGTCGGCAGAGCAGGAGGTTACGGTGAGATGCTGCTGGCAGGAAGGATGGACAGACGGACGGACAGCAAGCCGGAGGGACAGACAACCAGCAAAAGCACCGGCTGACTTTTTCCTTCACCTTCTCCCACTTGGCCGAATTCGCTGCCTAATGACGCGTCCTGTTTCCCATTAGTACTGTGTGCTCAGCTAATGCATTTTGGTTCGAAAGCTGGAAATTTTCACTCGCTGGTAATGACTTGGGAAATATAGCACCCAGCAGCCAGGCAGACCGGGGGCTCAGGGCCGGGGGAACCCCCCCCCCTCCCCCTGCCCACACGGGGTTGAACCACCCCATCTGCTCCCAGCAAAGGGGGCTTTTACAGGAGCTGGACAGGGGAGATGAAAGGATGGACCCTGATCCTCTTTTTTTTTTTTTTTTTTGGTGGTGGGGTTTCGGTGTTTGGGTTTTTTTTTTTATTTTATTCCAGTTTTGTTTCTCAAGAGCATAGAAAATAAAAGGGGAGGGGGAGTTTCTTGGGGGGGGGGGAATCCCAACAACAAAACAACAACAAAAAAAGCCCCCAGCCCTTTGTAAACATCCCCCCTGAGCAAAGGGAAGGAGGTGAAAAGCATTTCCTGATAACTCCATTAAAGAATGAGGCTGCATTAACATTCCAAGTACCTCGACAAGAGATGAAAGTGGGGAACTTGAGTTCAGCCTCTCCTTGCTCCAGATGTTATTATGGGCTCCCTGAAAGGTTTTTTTATTTCTTTTTTTGCAAAGAGACAAAGATGTTGCCTACTTCAAACGGGGCTAATTGATGCTAATGACTATCAGATAGAGTGGGGGCCCTTATTCCCCCCTGCAAAGGGGAAAGAGAGAGTGCATTTTACAATCCCCTCATAGAAAACGCCCCACTCTTCAAACCAGGTTGCTGCTTTGGGGATTTTTGTTTCTCTCTGGCTGCTGCTTTTTCTCCTCCTCCGCTCCCCCCCCCCCCTTCATCTTTTCTGTCCCCCTTCTTCTGGGCACCCCGCAGCTCTCACTTGTTTGCCCATGAGAAATTTCACACCTCGCCTCCGTCGGTGGGGAGAGCCTGGCTCCATTTCCATCCCTCTCCGAGCCGCAAAACCATCCCAGCGGGCGAAAGAAGTGGCGGAAATTTCCCCAAACCCACAGCAAGCACACGCGAAAACGTGATGGGGATTTTGTGCATCAGTAATCCGGGACGTGAGTCCTTCTGCAAGTGGGAAAACATCTTCTCGACCGACAGCATCCTTCCAGTCGCATCCTATTAGGGAGAAGATGGATCCCAGGGCTCCTGTTGCTGATCAGACAGGCGTGTGCTTGCACTCATTAGGATAACTAGCGCAGCACCGCCAATGTAAGGAGTCTGAAATCATGAGCTCATGCCTTTTACTCTTAAAAAAAAAAAAATTAGCTTAAAAATGGGGTGCTGAACACCAGCTTTAGCTTTTAGCCTTGTGTCAGATTTTTGCAGCCATTTCTCCTGTGGTAATCCGTAATAATAATAAATAATAATCCATAATCCGATAATAAAAAGGCAATGGGGAATGTCTCCAAATCACGCAGCTCCTGGAGCTGGTGATTTGCCCCTTCCCAAGCCAGCTCCCAGTGAATCCTGTAGGAAGAGGGGAATGGGGACTCATCTTCCCTGCAAAAAGAGGAGACACCGCAGAGGATAACTGATGCGTGTTCGTTCCTTCATCATAAAGTCTAGAAAAGAGAAATTACTCAGGCTAACGATAGTTACTGTGCGTGCTCTCTGCTCAAGGAGCACCCAGCAGTGCCGGGTGCCATCCTGCCTTGGCTTCGCCACCTTCAGCGAGGTGCTGGGGAGCTGCAGAGAGCTCCAGACCAAGGTGCTGGTGTCGATCGCTCTTGGCAAACCCCGTCTCTTCCTTTGCAGCAGGATCTGGCCACAGTTAGCTTTGCCTTCTGGATCCTCGGCACCTTGCAGGGTCCCATTAACAGACCCAAACTGGGCTGAGGCCAGGAGCGATGGCACGACACTGTCTGCTCTTTGAGGGCGTTATACAGCAATGGGAGCCCTGGTTGCAGGTGACAAGAGCATGGCCAGCCCCATACATCCGCCTGCAAGAGCCCAGCACAGGGATGGCCACCGGCTCCAGGGAAATGCTTTTTCAGAGATCACGGTTGCTTTTCAGCTGAGCATTCCCCAGTTTGATCCACTGCCCAAGCACTGGTGAAAGCCCCGTGCAAGTAGCAGCGTGGGATGGACATGAGGACTTGGGAACTAGGAGTTTCCTCCAAGAATGTTATCCCAAACGCTGGCCAGCGCAGGAGACTGCTCCCATCCTCTCCATCCCTATCACCTTATTCCACCTCTTGCTTGTCAAACCTCTCTCGGGGAGCCGGTTCAACATGTTCAGGCAATGGAAAACTAACCCTGCAAAACGCAAGGCTCTTGCTTTCAGCTCGGGGGTGCGGGCAGGGGGGGAGGAAGGCAGAGGGCAGCACCCTTCTCTCCCCCCAGCCCCAGACGGCCAATACACACCCCAGCCGCCCTTCAGACACTGGCCCCGGCTGCATTGTCAGGTTAATTTGGGATAATGGCCTGCAAAGCACCTCAGTCCCATCCAGGTCTCATTAGCACTTGATAATATCAAGCATCCTGAGGAATTGCGGCTCTTCCACCTCCTCCCCGGGGCACGGAGCCCGGCACCCAGCCCGGGCAGGGTGTCCCTGGGGACGGGGACAGGACCTGCTCCTCTTAGTACTCCATTGCCAAGCTTGTGGGGCAAAGCACCTCTCCCCCCACAGCCTCAGGGCTTTCCTGTGATTTATCGCCCAGGCTGGTATTTCCAGGCAAAATCTGAATTAATCCCCACGCTGCAGTGAGGCTCAGCAGGGCTGGAGTCTGCCCCAGCTTTTCGGTGAGGAGATGTTGTGTCCCCGAACCAAGCGGGTCTGTTCCTCGGTGTCCCACCCTTCGGTGTCACATCTGGCCTCGTATCTCAGCCAGATGTGGAATGAGGGAGCGGGACCTGCTGCATCCCACCACCCTCGCCCTCCCCGGGTGCCGGGGGCCCGTCCTCCTTGCCTGGGGTCCCTCCAAATACAACGTCGGTTGAGTCCAGGGGTTGAGTCCACGATGGGGGTACACCCAGTCGACGGCAAAGTCTGGGTGACCCCCAAAAAATAAGCTAATACCCTCCTGCAAGGCCTCGGAGGATGCTCCGTTGTCCTCCCGTCAAGCACAGACCTGAGCACGCTGTTCACAGGGGTTGCAGTTGCAGGTATTGAGAGCATCCCGAAACCACACATTTAAAATTAATTGGGAATTATAAACAAACTAAGCATTGAGGCAGCCCTGGTACAGGCCTGAGTGCACGATCAGCCCGCTGCTCCCTTCAATTATCTTTTTTCCCCCACATTGTTCTCTCCTAATGAGGAGACTAATGACCAAAGGATGGTTCATAAGTGGTTCCCAGACTCTCCTTGCCCAGGGCAAACACCGTCCACAATAGGATCACAAATTGTAGGGAGAAGCCCCGGCTGATCACATCAGAAACGGTGCAGGGATTTATCTCTCTGCCTTAACAATAACAGTATGTTCTTAATCGCCACTCCAAAGGGACAACTAGCAGGGGATCTGCCTGGCCTCATCATTAAAAGCTGGCAGCATCTTTGCTAGTGCTGCCCCTTTGTTCATCTTTCATTATTCCAATGCTCCGGCCCCGTTAATTCCTCTCCATCTTATTAAATCAATAGAGATGGAGTGGGGGAAGGATGGGGCAGAGCAAGGGTCGGATCCTGCTTGGCTCTCGGCAGGGGTGCTGAGGGGGAGCGGGATCAGACCCGGCCCGGATAAGCACGAGTCGAGCCGATACCACGCGTGTCCAAGGCTGTACTTACCCAGCTCCTGCAGCCGGGGAAACTGAGGCACAAGAGCATCACAGCCTAAGTCCCAGGAGGAGGTTTTGGCAGAGTTGGGGAGCACTTTATCTGACTGCCATTCCCACACCTCCCGATGAGATCCCCTTATTCATCCCATACCATCAGGGTTTACCTGATTTAATGATTTAATCAACCTTTTAAAATAAAACCACGCCGTTGGAGAGGGTGTCTGGTGCCAGGGCCCCCGGTACACCCAACCATGTTGGGGTGGCAGTGCTGCAGGGATTTTGTGCCACAAACTATTTGCAAAGGGGGACATAGTATAATTTTCATCATTTTTTTCTCTTTATCTTAACAGCTTGTTTCACCACTGGTGAAAACTGGTTTCTGGCGGGCCCTGCCCTGTGCATGTCTGGGAGCAGAGCCGGGGAGGAATTTCTTCCCAGTCTTTCCATTTTTGAGACTGAGATGGGAGGTGAGGAAGGAGCAAGGAGCAGGATGCAGGGTGCTGTGGGGTGAGCACCAGCAGCTATGTAAGACTTGGTGTGCCCCATGGCAAACCCAGACCAGGGCTGATGGCATTCCCTTAGCAGACCGCGAACCACCCTGCACAGCCCAATGCAGGATTTAGACATGGCACTGCTTGCTCTCACTCTGACAGCGCTCAGCGCATGGTCCTGCTCCACAGCCCTGTGTTTCTTGTTGCAGGATAAACACCTTTTAAACCCGGGATTTTTAAACCCAGATATTTTGGCCACTGCAACGTTCACCCCATATGAGGGGTCTCCTTAGGTGCTCAGTTTCCCCGCTGCATTTCCAGGCAGGTCACCCTGTTTCACCCTCATTTTCATGCATCCAGGAGCTACTTCCAGCTGAGAGTTTAATGCAAAGAATCGGTGCCTTTGCTCTTTGGCTGAGCAAGGCAACTTGGGGCAAATTCATCCCAGAAAGACTGCAAAGGATGGGATGTCGTGGCATTTCCTTCCATTGCTTATGATGTCTTTTTTTATTTCCACTGAAACCGGGCAGCATGGAACCGTCAGAGCTGCCCGGCAGCCTTGGGAAGCTTATTTGATGTTTCAATCAGGAATTAAAGGGCAGGGAGAAGCAGGGGGAAATGCTCCCTGACCATTTAACAAGATTACATGACGAGACGGAGCCTGGAAACACGCACGGCCGACCCCGGCGCCCTGCATCCCGGCTCGGGTCAGGCTTTGCCTTGAACCTCCGCCGCCGGCAGGTTGCCCACCCCGGCACCCCGGCCCGTCCTCGGCACATGGTAATCCCATTTAGCAACGCCCCCCCCCGAAAAAAGAGCACGAGGGGGCAATCAGCCGAGGAGAATGGGGCTCCCAGCTCGGGGAAGGGATGCAAAAGGAGCCTGGGAAAGCGGCTGGGTCACAGGGATTGGGGGGGGGACGGAGGGGTCCTGCTGCTCCAGCATCCAAACACCCCGTCCTGCAAACTTCTACCATCCTGAGTAAACGCGACTCGTGCAAACAAATCGCGTCCGTCGCCATGTGCTCAGCAGGAATAATCCTGGCAGGAAGGAGAGCAGGGAGGGGGACACAGAGGAGCTGTATGCTACAGCTCCACCGGGTCATCCCTTCTCCTATCTCTCCTTTCCTCTCCTATCCCATCCCATTTACCCAGCCATCCATTTGCACCTATTTGCCAGCACCCTGCATTCATCCCCAATCATCCACTCATCCATCTCATCCACATGCAGCCCAGGCTGTTCCTCTGGGCAAATAGTCCACCCTAATACATCCACCCACCGGTCTCACAACCTACCTGTCCTCCTACAAGCCGCCTACTTATCTGCAGAGCGGAGATTTGCTTGGGAGGGCTCAGCACTGTATCTTTAGCAGATAACCATTATCCTCTTAATAAGGCTGCTTAATTCTCACTTCCTTATAATTATCTGTCACTGAAAGCCAACTTGTTTTTTGCAGACAGGTGAAAAAAACCAGCATCTTTAAGAGAGTGATGTGATACTACGCAGGATTGGGAAGGGACTAGCAGGATTTTTGGGGTGCATGTGGGGTTTGGGTAAGGACACACAGCTCTTATTCTGCACAGGCTTTCCTGGGGGATGAGAGGAGCCAAGGCTCTGTCCCAGGTGGGTTGATCCAGCCCAAGACCTTGCCAAGCTCTCACAGCATCTCTCTCTCCTTTATTTTCCATGGTGCCAAATTGCTGTGCCCGGGTTTGAGTCCAATCCATGTGCCCTGGTCGAGCTGCCAGGAGCTGGGCTGAGCTGCAAGACCTTCACCCTGGACTGGGAAGGGAGATGTCTCCGATGGGAGAAGGAAACTGCATTTCTACCCCCCCTTTCCAGGGTTGGCAGGGTTTTGGCAAGGCATACAATGACCCAGCTGAATCCAGCTTTTCTGCAAACCATCAACTCCATCCCATTATCAGGGTCAGACCAGGGTGTTTGGCTCTTCTCATCCCCACACATCCCCAGTAATCAGCTGCTTTGTCCTGTATATATGCTTCCTTCCCCACCCTAAGGAACCTGCAAACAGGTTAATCACTGGGTGAGAGGAAGACAGGGGATGGCCTTCCTCAGCACCTGCTGTCCCTTGGCAGGTAGGAAAGGGAACACAAGCATCCTGAGCCCCCCATGCACCCCCAGGGACCGGCCACCCCCTCAAGGATTATCACCCACCGTGAGAAAAGCCTCCTGGTCAAAGCCCAAGGTGCTAAAGGGATGGACGTGGTTTAATTTATCTCATATAAAAGTCACTTTTTAAAAAACTCAATCAAGCCCAGCAGTTTTAATTAAAAAGTCATTTCCCGGGATGGACACTGCCCGCAGAGGGGTCTGAGCTGGCCAGACCCTGCAGGAGCATCCCCCGGAGCGCAATGGATCCCCCGCTGCCTGCCCTGGAGGAGCCCAGCACCGTGGAAAAGGTCCAATCCTACCCGAGGCTGAGCGCTGCCAGCTCCCAGGGGATTAAAGGTGTCCTGAGAAACAAGTTAACTCTCGCAATCAGCTTGGCCCCCGGCCGGGCAATATTAAAACATCCCCCGTAAGCCCTGTTGTCTCGGGGATGATTGCAATAAACCCACCGGCATGTGAGATTAGCGGGTTAAACCCACCGGCGCAGCCTGGGCTCTCAGCAGACATGTGAAGACATTAGCACAGTTTGGGCTCTTTGAGACGAGCCGGCTAATCCCGGCTCTGAAAACAGCTGGAACAAAGAGCAGCTTCCGTCACATCGTCCCCTTCTCCTGGCACCATCCCCTTCTTGCACTGTCCCCCTCTCCTTGCACTGTCCCCTTCTCCTTGCATTGTCCCCTTCTTATATTGTCCCCTTCTCCTTGCACTGTCCCCCTCTCCTGGCATCATTCCCCCTCTCCACGCATCATCCCTTTCTCCTGGCGTTGTCCCCTCTCCTGGCATCATCTCCTTCTCCCTGCACTGTCCCCCCTCCTTGCATCATCCCCTTCTCTTTGCTTCATCCCCTTCTCTTTGCTTCATCCCCTCTCCTTGCATTGTCCCCCTTCTTTCTCCTTGCACTGTCCCCTTCTTTGCACCATCCCCATCTTAATTGTCCCCCCTCTCCTTGCATTGTCCCCCTTCTCCTTGCATCAGGTTTCACACCTGCTCAAATAAACCCTCCACCTGGGTCCCTTCCTCCTCCAGACATGGTGAAAATAGGGTTAGCAGGAGCGGGTGCTACCCCGACGAGCACCCAGGTGTCCCCATTTCTGCTCTTATCTAGGAGGTCCAGGGCCAGTGGCACTTGCTTGCTTTGCATCCTTGCAAGAAGATCCCCAGCTCCCCACAGAGCCCATCCTTGGCTCATCCCCAGGCCAGTGTCCGGCCAAAACCAGCTGGATTTGAAACCTCTGCATCTGCCTGAGCAGGGCCAAGCAGTTAAAATTAAAACCTGGCTAATCCTTGCCCAGCTGAGACGGCACCCCAGGCGCCCAGCTCGCAAAGCCACCACCAGCTGTGCTCTCCAGGTGCGTTTTCCCTACTTTCCTGGCTCCAAAAGCCCCGGAGAGCAGGATGCCATCACTGGGTTGGACTGTGTGAGCTGTGGGCAGAGCGGGCTGTTACGGTGAAGATGCCGCTCGTGGGAAGATGGAGAAGGATGGACCATGAGATGGAGGTTCCCTACAAGGACCTGGGCTCTGTGAAGGTCCTGAGCTATTTTAGAGCACAAGGAGGTATCTGAACACCCAGTGCCTTTGGGATGAGCCTGGCTATGGGGCTGATCATGGGTGAGGTGTGCAGGTCACCCCCCATTCCCCCAGACCTCCAAGGCTTGCTCCCATGAACAAGCCCCCACTGAATGCATGCTGCCACTGCAGGCATGTGGTGTTCCTCCTCCTCCTCGTGAAAAGATGAGCCCAAGAGTAGCATAAATAATTTATTTTTGCACTGCAAAAATAATTGGTGCCCTGTATATATTAGATATGATACATTCATATAATACACACGGAAAAGCGGCCCGAAGGGGCGATTCAGCAGCTTTTTGTCACAGTCTGTGCGGGTGCTGTCCCTGAGCTGGGGGAGGAGGCCGTGTCCTCCTGGCCGTCCTCCGACTCTGCTGGGAAGTCCTTGTCCTCTTCGCCGTGGTGGCTCTGCGAGTCAGGGCTCCTCTGCGGGGTGGCCAAACCCATTTTGGCCAGTTTGGCTTGTTGCTGTTCCAGGCTTTGTTTCCTCCACTTGATCCGCCGGTTTTGGAACCAGACTTTCACCTGAGGAAGAGATAAAGCTTAGCTTTCAAAGCTGGCTTCTCCATGGACTCATGGTTTGCTAAACCCCCATGGCTCAGGCAGTGCCCAGACACTCCACAAACCCTTAGGTGTCCACAGCCTCCAATATTCCCCGGGTGGCCAGGACAGATGTCCCCTGCCACGCTCTCCCCACCAAGATGAAAAACTGTCCCCTGCAACCCAGGAGCTGAGCTGGGACCTGCCAGCAGTGGAGAAGATCCAGCCTTAAGCTGGACACAAGTTCAACCCCTCCACGTCACCCTGGGACAGCCGCTTTGCGACTCAGTTTCCCTATCTGTGATCCTCCACCCTTTTAATGTAAATTATCTGCAATTACTACCCCAGAGGGCTCCTGCCCCAGGTCCCACCCATTGGCACACAGGTTTGGGAGCCTCCCTGGAGCTGCTGGAGGGGGCAGATGGAGATGGAGCGTGGTGGATCCTACCTGCTCTTCAGTGAGGTGCAGGGAGGAGGCGAGCAGGCACCTCTCCGTGCCCACCATGTACTGCTGTCGTGCAAACTCCTTCTCCAGCCGGGCCAGCTGGTCGCTGGTGAAGATGGTCCGGACCCGCTTGGCTTTGCCAGTCTTGGCTTTGAAGATGGGCAAGCAGCACTTGGAGATCAGGAAGCCTGGAGGCGAGGTGGGGGGGGTGTCAAGGTGGAGAGGAGCCATTGGAGGGGTCCCCTTTTAGAGTGGGGTCCCTCCTTGGAAGATCCTTTCCTGGAGAGGCAGAAGGGATCTTCCCATTTGGAGGTGTCCCCTTTAAAGAGGTAAAAGGGGTCTCTTTGGAGGGGGGTCCCCTATTTGAAGAGGTGGGAGAGGGTCCCCCATTTGCAGAGGATCTCCTCGGAGAGGTGGATACAGGTCCCTCTTGGAGAGAATCCCTTTGGAGGAAGTCCCCACGAAGAGGTAGATGGAGCTCCCCCCATTTGGAGATGTCCCCCTGAGAGAGGCCAGAGGGTCCCATTTGGGGGGGCAGAAGGGGTTTCCCCTATGGAGACATCCGAATGAGAGAGGTGGACAGGGGTGTCCCCCCTCTGGAAGATGCATCCCCCAGGAGAGGTGGGTACGGGTCTGCTCCTTGGGGAGGTAAAAGGAGATCCCCGTTTGGAGACATCCCCATGGGAGAGGTGGACAGAAGTCCACCCTCCCTGGAAGAAGTCCCCTTCTCGAGGGGTCCCCCAGGAGAGGTAGCCAAGGGTTCCCCCCCCCTCAAAGAGATGGAAAGAGATCCCCATTTGCAGTTGTCCCGATGGGAGAGGTGGACAAGGGTCCCCCTGGAAGAACTCCCCTTGAGAGGGGTCCCCCATTTCAAGAGGTGGCCAAAGGTGCCCCCCCCCACCTTGGGGAGCTGGAAGGAGGTCCCCATTTGGGGGTGTCCCCACAGGAGAGGTGGATGTGGGTGCCCTTTGAAGAGGTCCCCTTGAGAGGTGTCCCCCCTTGGGGAGCTGGAAGGAGGTCCCCATTTGGGGGGGTGTCCCCACAGCAGAGGCGGGCACAGGGGGGTCCCGGTGTGGGATGTCTGGGTGAGGTGGGGGTGGGGGGGGGTCCATACCTGTTGCCCCCAACCGAGCAGCCCAGGGGGGCGAGACCCCGCAGCAGGCGATGCAGAGCGGCCGGGGGTCGGCGAGCGGCGGCAGCGGGACCGGGGGGGGTTCCCCAGAGCGGCGGGGGGGCTGGAGGCGGTGGCGGCGGAGGAGGAGGAGGAGGAGGAGGAGGAGGAGGAGGAGGAGGAGGAGTGAGTCCCAGCAGTGCCGCGATGGTGAAGGCCTGGCCGGACCGGGCGGGGGGCTGCGGGGCCGGCATGGCGGGTTGTGCTCGGGGCCGTGCCGCCCACCTTTATACGGCCGCCCCGACCGGCCCCCGCGGGGGATTCTCTCTCGGCCGTCCCGAAGAGACCGCGGGGGGGTGGAGGGGACGGGGCGGGCGGGGACCGAGGGCATCGCCCCCTGCCCTGCCCCCCCCCCCCCGGGGGGTGGGTGTCCCTTGTCCCCTCTGTCGTCCCCCCCCCCCCCGCCCTCGATGTGCCCCTGAGCTCCACTGGGGTGTCGTGTCCCCCCCCCTCCCATGTCCCTGGGGCAGAGACCCCCGTGTGTCCTCCCCCAAAGCGAAGACGTCCCTGTCCCCCTCCCTGGGTGGCTTTGGCCCTGAAATATTCAGGCAGGAGGATCTGGGGGACACCGCAGGACAGACGGTGTCACCCCAAGGCCACCAAAGCCCCCAGGGGGGGGGCTCGGAGTCCCCCTCGGTACTCTGAGCTCGTCGCACCAGCATGCACCCCACTGCACGGCTGATTTTTGGGGGGGGCATAATACACCCCGGGACAGCGAGGCGAAGGGACAGGACCAGGGATGCTCTGAGAAGCAGTGGCAGAGGCGGGGGGCTGTCGCTGCACACACCACCCCCCCCCCCAGCTCGCCCCTCTCGGCTGATGGGATTCAGATGGTCATTAGGGTCTGAGATTCTTAAAATCGTGCAGCTTTTCCTAATGAGCTGGGAAAAGTCACACCTCGGCCCGGCGCTGCGGGGGAGCGAGCCCCGGTCAAAGGACTCCACCGGGGCCCGGGGGTTTATTGGGGAGGAAATGGGGCGCGGGGGAGTTGGGGGGCCGGGGCCCACATCTGCACCGCAGCAGCCCCCCTCGCTCAACTTTCATGAGGTCCCCGGGACCCAGGACACGGTTGTGCAGCCCCCCCGAGTTGGGAAACACCCCCCCCCAAGAATCGCTCCGGCACTGAGAAAGTCATTCCAGGGCTCTGCCCTGGCAGGGAGCATCCTCCGCTCTGCAGCTGCGTGACCACCTTGGGGATGGGGACAGGGGACCCCCCCCCACCCCACACCCCAGCTCCACGGTACCGGGGTACATCCCAGTCTGGTTCCAGCAGGCGAAGGCTCCTCGGGGGTGTTTTTACAGCAAAAAGCCATAAAAAGCCAACGGTGGGCACCGTGCTGACAGCGATGCCATGCTCCCCGGCTCATCACGGGGGCATCACCCCACAGCCACTGCGCTGGGGGCAAATAAAGGCCCTTGGGGGGGGGGCAGAGATGAAAGGGCAGCAGATTTGGCATTATTAGTTCTTAATTATAGTCTTGAACAGGCCGAGATAAAAAGGCAGGAGGTCCCCCGCCGGGGCTCGGTGGGCTTGGGCATGTTTGGTTAGGAGGTGCTTTCCCTTTTTTTATTCCCTTTTTCCTCTCTGTCTGTTTGATGGAGCTCAGCAAACACACAACCCCCCCCGGCACCCCCACGCAGCAGGGTGGCCCCAGGATGGGGGGGGTGCCCGCCACCCCTGTGCTGGGTGGGATGCTAATGGCATCTACGGAGTTGGGATCCAGGTGATATGGGGCCAAAATGGGGCTACTGGTACCCAGTGGTGCTTTGGGAAAGCCAGGTGGGAAAATCTTGTCCTGGAGAGATGGGGGGGGGGGCAGATTTTAGCAATCTGGGGGGGTGCCGCCATGCGAACAAGGAGCACGGGAGGGCTGGAATTGGGAGTTTGCTCCTGGAATTGGGAGTTTGCTCCGACAAACCGAGCATCTCCTGTCACCACGTCCGGATCCAGAACAGGGACCTAAACCCAGGGATGGCTCCTGCCTAATTCTGAGGCAAAATTGCCCCAAGGTTCCGGCTTCTGAGCTAATTAATAACAATGCTGCTCATTAGCTCCAGGCCACGCTGTCTGGGCAGGGTGTGGATTGTCGGTCTGCAGAGGAGTGGGGCCTCCAGGGTCAGCCCCCCCCCCCCCCCCCCCACCCTGGACAGCCTCGGGGGTGACCCCGGAGCCCCAGGGCCCCCCCCTTGGTCTTGTGTCCATCCCCTGTCCTGCAGCATCCCTCTGTCTGGCCATTGTCCGTCCGTCCATCCCGGTTCTCAGAGCCCTTCACCCACAAAATCCCTTTGCATCCGTTTGCCCGTACACCGTGCTAGTCCTGGGCTGGGGGCTGGGGGGCTATGGACACCCACAGTTTGCAGCGAAAAGGAGTATTTTCTACCAATTCATCTGAAATTGTTAGAAAAAAGCAAAATGCTTGGACACTGGCTGCCATCAAGTGGCTGAGGAGGATCCAGGCCTGACCCTTGGTCCCGCAGATCATTTTATCTGAATCCCAGATCTCCCCCCCCCCCCCCCCGCCTCAATTAAATTCACTCTTCCTTTCTTGTTATTAAAGGTCTCACCACCCGGATTTGGGATGCAGAGCAAAGCCCTCCCTTAAGCATCGTAAGATATGCGGCTCCGCTTCTTCTCTGGATAGACTTGACCCAGCTCTAGGGAGGTTTTTGCAAGGAGGATTCATACATGCACGGGGTCACCACCACTGCTGGGGGCTGTTTGCAGGTGCAAAGGCAGAAAAAAAATAAAGAAAAATATCTTTTTTTTTAAACCCTGCAAGTGGTTGACCTGGGGAACTCCTTGCCCAGGAGCTCTTGGGGGTTGAGAGCTTTAACAGAGGAGTTTCTGCAAATAATAACTTCTGTAGCTGTATGAGAAGAGCTAAAATATGCCATGCCCCAAAGCAGGGCAGTCCTGCAGCACAGCTGGGTGACTCGGGGCTGGGCTGGGTTGTCCCCACCAGCAGACAAGCAGGCTATAGAATTGGAGCAGGAGGGATATGTCTTCTTTAAAAGTTTTGCACCTTTCCATGCACCTGAAGGAAAACTGGTGGGGTTTTTTCCCCATAATCTTCCTTATTTCTATTCCGTGGCTTTTTAGAGCTGTGGCTCATGGGGTTCGTGGCTAAGGACAAATCCTGCTCTGCCCTGTTCACACAGCTTTGATCCTGCTCCATACCAGAGCTCTTTTGGATGCCAGCGGTGGCAATGAAGCCACTTCCAGCAAAACATCTGCTGCTCGGAGCATCTGCGACCGATTCCCAAAGGCACCCGAAGTGCTGAGCATCTCTGATCCACGCGGACCCAAGAGCATCCCAGTTAGTGGGGAGCAGGGATCCCAGTTAGCATGCACCACTGTTAGTGAGTATACCAGTTAACAGGCATCCCTGTTGGTGGGCATCCCAGTTGGTGAGTATCCCAGTTAGTGGGCATTCCCAGTAGCAGGCATCCCAGGTAGTGAGTATCCCATTTAGCAGGGATCCCAGTTAACAGGCATCCCAGTTAGCACAATTCCAGCCAGCAAGCTGCCAGTTAAAGAGAGTCCCCACTACCAAACATCCCAATTAGCAGGCGGCTAATTAGTGGGGCTGCCAGTTCGTGTAGATCCTGAGTGTATCGCTACTCATCGGAGATCCCAGTTAGCAAGCATCCCCGTTAGTGGGCTCCCAGTTGATGAGGATCCCAGTTGGGAGGTAACCCAGCGGGGTCCCAGCTGGCAGGGTCCCGGGGGGGGGGTCCCAGCGGGGTCCCGGGTGGGTCCCGGGGGCGTTCCACGGGGGTCCTGGGGGGGTCCAAGGGGGGTAGCAGGGGGGGTCCCAGGAGGGGTCCCGGGGGGGTTCCCAGCGGGGTCCCGGGGGGGTCCCGGGGGGGTCCCAGGGGGGCAGTGGGGGTCCCAGGAGGGGTCCCGGGGGGGTTCCCTGCGGGGTCCAGACGAGCGGCTCCCGGCGGGGCCGTTCCCCCGCTGACCGCCAGAGGCCACTGCCCGACCGCGCTGCGCCCGGGCGGCACCGGCTGGGACAGCGGGCGGGGGGACACCGGGCTGGGGGAGTGGGATGGGGATACTGGGATGAGACACACCAGGGTGGGACATACACACCAGGGTGGGACACACACATCAGGGTGGGACGCATGGGGATAGCACAGCAGGCTGGGACACAGCGGGATGGGACACACCAAGGATGGGATGTATTGGGATGGGACACACCGGGATGGGACACACCGGGATGGGAGACACCGGGAAGGGACACTGGGGCTGGGACACACTGGGCTGGGACACACCAAAGTGGGACACCAGGATGGAACACACCAGGATGGAACACACTAGAATGGGACAAACCGGACTGGGACACACTGGGGTGGAACGCACCAGGCTTGGCCACCCCAAGGCTGGGACACAGCAGGATGGGACAAATCAGGCTGGGACACACTGGGGCTGGCACAACCCAGGGCCAGGAGGTTTCTCCTGAGACCATGCGTGGATAAAGGGGGTTCCGGTGGAGGGTGACAACCTGTGTCCTGTGCCACCACTGGCCGTGCAAGCTCCAGCTGAGCTTTTGGGTGATGATGAGGACCATCTCCAGGAGGAAGTCAAGCCCAGTCCCACCACGTGTGCAAACAAGCCGAGGGCAGACAGTGTGGGTGCTTCTAGGGGCTGAAATCTGCCCCGGAGATCCATCCAAGCTGCGTGACTCCAACCAAGCTGCGTGAACTCCGCAGGGATGGCTCCATCCGCAGCGTCCCACTTGTTGGCTTGATCCTAAAGTGAGCTGGCCAAATTCAGCCCATCACTAACCGGGAGAACACATGTGGGCTCCAACCAGCCCCCAAATCCCATTAATCAACCCTAAAAGGGCACATCCCTGGGCAGCACCCTAAGACTGTGCCTGTCCCCACCATCCCAAGGGACAGCATCAACTGGGGGAGATGGGAAGGTGGAAGTTTGTCCTTCCCCACGCTCCCATTATGGGGCAGGGGAGCCAAACGTGCCTCATGATTTTCCCCAGGTTAAAACCTGGTACAGGGGCTTTCCAGCATCCCCAGGGCCACCAGCATCTCTGCAGGTCCCCCCTTTTACGCTACCATCTGCCCCCAAAATCTGGGAGCTAGTCAAAACCCCCGTCCATCTGTCCAGCCGGGAAAGTCAAAAGCAGTGTCATTGCCAAATCCAGAGGCACCCGCAGAATTGATGGTGACGGATTTCCACCCTTATTTGTCAACAAGGCTTGCTGGCCTCCCCCCCAACCCCGCAAAGCCCCGTTAATCTCCCATACAATTGCAGTTTGCTGTGCAAACAGCTTTGGGGGGGGCCAGCGTGGGGTTTGCATGAGAAATGTGTCATTTGGGGGTGGCCGGCAGCCTTGTGGGTAAGCCAGCGAGTGAATCGTGGCATCGCTAACGCCGGATTGAAACGATTTCGAAGCAATTGCCCTTCAATAACCCTAATCCTCGGCCGTGAATGGGGGTTTTTAACTCCTGGCCATTATTCCCACCTTATTATCTATTGATTGACTTTTAGAAAGGGTAATAACGTAAATAGATTGATGCTCTGAAGCCTGCCCGGAGATCAAATGGAGCCGATGGTTGATTTTCCATGTGGGATCCGGTGGATAAAGCCCAGAGCTTTGATTTCATCCCCCGAAGCAGAGATGGGGGCGAAGGGGTGATGGGGGGCAAGGAGATGGGGAAAGGCGGGGAGGGGGGAACTCGTGGGGAGCGGCAGCCTCCATCCCTCCCCGCTCTGCCAAACAATCAGAATAAAAGCAAATTATTTCTCCTATTTTCTTTCCTGAGATGAACGATAAACCGTCCATCCCCGAAAAGAAACTGATAACGCCTCTAATTTTACTGGAAGGCCTAAAAATGCCATTTCTACGCAAAACAGGGCGCCGCTCTCCTCCCAGGCCAGCTTTTGATAAACGTTGGGGGTTTTTTCTTCTTTTTTGCCTTTTTTTTTTTTTTTTTCCTATTTCCCTTTCGGTTTGCAAGGGGAAATGCCCCCGGAGCTACAAACAACGCACAATAAAGCAAAATAATATTTTAGTCAAAATAGGCAGACGGCGCTCGCAGCCAACTTTCAAATTAGCATTTTGAGGGCAAATATGCAGACAATTTGAGATAATGAGGCCTGATTATTCAATCCAATGAATGTTAAATAGGCAGCGAGGGCGCCCGCGTCTTATCTCCCCCGCTTTCGATTTATTTTAGTTTAGTTTAGTTTTAATCGTTTCCCATTTGAACTCTTTATTTGTCTTGGCTCCAGCCCCCCCCCTCTCCCTCCCCCCATTCCCGGGCATCCCTGCGCTGCCAGCCGGGATTTTGCAGCGGGAAATCACCAGCACGGACCCACCATTCCCTTTGCAACCCATTTTCAGGGAGCATTTTGCAGCTCATCCCTCCAAAAAAATTGGAGCCTGGGGAAGTTTGGGCGCTGCCGTCAGATGTGGTCCATGTGTCCGTCCTCAAATTGGGGGATGTTTGGGTGCTGCTTTGATGGTGGTGTGAGTATTTGCAGGGAAGTGCATCGCCGGGATGGAGATTTGGGGCGATGCATCCCCAATCCGGGCTCATCCTTCATGCCTTCCCTTTAATCCCAGGGCTGTTTGTGCAGGTGATGGTGCAGTTGCTCCCACCTTGGGTCTCAGCAACCATCGTTAAATGAATGCAAGCGGCAAACGAGCCCCAGGGGAGACGATCCCAGTGCCCGCTGCCACCCCAAAGCAAAGCCCGGCTCAGCATCCCACCCGGCTCAGCATCCCATCGTGCAGCCCCCAAGACCTTACGGCAGCGTTTTGCTTCGCTCTCGTGGAAATGCAATTTCTTTGCAACCCCAACGAGGTGCATTTCCCATCCCCGAGGAGGGAAGGGTCAGCTCCAGGTTGGGGAGCTCCTGGGGGGTGAGCAGCACAGGGCGCTGCCAGGGTCACCATGATATCTTGCAATATTTTGCACCAAAAATGGGGGGAAAAAGCAAAATCGTGTAATTGGCATTGTTTTCCAGCTCCTCACCGGTGTTAGGGTTAAGCAAGAGCCCTCGTTGAGGATGCCATTGCAATGGTATTTAGGAGCGGGCTGGGGGAGATGGATGGCTGCCGTGGAGCGGGAGGAAGGAAAAATGAAAGTTAAGCAAAAATGGAAGTTGAAGGAAAATGCAGGTTGAAGCAAAAATTAAAGTTGAAGCAAAAAATAAGGTTAAAGCAAAAATTACAGTTAAAGCAAAAATTACAGTTAAAGCAAACATTAAAGTTGAAGCAAAAGTTAAAGCAAAAATTAAAGTGGAAGGAAAAATTAAGGTTGAAGCAAAAATTAAAGTTAAAGCAAATATTAAAGTTGAAGCGAAAGTTAAAGCAGAATTTAACCCAGTCCAGGCTCGCTGACGTCAGGGCAAAGGGTACCCGTAAGGCAGTGACATGGCCCCCGTGCTGCCGCTAACCCCTGTTTTCCCTGTGATTCAAGAGAAGAATAAAAAAAAATAATCAATTATTTCAGGGATAATTAAAAAAACTCTTTATGCCTCAAATGCAAAGGTGGTGGTAAAAATCAAAGCAGTGAATAAATAAGAGCTGGGAAGCTGAGCAGGGCAGGGAAGGTGAAGGGAGACAGAAAAAAAAAAACCCCAATTACGGGGGCAAGGATGGAAAGCGGCGGAGAGGAGGAGATGCGGCAAGAGGAGAGATAATCAGAAAGCAAGAAAAAAAGGGGAAAAACAATCAAAAGAAGGCAAAATAAAAAGCAGATGCTGAGGAGGGATAAGAGGCGGACAGCGGAGCGGGGCCGGGCACCGGACTGGAGGGATAATTGGATTTTGGTTCGTCTCGGGGGTGATAAGAAATTCCCCATGTAGTTTTTTATTCCTATATGAAGCATATTTTAATGTGAGATTTGAATACGGCCAGGGCAGCGCATCCCACCCGCAAAATACAGGTTGCTGAGGGTTTGGTTTTTTTTTTTTTTCCCGATTTCCCCCAGTTTATGCACTCGCTTGGAGGCTTTTTGGGGCAGAACACAGCTATTCCTGCACTCAGCGGCTTCGGTCTCGTTAGCAGGTGTTTGGGGCGAGCGGGAGCTGTGGGAACCCCCAGAAGCAAGGAGAGGGGACGCAGCAACCCCAAAGGGGACAGAGTGACCCCAAAGGGGATGTTGCACCCCCAAAGGGGACACAGCGACCCCAAAGGGGATGCAGTACCCCCAGGGGGGACACAGCAATCCCAAAGGGGACATAGTGACCTCAAAAGGGACACAGCAACCCCAAAGGGGCTGTAGCAACCCCAAAGGGGACATTTCACCCCCAAAGAGGACACAGCAACCCCAAAGGGGACGTTGCACACCCAAAGGGGACCCAGCAACCCCAAAGGGGACAAAGTGACCCCAAAGGGGATGCAGCAACCCCAGAGGAGATGTTGCACCCCCAAAGGGGGCACAGCAATCCCAAAGGGGACGGAACAAATCCCAAAGGGGACATAGCGATCCCAAAGGGGACGCAGTGACCCCAAAGGGGACGGAGCAAATCGCAAAGGGGCCGCAGGAATCCCAAAGGGGCCATCGCACCCCTGCAAAGCCCCACGACCCCGTGGGGACACCCACCCTGCGTCCCCGCGGCCGAGCGGAACGGACAGCCTCGGCCCCCGGGGAGGGGACACGAAGCAGAAGGAGGCAAAAAAAATTGCCGCCGGTTTAATGCGGGAGATGGGAGCGATAGAGCAGAGCAGCTCAGCCCCCTCCTATTAACCGAGGTGGCCCCGAACGCCCCTTATCGCGACGGCATCAAAGCCCCGGGGCCCGGATCGCCCCGTCATAGCCCGGCCGTGAGCACCCAAAATGCCGGTACCGAGCACGGCGCACCCCAGCACGGCTTTTCGGCGTGACCTTGCTTGAGGGGCCGGGGAATATCGGGTTTGGCGGTGCAATCGAGTTATGAGGGTCAGCGGAGAGGTTTTTAATTGCTTATTAGGATTGGGGCCCTGTTGGGGACACTGCCGTCCTCCCGCCCCCCCCCCCAGCTCCGGCTGCGACGTGGGAAACGCTGCTGAATATTTAAAGCGAAGCTGGGGAAGGGGAAAGGTTGCTCGCGGCTCGACGCCACCGTCGGCCCTGGGAACGATCCCGTAGGGACACCGGGAATCTGCTCCCCCGCGCGCAGCGTTCAAGGGCGAAGCAGCCCGCAGCGGGCCGGTGGCGCGGGTGCCCTGCAAAGCCCGTGGCAGGGGGTCGTCGCGGGGCGCAAGGGGCTGCTCCAGCGGCGCACGCGGGCGCGCGGCTCACCTTGGCGCGTGCGCACGCGTGTGCTCCGCGCGTGCAGGGACGCGCGTGCCCGCTCGCGCGCGCCGGGACGCGTGGGCGCGGGCGTGCGAGCACGCGCTTGCGTGCGTGCAAGCGCACGTGTACGCTTGCGCACGCGCGCGCGTCCAGGCCCCGGGCACGAACTCGCGTGTACGTGGGCGCGTCCTGGGGCACGGTAAACGGGGAAAAAGAACGAGGGGAACGCCGCTAACAGCGGGGGGGGGGGGGGGGGGCGGGCTGCAGCGGGATGTCGGGGCACACAGACGTGTCGTTTCCCACCCCCCCTCTTCCCGGCTCGCCCGGGCGACATGTCGCGACACTCTGGGTGGTCCATCGTGGCTTTGTGGTGGCCCCAGCCTGCTGCGTGTCCAGGCCCACGCTGTCCCGTCGCCCCCCCCCGTTGCACGCCCACTCGTTGCACGCCCGCTCGTTGCACGCCCAGCCCCGCTGCACGCCCAGTGCAAGCCCCGCCCCCCGCCCCGGTGCCCCGCCCCCCGCCCCGCCCCCCGGCCGATCTCTCCCGTCCGGCGAGGCGGGGCGTGGCCTCGGGGGCGGGAGGGGGCGTGGCCTCGGGGGCGGGGGGTGTGGGCGGTGCTAGGGTTGGGCTCGGGGGCGGGGTTGGAAGAGCCGGGCGGGGAGGAGGGGGCGGGGCTTAGGGCGGGGCGGCCGGTGGCGCTCGCGCTGCGGCCCGGCTGCGGCAGCGGCGGCGGAGCGAGGCCCGGCCCGGTCCGGTCCGGTCCGGTCCGGTTCGGTTCGGTTCTGTCCGGTTCGGTCCGGTTTTAGCCGGTCCGGCGTCTCCTCAGCGTCCCGCCATGGCGCTGCTGCGGGCGGCCGCGCTTCCCGCTGAGGGGTCTCCGGCCTGGCTGCCCACCCACGTCCAGGTGACGGTGGTGAGGGCCCGCGGGTTGCGGTGCAAGGGCGGCGGCAAGCCGGGCACCAGCGACGCCTACACCATCATCCAGCTGGGCCGCGAAAAATACAGCACCTCGGTAGCCGAGAAGAGCACCGGTAACCCCGAATGGCGGGAGGAGTGCGCCTTCGAGCTGCCCCCCGAGCTGGGTGCCCCGGCGGGCCCGGCCCGCGGTTCCCTGGTGCTCACCGTCATGCACCGGGCCCTGGTGGGCATGGACCGTTTCCTGGGCCAGGCCTTGGTGCCCCTGGAACCCGCCCTGCAGCAGGGCCGCGCGCCCGACGAGCGGTGAGTGGGTCCCGCCGGGCATCGTCCGACACCCGTGGGGGCAGAGCAGGGGAGGCCTCCGGGATGGGTGCCGCGGGGGTCCCCGCGTGGCCCGGGTTGGGTGCCACGGGGGTCCCCGTGTGGCCCGGGATGGGTGCCGTGGGGTCCCCGTGTGGCCCGGGATGGGTGCCACGGGGGTCCCTGCGTGGCCCAGGTTGGGTGCTGCAGGGTCCCCGCGTGGCCCGCGATGGGCGTCACGGATCTGCGTGAGCCCCAGGAAGGGCGTCGCAGCGGTTGGGGTATAATGCAATGCCCCAGGAAGGGCATCGCAGGAGGTAGGGTGTGGTAAGGTCCATGCGTGCCCCAGGAAAGGGGTTTGTAGGATGTAGGGTGTCACCGTGTCCCTGCGTGCCCTAAGAAGGGTGCTGCTGGTGACAGGGAATCGCGGGGACCACGCGTGCCACGGGAAAGGGCACTGCAGGATGTAGGGTGTGGTAGGGTCCGTGCATGCCCCAGGAAGGGCGTTGCGGGAGTTGGGGCATCACGGGGGCTGTGGACGCCCGAGGGAGGGTGTCACAGGGAGTAGGGTGTCATGGGATCCAGGCATGCCCCAGGAGGGGCTTTGCGGGAGGTCATCCACCGTCACAGGGGTTGTGCGTGCCCCGAGAAGGGTGTCACGGGGGATGGGGAATCGTGGGGTTCATGCGTGCCCTGGGAAGGGTGTCACAGAGGATGGGGTGGCATGGGGTCCGTGTATGACCCAGGAAGGGCATTGTAGGATACAGGGGATCGCACGGCCCGTGGATGCTCCAGGAAGGGCATCACGGGGGGTGGGACATCACGTGTGCTCCGGGAAGGGTGTTGTGGAGGATGGGGTGTCTCAGGGTCCTGCTATCGCCCCTGGAAGGGAATCGTGCGGGACAAGGCATCGCAGGATCCTTCTTCCCCCTGGGCAGGGAGACCCAGGGGACAGGATGCCATGAGGTCCCTCCGCATCCCGGGAGTATCCCCCTGGGGTCTGTCACTCCTGGGAAGCTGTGGCACATGTGCATGCAGTGTTTTGTCCTTCTGATGGCTGCGGTGGCTTTGCAGCCCCCATCGGCTTGGTGGGGCTGTCAGCGTGACCTGGTTTGCCGTGGTGCTGCTGCAGGAGGGTCCCCCCGTTTACGGAACCAAACCCCAGCCCGGTGTTGCCTCCAGCATAAATCCCTGCATGTGTGGGAATCTGCTGTTCTTCCTCCTTCCCCCAGAAGGGTTTAAAACAATAATAATGTTTTCAAGCCTTTGCCAGGCAGAGAAATGCAGGAATGTGGATAAAATTCCTTTAGCGAAGAAGTTTTTTGAGCTTTGCTCCACGCAGACCTGGCTGGGCTGCTGTGCACCACCGGGAGCGTCCCCGCTGCTCGCTGGCTCTCTGGACCCCAGGAATTCAGCTGGCTCGCTGCCCAAAGCTGCAGGCTTGGAGAGGAGCCTCCCTCGCCCTCCTAGCCAGGGCAGGGCCGGGGAGGCGGCGGAGGGAGTGCCGGGGCTTGGCAAATGGTGCAGCCTCGCTCTCGGAGAGTGGTATTAGCTTGAAGAGGGGTCGGAAAAACTTTTCCCGTGGAGAAATGCGGCTCGTTTGCATCTGCAGCCTGTGGAGACTCCTGCTTGCCCTAAAATGGGAGTGTGGGCGCAGAGGAAAAGTGACTAACCCCGGAGTTAGTGTCTGAGTGTTTCCCCCCCGGCGTTTATTTTGCTTTTATTAGCGCTGCCTGGAGAATGGGCGGTGTCGGAGGAGCTGGATCTGAATTCTTCGGGCCTAATTCAAACCAGCATCATGCACAGACTTCAGAGCGAGTGAACCGATCCACGGCCTTTCGGGCGTGCTGGGAGAGACGTGTTGTTTTAGCACGGGAGGATGTGAAATAACTTTCCGTCCTCTTTGCGGTTTTGGGTAGCGAGCCCTGCGCTGGGAGCCAGGGTAGGAGCTGTGTCTCGAGGAAAGCTGTGCTCCTGTTGGCAGAAGTTTACAAAACTCTGCAAAGCTGGGGGCCCAGCAACAGTTCCACGAAGGTTTCGGGAGGCTGAGCCTGTGGTCTCGTCTCAAAGGTCTCGGCGTCAGAGGCCGTTAATCCCACGGGTGCAATGTCCAACGTGGCAGGACCCTGTGCTGCCTGTCACAGCTGTCGGTCGCCCCGGTGGCACCATTACTGCAGCCCAAGGAGGGCATCTGGGCTGCGAGGCAGGAGATCCCTCGGACAGGATTTTTCTGGCTGTCTCCCTCCCTTCCTGTAGCTTCACTTGCATAAGGCAAATTAACTTCCCCTTGCACCGTTCAGGATCGCGAGAGCTTTTAAGGCTCTTTATCTTTGCGCGTGGCCCCTGCTGATGGAAGTGAGCACAGAAAACATACGGAGAGCTCTCACCCTGCGCCCTGAGCATCTTCGTTTGCTCGAACCCCTGAGCTGGAAGGTGTCTTGAAGGCGGGTGGCAGGTCAGCAGTGTGGAAGGGGCTGCACTTTTTTTTGGAGGGGAGTCCCGAGTGATGGAGCTTGTCTAGCTGGGTGGGAGAAGGGCTGGGAGGAGCCCTGGGGGTCTGGCTCTGCAAGCTGCCTAAGCTTCCAACCAACTTCTGACATCTGGTTTGGCCCCATTGCAAACAACTTTGTTTAGGAGGAAATTTTAGTCCCAGATTAAAAAATAGCAAAATAAACACAGGCTCCCTGCCTCCGGGACTGCACAGCAGAGCGCACCCAGGCCTGTGCAGCAGAGATAACTGTTGGCCTCCAAGTGGGGGACGGATGAGTTGAGTCTCTGCCATACACTCGTTTTTAGGACCCCATCTGCGGTCCTCGCTCCTGAGCATAAAAATGCTGCCAGCTGGAATGGGACCCCGCTTAAAAAAAAGGCCTCAATTGTCAGCGTGTTGACCTTGTTCTCATTTTCCTGCTGATTTTTGTTGCACGGAAACTTTACCGGTGATGATTTTTATACTTGTTTTCAGCTTGATGGAAAATGTTCCGTCAAACTTGGACTCTTCTCCAGGAACGAGCCATCAACCAGCGTCCGGGGGTGTTTATGAGCTGTCTTGTTCAGCCGAACATCTCGGTTGGTCGTTTCAGTGTTTTGCCTGGGGGAAAATCAACTCTTGGAGTTGCATAAGAGCAGCCTGAGAGCTCTCATGGCCTTTTTGGGCATCCCAAGGCTTGTCCCACACTCAGCCAACTCCAAGGCTTGGGGTTGGCAAGCGAAGCAACAGTGCCGAGCATCATTTCTCCCTTTCCACTTGAGCCGTGTAGTGCTGTTATTTTTCACCCGTGCCTTTTACTGCTCTGCTGAGCCCGATGTGTGTCTCTGGATGCAGTACCTTTCTGCATAAAAAAAATTTCTGTGCCGTGGCCCTGCCTGGGCAGGATGCTCCTGGTCCTCACCTCTCCCCCCCTGTGACCTGGTCCATGCAGCTCTCTGTCCTGCCTCGGTTTTTGGGAGCCCAATGCCCAGCTCTGTTGGCAGGATGAGACTGTGCAATAAAGTGCTTGCGTGCTGGCATGGTGGCCATCACCATGTCCGACCATAACGGTCTGTCGGTGGGTCCTTGAGCGCTGCTGGCTCGGCACAGGCATGCAGAGAGATGTGGTTGTTCAGCGGGGTGGTCGCTCCCTCCAAAACAAGGGCTCAGCCCAGCAGAAGCGGGGTTTTTTGTGCACTCACAAGGCAGCTATCGCTTCTGCTTCCTGACATCCAGGAAATGCTGTTGCAGTCCCCTGCGGGGGCTCATCCTGCCTTCCCTGCGGCACGGCAGCGAGCTGGGGAGCGTCACCTTCTTGTCCATCCCTGTCAGCAGAGCATCTGGGAATGGTGGAAGCGCTTCCAGTTGCAGCGAGGCAAGAGCTTCGATCCGACACCCGTCAGGCTGTTTTCCACTTGGCCAGTGTGGTCCGTTGGGTGGGTGGCATGGCGGAGGCTTGGCGTTGGGGAGGACAAGAGGTGCACAGTAATGCCTGCAGGGTTGGACCTTGGACCTCGGACCTTGCTGCATGGGGGCCTGAAAGGGCCTTGATTTTGCTCTGTGGGCTGTGGGGAGGGGCAGTGGCCACCCAAGGTTTCCTGGGTTGGGTAAAGAAAAAACGTAATTGTCGTTACCTCCTTTCTCCCCCTCTGAAATCTGATTTTCATTTGCTTTCTTCCCCTAAGACCTCACAGCCCCTTGCAAATGGGAAAGGTTAAAGCCGTGAGCCTTCCATGGCGAAGCTCTGCAAACACCCGGCTGCTGGAGCTCGGTCTCCGGAGAGCAAAATTCAGGGCTTTGCAGCACTGGGATCCTGTGGGTAAGGGGACAGTAAGTGTAGCAGAGGAGTCGTGATTCCTGGCTCTGGTATTTTCCTGCAGTGACTTGCAGTTGCTTGCTGGCTGCTGCCTTGGACGGGGAGCGAGTGGCCTTTGGTGTCTCTGCAACAGGGAGCTTCTCTTGCGGAGTTGCTACCTGTGAAAAATTAGCTCAGCTCCAAATTCCCCAAAGCTCTCCCTGCCACAGTTCCCTTTATTTGTTCCCGTCACTCCCCAGCTGCGGAGGCGCTGGGGCCGGTCGCTCGGAGCAGTCTGGGCTTGTGTGCAGCCCTTCGCCCGGGCAGAAGGAACGAGACACTCTCCTTCTTGCTCTCCATCAGCAAAGCAGGTACAAAACCTTTCCTCTGGGTGCTAAAACTTTTCTAGCTGAAGTCCTTGAGGCCCCCACTGCTTCTCTCCTCCGTGTCTTGATGGAGCTCAGTTCTGGGGCAAGGCTCGTTCAGTGGAAAAGGGATGGGGATTTCCTTGGGCTTGGGGGGAAGATATTGCGGACAGAGGCCAAGATGGCTGGCAGAGCCGGTTGGAGAAGGAGCTTGTCAGCCTCGTCGCTGCCTGCAGCTGCATGGCTTGGTCTGGGGAGGGAGAAGCAGCACGGCTGGGGAGAAGGAACGGGCTGAGGCAGAAGTGGCTCAGGGGGACATAGCTCTGAATTTGCTTTGGCCCCAGGGTGATTGAGAAGCCCTCCAGAAGGTCACATCATTGCCTGATGATGTGTGCTGCCCACCTGTGCAGCAGCAAAACAGCATTGGGACCTCAGAGGGGTGAGAAGCACCCTCAGGGTCAAGGGATAGTCCCCGAATCCCTGCTGGGGCTCCCTCGCTGTCTCTTGGTTCTTCCCGAGCTAAGCCCCGAGCCAGGCACGTTTCCCTTCCCCTTGCGGGTTGTACCCATCACATCCCCTCCTTGCTGTGGCGAGAGCAGATGGGTAACGTGCTTTCTGTGGTACTGTCCTCATGTTTCCCCTGGGCACGGACCCGCTCTCATCTCCTCTGCCAACCCCTCTGGACCACTGTCAGCCCGTGGCGTGCTTGTGGCCGTCGCCCTCCCTTGTTAAATTAAAATCAGTGGAGATCATTAGTAGCAGAGCACGCGCTGTGGCCTGCGGGCTCTTGGCTGTGGCATCTCTCTGATGTGGTGGTTTATGCTCGTTGCCGTTCCCACCATGGCCTTGGCTCTTGGCTGTATCTCCTAGGGGAGATTTTTGCACCCAGGGTCAGAGCTCCCTTTCTGCTCCCTATCGCTGCAGCGGTGTCCTCCGCACATCTGTCCTTAAGCCTAGGAGAGAAGACCTTGCAGCGGGGTGGAGAGGAAATAGCTGCTCCATGATAGTTTGGGGATGGAAAGTTTTAATATGAGGGCAAACAGAGCCCTCTTCCTCAGAGGCTGTGATCAGAGGTGCCCGGCAAGGCTCCTGAAGGTCTTTGGGGTGGTGGAGAATAGCAGCTGTGATTAAATCCTTGTTTTGGGGCTGGAAAGGCAGCTCTGAGGGGTTGTTCTGTCTCAGCCAAGCCAGGAAGTGCCCTGCTGTGTTGAAACACTGCCGAGCAGGGGGAGGAGAGGGTTAGTCCTGACAAAAATCAGGTTGAGATGCTTTTGGTGCTGCTGGAGGCAAGGCTGGGCAGGAGGCAGCCAGGCCTTGGGATAGGATCCTTTGTGGCCAGCTTGTCCCAGGCAAGCGTTTGCCTCTAGGTGGGAGCCCAGGGGAGAGTGTCAGGGCACTGCGGTGGAGTGATGCTGCTTACAAAATGGTGGCAGGGCTTAAGTTTGCTCCTACCTGCCCAGTTAACCCCATTTTCACCCAGTTGCCAATGCCGGTTTAAGGGGTTGAAGGCCCTTGCTCTGTTCTGCGCCAGGAAGGCTCTGCTTTTGTTGTTTTTTAAAAGATATTTGAGCAGTTTGATCTCAGCTTTGCAAGTCTGGCATATTGGGTTTGGACTGTCGGTGGCTAAGGGCACTGGCCCATCACCATCCATCATATTAAAACCCAAAAAGCTGCAGATTCAGGCTTCTTTCTCTGTTTCATGCTAATCTTTAGAGCCCTAAGTGCCTCCAGCTGTCTTTTTCCCTTAGCAGCTGCCGAAAAACCTGCAGCCAGCCCAGAAAATGCCTTGAACCTGTTGGTACAAAGCTCCAGACACGGGTGGAGCTGGTGCTATTGCATATGCCAAGTTCAGCTAGCGCTCGTGCCATGCTTCAGGAGCCTCACTGCCTCGGCTCATCTTTCCAAGGTGACTCCCTCCCTTCCCCCTGGGGCCTGCCAAAATATTTCTTGCCAGTTCTTCCTCTCCAGTGATCCGGAAGGCAGGGTGGGCTCTGGTCTCCACTCCCCTTGCCCTCCAAGGGGCTGTGTTGTCATTCTGGGCTGAGCTGGATGGCTCAAAGGCAGCGTCTGCATCAGGAGAGGAGTTTTTGGGGAATGCTCTTCGTTGTTCCTGGGGGAATCTGCTTGATGGTAGCATTGCCCCAGAGGAGAACATCTGTGGGCGCACTAAGCTGCTCCCCGGCAGCATGGTCCCTTGGAGCGATGTGTCACGACTCGGGGGTCTGCTGGAGACACCCCCCTTCTTTGTCACTGTCACCGGAGGGAGAGCATCTGTTGGGGTGGAGAGCATGTCCACACTGTGGCTGCTGCCAGGGCAGAGTCTAGACCCGGTTATTCTGCCCGTCTGCTGTAGCCGGCTCATGAATGCACTTAGGTAGGTGTCCACATGAAGGGAAAATGGGCTCCTTGCCCCCAGTAACCCCGTGGGCCCCAGGTGCTCTGGCGTCATCTCTCCTGTTGAAATCCTCTTGCTCTGGACGCTGCTCCATTGCAGGCCTGCCGGCACGGGCTGCTGCATCTGCATGGATGCTGCATGGGGCTTTCTTGACAATTGGAGTCCAAAAAAGACCTTGCATCCTTTCTGCATGAGGTCTGTCAAATGAAAATGGCTTTTAAACCTTTGCTGCCGCCTCTCTTCCTGACCTGGGGCTTGTTGGAGCCTGTGCTTGGCAAAGACGTGCAAATAACTGCCATGGGAATTTGCTTGCTTTGTCAGAAGGTTGGCTGGGGACACGGGGTTTGGGTTTCCAGTGGGATGGCCTTTCCAGCCTGGGCTGGGGGTTTGGGCACCCTGTCCCCGGAGCAGCATCCCGTGGCCTCGCTAGCTCTGCATTTCCAGCATATGAGTCTCTTTGCTGGCAAGTCCGCTGAGGGTAAAGGTGTGTGTAATTAGAGCAATTTGCTGCTGGGTTTACGATTTGTTCCTTTTTCCCTTTTTTCCCCCTTTTTCACGTGCGTGACTCATGCCCGAGAGCGGGTTGCAGTGTCTGTTGATGCGATGAATGAACAATCAATATGTGACCTGTTGCTGCAGTGGGTGTAGCTGGTATTTTAAGCTGCATGAAGCCCTTAGGATTGGTTTCCCCTTTGGAGGACAGGCGCTGCGTTCCCAAGTCTTGTGTTGCCTCTAGGTACTAGGTTCTCCGTGCAAGCCCTGTTGTGCTGGTCTTCCCACTTGGAAGTGGAAAACAATTCATAGCAAAAACGTGTTTCTCCCTGCCCATTCCGTGCACGTTGAGTTGTGCATTAAGTAGCTTCCCAGAAGCAAGTGCACCAGATGAGCCTGCGGAGCAGCTCCTCGGTGTCGGTCGTGCTTTGCAATCCTGCAAAGTCAGCTTGGGGCTTGGTTTTTTTTTAACTTTTCTTTGTGCCCTTGGTTTCTTGTGCAGCGGGTCAGCAGATCACCAACGCTGCGTTCTCTCCCATCCTCGCATGGGGGCCCTTGTCCATCAGCCTCACTATGTCCGGGCAGCGCTGGCCGACAGTTCAGGTCATTTGGTGACCACAAATGTGGTTTATTGGCTTGTTTGCAACTTGGAGGATGCAAATCTTGGACGCTCTGGAGCGTAAGCGGATAAATATAGCTGAAGAGATCACTTTCTGTCTCCTGTTATTACTATCTCCTCTTCATTCATAAATGTTTCATGCTCTGTTTTACAGCTCCTTAAATCTTCCCTCCCTTCTTCCTACCTGTCCATCCTGTGCTAGAGAGGGGAAGGCCTCTGATCTTCTTAGCCTAAATTGATTTGCGATGAAGTTACCCACCCTTGCTGTCATGCCAGCACTGTCGTGGTGGTTGATAGCTCTTCTCCATCCCTGGTGTCTACCGTGCTCCTGAAACCACCCCCCTTCATGGCATCACACACCCCTGCTTGCCTCTGCCAGCCGGCACAGAGGCCCTAGGGGCAGATTTGGGGGCAGTGGGGTCCCTGGGCAGCCATCCTCTGTCTCCTCTGGGTACAGGGTCAAGAAAACTGTGTCTGGAGGCTCTGCAGGTCTGGGCTACCCCAGTCCCCCCATAGCCAAGGGGAGGTGCAAGGTGGCAGGCTCCTGTGAGGCACTGCTCCGGCTGGGATGCAGGAGCGAGGATGCTCAGGACCTTGCCAGGATGGACCTTGTGCATGGAGCACTCGGGTGCTGCAGGATACGTGCATGGAGCACCAGCTCCATAGCACAGCCTGGGTGTTGCACCAGGCATGCCAGTAACCTGTAGATGCAAGCAGGGCTGGTTTTTTTTTTTTCCTGGTTTTCATCATGCCTTGGAGGTTTTGCAAGCTGTTCCCTGCCATCGAGACCCACTGGAGTGACAAAATCTCTGTTCCTGGCTTGCAAGTCGTTGGATGAGCCCTTCAGCAGGGCATGGATATGGCAGAGCATGGATGGCTTCTCTGTCCTGGGGCAAGTGCGAGGCGGTGGTGGGATTTTCTCATGCGGGTTCCCAGTTGTCCCGTGCTCCTGCATTGGCTGTGGTAACACATCACTTGGAGCACCAGCACCGTGCCTGAAGCTCCATCCTGTTGCACCCCTCACCACACATGGCTCCTGCTTTTTGTTTCTAATGTCCCATTACCCAGCACTCTCCTGAGCACCTGAGTTGGTTGTGTCAAAGCTGGAACCTATTAGAGGAGCAGGGTTGAGTTGCTTCATTAGCAGTGAGCTGTATTATCTAACGAGCTGTGGGGGGCTGGTTTGTTCAAATTTGTTTTCGAGCACTTCTTGGAGGAACGTTTGGAGAGATGAACTTCTTCCCACCTCAGCCGCTTGAGCCCTTTCTTCTCTATCCGCGGGGGAATCAGCCTGTGTTTATTTTCGATCTGTGCTTTTAGCAGCTTAGAGTGATCACCTTGCAAAATAGGCCATCCAAAACCAACACGAAAATGAACCTACGCTGCAGAAAAGCTTCCCAGCACCGGCGGAGGAAGCTGTGTCAAAAACACGAAGCCAGACAAAAAGCACAAAACTCCCCAGGGTTGGGTTGTTTTCCACCCTGCACTTCCCTTCTCGTGTAGGTGAGCTTCCTCCTGGCCCGATGTGATGTGCGTGTTTCCGCAGGGCTGCTTCAGCTCTCTTCTCGCTGAAATGCCTCTTCGCTGCCTGTGCCGTGCCTATCGAGGGGGGTCGTGCCAGGAGGAGTCGTGCCCCTTCCGCCAACATTTGTGTTTTCCCCGGATTGCCTCTTCTACGCTCTGTCCTGCTCTGTCGCTGTAGGGGCCCAAGTTGTCTTTAATTAAAGACTCGGGGCTCTTCTCATAAGCCAGGCTGACCTTGTTGCAGGGATGAATCAGCAGTAAATGACAGGCTAGTGCGGTCAGGGAAGAGGCATTGGCTCCTCTTTGGGCTGTCTCTTGGTCCGTACTGCAGTTCAGGTGGCTAAGTTGTGCAGGGCAGGAGCGTTTCTGCTCAGTTTAAGGCAAACCTCGACCACCCTGACAACGCTGAGTGGTTTTGGGAGGCTTTTGGGAAGCACCTGATGGCTGAAGCGCTCTAGAAGCACTTCAGAAACACTCCAGCTGTGCATCCTTCCCTGCGTGCATCTGTGAACACCACTAGTAGCTAAGGGGCTTAACCACCCAAGGAAGCTCTCTTGAGCTCACTGCTAGTAAAGTACTGGGACCAGTCTGAGAGTGAAACTGGAGAACCATTGCTGAAGGTACCCAGGGTGCATTGGGTAGGTCTGTTGGGGTGAGGTAGGTTGATGGGGATCTCTTGGGGACCCCAGCCGGACCCATGGGAGAGCAAAGATGGTCCTCCTTGGAAGGACCCACGTCCTCCCTGAAAGTAGGGCAGGATGGTGTCCTGATGGTGTGTCGTGGTTTAACCCCAGCCAGCAACTAAGCACCACGCAGCCGCTCCCTCACTCCCCCCCCCACTCAGTGGGATGGGGGAGAAAATCGGGAAAAAGAAGCAAAACCCACGGGTTGAGATAAGAACAGTTTAATAGAACAGAAAAGAAGAAACAAATAATGATAATGATAACACTAATAAAATGACAACAGCAATAATGAAAGGATTGGAATGTACAAATGATGCGCAGTACAATTGCTCACTACCCGCCGACCGGCACCCAGCTAGTCCCCGAACGGTGATTCCCCGCCCCCACTTCCCAGTTCCTATACTGGATGGGACGTCATATGGTATGGAATACCCCGTTGGCCAGTTTGGGTCAGGTGCCCTGGCTGTGTCCTGTGCCAACTTCTTGTGCCCCTCCAGCTTTCTCGCTGGCTGGGCATGAGAAGATGAAAAGTCCTTCACTTTAGACTAAACACTACTAGCAGCAACTGAAAACATCAGTGTTATCAACATTCTTCTCATACTGAACTCAAAACATAGCACTGTACCAGCTACTAGGAAGACAGTTAACTCTATCCCAGCTGAAACTAGGACATGGTGCACATGGCATCTCTGAGAGTCCTGTTGTGTGCGCTCTCCTGCTCTCCTGATCTCGTCCCTGGCGTCGCTGGGATTTCTGCCCTGTGTGATGTTGCATGCGACTGTAGTAATTCTGAACTAACGAAATGAGCTTGGATCACCCCCGGGCTTCGGGATGCTGACCCACAAAGCTGCTGACAGGATGGGGGCTTTGGCTTTGTGCTTGGTTTTGTGCTGAAGGAGTTGCTTGATCAGGAGTGGGACATGGAAGGGACAAGGTGTCAGAAAGCCTCTGATCGTGGTCAGCGTTGCCTTTCTGTTAAGGGTTGGCTCTGTGTCCTCCTGGTCATCCCAGCAGCTTGTCTCCTTATTCTGGGAGGTGCTGGGGCAGCCCAGGCAGAGCAGGTGTCTCATAAACCCAAACAAGTTTTCTCATCGGCAGGGAGAAAATAAATTTTCCCCCTGTAGCTCTGATACCCAATGCAAGGTTTCTAGGAGCGGGGGCTCCCCGTGCCCCACGTAAATGGTCACTTGCAGCCCAACAGAGGGCAAAGAGCAGAGGAGGGGAGACAGTGCAAACCAGGTGCTGACCCCAAGCAAATCCATCCTGTTAGCATCCTCCACGGTGTTGCTTTCCCTCCGTAACAAACAGCTCCTACGCTCTTGTGTCCGTGCCAAGGTGTTTTTTCCTTTTGCTCAGCACTAGCTGGCTTTCCGGTATGGGATGCTGCTGGAGGATGAGGGAAAGCACGTGTTTTTTGGGGGCCTGGAGATACAGCAGCGCTTTGTGTTCTGCTCTCCGTGCCTCCTGTGCCGCTCCAATAGATCCTGGCAACAGCAAATGTAAAAATAGATGCCAGGCGCTTTCTGCCTTTCCTCCCAAACCTGCCTTTTGGCAGCCGTGCTGCGTGGCTCGCCGTTCTCCTTGACTCTCAGTGGAGGCGAGTGGGAGGAGAGAGGAGCCTTTGCACAGGAAAGGGTTTTACTGAAACTGTCTGGAGGCAGTTTGGATGTGCTGATTAAACACGGTGACCTAAATGAGCATGCACAGCCATGTAGGGGGGCTGGGGAGCCCTCCGCCATACATCAATGCTCGCAAGCAGCGTTACGGCGGCGGGATTTGAGCTTGCAAACCCCCGGCGCGCGTCTCGCTTCCCAGGAGCTGCCGGAGAGCTCGCAGGGGCCTCCGGCTGCTTCCCCTTTCTGGGGCGTCTGCGGGGAGTTTTCTGTTTGAGGTTTCCTCTCCTGTCCCTGTGTGCTGGGGCAGCTTGCGGCTTCCTTCCCCCTGCAGAGATCCCCGGGGCCTGGGTGCCCGCTTGACCCTTCCTTGCCACGGCATCCGTGGACGGCAGATCCTGGGGTGATGCTGGGAGAAGCCCTTTGCCTTTGGGGGGATGCATGCCCAGCACAGTGCAATGCTGCAAGCAGGCACCCGATGCACAGAGGCACTGGACCCGTTGGGCGTAAGAGGGAAGAATATAGGGGTTTTTTTAGGAAAAGCTAATTGCTTGAACCTGCAGCTCGTGTCTTCAGGCTGGCTTGAGCTGCGTTCCCTGGATGTGTCGCGTTGGAGATGTCTCTGAGCAAGCTTGGCTCTCCGTGCAGCCAGGGCCCGTGTCTTAGCAGAAGCATTGCCTTGCAGTGGAGGTGGGCAGTAACTGATGGGTGGAAAGGAGCAGTTCTCCACGGAGCAGAAGGGCATTGATATGGGATGAGCAGGCTGGGAAGCAGCGGGTTTCGTCCTCCGCTCCGTGTTCAGGGGGAGACCCGTTTCCAGCTGTAGGGAGCAAGGGAAGAAGCACAGGCTCAGGCACCAAGCACGTCTCCTTAGCTAGGAGCAATCCTGCTCCTGATTACCACCAGCTCTGGCACTGGGACAAGACAGCCTGTTTAATTTAACATTTATTTAACTAGCAAAGTCTCTGTCAGGCTGTGACCCCCAGCAAACCTTACTAAGAACAGCACCCTGGGAGTAGATGGCCAGAGATGGGTGGCTTGTCCTGGATGTCCTGTGCAGTGAGGAGCTGGACCCAAGCTGGTGACACCTTCCTCAGGAGAGGAATCCAAAACACCTCCGAGAAGTGGGTCCTTGCAGTCCTGGGTCCCTGGTGCTGGACATGCTTGGCATGACTTCCTCGATCTCCCTGTGCTCCTCGGTGCCAGCACCTCTTCCACGGTCTGATTAATATAACCCAGTTAAATTCAGAGCGATTCATCTGAGCCTGAGCTGCGAAGCCCACGGCTGCTATTTCAGTCCTGGAAAAGGGTTTGTATGGGCAGAAGCTGGTTTGTTTTTCCAGGCATATCATCTAGTCCCATAAAAGAGATCATGTCCCCCTCTGAGGCTTGAGTGGCACCAATCCAGAAACCCACCAGCCAGGGCTTCCCCCCAAGGGCAGCTCGTGGAAGAAATGTGGGAAACTGAGGGGTGTGGGATGGGGTTAATAGCGAAAAGATGCTGCGAGAATTTGTGTTTAGTTGGGCTGGGACTTGAAACCCGCCGCAATCCCGCTCTCCTGCTGCATCCCAGCAGAGGCAGTGTTTGCACCTCCTGTTTCCACTGGAACTGATTCATAAAAAAAAAAAAGAAATACCCAACATGGAACAACTTAATCCTCCCAAACACTCATCTTGTGCCATAAACTTAGAGCTCAGCCTAAAAATAGCTCTGTTCCCTGTTTGAGGTGTAGTCCCGACTGCTTGCCGACTGCTGATTAGGTCTTGGGAACAAAAAATAGCTCCTTAATCCAGCACCAGCACAAGCAGAGTTTTTTCCTTGAACGGACGCTTTTTGAAGCAGATCAGGTTTTAAAGCTTGTTCTTTCAAAGGCGTTGCTGCTGAGGACCCAAATTAATTTTAATGACCACAACATTATAAGTGAAGGGACGGGAGATGCTGATAGTGTATCCGTGTGAGCTGAGCCACTGCAGAGCTCTTTTGGGCTGTTACATCTCATCATCCTCAGAAGCTCATGCCTTTCCTTATGTTAATCCACCCAGATTTTCTCTCTGTTTTTTTTTTTCCATGAGATGACGTAAGATATAAAAACTACTTGCAAGACTTTTTTTTTTTTTTTTTTTTTAATTTTCCTGCTAAATGATTCAGCCCCCAAATCTCTCGTCTCCCAGCTGGCAGGCTGCTGCAGCCCTTCCCTCTTGAACTTCTTCCAGGTCTTGCATCAAACTGAACAACATAGTATTTGATGTGCTGTGGCCACAGCCTGTTCCAGGCAGCCTTTTCCCCACCGCTCCTACGGGAAGTGTCCGCCTGACTCACCTGCTCCTGCTCCCCTAAGTGCTCCCTGGCAGTGGATCAGCCTGTTTGGGTGTCTCTTTGCCACTGCGGGCTTGCTGTAAGGGGTTAATGCTGCTTTTTTTCCTGTGGTTTTTTTTTTTTTTTTTTTTTTCCTGCATGCCTGGATATTTTCAAGGTTGAAGCCTGGGTACTGAAAATTTTGCAGTAGGGATCATATGGTGGTGGGATAAGCAAGTGGTAGGAATAGGAATGGGTTCACTGGGGATTTAACCTCGTGCCTGTGCCCAGCAAAGTCCCAGGCGCTGTCCCTCCTGCATTTCGGTGGCACCCAAATTACATGGTGAAGAACCTGTGTGCTTCCAGCTGTGCACTCATGTTATTTATCTAGGCATCCCAGCAGGGAATTATGGATTTTTGTACCCCCTTCCTGAGGCACGGTGTAGGCTCCCCGGGCGTTTCAGCTCCTCCCTTTGTCTGAGATGCAGTAACTTCCCCAGCAGTAATTCAGAAACTTCTGGAGGACGTGATTCAAGTTTTCTCCTTGCCCTGGTGATTTCAGCGCGATCACACCCGTGCCCATCCTTTCACATTTTCCTTCTCTCTTTTTTTTTTTTTTTTTTTTTTTTTCTTTTCAGTGACTTCACTTTTCAAGCGGATGTAAAACACTGCCGGGATTTTTATTTTCTGGGAAATCATTGGGAAGTTGTTAATCTAAGTCTAGAAATTTCTTCCACCGCCTGTTGCTGCATGTTTTGCCCATGAAGAGTGTCATGGAGAAATAGGGTCTGTCCTGAACCTACAGCTTTCCTTGCGCCTTGTTAAGGGGAATTTTAATACTTTGATCCGGGAGGGATCAGAGCTGCTGTGGCAGCGGCCGTGCTGGACACCCGCTCATCCTGCTGCAGCCGCATCGGGAAGCGGCACCTGGAACCGGGGCAGAAAGACGGGGCATCTCGCGGGCGGAGGAGGAAGTGAAGGACCACTGGGTCGGCAGCGGTTTTGGGGAAGGAATGGTTCCCTCATGGCCTTTGTTTCGTGCTGCCCCATCTGAACGTGGTACTGTGGTGAAATGGAGAACTAGAAGGTGCCTCTGGACATCTCTTGCTTCGGTGTCCTCTCACCCAGCATTCATTCTAGGCAAACTTCAGCATCTTTATTTAGGATGAGGCATGGAAGGTCTGGCATAAAGTTATTTTAATGAATGTTGTTGAGTGCTTTTGCCATTACAGTACTGTCTCTGACTTGAAAGGATTTGTTCTGAGTCACTGCCTCTTGAATATTTAAAGTGCAAGCACAAAGCACCATCTTTTTTTAACACAGGTTCACAGCAACATATCAACTGACCGTACAAAAATTTGGCCACCAGTAGCTTTCCCCTGAAACGCACTGCGGTATCTGACGCCAGGGTGAATGAGATGGTGTATGCCAGGTTATTTAGTGGAAGGACAGTATTTAGTATTAGGACAGGGATGGAGACAGAGCTCTTACAAAGCTGCTGTGGTTCAGGGAGGGGTCTGGTCCCATATGACACCTCTGTGCTTGGCGTTTGCGTGTCTCTGACTCAGGTCTTAGGTGACTTCTGGGGCGCTTGTGCTAACTCCCACCCAGCGGCATCTTCCCCGAGGTCTTCCTGGCATGCGGCTCTTGGAAATGATGGAGGGGCCTTTCCTTTTCTTTCCTCTCTGGCTCCAGGTGGCACAAGCTACACTCCAAGGCTGGGAAGAAGGAGAAGGAGCGTGGTGAGATCCTGGTGAGCATCCAGTTCACGCGCAACAACCTTACAGCCAGCATGTTCGACCTGTCCATGAAGGACAAGCCCCGGTCACCCTTTGGCAAGCTGAAGGACAAGGTGAAAGGCAAGAAGAAATACGACTTGGAGTCGGCCTCTGCCATCATCCCCAGCAGCATGGGTGCCCTCGACATGGAGGATGACTACGACATTGGGGGCAAGAAGTCCAAAGTCAAGGGCTTCTTCTTGAAGAACAAGCTGCGCAAGTCGTCCCTGACGCAGTCCAACACCTCCCTGGGATCAGACAGCACCATCTCTTCTGCCAGCCTAGTCTTGGCCGCAAATGTTCCCGAGGTAACCAAATCCCCAAGCAGACACAGCAGTCTGTCCACAGAACGCTCTGGTAAGAGGATAACGGTTTTAATCCCTCCCCCCCTTTTTTTCCCCCTTCTTTTCTTTGTAAAGGACTGTTGAGGCTTTCCTGCAAATCTGTTAACTAATTGCTTACCTAAGAAGTGTCGCCGTGCTCAAACCCTCCTAGACCTTCTGTGTGCTGGCAGTAATGTGCTTGCCAGAATGGGTGGAAACATCTAAGATTTTGCTTTTCATGCTGAGCCTGCATATGAACAGCCTGACTTACGTTGATGCTGCATGTGCTTTCTGCAGCGCGCTACAGGCTTGTGGGCTACGAGGGTTCTTTAGGACCGTTTCTTCTCTGCCCCCAAAAAACAGGTCGCTAACACTGACTCGTAGTAGTAAGCCCCTGGGAGAGGGCTGGGCAAAGCAGAGCACATTGCTGCTGCGCTGTACTGCTGCCCGGCTGTCTAATGAGACGCCTCCGGCTTGGAGGCAAAGCTGAAACAGTGACCGGTTCCTGGTGATTAAAGCAATCTGAGCTCTTGGCGCTCAGAGAGCGGCGATTTGCAAACAAAAAAGGCCCTTGTAGTGAATTAATTCTTGCCATCCCTTGAAAACAAAATATATAATTAAATGGTTTAATTGGCTGGAGACAGCGAATTCCCATATTGGGTGGGAGTCCCTGGGTACGTGTTGCTTCTCGCCGTGCTGGTGAAGCCACCCGCATAATGCTTCTTGGTTTCTGCTGGGTGACGTTCCCATGTGTGTCTGGAGAGTGAGTGGAGGCACTGGTCTGGCCCCATCATCCTCGCGTCGTGAAGGAGACAGCATCTCTGGCTCGGAAGGAAGAGCAGCTGCCTGTCACCTAAAGTCCAGGCAGTCCTTCTCACCGGGCTGTCCACATAGCCCCCAAAATTTGCTAAGCGTTAGCAATAGCCACAGGATCAGGCAGCGGGAGGGAGAAGCAGGCGCTGGACCCTCCTGGCTTATATCGCACAAAGCAGCAGCCTGGCCTGTCAGAGCAGAGCTCAGAGGCTCGTCTTTTATTCAATGCGAACTCTTAAATCACATGGAAGCATAAGCCCTTTAAGTAGCTTCTGGGTAGTTTCTTGCATTTATTATCGATCTCAGATCCTCTCAGACAAAGGGTTTGTCGTCTTACAGAGACTCCTCTCTGGATCCTGCAGTGGGAGGTGATGTGCTTGGGGAGAATATCATATAGCCTGTATAGCCACATACTTGTGACCTGTGCTTTGCATTTGTAGTAATTTAATTATAAGCCGGTAGAACCTGGGAGGGAGAAAGCTGGGATGATTTTACAGAGCTCTTTAGTATTTGCAAGTATAAGATAACGATGCTTGTCGTACCTGTGCCTGTTACTCAGATGGCCTCACCTCTGTTTTGTGTTTTATTTCCCCCCAGTGAAGGACTACTTGCCGTCTCCAAAGCTGACCCACAAGAGAGCATTCAGTGATGATGTCTCCCAAGTCAGCCCGGTCCTGGAGCCCAAAGCAATCCAAAGCCTGAAGCCAAAGAACGACCCCGTGTCCCGGTCTTCCCTCTGCATCAATGGGAGCCACGTTTACAGCGACGAGCCTGCACCAAAGAGTCCCGTGTCTGTCCCGCAGAGCTCTGCACCGTTGTCCGTGCCCAGTGTCCCCAGACGGTCGGAGGAGGGCTTTGGCTTCACTCCCCTCCATCCCGACTCCCACGAGGTGCCTTGGGGGGTCAGCAACTTTGAGAGGACGCAGCAGAGAGACGAGCCCAGATTCATCCCGTCTCCTCCCAGCTTAGCCTTGCAAGAAGAGCTCAAGGTCTCGACAAAAGCCGTCACTCTCAGTAACCATCTGGGCAGAGCCAAGATGGAAGAAAACAGTCGCTTAGAGAACAAGCCAACTCAAGCTGCGACACCCATGGTCTTCTCCTCAGAAATGACGAAGGACAAACAACCCGAGGAGACGAAGAAGGAGGACAAGAAAGCGAAGGGCAGCCTCTTCCACCACGGGGGCAACAAGAGTGACGCAGGGAGCAAAGGCCAGGGGGAGAAAGTGGGACCCTCCCACGGCTCGTCCGCCCACGCGACGGCAGGGGGAGATGAGAGGAATAAAACCAGTGGCTGGTTCGGTTCAAAGGAGCCCAAAGAGTCCCCTCAGAAACCCAGGTCAGTGAAATGGGTGTGTTGACATCTGGGCCATTAACTAGCTGCCCCAGCCTCCCGTCTTCAACGGCTGTGCTGTTAAATGCTCTCCAGCATCAGCGGAGGACCGGTCCCCATTGCTCAGACAAGATGATAGCAGGGGAAATGCTTCCTTGGTCTTAAATGTCTCAAAGGGAGGGTGATTTTTTCCTGGATCCTCCCCTGCCTTCTGCCACAAACCAACTCCATTTGCCCTCCCGGGCCATGTTTCCCGGTTGGGGAAGGCAGGAATCCCCTTCATGGAGAGGGAGATGTTTCCCTCTGCAGAGGTGAGGTTCACTGTGGTCATGCCAAGTGTTTCTGTGGCCTCAAAGTAAAGGATCGTTATCCTTTAATTAGCTAAAAAAGCTTCCCTGGCAATCAGCGTAGGATGTGGGACATAATGACATGTAATCACATTTTTTTTTATTAACTTCCCACCCCCTCTACGTCGCTGGTCTGGCCTGGGGGCACAGTACTTCGGTAACAAGATATTATTAATATTTCTGAAGTAACTAATCCCAGCCCTGCTCTTTCCTCTTCCCATCCCACCCCAGCCTTGCCTTCTCCCAGTTATGAATCTCTAATTGTTCTTGCTTTATGTGATGATTCATCCCTCCAAATCCTCAGCACTGTATTTGTGGCACACACAACTTGGTGTTCGTGCTGTTTCTGTGCGGGCTTTATCATGACGGTGCCCGCATCCATCCCTGTAGCCCCCAGCAGCTGAGCTGGGCATCCAGAGGTCAACTGAGAGCCCAGTGTGGTTTTATCATCGCCCAGTAAGAGGGAGAAAATGGGGTTAAAAGCAGCCAGAGAAAATAACTAGCAGTCGAGAGCTGGTTGAATCTGCAGGCTTGATTTATTATAGGGATTTTCTAATCTGGGCTGACTTTAACCTAATTTATTAAGCAGAAGGATTTTAATTCAGTCTAAGCCTCCTTTAATGAGGAAGGCACTCATGGTTTATTCAGCCTAACCAGATTCCCACACGGGTTAAACTGCTTTTAAAGCACTGCTCAGACGTAAGTGAGGGAGTGAGCACATCGCTTAGTGTGGCTTCAGAACAGGGGCGGCCCCAAAAGTCCTCCTCTTCTCACCCCACAAGAAGATGTCGTGCTCATAGTGGTCTTTAAGGCCAACAGGAGGCAAGAATGTGCTGTCACCCCCCTTCCCAAGGACGGAAGGCTACGTGTCCTTGTGCTGTGTGGCACACGTGGTCCCTCGAGAGGAGCATGAGCTGTCAGTGCGAGGATGGAAGAGGAGCCGCAAGGGCTGGTAAGGCTCAGTCCTGCCCGCTGCCAGCGCTCCCAGCTGCATGGGCAGAGCTGGGGACGCCGAGGCAGGCGGGGAGCTGCTCCCCTGAGTCACGAATACCCCATCTCGCAGGGCCTGGAGCTCTTTCCCCCGAAGCCTTTCGTTGGGGAGCGAAGGCTGGGTCGCGTAGGGGAGGCGATGGGGAAGGGAAGGACCAGGCACGATGTGAGCTCTCTGTCCTCGAGCTGCTCTGGCAGCAAGAGAGACGAACACAAGGTTTTGGGACTGCTGTGGCTGCATTTCTACATACGGGCCTTTCATTTCCAGGAGACTTGAAACCCCGGTAGTTATTTGGTGTCACATCCCAGTGTGAGGTTTGTTTCTGGATGAGACCAAAGGACTCTGATCTCTGAATGCTGTGATTGAGGAAGGACAGAATATTACCACTCAAGATTGTTCTTTTAATTTTTTCTTTTCATTTTGTGATGATAAACCTGCTGTTTGATTTAAGTCTTAGAATAGAAAAGATACCGTATGAAAAATAAACCCATTAAAAATTCTACTGTATTCAGGCAGTGACTCCACAAGCTGCCTGAGCCAGCCAGCAAAGTACTGTGAGCCTACAATGTACGCATGGGATGGGATGGGAGATGCCCTCTGCATCTCCCTCTGGAGCCTTTTCCTCAATAACCGTGTGAGAAACCTGCCGGTTTCCTCCTGCTTTGCAGTTCTAGGAAGGAGGCAGACACGGGCCATGTGTTACAACCTGATGTGTGAGCTGTGCCTGCCCCACTCCTCTGATGGATGCGGCTGTCTTCAAGGCAGGGACATCCGATCCGGCTGTAAATCAGCTCCCGAGCACCTGTAGCATCCAACCCAGTGGATAATCGCCATGAGTGCAGAGATGCCCTTAAACACTGCTGGTTTCTAACAACCCTCTGCCTGTTTTTTAAATGACAGCTGCAGGACCCATTCCCAGCGTTATGCCTTTCCCAGAGGGTTTTCACTCTGTGTTGTTTTTTTTTTTTTAATCTACTTCAGTCCTCACAGTTTAATTTCAAGCTAAGCTGAAGCTAAGCTTGGTTTAGAGTTGGTTTGCTGTGGCACGCTGAGGACCCCATCCGTGGACGGCTGTCTTATAAGGAGAAACTTGGATGAGCTGTGTGACAGCAGCTCCTCTGGCTGGGGTTTTCCCTCCCAAAAATAGGAATCGCTTTGAAGCAGCACAGGCTGGAGGGAACAAATTAACAGGGGCCCCTTTTGGGGCGTTTATAAGCATCTGAATGGGCTCTAATTGCAGTTTGCAATTTGAAAATGGGAAGTAATGAGCGTAAACTGTAGCAAGGGAGATTTAAGGTAAACATTGGAAGTCTCTAACGGAGGCTGGTGAAGTGCTAGAGCTGCCTGGCTGGAAGGGGGAAGCCCAGTGCCTGGGGCTTCAGGGACTGGGGTAGATGAACACCTTTGGGGAACATTACAGGAAGCATTTGTCCTAGCATATGTCCCAGGCTGGGTGTTGGGAGATGGTGACTGAGTCTCATTTGATGCAAAAATGGCCTTTCCATCATCACAGGGAGATGGACGGTCTCTAGTCTGGCTTTCCTGGTTCCTCATTTTTTCTGACCATTAATTACAACATCATTACTTATTCTAATGATACAGAACTCTAACTTTTCTGATTTTATTCTCCTTCTTTACCCTCAATGACCTTGTGGACCATGCCACTGATTCAAGTCAAAGCTGTTGAAGAGCTTATTAGGTCTTGATGGTGTCAGGTTGAACATGCAGTCTGGTGCCATCTGTATTGTGATAATCAAATGCGTATGATCTCTCAACCGTGCGACTGAAAAGTTAGCAGTGCTTATCTGTGGGTGTTCTGTGGATGTCATCTGCATCTGGAGGAGCTATTCAGTTACCAGTGTAACTTCTAGAGCTGAAGATGGATTAACCTTTGCTTTCTAAAGAGAACCAGCCTTTGAATTGAGCAGTTTTAAGTCTTTGACTTATCTGCAGAAAGGATTTTTTTTCTTCCTGCTCTCCTGGTTCTGGAAACTTCACTTTTGCAGCTCCTATCAGATGAGCAAGCAGCATTTTCTCACCTTTTTGCCCACCGTGGATAGGTCAAGTTTCACCCGGAGCTGAACGTGGGGAGAGAACATCAAAAGCAGTCACCTTTGCAAGACCGAAAAACTCAACCTGTAATTAGTTAAAAGGTCTGTAATTAGAAAGGTGCTTTACAGTTAAGGTTTAAATTAGCCTGCAGCTAAGAGGAGTTTGGCACAGCCTGTCTTTAACCACTTGCTCTTGCAAAACCACACCCTTTCTAAAATAAGGAAGCCGCTGACTTTCGGCTGGTTTTAACTTCAGCTCTATAAAAAGGTTTTCTGTTCTGTTACGGGTGGTTTTTGCTGAGCCATCGACAAGCGCGCGCGAGCTGGCACTGCCTTGCGAGCTGCAAACCTGTCTGTGCTCTTACCCGGGGAGAGGGATGGACATTTCTGCTTTCAGCCCTTATTTACATGCTTGTTCGCTGACTTGATGGAGAAGCAGGTCCCAAAGGCTGTGCTTTTTGGCCCCGGCTTTGCTAATCCATGGCGGCTACTGGGCTTTGATACTGACTTGAATAGAAGCAGTAGGAAGATAGTGTTTGCTCTTTGGAGACCTGAATAAAAGACTGTTTGGGGTTTGTTGTTTTTAAGGTTGTGTGGTCAAGCAGTTGTATGTAAGGAAGAAGCTCAGCAGGTTTATTTGAGGCAAGGCCTGGGGCTAAAACAATTGGTTTAACTGTTTTGAGGGTTTCCTACAATGTTATCAGAGCTCCACAGGTCCTGCTTCCTCCATTGTGAATTGGGATGATAAAATGAGGCTGCATCTCATGCTTGGCAATAGGAAAAAAGAGAAATTGCAGTCTCTCTTCTAAAAATAATTGCAGGTTAAAGCCCCTTCCTTCTGTCGCTGCTTTCATGGGCAGAAAACGTAAAATCGCTCCCCACCTTGGTTGTCGCTCCTCTTTCCATAGTCCATACCCTTATATCAAGCAGTGAGGCCAAATATTGACACGAATTCCTCATTCTTCATCATATATTCCTGAAAAGTACATTTCCTAAATGCTGGAAATGGGAAGAAGGTTTTGAATGATTGGAGTACGGTCCTCTGACAGGCTGGCAGTGGGGAGCGCCGCAGGTGGACCAGGTGAGCTTGTCGGTGGGATTGAACACTGTGTGTGTGCCAGCCCCCTCCAAAGCACCGTTAACGGCGGCTTTCACAGCAGAACCTGGGAGGCTGCAGAGTTTGATGAAGAGGAGCGCTGTGTCGTGAGAACTGGGGTGTCACGGATAACAGGGATGCTGCAGATGAGTCCGTCGCAGGAGCCATCAGGGTAACATCTCTGGCACAGGTCTTGTATCCACATGAGCTGCAAAACTGCATGCCTGCATTAGATCAGTCACAGGGTAAAAATGATCAGGGATGGAGCTGGACATTCTCCCTCTGGCATGAGGAGTGCGGGGAGCCTGCAAGGGTGAAAAATGGCTCTTAAAATGCCTCTGCCTTCCTTCTGCCTGCTGAGCCTGCATTTCCCAGGGATGGACATGAAGCAGGATGGTGAACCGGATCCTAAGCTGGCACCCGCTCAGCCCTGGTGAGACAAATCTGCTTTGTAGCTGTCCAGGTAGAGCACAGCCCCACTCTCACCCCTAAAACCGGGTATTGGCATTAGCAGTTTGCATCTAACTGGGCTCCTACTGCCCAGATCCTCTCTCTGCTATTTTTTTTTTTTATTCCTGTGGTTTTGGGGCACATCTCTGTAAAGCAGGACTTGTCCATTTTAATTGGGATGATGGGCAGGTGAGGACCAAGGGGAAAGCAAAGTGGTTATTGCACAGATAGCTAAACCCCTTGCTCTCACCTCTGAAATTGCTATTTAAAAGCAGCATTTGCATATATTCTGACTCCTTCCCACTTGGGTTCCCTCCCTGTACAAAAATGTCCTGGGCTGCCCTACCTATCTCTTCCCAACCCCTTTTTGCACAAATCCTGCTGTGTCAGCCTTGTTCGCACCAGTGGGAGGAAATTCCTGATCCCTGCCAGGCTTTGAAGCTGCTGTCGGGGCCTCCGGCACCCCAGTCCTGCTAGTTTTCCACTCTCCCTGGCTCACTCGCAGTGAGCCCCAGCTATGTACTTGTCTATGGGGAAATGCTGCAAAAAGCAGCTTGTGAGTGGTAGGGTCATGGCACTCCCCTGGATCCAGCCCTCCTAGGAGAGATTTTCCACTTGAGCTTCAGCGCAGCTCTTAACCTCGGCGCGTTACGGCTGGATTCAAGCCCTGCCATCCCTGAAGTCCTGCTTTTTCAGCGCATGTGCTGTTTTCTTTATCTTCAAAGTGCAGAGTAACCCACCCTCTTGCAGATGGGCTGCGATGACTGGGGATGGTGCTCTGTGACTGCGGAGCTGGGGCGGCTGCCTTCAGCCTGAAATTCAGGCTGCGATCTGTAGGGAAAAATCTCCCTGCATGGAACAAGCTGTTTCAAATAGACTTTCCGTCAGGGGGTTACTCAGCAATGTTTTCTTTTCTTTTTTTTTTTTTTTTTTTTTTTTTCTGCTGAGAGGCTAAAAAACGCGTCTGTGAAGTGCTGCCAAACAAATAAATGAGGGCAGAAAGGTACCCGCTATTTATTTTGGCTGGCGGAGCTGTGTGCTGGGGTATGGGAGGAGGAGGATGAGTCAGCGTTTCAATGCAGCAAAGATCTTCAATCAGGCTGCTGCAAGCGGAGGTTTCCCTCTAGAGGAATACGCCGTCCTCAGCTCCTTGTTTTGCTGAGCACTTCCAGCATCCTTCATCAGAGAGGGGAAACGGGGCTTTTTGAGGGGTGGGTTATTCATGGGGAGAGCAGGTCTGCTGCCAGCGCCAGGCTGGTAACCAAAACAGGGGATGCTTGTCCCGAGGAAAGGGGTTGAACAGCTACGGTGCAATTGGTGCTTTGAAAACCCAGGGAAAACACGCGGGCTCTGCTGCCAGGAGTTTGTGGCTGAGAGTGGTTTGTGCAGCACCTGAGCAAGCCTTGGTGGATCCCAACAGGAATGAGGACAGGCAATGGAAAGGAAACTTCAGTAGGGGGTTTTGGAAGAAGGAAACAAAAATCCAACCAAAAAAAAGATGGATTTAAGTTCTGTCTTTGTATCTTTAGCTTGGCTTGGGCTGCACATGTTGGGGGAGGATGATACAGGACCACTGCCTGGCAGGGGAGAGATTTGGGTCCTCTTGCACCAGAGCCAGAAGCTACATCACTTCTGATTTCCTTCTCTCCAAGATTCATGTTCACCCACCTTGTTTCCCAGACAAAGTGCAACCTTCCTTTTGTTGCATCCTGACACTGATGTGTAGATCACGATGGGCATGGGGCAATCAGTGGCTTGCTGAAAGCACCATCCTGATTCCTGGTGGCCCAGACCGCCTAGGCAGCACCTTGGGGCTGGGACCAGCTTGCTGGTGTAGCTGAGAGGTGCTCTTTCTCAGCAGGTCCAGCACGCTGTGAGCCCCATCATGACAGGGAAGGAAGACAGGGTCTTCTTGGGTGGGTTTGAAGAGACCTCGAAGCTGTTCCTCCACCTGTGTGGGTGGGGATCAGTGCAATTTGGGGCACTACCCATCGTGTCTGCCTGGGCGAGGGGCTGCTCTGGCATCAGCCATCCCCTGGGGAAGGAACTTGAACCACTCAGTCTTCTGGCAGCTGTGAAGGTCGTTAGCAGTGAGTACTCATTAGGAGCCTGAAGCTGATTAATGCTCGGTAGCCATTTAGTGCTAGAGCCCAGCAGAGCTGGCTGGATCAGGTCTGGGTTGCTCTTACTCAGCACTAAAAGCTGTTTAAGCAGAATCTCAAATGAGGGACCTTATCTGGATGAAAACATTAAAGCAAGTGCCAGCGAGAAGGAGCAATCGCAGGAGCAAGCAGAGGTAGGGCAGTGGCGTGTGCTGTTTGCAGCCACCCTGAGATGGTGGTATTTCAGGTTGAACCTTGCCACCTTCCCTTTCCAGCTGGAAAGGAAAATTTGTGGTGTTTTGCCTTGTTCCACCACAGATAAAACCCATTTGTGGATCTTGTGAACTCACCCAGCTGGACCTTGGGTCATGAGCAGCTGTGCTTCTCTTCTGGAGAGCTTAAATTTGAGGGCGATTAGGGAAAAAGGTCATTTTGCAGCAAGTGGCAGCGAACAGGAGCCTGTGCTCCAGTGTGTGTGTTCAGCTGAGGAGCATGGAGCCACCCAGCAGCTGCAGGCATTCATCTGCACCTTCTGCATTCAGAAAACCAGAAGAATTGAGGGACTCTAAATACGAGCCATAGCCTTGAGACCTTTGGGATGGCAAACACGAAATAGCGGTGACAGAGAGTTGGGGAGAGATGGGCTGCCCTGTCTCCTTGCGCAAACGCCGTCATGTTGTGCCGCTGCTGCCTCATGGATGGTCTTTTACAGAACAGTGAGGATGTCCAGTGAACGGTCTGGAGCGAGTCTTGTGCTGGAGGCAGGGTTCAGATGCGGATCACCCCAACCACATTCTGATCCCCGGGTCACAGCGTGCCCAGAGACGTTGGCTCCCAAGCAGAGAGCAGCTGCTGGTCTCTCTGGGGTGATTTGTGCCTAAAGGTCCATCAGCTTCTCCCATCACTTCTGGAGATTTTCTGTGCTCACTGAGAGCTCAGAACACCCAGGAAGAGCTGGGCTGCTCAGAGTCATCTTCTATGGAGGTGCGTGCCCAGCTGCCCGCAATGGATTTTCCACCCTGCTACATGCCGGTGGTCCGAGCGGGGAGAGGACACGGAGACATGGTGGAGCACGGCCGGGCTGTGCGGGGACGGGGATGGGCACCTGCGCCACAGCCACCACTGCTGCTTAGTGACAGCAGGAGAGGGCACCCACGAGCTGTCTCTGCCTGCAGCATCAAGTGAGCTGCAGGTTTGAGTGGAAACGAAGGTTTTGGGGCTTTTTTTTGTGCCTAAACTACTAGTTCTGCTAGGTAGTATCTGGCGTAGTGTGTGATGGGTGCTGGACTTGAGCCTATCATGCTTGGCCGCTTGCTGTGTGTGTTACCTACCTGAAAACCAGGACGGGGGGACTTTGGAATTGATTGCACAAATAGGCACCTTTCCAAGGTAGCCGCTCAGAAGATGATGCGTGAGGGGGGGCTTTGAAGCTGCCAGGAGCAGGGAGAAGTGGGTCCTACCATTCTGCTGCAGTGTGCATGGGCTCCTGCCCGTCTGTGCATCACTCATGGTCCAAGGTGCGCTGCCGGCATGTAACCCTGCCTGCTTTAAAAGCAACCGATGCTGACTGCACCTTCACACATCATTAACTTTTGCCTCAAGATGGCATTTTTGCTCTTTAAAATGTGTCTAAGGCTTTTTGTGCATCCATAATGACAGATGAAAATAGTTGTCCAAGCAACTTTGCCATTTGACAGCACGTTGACCGTGATCTTCCAGTGCCGCCTGTGATCCCTACCAGCAGCTCAGGTGAGGCAAGGAAATACCATGATGTAGCTCCAGGGCGGGACATACCCTGTGCATATTGGCAAAGAATTACTTTATTCATTCCTCGTTAAACTTTGATATGCCCAGTACTGGCTGACCGATGTCCGTATTTCTCCCAAACCAAGACTGGGGTCTCTTTGAAGCTTGGCTGTCACGGCTGATGCAGAAGGAAATAATCCTGCTGGCTTGGTTACAGGGCAGCGCAGCTCCATGTGCTGGTGCTGGGTGCTTCCATCCTGGGGACGGGATTGCTCCTGGCAGGGGTGAGTCAAAGGGATGGGGGCTCAGGAGGAGTGAGTGGCAGTGGGGGCAGCGGTTGGGACGTGGGGTGTCCACACCGCACCCTTTGTGATGTGAAAACCTCCAAGATGGGCAGCCCTGGCCTGGCAAGTCTTCCTCAGGGGTGGTGATGCTCATTGCTGGAGGAGTTCCCAGAAGAAGATCAATGAAATCCCAAAGAAAGGTTAGTGTAGTCCCTCTTGAAAAGGCAGCGAAGGACCAGCTGCCTGACTTGGGGTGAGGTGCAGGAGACTGACAGTCTGAATTCGAGATGTGTTGAATCCCTTTCTCCCAAGATGGTTTCAGGCGTCTCAGGATCTCAGGCTAGAAGCGACTTGACAAAGGGCATGCAGGGAGGCTGGGCAGAGTCAAGAGTGGAGCCAGGGCCACATCCTGGCCATGTGCTCCCTCCTGCTCGGCTCTTGTTCCTTGGCCACCCGCAGCTGCGCTACCCTCCATCGTGTCCGAGAGGGAGCACCGCGTCTGCTGTCGTCCTGATATGTTGCCAAACAAGTAACGAGGCACTGGGGTAAACTGGGAAAGACTCACTCCTGCGTGCTCTTACTGGCTCACGTAATCCTGATCCAAGAGCCCAGCCCAGCTCCTCGTGCCCAGCCTGCCCTTGGTACACACCAACGTCGGGACAAAAAAAAAATGGGCTGAGTCCTTGGGCCGCAGGAGGTGAGAAAAACCTCTCGGGCTCCTGAGTCTTAGGGCTTGCTAAGGCAGAAAGGGGAAATTTGGAGGACTGTTTTAGAAGGGCTGCCCTTTCCTTTTTGTCGTGCATGCCCTTTCCACGCCTTGACTCCATAATCATTGCTCTGCCTAACAAGAGAGACGAGTATGTATTTGATCATTGCATTGCTTTGAACCGAAGCGTTTGTGGTGTGTGTGGTGTATGCTTACAGCACTGTCACAGCATTAACCAGGAGGACTGTTTTGTCTTCCCTCCACAGCCTGGAAGTGTCTCCTCAGGTAGAAACCAGCTCAGATGCTCCTTCTCATTTTCCTCCCTGCTCCCCTGCCCAGTTTCCTCCTGCCGCTGTAGCCCATCTCGCTAGCATGCCAAGCGCTAACCTCTCTCCCGCTATTGGAGACAGTCAGTCCGGATGCTTGTCCCCTACCAACCCATTCCTCAACTCCCTGCAGAGCAATCCCTTCTTTGAGGACCTCCTCACTGACCAGGTACTAAATTCTCCTTCACCTACTCACTTTTTCTCTAGTTTCTCGTCTGGGCCGCATGCTTCAACAGAGGTCGCTGGGAACTTTTATTCCTCTGAGGATTGCAGTCCCTCTGCCTCCCTAAGACATAAAGACCCAGAGAGGGAGTCTCCAGCCAAAAGCGTTTGTGTCCCTGTTCCAGAAACTACTCCCCCATCACAAGGAGACCTTCCTCCTCCAGATGAGAAACCTGCCATCCCTCCTCCCCTCTCAGAGTGGGACGATACCTTCGATGCCTTTGCAACCAGCAGGCTCAAACCAGAACTGAAGAAGGAAAACTTCTTCGCTTCGGTGGCAGCAGAGGGCATGGCTTTTATCGATGATCCTGATGCAGCCAGCCCAACAGAAAGATTGGCTGAGCCAGCTCACGAGAAGGGGACAAAGGTATTTGAAAAGGCCGATTCACAAATTGGCAGTGAAATGCCCACGACTCTGCGGTCTTGGACAAACTTCTCTGGTTTAGACGTGGGGGCAAACTTGGTGAGCACAACCCAGGAAGCGACTGTGATAGAGGATGTGCTGAGCCCTGTGTCTGCGGGGTCAATGGGAAGGAGGAGGAAAAGCAGCACGCCTACAGTTTGGACAGCTGCGTTTGCATCAGGAAATCCAGGGGAAAAAGAGACTTCAACACGACTAACTGCTGAAAATAGTGCTAGGGAGGAAGGGGACAGTAATGAGGAGGAACTCTCTAGTGCAGGGACAAATGGATGGATGACCATAGCCACTGAAACCGCTCCTGACCTGTCAGAGAGCGCCCAAAGTGTGGCTGAGCAGGATCGCATGGATCAGGAGAGCGCATTCAGCCCGCGGCCAGCCTTCCTCAGTGAAGGTGCCTTTGAAGCAAAAAGCGGATCTCGGGCTGCCACTTGCGTGTTGCCCAGAAGCACCTTTGCCCCCGAGCTCGCCTCTGAAACCCTGCCAGGCAGCAATGTGGCTGCCGTGCCCCCGCGGGTGCTCACAGACGTGGCAGCACGACGGTTCCCCGTGGCCCCCGAGCCAGGGACGGAGCCCCAGGTTGCTGGTAGCGAGGAGGAAGCTTTCGACATACGGACTTCAGTCTACCGGCTCCAGGCTAGCATGCGGCTCGAGGCCAGTGAAAGCCGTGTAAAACTCAGCTCTGACATCCGTGAGAGGCACGTCGTCCTCTCTCCATGGACAGGTACCAGAGAGAGGGACGAGACAGCGGCCGGCTCGGCCGCGCCGCCCCCCAAACCTCCAAGGTGGTTTGCAGCCGCAGGCGGCGGAGGGAACGCCGAGGAGGAGGATGCTTGCGACCCACAGCCGAGGCAGCAAGGCAGCGAGGAGCGATGGGAAGATGTGGAGGGCCCAAACGCAGATGTAGAGCTGCCGAGGAGTCGTCTGAGCAGCGAGCCCTCTGTCCCGGTGTCTCCCAGCCCTCCCGCACTGGGAGTGGACGTAGCTGAAGCAGGGAGCGAGTTTCCAGTCCCTGAGGATGCTGAATCTGCTGCTACAGACTCAGCTGCTAATTCGGAGGCGAGAGCTAGTGAGCTGGCAAAAGGGGACACCTCTTTGGGGGAAGACCAGTCAGAGATGAATGAGACGGATGTGGCTGAGCAGTTCGAGACTTGCCCATCGAAGTTTTCCCTAGATGGATTAGGCCAGTCGGGTGCTAAGGAGAGCTGGAGCCAGCAAAGTGTATCTCCTCTGATGGGGACCGCAGACAGTGCCGAGCAGGAGATGGCCTCCAAACAGGAGCCGTTCCCTGAGGAGCTCAGTATGCCAGGACTAAACCTACCTTCCAAGCTAGACCTGGGCCAGCCGGAAATCTTCTGGACGGCTCTGGAAGAGCAGGAGGCAGCCGGTCACCCTGCGGGTCTCGGTCCGGCGGCACGACCCCAAAGGTTAGCGCGTGGGGAGAGTCCACCCCAGCCAGAGCCGGCATGGGGTGATGGTGAGGGGTGGCACAGGCCGGTGGCCGGCCCCTCTGGGCGAGCGGGAGGCCAGCCCGAGCCTTGTGCCTCTGTGGCAGTAGTCGGCCCTCCGCGGGAGGCAGAGCAGGGCAGACCCCCCGCCAGCGAGCCCGAGGGGCCGTGGCACCGATGCTCCACAGACAGCAGGATAGACTTCAAGAAGGCCGATTTCTGGAAGCCAGATAGGGCGGAGGAGAGGCATGAGCAGGACGCTTCAGCCCCGAGAAATCCCTTTGCTCTGGCACTCAGCCCAAACTCCCCAAGCAATCCCTTTGTGGAGAAGTCACCAGACCCCCTCCCTGTTCAAGCTGTGCTGCCTGAAAGGCTCGGTCAGGGAGGCTTCGGCTTCACCAACCTCCACGAGGAAGCCCTTGGGCAAGGCTTCCAGTCCACTAACCTCCCCAGGGACCTGCTAGGCAAGCCTCCTTTCCTGCATGACAGCCAGCCCTTGGCCTTCTCCACCCCTTTCCTTGTGGCTGCAACTAACCCTAAACAGTTTGATTTCCCTTCCCCTGTTGCGTGCCCCGCGAGCAGCGGGGTCTCTGCCGCGACCAGCCGCGCAGCCGCCCAGCCCTGCCCTTTGCCGCAGTCCGGTGACACACAAGCTTCAGCACTCGTGGTTTTGCCCAGGGAGACACAGCCAGCTGAGAAGCCCTTTTTCCAGCAGACGACCAGGTGAGCACTCCGGGGAAGGCGAAGGGTGTGTTATTTGGTAGAGGTGAACCCTGTCTCCCTTCTGCTCTTATCAGGGGGCCGATAAGACTGACCCCGGCTCAGTGTCAGCAGCTCACGGTTGCACTGACTCCAAGGAGGCCGCTCCACGTGTTGCTGCAGGTCCTATCTCCCTCACCTTCCCATGGTCCCAGAGAGTCCAGCCTGAAGAGCTTGAAGCCTTGGCTCTCTTGGATCATGGTAGGGAATGGCCACTGGTGTCCTGTGTTTGCCCTAAACTAGGGCAAACAGTTTGACGCATCCAAGACCTGCCCCAGCTGAAAATTCAGCCACAGCAGAACTGCATCCGCATTCCACTCAATGCTAATTTTGGCTCCATCATCTTCCCTGTGCTTGCAAAATAGGTGCATTTTCCATGTCTGCCAGGAGAGCTTCCAGCTGTTTATGCTCTCATGAGTTCCTTCATGGCATGTGCACAGCTACCGCCCCTTCCCTTTTCATTAATTCAGCTTTGGTTTCTTTCCTTTTTAAATGACCATCAGGTACTAAAAACCTTCTCTCCATAGCCAAAAAAAAAAAGCAGTTTCACCAGGACGGTGGCAAAATGTCGTTCTCCCCTCCCTCCTGCTGAGATGCCCGTTGGTTATGAAGCAAGTGGGACTTAGCCTGGAGGATAACGGGAATGGGAAGGGGGGTACCGTGGTGGTGCATCAGGGGAACGAAGGGGCTGTTCTTCCTCCCACGTCAGTCTTGGGCTTGTAGAAATGCTGTGAAGCAGAGAAAGATGCTGAGTTTAGGGCATGGTGTCTTGCTCTGTGTCCTTCAGTTCATCTAGTTTCCTGGTACACCTTCCCCTGGTCTGCCTGAGCAGGAGATTGTCATGGGCTCTGTCTGCCCAGAGTATCAAGGATCAAACTCTTACGGTTTATGTGGGGACCTGGGTCTTCTAGCACTGATTTATTTGATCAGCCTCACTTCTGTGACAGAAGGCAAATGGAGCTTTGTGGGGGCACTGAAATGATAAAATCCTGTCTGGCCCAAGAGTAATATTGGTCATGGCCCTGGGGGCGAGAGAGGGCAGGAGGATGGGGATAGTGGAACTTAGCTGAGCTCCAGCCCTTCTGCATGGGGATCCCTCCTTGGCTCGAGCGTGGGTTTGGTGTGCAAAATGACCTTGGGAGCAAAGACCAGGAAGAGATGGCTCTGTTAGCTGATTTTTTTTTTCTTTATTGAGGCCAGATCCTCAAATCATTCTTAATTGGATTATTTATCCTCCAACAAATAACCTTGTTCAAAATTTGCAGATAGAGGGTATACAGAAACCTCCTGAATTTTGGTAATGTTTGTTACGTTTCATGGAAAGAGAAGTGTCCTGCAATCCCAAAGGGTAAAATCAAGCAATGAGAAAAGTGTAGTCCCAGGGCGCTCTTTGTCAATGGTATGTGCTCACAGTCGCCTTTGGGCTTGACTCTGCATCCATCCAAGGGCTGACTGGCTCATGGGAGGAAAGTGGCCTTGGACCTAAGAGCTGGTCATCATGTCAGTGCTGGCTTCTGCCATGAGATGCATCTGAGAAGTCCTTGAACATCTCTGGTCTGGTTTCTCTACCTGTAAAACACGGATGTTTTGGATGCTTGCTGCCGTGATTGAAGAACCTTTGAAGAGTTACTGAGGTCTCTGTGGAAGGCTCTGAGGATCTGCACTACTTTATAAGGTTGGGGAGATGTGACTAATTGTCATGGGGGGAGAGAGGCAAGGTGGAAAGGCTCTTTTCCAGCTCCCTGTGGTGATGCTTGCCTTTCCTAGAATCATCTCATATTAGGCTGGTCAGTGGCACATAGGCAAAGAAAAGATAAGGTAGAAAAAAGGTGGAAGGAAAAAGGAAAGACTTCCAACTTAGAACAGGCATTAGGGCTTAGCTGGGACAAAAGTGTCTTTCTCTTCCATCAGATAAAGGAGGAGCTGGTACCTGGTGTGGATTATTGAGAGTCTGGTGTGCTGGGGTTATGTGCCCTCCTCAGAAGGGATGAAAACTGGGTGTTGGGTCCCATGTCCTCTTCCCAGGTGGCCAGAGGGCTCTCTGCTGGCCATCTTATTCAAGATGGCAAGTCAAATGGTAGCCTTGTATATCTGAGTGACACCAGCACCTCCTGCCTAGTCTGGCTGGGGCACCGCCTGGTCACAGTGAGCTGGGCAGTTGTGCCCTCCTGGAACAGCTTCTTGTGTGCCATGTTTGAAGATACAGCCAGGGAATTCAGAGTCCAGAAGACCACGTGTTGGGATTGCATTTGCAGATCCTTTCCCGCTCGCCTGCAGCGAGGGAGGGCTCTCGCCACAAAACCGGTGCCGCTGGGGTAAGGTGAGTGCTCGGAGCATCAGTTGCAACACTCAAGTGTACGGAGACTCCCCTTTCCGCTCTTTGGGGAAGGGTGGGATGGTGCTTTCATCGCTGGGAAGGCGTCTCTGGTCACATCCCCTGGTACAGGTGGGACCTAAAGGACAGCCCGTGACAGTGCTCTGGGGACTCCACTGCCTTGGAGGAACCCAGCAGTTGTGCAGCTCCTTGCCCATCGATTGGGAATTCACATGTGTGACCATTGTAGCATGTCCTGGCACTTGTGCGTGACAGGATTGGGGACATTGCAGGTGCTGAGGTGGTATTGGCACATGCTGCTCTGTGCCTTCCCGGCGTCAGGAGTGCAGCAGAATTGTTCTCTTCTGAAAATGAGGTTTCACGTTAAAACATGTGCAACTCTCTGTGATCGAATATATTCCCCGTGGAACCCTTGGAGCTCGGAGAGTGGCTTGCCACGTCCACAGACAGACCTGGGAGAAATGCTACTGATCCTGAGTTCAGTCATTCCCTTTCCTCCCATAGACCCTTTCTTCATGGAGGTCTGACCCTTGGGTGCTGTGTGCTGCTGCAGGCACAGCAACTTACCCACGAGAGACTGATTTCCTTGCATTTGTTGTCTTGTTCTCTGTGAGAAGCATTTTAATGGGTTGATAAAAACTTAATTTCCAAGTTGCTGTAGGGCAATCTCCCTGGTTTTTCACTGTGCTCACCAATGACCTCGGGAGCATCGGTGAAAGCTGTGTTGTGACCCAGCAAAGCTTGCTCAGAGAGAGGGACCAGGGCTGTGCCACTGTCACCCTGAGGTGTTTCATCTTGGATGTGTTAAGCTTCATCGTAGACTTACATCCACTCAGAGATGCAGTACTGGATTAGGCAGGCTGTCGGTGTCAGCAACTAATTCTACTCTCAAGTTCACATTCATTGACTGGTGGATGGAAGCAGGTCCAGCATCTTGGCGGATCCATCAGGACTTCAGATGTGGCCGAGACGTGAAGCAACCTCTGCTCCCCTGGAAGTATGCAGTGCCGACCATCCCAGGGCAGGACGCAGGTGGAGCAATGCCTCTTACTTTTGGAACCTCTCAGAGTGACAAGCCGATGGGGGCAGAGCCTCTGCTTTGCTCAGCAGGAGCCCTGCACACACTACCCTCTCAGTGGGAAAGAATGGGATAATGATTTTTTTTTTTTAAATACCTTTTCCAGCTCTGCTAAATTAATGTGTTTCCACTGGCAATGGGGCTGAAAGCTGCGTGTGACCAGACTTACAGTGGGAAATGTCCCCCTGCTTTCAAAATGCATTCAAGCTATCCCATGGCTGTTGCTGGTTTTCATTCTGTAGAGTGGCCATGGTAACTTTGGTCCAAAAGAGGTCCCCATCCGAGGTTTAAAATGGTTTGAGTGTTCGTGGTGGCCAGCCAGTGGCCTGCAGACGTCTTGTTTAGGGCTGTCAGTCTCCTGCTTCTGCAGCTGTACCCTGGTCTTAGTCTCTGTGCTGGCTGTGGGGATGCTGTGGGGATGCATGAGGTGACAGTGGCATTTGGGGCTGCTTGTCTTCAGATCTGGCTGTGATGAGCAGTCCTGGTGGCTCCCCAGCCACTCTCCTTCCCAGACACTGTGTTTTTAGGAATGGTAGAAGTTCTACAGTGGTAGTAGAGCTGTGTTCCCCAGATCCTGCAGTGAACCCCACCTCCTTTGGGGCTAGGAAGGAGGCCAGCAGTGGTTCAAGCAAGCAAAGTCATTACTTGTGTTTTTTTAAAGGACTTGGGAATGAGCAATTTTTCAGGATCTGTGCATGGCCTCCGGTCCAGTTCACCCTCACCCCATTTTACATCGTAACAAATGGACAACTGCCGGACCGCTTGTAACGTGGTATCATGGTGTTTGTAGCTCTGCTGGTGAAGGGTTTAGTCCACGGTGGAGAGTGCTTGAAGCTGATGTGCAGAACAGCAACTTCTCCAACTCCTAACGCTGTCAGTGGACTCCCACTTAGGTTCGTGGGATCCCTCTCCATCCTTTCAAGCTGCCCAGGAACGTGGGCTCTGTCCACGTCCTTGGACAGCTCTGACAAGGGGTGTTGACCCTTTGGCTTGTTGGAGCTGGTCAGTGGCTACCATTGCTGTCCTCGTCCAGCAAATGGATGACGGGGGCATCATCGTGGTTGAAGAGGACTTCTAGACATGCCCTGTCAGCACAATGGGGAGACTACTTGGTACATCCTCATCCCGTCACCACTGACAAGGCATGAGGACACCAGCCTTGAGGACTTGGGCCGCCCACCTGATGCCGTATGTGATGCTACCTTTGTCCCAGCCTCACCCATCATCTCTGACCTGGAGCAGGGTTGAAAGCCACCTGCTCTGCTTCCAAAATGGAAATAAAGCACAGTCGAGCGCTTACAGCACAAGCTGGACTTGAGAGGGGTCTGTCCCAGCCTGGCTAACAGCTCACACAGTGACTGTGGGTGTTATTTCTCCTCCCACAACCCGTCCTACCAACACTCTGAGGTCCCCATTTGTAAAGAGAGGCTGCGCTTGCCCGCCTTGCTTGAGAGCTCCTGTGAGCAAGATGTCCCCCTTCCCCTGCAGCGTTGTTTGGGTGCACAGCAGTTGGGATTATCGCCCTTTGCGGGGCAGCTGCTGCATCTGATGAGCACAGAGGCTTCGCAGAGCTCCTGGGTAGATTTTAAGATCTTTTCATCCCGAATACAGTGCGCAGGTAGGTCTGTTCCTTCCAGGAAGGTAGTATCAGGCCACTTCTCTTTCCATCATGCTGAAAAGCAAACATACTTTGTTTAAGCCCAGAGTCAATCTTTTGGGTGAAGAGTGAGGCAAAAATAAATCAAGGAGGGGGACAAATTCGGTGGTGTCTTCCAGGCAGGTGGAGCCCAGTTCTTGGGCTGCGGCAGTGCAGGAACTGATGCACAGTGGTGCAGGAGCATCCCTGAAGCATCAGTGGTGACCCCAGACACTAATCTGGGGGCTCCTGGGCATCAAAATGTGCCTCTGGGCAGTGGCTGTAGCAGCCTCTGATTATACTGGACCTGGGTTAAATTTCCCCAGCTATACTAATGCCTGGCAGCCGGGAGTTTTGACCCACAGCACTCCCTGTGTGGGCTGAGCAGTATAGGTGTGGGTACAGGGATCCATTCTGTATCTCAGCCAAACACATGTTGTGGGGCTCCTTATCTCATCTCTGGGTGGAAACGGTGCTGGAGAGTGCTGTGGGCTGCCTGCTCTGCAGGATGCTGGCTCTCCTCAAAGCAGGTGAGCTTTGGGCAACACAGGCACAGAGGATTTAGCTGTGTGGAGCTGACTAAATTTGATAAGTGCATCCCATCCCCATAAAAACCATAGGGAGAGCCAGCAGCATCACTCCCCAACTTGGGAGGGTGTTAACTGTCCAACTTCCTTGTTCTCCTTAGTCCTCACCCAGTGAAACCCATCAGCGCTGTGGTGCAAGAGGTCTCCAGTGAGAAGAAGCAGCAGCACAGGTCCAGCCTGACGACCGCTCTGAGCAATGGCCTGGAGAAGCTGAAGACAGTCACCACGAGCAGTGTCCAGCCTGTGGCCCCGTCTTCTCACCCGGAGAAAACAGACTCAAAGAAGTTAAAGGTAGGAACCTACCACTGAGGTGAGAGCAGCGTTCCCACCAGCTCGAGATGTTCTAGAGCTGGTGACAGAAGTGCAGAGAACTGGTGTTGGAGGAGGTAGAAAGGGGTCCTGCCACAGTGCGAGCGGAACCATGTGTATTAACCCTGACATCCTTGATCCTGGTTGCCCAGCCTCCCACTGGCCTCCCTTCCTCCATGACCTGGTTTCTGGACCTTCTCACCCCATCTCTCTTCTCCCATTGCTTGCTTTGGTTTGGGGTTTTTATTGTACAGTGTGCGAGCCAATGCCTGGTTATCCACAAGAAATGAGAGGTGGAGGATGTGATAGCTGCCTGATTGAAGGCCTGAAGGGTTTTTTCTCCTGGCGGAAGCAGAGGGAAAGTACTTCCTGGAGCCTTGCTCAAATGCCGCTTGCCTGGCTGTATTTCAAACACTGGCATGTTGAGGCAAGCAAAATACCTGTGTGATACGTCTGAAGGCACGGTCTCACGCGGGTGCCTTCTCCTTCCCTTGGTCTGCTGCCACTCCTTCTGCCTCCCCAACTCAACATGTAAAATGCTGCTGATGGGGTTCACCTGAGTGGAAGGACAAGTACAACCCTGCTGCACCCAGCAAGCCCTTTGTGGTGCTGCAGGTAGTTCATGTTGTGGGTTATGAGCATCTCAACTTTACTGGGATGAGGTCTGTCTGGGTCCTGCTCCCCTGTGCTGCTCCAGCCTGTCTGGCAGCCCCAGCTCTGCTGGGAGACCCAACACCCCCGGGGCTCTCATCCTGAAGAGCTTTTAATTCAGCTTTTACATTCAGCTTTTAATTCTCCTCTCCTGCCGTCATCCAGGCCTGCTGCTGGAGGACTGGGGGAGGGGAAAGCCCCAGAAAGGGGGAGTAGCTAATGGCAGGCCTCATTATGCCAGGCTAATGGCCTCTGTTGTGCCCACACCCTTAGCTTTTGATTGTCGGGGGAGAGAGGTTTGACACAGTCTTTGGGGAAACCCTGCTAAGTGATTCACCCAGCTGGTAGAAGTGCTCCATGGTCACCTCTAACCATATGGAGGAGGCTGCATTGGTCTGGATGTCTGGGCAGTTGTTCTGGCTCCAGTATTCTTGGGTGACTGCATGGCACATGGGAAAGCTGTTTTGTAAAGACAGGATGTGATAGCTGCACAATGTCTCAGGCTCATCAGGTCAGATTTAGAAAGCAGACAGACGTAGAAAATATGATTGCTTCAGCTGTCGCTGCATTTTGCAAGCGCTAAAGGGAGCAGCGGTTTTCCTGTGATTTGCTGAATGTTCCTCTTGGTTTCTACCACAGGATCCTACTGTACCGGACCAGTCAGCCAAGTATTATCACTTGACCCACGACGAACTCATCCAGCTTCTGCTGCAGAGAGAGAAAGAGCTGAGCAAGAAGGAGGAGCACATCCATGAACTGGAGAACTACATTGACCAGCTGCTGGTGCGCATCATGGAACAGTCTCCCACGCTCCTCCAGATCCCGCTGGGGGAAAGCAAGACCAAGTAATGTCTCCCCAGAGACCAGCATCACTTGCCTAGAGCACTTCTCCAATAAACACGCTGCAAACATCCCTGCACTCCCCCCTCCTCTTACGAGAGGGCTCCAGTGGCTTCTGTTCGCAGAGTTTAGCAGGAAAGGTTATCTGCTCCTTCCCAGCCCAAGCTTATCCCACCTCTGGCTCCAGGGAACTATAGGGTGATGGGCTGTCATCCACCCTATGGGGAGGAGCAGAGCCTTCCACGAGGCAGATGCCTCCTTAGGTTCCTGTCTGTGTGACCAAGTGGCATCTTCTCAGGCACTCATCCTGCCAATGCTTTAGTGGTCCATTGGACATTTGAGAGCTGGAAACCAACCACCTCACCCATGTCTTCATCCTGCTACTGCTGCTCTTCTGCCCACACTCTTCCACATCTCTTATCTCTGAAGTGCTGTACCCTGGCTGATGGATGTTGTTAAATAGGTTGGTGACATCAGGGATGCTTAAACTCAGTAAGGGTCTACCAGCATGTTACTGTTCGCTGAGCCTGCTCGGCAGGGCAGCTAGGGGAAGGGACTACTGTTGGATGCCTCTTTCCCTCCCTGCCCCATATGTTGTACCCCCAAATGAAGGGTCTCCATCTGAAGAGCCAGCTCCAAGTTGTGCCAGTAGCTGACTGTATGGGAGATGCTACATAAAGCGACAGCGCCGGAGTCAGAGGCCGTAAAGGACTCAAGCCAACGTCATTGCCTGATCGTGAGCGGTGTTGGTTCCTTTGCTGCGCGCATGCAGAGTTGTGATGCTGCCTCAGTTACCCAGCTCAAAACTGAACTCGCAATACGGGAGAAGGGCCAGTGATGGTTTGTGCACCATCAGTACTGCAGGAGATCTTCTCGCACACCACCCAACCTGGCACTGGGCTGGCTGGCACCAGTGTGCCCTGGGGGTGACTCTTGTATGTATAAATCACAGCTGAATTTTCTACTCAGTATTACACTCCCCCTTTCCTGTGTCCACAGGGGAGTTGCTTTCCACTGGCCACACCCCACCATTGACTTTGCATTGTCTTTCTCCGTGCAACAGGAAAATGCCATCGGGACCGAAGCTCGTGTGCAGAGAAGGATGTCTGACCACCTCTATGCATGACATCCTGCTAGGTCAGGCATCCATCAAACACCCTCTCAAAGCTAGCAATTCAGTAATCGTCACAGACCCCCTTCGAGCCAGTATTAGTGCCAAACACCGCTCCAATTGTATTGCAATCTGCACAGGCCTCTGGCAGCTTGGGCCCACCCTTAAGCATTGGAGGCCAGCTCTATCAGGAGTTGAATGCTTCTTGCTGCTAACTGTTGAGTAACCATCTAAAAGCCTCTGATTTATGTGGTTTAACAACTGTAGATGATGTTAGCCTGAGGATGGTGAGCAATGCTCCTGGCTGCACCGGAGTACAGCGCAGCTTTTGATTTGGAGGTGCTGTGGAAGGGTATAGAAAGGATGTTGCTCCCTCTCTTGGTCTGCTTGGATTTTGGCTAGAGAAGGTGCCCATGCAGGCAGAGGGTCAGTTGGTGTGGGACTTGAGCTGTCTTGACATGTAAGGCATCTTCTCTCTCCTGTAGATCTCCCAGCATTACTGGATTCTTTTAAAACCTTCATATTCTTTTCTCCTTCCTTGCTTCAATGTATACCATGACTTTGAAAAATTGTGCCTTTTCTGAAATCCAATTCTCAGTTCAACGCAACCCGTCTTGGGCAACTTCCTCTTCTGTTTGCCTGCTAATCTGAACTAGGTGAGTTTATTTTTAAACGCAGACAGCGGAGCCTTCCCACCCCTGTGTGCGGGTTGCTTTTGGTCTTTGGCAGGAGCTCTGCACGGGCAGCTTGCGTGACGTGGGAGGTAGAGACTTTAAGAGAAGACATTGGGGGAAGAGCAGACCAAATGTTCCAAGACAAAATACAGCTGGATAAAGGGCAGTACTGGGTCATGCTCGAAGTCTGAGGTTGGGGAAGCAGGCTGACAGGGTGAGAGCTATCGGGAGAAAAGGAGGTTTGGTGTTGCTGTCATTGACAATGTTTGGTCATATCTAGCTTGTAGACCATCGTGTGAGGAGGAGGACTTGTTACCTGGGAAGGTACCGGCCACGAGCCTTTCGTTCCTACCTGCCTTTGCCCCTAGGAGGAAGTAATCTGGGGTTTTGCACTTCTCTACCTGCGTCTTCATGTTCTTCTTCCCTCTTTGTGTCTCAGGTGTGGGGACTTTGTTTCTGGTGTAAGACGTAAGGGTCTGAGGGAAGGTGTTTCTCCCATTTTAGAAAGTACCAGAAACCTCTCTCTGCCTATATAATCAAAAGATCCCGTGGCCTGAGAGCTAGATTCCCTTTCCAGGTGCCTGTCTCTCGTGGAGAAGCTCTCCCTTTTACCTGAAAGCAGGCAGGGAGGAGTTGTGGACAGCTAGAAAGCGGTCCAGTGTCAGAAGAGCGGCGTGTGGCACTGGAAGGAGGGCTGGGAGAAGGGGCAGCCCTGCAGACGGGCAGGGATGCTGAGCGGTGAAGGCGAAGGCTTACATCAGGTAGACATTAGCAAGGGAGAGACCTAGAGCCAAAATCTCACACGAGAGCCAGGAGCTGCTTCCTGAGACTTCTCCCCCAGCAGCGATTGGCGTTGTAGCTGCTCCCCATACACAAGTGCCAATGTTTATAAGGATCTTGCTGCACCTCCTCCCGGCCTTCTCCCCCTCCTCTTCCATCGCATTTCACCGCCTCCCTAATCCCCCTTCTGCCTTAGTCAGCTCTGCCTTTTTTTTTAGTCCAAAGCTTGAATGTTTTGCACTTGAATATATAATCTCAGAGCTACAGCAGGCTGTATCGGGCGTACAGCCTTTTCAGCAATACGTGCTTCCTCGCGTGACCTGCCTCCGTCGCAGCGGAGCAACGCAGTCCCCGAACTGCCTTCCACCGCAGGAGCCCGTGCCGTCTCGGAGGAGGCTGGAGCAAGCAGAGCTAAAATGCTTTTGCCTTGACTTTGTGATAGCAGAGCATTTCCAAAGGCCGAGGCGGGGGTACGGCACGGGTACCTTGGCATCGCACGTGAGACAGGGTTGAGGGGGGGCTACAGAAAAAAACAAGCAGTGACAACAGCCAAGGCTGCCCTGGTGTTTCATGTCTGTCCTCGAGCGTTTAGAAGTCCAGAGGTATCTACAAATGACAACCCGTGCTTAGGAAAAGGCATCTTAAAGATGCTTCTGTCTTTGTTCTCTGTTTCTCCACCCTGCTGGCCTGCAAATGTGGGGGTTTTTCCCCCCACCACACAGTTTTTATTCTCTGCGTAAGAGCAAGCAAGCTTGGCTACGCCACACAATAGCACTGAAGCCGGAGGCTGTATAATTTTTTTGTTAAAACCTCTAAGGTACCAGAGGGAAATGGTTTTGAGGAGCTAAATGTTTTCTCATTGAGGGAGGGATGAGAAAAAGGAGTGGGGTAAATGTTCTCAAGTTGCTCATGTCCAGTCTCCATATTTAGCGATTTATTTGCAAAAACAGGGAGGCGAGCAGCACTTCTGTTCAGCGTGCAGGGTAACACTCCGCGGTCTTTCGCTCTTTACTGAACCGAGCAGCTGAAAAGGTTTTGATGGGCCAGCAGCAGCTTTTCACTGGTTCCGTTTTAAACACAGCCATAACAATTACTCTATGTTTTTGCCTCCTGGTCTGTCTTTCTCTTTCTACGCTCAAGCTGTTTCACAAGGTCTTCCGCAGGGTGCTGTTGCTCACAGCTGTGCTCTGCTTTTGTTGTCAGCCCACAACTGGGTTTCTTGCTTTTAAAGAACTCTGGCCAAGTGAATTATTTTTGCCTTGACTGGCCCTTCCGGCCCAGACTCATGGGCCAGAAGAACCAACAAGGTATATCCTTAAACTGGAACAAACCTGAAGGGATGTGGATACGGAAGTGTCACGTAGACTCAGCCTTACGACTTGTCTGTGAAGAAACCGCCGTGTGTTTTGTGTTATAAACGTGGGGTGGAAAAACATCCCAAAATGGGAGAGATAAGTGTCAGGGGTTTTGGAGTTGTTGATTTCCCTGTACTTCATGTATGCAGGAAGTGGGTTCTGTGTGTTTCATGTTTTAATAGTTGCAACTAATGTTTATAAAGAGCTTGTTATTTACGTTTTAAGCACTTTAAAAAAAAATAAAAGTTGTTCAAGCTGTTCCTAGATACTTCTGATTTATTGACAACAGCGTCTGTGCTGATAGCACTTGGACAGCGAGTGACATTTATCTGTTTATTTTCTGAAGTAGGATGACGATGTCCAATGTCTTCGGCAGCTTTTCCAGCATCATCAACAGTCCCCAAGCACCTGCTGCTGTGTGGTGGCTGCAAGGGGTGGTAGTGCTGCAGGTTTACCTTGAGTTCCTCTCCGAATATTGCCCCTGCCTCAGTTGATCGGTGCACCCGAGGGGATTTAAGCTCCTCTTAGCTTTGTCGCATGTGCGTGACAGCTGTGCTGTGTGCTGAGCGCCCGCAGGAGCTTGGCTCGAGCGGCCACGCTGCCCCGGGGGATCGAATCTGCCTGCAGCTCCCTTACTGCTCACCGTTGACTTTGCCCTGACGTAGCAGGAGGGTAAAGGTTATTACTGCATTCCTGAGGATTTGTGGAAAATCAGCAGCTGAGTAGAGGAGAGAGACCCCACTGCAGCGTGCTGGAGGAAAGGAGAGCTCGTGTTGCATGGTAGACACCAGAGGATTCAGCCTCAGGGTGCCTGGTGAGGAAACCCGGCTCCATCAGTGCTGCTGCTCACGGGAACAGGCAGCTTTTACCTAAAGCGCTTAATGTTTCTCCCCGTCCGCGCAGCAGACCCTGCGTGGCGCAGGACTGATCCCCAGCAGAGACCTTCACCTCAGTTTCTCTGCCCTAATCCCACCCACCTGTTTCACTGCTCAGCTCTTTTCCTTCTCAAGGCTTGCCTCTTTCTTCATTCATGCCTTTTCCTTCAAAAAAATTAACTCCCCTTAAGCTTCGATAAATGACTTTGCTGCTCCAACAGAAGAGTTTCATTGGCTCTAATCCGGGTTTATTTTTCATCCAGCTGGATCGCAGGCCGCTATCGAGCTCAACACCTGTCTGGGGGGATCATGTTAGCCCTGAGAGCCTGGATGGGGAAATATTCGACATGCTGCTTCGCAGGATCAGGGCGCTGAACTGTGACCCTCTGAAAGACTATCCTAAGAAAAGACAGCCTGGAATGACTGGGCTAGTGTGGGCTTCCCCTGGCTGCAGGGGCGCAGGGGGTAGAGCAGAGCAGCAGTCATTGGGAGGCTGGGGAAACTGGAATCTGTCATGTCAGAAAAAAAAAATATTTTGAGACCTTAGTCCTGCTAAAACTGCTGTGTGCAATTACATTGAGTGTCTCTGAAAGCTTAAGCACAGGCTTGGGACGGATGCAAATAATTCCTGTCCTTGCAGGAAGAACTGGCTGGGTTTGTTGTTCGAAGCCTGAGTTTTGCTGCCCGACGCAAGTTTTCTTAAAATCTGGCTTTACAGATGGAAGCCAACAAGAAATGTTCCTGTGACTTTCTCCCTGAGCCAGCAGGCAGCACAGCCCCGCACCCAGCTGTCACTTGAGGGGTGGCCGTCTGAGACCCCCAAATCTCCCTCGGTTTTTAGAGGAGCTCGCTCGATGGCTGGGGGGGGCTTCTTCCTCCCCCTGCCGAAATGGGAAGAAACGTCATTGTTGACTTAACAGTCGTTGATCTGGGGAAGCAACCCCCCCCCCCCCCGCCTTCTTCCCCAACCCAGGGAAATGTGAGTTGTCAGTCTAAATGGATCTGGTTAGATTGATATCAGCCAAAGAATTGATATTCTTTCTGGTATTTAACCAAAAAAGTGATAGTCTTATGTCACTCCAAATGTGGTTTTAGATAAACAGATTCTCTCCCCTCTGTTGTTACAAAACATTTAGTGTGTCAACATGAGGGACTGTATCAATTATCTGGCTCTAGCTGTAATGGGTGGGAGGGGGATTTCCCCTGTGTAGAGATGGAGGGATTTGGGTTATCATCCATATTATTGAGAGCCCTAATGATTTTGCTGTGTTTATTTTTGTGAAGTACAGGATGAAATCTTTAGAAAAAGAAGAGCTACTTTGTAAAGCATTAGCCACAGCAAAATTATTTTATTTTTCCTGTTAAGACAATGTTAGAGCTCCAAGCAGTGTTAGATCCTGCCTAGAAGGAAACAAACCCAAATGACACGCTGTCCTTCAGGATAAAGATCGACATCATACCACGAGCGGAGTGATAAGAAGGGCAGCGGTAAAATGTAGCTGCACGTCCCATGGTTGTGCTGGGGGGTGTCAAAAGGAGGTTTAAACCGTGTGAAACCCTGCCCCGGTCGCACAGCTGGAGCAGCAGGCAGCAAGTGCTCCCCACTCTGCACTGCAGCCGGGTTTAATTAAAGTAAGCAAACCGTTAACTCCGAGGACAGGGTACAAGGACAGCAGTGGGTACACTCCAGTGAGCAGGATTTGTTGTCGGACCAGATCTTTGCTCGTCATCTGTCCGTTCCTGGGGAGAGTTGTGTTTTCATGCTTGCACACAACCAGGCAGGGAGAGGGCAAAAGGAGAGGCGGTGCGGGCTGCCAGCAGCCTGTAACCCTGAGGGAGCAGGTTGGTGCAGCGCAGGAGGAAACAACTTGATTTTAAGAGTAGCTCTAAGGGAAAAGGAACAAGAAATGAGAAAATGACCCTTTTCTGTTCTGGTGGAAGCTCCTTCCCCATGCCGGTGCAAGGGGTTGGTACGTGCGCTTCGGTGTGCTGGCTCGCGCTGTGTGTTACAGTGCGGCAGGCTCTGCGCCGGGCCCCTTTTCTGCTCCTTTTCTACCCGAAGCTGCAGGAGATTTGAAATTCAGTGAAGGGGAATCAATGGTGAATTAGCCTAAAAACAGAAATTGGTTTTGCAGATGGAAAAAGAGCGGAAAAAAAAATCAGCACCACATCCATAAAGCAGAGCAGCAGCATCCCCACAGCAAAACCTTCTGCCATTCAGCAAAAATACGGGATTTTTTTTTTTCTTTTTAGGTATATTGTTTAATTCCTTCCTAGATGGAACATCTGTTTCTGACCTGCGCTGTAATCTGTTGCCTTTACTTCTGCTCTGCCAAGCCTTCCTCTTACACCCTGACTGCCTTCCCTGCTTCATCCCCAACTCCAGTCTATTTGCTGTCCCTTTGCTCTTCCTCGGAGAATTGATCCTAATCCTCCAAACAATTTCACTGGCATTTGAAGGGCCAGACACTTCTTATTCCACTAATCTAGAGAAGAGGATTCTGGAGATTGCTTCGTGCGCACCCCTTCTGCCCCCAGCCCTGCACGACCTTGCCTTTATCTCCACAAATCATAACACTGAGGAAGCGGACAAATAAGTCTGTATCACAGTAAATTTATTATTTCCTGGTTTCCTAGTCTTTATTTTTAATCACGTATTTCAAAGGTCAATAGCAATTGTTACGCTCCCATCAAAGTAAGAATATATTTCCACAAGGAAATGATGAAATTTGAATTTTTTTTCAGCAGCTTTCGGGCTTTCACCTTTCTATGTGTTATTATTTACTCAAACAATTTTGGAATTAAGGCAAACATCTGCTTTCCACGTCACGTTCCCGTGCATCCCCTATCACCACCTGTATTCTGGCTGCCGTGTCGGTGTCACTGAGTGGCGTCTGCATTCAAAAAAGGAAGAACGTTTTGGAGCGAGTCCCTCTTGAAGGGGTCAGAAACCTGCACCGCGAGGTGTATGTGCTTTTAGGGCAGGAAGAACGCAGCTCTGTCATCTGGGCGCAGCCGGTTTCCTCAGACATCTCTGTTAGTTGCTGAATTCAACCGTTGCTTCGCAAAAAGGAGAACAGACAGGGAGAAGTGGCAACCAAGGCGGGCGAAGACTCGCACACGCTGTGCGTGGCCCTCGCAGAGCCTCCGACGCCACGCAGGACGACCCTGTGAGGGAGCAGTAGGGAGGCCCGGCTCTACCCAAACCCTTTGGCTGCTCCCTCGGAACCTCACGCTCCCCCCGAGGGGTGGACAGCCTGGGCAGGGAGAGCCGGCCTGCCCGCCGCAGGCAGGGTGGGATTACCTCGTACAACCCACCCACACTCCCCGACCTGACGAGAGACCCCTCTCCCTGCCGCCGCCGCCTCCCTCTTGGAGCTCCCCCCTCAGCTTCCCGCCAAAACACATTTCCCGTCGTGCCCCGGGCGCCTCTCTCCTGCGGACTCCATTTCCCATGCTGCCCCGCGCCGCCGCGCCCCTCCCTATTGGCTGGCAAGGGGGCGGGGCCGCCTTCTCCCAGCGTCCCCTTCTCTCCCGCCGCTCGGACTCCGCCTCCCGTGAGGCGCCGGGGCGGCGGGCGGACTCCATTTCCCGGCGTGCCGCGCGGGAGCTGCGGGTGAGCCGCGACCAATCAGCGCGGCGGCGCCGCAAGGGGCGGGCCCGGCGGCGGGGGGAGGCTGTTTAAAGTGGCGCTTAGCGGCGCGCGAAGGGAATGGCGGAGCCGGCGGACTATCCCCCCTTCCAGCTGGGGAAGCCTCGCTTCGAACAGGTACCGCCGGCAGCGGGAGGGGGGACGGGGGGGCGACGGACGGGGAGCGGCGGCGGGAGCTGTCGTCGTCCCCCCACCACAGCGCGGCGTTGTTCCCCCCCCCCCCCCCCCCCGCCGTGAGGGGAGACCCCCTCTCCCTGCTCCTATCCCCCCGCCCTCCCCCAGGGCGGCACGCTGATTGGTGCGCAGCCCCCCTGCCGTTGGGCCGCGCGGCTGTCACTCAAAGCCGCCGCCCCCCTCCCCGCGGCGGCTCCCGCGGCGGGCGGTGATTGGCGCGTCCCGCCGTGCCCCTGTGGTTCGGGGCGGGAGCTGAAGCTGGAGGGTCCCGGGTTCGAGCCCCGCGGGTTCGAGCCTCGCGGTCGCCGCCGAAAGCAGCGGACTTTGGGGCGGGGGGGGGGGGGTCCCCGGTGCCAGCGCACGGCGCGGCCTCGTCTTCCCACCCCCCGCCTCCGGTAGGGCTGGGCCCTGCCCCGGCGGGCGGGGCGGCGAGCCCAAGGTTGCAGGGAGGTGAGGAGCTGCCCCGGGTGGGAGCTGGACCTCCAGGGCAGGGCCCGGGGCGGTGAGGGGGGACCGGGTGGGTGTGGGAGCCAAGGACCTCTCCCGGGTGGGCGCTTCGGCCACCTCATAAAGGGCTGTCCGTGCTGCGGGTTCGCACAGCCGCTCGGCCGCCTCCGCGGGGGGTCCGGGGTGTTGGCTGGGCAGGGGCTGATGCTCACAAAATGGCGTCGCGTGGGGCGTCTGAGGTGACCGCCGAGGAAACGTGGTTTGGGACGACGCCTGAGGCGAGGAAGCGGCACCTGCACAGCAGAGCCGCCCCGGCCTCGGTACCCGATGACTGGGGAATGGCGAGGAAGGCCTGCGGCCCACAGCAGCCGTCCCCGGGCGAGGAGAGCCGGTGCGGGGCTCAGAGCGGCTCGTCCCCGCTGCCGCCTTCCGCAGCCTCTCTTCACAAGCCCTCCGCGGGGTCCCTGCCGCGGCGCAGCTGGCGGAGGCCCCTCTTCGTTCTCGTGGAGCCATGTCAGGCTGGCAAAGTTCATAAAACCTCCTTCAGTCGCTCTTGAGCTGGGTAGGACTCCTCTGGAGAGGAATGAGCCATTGCAATTACCAAACCAAGAATGAGTAGCAGGAGTCTGCTCGTTAATAGGTGTGTGTCCCCCCCATTATTGGGGTAATCTCCAAGGAGACTCTCTTCCCACCATCCACGTGAAATCTGTATGGGACCGCTATTTGCCAACCATCTGACTTGCTGATTGCAGCTCACAGAGCTTGGCTTGACCGAAGCCACCCGTTTGGGTTGCTGCGAAGTCCAGTTGCTGATTTCCCATGGGGGGCCAGCTCTCGGGTGGTGGATCTACGTGCCTCTTCCCCTGCCGCCTTATCCCTGTTTGGGAGGTTGTGGTGGGACCTCCTTGGAGCAACAGATCCCCCGCAGCAAGGAAGGGGTGACTTCCCCACGCTGGGAGCCTGCTCGGCTGCGTGAGCCGAGGGATGCTCAGGCTGGGGAGATGGAGGTTTTTAATAAGGAGAGGAGGAGGAGGAGGAGGAGACGCTACTCCCTTCTAGACACCACAGATGATTCGAGGCACACTTGGCAGCGAGTCAGGCACAGAATCGGTGCGTTCTGTTCATTAAGGAGCGACTGTCACTTGTAGCAACATTTAGAAAATGTTTCGAGGGGTATGGCAGGATGTTAATGATTGCGTGCACGTTTGAGCGGAGACGTCCTCTCTCCTTGCTGCCACTCCTGGGAGATGAGCCCGGTGCGTTTACAGTGTGGCCCGGATCCGGGGTGAGGGATGCCCGTCGGCAAAAGCACCCTTGGGACTGGATGCTTCAGGGGTGCTTTGCCAGAGGGCCACACGGAGCATTGGAAATCATTCCCCTTCTCTTCTATAGTGGTTTTATTCCTTTCCTGTAAAATCTTCTGCAAAGCAGTGTGTGGTGGTCCAGTGGGTGCTGTAGGATGGGTCGTGTGGTGCTGTTGTCCTGCCAGCTCTCACCCCGCGCTCCCCTGTTTTCTCCTGCTCCATCTGCCCACGTGTGAAGCACGGCTGGACAGCCCGGTTTGGGATCTGGCAGCGTTGAGGGGTCGCAGAGCAGGAGAGGCTCGAGTGTTGCCGGGGCTTAGGGCACCCGGTCGGATCCTGCGGTCGGCTCTGCTCGGGTTGAGACACTGCAGCCTGCTCCACCAGCACTGCTGCCCTGGCAGAGCCGAGGTCCTTCATCTCTGGGTCAGACAGTTACAGTTATTTATTTCCCCCACCTTGACCTTGGTGTTTGCTACCAAACTTTAGTCTCCGGTGCTGGGGAAAAACGCCTACATCAGCCCAAGGGATCGGCGGACCTTGAACACCACGATCCTTTGCATTTCCCCTACAGCTCTCTGCCTTTCCCATTCTTTTGGTGGCCTGTTGCAGGGTTTTATCTGTTTATAAGATCTCGGCTTTAGTGGTCCAGCTGACAAAGGATGCCTTACTTGTTTTGGAAAGGATTAGTGACGCTTCGGGTGGTTGTTTAAATTCTAGACGTAGCCCCATGCAATGACAGCATTTACTTTTCCTCTGAAACGCTGGCTGGGAACAGATCTGGGGCTATTTAAGGGGAGGTTTGACTAAAACTGGGGCTGGGAGAGATGCAGGGAGCTGTGCTGAGCATCTTTGTCCCTGCAGGGGAAAACAAGGAAAAGTTGTGTGTCGGGAACAAAAACCTTGGAGAGCAAACTTGACTGCCTGGGGATTTGGTTCAGAGGAGACACAGTGGTTTCCTTCCCCTGCCGTGGCCCAGAGCTCCCGGAAAGTGGCTGAGCAGAATTTAGGACAGCAGGCAGGAGACGTCCATCCCCAGCACCACCTCTGGAGGTTATTAAATTCCCCTTTTCCCCTCCCTTGTTTTGCAGTTCACTTGTTTTTCTTGATCTTTGGGCAAGTGGCATTCTGTGGAGTCACCTTTTTTTTTTTTTTTTTTGTTTGCTGGAAAGAGCCTCTGTCTCCCAAAGGAAGCAGGCTATTTTTAGGTAAAAGAAGAAATGAGGTCGTTAGGCTTGAGAATGTGTGATAAGGACTTAATTTTTTGACAAGTAGTTCTAATTTATTAAGCATACTCCTTTTTTTTCTTTAAGGATTTGCTAAGTGCTCCCTCTTCTAGAGCCAGAGCACTAAATGTGTGTTCCCAGTGCTCTGGGGTCTTTGCCTGTAGCCCAGGCATTTACCCTGGGCAAAATAAATGGATTTTTTTCTATCAGAAGAGCTGAAGAAACCTTTCCAGCAAGGGCCTAAATAAGGTGTGGGTGCGGTTGTTTGCTAACCAGGGGTGTTAACTGCAGGAGGAAGATAGCACGAGTTAAACTCTGGTGGTTTTATTGGGGTCAGCTCTCTAAAAAGTAATATGAGGTTGTCTTGGCTAGTGTGGGAGGACTGCAAGCACGGGGGGAACCGAACAAGGAGTGAGCCGACTTCTTCCCCAGCTGAAGTCAAGGGTGGTCATCTCAACAAGCAGAACTCATGAGCATGCCTCGTCCTCTTTGTGAAGTAGTAAATAAAAAAAAAAAAAAGAAGTCGCAGATCATAGATCCTTCAGGGAAAGGACAGGGAAATAAAGGGAAATAAACCCAAACCAGAACCATAAACATCTTTTATCCCTTCAACAGCTCAGTGTGTACGTACGGTCATGGAGTACATGATGTGCTTAGGATGTTTTATTCTGTTGGGCAAACACGCCATTTCTATGACTGTGATATTAACAGCATCGTTGGAGATCTGCTGTTTTCAGAGCTTGACCTTGCAGATTTTTATACGTTGGAACTCAACACATGCTAATCTCAGAAATGTCTTATAAGGACATTACTGCCAAAAATCATTATTTCTTGCTCTTTGCATGCTTTAATGGTAAGTTTAAAGCACAACCAGGGTTTATTACCACCCTTAGCAAAACCATGTGCCTCCTATGTCCAGGATAACCCTTGCAATAACACACAGATAAAGATGCTGTTGATTATAGATACGCCTCTCAGGAGCTTAATGGCTTGCTGCTTGCGTGCTGTGATTGCCGAAAGCCCTGGTACAGGCAGTGGGAGGAACCAGAGCTGTATCGTAGTGTTAACACAGAAGTTTCTTCTTGTGCTGCTCAGTGTAATGTTATTTTCCACTTGAAAAAAGTGAATGAAACTCCTCTCTCCTAAAGGGTCATCCTTATGGAGAAGGGATTTTCTTAAAAGGCTGTGGAAGGATGTTTAAGGGTGGTTCATAACTGCTTTAACTCTTGTGTGTATGTAGGTCCAGCCCAAGCTGCTTGAGATGAGGTTGGCATACACTAAATGGTGTTTGCTGTCGCCAAACGTGGGTTTCTCAGCCCTGAAGACGGGCTGACCCTGTTTATCCTATGCAATCTATTGGGTCCTGCAAACACATGCTTAAAGACGAATTGCAGAGAAGAGGAGGAAATACAGACACCTTTGGGTTTGATGTTTATCTGTTAACTTCACAGAACCTGCCAAAAAAGCCATCCGTTGGCTTTTTTACATCTCTATCAGCCAGGATTGGATTTTAAACAGGGAGTTTGTTTGTATGCATCTTGTGCTACAAGATGTAAACCCCTACTACTCCATGTAATGCCCACGAAGGGTTTCCATGCTGCATCCTGGCTGTGTTCACATTCACGAGCAGACCTGTCACTGCAGGTGGCTGAAGTAACTGAGATGCAGGAGCTACTCCCATACAGACTTTTTAATACTGTAAAGTCAAATTGAGAGCATCAAGTCTGTAGCTTTAGCTTCAACTTGTAACGGGCTGGACTGCAAGTATGCATGTAATTACACAGCTCTGCTGTCCGACCGTACCTTGCCAAAGTCCCATTGCTCAATGGCTTGAATTTTCTTAATTTTGTTTGGTTTAGCTTAAAACTCTTCCTAATTAATTTAAAGCTGACGTAAGCCTGATTTTTTTAGCTCAACACCCCCCTCCCCCCCCCCAAGTCTGCATGCCTTTTGCTCTGGCTTAATTAAATCCTTTTTAAAATCACACTGTAATTAAATCGGTAAAGTTGCACATATCTCCTGTTCTTCCCAGGGCTGCCCAGCATACACTTTTGAGGAATACTCGCCCTCTTTAAGGTGATAAACAAGTGCTTGCTAATGGTCACTTACCTGCCTCTCACTGCCCTTCTTCAAATTTCTTGAGCCTGCAAGTAGTTTCCTTCTAGTTCTTACCTCAGAGTCAGCTGGATCTTGCATGGCCCGCAGCACAGCCACTTTAATGAGCTGGATCTGTAACATACTCCTGTGCTCGCGATGAACTGCTGTGCCATGTAAGGGAATTAATATTCCCAGCCACTTTGCAGAACTTCATCTTGCTTGCAGGCTGGTGAGAAGTGGTCCCAAAATAGCCGCGATTAATCACAGGAAATTTGTGTTATTCAGTTTTCTTCCAGATAACTGTTTACTACAACAGATGTTACAGGAATAAAATGGCGAAAAAGACCACGGGTGGATATTTGGGAGCTGAAGGTCAAACTTCTGGGCATCTTGCAAGCTCTATCCCTTGCATGAGTATGATAGCCAGAGCTAGAAATGATCCTGTTAAAAAGGAACCATTCTGAATTCTCACTTAAATCCGGATTTGGTTGACTGCAGCGTGCCGTAGGGCTGCTGCTGTGCTGGTGCACTGAGCAGTGCCCGGTCGTTCCTGTGCCCTGGGGCTTGATCCTCTCATCCCGTTCGCTTGTTCTAACAACTGTTGGGTTTGTTGGATGGATGCAGAGTTGGTGTGTCCAGTTTAAACCTTGGAGGGAGGTGGAAATACCTTGCTTTCCCCCTATTAGATGGTAATGGGCATGGAATGATGGAGAATGGATGGAGGAGAAAGGGTCAGAAGGAGGTATGGGAAGGACACGCTGGAACAGTGAGTAACACTTTTAACACTGAAATGGCATTTAAAAGGCAAATAAAATAAAATTCCCTCCTCTTAGTATTTGTAATAATGAGTTAATTAATGTGCATGTGTTTGCCAGAGCCTGGGACAAGGCGGTAGTAGCTGGTGGGAGAAGGGCTGAGCCATGCCTTGGCTGTCTGAGTTGCAGGAATAACAGGGTGCTCCATTGTGATGACCTGCAGAAAGTGGTTCCCTAAGTATAAGGATTTACAATATGGACCATGGGCAAGTACTTGCCGCAATGCCTGGCCTTTCCCTGCTTGTCCTGCACCCCAGGAGTTTGTTGTAGCACCATTTTGCTGAGATAATTCTGTTATGAACAAGAGCACCAGCTGCTTCGTGTATCCTAAAGCCCTCTAACTGACAGAGCTTAGAAAGAGAGCAGTCATAACCCGGGGAAGTAACCACTTGTTAGCAATGGCAGAACTTCAAGCAGTTACAGAAGAAAAGTATAAAAACTAGAAACTACAATATTGTGCTTCACCTGAGGTCAGCCTCTTGTTTTCCCAAGGCTGAGGCTTTCAATGAGGCGTCTCTTTGCTGTAGAAACCCCAGTATGATGTGGCAGCGTCTGGACTGATCTAGCTTGACACCAAATTTTAAATAGCTTTTTTTGATAATAAAGAGAAAGGAGTAAGAAAAATGTCTCTGTAACATGTTTCTGAATTTATTTCTGTCAACGGTTTTAAATTAGCTTCTTCATAGGGTTTTCTCCATTCCTCTTAGCAGAGCCAAAAGGTCCTGTAAGAAAATTGAGAAGGTCAGGTCAGTGCCTGCCCAATCACTTGGCTTTACCTGGTGCTTTGGAGCGCAGCAAAGACAACCAGTAACATGCAGTGGATTCATTTGGGTTGGAAAATAATTTGGGAGTTGAATGTATTTTAAGCTGAAAGAATTTTATGTTTTTATTTATTTATTTCTCATCACTTTTATTCACAGTTAAACACGATACTCCCATCACACAAAGCACTGCAGTGCTCTGTGAAGCCCAAGTGCAAGTGAGGAGTGTAAAATGTCAATGTGTAAATGAAAGTAAAGGTGTTCAGAGCGTCTCTGGGTTGAGTCCTCGTAGCCCCACTGTGGGAACCAATTTTTCAGTTCGTTAGAGCCAAAGAAGCCCTTCTTGAAGGCTTCTTGTCTGTGGTCAGTCTGTAAAACAGTCTGTGGTATTTTGGCTATTGATTTCCTACTTACCCTGTAGAAACTTGGTATTTGTAAGGAAGTGTTTGAATCAGGATTGCTGAGCCAAATCCTGATCTGTTCTGTGAGTTTAGTTTTGTGGTTATGTTCACAAAGCCATCTTGAGTTGCTGTTAAGGTGCAACAGTTGGATCTGATTTAATTTGCCCCCAAATTTCTGAATGATTAGGATTTGGGGTTTTTTTTGCCTTTTGTTTTGCATGCAACTGTGTGAAAACAAATAACAGTCTTTACACTAATTACAAAAAAAAAAATCTGATGACTTCTAGTCAGGAGAAGCAGGGAACTGATCTGGGTGATGGAAGGGCAACCAGCAAGGTCTAGCAGTCAAACAGCTTTCCATAGTCATCTGAAAAGGAAAAAAACAAAGTCCCATGGCTGGATGGCAGTAAAAACAACGGATATTTTTTGCTCAGGGGCTGTATAGTCATGGGAAATATACTGCTGCTTAGGAGGGCTGAGAAATGAAATACACAGTGATGATGTTTTGATGCAGCCTCAAGAAGACAACTTTGCTCTTGGTTTGAATTTGGTTCCATTTTATGTGGTTCTCAGAGACACCACAGAAAGAGAGCTTTTGTTGTGGAAAAATGAGGTTCTCATTCATCAGAGTTTTAAAAAAAAAAAAACACAAAAAAACAAAACCAAAACTTGTTCAAACTCATACTCCTACTTTTTTGCTCTGTTTTTTTCATGAAACGATGTATGGCACCGTGAATTGACTTCGAGAAGTTTTAGGCATAGAACTGGGGACTTCCACCCATCCCACTCTGCCATTCGTCTTGCTTTCATGTTGCTCTCCCCCATCAAGGCTGAGCTTTATTTGCTTCTTTTCCCCTGGGTTTTTTGATTGCAAGTGAGCACAGCTTGCGTGTGCATGAGGGGGAGAAGTGGGATGGGGAAAGTGCTTTTTTACCAATTAGAATGTTTTTTTTTCCAGTTGCTTGATTAACAAAGCTGCTGTCTTTAAAATCTTGGCCTGGACGTGGGAGTGAACGAGGTTTAATGCAGTTGCCTTGTTTGAAGAAGCTTGGACTAGAGGCAGCAGAGAGAGAAGTTTGTTAATGGCTTGTCTTCTGCTGTGCTGTCCTGTGGTGGTGATGAGACATGTTGTTGAGCCGACCTGTGAGCGTGCCGAGCTGATCAGGAATGCATTAAAGGATAACTCACTGTCATGGGACTACAGCTCATCCTGTTTCTTGGGATCTGGGAAAGAGAGCGGGCAGATTTTGGCTTCAATCGCTGTGACGGAGATTGAGCCTCAGGGTGACAATAGCCCTTCTGCTGGAAAGGTTGGGTGGTGGTTGAGCACCAGAATCCCCTTCATGGGAGACTTTTAAGACAGGTTTTTCACTTCCAGGCGGCCCATAAAAGCAGCAAGGAAAAGCACATTTTTTTGTAATTGCATTTTAGAGAGCTCATGGTAATGCAAAAAGAAAATGGAAACCACAGCCGGTGAGTTGGATCTTGTTGCCTGCCTTAGGGGAGGGAGGATGGATTCGAGCTCCAGTCTCCTTGCCTGGTCTCTTTGTGCATCCCTGATGGTCAGAGATGTTCTTGAGAACTGGCTTCTGCCTTGTGTTTCAGCCTAGGGAAGAAGTACATGTGCATTCCTGTTGTCCTTTCTTTGAAGTAGCAGGAGGGTAAATTTTTTTTTTTCCCGAATAATGTGGATGAAAGAAGCAAGCACTGAAATAGTCCTATCTGCTGGCAGACAAGCAGTTGGCCATAGGTGACCTTGCACCATGAAGTGCCTTGTGGTATCTGAGAAAAGGACGCTTTGGCCATCATCTCCTTAGCAAGACCATACACAGCACAGTGCCTGCTACTTGTCCGTGTTAATTTTCTTGGTTCCTGTATATTCAGACTTTTTTTTTTTTTTCCCCAGGAAGAAGGCTAGGAGGATAAAGCAATTTTGCTTCTTGGAGAAAGCCTTCAAAAAGCTCCAAGGCTTCTTCATACAGATCTTTTAAATTTCATGAGACTGGGAAAGCACTTCTTCCCATACTGGGTTGCAGCATTTCTGGTTGGTTTTGTGTGTATGTGTACTTAAAGATATGAATGTTGGCCATAAACATTTGAAGGAATGGTCAGCAGCTCTGCATGGTAGAATTAGCTTTTTTATATTTTTGTTGTTGTTGTTGTTCTGGACCTTACCGTGCAGTTCCACTGGAGCCCGAGTGAGGGCTGTTGTCCTGACCCCGCTTGAATGGTCCTGCCCTTGCCCTGGGGCTTGTCTGACCACAGAAGGAACGGGTTCAGGCAACACCACCACCTGAAACCAAATCCCTCGTTTAAGGATTAGACTTTTGGCACTCTTAGCTCCCCGATCAGACAGTTGCAGCATTGGGTGAGTGTCAGCGCTGGCACAGGGCAGGAGAGGAGGAGGGCGCGTGGGAACAGGCTTGCGGCAGGATGAGTTTGAGCTGCTGAAACGTGTCCTTAGCTGGGCATCGCTGAGGTTGTACCGGGCAAGGATCAGAGCAGGAGACCGCCGCTGTACCTGAGCCAAACAAACAATGACCTTGGGCTACGGGACTGGCTTCCTGAGAGCCTCCGCAGCTTTGCAAATTTAAATCTTTACTTCTAAAAAAACATTCATGTCATGCACATTTGAACTTACGGTCTCATTCCCCCTTCCTTGTGCCTTGTACTATCATTTACACCTTTGTGAAGTGGGTGTAAAATAGTGATGTTCTATTTAATTCTATTTAATATTCTTTTTCTCACTGTGAGATGCATATCACAACGATGAAGGCAGTGGAGAAGTCGGGACCACTTAAATTTAAAAATCCCCCCCTTGTGTTCTTGTTTAAACCATGTACTTACGACTGCTCTGAATTCTCTTATTGCTGTTCGGCGTTGAGCAAGTGCAGAAGGCTGGGCAGTGGGAGAGGGACGATGGTACGTGGGAGCGCTCAGGATAACGTGACGAGGGACCAAGTGAGTCATGCGTTAGTCATGTCACTCCCTGCACCACTGGCAAGCATCGGGCAGTAGTGATGTGGAGGACAGTGGCATCTGCGGAGATCTTTATATTGAAAATAAAAGTAAGGCAGCAAAATGTCAAGCTCGCAAAAGCTAGAAAGTACCAGAATTAGTGTTAATTAAATCAATGCTAATTAAAAACCACTGGGCTTTTTTGCTGAAGTTATGTGAAGCTATTTTGTTTAGTTGTGGGTTTTTCTTTTTTTAGTGCAGAACATGGAAAAATAACAGCAGAGAGTTTTGTAAGCAGCTGAGAACTGGGTGTTGCAACGTGAGGTGGTGGACAGCAGTGTTGCTGGAAACTGCCATTAGATAGGGATTTCTGCCTGAATAAGTAGGCAGTATTATTGGTATTTCTCTGCGCTCGATGGATTCAGCAGAGAAGAACCAGCATGTTTCATAAAATTATGCCAGGCTGTGATTAAATGCCATTCTCACTGCTGTACCCATATTCCACTCCTTTATTTATAGCACGCTTCCGTATTACAAATGCAAAAAGAGACTTGCCTGCATGTGGCTGGAGAGCACCCAGGGCAAGGGGGTCCCAATATTCAAGAGCACCGGGAGGTTCATGACCTGTGTCCTTTCTGCATCCGTGATGGGCTGCAAACTCTGCTGGGGAGAAGCCATAGGAGAGAGCAGCTGCTGGACCTGGCTGCCCCGTGTCCGTTTGGTGTTACCGATGTCCAGATGAGAGTTCAGGCTGCAGTAAGGCAGTGCTGGCACTCAGCCTACATCTGCATCCAGATGAAGGAATCCAGACTGATGTTTGAGTGATGATGTACATGTATCCTGAGTGCCCTCAATATATCAGTATTTCACGGTCCAGTGCTTTGGGCTTGCCTGATTTAATTTTTTTTTTTTTTTTTTTTTTTTTAAATACTGAGTCAAAACTGCTCTCCTTTCCTTTGGAGCTGCCTGTGATCTTTCCAGCCTATTTCACAGACACCTTCCCCTTTCTTTCAGACTCTGTTCCCAGTTCTCTGGATCCCTTTCTGGTCCTTCAGACACTTTTGCTGCTCCTGGCGAAAGCATCTTCACCAGCTTTTGTGCGGTGTTATCCCTATGCAAGCACATCTAGATTGGATTTTTCCAAATGTGCCACCAAGAACAAGCCCAAACCGTAAAGTTAGGGTTTCTTTTACGTATGTTAAGGTTCACAGTCCATCTTCTGCTCTGTGTTTGTGTAGGGACTGGCACAATGAAACCCAGCCCTAGTTCAGTGCCTGGACAATTCTGCAATAAATGTAAGACATAAAACTGGATTTGTATTTAGTCTCATCTTAGACCTTTCTCATTATTCCCAACAAGGAGAAAACTACTTGTTCCCTTGTTGAGACTTTAAACTCTTTTTAGAACATTTGAAAATATAATTTCACATACCTTTTTTTTTCCGGTGGTGTATGGGTGGAGGAGTTTCTTCATGCTAGTCTCTCCCCAAAATCGGGGACCCCATGGTGCTGCTGGTCCTGCGAGATGGGTGCTAGCAGGAATGAGGACAAGCAGCACAGGGACCATGTTAAAGACATTGCAGGGTGGGAATTCCTTTGACAGCATTGCTCGGTGTGGGAAGTCTGGAGCTGCATGTTGGGTTTTTGTGGCCTCAGACATCTTCCAGGAATCCCATAGGGAGGCAGGCAATATTTCATTTTGGGGGGGAAAAGTAATGGATATTTCAGCAGCTTGATAGTATCCCTTTATTAAAGCATCTATATTGGTATCCTGTTAATAGCAATGCTGCTATTAGCAGGGTCCAAGTCCTCATCTTTTCCTTTCAGACTTCCTATCATAAATTACCAGTGAATAGCTTCTATATTATTTCTTTTTAGTTGCTATTTAGTTCTGCAGAGGAAATAAAACCTTTCTCTGCAGCAGGTGAAAGGCAATTTCTAACTGAACACATTTTGGTTTTTTTTCCTGTCTTCCAGACTTCATTTTATGGCAGATTCAGGCACTTCTTGGACATCATCGATCCGCGCACTCTCTTTGTTACTGAGGTAATGTATACGCACTTGTTTTCTGAAAGTACTGTTTATTAGACAGGTTTAGATTAAAAACAATTTCTTCTGTGAACAGCAGAAGTAATGAAGCCAGGTTTCCAGTGGATTTGTGTCTCACAGTTGATTGATTGCCCAACTGAGCTCTGTTAAATCTCTAGCAAAACTTGCTTTTTATTAGACATCAGTGAATCCACACCTGTCAGTCTCCCATCTCCCTCTAGTAACTGGTGAGACCCTGAACTGGTTTCAGTCAAACTTGCCAGTGATGTAGTCTTCCCAGAAGGAAAATTCCTACAGGTCTTCTTGGAAAACATGCAGGTGAGTAGATGAGAGAGCAAATATTAATTCTTATGGAGGAAGTGAGCTGAGTGGGTTTGCACCAGTTTTTTCAGTGGCTGCACTCCAGATGACCTTTTCTGAGGAAAGTGTTGTAGTTTTTCCTTAGTTATTACTGTGTTTCTAACAGGCTTTTGGGTTTCTGGCCCATTTATGCTTCGTTTAGTGTTGTCCTGCATTATTGCATTTCTCTGCTTTCATAAAATAGTGACTAATAGTGGTGGGGAGTCCTTTAGAAGAAATATTTCTACTGGTGATCTTAAATTATGCTTGTTGGCCAGAAAACTTAGGATTTTGCCCCCCCCCCCCCCCCTTTTTTTTTTTTTTTTTTGAGGCAGGGTAGTGTAAGATGAAAATACACCTGCAAGCAATTCTCAAAACACAGTGAGCTGAACTGCTCATCGTAGCTAGCTGTGAACTGAGTCCAGTTCTTTACACACTGTGATGGCAGTGGGAAAAAAGACTTGATGCAACTTTAAATAATGTCTTTCTTCTAAATCAGCTAGCTTTTTTGAAAAACAGAAGGCTAAGATGTATCATATCGTTCATTTTGAGTACCTTTTGTATGCGTGCCCAAGAGAACCGCAGACAATAAAGCAGCTGTTCTTACCATCAGATTGAAGGTTATACTTTCCTTTGTAAAAGCACAGGTTCAGATCAAGTCTGAGATCAATTTTCAAAAGCCACCAGCCTCAATAAGGAGCTCAGCCTGGGGAGGTAACCTGCTAGCAAAAGAACACTGCAATTCCAAAGAGGCGTTGTGTCATGATAAAAGGGAAGGAAAATCACAATATTACCTGAGGATGCAGTGCAGTTTGCAGATGTTAGAGCTGCTATTTAAAGCGGATGTAAGCACATATGCCAGAATAAAAACAATACTACTCATTAAAGGCTTGGTGCTGCTCTTACCTTAGCAGAGATTTAGCGTTAAGTTCAACGCAGTGCATATTGAAGGAGTGTTTTTGACAGCATGGGGAATCCTCCAGTGTGTGTTTGTGGTGATGCAGAGGCTGTTGTATGTGGTTTGTGAGCTCTCTTTATATATTTTCATAATTTTGATTCTGAAATTCGTAAATGGATGCAAAGGGCCTTCACTACCTAATGATGCTTTTTGGAGGGAAGGAGAGGATACTCTGCATGCAAAAGGGAATGGGATGTTGGAGAAGGGAGACCATCTTTGTCCATTTTTGTCATGCACTGAGAATGCTAATTAATGCTAATTGAACACCTAAAGACAGCGAGGAAACAGGCTCAGGAATGGATCCAGACAAACATTGAAACACCCTTCTCTCGCCAGGCAAATTTGCACCAGAAAGCTTTGCAGGGTTGGTGTTTGGTAGGTTTCCGTAAGTGTGTGGTTTCCAGCCTACTGTTCTGGGGCACGATGTCTGGGACGGGATCTGCTTAGGATATTTGAGGATGAGCACAGGTCTGGGGCTCCAGGCAGCTGCACCAGGAGTTCCTGAGTCGAGGTCACTTGGACAGAGGTTCTTCTGGTAGGACAGAAGCAGGTGATTCTGCTCATCTTTTTGGTGGATTTTGTTATGCCTCAGCCTGTTTTCTTTTCCTCCTTTTGGAGGAGAATTCTGTTAGGTGGAGATCATCCATCCAGTTCTGTTTAGTTAAAATTTCTCTTCCTTTGGGAATGTTTCCATGTTCTAATAATAATCCTCACCTTTCTCAAATCTCCAATTAAGCCTGTAGTGTGTGTTTGTACGTAGGGTTTTTTTTTTTTTTTAAGCTGGGTAACCCACTGTGCACAATGCAGGACCAAACTATTGTTTTTTACAATGGCATTAACAGAGAAAAAGGACACAGTTCTCAAACCTACTTCTTGTGTATCTCCAAAGTGGGGGGATATGAGTAAACTTAATCAAGATAGTGGTTCTACTTTTTGAAGTTACAAAATAGGTTTAAGAAGGCGTCACTGTGTTCACATTTGAGATAGGGTAAGCACTTTCACACTATGGCTATGGTAGTATAATGAAACAATTTAAATTGAGCACTATAACTCAGTCTGGTTTCATTGTGTACCCAAAACCTGAATTCTGTCTACCATTTGTTACCTTAAGCAACAAGCAGTTGTGGTTCCAGAATGAAAACAGGTGTTTTAAATCCTGAAAGGCTCACTTTTCCCCTCCTTTGTGAATTTCTTACTTTTTAAGGGCTGAATCCCTTTTGTACTTTGAGGGCAACTATCTTTCATGTCATGCTCCATATAGAGGGTGTCTAGACTCATGGGCAAGCTATCTGTGAGTAAGCAGAGGTACCTGCTCTTAACTTCGATGAGATGATCCCTCCTTTGGCTCAGCCACATGCTTTTCTACCTTTCCATTGTCACCTTTTCAAATTGTTAGAAGTTTTTGAAGAGGTTGGTAAGGTCAGCTGGTGTAACTTAATTTTTCCAGACACTTTTCTTAGAAGAATCTTGTCAAAATGAAACCTATGGAAAAAAGACCAAAATCTGAGTGGCCCATTTTTATCCTGGAGGGAGCTGTCAAGATCTGAGTGTCTTAAGCAGTTCTGGGCCCCAAACTGAACCTCAACAAATGAGGGAGGTTTGGTGTCCTTCTATGGGGACTAATAAGCATAGGTCTGAATTTCGTGGTCTTCGGGAATGGCTTGGTGGCTTTCCAACGGAGGAACTGGCCTTTGTCCATTTTCTTTGGGAGTTTGAATTATATATTTGTGATGCTTCAGTAGACCTTCGGCAGCATATTTCGTGAAGTCTCCATGAGTTCTCTTTCCCTGGAGAAGTCTCTTGGCAAAATAGATGTGGACACCTGGGGTCACGGGAAGCACTTATCGGAGCACAAAAGCTGCTTTGTTGATTGTCCTACTTGCAGTGGTCCGTATATATGATCTTGCACTTTAAAATACTCTGTGTGTATATACCTATAACTAAAAGCTGTTTGGTTTCCTTTGATAATTTAGGTGGCAAATTAAAATCTAGAAAGGGTTTGATGAGAAAGCAGCCGTTTACAGAGAGCTCCTTCCCGCTGACAGATGGCTGCATCTTTCAGGCCCAGGGTTCTCGAGGAACAAATAAATTGCTGTTTGTCTTGGAGGAGCTCACTAGCAAATGTAAAAAAAAGTAGATAAATGAGTCTCTAATGAGAAAGGAGGTTAATCCCATGGAAAATGCTGGGAAGTGTAATAATTTTTTTTTTCCTACATCCTTTTTTTAATTGCTGTGTGTTACATCATTGCATCCTACTGGTGGCTGTGTTTTGAGGAAGGATGAAGTGATCCCTCTGAGTGGGGGAAACCAAGCACAGTGATATCAAGTATAATTAGTCTCAGTGACAGTCCTCTCTTATTCATTTATTTTTCAATAAAGCAAATTCTTAACACAATTAAAAACTTCCTTGTCTTTTAGAGGTTCTTAAGCATTAATCCTCAAGGGATGCATACTGAGTACTGGATTATGTTGTAGCCGTACTTTGCAGTCTGTGAACTCGCAAAAAGAAAGCATGTGCTTGTGCGAGGCACGTGGCAGGGGCAGTTGGAAGCCAGTTGCTCCAGTTTTATCTTTAGTGGGTTCTGGTAGAATAATTATCTGTATCAACCTTACCTACCAATTTTACTTGCTTTTTGAGTGCATATGGTATTGAAACAAGGCACTGACCTTGTGTCAATATATCATGTAACCTCTAAAGAGGAGGTTTTCTTGTGTGCTAATTCATACCATTACTGGCTTTCTAATGAAATAATCTTTTGGCAGCTGCAAGTTTGCAAACTTTTCCAATAAGCAGGAAATGTGTAATTTCAGAGGTCAAGCCTAACAAGTCCTGTCGCTGAGACCATGAGAAACCCCTCAGTGGGGGTAATGCCTATTTTTGAAATGTGTGAGGTTAAAATGATTGGAATAATACTTTTAATTGCTCTGTAATTAAGGTCCATTGGGAGAAGCAGTAGGGACCAACAGATATTTTGATAAGGCTAACTTACCCCATCTGACATTAGCCTGGACAGACTGTTAACGCTCTGTGGGAAGCTCTTCATGGAGAAAGCTGTGGTTCTGATAATAAAAAATAAAGCAAAAGTGAAATAAGAATTAAACTGAGCTCAAAGGGGCCGTGTGTTATGTGCTCTTGCTTTATCTCATTGTTCAAAGCATAAATCTGCAGAGCGCTGAGCATCTTGCATTCCCATATTTGGGTTTAAAATGGAAGCAGGATTAGATGTATGTTATTTATATGAACGATACCTTCTTACTCAGCAGATTGACTGTCTGTGTTTATTCAGTGTCACATCTGCTGGCTCTACTTGAACAAAAAGTTTCTGGCTCCTGTTGTCTGTCACTGTAGATCCAATACAATAGGGCCAGCTGGAGTCAAGTCTGCCGTATGTATCATTCGTAGAGTAGTGAGACAAAATCGGAAACTGTTGAGTTGCTGATGGCAGAGCACAGCTGGATTTCCGTATCCCACATCGAATTTGTGGTGCTGGTGGCCAGAAGACTTTTGCTTTGGATCACGTGCCAGTAAGTCATCGTTGCTCTGAACCTGAAACCAGTGAAACTCGCAGGCACGCAGCGGATCATCACTGGGCTAATGTGGCCTCAAAACCCTGATACAAGCCCCGCATGAGCAGAGTGAGATGCAAACTCTTCCAGCGTGCCCTGTCCCATTCGTGGATTTTCTCTGAAAAACCTCGAATGCAAAACTTGACTCTTTTTCTGTTGATTCTGTAACAGTAATGTTGTAGTGCTACCGGCATAATGACTGTTATTACGGTCTGTATGTGCACATATGGGTTTCTGGAGGCAGCTCTAAGCCATGTGTAGGCATCAGTTGAGATCCAAAAGAAGACAAGGCACAGATCTTTCAGACAGAAACAGTGTGCCCTTGAGCAAGGAGGACCAGGTGAAAAATCAGTACAGGAGCTCACGTGCTGGATGGAGGTGTCTGACGCATGTACATGTGTGCAGTCATCTATGGGACACAACTAGTTGTCTTCTACCCCACTAGGGTGCTGGAGTGATAGCTGCGAGGGACTCGGGGTGCCAACGAAGGATTCCTGGAGGTGGCCATGAGCTCGTTGTGATGTAGGCTACTTTCCTGCTGGCATCTCTGGTTCTGTTCTTTCTCCTCCTTTCTCTGGCACACCAAACTAAGCCCCTAATAATGTGATCCTTCAGCAACTCTTTCTACAAAGACTGAAACTTTCTGCTGATGTAGTCCTGCAAGTGTGCTCCAGGCGACGACCTTCTGACTCAACGCCTTTTGGCCTGAGTCAGGGCAGAACAGGTTACATTAGCTCTCTGCATTAACGCCTATGGGTTAAATCTAAGCCAGTTCATTCAAACTGAGTCAGGTAGTGGATTTTGGCCGTGCAGCCAGTTTGTGCCGTGCAGCTGAGCACTCTTCCTCTCCAAAAGGTGCCTGCTGGGAGCTGTCCTGGCCCATGGTAAGTGCCAAACTGTGACCGGGAATCACTTGGCAGAGGGCTAGATGGTCTGAATCAAAAGTATACCAGAGATCATGCTGATGCAGGCTCATGCCTGGGCTCTGACTTTAATAGCACAGCCATAACCATAAAACCCAGGCTCATGGATCAGTGGTAGCCCATTGCATACTTCTCACGGGCTTAGTGAACTGAGCTGTATTTCAAAAGCTGGGTGTTTTCCAGCTGTGTTCAGCACGAGGCAATGCTTGAGCCTTTTTCCAAAGACTTGTTGTTGTTGGGTAGTGTTTCCCAGGCGGACATGGCTTAAGCTGCTGTGGTGGAGCACCAAGTGTGGAGTTTGTGCTTCTGAATCGCTGAGCATGGTAGATCCCTGGCACTGCTTCTGGGCTTAGGTTTGTAAGAACATCCTCCGGGTGCAGATGGTCTGTCTAGCACCCTATTGTGAGAGCTGAGACCCCATCATCCACCACTAGAAGTGCTCTAGTTTTTACAAGATAAGGGGTATGAAAGAAATGATACATACTAGTAAAAGCTGTGGTTGCATTTTTTTTTAAAGTGATGCTGTAAAAACTCAAGTGACACTTCTTCCTACAGATAGCAATAGAGAAATCAAGCAACAATAAATATTGAAACAGTAGCACAACCTTGTAGACAGACCTCTTTTTTCCTTGTTAAAATGGAAATGAAGTGTAATCTTAGACATTATCAACTATCATAATAATGCTGTATTGTGCTAAAAGCCAGGGAGTGGAGCTGGTTGGCATTTGGAGCTGTTGCTTGCTGTAAAGTTATTTCCTATTTTTTGGAGGCTCTGGTTTAAAGAGTGTGCTTGACTTTGCTAGAAGGGGATACAAGGCACTAACGAAATTTTGAGGCTGTGGGTCATTCGCTAAAACTACCTGAACACCTCCAAGCCATGTGAAAGGCATCTTCTTAATGTGGTCCTTGCTTTTAACACTTTTGTTCGCTTTCTGTACCACTCTTTTGTCAACCTCGGGAACCATCAGCAGTGTTGGTCTAGGACTCTTTTATTTGAGAAAGTTCCCCTCTCTCCCCACAGAGCTGAAAGAGGAAATTCATGAAGACTGCAATTTTAAAAGCAAAATCGGGCTTTTTTGTTTTCTGTTTGTTACCATACTAAACAAGATGGGATCTGGCCAGGGTTGTTATAGTAACTACTAAGATTTCCTCAAGAGAAGGAGAAAAAAATAAAACACAGACCCATTCATCTATTACTTCCAGTTTTTCATTCAGAGTTACATGCTGTTCTGTGGAGATAATTTGCAAGACACGCAGTGTAGGTAATTTCAGTGACAAAAACACATACCAATAATGAGCACAAATGGCTCTCCAGAATGTTGTGCTGGCACTCCTGAGTTATTTTCTAGCTTTGGAGGCAAGAAGGGTTGTCTTCACTGGATCTGCAGTCATTAGTCATTCAGCTGTCTGGCTTTTCACCTCTGGATCATCAGGCTGTCTACAATATTACACAATTATATTTTATTGATACTCATGCTAGGTAATAGCTTTTTCCTAATACGATATTTTTAACCAACCATGAGGCCAACAGGGCAAGGAGCTATCAAGAACAACTTCAAGAGGCTCAATTCCTGTTGTGATCTTGTGTGATAACTTTTCTTCACAGGTTGGAAATGCCTGAAACAGCCTAAAAATCCTATTTGTTTATCATGCCTGCAGTGCTTCATAGTTTTCCAGTGATCAACCAACACTCTTAACTGGTCTTTCTTGTAGTTGGTCATTGCAGCCACAGAGCCCTGAGGGTCTTGCAGGAATTTGAGCCTGCCTAGAAGAGCATGGCCCCATGTCTGTGCCATTGGATTTCATCCCATGTGTCCGTTTCTCGAGGTCAGCTTTTCTTTTGTATGAGATCCTCAGCCCTTCTGGAGGACCACTACATCACCCAGTGCAGCATCACCAGAAAATAACATCCTAATTAATAACTCTTCCTTTTTGTCCAATGTCAAGAGGACTTAGCTTAAGTAATGACTCTTTTCTCTGCCTGGGATATTGGATAGATGTGGAAAAGTGTGACCAGTGACTTGCCTTATCCATTGAAGTATTCAGGACGTACTTATGCTCCTAAAGAATGCCAGCTCCTTCCAGGAAAGGACTCACATATTCACTTTATCACTTGCTCATTATTTTTTATTAAGATAAGTTTAAATTTTAAGACAGATTTAGCATATGTATGCATAAGGGAAGGGGGCTAAAAGTTAAGACACAAATTTTTGTTGCTATATACAGCTTGTCTGTTATGTCTGTTGGATAAAGGCAGTTTGGTTCAAGGGGATACAGAGCAAGCAGCTGGAGGAGAAATCCACTGAAGATCACTACATCCACAGAAACCTCATCAACCTTGGCTGAAAACAGTGGGAGGCTGGGAAGGTGCTTAGGGGAGACATTATTTCTGCTTGCCGCCTTCTTGCTTTTCCCTGTGTACCTGCTTGTGGCCACTGCTGGAGAACGTTTGAGTTGGGTGGATGTTTTTTCTGAACCTGTAATGAAAGCTTTTCTATATTAAGTCATTCTCTGAATTTTGGAGCAAGGCAGTGTTTCCACAGCCAGCTTTTTAGGTGAAATGGGTGATTGCCTAGCCTTTGAAGAAGGAGGGAGGTTCTTGGACACACTCAATCATCCTTCATTTCCTATACTCTTTGTAAAATCTGTAAAAACTGGTGAATATAGTTTTCTGAATTTCACAATGCCCCAATACAATGGGCACAGAAGAGCAAAAGAAAGTGCTCACACCTAGAACTCAAATATAGTCCAGTGTTGGCCTTAACTATCTTTCTTTGAGATCCTTCATGCTCTCAGCATAGCTTAGTCCCTTTTGGAATGGGAAATGAACGCACCAGCAGTCAAGGGTGATGCCTGAATCTGCAAGTGGACCTAAGCCCCATCTGGTAGGACAAATCCAGAGCAGCGCTGAGAAGTCCCAAGCAAGTGGCTTAGCAAAGTGCGAGAAGCACAATCGACAGCTCTTTCTGCAGGGGCATGTCAGGTGTGGAGCATGGGACAGGCTGAGTCAAAGAGGGAGCCAATTTCAGGCCAACACACCCAGAAATAGGCCAGAAAACAGTAAATTTATCACTACGCATGTGTGTAGTAACACAGGGCTGTGAGCTTCGGCTGGTAGCACTACCTCGGCATTAGCACCAAACACGAACAATCTCTGATTGTTCAGAGATCACCCATCTCTGAGCCCACATTTTGCCAAGAATATGTAGTTTTTTGCAGAGGTCGTTCCTATCTGATGCTAAGCCTCATTTGGTGTCTTTGTACAGACTCTCCACTTCTGCTGAGTAGCTGCTAATCAGTGCAAGAATATATAAAATATGTAAAATACCAGGGCTGGAAATAATGTGGCGCTGATGATGATGTGAGCTCAGTCAGTATAAAAACGGCTGTGGATCTCATCCCAACCCGCTTGCTCTGCAAAGTGAAGGAATTGCCACTATTCCATATGTCTTGTGTGTTGAATGTTTTAAGGACAATAGTCATTCATTAATTGCCGCTTTCAGGTTGGCGTAACTGCTGGCGCTTCCAAGGAAACAACAAAGTACTCTTTGATGTTTGCATGAAAAGGAGAAAAGTAGTTTCCCTGCAACCGATCCCATGGACGCGAGCACATAATGAGCTCAGGGGCGCTTGCCTTATTTGCAGGAGAGTTGTGAGAGCGGAGCTTGCAGTGACGACGAGGAACCTTGACATGATTACACTAAAAGCACAGGGCTTTAGATGAGCCACCAGCACGTTATATGTTATTTTAGACAAAATATTCTGTATTTATGAAATGTCCTCTGGCACTAATATTAGAAAAGCTGTCAGAACAACAGAGCTAGTGCAAAATGTCAAACTGAAGTCTATGTTACTCATCTGGATGGCAGATAACCTGCAGGAGGCTTTTGAAAATGTTTAGCTGAGTGATTTGTTTGGCTTCAAATATTTGGGAGCCATTACTCGGTGATCTGGTGCTTTCTGCAGGCTTGGATAAGCAGATTTAACCCCACCAAAGCCGCTCTTTATATCCTAACTTGTTCCTTTTTGGCTTGGACTAATCAAAGAATCTTTCCACCTGTCTACTTCTGCTCTGTGGTTTTTTTTTTTTTATTTCAAGAAATATATATATAAGGTAGAGTGTGTATATATATATATATATATATACACACACTATGTAATGTAGTATATATAAACACACACAATATAGATATATTTCTTGAAATTTTTATATATATAGTTCTTGAAAGTATTATATAAACTTTGACTGCTTCAACTGCAGAACATTCTTTTATATTTCTATATATATGAATAACTGTTCTGGGGGATGATTCTGACAGGCTGGTAGCATGGCTTAATGCTCTTGTGATCCCTTGAACACACAAAATGTATTTATTCTTCTATTTTATCACAATGTGAGGAAGAACTTTATTTACACATGCATATATTTGAATCGCTAGTGGTAGTCAGATTCTAACTTTAACTGCACTGATGACTGACTTCGGTATTTTTAGAGAGAACATAACCAGTGTACAAACCCCATCTGAATGAGTGTGTAACAGGCACTGTAAAAAAGCAGCACAGGTCAGCGGTTCAGCGTAGTGGCACTCTGAGATCTGTCTGAAGTATATTAAAATGTCACGGTATTTCAGATAAATTAACTCAACTCAGACTTCAGTGTGCAGTTACAAAGTAGTGCTATTAACGTTGCCTTGCATGCCGTTAAATGCTAGGTCCAGTGGAGCTGCTTTTCTTTAGATGGCTGTGCTGAGATCAGGCTAAAACTTGCTGTGTTATAACTTTTTAGTGGGCACCGAGTTCTTAGTGGTGATGCTTAATATGTGCAGGCTTCTACTTTGCTCTTCCCTTCGGCTGTACCTCCCCAGTACGTGCCCTGGGAGAGCGTGTGGGGGCAAAGCCAGGTCTTCAGTTTAAGCAGTTTCACTGGGAGATATTAATCTGAGAGTGGCATGGGGTGATACCAATGTCTGAGATGGGTATTCTGTGTTGTACCGGAATGTATGCATTTTGTCTTAAACTATTTTCTACCTTTAAGTGAGAGCTCATTCACATCTCCAAGATTTATCAGATCTCTGGTACTGCACTGAAGACTCTCAAGTTTTTGTTGATGTCTTCTATAGAAGCATTGCGAGGGGGAGTTTCTTCTATTTTCTCTTTTGTTTCTTCCCCTATACTTCAGTAGTTAGATTCAAAACAGCAGGGCTGTGCCAACCAGCAAAACAAGTATCCACGCATCCTTTTTCCTTTTATATCATAAGGGTAAAAGGACCCCTCATAAGGTTTGCACAAAAGAAGATTAATTCTATAACTTAAATTCATTGCCTTCTATAAAATGATTCAGTGCAGGACAAGCATTGCAGACCACACTGCTGTTTTATTTGCAGAGTCGTCTGAAGGAAGCTGTGCAGTTGTTGGAGGATTACAAACATGGGACTTTGCCCCCGGGAGTCACCAACAAAGAGGTAAGAGGAAAAAGCCTTTGCTCAATTCCTAGTTCTTCCTGTCATCTAAAGTGGGGAGGATGAGGTGGCGTTTTTAGGCTGGGTCTACAGTCAAATGCACTACTGCAGGACATTTTTGGTGTTTCTACTGGTAAAATCCCATACCAGCTCTGTTCAGTTGATTGCTGACTTCTGTAATGTTGCTTCTGGTCCCTTGCAGCTCAACTGCCAGTGTGTTACAGTGAATTTGGGTTGTTCTGAAGTTTCCACGTTATAAATGTTGCTGAGCAGAAGTGATAGCAAGGGGCTTGCAATACAAACATGCAAGTTTTTTATTTAGAATAAGTAGAAAGTTTGCAGTTTCTGACTTGTGGAGTTACCGATTACCTTGGGCCAAGGCTATTGCTTCCCTTTCCCTTGCAAAGTGTATTTGTACAGTTAAAAGAAAAAAAAAAAAGTAATTTTCTTTTTTTAGCTGAAGGAAACCTTGCTGTCAGTCCTGTAGGTTCTTGTACCAGCAACTGTGATGCGTCAGCCCCCTCTCCTACTGTGTTCCTGTTGGTTATAATAATTGCTGTGTTTCTTCAGGGAAATAAATGTTGTTTGGACTATGTATAACCCTCTGGATGTCCTTATGTTGTAGATTATACCATCACTAGTGGTACTTTTTGTTGGGTGATGTTCCTACTGTTGGGATGGAAGCTGAAGGAGGTTGTGGAAGCCCCACTGATGCAAAGGTCTTAGCAGGGTTTAGGCAGTTTTTGAGAAAAGGGTCATTTTTGGTAGAACTTGATTCTGCTTTGGGGTGGGCTGGGTGATCTCTCCAAGACCCTGTCTGTCCTGTTTTCTGGACCTTTGTCGGATATTCATCTGTATGAACACATGAAACTTGTGGAAGCAGAGATGAGTATTGCAGAGGGGCTAGACTGCTTTTTGAGCCTTTTACCTCCAAATCAGTAGCATGAAACAAAAATCATCGATCTTCCTGTGGGTATTATCTCAAACGCTTTTCCTTATCTGTCCATGTGTAGACACCTGACCATAACACCGACACAGGGGCTTTTTTGCAGTGCTTGTTTGTGCATCTAGCACAAAAAACTTCAGTCCTATGTAATTTAATGTAATATAAAAAACAGCATGAATTGATTGGCAGACCTGCTTCAGGAGATATAAGAAGCAGGCGTGCCAAAGGACCAGTGCACCTCCCATGTCAACAGTGGTGGAAACAGTAGAGAGCTCTTCTCCCACGCCCTGTAGGTCAAATAACCTCTTTTTTTTTTTTTTTTTTTCCTGTTCACGTGTGATAATTTCTTCTCATGAAAGACAAGTATAACAGGTAAATGGAGAAAATTAAAATTTGCATTCACTTTAGAAAGTGACTACTTGTGTGGTAGGTACTGTGTTGGGAAAGAGGCATGGCTTCAACAAAAAATAAACGGGAAATATCCTCTCCCTGCGCAATGTGCAGTACAAGGCATTGCTCTCCTGGTCTTTTGGTGTCACTGCATTCTTTCAACCATAATCTGATGGTAAGAAAAAAGAAACAGGGGTTGAGGAAAGGAGAGAAGCAGAGAATGATGCAGCAGCAGATGACTCAGTTCCCATCTGCCTTTAGAAATACAAGTCATTTGCTGTGGCAAACCACACAGACTTTTGACCTACATTTTGCGTTTGCATAGTGACAGACCTAGGTTATACCCAGAGTTCATTCAGAATGGCATTGAGAGCGAGCGAAGAAAAGTATTGTGTTTTTTGTTTCCCTCAGTCATGACAATGTACGCATGAGGTGAACCTTGTTATGCAAGTTGGAGGGTTCTGAGTGTAAAATAAAGGTATGGGGCAGAGGAGGAGGGAGAAAATGATGCCAAAAATGCCTTTCCTGGAGAAATGTTAGACATCAGTGTAAAAAATAATATTTTTTGTAGTAAAATCTTGACATGGTTCACTTTGATCACAGTGTCAATTATGTTAGAGGGGGTTTAAGTAGTTTTGCTGACTGTAGGATAAAGTAGCTCTCCCAGGAGGAGCCTGGGGTGGAATTGCAGCATGTGCTTGTTACTGTATTTAACTGTGCTTTGCTGCATTAATTAAACCAAGCCACAAGGAGAGGTGAGCAAGCTATGGGTAGATCCCAGCAAGTCTGTGAGACTTGAATGTTCACCCAGGATACCACAACCACTCTAAAAAGGGTGAAGATGGAAGGGACCTGAAAGCAGATGACAATCAGTGTGCCCGGGCTGCAGTGGGATGGGAGCAACCACAACTACAAAGCAGCTGGAGCTGCCTTGTTAACCTGGAGAAAGGATCTATGAAGCCAGCAGGCATCAGTCCTTCTTTACTCCTGGGGCTGCTGGTTGTAATGAAACCGGAGGTAAAGTGGGCAATAAAAGGATCAAACGCTGTTTGGCACTCTTGTGATCCACCTGGGTGAAGGTGAATGGGAACTTCTGACTGGGTTAATTGGGAGCTTCCCAGTGTGGCATGATGGGCTGGCCAGCTCTTAGGCCATGATGGTGATGTTCCTCGAGGGACACCTGAAAACCCTGAGTCCCTTTTGTCTGAATGCTCTTCTTCTCCCAAGTGTGCTCTTGAGTGGACTTGAATAAACTACTTGCCTGTGTATGGTTGCAGTGAAGCAGGTGAAAATCTTTAAAATGTGGTTGCTGATTATCTCTTCTGAGAGCATGATTATCGCCAAATGGGTGGATATCTTCATCCTCTCAAGCAGACCCACCAATTTAGAAACAAACTTCTCCTGTAGGAGAATTGCAAACTGCAATTAATCATTGCACAGGTGGATATTGTTATGTGCTTTTCTCTTTGCATCAAAGGTGATCTTTGTAGTCTTTTATTGGCATTAGTTGTTTCCATCCCCTGGGGCATCTTCTTGTCATGCAGCTCACGTGGTATCATTCTGCCTTTGTGTTTACTGCTGTGCTGCAATCACAAAATAACACTGAACTTTCAGCTTTGCCAGTGATGACCATTTCTATCAAAGAACTAAAAGGCCCAGATGATCTGTATGAAAATGGAGTTTCATTGAATGCTAAGGTTGTGGTGACATCAGGTGTTGGGTACTTCTCACATTGATTAGCCAAATACTCCCCTTCCCTTCTCTGAGACGGAGAGGAAGATCTAACAGTAAATCTGATGGAAACAGGGCTGTGGTGGTTGTCTCTGCATGGAGGACATAGAGCTGGATGCTGCTCTCAGTGTATGCCACAAAACTTGCACTCTGGGCATCGGTTGTTTCCTAAATCCAGGGGCAGAGGGGAAGGTGGAGGGGAGCGTGCGGGGAGATGTGGGTAGCTGGCAAGCTTGCCAGTGCTGAATTAAATATGTGTGTGCCAGATATATACAGCTGTAAGTGTCTCATTAATTACTGGTGCATTTGCAGAACATACAATGTGCTGGTTGATTGCTTTGGGGGAGGGGAAGCATCTCACTTGCATAGATATCACCCCAAATTTTCTACGGGTGAATCAGACACCTGGAGAATACATTTTTGCTTTCCTCAAGCTAAGTTTTACCATTTTTATGGCTGTTCTGTGCACCACTATCTGCAGGATGGACTCTGGCTACAAGGCATTAACAATTTGCAGTTGTTCTAGTGCTAATTTGGGAAAAGGATTCAATGCAGCTCTGGAGAGGTGCCCACTTTGTGGCTCGTGTGCATGGGTTGATGTTGGAATAAAAGACTGAGACGTCTGATGTTTTACGTAGCTGATAACTGAGTGTCATACACACCTCTGATGCACTGATGAAGTTGCCACATGCTGGCAGAAGACCAGATGAGAGTTAATTTGATTTTTGACTGATTTTTTTTTCTTTTTTTTTTACCGCTCTGCCTGTGAACAGAGCTAATCACCTCGTATTCACTGTGGGCTAGGAGTGTATACTGGAGTAGTGACTTGGCTTATCTGATATGGTAATGCAATTGTACCTTAGAGAGGCTAATTTGCTATTATTACTCATCAAAAAGTCTAGGTAGAGCTTCATGTGATGCTTAAGAGAGAAGCACTCAACTTTATCTTCTTTGTTTAAGAGTTGATTCAGGTTTGGCTGTTAGAACCCCTTAGAGATGCAATTGCTACCCTTATAACAGGCTCTTCAGGCATGGATTGGGTATGGCACGTGTGTGAAGAGATGCCTGAATGGGCTGCTAGGCTTCATAATCAGAATTAAAATCATGATCACCTTAGAAGCCTTTAAAAATAACAGTTTGGGCAGAGTTTTAGTGCATTAACTTTCTAAGAACCCACCCCCCCCAATCCCCCCCTGCCAAATATCAGCTTTGAGATCAAGAAGACAAGTTGTTTTGACAGAGTTGTTTCGCTAATCTCCTGACTGATCCACTTTCGTGGTACGACTTGTTTGACAGTGTTCAAACTCCTTTTTTTTCCTCATTCAGAAATTCGTGGTTCTCATGAAGGATGGCAGGCAGTAGCTGAAAGCATAACAACAGCTCAGCACAATCTATATTGCTTGCTGAAATGGTTTCACCACATGAAAAATGGAAAATATAAGAGCCTAAAGCTATGTAACGTCAAGTATCTCCTCCACACTTATCTTCTTGACAGGGTTCTTGTAGAGTGAGTCTTTCTCTTCTGCATTTTCAGAGCAGATTTTTCAAAATGAGCTGAAATGGAACAATTATGGACTACCTAAAGAAAAAAAACCACTGAAGAGCCATAATCATCTAAAGAAAAAAACTCTGAAGAACCATAATTGTACTTCGCTCCAGTTCCCCATGACCATCTCTAAGCCAGTGTCCAGAATAAATGCTGCTTTGCTCCAGTTACTCTCTATGAGTGATTCATGGACAGTAACACTGCCAACACCTACATCTCTTCCACTTTCAGGTCTCTCACACTCATCCAGTAGCTCTTGTACTTGTTCTTGAACTAGAGTGATTTCACTGCTTGGGAAAATGACCATTAACATAAGGTGGTAAAAACCTATTTCTTGGGCGTCATTAGCAAAAATGAAGAATTGATCTCTTAACTGTCAATAGCCGCTAGACTGCTGATGGCTTTTTACTGAGAGAAACTATAGGGTCTTTTCCTACATTAGAAAAATGTTTTAAAAACATGATTTTTATCATAGGTGTATCAATTATGTAGTCAGCAAAACAGAGGACGAATAGCTGCTTGATAAGTATTTATTCAGTGCTACATACTGGAGCAAGAAAACATGCTCCAGTCTCCACTTCTTCAGCTTAGCTTATATACCCAACTTTTTCTTTGAATATTTAAGAGCCAGACTTGTTTTTTATTAGATATGAAGTTGAGTGTTTCACATTCCACTTATTAAAACCCCACCAACCAAAAACATTCTGTGTAGCGGAAATACCCCACACTGTAATTAAGCCCCCTCTCTGACAGGCTCTTATGATTTCATAATTTTTCTCTAAATAAAAAGATATTCTTGGTAATGCAACCTTTTGGGGTGTATTTCTGTTCTCTTGGTTGTTTGGCTTAGATATTTTAACAGGATTGGAGAACGTGACTGGAGAACAAACTTCCTGAAAGCTTTGGGGAGGTTTGGTCTCCTGTTGGGGGATTTTGGGTGGTTGCGTGTCTCTGTGTTGGGTGATGGAACTCCACGGATCCAGAAGTGTTTGATGGAAGAAACAGCTGTTTCTAATAATGGTTTAGAAGTATAAATTTTTGCTGTGAAAACTTCAAGAGAACTGGTGAGTTTACTAAACTTCCTATTGCTTGGTTCTGTTCAGTGACCGCATCCATCAATGTCCTTCATTTGGCTCCTTCTGCAGAGGGTAAGTGCATTTGAAGTGCTGGTGTGTCGTCTGATGGCATGTATCCCCTTTCATCTCCCTGTTCCAGAGGAAGCTAGAAAATCGTAGGTTCCTTAGAAAGGGGGGAAAAAAAGGAAATGTGTAGGATTCATGTTGATGGGAGAAACTGGTTCAGTTGTCATTTATATCCTGTCTTTTCCAGCTCCGTAGGTACTGTTGTATTATTGCCCTTCTATAAGGATTCCTTCGTCTTGATCATACGTTCTTTGGACTTTGTGTTCCTCATTTAAGTGGTCTCTCATTATACCTAAGCAACCTTTTTAGCTTGCATTCCTTACAGACCGCTCTGTGGCAAGAGAGAGATGTGCTAAAAGGCCCACTGCTGCAAGCCGTTTTTAATGACGGTTTCTGCCGGTGGCTCCCGGGGTTGGCAGAATCCGGCCCTTCGCACGAAGCTCTGGTGGCTGGTGCGATCTGCGAGTGGGTAGGTGAAAATGACACACACAAGTGCACTGGGAGCCAATTTGCAGCAGAAGGTATAGACTGTAACATATCCAATTCTAAACAGGGCAGGCAATTCCCCAAACTGCCTCCTGGAGGGAATCTCCGCTGGAGTAAAAAGGTTTCATTTGAGGGAATAGTTTCTCCTATAAAAACAAGGGCTGTAAAATATCAGCCTGATAAACAAGGATGAAGAGCCAGCTTGGTTAAAAGTGGACATTTTCTCTAGTTCGGGAGCGTTGGTGCTGAGGTTTAGCCTCAAACCAAAAGGCTGTACCAACTGCAGGGCATAATGATGTGGCTTTTGTCCTTTATCCTCAGGCTTCTTTCACTAATTTGTAGGATTGCATCTGTGTCCTCTCTGTGTCTGAGTCCCTTTCCCAACCTGTCCAACAGACCAGCACAGATTGGAGGAACAGATTGATGCTGGCATGTCAGCAGTGGTAAAAGTTAAGAGAAGCAGCACTCGGCGGCTATCAGATACAGAGAGATTTAAATCACTCCCGTTTTACGACACAGCTGCTTTTTACTGTGTGATTTTTGTGCTCAGTGCTGCAGAAATGTGCATGGCAGAAAAGCCCCTTTGAAAGCTGATGAATATCGGATGTGGACAACAGTGTTCAGGCACCGAAGATCTGCCTTGGAAGGACTGCAGTAAGGTATCAGTGCTGGGGAGATTTCACTATGAACTTCAGGCTGCTCTAGTCTTTCAGCTTTTCCCCCCAAATGCCTTGTATTTTTATTTTCTTAGCTAGAATTCCCTGCACTAATTCCATGCTTGAACTACACTGCTGGCATGCCCAGCAAAACGTGTCTTTTCAGTTGCGCGCTGAATCATTTTTGCCTTTGAAAATGGGGTAGAAATAGCTGCTAAGCTATCAGCTTAATATCATTGCCTAATATCACTGCTCATCAGCCTAATATTGCTGCAAATATTGAGGAGCAGCAGCCTGCAGTGATATTAGGCTGATGAGCAAGTTAGGATCAGAGCCCTGATTTGCCCCATTTGTAGATTCATACCACTCTGTCCTAAAAACTTAGTATCTAAACAAGAAGTAGAATAGAGTCTAAGAAATACGGCGATGAAGGTTCATTGTCCTCTTCTACCTCCCCTCTGTCCCTTCGGTCCTGATCTCAGGCTGGCACCCCGGCTTCTCCCTATGGTCCTGCCAGCAGAGAGAGGTAAAGAGCCACAGAATAGCAGAAGTGTCTGAGGGCGCTTCCTGCACATTGAACAAGGACTCTCAAGAGTGAGTGATGCTTTTTCTGTGCAAGGTTTTTATTTTTTAATGCCAGCATGGGGCCAATAAGAGGTTTAAAAACTTGTATAATTAACTAAATGCAACCCTTGTACATGTTAGTCTTACGGAGGTGACTCTGTCCTTAAATATGCACCCACAATAAAGATGGTACCCATTAAATTTATCATTCCCTGAACTTTATATGTGAACTGGTACAAATTTGTTCTGTGCCCAGAATATTGCAAGGGAAAGTGCGATGCCATGGCAGCGTGAGCTGATCTAAGTCAGCACTGCCATGTCTCTGCCTCCTTGCCTCCCGGCCATGTGTTCCCACCTCCTTGCTGGCTTGCCCTGGCACAGCTGGTTCAGAGAGCTGTTCTTAATAAAAACTGAAGCTCCCTTCCCCCACTCCCAAAATACTTCATTTTTTGACTTGAGCAGCTCCCTATATTTTCTGTCTGCTCTGTGTTGTCGGTACCATGTAGGGGATGGAGTGCACACCTAGGATGGGGAGGGATGGTGGGGCTGTGGTACCATAAACATACACCAGCCTGAGCTGCTGAAGGTGAGATAAGTCTGTGATGGAGGTAGGAAATTAATCCAGGTTTCATAAGACCAAGACTAAACGTCTTGAGCTGTGGATCTTTTGCTGACTAAAATCCTAGTAGCTTTGAGACACCAAGTGTTTATAGATTTTTCGATTCATCCGGATCTTCCTCTTTGTCTGCTGTAGGATCGTAGGTTAATTCAGGCTAGAGGGGACCTCAGGAGGTCATCTAGTCCAACACAGGTCCCTAGATTTACTGCTGGAAATCTGTCTGTTCATTTGACTGTATCTTTATTTATACATGTGTGTTAAGATGCGCGAATATCTATTTGTTAGGAAACAAGATAGCAGCAAGACAGCTCTATTACTCGATTTTGTACCCTTAGAAACTCCACCCTGAAAGCTTCACCCCTTCAGCATAAGGGGGGTGGTTGGAAGGAAAAAAAAACAAAACCAAAACCCCAACCAAACTGAATGATCTGTAGTGAGAGGAAAAATGCAGCTTTTTGAAATTGTCCCTTGGAGACAGACATTTGCTATTCTCCAGCCAGCCCCTTCCTGCGAGCGTTGGCGGAGCATGAACTGTGGTGTGTCAGTTGTGACTTCTCACTCTTCAGCCTTTCCAAATGCAGTTTTGGCAACTTGCTGTTTTGAAACTGTTTCATTTCTTCCCCATTAGTATCAGTGAAGTGAAAAGAGGCTCACCAGCTTAATGGGCATATATTTATTACTGTGTTCTTCCTTCAATCATGTTAGCAGCGGGAAGAGCCGCTCATGCTGTCCCAGACACAGCAGAGAACAATGAATCTATCAGAGTCTAAACAGCATCCCTTTTGGAGAATAATAGCTTTTCTTAACAGTGTTGATGAAGAGCGAAGAGGTCCATTTGCAGTAAACTGTACTTTTTTTCCCCTCTGGTCTCTTGCAGGATACAATAAAACGTAGATATATCGGTTGTCCTGCTGCTTCCTTGTCTTTGCAAGAAAGTAGCCTGTTTGCTGGTCCAAGGGCTGAACTTGGACCTTCTCTCTTCTGCAATCTAAATATTCTCTGTGGCACTAAGATGGTCTAAGATACGTCCAACATTTTAGGCATTATTTCCAGACCGTCAGAGAGCAAAATGCACCTAGGGAGCTTGGGCAGAAGTGCTGTAGGTTAATGCACCTTAAAGAAACCATGATAAATGCTACTGTTGATGCTCTTACTCAGTTACAAACTGGCTTTGCTTCATCTCATCATTTGAGGATTAAGACAGTTTATCTAGAGTCACATCTAGATTACAAATCAAATTACATTCACAGGCTCTGTATGGTTAAAAGCCTGGTTTCCAAAGCTGTACTTTTAAACAATGTAATGGCATCCAAGTACTTCTGCAACCATGGTGCAAGTAATAGTTTTCTGTGAGTGCTTCTTTCTCTGCTTAAGTCTTTCCAGTAGAATGCTGTGAGGATTAATTAGTTAATGTTTATCGAGTGCTGTGAAGCTGCAAAGTGTTATTTAAGTGCTATCTTTTTTTATCAGTCGGGACTTGATTCTGTTTCCACCTACGCTTGGTTTTGTATCTGTGTAAATCTGTGTATTGCACTGGAATTGCTTGTGGTTTTCAGTCCGGTTCCCAACGCCAAGGCACTTGCCTTGCCATGCTGCAGTGCAGGCAGGTATCTCAGCCGATGCTCTTCAATGCGTTCGAAGGCTTTATGGTTCTGCAGATGGGCAGCAGCTCATGGCACTGTGACTCAGCAATGCTTAGGATGGCGAAGGAGTTTCCCATTGGCATCCAAGAAGAGCAGTGGCTTTTGGTACCTCTTCTGCTGACTTATTTCAGAGCCAGGTGCAAGGCAGAAAATGTATAGATACCCTTTGTGATTTATCCCATGCAATGGGTCATTTGAGCTTTATCTCCTTAGAGCTAAAACCTTTTTAACATAAAGATTATTAGAAGCAAGGTTGTAAAAGGTCTGTTGGTGAGATTTGCTACTGAGGAGCAAGTGTAGACAGTGGTTTATGTTACTTTGTTTTACATGTTTCTTAGTAAAGCCAGATATCTCATTCCATATATATTAGCCAGTAGGGTTAGGCACACCAGCCAGGTTTACAGACATTCAGCTGACATTAAATGTAGAACCAGAAGGTCTGGGACTCCACCGTTGTAAATCTATAAATCTTGCTAAAAGCATTCAGCCCTAACTGAATGCTTTGGCTGGAGCTTGTGGTGTGCATTTGTCTCTATGTTAAATATCACTTTTCAAGAAGTGGGATTTTGGGACTGAAGCTGGAGAGAAGTGGGAGAAAGCCACGGAAAGCATGAGTGATCACACTCCTGGAGGAGAAAGTACGGGTGGAGAGTGAAGCAGAACGCGTTGTAGCTCTGTTGGGCTGCACCAAACTGCCTTGAGTTTGGCACTGGTGTTTAGTTTTAGTGAAATGCTAAAAATAGATAGATCCTTACTTGTTTTCGTGTTACCTGCTGGGAAGTTCTGGAGATGCTGCCTGGAGTGGACTGACCACCATAAATGCCTATAATAACTAGGAAGGCAGTAGGGAAAAATGTGGTGCTGTAAGAGAGGATGATGTGTTGGCAAGTGCAATGCAGCGGGCACTTGGGAGATCTTCATCCTTAACCGTATAAGCTTAAAAACCAACAAAACCTCTCAGAAGCATAGTGAAATAAAAGTGAAATAATGTCAAGGAAAAGCAGCTGCTATCTAGGGTAGACCTCTTATTTCAGTGCGTGGGGCTTCAGCGGTGAGGCCATGGATGGATGTTCTTCTCTAGCTGCCTTGCTGCAGACTCTACCTTCTTGCCAAAAGGGCTGCAAGGAGGAGTTTCAAATGGAAGTGTTCCATGGTACTGCTGGCAAAAGGGATCATGTGAGTTTTCCAGTATGTTTAACCTTATAATGAAGATTAATGTGAGCTAACCCTGCTGACGGGGTGTAGTGGAGCTGCTGCTGAGTGCTTCTGGTTCAAGCTGGTGGCCCTGGGAAAGGCCCAGATCTGCTCAGCTAGATCTGTGGGAGATCTGTTTGGAAAAAGTGTAGTGCTTAAGTCCTGGATTCCTAAATGTTCTAACATAAAATCTTCAACTTTCATCAAATTCCTGTTGGAATCCAAAGAAACTGTACCTTTGCAAGCCATGCTGAAGTCAGTACAAGCTGCAGGTGCTTGACACTTTGGGATATATTTACGTTTTGAGCCAAACCCAATTTGAGCCAGAACTAATCATATAGGTCCCATCTTAAAGTCAGTGGAGAGAAGCAAGCACTGCTGGAGTGCAGGTTGTGCAGCCTGTACTGGTCATCTAGTGAGCAGGGAGATGCCCGAAGGAGGCTGTGACCCCGTGGGAAGCCCATGCTGGAGCAGGCTCCCGGCAGGACCTGTGGCCCCGCGGAGAGAGGAGCCCACGCTGGAGCAGGTTTGCTGGCTGGACTTGTGACCCTGCGGGGGACCCACGCTGGAGCAGACTGTGCCTGAAGGACTGCAGCCCGGGGAAGGGACCCACACTGGAGCAGTTCGTGAAGAACTGCAGCCTGTGGGAAGGACCCACGTTGGAGAAGTTCGTGGAGGACTGTCTCCCGTGGGAGGGACCCCACGGTGGAGCAGGGGACGAGTGAGGAGTCCTCCCCCTGAGGAGGAAGGAGCGGCAGAGACAACGTGTGATGAACTGACCACAACCCCCATTCCCCATCCCCATTCCCCTGTGCTGCTCGGGGAGCAAGGTAGAGAAATCAGGAGTAAAGTTGAGCCCAGGAAGAAGGGAGGGGTGGGGGAGAAGGTGTTTTAAGATTTAGTTTTATTTCTAATTACCATACTGATTTGATTGATAATAAATTAATTTTCCCCAAGTTGAGTCTGTTTTGGCCATGACATAATTGGTGAGTGATCTCTCCCTGTCCTTATCTCAACCCACGAGCTTTTCGTTGTATTTTCTCTCCCCTGTCCAGCTGAGGAGGGGAGTGATAGAGCGGCTTTGGTGGGCACCTGGTATCCAGCCAGGGTCAACCCACCACAGGGAATTTTGCAAACTGTTGTGAGTGATGATGGTGCAAAGTCTAACACAGGTAGACCACTTAGTCTTTGCAGAGCTTAAACTGCTGTGTTCTCTCTTACACGTAGGGCTCGTCTACCATGTGACTCCTCATTAGCTCTCTGAAAATAACTGTGCCTTGTCATTATGCATGTTCAACATGTGGTTAATCAGTAAGGGCTTTTCTCCGTAGAGTTATTCCTGACGTGGCATATCCAGAGCATGCACCCGTGGATTTAAGATCATTTTGATGTCTACTACTGTATTGTGCGAGGGACTTGAATCCTGTTGGCGCATACCATCGAGGGAGGAAGCGTTAGAGCATCTATTACAGATTCCTGATATCAAATTGCCTCTGTGCCTCCACTGACTGTAGGGAGGTGGTTGCTGGCAATGCAAAGGAGTAGGTGGTGTGAATCTGTCAGTGCTCTCCTGACCTTAGACACCCGAGGCCAACTTCAGCGATGTAGTAGGTGGTCTGGATACAGCCAACTGCACTCGCGTAGGGTGGAGCTGGCTGCTTGTTTTAGCAGCTTTGGAGCCTGCTGTAAACAAGGGTGAACAATTTGTAAACATGGTTTTCTAATCTAAGTGAAACTGGGGGGGGGGGGGGGGGGCGAGAAATCCCATCTTTGAGTCCAGGACCATGAAGTCTTACTGTATTTAATAGGAGGGAGGTTAATCTCTTAAGAATAACTGGTACCCTTTGTACTGTTTTTATAGTGGCAGGTGTTAGCTAATGGATTTGGGCTGGATATATTCTTTAAATACATACTTTTTCTAAAAACTGTCTCTAAGCTGCGATTCTGCTGCTGAATAAGGAATGCTAATGAATGTCCTGTCAACCAAAGATCATATCTATTCCCCAAGAGTTATTCCAGTCTCTAGCTCCTTACCGCAGCTTTGGCTCTCTTTAGATCATGGCAGTCTTTGATACCCTTCCTTAAACATCATAAGCATGTAATGTTTCTGTATAACTGAGTTCAGTTCCTGAGTTCAGGGTTTTAAAGCTATCTCCTGTAGGAGGTGAGCAAAGTGGTGAGTATATCTTCCTTGAAAAATTGTAGAAAAAAGAGAATCCTGGGAAGGATGGATGAAAGTCTCATCCATGAGTCCAGTGTCCTGAAATGCTGGTGCTGGGAGCACTTGTGAATGGTCCTGGAGCCGATTGATTCCTCCATGACCATGAAGGACATCTCCATGAAGCAAAGCCTGATCTGTCCTGGTGGAAGTTTGCAGTGGCCACAGGCTGGAGAAACTTGTCCATCGCTGCGTGCTTAGGTTGCTGGGCAGATAGTGAAATATGTTAACAGTGGTCCAACGCTCTTGCCCCCTTGTCCTCCAGGCTTCTTTGGTGTAAACCGTGTATGAGCAGGTTTGGTTCTTGCACCCAAATTTGAATGGTGGCAAAACCCCAATGTAGCTTTGCGCCAGTAATATACAGCAAAGCTGATGTAAAGTAAGATCATCTATTACAGGAGATCCACCCAGTACAGGCTGACTATATTTAGAGATCATGGACCTAAATCTAACAAAAATTGAGCACGAATCTGGAGTCGTTCCACGTGCTCCAGTGAAGATGCTTTGGATTCACGCTAGTGTAAATGAGATCAAAATCTGGCTGCTTCTCGAAGATGGCCGGAGAGAGCGTGAATGAAATCCCCAGCAAAAATAGAGACTTGCTCTCAGAAACGAGCCCCCCAGCTGGCAAGACTCGTCAGAGTACTGGAGCTATTGAAAAATGCTGCAGACAGAAAATGAATTAGAGGATAAAAAAGTGAAAATGAGCTGGCAGAATCTTTAGGTGACTCATCAGGTGCATCTTGTAAAGTCTCTTTCTGAGAAGTAATGAAATCGCATGTTCTAACAATATTTGCACTGCAGCAGGAAAATGCATAAATATTGGGATCAATTAATGAAATTAGATAATTTGACCAAAAAAGCCATAGCGCTGGCTCAGAAACCATCCCTCTTCCTTTTTGCTAGTCTTGGTGCTTGCAGTTGGAGAGGAAAATCCCATGGTTTTGTTTCACATCTAAGATACGCGAGCCTTGGGCAGCCACAGGGTTACTGGGATGCTTTGGGTAGTCACCTGCAGCTCGAGGACTTCCACTTTCACCCCATGGAAGTTCTCGAGCTGGTGGGCAGGCAGGTGCAGAAGAGACCTGGTAGCTCTCTGGGCATGAAGCCTCCCACCCTTTGCATTTTAGGATTGGTGAGGGTAGACACACCTTGCCTCTGCCAACCACAAAGATTGTCTCTTCGTGTCCTTCAGCCTCTGTTTTTCAACTGTAAAATGGGGAATAATGATCTTCCTTAAAAAGGGAAGTTCTCCTCAGGAAAGAGCCCTGTGGATATGTGCATCAGCCTGCGACATTTAGATATTCCAGTAACTCATCACATGCAGTGGAGTTCATCACGGAGCTTCATTTCTGGAGTGAGAGCTGAATTTGAGTGAAATACTGGGGTTGCTGGTATCAGTGGGTCAATTTATGCTGTTTATAATAAAGTAATTACCGTATTCCAACAGTATTTTAATGGATTTATATTTGGGGAAGGCACTAAACCTTGGATGAAGAAGAATGGCAGAACAGGGCTTAATTTATACCATAATAATGATAAAATCTTAAGTGTGAATGCCTGTATTGCAGAATATGTGCATGGCACTTGGGTAGGTATTTTGGTGGGTAATTGTGAGCTCTCCAAGCAAAAAGAGCTATCGCCGTCTTTGGATTTATCAACAGCAAGAGCAGAACTCATCAGGTTAGCCTACCCTTGGTTTGGCACTGGTACAACTGTTGTTGGAATAATTTGTCTGGTTTCTGGCGTCCTCGATTCAAGAGGATGTTGACAAATTGGAAAGATATAAAAGAGCCACGAGGGTGGTTAAAAGATTGGCAAACACGCCTTGCCAATGAAACAGCCAGTCTCCTGGCTCGAATGAATTTTCTATTTTTTTTTTTTTTTTTTTCTTTAAGCGAAGGTTGAAGGTTGGCTTTAACAGCTCCAGGTACCTGCGTGAAGAACAAAAATAGACAGCACCGGAGGCTGTCAGACAGAGGTGTAACACAAGCCGGTGCCTGGAAGTTCAAGCCAGACCTGAGCTGAACAGAACAGTTTTTAATAGTAAAAGCAATGATCTGTTGTGATATTTTAGAGAGTCCTGTTTTTTCATCCATCTCTAGAATTACAGATATCAAAATTGGGATTTTTTTTTTTTTGAGATTATAATTTGCATTTAGGCATAATTCATGGAGGAAAGCCCTCTGGCTTTATTCACCAGGGAGCAAACTATGGGTTTATGTACATGCCAGAGCATCTCTTGATGTGCAACTACTCATTAGCTCTACCTGCACCTCACGTAGGATGTTTCTTCCTCGGTGCTCGTAGATCTCCGCTGTCTGAGCCTGACTTGAGGTGTTTTGATGCTGCTGAATTACAGTCAGTAAATAACAGTAGGCATTTGTGAGAGTTTTAAATGAGATTTTTTTCCTCTTCACGAGCGTTTTTCGGTGCATTTCCCTTCCTGTGAAAAATGAAAACCAGTGGCTGGCTTATTCTGAATCCAGGTTTTATTTGAAGAGATACTTCTTCCATTTCCCTGCAGGGCTTGCTCCACCTTTGTTCCCCAGCAAGCCTCGATTTCCGCAGGAAGCTCGTCCAAGGAGAGGCTGTGCTAAATTTACCTTGAGATCTACGTGCGGCAGAGTTACCGAGATAATTCTTGATTTGTAAAGCTTATAGCAGAGCGTGAAGTCTGGCTGTTGTTATTCTTTCTTACCATTCGATATAAGAAAGAATATCTTCTCTGCCTTGCTGGTCTTACTGGCCACACAGATTTGAAGGAGCTCGGTGTGTGTAAAGGATCTTTAAATACATCCTGGAAGGATGCAGAAAATGAGTCTGTTTTAAAGCAGTCCCTCTCATTCGTTTACTACAGCAGCTAAAAGATGAATATTTGGGGTTTGGTATAAAACTACACTGCTCGTTTTTTTAAACGCAATGTTCTCTTTTATTTTTCTAGCTGTGGGGAGCTCAAAAGATAAAGCAGGTAATACGCTTTTTTTATATTTCATTACTGCTTTCAACTATTGCTGCTTTTTTCCTTTTTGTTAAGCGATGCTGTCCTCTTCTCCATTATTGACTTTGCCAGTTGCTGTTTTGTCTTGCCACAGAAATGTAAATGCAGAGAACACTGTTGCCACCAAAGAGTCTGATTTTTTTTTTTTTTGTATTTATATATTTTGATGTCTTCATTTTCTCCTTCCTGTCTAGTCAAGAGATTTCTTGTCTCCAGTCTTTTGAAAATAGTTTGACAGTTCTTTGGTAAGGCTTGTAACTGTGTCGTACCTTCCTCCTCTGCAGTCCCAGATCGCTTGGGGATTGATTTTTCATCCCCAGCCAGTTAATGCCAGTGCAACCTCCTGGGCTCACTGTAAAATTTGGTAAAAATGGGCCAAGTGAGCTTCTTTGTCTGTTTATCGGTAAAAGAGATTTAGGATTTCTGTGAAGGCTGGGCTGTCCACAGCCACCAGCGTTGGCTGAGAAGCTGCGGATATACATAAAGGTTGAATTATCTGGCAAATCCAAATCCCCTGGCATGTGAGGGGATTTTGTTTGGGTCACCCTTATGGTGACAACTGGAGCGGACCATACCTGCATGTTTTTATCCCAACTCAGGCAGATCCTGAAGCAGAATTTCAAGCTTCCTACGAGGTGCTGTGTGGGCTCATGCAGGCGTACCTGCAGACAGGGAAGGTGTTCCTCAGTCTGAATCCATCCATCGTGGCTGAGCCACACAAGTCCTTACGGGGGTCTCCTGCAACCTGTTTGCTTCACAAACAGCATAAAGTGATTTACACCTTCGTTCCCTCCCGAGCAGGCAGCCCTGCCCTCCCCATCCCTCTGCCACAGCGAGGGCTTTTCCTTTCTTTCATAGGGCAGAGTTTCAGCTAGGACATTAAGCTGCACCTTGGTGGAGATGCTGAACACAGGCAGGGACAGAAAATAGGTTTCCCTTTTCCCCTCCTAAATCTGCATTTCCCTCCCTGGGATTAAGGTACAGCAGTGGGTGGCCTTTGAGGACATTATAGTACCAAGAAAGAGCCACTTTCTATATTTCAGGTTAAATTATTTACTTCTAAATTATTAACTTACGCTAAATTATTTAAGGAGAGGAGAAAGCAGCGGTAGGACGAGGTTTTGTGGAGGCTGCTGAACAGTAACTGCCTTTGGTCGGAGCTGCAAAAGCAAGGAGGGTGCTGAGATGCATGAAGTCCCCCTGTTCTCTCTGGTTGAAGGTGCTATTTGTAGAGGCTGAGTGCTGGCTTCACTGTGCCTTGCCAACTGTTGCTGTGCCTTCACTGTGTCTGTCTGCTGACTGTTTTACAGGCCATCATCCATCCCGATACAAATGAGACCATCTTCATGCCTTTCCGAATGTCAGGTATAGTATGTCCCTATCAGACAATCCTTAATTTTACTGGGAATTTGTACAAAATGTTATTTTTTTCCTCCTGTTTTTGAATTGCATCTTGTAAACATTTAGACCAAGATCAGAAAGTAATTAAAATGCCTAAATCCCTTTGCAATCAGGGAGAATTAAGATTCTAAATGCCTATGCAAGATCTAGTGCTTAATATTTTCCCCTCCTTCAGATATTTTAACACGGGCTCAAGCTAATACCCTTTCTGGCATTTTTGAGGTATCCATCACTATAATAGGCATTTTAACTGTGTAGTAAACAACGAAGCTTGATGCCTAACGAGCAGCTTAGGGTGTTACTCTCCAGGAGAGAATGGGATGAGCCCTGTTTTTCCACGTGTGGTGGTACCTAATAGCCATGGCACTGGGAGCCCAGGAAGGATCAGCTTGTCCATGGCTTAACTGGTCTGCTTAATTATTACATTGTCACCTCCTCCTTCCCACTTTGGGGTGTCTCTCTGCCATGCACAGGTCCACAGCTACCTCTGCTGTGGGTTGGATAGTAGCTCTCTTGAGGATGCAAGTGCAGCCTGGTTCTTTCCCAAAGGACCTATTTAATTAAATAGGACCTTTCCCATATTTTGGGGGGGAATGTCTTCACCTGAATACTGGGCACAGGGGAAAAATAACAGGGTTAGTAGGTTTTGTTCTCCAGCTCTTTGAAGAAGGATGATGTTGAGGGTGAAGTGAAGGGAAGAAAAGCCAGGACCCACTGCTTTGCTGCCTCATTCTGTATTTTTTTTTTTAATTTTTCTTCCTCTCAGGTCTTTGCCCTTTCTGACTGTAAATTGGATCCATGAAGCTTAATTCAGTAATATTGGTAAAATGCTCTGAGACCTTCTAGTGGAAGTCATAGAGATGAATTATAATTAGCACAAAAATTGGCAGGCTTAGCAGGGGAAAAATGTGAAGCATTTGATTTTTGTGGTGCTCAATAAGATTTGGGGTAAAGGCTTATCTCTAATATAGAGAGCTTTAACTTACACCTATGATTAAAATAGTCCCTCTCTCCTTCATGATGCAAATATACTTTCTTCAGCTTATACCCTGTTCCTTTTTCTACTCACCTAGAAACAAATGAGCTCTCCTGGTATAAAATCGGTAGCAGAGAGGTTGATAAAGCAGATGGTGAAAGGGGGAGGTCCCACCGATGGTGGCATGGTCCTGCTCCTTAACTGGCATGGGCTCTGCAGCTTGTTAGATGGCTTCATGAGCGTCTTCAGCATGCTATCCCAGTGGGACCAGGCTCAACAAGAGAGGAAGGGGCACAGAAAGCTGGGGAGTTTTCTCCTGGGTTCGCGAGGGTAGGTTGTGGGAGGGTCTGATGAGCAACAGAGCTGGCACGAGGGAGGGAACAGATTGCGTGACTGAGCCTGGGAAGGGGGGGGCAGGATCTCCCCCTTTCCGTGGCAGCAAGCCACTAGGTCAGCTCAGTTAGCACCAGCGTGGCAGCATCCATCTCCTCCTGGTCCGGACCGAGCAGCTCCTCGTCTGAGCTGTCATCCCTTCGCTTCTGCTGATTTGAGGTTTTGCTGGCTGCCTAGCCCAGCTCAACAACACGATGCCCTCTAAAGTGCTAATGCCACGTGCTGGCACAGACTGGGGTTACTGGAGTAAGCTAGGGTCTAGATGTTATAAGTTTCAGGGAAACTCTTAGACCGCAACCCAACAAAAGCAAATAGAGGATGGGAAGGAGGCTGCTCTAGTTGATGCGTGGTGCATCAGGTGTAGGTCCACAGACATCCCCATGGTGGTATAGAGCTGGTGGAAGTGAGTGCAGCCTGTCATGCCTGGTGTGGCTTCTACCCTATACTGTTAGATGTCTTAGATGTGATTTTTTTTCTGTCCCAAAACTGCGTATTAAAATGCATGCATCTCTTTTTTTAATAGGTTACATTCCCTTTGGAACGCCCATCGTAAGTATTTTAACATCTCTCCCCACTTTGTTTGTGAGTACCAAGGAATGCATTTTGTAGCACTTGCAGACAATTCTCCAAATTCCACTTTACCTCCTCGCGACACATTCACATAGGGTTCCCTCCTTTCCCGTCATACATTAGCAAGGACTTCATCTTGTAAAGCCTGCCCTATGGACGTTGCACTCAAGGTTATTTATCTATTTAACGTTGTTCGCCCAGTCGCCTGCAACGTCTTCAGCTTTATCTTTCCCTTCTGGAAAAGGAGGACCAAGATGAGCTCATTGCCTGCAAAATGCAACTTCTGCAACTCTCGGATTTCATCTTTGGACAGTTTTTTTTTTTTTCATTTGCATGTTTTACAAGTTGCTTCCTGAACGTGACGAGCTACAGCACAGCGAGGCCGGTGTCGTGTGCTCTCATCTTGATTAATTAAAACGGCGGGTGCTTTCTGTGGGGTTATTGCTAAGGGCGTTTTTAGTTTGTACTTGTTATTGTGAAATTTGTAAGCACTTGGGTGCTCTCGATAGCGAAAGCCAGAAGGGAGATAATTCTGCCTGTCTTCCTAATGCTGAAACTTCAGCTTGTCTTCAGGAACAGGAATGGTTAATTAACCCCATTTTATGAATAGGGAAACTGAGGCATGCAGTTTTGCCCAAAATCGCCCAATGTTGGTGCCAGAAGGTAGTTGGTCCTCCTACCTGCCAGCTCTCAGCTCAGCTTATTAGATCACGCGTATTAAAATGGTTGAAGGAACAAATTCTGCTAAATTTAATCTTCCTAAACCCAGTGGACCATGGCATAGTACTTAAAGGTAATGATTCTTTCCCAAATGGCGATAGCAGGGTTACTAGCACCTAAAAGCAGAAACCATCGCGGCTGTTACTATTTGTTGTTGTGCGTAAGGGTTTGGTGGTAACTTTGTATGGGGCATTTTAAAAGAAAAGGTTAAACAAAAATGAGTTAACGATCAATTTGACAATGAAATCGGCCCAAATCCAGAGCTGTCAGAGGAGCCGAGAGCTGTCAGATGAGCCCAATTTCACTAGCTGTAAAGGATAAACTGGAACCTCTTGTCATTTAAAAAAAAAAAAAAACCCAAACGTTTCAAATGTTAAAATTAAAATGTAACATTTATGCCAATCGATCTGTGAAATTTAGTGACAAAATTGGCAGCCTGCTCTAGCATAAAAACAGTTTGAGTCTTGCATTTCACATAGGGGGATGGGATTTCCTCAAGAGAGACTTAATGTGCCTGCGGTGGGCTCTGGCTGAGCGAGCGTGGCTGTCCTCACCCGCAAAACCGTGCTGGCGTGCCGTTGCACCCGCGCTAATTGTCCCGGTGTTCGGGGGTCAGTTAAACACCCTGCATAGATACCGGCAGAGACGTGATCAGATTATGCATTAACAGGTTTACTGCCTATCAGTCAATACACGATGCTGCCTATATACATCTTGGGGTTTTTTTTCCCCTATAGCTAATGCAAAATAATTCAGTATGGTTTAGCTCATTGTGAGAGAGATTAAGGTCTTGCTGAAAATAATTGTTTCTTTTCTGGCCGAAGCAGCTACTCCCCTGACACAACCAAATCCTGAGGCTGTTTATTCTTTCCCTGAGTTGCAGTTGTTTGCTTTTCTTTTTAGCCTCCATCCTTTCTGTGCTCAGGTTTACGGTTCGACCGCAGAATCGGTTGTAGTGGCAGAGTGGGGACAGGATGGGGTATATGTAATTGTAGGGAGAGTTTGTGTTTGCCCACCTAGATTTCAGCCCAGGAGGGAGCAAATCCAGCCACTCGCAGTATCTCCCTTTGCTGTAAGGGGGGACACGTGCAAGGTGGCTGCTGGGCTGTAGCCTTTTACCCTGGGTTTGTATTTCATCCCAGGGATGAAAGTCTCCAAGGAGGAAGATTTATCTGCATTTAGGAAATTCAGCCTAAGACTCGGGCAGTGAAGATGGAGCAGGAGCCGTGCTGCTGTTCCCAGCTGCCACCCACAGTTTTAAGCACCTTATTTTCCCCAGCCATTTAAAAATGGGGGGATCTTGTTGAGGTTTTGAAGGGCATAGAGAAGACCTGGGTGTTAATATGGGGTTGCAGATGACTCTCGCTGACAGACAAGGCAGGACTTGGGGCTTGCAAGAGGACAGCTCGTAATGCAAACGCGCCGCGAGGCTGCTCAGAGCTGACAGATGTCCGAGCGGCGGCTTTAGCCCTAGCTTTCGGGCCACGAAGGGCCTTTCACACCTGATAGGCAATTAAATTTTGTAGCTGGTACTTTTCTAGTGTTTAGAAGCTTTTTTTATTTTGTTTTCCTTCTTAGTTATTTTTTCCCCTCACAGTAATTAAAAGTGAAACTGTACATTTCTTGACAGACTCTTGCACATATGGAGAGTTTGCATTTAAACGTGCCTCTTTCAGTCATACAGATTTTGGGTGCTCTTTTTTATTTATTTATTTTCCTCTTTTATTTTTCTCGGCGCTCAGCTTCAGCTGACAATGTAAGTAGCTGCCTGCAGTCTTCCCTCTCCTCCGGAGCCTCATTAGCCCGCTGGCTTCAGGCGCGTAAGTCAGTCCTGGGGTGAGGAGGTTCATCGCCTGTTGAATTTGTTTGGCTAAGACCAGCAATGGAGTAATTAATGACAAGATCCGCATATTGAATGGAAGCAGTAAATTAGTGTAACTTGCACAGATTGGCGCTCGGCCAGCGTAGAAAGTAGCTGTAACTTCACGAAAGGCTGTAGGAGGAAAAGCTGGAGGAGGAGGAGGAGAAAGGAAAGAAGATGTAAATGAAATCAGGCCTCCCAACCCTATTACCCTTTTGTTTGTTGTTATTTCTCTCTTATGTCCTTAAGCATAGAAGTTGCCTCCTCTTCAACTGATGCTGCTGCAGATGTGCAGAGATGGCTTTAGCTTATCCCTCCTTGCATCAGGCTGTCCACACTCTAAAACAGGGAAGTTTTCTTTCTTCTGAGCTTCCATAGGGATAGGCTTAAAGAAAATGGTGCAGAAGACGGTCTGAGTGTGGGAATGAACTCACAGCCTTCTTGCCTGGATGCCTGGGAGACATTTCAGTTCACATGAGTATCCTGAAAATAAATGTATTTGGAATTAAAATGAGTTGTTCAGTCTTTATACTTTTAACAAAGATGTGAGTGGGATTTTGCAACAAGAAGACCATCTTCTTCAGAAACTGCCAGACATTTAAGGTGTGGAAGGGGAGAAAATGACAGTGATGTTAGGAAGTACCTCATCTTTCCTTTTTCTTACCCAAGAACTCATCTTCCTGTCCATGTTTGTTGGGCTTATCATTGGGAGTCCCATTGCTTTGCATCCCTTTCCTCTTCTTCAACCTCTTATGCTTTAAGGGGAAAGATTGCCATAAAACAAGGTAGGAAGGAGTCTGGCAGAGCTGTCTTGTGTGTAAGAGATGGGGTCTTTAAAGAATTGCAGAGCGTGTGCCTATGAGGTATATTGAGACATGTCCCAAGGATGTTCTCAGGACTGTATAGGCAACATACACGTGTGTGGCCTTAGGTGCTGCGATGGGTGACCTTGCAAAGCCTGTGGCATCTCGCCTTCACACAGCAGCGAGCAGCACCTGGCCAGATGTGCTGAGACAGGCAACCATAAGCCTCTGGGAGATAGCGATTGTCCGCTTGAGCTCATAACCCAAGCAGGAGTTTTCACAGTTCAGAGTATGACACATCAACAATTCTCTTCTCTTAAAACAAAATTCAGGCTCCCAAACAGGAGCACATGTGCTTCCAGGTGGCATTCCTGTCTTCAGATGTTCAAATCGCATTTCTTTCTTCTGCTTGAAACAGTGAATGTGCCAAAGGAAAATAAGAAAAACCCCTTTCACTGCCAACCAGTAACAACTTTGAACTCTTGCATTCATGCAATGTTTGTGCTATCCTCCAGGAATACCTGGATTAAAGAATTGATTATATTTTAATGAACTAATCTTTGGACAGTATCTGCTGCCAGACTCTTTTCAAGGTGTGTTGCAAGCAATAATTAAATATGTAAAGCTTTCACGGGCAGCTATGTTACCCAGTTTCACCACTGGAAAACTGAGAGACAATAGACTGAAAGGAAGTTCAATAACTATAATGAAATAAAGCAATAAATGAATTTATTCAAGTCATTAGAAATAAGCTTGATGTTTGTGTGCCTAGAAGAGCACTGAGAGCAAACCAACAATGCATTTGCTAACGAGAAAAATCTCTTCTCTTGCAGGTTGTTGGTCTTCTCTTGCCCAACCAGACGCTGGCATCCACTGTGTTTTGGCAGGTAACACTCGGCCACCGTGCGCTGAATGGGTGGAGAACGTGATGGAAAGGAAAGCAGCAGTTGATTTGTGACTAGAGGACAAACTGATGCACATGGCTTTTCTGCGCTGGCAGTGCTTTGGTTAATGGGGAGATGATGTGGCTGGATATAATCAAGGAAAGGTTTGGTAGGTCTGGAATGGCCTGTAAGCAAACTATTGGGTCCATTTTCCAGTGCCTGGCTATTTGTGCCATTGCAAGGGAGATGCAAAACAGCACAGGATCTCAAAAATTAGCTTTTTGGACCCATTTTGTACAGGTGTAAATGATTGCACAGTGTGTACTTCCATGAAAGTATAAGCCATTAAACTCATACATCTGCTGTTTTGAAGACACCCTGTCAAGTAGTTGGGATCTTCCTTGGTGAATTCCCATTGGAAGTGCAGCGTGTGCGCAGGGCTAGGGGCAGTGGGACGCCCCATGCTCAGGAATTTTGGGAATAGCTGTGCATTGCAAAGCCAAGGACCTCTGCATTCAGTGTGCTACAGGGGCTTTGGGGAAAAAAAAATCTGTGTGTAAGGGGGTGTTGGTGTTATTTCCCATTAAAATTCTGGGAATGAAAAGTAAAGGGAGGAAGCGTGCACGTGAATGAGTTATATCCATAGTAAACACCCCACTTAAGTATAATTTCAGCACTAACTGAAATGAAAGAACAAGTTATTTTCAGACTTATTTTTAGTTGCAAATGTCTTTTCATTGTCTACAGTGTAAGTGATGATAGAGAATTATGCAGTTAAGAAATATCAAAGCAGAATGGGATCTGCCTAGTATGTTAGAAAGACTGCAGAACTGAGAATATATTGGGACGTGCCAATAACTTGTGGTTTGGTGTGTTTAGCTATAAGTTGTGGCTGTGTGGCTTTACATGCTGGGAGTGGGATAGTGGCTGGAGTCATGGAGACTCTTTCATGTTTTTGAAGGCAACTTGCCTCACCTGTTTTTCGATGTCTATGATGGAAAGAGTTGGCTTTTGGAGAAGTTACTCTTGCACCAGTGAGGAGCGAGCCAGCCTGGATAGCTGGCTTGGGCTGGGTGCCTTGTAAGTGGCTAACATGAGAAGCTCCTGTTCCCACCATCACAGCATAGCTGGGAGAAGCTTTCAGCTTTAAAAGTATGGAATAATCCTTTTAAAATCAGAAAGAATACTTCAAATGCGGAACCAAAATGAGCCCACTCAAGAGGGAGGTTGTAGCAGGCAAGTCCAGCAGTCAAAGCCCGCCTGGGCCACCGCTGCTTGACGAGTGGTTCTGAAACTCTTCCCTCCACTGTTCCTGCTGATGGGCACATGGGTCACCCCTTTCTGAAAAATGCAAGTAGGTGGAGAAGCAGCCTAGAGAGGCATCACCCAAAAAGCGCAGGAGGGTGTCAGACAGCCACCTAGGAAGACAGTGGAGTCAAAAAATGGGTTGTGGGGATGTATTCAACCTAGAGATGGCTTAAACTCTAGATTAAGGACAGTATCTGAGCAGTATGTCTACATCTCTCTGAAAAGGAGATTTATCCAGGTAAATAGCATAGGATTTAGGGACAGTGCATATTACTGCATTAACAAACACTGGGTCCTATAGGAGCAGGCTTGTACAGTGAAGCAGTTGTTGCTGATGCCCAAAACGTACATGTCTCAGGTCAACTCTAGCCTGGTCCTCTGGACCTGCTAATGTAGATATGAGCTGTGGGGGTTAAAAAAACACCCCACATCTGGAAAACTGAGGCAGATTTCCAGCACGTATTGGCAAGCTGACTTTGTAATATTTTTTGAAGTTATTATTTAAAGAAAACAAAAAAGCAAGGTTTTCTAGGTCCAAAGTTCCAGGCTAGAGAGCTGGTCAGCAGGAAAAACGTGATCTTGGGCCGTGAACTTGGCAATGTCTGGGCTGATCCGTCTGTTTTAGTGCCTCATTTCACTCTTTCTCCTCACTCTCACTTCATTCCTCCTCCTCCATCTTAGTTCTGGCCACAGCTGGAGAGGAGTCCAGTTCTGACACGCTCTGAACTGGGAACGTGGTGTTTTGGGGACAGAAAATACAATTTTCTTTACATTGCCAGCAGCTGCTGTGGGTAAAACCCTTCAGGAGCATGGTGCTACTCATCCCCAGCTGCTGCCATGCTGCTTTAGTGACAAATCCTGCTCCAGAAACACCAGTTTAGTGGCATCCGTATCCCTAAGATGGTACATCTGCTCATCTCCTGCTCCTCAGCTGAAGCCTCCTATAACCCTCTGTTTGAGTGTCAAGGAGCTTAATAAATGAGTGACAAAGTGGCTGCTGGACTTACTGCTACGTCTTAACAGAAGTATGGATTTGGTACTGGCGAAAATAAAGACCAATAGCAGCAAGGTGTCATGTGGAGGTGGATTGGGCCAGGAGAAGGGTTGCACCTCAAGCATACGGGGAAGCAGAGCTGCCCTCCGGGCACTGGGTGCCTTGGGATTTCTGTCCCTCACTTTGAAGGGAATTAGCTCGCACGTAGGGTATGCAGGAGCCTTTGAAAAGAGGTGGCAAGTTGCGAGCCGGTCCAAAGGGAGATGAGTTTTCCCACAGCACTCCCACATTTATAGATTTTTTTATTTTTGTGAAGTTATGTTTATGCCTGTCTCTTCTTGTTTCCTCTTTAGTGGTTGAATCAGAGCCACAATGCCTGCGTCAACTATGCAAACCGCAACGCGACAAAGGTGAGGAGACCCAACATATGCAGCACATGCAGCACGTTAGGTCTGTTTTGACACGGAAACATAAGTCTTGTCTCTTCACTGTTAATAGAAACTCCAGAGTCGGCACTGTGATGAATTTATAGATTGGCCATTCTCCTGTGTAGACTTCCATTTTAAATCTCGGCTGTAAATGGCATGAGGATCTCAAAATCACTTGAGGCACATAAGTAATGCTCAATGCCTTTAAACTGAGCCAGTATATAGTTCTAACTGGTATGAAATGGTTTAGTTTGATATGTAAATAAGCAAAAAGCGGAATGGTATCTGGGTTTTTGGATAGCAGAAGGCGGCTCCATGATCATGCTGCCGTCTCCCGAGGACTTTATATGTGCTACCAGCAGTGATGCTGGGAGGTCGTGGGCCTGTTCCTGCTCTCTTCCATCGCTTAGCCTTCATTCATCCCATGTCGGGATGTGGGAAGCTCAATATGGGAAGCTGAGTTGGAAACCATCCAGCTCATTGAGATAATGTTTCAAAGACAGATATTTAATGTGGAGAGTTTGGGGTTCATCACTTGCGTATAAGAATGCTAATTTTGTACCATTTGCTGAATTTCATTCACATACTTCCTTTAAGCTGCTATTATTATAATTTTCTGATGCCAATTAATTTTCCATTCCCTTTAACCTTGCTCATGAGGCTACAATTTTCCTTGCTTTTGCCGCTGCTAGATGACAGACCATGTGTCACAGAACAATATGACAAAATTAAACCTGTCTCTGGTTTAAAACAAATAAAACGAAAACAAAACAAACAAAAAAGCTTGGTTGCATTTTAATAGCCAGAAGTTTGTTTATTGAAAATATGTTTTGTTTTTCTTTCCAAAGCCTTCTCCGACATCCAAGTTCATCCAGGGCTACTTGGGAGCTGTCATAAGTGCTGTCTCAATAGCAGTGGGTAACGCTTTATATCTATACATTTCACTACTAAGTAACTGCTCCCTTACAGTAGTACTGCAGTGCTTTTGAGATGTGTTTGAATTGCCAAGCATGTTTATCTTTTAATTGACAGAGTTCAGCCTACATAACCAGAAAATATTTTAATCGTGAGGTGTTTCTGTCCATGCATGCCCGAACTTTTCAACAGAAGGAGACTTCTACTGCTGATGGCTTCCAGCACATCCTACACTGTGCACTGCCTGGGCCTCTGCACTGTGGCTTTGCTGCTGGGTGAACTCAGATTATCCACACATGCATTAACCGGTGGTGAATTAGCCTAGTCCAAGTTAAAACAGTGACTTTGAGGCTGCAGAGTGATAGTGTGATGGCTGACATGCTGAACAAAGGCAGGCTTTTGGAGATACTCTCCTGGCGGATCAGCACCTTGAACTGAAAAAACCACAGCGCTCGAAATTACATCTTTCACCTGTGGACAGCATTCAAGCTGGAAACAGTGTTCAAGTCATAGCTGAAGTAATCTGTAAGAAAGGAGCTTTTAACACTGCAAAAGTTGTGGTCTCTTGGTGCAGTCATCAGGCTTTTAATACTCAGGTTCCCCAGAAGCATAAGTTGACATCTTTAGCAGGGTCAGCTAATTCCCAAGGAGGCAGGTACATTTTTCAGGAGCAACTTATGAAAGTTATTTTTTACGTTGGGTTTTCAAATAAGCCTCTGAGATGTATGGTTATACTTTTTCTGCTGGAACATTAGAGATCCCACAGCAGTTTGTATTTTTTTCCTCTAGCCAAGACTTTTTTCCTTTTTCTCAAGCCACAGACATCCTTTTCTTCTGCAAACAGACTGTGCCATGGGAGGAGGTCAGCACTCAATCTGCTCACCACACCATTTGTACCCAGATTCCCCAATTCACCTTCAGCAAAAAGCTCCATGGGCTTGTTTAGATTTCTTTACAAGGTAAAATGTTTGTCTAGAGCAGGCTGGAGGAGACTGTTAGGAGAACTATGGAGGCTGGAGCTCCTGGCTGGGAACTGGCAGTGAGCGGTTTGGCACATCATGTCCTCAGTGGACAGCAGAAAGTCTGCAGAAGGCATATCTCTGTTCTCGTGCAGCTGCCAGACAGCTTTGCAAAGGGTGTAGAGTTGGTGTGCAGTTTTGAGTGGAAACTGTCCGTTTTATTGGATACGCTTCTGCTTGATAGTTTTCCGTATTGCTGGCTTGGCTTGCTCACTGGTTGCCATACTGCTCCTCTGTATCACCTGAATTATCCCTTCACTACAGAATTAACCCAGACTGTGCACACAGACCAGCCTTGCATTCGTGTGAGCTCCCACGCTTCATAACCCCATAAAGATGTGTCCACACCAGCTCCACGCTTTTGCAGCTGAAGTACAACCTGAGTCCCTATCCCACCAACTGCAACGCTTTGGTTAGCAGCCCTTTGCTGTCCACTGTTTCCCGGTGTACCATGGGAGAGCTTGGCTGTCCTCCTCAGTCCTTAGTTCAGAATTTTTTCCACCTTGTGAATTAGTAAAGTGAAGTTCTCCAGCTTGATGTGCTGCTGCTGCTCACAACTTGCCTTCCAACCCCCAGCGCAGCTGCAGCAGAGGGATGATGACTGGTTCCACGTTGTTGGCATTAATGCTCCTCTCCGTTTTGGCAACAGGGGCAGATAGAGGGCAGGAGACACGGAGAAGTGATGTTGGCAGAGTTTTGTCACCCCGAGAAGCTGACAGGCTTTGGTAAGGAAACCACTTGGGCGGTGTGCGGAGATGTCCACGTTGGGACAGCTGATGCAGGTCTTTAAAATCTCTGGTTCCTCCTAGGCTGACTGCAAAGGAGCTGAAGCAGAAAGATAGGTTCAGAGCGCAGAAGTGACCGTCAGTGGTGCTGTGAGAAACACTTGTTCTCTGAAGCAGTGTGGAAAACTACACCCGGACTTGTAGATAAAAGAAATTACAGCAAACCAGCAGTGGCCTGCTGTTACTGCAGTGTGGCTGTCACCACTGGTGATACATGGGTGTCTTATCAGTCTGCTGATGGTAGATCAGCTCTTCATCCCGTGGTGGTTTGTGCCTCCATTAGTTGTACCGTTTGCTCCCTGGTGGTGAAGGAGCTGCTGGTCTGTACAGAGCAACAAGCTTTGAATAAATGCAGAAACTGAAACGATGCTGGGATTTATCTGTCCACTTAACTTGCAGGTGCATCTCCAGCAGGAGCCCCAGTGCCTGGTTGTCTTGCACACCTCGGCTGTCCATGATGGGAGACCTTTAAAAGCACCACAAAAAAAAGACAATGCCACAATATTCTGTACTTAGAGCATTTCAGGCTTGTGCAAGAGGAAATCTTCCTTCAGTGGTGCTGAGAGGGTGTTTCTGCCTTCTTGTGTAAATGCCACAATGGCCCCACCAGACTGGGCTTCCACCGTGGTGCCCTTAGCGTGTGTGAAGAGTATCGTGAGCTCTGTAATAGCAGTGGTTTTGTAGCTGTGGTGCTCTGAGGGTCAGAATATTGTTATGGGGAGGCAGGAACTTTCCTTAGATCCATCAATGTAGTTGGGGGAGCAGGGAAAAGCAGCAGCCTTCGTGGATACTTTCTCCTTCCTGATGTTGGAAGGAGGTCTTCTTCCAAGTGGAGCATGCTATGGCACATAGGGTGTGCAAAAATGAGATAAAGTCACTGTGCACTGATGTCCCTGTAGTGTCCCCCGTAGATGATCCACTGGGGACACTACTGATGTGTGTGTTACTGCAGAATAGCTTGTGTCCTGATAATCCATAGCAATACTTGTTGCATGCTCAATTCCCAGTGCAGAGCAGCCTAGAGAAAATCCTGCAGAGCAGGGAGAGATTTCTATATTGTAAATATCTGGATTAATAACCAGCATCTCCTCGAGCATTTTTTTTTTTTAAATGATGATGACAAATAATATAAAAAGAGCCCTGAGGTTCATTACATTGGATTGTAAGGCCTCAGCCCTCATTAACTGATCTCTGCTGTCAGTTAGCAACAAATCACCTCCCAGTGTGAGCCTATTAGGACCAGATGACCTGAAAACAAGTGCCACTGCCTCCAGTGGTCTGCTGAGACCTGGTATTAATTAAAGCAAGCCTCTTCCATGTTTGCAGTTGGCAAGCGACACGGGGAGAAGGCTCACAAAATGACAGATCAGTTGACTTGTGATTGTGCTTCCCATCGTCTTCACCCTCCGTGTCTTTATCTAACGAGAGGGACAAACAAATTGCTTTCTCACGTGTACAGAAGAGCAGATTTTGGCTTTACGCTTCTTGCATTTAAACTAGAAGTCTTAGCAAATCTTTGCAAATAACCTGATTCTTTTCCCATTTTAGAGAGAGAGGAATTGCTGTCAGGGAGAGGCAACACTTCTCTCTTAGATCCAGTGCTACATCTGGGACTCCTGATTTGCAGCCCTTCGGAATGAGGTTTTGGAGGAAACAATTTTTTTTTTTTTAATATTCTTCAATATTTCAGTATTTTTTCCCCAATATTCCTTTTTTTTTCCCACCTACTCCCAGCCCAGCCTCATTCACAGCATAGCTTCATGCAAGGAAAACTATGCCAGGTCTAGAATTTTCCCTCTTCTGTGCAGTACTCAGGTGAAGTAATCACTTGAAGTAATGCTAGAAAAGACATCGGAAGGGATAATGGTAAGACTGAGTGCAGGGAAAGAAGTGAAAAGGCTGATGTAATAGATCTCTTCCATCTCTAACTTCTTATGTGACACTTCTGCACCGTCTCTGCCACCAGGCACGTGCCGAGACCTGGGCTACCGGCTCCGCACGAGCGTGCGACATCTCCGAGCTTCGCTTGCGGCGGACAATATGTTTAGAGAAGTCTGATTACCGTTAAGTGACCTAGATTTCTGTTTCTCCTTCTGTGATTGTAGTTTATTTTTATCACATTCTCCATGCACCAGCCTCCTTCCTGCATTTTCTTTTGATTGCTCTCGTTTTACTGCTTTTCCGAACACTGAGCGGTAATTGTTTTGGTTTTTTTTTTAAACAATTGAGTGGATTCCTGTGATTAGGCCTTATTTTCTGGTATCTGGCTGCTGTTCATGATGGTGGTGTATGAAGTGCAATTAATACCAGCTGGTTTTCCTAAGCAAGGCAAACAAAGGCAGAGAGTGGTAAAAAGGCTTGAGAAAGACCAAGCAGATTTTAAATGTTTGGGGGGTTTTTTTTTCCCCAAATATTCTAGCGCCAAGAGCTATACTGATCAGAGGGTCTGTAATTATACAGAAACCCTTTCCAGCATGCACACATGCACACACACGCACACTCTTGCTTTCTGTTAATTTTGTCATGCTTTTAAAAGGTTAAAAAAGCTACATAATCAAACCCAACTTTATTGTTAATAACTGTTTTTTAGCATATTTTGTAGGTAGGTTTCTTAATTTCAGATTCAAACTCAATTTGCTACTGTATTGCTGATCCCTTTTGCTTCTGACTCAGCTCTTCAGTACTATGGCCTTAGACTGTAACTTCAGCTTGAGGTCAAAAGTGATTCTTGTGGCTGTAATTAAATGCCTGCAAATTAAACCAGATCCAGACAAGGGCTGTGAGCAGCCGCTCTCTGGTTTCTGGGTTGTCACTGGTGCTGAGACCTGTATCTGGAGACTGGTGGTGGTAGCCCAGGGCTTGCCTCACCTGGAGCCCGTGGTAGTGTCATTGGGTTTCTCTCTACGTTCTCCTTGAAGCATCTTACAGCAGTGGTGTTATTGCCATTGGTTTCCGTAGTCTTTGGATCAGAGCTTTATACATCAGGTTTTTAATTTCCGCGATCACGGCTTCAGGTTCTGCCAAGACCAGCTCCAAATCTTGCTCCTTGTGATACTGAAGACCCCGTGCAGACTCTCCAAGGGGTTTCTCTCTTCTGCCAGTATCTTTTGGCCACGTTTCTGACATCTCCCAGTAAGCAGTGCATTGTCACTCAGCTTGGTGCCCAGGTCATTAGCTTGTTGTCCATCTGTTGTCCACTCCATGTACCCTGGAGCTGCCACGTACATCAGTACTGCTGGCATTGTCCTCCCCTGTTCACAGGATGGGCTCTAATTAGACCGCAGCAAGCCTGGCAGGCATACAGAGTGTGTTTTACATATATAGGTGTATGTAACTTAACTAGGAAACGTCTATTGTGACTGCCTAGACACGATGGCACTGATCTTCTCCCTCGTGATAGGGGTTCGATTCTGCCCCGATGAAAGGGGAAGCAAAAATACTTGTGTGAGATCAGGCACCTCTTAAGTGGAGAGACAGTGGGGTTTACCCCAATTAATAAAGTAGCCAAGCTCCCTCCTTCCTCTTTCAAATATACCAGGGTTTGTAACTTCTAACAAGGATTTTATTAAGTGCAAGTTTGGGATTCATGGTATTGTCACTACAGAGGCAAATAAATACGTTGTTCTCCTTAGCAACCTGAGCTAAATTCTGACAAAAGTAGGTGTTTTGTCTTCTTTTGTATGAGAGAGAGATGCAGTGTCATGTAACCATGACTGCCAGACAGGCTGTATGTTTTGTATTGATCTATACACTTAAAATGTACCTGCGCAGGACTTGAACGTTTCCTTTTGGCTTACCTTACTGGATAACCTTGGGTTAAATAAATCAGGCGATTTAATGCCATTAATAACTTTGGTGCTATCAGCTACTAATGACTCACCTTGGAGTCACTGCCGGTCGTGGCGTACAGGAGGGTGTTTAAAGCATGTCTTCACAGGCAGATCCAGGTCTTTGCATTTTAAAAGTGCCTCCTTGCTTCCTGACCTTAAATCCTGACTCCGGGCAAGCCAGCGTAGGTAGGGAACTGATGCCAGTATGGTGTACTGATGCTCTGGCTTACTGTATTACTGTATGGTGTGCACCTGGTGCTTTCACAAACTGTGAAAGTATATGGAGTTAAACTTGAATATGTATAAAAACAAACTAGGCTAGAACTGGAGAGAAGCAAGACAGTTTTAATAACCTAATCTGGTTTGCTGAGGTATCCCATGATACTTTTTTTCCTTGGAAAATTGCAAGGGAAAAATCATTCCTGCTAGTCTAGAGCTTTGTACAGATCAGTTTTAGGACCCCTGACACTCTTCATCTTGGTCTGTTGGTTTGGATACGTCTTCATCCAGCAAACTGCTGCAGCAGTTGGAGATGTTACGTCCCTTCAGCTGCTTGTCACCCCTCTTGTCCCTAGAGTGGCTGTGCAGAAATGGAGTGTGTGAGTGCTTCTTGGCTTTGGGCAAAGAAAAATATGGCTTAGGTGGGTCTGTGGTTGCAACCAGCAGAGCCAAGGTGGAGGCTAGTCCCTCCAGTCGCTCCTGCCTACCTGCCTGCTGAAGGCTAGTGCCTCCATGAGCCCACAACAGGAGTTCAAAGAAGAAACCAGCAACAATCTGCTGAAGCTAAATGCAACTAGAGCACTTGGACAGGAGCAAAGGGCAGAGCTCTCACTGTGGAATAGCGTATGTGCTGCAGTAGCCTCTGGCACGCTATATGGGAGCCCCTGCAGATCTTTGGGGTGCCCCTGGGAGGTTGGGCTTGGCTCTCAGCTCTGTTGCACAGTTGGGGAAAGGAGAGAGAAGCTACATGACTTGGTGTTGGGACTGATATAGGAAACTCTTCAGACCAGAAGCTCAAACCTAGATGCTCCAGGACTCAAATTCCTGCTCTCACAGTAGGAAATCACTGCTCTCTGTTGCAGGGGTCTTAGTAAGTCGTCCTGGGGCAACTTTCTTCTGTACAGAAGCCTTGGTGATGTTATTTCCAAGAAAATACAGCTTTTTTCACAATGCCTGTAGTTACTGTAGGGTTTCTGCAGAGCTTCTGAATTCTTGAAACATGATAATTTGTCTTTGAGATTTTTGGGTGTATTCCCACAGGGTTCATAGATTGTAATTCGTGCAGGAATCTCAGCTGCAGTCGGAACTTGTCAAGCATAGAGGTTACAAAAAAATTATAACTCCTAAATTTTATATTTAGCTGTATCACAAAAAAAAAGTTTTGTAGGGGTCTAATCAGCAAAGCCCAGTGTGGGTCTGAGAGATCATATTAAAGCAGAGGCTGCTTCTGGACAAATGGACATTGCAAAAATGGTATTTTTAAACAAGCTGGATTTCCCCCCCCCAAGAAATTAGCATTTTGCAAAATCAAAATGTGCTTTGTCTTGAAAACATCCCTAACAACCCAAGAAATTCTCACGACCACATAGGATTTCAGCAGAAAGATCTTATTTTTCTTCTCCTAAGGAAGATGAGAGGTGAAGACTGTTCAAGCCTAAGATTATCACTGTAAAATAATATTAGCATTGTAATGGTTGTATCACAGCCAGCTTTGGCAATACCTGCCCTTGCAGCCCTGACTCCCACAGCTTAGCAAACTGTATCACTGGTACCATTTACAAGGGATACGTTTGCTCTGATATGCAGGTTTAAAAATCTTCTGACACTCTGGGGGTGAGAATAGTAAAAAGTTATATTTACAGCTCTGTCCTTTCAAAGAAAGCCAGGTGATGCTTGGGGGTGTCTAACCAAAGCTAGAAGGAGAATCTAAGAACTTTAATTAGATGAATTAGAGTTGTGCTGGCTCATTACGCTTATAAAATTCATGAGCAATAAAAAAAACAGGACCTTGATTTTTTTTTTTTTTTTTCCCATGTTCAGGAAGGACAGGAGCTTGTTGGACCAAGTTTTCAGTCTCGACTGCATGCAACTTGGGGCAGGGAGAGCATCCTTGCACACAGCCCTCCTGGGCAGCAACCCTGCTCCTTCCCATGCCATCGGTGCCACCGGCCATGGGTTGTTCCTCCTTCCCCGTTCCCGTTGCACACTTAACTCACACACACACACACACACACACACACGCATACATGCAATTTTTACTCTCCTCTCTAGGTGGAGGCGCCCCTGTGGATTTTTCTAATCCCAGCTCCTTCTTCCTGATAATTGTTTGTGAGCCGTGTGGAGCGGCTGCATTGACAGCCTGCGAATTTGGTGTGATGCCCGTAATCAGCTTGTGAGACGGCATGGGAGGCCACCCACTGCCCTCAGGACTATCTGCCACTTAGGGCAGTCAAGAAACACTTAGAAGCTGGAGGAAGTTGGTGCAAGGTAGGGCGAGGGATGGGAGGGGATGGAGCATGGCTGGGCGCCTTGTCAGCAGTGAACCGGGAGGAAAATTACAGTAGATTGGAGGAGCTGGTGATAAACTTCTGTTTGCTGCTTAAAGTTTTTAAATGAAGTGGCACCCGGCTCTAAAATCTGGATACCTGTGCTCAAAAGCTCCCATTCCTGCAACTCCTCTAATGATTCACAGATAACAAGTTCAGATACCAGAAGACGCCAGAAGAGAGTGGTATGATCACTGAGACTGGAAACCCAGCCCGGTGATTCCTCCATCAAGCCCGTAAGTCATTGGAGCTGTAGCAGCCATTTCCCAAGGGCACAGCCTCAAGCCTTTGGTGTAGTGGAGGCAAAGGCATGGTACGCTCTGGGGAGGCACCCGGTGCCCGTCACCCTGCCTCTGGGCTCAGGAGTACATGGCAACCGCTGGGTCCTCGCCGACTGCCGCCTTTCAAACTCCTTGTTCTTCTCTGCAGCATTTTCTCTCGTTTCACTGGTGTGTCTTTGTTTCCAGCAAATTTGTTCTCGTCTGTGCCCTTTCCTTCTGCCCCAGCCCAGCCCCACAGCACCCAGGTGTGGTGTTGCCTCTGTACGGGATCCAGATGCATGGAAAACTCAATTTTGAAACAACAACCCTTTGTCTTGGGCATGGGACCCCGCCATCCTCCTCTTCTTTCTTCATCACCTGCCAAATCAAGTTTGTCTCATTATCAGCATTAATCCCGCCTTTTCTTGCTCATACCCCTCCTGCAATCTTGCTTCTTTCTCAAGACTCCACTGTTTTCTTCCACTGAAACATCTAACTGTGGGGCTAGTGTGGTCATCCCTTCTGCAGTCATCTTGGATGTGACTCAAGTTTCCTCCTTTCCTTACTCTTGCTGCTCTCTAACTTCCTTCTCTACTCAGATTGTTATTGCTTTCCCTTCCCTTATACTCCTCCATTCTGTTCTCCTTGACTTGGTAAAGCTCCAGTTGGTAAACAGCCCAGTTTTCCATCTCTCTGCCTCCATTTTCACCTCTCAGCCCTAATGAATGATTTTTTTCCTTCCTTCTCCTAATGCTCTTTTCTTCAGTTCGACTGTATGGGACTCATCAGATCCAATTAGTGTTTTAATTCAGCAATCTGGTGATTTGAAGGCTGAAGGATAAACTTCTTTGGAGCCAGTCCCTCCTTCCAAGTTGACTTTCTAGGTTGCTTGGAGCAGCCAGCTCCAACTGCAGTGGTCAGGGTTGCCCAATACTACTGGAACCTGGAAAAATTGTGTCCCTCACAATCTCACCAATGCAGTTAATGAAGTCTAGAGAGCTGCTCAGCGACATTTAGGTGGCATCTTCTACCAACCGATGTCCACCTTGCACACTGGACTCCTAAGATTCCTTTATTTTATAAAAATTCCATCTCAAAATTAAGTGAAATAACTTCTTGAACTGCCGATGTATTTACTGCTCTAGAACTGGTTTAAGAGGTGTAGGGTTAGACCTTTATCAAACAGCTTGGTCGTTGCCAACTTCAGGCATTCAAAAGCCATCTCTCGGGCTTCAAAAATCTTAATAGTCATAAAGGAAAAAAAATACAAATAAAGCAGGGTTTTTTTCAAAAAATCCTGTGGTTTTAAAATCCATGTCTTGGTGGACATGAATGAAGTCAGAACTTTTTGAGACAGGAAGGAAGAGAAAAAGAAACAGAAATCTTGGTTTATTATTACACAGTCACTCTGACAACGTCTGATGGTACGGCTTCAAGTATGGCAACATCGCAAACTCTGTCCTTCTGCTGAGATAGCATTGTTGGTGCTGAAAACAAAGCCGGTAGCAAAATAAATAGCAGGAATTCTTGGCATTTGAAGAAAAGGGAGGGAGGGAGGAAGGCCAGGGTGCTGCTGGAGGCGTAGTAGAGCCCTCAGTAAGGTTGCTCTCCCATTGACAGCGTTCCGCCCCAGTTTTGTGTTGCGAGTCATTAGCAGTCATGGTGTAACATATCCCCCATGCCCACCTTGTCGGGATACTGTGTCACCCAGACCAAGGAAGTGCTCTGGAGGAAGAAACCTCAAAAAAATAGGCAATTTGAAAAAGCTGGATTTGTCCCCTAATCTGGGTGACGGTGCAGGAATACCCCAAACCAGTACTGCACTGAAACCAGTACAGCAAGTCCATTCCCAGAGCTCCCAACTGCAAGAGCACTTGTCTTGCCTGAGTTGAGACATCACCAGCATAGATATCTTCATCTGAGCTGCATCCCTGGACTCCTTCGATAGTCAGCAGGGATGAATGGGCACTGTTGGGAACATTTTGCGTGAGCACCTGTAAATGTCTGTCTTGGGAAGAGAATAAAAACCCTTAAAAGGGCTAATTTCTCTGCGCTGGGCTGCAAAGGGAGCCCGTAGGACAAGAGGAAGTGGTGTCAAGTTGTGCCAGGGGAGGTTTAGATTGGATATTAGGAAAAATTTCTTTACTGAAAGGGTTATCAAGCACTGGAACAGGCTGCCCAGGGAAGTGGTTGTCACCATCCCTGGAAGTATTTAAAAGATGTGTAGTTGTGGCACTTAGGGACATGCTTTGGTGGTGGACTTGGCCACATTAGGTTAACGGTAGGCCTCGGTGATCTTAAAGGTCTTTTCCAATCTAAATGATTCTATGATTCTACCACGTTTGGTGTGATGAATCCCACCTGACTCTCTGTTACGTGTTTGTACAGTGCCAGTGTTGTAGATCCCAGATCTGTGACTCAGGCTGTAGGCAGGGTGATGATAATAACAATACTCCTGCAGTTGTTTTCTTAGTGATGAATTTGCCTCGATAGTCAGTGTTCTTCGGCCAGCCCCTAGGAATTAAACTCATTAAGCTCTCCTTGTTGATGGCCCTTTTGCTTACGGTGGTCTGAGGCTGAGGAGTACCTGCTCGTTGTTGGATGCTCTCCTTGACCTGTTTACCCTCATCCCACTTCGTGACCTGCGGGAAAGAGTTCACAAATTGGCTAAAGCAATTTCAAAACTGTAAAAAACAAACCCTCATTAGTTTCCTAAATCTAGTCCTCGTGTTGGGAATTTGGGAGATTGGATTTAAATCTATAGCAACATTTAATTTCATATTCACAGCGGGGTGGTTGCTGTAAGTGGAGGAGCGAGTTCATCTGCAGCACCAAATTGAATCTGAAAGTAAAATGCTTTTATTACCACTAGCCTCACAGCGGTGTTTCTCCCAGACTCATCTTTTCTGTTTCAAAAGCTGCTGCTCTTCCACTTCACGGTCTAATCCTTCCATCAAACCTACAAGCAGAGGCTGCAAACCCAACAAAATCTGTCATCTACACAGATGAACTGTATCCAGGCTATAAATACCCAAATCCATGGGGCAGTACTAGCAAAGCCAGGCTCAAGACTGTCTTACCTTTACTCTTAAAGCCACCCGTTTTAGGTTGCTTTACAGTTTCTGGAAGCATTCGGATTTTGCAAATAGGCATCCCAGCACTTGGAAAATGTAAAAAAAATATCATTCAGTCATTTTTGAGGGGGAAGAAGATTAAGACAAAACCCTCATCCTTGCCCAGACTGAGAAGAACCGCCATGGCTCTCTTGGGCTCAGCACTCGAGGAGAGCAGGAAGGGTTCCTACGTGGGGTCCTGGTGAAAACCTCATGGGGCTCTGGACATGCTGCATGGGTTTTGAAAACCAGCACTCTGCTTATGCAGGGCTTACCCAGCAGTTGCGCTTCTCAACATCTTCCTCTCAGCCTCCAAAAAGACGAGATGCACTGCGGATGCATGTATAATGTAGCAGCTTGCAAAATATGTTCTCCCATGCTTTTCTTTTCTTTTCTTTTCCTTTTTTTTTTTTTTTTTTTTTTAAAAGCCCCTAAATCACTATTTGCTGGCAGGTTTTTGGCTTTGGCTGAATTTTTTTTTTTAATTTTGCTGCATTTTTGGCTGAAAACTTTTTGGCCAGGCATTGCTAAAGACTTCCATTTTCAGCCTAAAATTCCTGGTTTGGGGCTGTTGAGTTTTGTTTGCGCGTTTGGGGTTTTTTGGATGAAAAAGAGAAAATATTGTGAGGGAGAATAATTTGAAGACAGAAGTCATTCCCTGTGAATAGGTTTGTTTAATTAATAACCCAGTTCTGCTTGAAACAAATTTTGGTGGAAGTTCTCTGACTATCACTACTATCCAACCACGCTGAGGCTGATGAGGCAGCGACTCTCCTCCGTGCTGTTTATATTAACATATGCAATGGCTTAGATCCCTGCAAAACTGTGGAGAGCTCTGCATTATTCAAGTGTTGGAGGAGGCAACAAAAAAATGATCCATGGTTATAATAAACTGCTTGCTATCTCTTGTTTCCATTAATAGCTCCTTTATAGCCCAAATGTTTGCATTGGAGTTGGGTGGTGTAGTTTGCACAGACCCTGGGAGGAGCAATGAATTGTGTTGGGCCAACCACCACCACTGATAATTGGCTTTTTCCTAGCTGGGTGAGGACTCCCGGCGCAAATTATTTTGTGCTGGGTGGGGAAAATGCCAGTGAACTGGGTAAAAATGCAGCTAGGGGCATTTCCAGAAGGACTGAATGGCATTGCAGTGGCTTGTGCATAGCTTGTCTTTTAGCTAGAAAGGGTTTAAACCCAATGGTTGGGTTCAACACAACAGTTGGGTTCAACCTTTCATTTAAATCCAATTATTAGGTTCAACCCTTCCTTTAAACCCAATGGTTGGGTTCAACCCAATGGTTTGGTTCAACCCTTTGTTGAATAAAGGCCTGAACCCAACACAGCTAAACCCTGCAGTGTGTGGGGGGTTTAGTTCTCAAACACTTCTGCATGGGGAGAGACCCCCATCTGTGCCCCTGAAGAGCTCTGCTGCTGTCTGCAGCCTGTGGCATCTGCCCTGCTCCTTGTAGCTAAATCTTTATGCTTCTCTGTTTTGTTTTTTTTTTTTTTTCTATTCAAAGGTGGGCCTTAATGTTCTGGTTCAGAGAGCAAACAAGTTTACCCCCGCCACTCGTCTCTTGATCCAGAGGTTTGTGCCATTCCCTGCTGTCGGTAAGAAATAACACCTTTTCTCTATATTCACAGTGTGGGCTGTAAACCTACCGGTGGCTAAAAGCCACTGGGATGGACACCTAACTCCTGCCTTCCTGCTTTATGCTGTCGCTGCCATGTCCCCTCGGTGGTGGGTGCCTGAGTTGGTGCAAACAGCAACAGGATGGTGCAAAGCAGCATTTCGGTGGGAAAACGATGCAAAGCTGCTGGTGGACACAACTCACGAGGCTTTGTCAAGCTGTACTTTCCACTCTCAAGCAGTTTAAAAAAGGATTGGTGTTGACTGGTCCTTGACTGTCCAAATTCGAGAGCATTTAATTTGTAAGATCTGATTTGAATCATGTCAAATTGAATCTTCAAATAAGCGGTAGCATTAGGGGTTTTTTACAATAAAAATGCAATGAAATGCTCCTACTCTGAATATACAGATTTCTAAGAGCCACTGATTAAAAAAAGACCAACTTATGTGAAGAATTAAGGCTGCTGCTGGCTTGTTGGAGCACAGAATAAACCCTTCTGCATTTTATCAGCTAACTGCTCAGTGTTTGAGAGAAGGGACGCACTGGACTCAGCCTTTGCTGAAGCCTGTGGTTACAACGTTCAGCAAATGATGAGTTATTTTAGCTGTGAAGAAATTGCCAGTGGCGTTAGGGTAATTTTTTTATATAAGCTTATTTATTTTTAAAGAAATTGTTCAAGCATGGAGGAAATCAGTAAACAAAGGGGTTTTGCTCACTGTGGCAGGTCTCTTTTCAACTGTGTTAGTGCAAAACATTCCTTTAAGCTTTTTCCTTTGCTGTTCAAGGGCCATGTCCTCAGAGCTTCACTTGAGGATGCCGAGACTCTTTACCTAGGTGTTGCTCTCAGTTTCTTTGCTCTTTCTGCTCCTTTTTTTACAAAGAGCTGGTTGCTCAGACCCTCCAGCCTTCAGTTCCCAAGTTGCCAGGGTTTTTTTTGCCCTTTTCTGCCAGAAAAACAGCCACTTGCCCTGTCTGCAGAGCAGGGGGTGATGGAGATTGTGGTCTTTAGGTTGCACTCGATCTTGTTTCTGAGCACTTTGCTTGTACAGGGGGCATCTGTGGACATTATCATTGTTTTCTTTGAACTTTCCTGGAATATATTTTTAGTGGGTTTCAGCTTTCTTTTGATTTTTATAACCAGGAGGGCTCTAGAGGTGAGTGCAAGACCCAGGAGGCAGCTCCAAGGCTGGGTTTGAGTCAGAGATGCACGTGGGAAGTCTTTGCTGCCAGCTTGCTCTATTTTCATACCAAGGTGTAAGGAGAAAGAGGTTACGCTTGTGTCGGCATTGATTGAGGACCCATAATTAATTTGTTTAGCCCGTAATTAATTCTCTAGTTCTTATTTTATTTGTGTACTGTCATGCTTCGTTATGTGCCAGGACATCAGGAATCCTCCCACTAATTGCCGTTTTGTGGTTCTGAAAGCTGCAAGTTACTGGTTTGCAGACCTGGACAAACTGTTTAATTAAGATGTGTCTTCCCACTGCTTTTGAACCACCAGCCCCCAGCAAAAGGGCAGAATTTCACTTTTTGTATGTGAAAAGCCAGACACTGGTGTAAAGCTCTTGCTCCACTACCAGTAAGCAGTTTTCTCCTGGCCTTTCCTTGCCTCCCTCTCCCAGCAACCTCGGCTGAGATGTGCTGGTTGATAGCAGCTGGAAAACTGGAGGTATGCATCAAAGCTTTATGGTCTCTAATCCCAAGGGGTCATGAGAGATGGAGACTCGGGGAAGTGCAGCTATTGCTTGGGTGGAAGGTGACCAGACTCCTAGCAGAGATGTTCATAAAGACTCTTGCAAAGCTTTGAGAAGCTGGGGTACGCACTGGGAAAGCCAGTCTCTGGGTCTTACTGCCCTCAGAGATGCTCTACATGTTGTGTCTGTCTTCTCTGGGTCATGTAACAGTTGTCTTTGCCCGATAAACTAAACCATATCTGCAGAAATGCTGCTTTTAGGGCATATTTAACAGAAGTGGTTCCTCCTTGAAATTCCACTTTCACCGTGAGACCCTGAGATGAGTGCGGGGCATGGGGATGTATCTGCAGGGTGCCCGCAGACCTCACTTGTGATAACACAGAATGCGGGCAGTTAGGAAAGCACCCAGGTGACTAGTGCAGGCTCCGATTGCTCCGATCCCCATGTCGCGGCCAGTGGTGGCACTGGAGCAGGGAGCCGGGAGGTCAGGCTGCGCCCTCACCCTCCGCCAAAGGTAATTTGTAGTAGCTGAAAATCACAAGTTGTCCAACAAATCCTCCCCAGCCCCAGGGGACGGATCCAGGAAACCAGCCCAGGTGGAACAGCTCATGGAAATGGCCAAGGCTCTGCATAGCCAGTGGCTGGCTTGGTGTAAAAGGGGTTCGTGCTTGCTGTTGGCCACTCTGGAGCATGATCTGGGTGGTGAAGTTGTACTCCATGAAGGTTTTCAGTACAGAGAAGGGAAGGAGTGTGTCAGCGCTGTGTTCCTGAGAGCCGTGATTCCCAGATTTGAGCATGAAGGGGCTTGACCCTTTCTTGGAGATGTAGGTAGTGAAGGATACCAACACCCAGGGTTATTGCAAGGAACCCAGTTTACCCGCTTCTTCCCAAGCACTGGGTGTGGATAGCTGTCACGAAGGTAAGGGGTGTCACTGGTGATGGCATGCTTTATACTGGAGTTGCACGTGGCTAAAAAATCCACAGAAAATCCCAAAGGTTGCATCCCAAACCTGTTCTGAAGGAAGTTAAAGCTGGTAGAAAGATACCCATTGGAGAGAAGGGAGGTGAGGAAGAGGAAGGATTTCTTCTCCTTGGGCTTCTTGGTTTTTTGTGGGTTGGGTTAAAATTGTTAAATGTGTTTAGGTGGTGCACAAGGATGTATTTAGTGTGTGGAGAGCACCCTGGTTTAGAAAGGATATATTTACACACATACAGAAGTAGGGTAATGGATTGCTTTTGTATCTGAACTCAGTTTCCAATGTGTCACTAAGTGTTTTCACAGAATTAGTTTCCAGGCTATATTATCACAATTTCTTTCCAAATTCTGAAAATCAAGTTGTCTACACATATATTTATTTATTTCTCATTCCCCTCTGTATTTGAGACATCCATGAAATCCAAGTTTACCCATAATTAACAGCATTTTCTGCTTTCTCAGAAAGCAGAACAGGAGCAGCTAAGACAGTTGCTTGTCTCAGACAAACAGGCTAGAATCAGGTTTTGAATTTGGGACCTAGTCAATCAATGAAGCCCTAATAGGATCCAGAGACTTGGAGAAGCATCTAGCTGTGGTGGGAGCTTCAGGTCTGGACACCCCATCATGAGTCTCGCAAGAGCCTTGTGCTGGTGCATCCTGGCCTGGCCAGAGCATCTCTGCTGGCGTGTTTTTATGTGTTCAGTCTTGACTGATAGCTAGAAGGACAGGGCATGTGAGTGTTAGAAAAAAAAGGGGGGCTAAACTTGCTTTAAATGAAATGCCTGTTTTCTTTTTTATCTTCGATTAAGGAGCTGAAGGGTTGGTAACACAGATATTTTGATAGATGGGAAGAGTGGTCCAGTAGTTCGAATATTAAAGAGAGAGACAGAGTGTGCGTGTGTGTATGTTCCTCTTATTCTCGAGTGTAAGGAGCATTTGTCACCACAAATCATCCTTGATTGCAGAAAGCTGCATTCGTATAGGGCTCACCCACCCACCACCCTCAAAAAATTAGACATTTGTTATATGACATGAATTGAGATTAATTAGCAAATATTAACCCATCAGGCAGTACAGAAACACATTTTTGGAAGCAGTGGTACTTGCAGCAACAGTGGGTTTGTGTTAGTTCTGGTTGGAAAGTTTGCAACAAAATGTGTGGGGGGGTTGCTGGAAAATGCCAGTTTATCAAAACCAAAACTTTTTTAGGAATTAGCAGCTTTTCCTTGGAAAAATTTAAGAAGTGCCTGGGCCCCAGAGAGGAGCTGCACCTGGGAAGGATGTTTCTCAATCCCAGCTCTTAACATGTTACTTGAGGAGCAGAATTTGGGGTCATCTCAAGAAGGTTACAAAAACCACAGGCTGGGCAAGGGGGGAGTTGTCAGAAAGGGTCCCAGACCTGCTCCCACCTCTGCCGTGAATGCAGGGCTGAGATCTGGGAAATGTCGTTTGGGAACCAGAGCTGTCCAAAGCGCTGCTGGTTTGTGTCATAGTTCAGAAAAATACTGTTAAAGTGAAGAAACGGGTCTCTAACTCTAGAAAATAAGCCCACAGAGCCATTTATCCCCTAAAACATGTGAAACGGGCAAATAGTCAGCAGGACCCTCACTAATGGGATACATGTTGATGGAAGCAACCCAACCTTGTCTTATTTGATTTAAAGGAATAAAAATTCTGTCTTCTTAAGAGCTCAGATCTAAGCTGTCCTTCATAGCTCAGTGAAATCCCTTGCAGTGTCTTTCCATCATATCTGCTAAAATCTGTTATTTAAGAAGAGTTTGTCTGCTGGCTTAGTAAAGGGAGTTAAGACCAGCTCTGGAGTGGTCAGAAGAGGCAGCTGTCAATCAGCAGTGCCTGATTGGCCAAGACCAACTGGCAGCCGAGTGCAAGGACCTGTTTTGACTTAGTAGGTCGAGATGTCGGGTGAAAGATCACTATGGAGGGTGGGAGCATGTGTGAACACCAATATCTGGAAATGCTGGTATTTCTTTGCATCAATACATTTCTGATTGTGGCAGCAGATCCCTTTGCAAGTAAAAGAAAATTATCTTGGTTATTATCTCCTCTTAAGAATCACATCTTTGTCTTGGTATAAGAGTGGCTCCTTGACTTGCAGAAACTTCTTGGCAGATTGATGCAAGCAAAGCTGAAGGGCTGTCATGGCGAACAGAAGCCTGCCATTTGGTACTGACCAGGGCTGCGTTGCTAATCATCGTGCTTTTCTCATCCTCAGCTAGTGCCAATATCTGCAATGTTGTCCTGATGAGGCACACAGAGCTGGAAGAAGGAATTGATGTTTTGGACAATAACGGAAACATTGTCGGGTCTTCCAGAATTGCTGCAAAACACGTATGTACCTGTGATGTTCCTGGCAAGCGCTTGGGTGAGCTTGTACACAACTGGCCTTCAGGCTCAACAAATCCCACAGCCGTAGGAATTGATGACTTGAAAGAGCTAGAAATAGATGAGCTTTACCTATCATGCAGGAAGAGTGAAGCGGCAAAACTTAATGCCTGCGCTGTACCCACATGTGCAGTTGAGTAGCCACAAAACTGATTGTGCTGGTGGACACAGGCTCTTGTCATGCAGGCAAATTTGGTGACTGACCTTGATGGTTTGGAAGGGCACAGACTGACATCAGGAAGATCCTGTACTACCCTGATGCTTTCACAGCCTTAGGATTTCTTTGTGGAAACTTGTAAGCAGTTCATGTTGAATAGGAAGCAAAGATAACTTACACCTTTTTCTAAATTAGGAAGACTTAATTTTCAAGCTGAGTGGCTTTTTAACCCTTCCCGTGTCAAAGCTGCATTAACAATTGCCAATCAAAGCTTTGTGAGGGTAGCCAGATGTTTTTATCCTCATCCTAACACCTGATTTGTTTTCCCCTGTAACCTACTCTCTGCCATCTGCCTGCAATTATTCCCTTTTCTTCCCTTCTTACATAGTTTTGTCTTCCGAGCATCATCTGATTGTCTGAGGCATGTTGTTTCCAAGTGGGCTTTAATCTGAAATGTAAAGCATGTACCAAAGCACACGCCCAGGCAGAGGAGTTAATAATATAATGCTTGGCATTTCTCTCGCTCCTTCTGTCCAAGGCTCTTAAGGCACTTCATAGACAGCAATTAATGTACAGATTTACAGTCCTCGGCAAGAAATGGGAGATCTCTAATATCTCTCCATATTGCTGTTTAACACGGAGATTAAAACAATCTGTTGAAGGGCTCGGAGATACTTATTTGAGCCAGTTTTCCTCACTTACATTAACTGGCTTCAGGACCCAGCTTCCCCTCTCCATCCTAATGGTCGAGGGGAAGACAGACAACATAGAAAATAAATATTAAAAGTGAAGGTACTGTAAATGTGATTTAGGTGGAGTTTAAACATCAAATTTGGGACTTCTGAGAACTGCTCAGCTGCCATCTAATCCCAGTGCTTCTTCCTGAATAGCTTAGTACTGGGTTTTGTCATGGAAAATTTGGCAGATCCTTAGTGTAACACATCTGCGCCTCTCTGAGACCTTCTCCCAGTTTGGAAGGATTGAGTGCTCCCAAGGCTGGCCGTATGTATAAGTTTCAGCATTTCCATCCAAAATCTACAGTATCCTCTGCCTAGGTCTGCTGAAGCCCCACGCATGGTCGCAGTGCTTGGAGCATCCCAGGTAGGTGCTGGCAAAGGTGGTTGGAAGAGGTAAATGAAGGCACAGTGGTACTTAAACACCTTGCTAGAGCACCCATGATCTTCTCTAGGTCTCATCTCGGGGTAATTTATATATATCATGCTGCCAAGCTGTTCTGTTTGCTGCTTCCTGGTGAATCTTGCCAGAGAGAAAGCACCAGCGGAGGGACAACCGTAGCTTCACAGTTGGGCGTCTTCCTGGGAGAGGAGAGCCCAGTGTGTTACGATGCTTTGCAGTAAACCACCAGTGATTAAAGAGCAGAAACAAGTCTTGGAGCAGGCAATAAGGTGCTGCATTCCCCCAGCACGTAATTGAAGTTGAAACTCAGTTGAGAGAGGAAGTGTTGAAGCTGCTGCTTAGCCCATACTCAGATATTTCACCTTACAACATCTTCCAGGCAGCTGTTTTGCCTCTCTTCCTTACATGTTTGCGTAAGAATATGATGAGATGTTGGAGTGCTTTTGGTCACATAAAGTGAAATCAGGGAAGCTATCAGGTGTCTCTGTTTATTCCATTGTGACCAAGCATGGGCTGCAGCCCATCGTTTGGAGCAACAGAGTAAAAATAGGTTGTATACAAATAGCTGATAGCAAAGTTGAAAGCGTGTGTTGATACATTCATTCACATATGCAACAGAAGAAAGGCCAGCCAAACCATTTCTGTGCCCACGTGTTGATTGCTCAGTGCAGGTACATCCTGAGATTTGTTTTACATGTCTTGGCTTTGTTTGTTTTTCCTTTTCAGGCACTGCTAGAAACGGCTCTGACTAGAGTGGTCCTGCCAATGCCTATACTGGTTCTACCTCCAATTATTATGTCCATACTGGAAAAGTAAGTGTTGGGTAATACAAAAGTGGGGCTTTTCAAGGGGAAGGGAGAAAAGATCCTCAGTAGGTGTTATTCATTGGTATTTCTTAGCATTGGTCCATCAAAGACTTTTTTTCTTATTAAAATTTTCATGTTTCATCATTTTTGACCATTGTTGTAGGCTGTTAAAGTGTTATATTGATATGGTTATTTTAAATTATCTTTCTGAGACCCCAGCGGTTTGAATAACCCTATACTGTAGGGTCAGTGTGAGCCAAAACTCTCTGAATTCAGTGGAAAAGTGTCCATAAGTTTTCAGTCCTCCACTTAGCAAACATTAGAGCTGCCACCTGGGGTCAGACTAAAGATCTGGGCCAGCGATAGTGAGTATAGGGACTTGTTGACCACACGCTGCATCCAGACCACCTTGGCCACTGTTGGACTTGCTTATGCCCTGTTTGAACTCACTTGTACTTTCTTTCAAAAACATCCTGTGGCTTGGACTTCCCCAGAAGATTATGTGGTTCACATACCCTGCAGAGATTTGCTTTCCATTACTGTTTAAGCCAGAATCTCTCCTGGCAGATGTCTCTGTGGAGCCTCAGTGCTAGGAGAGTTGGCAGGAAAGGGCAGGGTTATTATTTCATGTCCAATTATCTCCTCGCAGAGTTCTTAATAGCAAAAGAAACCCAAACTGCCCTGTCCATTGGCCATTCTCCCACCTTGCTTTCCAACACCTCCGCTTTTTCTTCTGCCCCTAGATGCTGTGAGCCTCTTTGGAGCTGTTGGGTGCCTATGGCTCGTAGGACACCCATCAGCAGCTCATTTGGTGTGAATGATCCGTGGGGTGGGGATCACCTTGCCAACCTCTGGCGACTGATTAGTGCATTGAAAGATGGGGGTGCTAAAGGGCTTGCTACCTTTGTTGAGACAGCCAAGCTGGAAGCACTCTTTAAACAAATCTGTTGATAATGGCTGCTCTAAAGCACTCCACTGACAAAGTAAATAGTAATTAGTACGATTAGGGATTGACCCATAGCTTTGGCTAGCCTTGTTTACTCTTGTAGAAACACCCCTGGGCAATTTTCTCTCCTTAACAGAAGGGTCAGGGCTGCTTCTGTAAATTTGGAGACTGATTTTTAACATCTAAACTTAAAAATATAGATATAGGCTGGTACCCCTCTAGCACCTAGAGGCTCTCACCAAGATTGGTTCCTCCCATGGCCTGAGCGTGGGGAGAAACAGGGGAACAAACTCTGTTTTGGGAACTCTAAAGTAAGTTCTTTCAGCCCTCTTCAGCCAAAATATACTGTTTTCCTTTCTTTTTCAAAAGGACTGTGGTGGTTCCCTGTGGCAGGGCACAGTCTTGCTAACACTTGCTGCAAGCCATTGTTTGGAGATGGCTGCTGGGGACACACAAGGACAAGGGGTAGATTCCAGTCCCCTTAATTTTGTGCAAAGGGTTTGATTGTCACTTCATGCTCCTCCTTGACAAAAGCTCTGCAGCCTCTTTCCTGCTCCAAGACCCCGTGTCACCCACACAGTCCCCCAGTCCATGATCTACCCACAGGGTCTGCTGGGGAGGTGCTCAGGAGCGACCGTGTCTTACTCTGGAGTACCTTACTCAGGGCTTGCTCAAAATCATGTGTAAGAAGAACAGGGACTGTCACTTATCTTTGTACCCCAGCGTCTTGGCAGCTTCCCTGCTTCATATTCAGACGCGTGATTCTAGCCTTTATAATCTCATCAAAGCTGCTTTGCTGTTGTCAGTTGAGAGGACTTCTGTTTTCATCTGTCCACATGCCAGACACTTCAGAAATGCCACCGATTTGTGATGTTCTTACTACAGAGCTCTTTCTTTTCGCCTTTCTGTCACACTGAGGCTTTGCACTGAAGTTGCTGCGTGTGTTACCGCTGGCTTAACACGGGCACTGGTTCCAGTCTAACCCTATCTTGGTGATTAGCTCATCCAAGAAAGATTACCCCAGAGGACAAACTATTTTGTTGCTGTATTTCAGAGGATCTTTGCTATTCTGGTTATCAACAGGAACAGACAAAAATCTTTATGTGCAAAAATTCAAGGTTTGTAGAAAACTGGTCTGTCAATGATTGTGTCCAGTAGGAAACACTGAGGACCATCATAGGTCTTGCTAAGCATCCACAAGCTTAAATAAAACTAATAGTAAAATTTGCTTCGTACTTGGGGGCATCATAACTTCTTGTATTGATAAGAGTTTTACTAAATGCGCCTGTGCTCCGTGCAAGACTTACTGAAACTAATTTTATCTGTCAAGCAAATGTGGACATACAGGAGATTGTCTTCAAAAAGTCATTTTAACTAATAGAAAGACTTAATTCAGGTTTGTGAGAGAATACTTTCCTTCCCACCACCCCCAAATGAAACTCTGTAGATATAAAAATATCTGGGCACTGCTTTTGCTTGCCTAAATTCTCCTTAGAGCTTTGTGCCTACTGTTTCACTTTTCCATCAAATATCTTTGGATTCCTGGAAGCCTGTGAGTGAGAAACAGCAGGGATAGGAGTGGGGTGCGGTTTGGCCATGCAGCTAGAGGTGGTGGTATCACTCTAGGACATGGAAGCATCCACCTGACATGGAGACCATTCCTTTCCATAGCTGAGGGATTTGCAGTCCAGGTGTCAACTCAGAGATCTTTTAAAGTGGTTACCGAAGGACACAGTCAGAGGTGAAACCTCATTTTGGAAAAACACTTGGAGCATTCGCTGAAAAGTTTAATTTTTTTAATTTAGTAGAATTTTAGCTAGACTAGGGTGTTTTTAATGGGACTCATATCAAGGCATGCATTATCAATTTATTTATAGAAATCCTTACAGTGTCTATAAATGAGAAAGACGAGAGTGACGGCTTATTATTTGGAGGCTGGAGATCTGGAATCAGAAGTCACAATCTGGATCCTTTACTAAGTCATTTGCATTTGGGGTTGTGGCGAAGGAGGAGAGCGATTCTCCTGCCTTGTGTTTAAGTCCGGGTGGAAGTGGGTGACTGCTGCAGTTGGGTGGGAGTTGCACCACCCCGGGAGCAAGCTACGTGCTCCCAGCAGCGGTTTTCAGGTTCATGGAAAACTTGCTCCCTCGTTTTCGTCTCGGTATTCCAAAAGTTTATTTTAACTGGCCAGTTTCTGGTCGTCGTCTTTCCACTTGGATCCAGGTCTTTCCTCTCTCTCAGCCATCTCTCCATCTGCATGTTTTAACTCCCCCAGCTGCCTCTCTCGTCTCTTGTGCCATTTTTTTCAGCTCTCTTGGCTTCTCTCGTCTCTTTGCCTGCTGTGTATTTTAACTCCCAGGGCCGCCTTCTCTGCTCTCCAAGTAATTCAATGTTACCTCCCACTGCTGAGCTCCGCAGCGCGCCATTCTTTCCCCATGTTTCATGCATTTCCTGCTGCTTGGACGCTCTGTTGAAGCAGCTAACATATAGAATCAATGTTTATTTTGAGACTACATATGCCATGCGGGGAACACGGTGTCAGTTATTTTGTGCAGATGTATTCTCATTTAAGTTTTATAAATAATATCCGCGTTGGCAACTTTAATACGGAAAAATATTGGTTTCACATTGTCTATGAGACGAAGACGACTCATCTATGGGATGTAGCTGACTTTAGAGCAGACAGTGGAAACTTCATTGGTACCTCCATGTCACGGATGTGTGGGGACAACTACATCCACTGCATTAAGTTGGACTTCTAGTCCCTCAGACATTTCTCTTTATTCAGATGCTTCTGTGAATCCTTTTGTCTGGTAGTTATGACGAAATTTGGGAAATGGTGCAGGTTTCTCCCAGCCATCATCCAAGACTTCTCCAGTAGTTTTTGTCCAGCTTCCGACTCCTTGCAGACTTGAAGCCCATCACACAGCTGGTCTATGCATAGACCATCCAGGTCTGTGTGTAAGTGCAACCTCAGGCTCCCCTGTAGGCTGAGCTCTGTGGTGGGAGAGCCTAAATCCAGTTCATGTGGCCTGGACAAGTAGCGGACAAGCTCAGTCCACCAGCAATGTCTGCTGCGGACACTTTCAGCTAATAGCTGGCAGTGGAGATTGAAGAATGTAAGCTCTTCTTATCTCTTTATCCTAAAGCCTCTTCTCTGCCTCATAGTACAAGCAACCTCCGAGGGTCTGAAGCTCAGCAGAAGGTCTGAGGATGGGCTCCAGGAGCTCATGTATGTCAGGCTAGACAAGAGGAGGCCCGAGAGCTGACTGTGCAGTGTTTATGGAGGAGAGAGAAAGCTGGAACTGTTGGCAATGGGCAAGAGCTGAGAGAGAAGTGGGAAGCAGAATAGTTGTGTCCATGTAAGAGGAGCGTTTCTACTCTTTCTTCATCTCCACATCATCCTGATCTTGTGGCAGAGCTGCCACACATGTCAGCATCCTCATGCAGCAGTTGTCAGGGCTGTTTTCCTGTAAAGCTCATAAAATTAGGATGCTCCCAGGCTGGATCAACATTACAGAACTACTCTGGCTTAGCTAAGTTGGTCTAACCATGAAAAATGGATTCCCTTGATGGATAGCCAGTGCTCAGGCCATGATTCTGTGATGCTGGAAAGGAGTTTTCTGCAGCTTAAACCAAGTTTTTCACTGCAGAAATGTGTGTGAGGTAGGAGGCCCTCCTGGACCTCGTGTTCATGACCTTTTGCTAGAGATATTCTCCTTCTGACAGTGTGTGCAGAATGTTTCCTACAGGTGCTCTTCCTCCTCTGATGTGCAAAGTCTCTCCGTCCAGCTAAACCCCCGCTGAAGTTTGTTTAAACTAAACAGCTGCCAGCAGTGACACCTTAAACTGCTGTGGCTGTTTCCAGAGTAAACATTGAAACTGCTCCTTTAATTATGTCAATCAAGCACAAAAATCCCCCAACCTCACTCTGTTTGCTTCTGCTGTGTCCTCTGGAGGGGGCACTGGGGCTACAGCCAAAAGCAGGAGATGGTGCTTGGCAAGGACAGCGGTGGCCTGGCTGGAGAGGACAGCAGATAGAGCTACTCATTGGTAGAAGAGCTCAGCATTCCCCAAATGACCCCAAATGAGTGAGAAAAGCTCAGAAACACCCTCTGCAGATAGCAGAAAGACCTGACAGGCTCTCTGAAGCAGAGACGTGATATGGTGCTGGCTCTGGGAGGTTCTCAGCAGAACTGGGATCTGGGGTCAGACAACCACCCCAAGGTTTGTTTGCACATCAGAGGGGTGTTTTGAATCCTGGGCTCTGAGGAGCCTGGGATGCCTCGGTATACCCAAGGCTTCAGCCTCCAGCGCTTTTCTTACCCCGCCGGCATCCTCGGCGTCTTGCGATGTATGTATTAGCTTTGAACCTGTTTATACCAAACACTACAGAAACCCCACAGAATCTGTCAGCTGGGAGACTTTGGTTAACTCCTGTCATATTTAGTTTAGCATCTGACACCTCCTTCTAGACAAATACAGCTCTGGTTCACTGAACCTGATAACTCCTTTTTAGTACAGCAACTGACTTCCATATGGAATAAATTACAGTACCTCTTGAAAAATGCCAGAGGCAGCTGCCAAATTATGCAAAATTTAAACCACTAATGAACAATGTGATGAAAGTTGAATGAAGGTGTATTTACAAGATCTACAACACACTGTCTCTGCGGAGCAGATGTACTGTCTGTACAAGTATGCGTGTGTCTGTGTATATACCTACGTACATGCACACTCATGCATATTGAAATGATATCCGTAAGGTCTAGCTGGTTTAGGTATATCTGTTAACAGTAAGCGCTACCTAGGATCAGTAAGCCAGAAGCTCCCCAGTGTGTTATTGCCTTTTTAATACCTGCTAGGCAAATTTTGTGACGGCAAATTGCAGAAAGAATAGGCATTAGGGGGCTTCGAAGGGGAGTAAAGAAACAAATCTTTAAAAAAAAGAAGAAGAAAAAAGAGAGAGGAGGAGGGCAGTATTGCAAAAATGCACGTTCTTTGCCATCCAAAGGTTCATGTATAAACGTGGATCACTTACACTAGTGAGGCAGACCACTGGTGCTAAAAATTTGGCTTCTAAAATTGGGAACAATAAAACATACATATTACTGTCTTCCTGCAGATTTCCAATGTGAGACCTTCTCTTGGTGCAAACTTTTCAATCCCATATTGTCTAATCTGAGCGCCAAGGTTTAGTTCACCAGAGCCTGGCCAGTCCTGTCCTGTGTGCATGATGACAGTCTGTAAATCTACTGTTCTCATATGAGAATAGCTTCAAGTACTTCTGCAGAATTACTGGTAGGGTAAGACGATATTTGCTGTTGTGATTATAGCAGTCTGCTTCAGAAGATGCCAATGGCAAAGTTGGGCTGTCAAGGGGATCTAAAAGTCCAGACTTCCACCTCCCTGATTGAACCCCTTGGCAGAGCACACAGGACAGTGTTGTAAACTAATTCACTCTTCAACAAATGGATATTAATATTATTTATTTTTAATCTGCTATAATACACTGCAGTTAAACCCTCTGGAAACATCTAATCTTTCACTTCCGATGGGGGGCTAATGGGTGAAAAGAGGGGTTTTGATTGCATTTGACAGCTAACAAAATGCAGCATGCAATATTTAATATTCTTCTGAGATTGGTGTCGAGAGCAAAGATGCTAGGTACAGAAGAAAAGTGGACCTTTCGACTAATTATGAGTCATTTATTCTGAACCACACAAATTTTAGAATCTGAATCCCAATTAAGACATTACACTACATGTGTTAATTAGTCCCCTCTCCTTTTTAAATCAAGGCATAACTCTTCTTAATTAGGAGGTTAGCCATTGTAATTTGAACTGGCCTGAGTTGAAGCACTCCTGGAAATCACACCTGGGGGCTGTACTGGGGATCATTTTAAATTGGTTGAGTTTTTACTTGGGTGATTATAAGGTCCCCAACAGGGTAGTAATTAAAGAGGGTGCAGCTTCCAAATTAAGATGTCAGGGGTGGTATAAGCAGTGATGTCTTGGTTCTAAACTGTACTTGAGGGAGGCTTGAAGGATGCTGTTCATATGATTTTCTCAGCAAGGGCTCTCATGGATCACAACAGCTTAAGCAGGAGAATAAATCACTTCCAGGAGTTGCCCCTCTGCATCACAGGGACTAGTTATCACAGCTTATTGATGGCAATTCTTGAAAGTTGCATTTGTTAAAAAGCGTGGAGCAAGGTAACCTGCTTTCCTGACTCGGACAAAATCCTTGTGGACTTCTGCAGGAGCCTTAGGCTAGATCATGCTCTATGCAAAACAAGGTAGCTAAATATTGGAGAACAGAAGCTTGGCTTTCACAGCACAAACTGATAGGATCAACTCCGTCTCGATAGCTTATTAGTGAGGAGCTGAGATATTGGAGGAGTTAAGACTCTGGATCTTGTTTTCCTTCCCCACTTCCCCCAAACCTTCTCAAGATGAAGACAGCTTTCAGCAAGCATCATTAGCAAAGGGCGAAGAGTCTGAATGTTCAGACACACAGACAACGTACAGCAGGGTAACAAGTTCCCACACATCAGCTGCTCCGTTATAATTCATCAGGTGCGTGTTTGTAGCCTGCAGTAAACGTGGAGTAGACGGGGGTTGAGGTAATCTGTTATCTTGCATTGGCTGCAGGCACGGGCTGCCTGGGAAGATGTGCCTGCAAAATCACTTGTGGGTGTGCCAAAGCAGGCTAGCAGCATGCCCTGATGTGGGAAGGGTTGCTTGGCTTGGTTTTGGTGGGCACCTTGTGAATGGTGCGCACTGGATTAGAAATGCTTTTTAAAAGCCTGGTGATGGTAACCGCAGTGATGTTTAGCAGTTAGTGTAATCTTCCTTGACCAAAAGAGAGCTCCTGTGTTATCACCCCAGTGGAAAGGCATTAACTAGCAAATCTTTGCCAATGTTTGATGGCAGGACGCCGTGAGGCATTGGCATCCTCGAGATCAGGATGGACACGGGACAGATGCATACTGGGACTAAGGCCATAGCTGATGACCCAGCAGCGAATCTGCTCACTCTCTACATTGCTAATATACACTGAATGTTCAAACAAAACTCACTACCAGGTTGCTGGTTTATATTGCCAGTTGTTTCAGATTGGTAGAAGAAAGTTGAATGACAGGTGTCCTTTTGGTGTAAATAGCTCCAGAACAAACCCCTCAAGAATTACATTTTTCCCCTTAACATTTATAAACTGTCTGAGGTCCTGTATCCTGCAATATACTTAACATGCCACCTTCTACCAGCTAAATGTTGTCCCTGTCATTTGGTGTTAATTGCATCAGAAGGGTCACTTAATGGGTCATTATCAGAACCTGACCTTGCAGGTATCTTAAAGTGTTTGCTGTTAACAAGTCCTGAACTCATAAATATCCCCTGGGGACAGCAACTGTTAAACCATCTTTATCACCCACTCTGCAGATGTTTGATTTTTAACAAATTAAGTTATTGTTGAGTTTACTACTTTATTACCCCATTAACAGAGTCATGTGCCTTTTTGAGTACCACCACATGATAAAGCAGACAAAGTTCACAGTATCTCTCAAGAACCTAATTTCTTTCTGCTCACTCAACTTAGTCTCCAGAGTCTTAATGCAGGTGACACCTGCATGCAGCCAGATTATGTCGTGTGCCATTTACTCCAGTGCGAGATGGTTTGAAATGGGGGAAGCATGTGTGAAGTGATCCTGTTTTGATTTAGATCCGAGCACTTAGGTTGGTGTGGGCTGTGTAACCACAGCAAATGCAAAAGCACAGTGTGCAGGACTCGGGATCTTTTGTGGGTGAACTTGTTGATGACCTACTAAGAAGAAACCTAGACCAGTTAGGGAGAGGGAGACCAGTGGGTCTAGGTGAACACCAGTGTCTGTGCTGATGATGGCATGCGCTTACCTGGTCTATGAAATGGTCTAACAAACCCTTTCCTTTCCAGAACATCACTCCTGAGATCCCGTCCCCGGATGATTCTCCCAGTCCAAAGCCTTGTGTGCCTCGCTGCCTTTGGCCTGGCCCTTCCCTTGGCCATCAGTCTCTTCCCGCAGATGTCCGAGGTCAGTACATGTTTGGTCACTGTGGTGGGATATCTCAGAGGGGCTTACCAATGCCACTGCTTGTTTTGCCTTCCTGGATAATAGTCTCATTCCTATGGGGCCTCCTCCATTTTTGGATGAAGTCGGTTGCTGTCTTCACTTGAACAACTGTAGATTCACCGGGCAGATGATGGTTATGTTAGTCCCTCCTGTTAGGGCATGCTAGCGTAGCACAGATCAATATCACGTGGCTTTCCATACTTCTAACCAGTGTTTGGATCCTGTGGTGGGAGAAACCTTAGTTCCACCCAGCAAACGCATCTTTTACAGGCAAGGATGGTCCTGTGTGATCCTCCTCCCTTCCATCGCATCCGTTGTTCTCCCACAGGGATGGTCTGCTCCAGGCCTCTCCCATGTGGAGGACATTTAGTAATCAAAACACCAGGGATCAGGGGGACAACCAGGTTGGAATAGGGTGTTTCTTTAAATGTATGAGGATAACGTTCTGCCTACTTGATCGCCAGTCAGAGGAGTGTCTCAGCTAGCACAGTGGGTATCCTGTCCCTCTTTAGTGATACCTAGGTGAAGTCTGATCAGATCACAAGTCAAGGGATGTTGGTGTTTCTGACTGATGACTTCTGCTCTGAGACTCCAGCTGGGTTCATCCTGTCTTGTCTGGGGACGTGAGCTTAGTCAGAGCTGAGCTGCACCAGGGAGAACATGGCTTGGCTCACCCTCTCCCATGACAGTGGTGTTTCCTCGGTGCTAACCTAGTGAAAACAAGTTTTTGCCCATTAAGTAAAGAGCCTGGGATATACGTTTGATGTGGATGTACTTTCCCAGAGCTTCTTTGAGGGTTTCTGCCTTTTCATCTTCTAGCCTGGCTCTGGGAAGACACAACCTGGGAGTGAACAGAGGAAAACTAGCCAAGGAACAGGCAGAATGACTAATGAAATCACTCGTACCTAAGTTGAACAAATTGCTAGGGTGTATTTATTTGTAAGTCATTAATATTGACCATTTGGTGTTTGGAGCTTATAGATTTGCAGATTGTAAATTTGTACATTTACAGGGAGGGTCACTATTATAAAGTGATAAAACCTCTATCAAACAGAGCAAAGGACTTCGCTGGAGTTCTTTTTGTGTCAAGTAGAACAGTTGATCAGAAATTGCTGTCACAGTCTCTACTGGTTAATTCACTTTTTTCGGTCTGGATGGGTTTATCCATGACTTCTAGCCAGGGAATCTTGTTGTACACTTGTCTGCTAGACTGAAAAACGTGTTACAAATTTTTTGTTGTCCTTCTAGCTGTTTACAGGCTGAGATAAAACTGTCCCTTAATCTTCTCTTTAAGAAACTGAATATAGCTCAATCTTGGAGTCTCTTGCTAAAAGACATGTTTTCTGAAGCTTTAATGATTCATATGGCTCTTCCTTAAACTTTTTCTAATTAGTCAACATCCTTTTTGGAGCACTTCCATAAGAACCAGACACAGTATTCCAGTAAGAAGTTGCACAAGTACCAGTTGCAGGAGCAATGTGATTTGCCTGCTTCTACTTGAATTCGTACATCCACAGAGCGTGTTAATCATTTTGGCATGAGCTCAACATTAGCTCCCTGTCCGTCAGGTTTTTGCTGTGATGCCAAGTTCTGCTCAGAGGTTTTGGTTATGAAAGACTGAGGAGTATTTCTGGGTCTCGCACCCATTCAAGGTACATGCCCAGAGGATGTCCAAAGTTCCTGTTGGAAGGAGACTTGGACATAGAGCATCGCTTATGCTCCTATTTCCAGGGAAAGGAGCTTCCCCCACCAGAAGGTAGCCATGGCCTTTCCTGGGAGGTCTCTTTTCAAGATAATCAGGGAAGCAAGACCTCAACTTCATTTACCCAAAGGTTACATTGCCACCGTTCCCCCAAAATGGTGCCCCATGCCATAGGTACATACACTCTTTGTGCCCAGAGGCAATTTTGTGTTTGACCATAGCCTGATACACATTGACTTCTTTTCCACAGATCACCATGTGATCCAGAGGTCTCTGTATCAGTGACCTGGGCTCTTAATTACTTACCACTTTCCCAGACTTTGTCTCATCTCAAGCCTTAAGTGGCAGTCATGGTGTATTTTCTCCCTTCTTACTGATGACACACATGTTTAATAGCATTGGCCAAACCAAACCATTCTTTCAACATAGACAGGAAATTCACCCCACAATTCTCTTTTGAAATTCATCATTTTGTACATTTCCAGTATTTTTTGTAGGCATTGCTTAGCATGGACTTCTCCAAAATAGTAAGTGCCTACTAAGGTCAGTGGGAACTAAAGTTTTGGTACCAGAATCTGAGGCATTCAGAGTTAAACACTTTGGGCTCTACAAAAATAATTATTCATTGCCTTAGTTCCTTTATCTAAAAATTAAGCCCTCAAGGTCTTTTTGCCTTTTGTATTTTAGCTTTATGGGTGACAGATAATTTATAATGTATAGTATCTGATATTACAGCATGAAATACGGTGTTGATGCTAAGAGCTGAATGAATTGTAGCCCACGAGGAAAATTAAGATCTGGCTTCCCTCAGAGGATATTAAAATTGCAGGCATCAGGCAATACTGAAACCATACAGCATCACTTGAAAATGACCTTCTAAAAGCAGATGAAATGCTATCTGCAGTGTAAACATGAATCAGCGCTGATTAGTAGATCAAACAGAATGACGTGCTCTCTGCCCACGCTTCATGTCAATGAAAAGAAACCATTACAGCTGCTGGTATAGCTCATTACCTACTGGGATCTCAGCTATGCTCAACTGGAGTTAGCTCCATGCACACAGCTGGACCTCACATCTGTTGATGCAAAGGAATCAGATTCTCCATAGCAGCCTGGTCCGATCAGTCTTCCAGTTATGTCTGCATTCATTATAAATGTGTGTGAGTGTGTGTGTAAAGGGCGTTCCTTCCATTCTGCAAAATCTCATTGGTGGTGGCTGTGGGGCTGCTCAAGTGAGCAGAGCAAGTGATTTATCTGCAACAATCTCTCCAGAGCTGTTTCTTCACAGTCTTGGATAGGAAATCTGAGTTTCCTTGCAAAGAGTGTTTCTCAGAATGGGTGATTTCTTGGTCACTCATCACTGGTCCATGAACTTGTCGGATAACTAAGTTAATAGACTTTGAGTGTTTGAACATTGACCTCTCTCTATATGTATATGCATGTGTATATATGTATGCATGTGTGTATTTGCTTTTTCCCATAACTGCAGTAGCTGAAGCAGCTATGAACATAACATGACTGAGATGATGCTGTTGTAATGAGCGTTACCCAGGGAGTAAATTATTAACAACAAGTTGTAATAGGCGTGTTCTGTTCCAAAAATATGATTATGGTCTGAGCAGCAACCCTTTCAGGAATTGTAAATGAGCCAAATTCTGCCCTTAGTCACACATTCACAGTCCTTTTTCTTCAGTCAGAGAGCAAACACAGAAGCTGATGTGTTACTGAGCGCTTGTTTTAGCATGGGAGCTTGACTGGCCACCTTTGATCCACTCTTCTAAAGGGCCTCAAACTTACAATTAGTTTTCAAGCAGAATTGAAGCCTTGCAATAGATTTAATAGATGTGCTAGATAAATGCAGCCACCTTATCACATCAGCTGTAGCTGTTTCAGAATTATACCTGTTTTAAAATAACATAAGAGAAATCAGAATTCAGCTCTGGTTGCATACAGAAACACCAATATTAGGTAAATGAAAATTCTGGAGCTGAACAACCTTCGTGTGCTGGGAAGGATAACACATCCAGATCTTCTCCTGGGTCGGTATTTAGTCTAGCTAAGGCCTTACACGTTGATTTTGTACAGATGGAATCCACTTTGATGTCTGCAACAGTGCTCCAGAATTACAGCTTGTTTCTAGATGTTATGGTTTTGAAGATCACCTTATAAAAATAAAACCCTAGTGTCAGCCATAAAGACATGGGTCCTTGCGACTAAGCACACTTAAGATGCTGAGAAATACACTTTTCATCCCAGTATAGTGTTAAATCCAGTACCTAAATGCATCAATATGCATTAAGTAATTCACTGCTGTTAAGTTTAGGAGAAACATCTAGTTAATGCATTTAGCCCACAACCTCCAACTGCCTCCCATGCCCCCCGGGGAATCTCTTTTCTAACCGCCTATCCTACAGCATCCCCACTGACAACTCCTACTCAGCTATGCACTGCCAATAGAAACAGCTGTGACAGTTCCAAACTGAAAATGGGACTTGTGCAAATGAAATTCAGTGTAGCAGCAAAAGAAATAACCATGGGGTTGCTCCACTGATTTTCCACCCTTTGGTCCCTGCTCATCCAGATCATTCATTTTTCAGCATCCAAGAGGATGCTATTGAGCTTCCAGGGTGCTGCAAACCCACCAAAACTTGCCTCATCCCATGCCCAGTGTGCTGGATCGTACTGATAAAGAAGGATAAACCCAGGTGAGAAACGGAGCTGAAGCAAGAGCTGATGGCAGAGAAACCCTTCCACTAGCTATAATACACATGCCCTCACCGTGGGTTAAGTTTAAAGGGCCTCGGTTGCTGGTTAGGGCAAAACAAGCCATCTTCCGGAATTAGGCTGGTTTCAGCTGAAAGCCTTTTCTTAAAAATAATCTTCCTTTTGGATCTCCAGGACAAGGGGAATAAACAGCCTAAAATCCAAGGCTGAGCTATTGTTTTCCAATCTGTTTTAGCCTTCATCTTGTTGGCAGGCTGCTTTAGAAAAGCAAAAGGTTAATGAGCCAATGTGCAGTGGGATTATTGCAGTAAAGATGACAGTGAACCAGTAATTACTAATTAGATGCAGTTTAACAGGAGGAACAAGTGAAATCTCCTCTTCACCAACTGTCAATAATTAGCAGATTTGGTGAGGTTGAAATGTGTCCACAGTTAAAAGGCTGATTTTTTAATGAAATGGCACTTGACAAAAGAGCTGTATGGAGGTCACAGCCATAGCCCTCGAGACGCTTCCCTATACCATACTTAGGAGGGAAATCAGATGCAAGACAGCAGGGGGTCCCCATGAAACCATTTCTCCCTTAGGATTACATTGCACGGGGGGAGGGGAGCAGGAGGGATTCTCTGCAGTAATTTTGTCCAACTTGGATGAGAAGCAAAGGAAAGGATTTGCCAGCTGCCATGGGGAAAAATTTTTGAGAAGTGAGAAGTTCTGTGGTATTTCTTTGCTTCTGGGTCTGAGGAACGGTTTCGTGAGAGTGTGGTAACCTGAGTGTGCTGGCCAAAGTCTACCCTTGGGATGGAGGTTGGTCTTGGAAGGAACTCCTCTTAGAAAAGAAGGGGCACAAGGTCCTTAAGGACTGGCAGGAGGCTGGAAGCACAGTGGTATGTGTCTCCCAAAGACTGCAGAAGATTCAAGCCGTGCCCCGAAGGTTTGGTTTCATACTGACACACAGGCAATGCGCCATCGTTGACTTCTGAAGCATTGAGATTCATCTGAGGTTCCTCTCCTATGTACTGATCCAGTTCCTCTTCTGGCAAAGTAACTGTTGACATAGGCAAGAGTATCTTTATTTTCCACATGAACTTAAAATGGAGAGGTGATCTGTGAGCTTCTTTAATGCCCATGAAACTTTTTACTTGAGCAGAAACTCCCAGGATTTATATGATACTGGGTGGTTGAATACTGATGTGGTTCAGGTAGGGCTGGAGAGAAAACCTATGGTATTTGGAAATGTTCTGGCCTTCAGAAGAAGGATGGTGCTTAGCAAGGTTTGCATCTGGTGATCTTTGGTAAGGATGGACTCGTTCTGTCAGAGGTTGGAGGACAAATCAGCGACCACTTCCAGAGCACAGTCCTGCGCCTGGAAGGGCAAGGTGATTGGAGAGGAGGTGATGTTTGGGGAACAGCAGAATGATGCTGCCATGACTACACACAAAGGCCAGACATGGTTGCACAAAACTCAAATGTAAGTTGCTAGCCCATCTTTGGTAAGAAATAGTAGCCTAAGGAAATCATAAATTACGTCTATCCTTCTAAACCCAGGAGGGTCTGAGCAGAAGCTGGGTCACAGGCCCATGGTGTCCAGCCAGGTTAATTGTATGCGTCTTCTCTGGATCAGTTTTGGCTTTGCAGCTAATGCTAGAGGGGAGCCCACCCAGGGACTGCTCCCAAGGAATAAAACTTCCCTCTTTGGGGGAAGAGTTTGGCCGTATGGATGCAAACTGTGCCATACCAGTTGTCCCCGAGCCTGAGACTGGATTCTGGTTCATGCTGTTTCATGCAGCTGTAGCCCTGCCTGTCCCGTTGCAAGTATTCAGGAAGTTGTGGTGCGGTAATTTTAGTATGGGACCTCTCTAGGTTAATTTGATTTATGATTTATAGGGCTTATCTGAGCTGAGTTTTGACATTAGAGGACCATGGCCTTAATCTTGCATTACAGGAGAGTCATGTCTTCCTGCGCCATGACAGGACCATGCCTCAACTGAGCAGTGGAAAGGCAAAGATCTCTTCAACCTTTGCTTTAAGTGCCTGAGACTTGCACACAAAGCGAAGGGTACATCTGTCCTCCCGTATTTCTGGTGGAGCCTACCCTTGCTGTCAGTCTGGTGACTGAAGTGTTTGTCACCAGCTTTTTTTGTGACAAATCCTTCCCTGCTCCAAATCAAATTACAACCTTGGCCGTGAATCTTCATGAAGTCACCAGAGCAGCTCAAAGCACCGTGGGACCAGCCTCCAGTACTCAATTCTGCTGTCTCAGTAGCTCATGCAGAGAGATGGGACCTTAGTCACGCAGCACAGCAGGAGTCACCTGTACGTCTCACGAAGGTGACCGTGCAGTAACTGCAGTCTGCTGAACAGGAGAAGTTGCCCTGAGGCTTCTCGCTGAGGGGTGAGCAGTGAACTTGAACCTGACTCTGGACTAAACAGCCAATGTTTTTGGAAAGGTTTCAATCTCCCTTGGTTTGAGACAGGAGTGCTTTTACCATTTGCTTCTCTGACATCTCCTTTCCCTCCCTGCTCTCACCAGCCCTCTCTCGTTAAGAGCGTCAAGCAGAAGAGGAGACGATGTGTTCCCGGCTTAGCCCCCCTTCTCAGCCCCTAGCTCAGGTTTTCCTTCACCTGCGCCAGCTGTCGGGGCAGGGTTTGCAGACCCGGCGTGTGTTTCCTGAGGAGCCAGACTTCACACACCGCTTCCCCTTGGCCCTACCCTTTGGCTTTCCCTTTACACCTCCACTGCTCTCCCCCTTCGCCCCCCTCAGCAGCCTGGCATCTGCAGAACACCTTTTCTGTCAAAGCAACCAGGAAAAAAAAAAAAAATCACAGTAGCTTGTTTCCTGTGCTGTAGATTCCCTCAATTCACTTAACAACTTTTAGTTTCCTTCTAATTGCGTCGCGCAGGAAAGCTGCTGCCCAGGAGCCCGCTGGCACGGAGGAGTCTGTGCATTACTGAAAGTATTTAGGTGGCCTGAGATGGTTTGGCTGGGTTCGTGGTTGTGCTTAGCCTTGCAGAGAGATGCGCCAGGAGCTGGAAGGGTCTCCCCAGAGGGTGATGATGAGCTGTTATCATTAACTGCCTCAGTAATTGTCGGTGTTATTCCTGTGCTCTGTAGATGCCCATGGACTGTTCCCAACCCATTGTAGGCCTCCTACACAGGTTCTTCTGTCAGGAGCAATCTATCTAGTGGAAGGTGTCCCTGCCCATGGCAGGGGGGTTGGAACTAGATGAACTTTAAGGTCCCTTCCAACCCAAACCATTCTATGATTCTATTCTATGGTTCTATGACTTGCACTTGGCTGCAGAGATCTGCGCTAGTTCCTGCTCCCACCTTGAGTCTCTCTCTCTGCCATCGTCTCCAGTGTGACACAGACAGAAAGAAGCCTGGAGCTTTCACCGTATTTGCTTTAGAGCTTGCAAGGCCAGACCCACTCTCCATACTATAAACTTCCAAGCCAAAGTGACAGCAGAGCTTTTTGGGGACCTCAGGCGTATTCAGGCCAAGGACGTAGGCAGGCTCACATGCTCTAAAACCCCTTCTCGAGCACATCTCCCAGGTGAAGGTATTCCTAAACACATGGGGACACTTCAAGCTTGGTAGTCCTCTCCTCCGCTTCCAGTGGTGCTTTAGCCTGAGTTGCTGAACCAACAGCCGCAAGCCCCCTCCTGCTTCAGGGAGGGCTTCAATACAGGTTGATGCTTCTGCAGAGAGCTCCTAAAAATCAAATAGACCCAAAGTTCCAAATTCTACCTGACTGTGACGTCCTTGTTTTCCCCCCTCAGGTCACGAAAACCCCCAAATTCTCACTATTGTATCGTAACTCCCCACTGCTACTCCACAGTGCTTCCACACTGCTACTGTGTGATGCTCTCTCAAGTTCTTTTTCTGGGTCTGTAGCAGGAGGATAGGGAAGATGTTGTGGCACAGTAATTTCCTTCTGCCCTCGTCTGGCTGGATGCAGCAGCAGTTCCAGATGCAAATCCATAGGTGATAATCTGACAGACGCAGCATCTGCCTCATTGCAGGGCCACCTCCCATTTCCCAAACTCACAGCATAATTTGTTGCAGTGCCCTTTTGATTCATGTCCTGGCATGACTGAAACTCCTCTTGCTGTGGGGATGCTTACTTGAGACATGACCAGGAAAGAAGGAACCACTTGCACAAAGTGAAGAATATTTCTGGATCAGGACATCTCCCCTTTCCATGTTCTTTTTTCCCCCATGTCTTTCTCAAAATCAAAGCATTTCCCATGCCTACTCGCTCCCTAATGGATTGGGAGGTCTCAGTCACTTCTTCTGGGAGCAAATGTCCTTCTTTCCAAGAGGAGGAGGAAGGATCTGGTATTCAGGGGCATCAGCTCCACCATCACTCTTTACAAGCCCATAGGAAACATTGGGGTGGTTAGATTTACAAGTGCTCAGCCTGTTTGCACCTCGCGGTGTAATTATTAGGCTCAATGACATCTCTTGTCTGGGGAGGGTCACGAGTGAGCAGTGCTCTGATTGATTTGGAGCCTGTGTCTTTGTTCTCGCGTTCCCTGTCCGAGAGGCTTTGATTTGTTACCAAGCTGGTTTTTGAAGTCTGCTCGTTGAGAGTGGTCCTTTGTTTCACAACCAGCATTCATGGGATTCAAAGGTGCTGAAAATTTTACAGGATCTGGCCCTAATATCATAATGTGGACCAGCAGAGCTTTTTCTTGCTGGGAAGCGACAGCTTGAAGTGAACTGTTATTTGTGGTCATTCGAGGTGGGTGTGGGAGAAGGGACCCCTTTGTACTGCCCAGGGGCTTCAGCAGCGGTGTCAGACAGGATCTGGTTTCATGTTTATATCTCTGTCCCTGGGATACAGGTTCAAGTATGTAAACTATCTATCCTGCAAGCACAGGCTGCTGCAGGTGTGTGGGTGCTAGTGGGCATAAAAAAACATTCCTGACACCATCTCTTTTGAGGAGTCTTCACCTCCTGATGGCTATAAGCCATTAGGAGTCAAAAGAAAGAGCTGACATCCGACAACTCCGGATAAACAGCTAAACATTAACCCTTAAAGTGGCTCAAAAAACATACTTAAAAGGCACTTTGTGGAAAGAAGCCATTTTTTTTCCAGGCCTGTTAATTGCTGTCTTTCTTCAGGACACCTTTCAGCAGCACCTACAGTAAACAGACCGGCTCCTCCCGAAGCACTTCCCCCACGGATTCCTGCCCTGCTCCCTGGGGAGCCTGCAGAGATGGCCATCCCCGTCTCCTCCTGCCCTGTGCAGTCCTCCTGCAGGTCCTTGGTTTTGTTGGTTTCTCCTTGGCCTGAAAGCCAAGACCTTTCCTCTCTTGCTGCCAGCCCACCTTGAAAACTCAGTCCCCTTTCTTGGTTGCCATCAGCCTCTTTATTTGGTGCAACTGGGTTTGTCCCCGGCTCTTCCCCGGCTGTTGCCTGGCTTACCCCTCTCTTTTTGCATAGTGTTGGAGATGTCCTTTTCTGCATACTCAGAGACAGTTGGTTTAGCTCATCTGAAGCACCCGTAGCTCAGGCTACTCCAAGTGAGACGTTAAGGATATGAGCTAAGGAAGGCAGCCAGTTGTCCAGACTTGCCTGCTGTAAGCAAGAATGCCTTATTAATCACGTTTCCAAGCACAGGTATATATAATTATCTGTAATTGCTTTTTAAATCATTTGGACCTAGCAGCCTGTTTCTAGTGAGGCTGTCGGTCCTTCAAGAAGAGGAAATGTGATGGAGGTTGGGATCCTGAGGAACTTGCTTAGCTTTAAAGCAACGAGGACATCCCTAAATCCTGCAATACTCATCATGCTCTTCCTTCTTAATAGCAGGAGAATTGCAGGGTTTGATGTTCTCACTAAATAGCAACAAATGCTCTCTTCCTCAACAGAACCGCTGGAGGGATTCTTACCAGAATGGACCTAATAGCTCATTTTCATCAAAAGGGAAACCTGCTACATTCATAATGTCCATATTCAAAAGTAGGATTTTTTTCTTCCAAAAGAGGAGAGATGCTTCTAACTCTTTTTGTGAATGCCTTTCATTCCAGCAAGGAGCAGTGACCCTAAACTCTGCAATTTTGGGGGTTCTTAAGATCATATTTTAGGTGGGTTGATGACTTTTCCACCCAACATTCAGTTGGCTTGAATATTCCCCCACAAAGCCTACATCATGTAATGTGAGTTTTCTTCCTTGAGGCCAGGCAGAAGTTTCTTTTGCCCTACACGCTATAGACTGAATGCCATGCACAGTTTTGGGAGAAAGTCCTTTCCTGAAGAAGGGTCCTTACCCCATGAAGCTGGGTGACCTGAGGTCAGAACACCTGTTTCTGCTGTGGTACCAGCCTAAGACATCCACCTCTCCAGAGCTCCTGTAGAAATTAATTCAGTGTGGCAAACTGAGAGTTTACCTCATGAGCACTTACCTCCTACGCATGAACAGATCTTCTTCTCCAGAGTGAAGGAGGAAAGGCATCTTAGCTCCTGCAGAGGCCTTTTGTGTGGTTCTTTGCTTCATGGCAGACACCTTATGCGATGGTCTTAGCTTCCCTCCATCACAGCTTCAATTCTTCGTTCAGTCTTGTGCTTGAGCTTCTACATTTCTCTGTATGGGTGGTAAGTTTGTGTTACTTGTGTCTTACCCCTTGATCCCTTGCAAAGCATTGCAGAACAAGGTGCCGTGCTCACCAGGGACACAGGCTGGCACCTCCTGGATAGCAGTGACTGTGTGAAAGGAAGGAAAGCCCTTCACCTTCCTGGATTGCTAGAGAGAAATGGAAATGTCTCTTTTCTCCGGAAGACAGACAGAAAGAACTTTTGTTTTTTACCTTGCTATTTGAAACGGTATGGTTTGAAACCTTATGGTTTCAAAGCTTTTATTTGTTTTGTTTTGTGTTTTAAATACTTGAGGTTTCTGGTGCTGTGGGCAATGCTCTTCTTTCCCAGAAGACTCAAATCCACAATTTTGCAATGACTTGGAAACATTGTGATGTGGGGCGGGTTGACCTTTCAATCTGTTTATAAAGCTGGAAGGCTTGAGAGGGTCTGAGAGCCGTGTGAGCCCAGTGCTAACCAAACTCAGCTCCTAGGAGTGGCTTTCATTCATCTCACCATGTCTGTGCATCATTGATGTCATCTTGAGACACCAGAAGGGTTCCCATGGGGAACTGGAAGGTTAGAGCTGGTACCTTACTGGTGGGCTGGTTTGGGGCAGCGAACAAACATGGGAGCCGGAGCACAGGAGTGAAACACGGCTGTTGAACTGCTCTGCTACAGGACAGGTAGGGACACCCCGAGTAGTTGAAGCTACCTTGCAGCCTTAGGTGCCTGCTGTCGTATATTATTATCCCATCTGCTGACACTGTTATCATCAGTCATTTCTAGAGCACCAGAAACAAACGTGCCACTGGGTGAGGGGAGCTCGTTGCCACATGGGCAATTGTGCTCTGTTCCCGTTTGGTTGGGGAGTAACCTAAAATGCCATGTTTTTCTTCTTCCCATCTGATTAAAGTGTTGGGGTTTTTTGATATGCATATTATTTTTCTTTAGAGAAGCTGTGATACACTAATTTGCAACTCCTGAAGCTGAAGTTAAAAACTCCCACCCTTGATCATAGAATCATTTAGGTTGGAAAAGACCTGTAAGATCATAAAATCCAACCATTAACCTAACACTGCCAAGCCCACCAAGGAAGTGGTGGAAGTTGCTGTCCCATAACTGACCCATAAATTCTGCAAACTCTTCTGCTCTGCTTCAGGGCAGAGTCAATTGTTCCCATTTAAGGTGAGGGCAGTAACATCTTAAGCCTTGTAGCTGTCTCAAAAGCGATTACACATCTCTAGCCAAACATCTGTCGAGCATGAGGAATATTCCTGCTCATCTCGATACAGAAACCTGATGGCACCCAAGGTGCTGCTGACACTTTGCATTTCGTGCTTTGCTAAAAGCAGTGACGTTTTCAGGGGACGGTGCAGAGGTGTCAGCAGATGTGATAGAGTGTGAATAGCTTGTAGTGCTAACACCATCACTGACATACTTTATATCTAACACATGTCATAGTGGGGTATGCGTGGTGCCACATTCAGACCCTTTCCAGCCAGGTCTGAGATGAACCTCTGTTTTCTGCTCAGTCCTACAGGCAGCTGGAGGTGGATGCTGGTGGTCAAAGCATCCATGGCAAAACCCAGAAAATTCTTCTGAAATGGATAACCCTCAAGAGCCACACCAGCCATATATTCCAACTTTCCTCCTTTTTATTGTTTCAAGGAGGGGAGAGAAAATGGAGATAAAATTAATTTCAAGCAAGGGTCCTTTGTAATGCTAGTTCTAGGTATGTCCAGCCGGAGGTTAGACAGCAGCACTGAGATACATCTTTGGTGTAAATGTGCTGGCCAGATGTCCTGTCAGAGGCAATGCATTTCTCTCTTGCACTTCAGTGTAAGCCTGGTTCACTGTCTGCAGAGAAATGATATATCCCTAAAAACTTACTGTTTGGAAACAGCACTCTGAATTCAGAGCTGTTTATGTGAAATCCTCCACAAAACTACTACATTGCAGGGATTTAACAGGTTAGCCACCTGCTAGACACACAGCAGTAGTTCCAGATTTGCAGTCAAACAAGAAACTTTGCAAATTACCCAGGCTGCCTGGTAGTTCCTTACTTTACATATATGCTGAATTACATGTGAATCCACGTACATGGCAGTGAAAGGGTAGTATAAACCAAATGCACTCCTGAGCTTGTTCTTATCTACTTGTTATTCCTGGGCTGTCCTTATCTGCTACTGGCTTTGCTTTACTTCCAAGCATGTAAGAGAGGAACCTCTTGCTCCATGAGTGTGTCTGCCCTCCCAGCGTGATGCTTCAGGGGTTTAGTTGTATCCACGGTTGTAGGCTCTGATCACTTGGGTGAGGCTGTGCCATGACTTCATTAGAAATATAAGCCAGGCACTAATGGTAGTGGTTGTCTTGATGCAGGTGTACGTGACAAAATTTTAATCTTTTTCCTAAATAGATGGGTCCAGAGCACCAGGGGGGTTTAATCTATTTGCTTGTGCAGCAGCTCCCAGCTGTCTTCTCCTTCCAAAGCCGCTACCTTCCCAGAACGTCTTCTGGTGAGCTCTTCTCTGCCCTGGACCACACCGTTGCACACCCCAGGTTGTGTGGACGTGCCGTGCGGATGCACAACCTTCACAGCGCTCTGCTTGCAGCGTGCAGGGGCTCTGCCCGACCGGCGAGGCTGCTTCCTCGGCACAGCCCAGGCTGGAAAAGCACGTCAGCCCTGCTCCTTGCAGCGTGGTGACCGGGGAGCGTCGCGAAGGCTCTTAGGGAATGTCATTCCCCGGGTGCAGTTGCATACCTTGGCGTGTCAAACAAAAGGAGATGATCAAAGCAGGGATGGTGAGAAAGGCGGTTCTAAATCCTCACCGGGGAAGTGCTTGGTGCCGCCGCACCAGCAGGTGCGCAGCACTTTGATCCCTGTATTTCGGGGGGTCCAGCCCTCCCTCCCCGCACCGACCCCAAAGTGGGCACTTTTTGGGGAAGGTGCATGGTGTCAAACCTGTGAGCGGGCTCCCGCCGAGCCACGGGGCTCTTGCATCCCAGGTGGGGCCGGATTCCGACATGTTGCGACCAGGGATGGGTGGAGGGACACCCGGCTGCTGGGCTGCGAGTGGCGGCTTCCCAGGCTCTGGTCACATTTTGTTAACACCTTAGCCAGCGTTAGGGATAGAAATGGTGTCAAATAACTTGTTTCCATGTTTTTGAGAAAAACATTTTGACTAGATATGATGTTTTTTCTTATGAAAATGGAATGTTTCTTTAAAAGAGGGGGGTCTAAAAGACTTGAGAGAAACAAAAAATGAAGAGAACTGTACTAGTCAACTCTTAAGTTCAATTTTTATTATTAATTTGAAGGAAAACCTAACAAAGTTCGGGTTTATCTCAAAATCATTTCCCCCCAGCTGTGTGATTTGGCCAGCAAGCTGAGTATCAATTATTTATGAAGTTATTTGTTATCATGTACATTAGTCATGAGACCATCTCTCAACCAGTGTGTCCAGTTTTGGGGTACACAGGGGTTTTTTAACTATGTAGAAAAACTGAGAAGTGATCAGGAAAGAGCTTTAACACCAGTATTTCAAACAATAATCTGCCTTGCAGAGAAGAAGCATGAGTTTTGTCTATAAATTTTAAGAAAGGTGATTTAATAGTCTTTGAATACTTTCATGGGAAGAAGATTTCTGGCAGGAGAGAGCTCCTTAGTGCAGCAAATAGATAAATGCAAAGCTGAAAGTCTGAATTTAGAAAAATGCAAACCATGGGATGGCTGGTGCTCTTTGAAGCAGGATACTGAGAGACCTTGTAGCTCTGCTGTTGCTTGGACTCCTTGACCAGAGGCTGGATATCTTTTGAAAAACATCTTCTGTGATTTAATCAAAAAGTTTTTGGGTGAGACGTGCATTTCCTGAATTCTCTCACCTGTTAGATCACCTTCAGTTGGCCGTAGTTCCGTAGCATTTCCAAGAAACACTCCTTAGCAAACACTGATTTCCTCATCTCATTCCTTAGTGAGTGGATCTGTGGAGAGCACTTTAACTTTTGATGTCTGGGAAAAGCTTTGGAAAGAGTTTATCGGAACAGAGGAGGAAAAAATCTTGCTGTCTTTAAATCATTCAGTATACGTTTTCCAATTTTGGAAAGCCTTATAAAATTAAGCACGGGTTCAGATTTGTGATTTTGGCCCCATCAGCATTCTTTCAGCTACTGTCAATTAAACGAAGAAAAGAAGATCTGAAATATCTGAAAGAAGAACATTTAGGCAGTCTTACCGTGGGAACAAGACCATCGAAAACCCCATCAAATTGGTTTTTGACCCTAAGTAAGTGTGTTAAACCAAATTTAATAAGGTTCTGCTTCTCAGCAGAATTGCATTAGGTGACCAGGGGCTGAAGGTAAAAGAAAGCCTCGGTAGACCTGTACAGAGATGCTTTCACACCATGGTTGCACCAAGCTACAAGCAGAGGTGCCTGGTGACCGTGGCGTGGCTGATGAGCAGTAGCTCATCTATCCCAGGAAAAACATGTTCTTTTTTCACCGAGGACACCCTCGGAGAGCAGAGTCTCTTAGAGGTGCTGGATGTGCCCCACCTCTCCATCTAGCTGTGCACAGAGCCCACCACCGTGGTAGCAGCAGCTGCCGGTCCTACGCGGTGCCTCATGGTGCCATTTATTAACCGTGGTCCTTGTTACACCTCACCGAGCTTCACTAGCGCTCGGTTAGCTTGGCACTGCCCTCGGCCCTTGCCCTGATGTCTAATGGCCCGGGAGGAGATGGGAGAGGGCTGCTGGAAGGGCCGGGAGAGCCCTCCCAGGCTCCGAACCGGGGCTACCACCGAGCCTCCTCGCTGGCACTGCCAAGGCAGCAGCAGAAGATGCGGTGACCAGCCTGATCCTCCCTTCCCCCACCTCCCGGTGCAGCATCCGTCAGTCCGCATGACCCTCCCCCTACCAAAATTGGCTGCTTTCTTCCTTCTTCCCCCCCCCCCTCCCTTTTTTTGGCTGAGTGATGAGCTGTATGCCAAATCCATCTGCTCCTGTCTCCCCTAGCTGCCTTCCATATCATTACAGGATCCCTGGCAGCGAGCCTAGACCTATCTCTCTCCCTGCACTCTTAGGAGCACATTCCTTTCTACACCTTTTCCCGAGCTGGGATAGAAATGAGTATCAACCCCAAACAAAAAGCATCTGCTTTCTGCCTGCTTCTGCTTCACCGGACGCGCATGTACGCTACACTCGTGTCAGCAGCGAATGCAAAACACACACAACCCCCCACCTCGCCGCCCCGCATCCAACATGGGCTGACGAAACTTTGGGCGCCGGGAGCCTGCCTCACACCCTCTCCCTCTCCGTCTCCGCAGCACCAGCTGTGACCACCGCACCATTTGTTCCTCCAGCCCACGCCAGCACTCGGAGCCAGTTCTTTATCACCCCAATTAGCCTTGTCTGTGCTGATGAGAGGAGAGAGGCTTCCACTGCAAGGCAGAGACGGGGGGAAGAGAGCTGGTGCGCGGTGGGCACCGTGAAAGGCGATTCCCTTTACAGCGGCTTTGTTCCCTGGGAGGGATAGATTTCACCGGGTCAGGAGCACCGCTAAAAAGCCAGCGCTGTCATCCCGCCTGCATTACCTGGGTGATGCCGGTTTATAAACAGTTGCTTGAATAAGGTCAGGGGACACCGTTTCTTGGGTTTTTTCCCTTTTTTCTTCATGCACTCAGCTATGTGCTAGAAGAAAGAGGAGCGTCCTCAGCCTGCACCGGCTCCCAGGTGTTGCGACGGGCTGATGCACCTTGGCCGTGTCCCCAGCGAGGATCTCCCTGCATCTACAGCAAAGCTTCCAGTAGCCTCATAGTGGGGTGAAGCAATTCCCCCTTTTCCCACTGCCTCGTTATAGTGTCTCCCGTGCTGGTACGTCAGGATACCGAGTGGTCGACACTGCACTGATGCTTGTGCAGCCATCAGCCTGAAAGCCTGTCTTTTTTCCCCCAAACCTCGTAGGACTCTCTAGGAGTGGTGCTTGTACACCATGCTTCCTTGAGTGCTGGTTGTGACCTTGCATCCCTCCTGGACTTGTCTTCTCCTGGATTCATTGTTGAAGACCCTTTGCCTCAGCACAAGTAGATCTACCCCATTGGGAGGAAGAGGATGGACACAATTCAAACCCAGTCCCATGGTGGGCACTCAGTTTGGAAGGACAAAGTCACCCGATATGGGTTGGGGCAGGTCCCATCAGTGTAATCCCAACAGGGTTGAACCAGTTCCTCAGAACACCCTCCATGGCAGGCGTTTCTTGTTAGAGGGGTTCCCAGCATGACCATGGCCAAGAAGGACCCTGCTGGGGGTCTTCTTTGAAGCTGAGATACAAGAAACTTGACAAGAAACTCTGTGGTCTCCAGATCCATTTCACAATGCCATGTCCAGTGGAAGGTTGGCCGAGCAGGTCCAGGATGCTGGACAGCTAGAACAGCAGTCTACACCAAAATAGGTGAAATTACACTTTCCAACAAAAACCTCTGAGGGATTCAAAGACTGAACTGGTACACAATAACGTTGTGTCTTAATGTTGTCTTAATATCTCTAGTCTACCACCTGAATGCTTCTCCCTGATCTTCTGCATTTGATTTCCCAGTGAGAGGAGTAAGTTAATCCTGATGCATTTCTGAACGGCTTTACCAGTGCTGCTGTGGAGTACATCCCTCCTGTACCTGCCTCCTTGGTGCAGACGCACCCCTTGGAGCTCCTGTAGCTGAGGCTCTAGAGCAGTTTTTGATATCTGCTTTATTAAAGCCAGCCAGAAAGAGGTCTGCTGAGATTGCTCCAGTTCAACCAGTCACCCCCCAGCAAATTTATTTCACATCTTTCCAGGCTTCAGAGAGGGACTTAAGTGAGTTCAGTAATATGCAGCTCGAAACCAATGCCTGTATCTTCTTTCAAGATCTTCAAAAGAGTCCCTGACCATATGTCCATCTTGCATTAGGCATTCATTCCCCTGTCCTTCTGCTCAGACACCATAATCTGTCTCTGAACTATCACACCTCAATCCTGTCCCTCCTAAATCTAACAGCCTAAATCCCATCCCATCTACCAGCCTTGTGTACAGCCTTGCCATGAATGAAGAGCTCAGCCATGCAGGGAAAGGAGGCCGCTTCCCTCCTGGACCCACGGGAAGGAAGCTGAAAGGACCTACAAGCAGTTGTCTCATCTGTCTCCTTCCACCAAGACAAGCTGAATTCTGCTTAAACTATTCTTGATGGGTTTCATCTAATTTGTGCTGAAAACTTCCCACCACAGAGACACCACACCTTCCCCAAGCATTTGGTTGCAATACTTTACTCCTTCCCACTAGGATACTCTTCCTGCTGTTCAGCTTGGATCTTACTCGATGCTTTTTGAATTGTGTCCCAAGAGAGTGTGAACAAAACATTACTCCTTTCTTCTGTGCTGTACCCTCTTGCACACGCAAATACCACCGTGCCTCCCTTGAACTTCTCTCTTCTACACTCAGCACTTCCAAGTCCTCAACGTTTCCCCATGGGTCTTGCTTTCAGACCACTAATCTGGGGTCCACCAAGGCAGATGTGACTTTCCTTGGAGCTCCCACCTCTCCAGCCCCCATTGGAGAGGAAGGGACTGTGGTGGCTCTCCGTTAGCTTTCTGAGGAGATGTCCCAGTAGTAGGTTGGGTTTTGCTCTGTCCGAGCTGCCCCACATCCCCAAGCCCTACCGACACTAGCATGGACGGTCAGGGTTGGACCACCCAATTTCAGGTCATTTTAAAGCACTTCCCACCTTGATATTTTCATACCCGTGGGTGAAACCGCCCAGTCGCGATGCCTCAAAGCTTTTCTTTCTGTCTCTGGAAGAAAAATAAGAAAACAATAGGAAGAAAAGCTGCGTCAGAGCCAGGCAGATCGGAGTTAATCCTCCCTCAAAATGGATCCCGTCAGTGCCGGTGTACGTGAGAATTGCCTCTCCTGCACCTTTGCTGGGTACTCTCCCCGGCACAATGCTTCACTTTGTGTTTCAGCACAGAGAGAAATGGTGAAGTTGCTAATAATGGCACTAAAAGAAAATATGCTACATCTGTTATGGATAGCAGTACAAAATTAGCTGATCACACCTCTGACACCCAAGATGTCTTCACTTAAAATACTCGTTGGCTTACTTTACATAATTTGCTGATTATATTTGAAAGAAATACAATTTTGCAATTACTGTTCTTTCTGGTGTGCTATCTATGCATCATTTTCTTTTTATGTTTATATATTTCTCCTTCATTAGTGCAGTCTGAAGGGTGATTAGATCCCTTCAAACATTTTACAGAGGTTAAACGTTGATTAAGATTTAATTATTACTGTAAATAGCTTGGAATGACATATGGTGCAAAAACCTGACATATGTGCATTTGAATAAATGAAGTGCTATTTCCCATGATGCTTCAGTAGCTGTTTAACAGCTTTGCTGAAGGGTTATGTTGCACCTCATGTTAAGATTGCTTTGATGTTATATTTTGTTGGGTTTTTGCAGCTGAAAGCTAAGAACAGTTTTTCCAGTTTTTAAAAACATTGAATATTTTAAATACCTAAATTGTTTTGCACAAATTTTTGCTAATTTGTCTAACTAGGTTAAACATTTTCAAAAGCATTTCGATTTTAACGTGGGTTCCTAGCATTGTGTCAGCAACAGCATCAATTCAATGTATAGGATTTCTAAAAGTCTGGTCTTGCAAGGTGCCCTGTCCCAGTTGGGAGCCGGGTTCTTTGTTTGCCGTGGGAACCGGGAGCACCACGGATCCCTCCCAGGGATGCAAAGGTTCGGAGTGATTTCAGAGCAAGGGAAAGCTTCTTGCGAAGCCAGCAGAAGGAATAAATTAGGAAAGGGCTGGAGATTTTATGGAGACAGAGAAAGGGGTAGGTAGATTTTAGCTGTGATCCATCCCTGTTGGAGGATATCGAGCCCTGGTCCACAAGCCGAATGAGGGTGAGCTGTCCCCTCGTGTCACCAGGCAGCCCTTGGCTTTGACGGGTCCCTACGGGTGCAAACCCCGGCTTCGGGGACTGGATTCCTTCTAGCACCATGCGAGGGGACCTTGGCTGCGGGAAAAGGAAGGAATGTCTTCTGGAAAATGCTGGGTGGGATCCGTTTGATTCTCAGAGACACTCTGTAATTCACTGAATATTGCAAGGCAGCGCGCGTGCATCATTTCATGTAATATAAGTCAATCCAAACAAGGTTGTTTGAGACTCGAGCAGAGTAAAGCACATTAAAATGACACGGAAAAGGCATTGTATTATTTACATATTATACTTCTCCACATTAATTTATTGATCCATCAAGCTCCTGCTGCAGCACAAGAATGCAATACCAATTCTGATCTTGCCTCCTCTTTGATTTCACAGATTGAGACATCTCGGCTGGAGCCAGAAATCGCATTGGCCACTACCAGTAAGACTGTAGTCTACAATAAAGGACTGTAAGTGGAAGCGGACCATCTCAGCCCAGAAGATCTGGGGAGGGAAAGGGGGAAACTTGAGATCCCGACTGGGAAAAAGAAAATAACAAGAGAAAACAAATAATAGAGCTCAGCGATAGTAACGTATTACTGCTCCCAGCGAACTGGGAGTAAATTAACACTTGCAGAGAACTGACACCTCACACCAGTCAAAAAGATTAATATTAAAAGTTTTAAATTAGCAACAGGAGCAGCAACAAAAAAATCACATTCAAACACTTTAGAGAACTAGCTAAAGAAGAATCTCAGAACTTAATAGCACTGCATGGAGGGATGTTTAACGGTGTGTTTACGTGGTTATACCTAACTACATGAAAGTAGGCTTCACTGAGCAAATTTTGTTTTCGATGCAAATTAAATTTCCACACTGATGCTGCACAAAAATAATTCCATAGAGATCAACGGGTGCATGAATGTGAAGCACTTGATAGGGTGTTTGATAAGTGTCCTGTATCGGTTTCATGCCGATCCTGCCCCACGGATCATGCTCAAAAGCAGCCTTCCATGGTTCGACGTGCAACGCTCCGTTAGCACAGCGAAGGTCATAGCCTGTGCGCTGTCCGTCCATCCCTCCCTCCTTCTTCTGCAGACGGTCCTGGTGGCATCCTGCCATTCATTGCCCTTGCAAGACTTTGTGTCACAGGAGCCTACCGGCGGGCATATCCGCAAAGGCTTTTGCCCGGGGTTCAAGATACTGGAAAGCCAACATGCCCACACGTCGAGTAGGAAGGGCTCTTACAGCAAAAATGCGATCGATCTGCTCTTTTCCTTTGCACGGACATGAAGGATGGGATTTGTCCCGCCTAACATAGACCCTCTGAAAGTAAGGTTGTTAAGCTAGCTAATTGGCTAAGCCATGCTTTGCTAAGCTAGTTGTCTAAGGACAGACTATTCTTTAACTTTTGGTCAGCCCTTAAGTGGTCAGGCAGTTGGACTAGATGATCGTTGTAGGTCCCTTCCAACTGAACTCCTCTTTTCTCTTCTCTTCTCTTCTCTTCTCTTCTCTTCTCTTCTCTTCTCTTCTCTTCTCTTCTCTTCTCTTCTCTTCTCTTCTCTTCTCTTCTCTCCTCTCCTCTCCTCTCCTCTCCTCTCCTCTCCTCTTCTCTTCCTCTTCCTCTTCCTTTTCTTCTTCTTCCTCTTCTTCTCTATTTTTGCCAACACTTTCAGCCAGCAAAGCCAATGCTGCCCAAAGCCTTGTGCTAGTGTAGAGGAGGACCCAAAGCAGAAACTGGTGGGCAGGACGGCTTCACCTGGCAGCCGTGCCAAGCTGATGGCTTCATGAGACTGCAACCTCAGAGGGGGGCACTGCCCTCTGGAGATGGCTGTCTTGTCTGTCTGTCTCTTCAAGTGTTCCAGTTTGGGGTGCTTAAATTAAGTGGGGCCAGTCCCCCCAGCACTGCACCAAATCCTGCCCTCACATGGGTTTGGGGCCATAATTTGGCTTTCTGGTATCTTGTACCCAAGAGTAAACCCCGAGTGACTCCCTGAGGACCAGAGGAGTTAATGCACATTTTGAACATGGTCACCAGCAGAAGACTGTGCCAACAACGAGATCTGCCTCTGGGATCGTTGTAGGGATGGAGCTGTGGTGGTGATGGGCATGGCCGAACGCACATGCTGTCATCCTTCAAATGCCAATTTGTTGGGGGTTTTGGGGAGGGTGGGGGGAGCAGGGGAAACCAAATCGCCACTGACGCAGAATGTATTCGAAGGATTTATTGCAATGCCTGAAATCGGGAGGCCTGAGCCCCGCCGTGTGCTCCTCCAGCGTTGGCTGCTCTTGCTCCCCGCTGGAGTCAGACCTAGAATGGTCTGGACTCCAGTAGGAACTGGAGTCATGCAACGGTTGGGCCAGCTCAGGAAGACTGATTCTGTCCCTGTGCTGGTGTAAATCAGAAATAATTGCACAAAACAAATCAATTATGTGGATTTACACGCCAGTGTGCAGGGGAGGAGAGGCCGGCTCCGGGCTCTCCATAGCTGCTGTTGATGGGCCAGCTCCTGGTCCCTGACACTGGTGGAAATGCAGAGTGGGTCCAGTTATACTCATGGAGCTATTCTGGATTTACACCAGGGTAAGGGACAGCTGGATTTGACCCAGTAGAGTTCTTCTAATGCACTAGATGAGATGAATGTACGCTCCGAAGGAAGCGAGGCCACCCCATCCGCTCCGGGTGGGATTTGGAGAGGCTGCAGAGAGGTGGCATCTGTCCTATGGACGTTTTCATGGGCATCTGTCCTACAGGCAGCACAGTGCAGAATTGGGCCCTGTATTTTGCCCTGGGAACGATTAACTCCCCGCAGTGGTGAAAGAGGGGAGCAGAGATACTTGCAATCAACTTGCTGATGGGAACCGCAGCGGCAAGGCTTCGGAGAGCCTTGGGATGAGCTGTGTGCCCAAAAAAGGGCCCTTTCCAGTGCTGCAGGGTGTGGGAGGAGGTGAGGACTGCTGTTGGATGCTGGGGGTACAGGTACCCCCTTGCACACACATCCACATGTGCGTGCAGCAGGGAAAAAGCTACTCTGAGCCTAAAACTTCACTTGACGGCTCCGCTGAGCCCGCAGAAGTTAGGAGCCAAGCCGCATCGTTTTGCACAGAGGCACAACTTGCCTTCTTCCTCCTCCTGAATGGAAATGCGAGGCTGAGACAGAAACAGCCTCTTGTGTTGACAGGGAGAAGCCTCCTGGCTCCGGTGTCTGTCTGGGTGGATCATTTCCCCTTCCCCGATGGGTTTTGTCGCTGCCTGAACCATTCTGCTGCAAAGCTTGTTCATCCCAAGGGGTTTTTTTTTTTGGGGGGGGGGGGGGGGCAGGGGGGGGGAGAAGCGATGGAGACTGCACTTTACCGTGAGGTTTCGGAGAGGTGGAGCAAGGAGGGACACGGTGATTTGGTTATGCATCGTGATCACCGATCAAAGATTTCGGTGGCTGTGAGCTCCGGCTACCTGCCGGGCCCGCAGATGGAGTGAGGAATTTGCAGCGGAAGAAAGGAGTCAGGGCTTTGCTTGCTGTATTTCTTTAGGAGACACCCAAGGAAAAGCACGGATTGAGCAAGTTCTGCCTCGGGAAAAGAGCCAACTCCCAATTTTCTCCATGATGGGAAGCAAGTATGGGTGCTTTCCCTGCACACACATCACCTGCAGAGTTTTGGCTGCGCAGGTCGTTAATTAGCAGGGGATGCTCATCACGTTAATCCAGTGATGCTCAGTAAGAACTGTGTTGGTTTGGAGGAGAATAGACTTAGCACTTATTAAGCCACGCGGCTCCTCTGAATCACAAGGGCCTGATCCTGCTCGAGGGGGTGAGGACCAGCTTGAGGGATGTCAGAGGAGCCACGCTGCGAGATTATGGCTCGGCTCGAAAGCAGCTGCACAGTCGAACAAGTGACAATCAAACGGTCTAAATGAGTCTGGATTTATCGTCTTCCCGTACAAACCCCGTCAAACTTGTTTCACTTTATGTGTCATGAAAATGGGTCTCAGTCAACTCGGCAGAGTTTGTGCTGATAAATAAATACATTCCGGGGTCCTGAGTCAGGCATTTGCCGGTGTTTATCTCTAAGAGCCGATCGCAGCCTCTGGCAGGTTGGCAACAACGTTTGCTTTCAAATTTTCTTCAAATGCAACTCAAAATGTTGTGCCCCCCGCCCAAAGCACTGGGAAGATGCTCCTGCTTGGAGCTGGGAAGGGACACCCACCACCTCACGGGGTCCAGTTCCCTTTCCTAACCTCTTCTGAAAGCATCTGCAGGTCTTGTGTTGCAAGGTAGCGCTTGCATCAGCGATACCCGTGAGGTTGAAGACCCAAGGACTTGACCCCACATCTCCCAAACCCATATGCGTCCCCTTCCTCTGGACAGTGAGGATGGTGCAGACCCATCTCTGCTGCCTTCCCCTCGTTGTCCCCTGGCTTGGTGGCGACCAGGATGAGGTGTAGGTACGAGGATCACGTTTTGGTGGCCCCATGGTCCCAAATCTTGGGAAAAAATGAGACCACGGTGTCCCCACGCTGAGACACCGAAGGCAGCGGATGCGGTTCAGCTTTTGAGTCACCACCATCCCAACGCAAGGGTGTTGAGATGAATTTTTATTTAAAAGCAGCAGAATGGCTCAGCAGACACAAACCTCGCCCTTACAGATCTTAAAAGACCGTTTCACTCGCAGGCAGCTCGAGGTTGGGGTCCCTCGTGCAGCGGTTCCGGCGCCGGCTCAGCATGGTTGCTGCCATCCGTGGTGGGACCGCCGGCGAGCACCAAAATACCACGCTCAACTCTTCCTACAGCGTTAGAAAGTAAAAGCATGGAGCTGGGAAAGTGGTAGCACATTAGTACTGTTTATTAGGACAGCAAATTGTGCCAGAAAAGACTACACACAACAGCTAATGATAACATTGTGCACATTCACTTAATAGCTAATTAATCTCTTTGACTTTCCTAATGTACAAAAAGGAGCCTTCGGTTTGCGAGAACAACCCAACCATTTGCATTTCTTATTTCCTATAATTGGGGAAGTGGAAGAAATGGGGAGCGAAAAACCCACCACACACATCAAGTTGTTCACCTCAGCAGATAATAATAATGAGATGATCATCTCCTGTAGTATTTAATTAGAAATGTCGCAGTTAATTGATTTCTTGGATATGTTAATTAAGAAATAATGAGGACCAGGTTGCAGCAAAAGGTGCCAGCAAGAAGTTTTGAGTCCCTCCTGGAAGATGTGTCTATTGGCTGCTCCCCGAGCCGGCTGGGGGACAACCCCGGGGTTGTATCACCCGTGTCCTGAACCCACCTTTAAGCTTGGGCGCAGCTCGGCTCCTTCCATTTTTCCTCGTTGCTCATTTTTCTGCTCTGCATCCCTGCCTGCGGGCAGACGCCCAGGTCCCGGCAGGACAGGCGGCAAGGTCGCCCCGTTTGCTGCCCGTGCCAGCGCCGCGCATCGTTGGGATGCGGGATGACCCGGCAGATGCCGGACCCTGCCACCCTGGGACACGCGATGCTGGTCGATCTCAGGGTTATACCGATGCCATGGAGCTGAGACGTGTAGGTGCGTGTCACCCCCCCCACCCCGGACCGCTTCGGTCGGCTCCTCTGGAAGGGCTGTGATGGAGATCCGGAGCCTGGGATGCCCTTTGGGAGCGCGGGGGGGAGCGCGGGGGCTGCTGGCGAGACCCCGACAGCCTTTGAGCAATGGTTTTTGGGGTACAAATAAGCTCACCCGAGAAGCCGGCCTGGCTCCGAGAGCCTTCCCGGTGTCGGGTGTGCAGATGGCAGAGGCTTGAAGTGGTCCTGGTGGTGGTAGATACCCCCAGCCCCGGGAATCTCCCCGGGTCGCTTTAGGAAACGTCCACTTTTGGTTTTTTTTCCCCTTTTTTTTCTGGCTTATTTTGTCACCCGACATCCTCAGCTGCCCCTTCTCACGCGCTCGCCCTCCGGCACCCGATCTGAATGCACCTTATAACCGCGTCAGTGGCAAGTCCCTTGGGACGCAGCGGAGGAGGAGGGGGGGGCTGTGGGGTTGTCGTCGCCCGCCGGCACCGGCACGTCTTCCAGCGGTCCCTTCGCCGGACCTCCGCGGGCGGACGGACCCCCGCCGCCCTCGGGCACCCTGCCGCGCGCGCCGGCTCTTTTTAACCTTCTCGATCGAGTTACCGACCGCGACACTTTGTGTAACACTCGGACCTGTCTGGAATAAAAGCGTTTGAAGACTTGGCGGTGTGGTCCAACCTCCGGGCGGCCGTTTGGTGTGAAGGGTGAGGCGGGTGTCGGGGTTTAAAGGTCTCGTCGGAAAAGACGAGTTTCTTACGGGCTGGTTTGACAAGGGAGAAGCTGCCGGGGATGGGGCTTCTCCCTGCAGCGGGAGGGGACGCGGGGAGGGGGCTTTCCCCCCAGCAGGAATTATTACATTTGTGTGTGTGTGTGTTTATATATAATATTATATATAACTATAATCGGTTATATATCATAAAATATATACGCAAATATATATTATAAAATATGTAATTATAGTTATATATAATATACATTATAAAATACAATATATATACACAAATTATATTGTGTGTATATATACGATTAAAATATAATAATATACATAAAATACACATTATAAAATACAATATATATACACATTATATACACATATACATGTGTATATAGTGTGTGTATGTATATATAAGTGTGTGTATATGTGTGTATGTATGGTATAACTTATATATAATTATTATATTTGTATGTATATATATTTTAATATTTTTTTTATATATATAGTTATTATAAGTGTCCTTTCCCCCAAACTCCAGCGAGACGTGGGAAGGATGCCCAACCTTTGTCCCCCTTGACCCCCCACCCAAGTCCCTCATTGCCGGGGGGGCGTCCCAGGAGGTCCCTTCGCCAGCCCCGTGTCTCGGGGGTATCCCCGGGCAGGGGAGGGCGATATTCCCAGGGGAAGACGGGAGGGAAGCAGAGCTGTTCGGAACCTCTCCCCGACATTCAATCCCCGGCGCAGGTGTGAAGTTGCCGGCCCCGAAGCCGCCGCATACCTCTCATACCTGCGGCCACCCCGCCGGTGGCCCCGCTCCGCTGGGGACCCCCGAGGGACACCCCCATCCTCACGGCCATCCTCGTCCTCCCCGGCGCCCACCACGCCGCGGCCACCGACTCTCCTGGCTCCATCGCTCCCGTGGGACCCAGCCCTCCCCGTCCCCCGCGGCCGTTCGGCCGGCGATGCGAGAGGGGGACGGTCCCCTTGTCGTACCCCCCCCACCTCCACCGAGGCAACCAGACAGGTTTCCAGCGCATTTTGCTTTTTTATTACCACGCAGTAACACACACTACAGCTGCTGACTACCTACGACGGGGAACGCACGCACACAGGCACAAAAATAAAAGAATAAATTAAAATAAAGCAGTGTAAAAAAAAAAAAAAAAAAACAAAACAAAAAAAAAACAAAAAACCAAAAGGATGGAGAAAAGGAGGGAGGTGAAAAAAAAAAAAAAAAAGGCGAAAAATAACAATAAGAAGGAAAAATGAAAAAGGGGTTGGGTACACTGAGCTTCTAGGTAGGACGTTTTTATTTGATCTCATGGCTGACGGACGGCTTCCAGCGCGGAGGAGGATGCGCGGTCGCGTCCCCGGGGCCGCGGGCGCCCTGGCAGCCTCCTCTTCCTCCTCGGCTTGGCGGCGGGAGCTTCCCGAAAAGCACCTCCGAGGGATACCCCGGGTGACTGGGGGGGGGGCGGGGGGGGGGACACACGGGGTGTGGGTCCCCGGTCAGGCCGGGCACCCCGGAGGAAAGGCAGCGGCGGCGGCGGCGGCTCGGGTGACGTCCCTTAGAGTTCGTTCGGTGATGCCGCCTGTGTCCCCCCTTCGTCCCCCGGGTTCCTCTCCATGGTGGCTGCACCAGGAGCCTGTCCCTGCCTTAGTCGTTGGAGGTGACGTCGATGTCTTCTCCGCTCGACTGCTTGGTGGCGAGGCGCCATCGGTTGATGTGGTGGGAACCTTTCTTCTTCTGATCCGAATCGGGTCCTTCCTCCTCCAGCTTCTGACGTTTGTATTTCGTCCGCCTGTTCTGGAACCACACTTTTACCTGGGCGAGAGGGAGAGACGGGCGCTCGCGGGGGTCCCGGCACAGCCGGCCCCGGCGAGGGACGGTGCTGCAACCGGGCAGCAAGCTCAGTTTTCCTCGGACACCGCTAAAAAAAGAAGTCCCCGTCCCTCCAGGAGCGCTCCCACGGCCACCCTGCCCTGCCTCGGTTTCCCCTCTGCCCGCGGCAAGGTGGGACGGGGGGGGGGGACAAACACGGCACGTTGCAGGATGCGGGGTGCTGCCGCCTCTCAGCTCCGCTTCGCTGCACGTCCCAGCCTTGGAGAAACCCAAGACGGGTGAAGGACACTCAATCCCACCTCAGACGCGGGGCCAGCGGGCACACGGGACCCCCCTTACAGCAGCGCAACCCGGTGCCCATCACCCCGGTGTCTGGGCTGCGCACAGCGGCGAGGTCTGCGACGGCCACGTGGGACGGCACGCGGAGCCGTCCCCACTCCTCCAGCGTGAAACTGTGTCCAGGGCCAGGGTGGCATCGTTACGCTTGGGCTGGCCTGTATGTAACCAGGTAGCTAATTCTAGATAGATTATAATTACAATTATAGATAATTAATTTACCACATTTAGGTTTCAGGAAACCTTTTCCACCGTGATGGTGGTCAAACGCTGTCCCAGGAGGGGCAGCGGGGTCTCCATCCTTGGAGATGACGCCCTCCTCGCCTGCCCGAGGCCCCGAGCATCCTGCTCCGACCCCGCACGCCCTCGATGCCAGCGCCGGGAGCACGGCACCACGGACACGGCGGTCGGTTTGGGATGCTGAAAGCGCCCAGGCGGTCGGTGGTGTGGGATGCCGTGCGGCCGGGGATGCGGGATGCTGCAGCGAGGGATGAGGGATGCCAGAGGCAGCGGTGCGGGATGCTGCATCCGGGGATGCGGGATGCTGCAGGCAGCGGTGCGGGATGCTCTAGATGGGATGCGGGATGCTGCAGGCAGCGGTGCAGGATGCTGCAGATGGGATGCGGGATGCTGGAGATGGGATGTGGGATGCTGCAGGCAGCGGTGCAGGATGCTGCCCGGCTTCCCAGGCCCCGCAAGACACTAGGTGCCGCTGCTCGGCCGCCGCTGCCAGCTCGCTACCGGCCAGGCTGAAGCCTTTACCCGCACCTCATCCCCCATCGCCCCTTTTCCCCCCTTCTCCTTCAGCATTAATTGCAGGCAACGCTTGCTCGCTGCTCTGGAGCCTTTCGCAGCGAGGCGAAGGCCAGCGTTCACACCTCGCCGCATTCCCCAGGTGAGCCAAACCCTTGCCGAGTGCCGCGCAGCCAGCACAGTACGAGCCCTTGACTTCAAGGCATGCTTAGTCTATTGAAACAGCTGCTTTATGGCACCGGTATATATTATAAACCCCCCCCCCCCCCACCGCCCTGGACTCAAACCATTTGCTTTCCTAGCTTTGGGGCATTTCTGGAACAATACGGAGCTGGCGCCTTTCATTCAACGACTGCAAAGCACTTTGCAAACTTTAATTAAAGCTCTCAGCCCTCTGGGAGCAGGGAAGTTGCCTTATCCCTAAATTATAGAAGGGGAAACTAAGGCATAAAGCAATTAAGATGCTTGAGTGAGGCTCTGTGGAAATCAGGGGTGGGTGTGAAGCGGCTCCCGTAAAGCCTTTCCTCTCCAGCTCTGTTCAGCTCGGAGAAACCCAGCCGGGTACGGCCGTCTCCTGCGGGATGAGGCTCCCCTGCGCTTCCCGACTGTTTCAGCTGCGGGAACGGGGATGTTTCCAGGCTGGATGGGCTCCCTGACCACTCCGATACCGTTATCCCTCGCTCCAACAGGCCAGAAGCCACAATGAGAGAAGTGTGAGAACCTCACAGTGGGCAACTGGGGGATAAGCTGCCCCCTACGATGCCTCATCCTGACTCCAAGAGTAATTGGTTTAAACCCCCAAGCTCAGGGGGTTTTATCCCTTCCCAAACCCTCGCCGCATTAACCGTTGTCATGCCGGGTGTTTGTGCATCCGACCGGTGTGATGCTCCCGGGGTCCCTGCCCAGCCGCTCCCCGGGACTGGCCCTGCTCTCCGGTGTCACCACCGTCCCCGTGCTCCTGCTGCGGGATGGGGACGGTCCCCAGACGGCTCCTGCATCCCGGTCCCGCCTCCGTAACACAGCTCCCGTCCACTGCTTCGCCTGCACGCGCGATGCGCTCCCACCCGTGCAACAACACCCTGTGGGCCATCGCGTCCACCAAGAAATCACGCTCTGCTCCGGGGATGCCGACAGCACCCAGAGAATCAGCTCTGGCCGAAAGGTGACGTTGCCGTCACCGAACTGGGGACAATTAACAGCCGGTGGCTTCATGTGCAGCTCCCCTGGACGATGACCCAAACCCTGCCGAGGGCTGAGAGCACCGGGATGGGTCTGGATGGTGACCGAGAGGGACCAGCCCCGTCATCGCTCGGGGCCAGACACGGTGACACCGCTCGTGCCGTGCTGTCACCCGAATGTGCCACCGCCTCGAAGGGCAGCAGAGCTCCCCAAGCTGCACCCTCGCCTACGCCTGTAGTCCCAGCTGGGACTTTTCTTCTGAAAACACCCCAAAACTTTTAAAAGCTTGGGTTTGGGGACGGTCCTTGGAAGGGGGTGGACAGACCACTGCCAGCCCCAGGCTTTGCAGTGCGGCTGCTCTCCGGCTGTATCTGGGACGTGCATCTTTCTCCTCCCTTAACTCCCAGGCATTCGCTCGGTTAATTATTACCGCTGCTGCCAGAGCGGCTTCGATGCCCGGCTGCCCCGACCCACCGGCCGGGGCTGCTGTGGATACTGGGCTATACGGCATCTCCATAATCTCCATAATCTCCTGGCAGGAGCCAGGGTGAGGCCTTTGCTTTGGGAAGACAGATTGGAGACCCCCCGAGCGGGGTTAGCACCACGCGCTGCCGGGGATGGAGAAGCTCTGCCCGGACGGCCAGGTTGCGTCGTGCAAAATTAACTCAGGGAAGTTCTTTCCCAGCCCGGCGCGCCCCCCCCGGGGAGGTGAAGCGACCCAACGCCACCGGCGATGGGCACGGCAGCGTGACCGCCCGTGTCGGCCAGCCCGGCAGGACCGCAGCACGCAGCGTGGTACCCCCCCCCCCTTCCTCCTCCTCCTCCTCCTGCTCCCCGCTCCCCATCTACCCGGCACACGAATCCCACCCCCGGCACGCCAGCCCCGGTGCACCCACGCTGCCTGGCACCCCCGCGGCATGACGACCATCATCATTGTGCCATCCGGCTCACACGCACCGAGTCGTGTCCCGTGTCCCCCCCCTCCGCGTCATCCCAACACGCAGGGCTCCTCTCGCACAGGCCACCCTGCATCCCCCCCCCCCGCCCCGAGCCATCCCTACGCATCTTCCAGCCTCATCCCACTTATTGAACACTTGGCGTTTCCTTCGGGACTCTGTGCTGCTGCTGGATTTTCTCCCGTTCCCTTTTTTGTTGTTGTTGTTGTTGCACGGGCCTGTCTTATCCCAGACTAATACAGCTCCTTGGTAGGAGAAAGGGTGAGAAGGGGTTAAACACCCCCGCCCTTCCCCACCCTATATCCCAAGGCATTTCCTGATGCTGGGCAGGTATCCGTACCCTTTTCACCTTCCCCCTGGGCTGCTCCAGGTGTTGCTCTGCTCCCTGGCTGCGGGACCAGGAGCGGGCACAGCCCAAAGGGCAAAACTCCCTTTTCCAGGAGGAAAAGCAGCTGGGAAATAGGGCCAGGCACAGCCATAACCGGCAGCCCCTTCTCGGAACAGCTAAATCCACTGGGGAATAATAAAACACATCCACCCGTGGGTTTGGACGTGGGGCTGGGTGTTTGCAGTGGGTGAAAACACACCTGTGTCGCACCGGGAATGCGTGTCACCGAGGTCGGGGGGTGGTTTTCCACAGGAGGTTTGTGTGTGTGTAGGATTCATCACTGGATATATTATAACAACAACAACAACAACAACAACAACAACAACAACAACAACAATAATAATAATAATAATAATAATCCCTGCTTTTGGCACGGCCACCGGTCAGGCTGGCTCTCCCACCCTGCCAGTCCTGGTATTTGAAACCCATCCCATGTCACATCCCTCTGCCCATTGGGGTTATTTCCCTCCAGGTCATTAAAAGAAGATTTTTATTTTTTTTTAAAGATTCTTTTTCTAAAGCCACAAAGCCAAAAGGGAAAAAGTCTTCCCTGCCGCCCCGCAGGTCCCCCTGCCAACTGCTGCTGCCTTTGGGGACGCTTTGCCAACACTCGCTGCCATCCCCCCGTGCCGGGCCTGATGCTCTTTCCCGCCGGGAACCAGCCCCAGGCCCCCACAAACACCTCCCGCCCTGACCCGCACTCGCTCCCTGCCCGCAGGTGATGAATTACCCTGCGCCGAGCGGCTGCAGCAGCTTTCCAAAAACATGGAAATACCATACTACAAAATAAGCTGCAGTGCATTAAAAAAAAAAAAAAAAAAAAAAATCTATATTGCCTCTTGCCATTTCTAAATCTCCACCCGGATTTAGGGACAGATGCCTCTGCTTATTCCCCAATAAATTGCATTATTGCATTCAGGCTCGGGGCAATGATGTAAAATCCGAGGGACTCACTGAGCTCCCCCTCGGGCACCCCGCAGCTGCCCTTTCCGCCCGGACAAGTTGCTGTTTGTTCTTTGACCTTTCAGGGTTTGTTTGTTTTTTTGGTTTTTTTTTTTTTTTCCTTTAACATCATTTTCAGCCCGGAGAGGTGACAGAAGCAGCAAGGAAAGGACCCGAGCCCGGGTGCCAGCTACTGCCATGCCCTGCGAGCCGCAGGGCTGGGGGGGGTCGGGATAGCATCAGCATCAGGATACAAACAGCCTCTGGATTTTGTGGGCTCGGTCCATCCTCTCCGATATCCGAACCTGCCGTTTCCCGCCGTCCCTGTGACATTTTCTTCCCGGTACCTTCCCTCTCGCAGAGCTGCATTTGGAGGTTTTGCTTGGCAGAGCCTGGGCGAGGATGAGCCAGGCGGGTGCCGGGAACACCCACAGCTCCAGCTTTATTTTCCAATTAAATTAAAGGATAAAAATTGAATTATTTCAGAATATAGGCCAAACTACCTAGCCAGAATTTGGAGAAAACTTTCTCCATCAACTCAGTTACTGAATATTATGGGAAATAGCGTACCTTCGCCCAGAGTGTTTGGGAATAGCTGTTAGCTAGGACACCGAGCTTGGACAAGCACAGAGATGCTCAGCCCCGACTCCCCCGTTTTCCCCCGGCACCCTACACTTTTCCATTCCCTTTGCTGCCCTACGGCCCTCCTGGGTCTCATCATTTTTAAGCGCCCGTGAAATGTCTTTTCTAAAAATCACAAAGTTGCAGCTGAAATAAATGCCCTTTGGCAGGCACCCGTCTTTGCACCCATCCTGACTTTCGGGCACGGCGGTGTTTGTGTACGGAACCAAAGCCGCACAACTGAGGCGCTTTTTTGCAGCTCTGCGGGGAAGGGTCTCACACTGCTGTTCTTTTTTTAACTGGATTTTTAAAACCATATATTGCTCTTGGGAAAAACACCCCAAGCAAGTAAGAAATAACACCGGAAAACCACTCCGGAGCGTGGCACGACGCGAGACCTGCATTCCCAGCCTCGAGCCCCGCCGGGGATGACCGTACCGACCGAACACCGTGGCAAAAAAAAACCCCAACCAACCCCGAGCCCACGCGAACCCGCACGGTTCGGCCGCCGTTTCCACGCGGGATTCCTGGACAAACCCAGCTGGGATTTGGCAGAGCGCAGCCCGAGCCCCGCGCGGGTTCGGCGTCGGCCGCCCGATGCCGAGCCGTTCCCACCGGCGGAGGGGACAGACGGACGGTGGGACCGACGGCTGCGGGGCGGGCGAGCGGGTACCTGGGTCTCGGAGAGGCTGAGGCTGCTGGCCAGCTGCTTGCGTTCGGCGCCCACCACGTAGTGGTTCTTCTCGAAGGCTCGCTCCAGCCGCAGGAGCTGCGACGGCGAGAAGGCGGTGCGGATGCGCTTGGGTTTCCGGGCGAAGGGGCCGTGGAGGAGCAGGCTTTCCTGGGACACCTCGCTCCCTGCGGACAGAAAGCCAGGTTAGGGTCCCGCGCCGGCACCCCCCCCCAGCTCCCCCTCTGTGGGACCAGGGTTGGGGGGGGGATGTTGGGGAGACCCTCTCGTCCTGTGACACGGGAAGGATGGACAAGGGGGTCTTGGGGGGGTCCTGGGCACCTTCCCTGCTCCCGAGCACCGCGGCACCCGTGGCCATGCTCCCTCCCCGGCTGCCTGCGGTCCCATGGTGGGGTTGGACAGGGGGAAGGGAAAGGAGAGAAGGAAAGAGGGAGAAGGGATGGATGGGGAGAGCAGGAGGAAGAGGAAAGAAAGAGAGAGAGAAGGGGGGAGGCAGGGAAAAAACAGAGAGAAAGAGAGAAAAAAGAAGATAAACAAGAGGAGACAGCCTAAGAAAGTGTCAGGGGGGAAAAGAGACAGAAAGGGAGAAGCGAGAAAGAAAGAAAAGGAAGACAGAAAGACAAGAAGGAAAAGAAAGAGTGAAAGGGAGAAGGAAAGTGAGAGAGGAGGAAAGTGGGAAAGCAAGAAAGAAAAAAGAAAGGAGGGAGGGAGGGAGGGAGGAAAGAAAGAGAGAGAGACAGAAAAGGCAGAAAGAAACGAAAGAACGAAAGAAAAGAAAAAGAAAGAAAAGGCCAGGAAGGGAGACGGCTCGGAGGCCGGGCAGGTGGAAGGGCCGGGGGCGGCGCAGGCAGCGGAGCCGGGGGGCGGCGGGGGGGAGCGGGGCCGGAGCGGGCAGCCCCGGCCGGGGCCGCTCCCGGGACGGGACCGGGACCGGGACCGGGACCGGGGGGGGCGGTGGGGGCCGGGCCGGTGCCCCCGGGAGCCGCCGGCAGCGGCCGCAATCGCCGGCGGAGCCGCCGGAGCCAGGCGAGGGGTTGGTGGGGAACGGATGGATAACGCGGAGAGCTGATAACCCAGGTTGGGAACCCTTCTGGGGGCTTCGGGCCGGCCCCCGGGGGGGGACAGCGAGGGGCCGGGGAGGGAGAGGAAAGGGAAAAAGGAGAGGGGAAAAGGAGAGGGAAAAGGAGAGGGGAAAAGGGAAAGGAGAGGAGAGGAGAGGAGAGGAAAGGAGAGGAGAGGAAAGGAAAGGAGAGGAAAGGAAAGGAAAGGAAAGGAAAGGAAAGGAAAGGAAAGGAAAGGAAAGGAAAGGAAAGGAAAGGAAAGGAAAGGAAAGGAAAAGGATACAGAGAATGGAATAGAAAGAGGAACTAAGAAAGGGAGAGACAGAAAAGGAGAGAAAGAAAAGAAAGGTAAAGGAAAGGGAGACAGAGTCAGAGAAGAAGAAAGAAGGAAAAGACAGAGAAAGAAAGAAGGAAAGAAAAGAAGGAAAGAAAGAAGGAAAGAAAAGAAAGAGAAAGAAAGAAAGAAGGAAAGAAAGAAAGAAGGAAAGAAAGAAAGAAGGAAAGAAAAAGAAGGAAGAGAGAGACAAGCTGTAAGATCAAACAAAATCTCGCTGGCCAGCCGAGATCCACCGCAATCTTCCCCTTCATTCCCGAGAAGGAGAAACCCAAACTCCCGGCTCCGCCGGCCGCGGGGCCGCCCCGGGAGCCCCGCGATGCCCGGCCGGGACCCCCGCTCCGGCCGCGGCGGCCGAGGCGGAGCTGCCGAGGGGCTGCCCGGCCCCCCCCCCCCCCCCCCCCCCCCCGCCCGCCCACCGGTACCGGCACCGAGGCCGCCGCACGCCGGCTCCGGGGCTGCGGGAGCGCACCGGGGTTTGCAAAGGCACTCCGACACCGGAGTGTGCAAAAGCACTGAGCGCCGGGGCGTGCAAACTCACTCCGACACCGGTGTGTAAATGCACTAAGCACCGGAGTGTGCAAACGCACTCGGCACCGGTGTGCAAAGGCACTAAGCGCCGGGTGTGCGAAGGCACTGAGCACCGGGGGGGGGGTGCAAATGCACTAGGCACCGGGTGTGCAAGTGCACTAGACCCTGTGCGTGCAAACGCACTAGACCCCGGGGTGTGCAAACGCACTCTGACACCAGGTGTGCGAACGCACTGAGCACCGGGGGGTGCAAACCCCCGCAGCACACCGGCTGGGCGCGCAGGCACCGCAGCAACAGGTTTGGTTTTTTTTTGCCCCCGGGACCCCCTCGGCCCCGCCGCTTAAGGGGCCCCACGTCCCGTCCCCCCCCCACCCCACCCGCGTCCCGGTAGCCCCGGGTGGGCGATGCCTCCAGCTCACCTTGGAAGCGATGCCCGAAGAAGCGGTTCCGCAGCACCCAGGGATAGAAGTTGAGCGGGTCGCGGTGTTGCGGCCCGAAAAAAGAATGGGGGGGCGGCAGCCCCGACCCCCCCAACTGATGGGGCCCGACGGGTAACCCCGGGTGCCCCACGGCCTCGGGAAAAACGAGCTCGGTGCTGCCGTAGAGGGCTCGACCGGCGGCTGCGGCGCCCTGGAAACCGGGGGGGAAAGCGGCGGCGGCGGCGGCGGCGTCGGCGGGTCCGGGGTAACCGAGGGCGGCGGGACGCGGGGGGTCCTCGGGGCTGAGGTGGGTGTCCTTGCCCACCAGGGACTCGATGGTGAAGCAGCGCTTCGCAGACGGCTGGAACATGGTTTGGAGCCGGGAAAAGGGCGGGGAGGGGTTGGGGAGGGAAAGGGGAGGGAGGGGGGGGGTTTGGGGGGGGGGGGGGGCCCGGAGCGGGGTTGTTCCTCCCGGGTGTGCGCTTCTTTCCCTCTGCGTGTGTGTGTCTGTGCAAGAAACACCCCCCCCCCCCGACAAGCACACACGCCCCGTCGCCCACCCGCGGGCGCCCACGCAACCCGCAAAGCCCCGGGCAGCCGGTACAAATACGGCCGGTACCTGGCGGGGCTGGGAGGAGGGGGCGGCTTCACCTGCTCGGGTCGGGGCCGGGGGTCGGGGGGGGGTAAAGGGGGTGGGTGGGGGGTGGGAGGGGGTAAAGGGGGATGATGGGGGGGGTGGGAGGCAGGGGGAGGGAGGGAGCGCCCGAAAAACTGGACTGGAGCAGCTCCCGCAGGCGCGTCGCGAAGTTGTGGTAGAGGGGCTCCGGCTGCGGGGTGGGTTTTTTTTTTTCCTTCTTCTTTAAAAAAAAAAAAAAAATTAAAGAAAAAAAATTATCTTAAAAAAAATCCTCCTTTTTTTTTTTCTTTCCCCTCTTTTTTTTTTTTTTGGTCCTTTTTTTCGCTTTTTAAATTTAAAAAAATAATACTAAATAAATGTCTATATCTATATATATAGCCGCAGCGGCCGTTTGGAACTCCGCGGCTCGGGTTGCTGCCGGCCGGGTGGGAGGGAGGGAGGGGAGGTGAAGCCCTCCCCCGCGCCCCACCGCGGCTCCCCGCCTCCCGCGCAAGCTCCGCTCCCCTCCGCGTAACCCCCCCCTCCTCCTCCAAAGGCAGGACCTTCCCCCCCACCACCACCCCCGGACAAAAGCCCGCTCTTCCCACGGGTCCGATCCTGCGCTGGGAATAAAAAAAATAAAAATAATTTAAAAAAAAAAAAAAAAACAACCCACCAAACAACCCAATAACTCGCGGATTTGGCTGGTTTTACGCCGGCGCGGATGTGTGTGTGGGGGGATGCGCGGGGTGCGCAGCCCCTACGCGGGCCAGTCCCGAGTTCACTCCGCAGTTTGACTCTGCTCGGAGTTTTGTTGGCCCGCGGAGGCGGGGGCCAGCCCTCCCCTCCCGCACAAAGGGGGTTGAAAGTCTATTTTCCACTTGGCTGGACTGAAATACTCCGCGGATCCTTCCCCCCTCCCCGCGGAGAGGAGACCGCTGCTGCGCGCCCGCGGGCTTTCCGCGGACCCACTCCCGCAAAAGGCTGCGGGGAAGGCGCGGGGGGGGGGGGAGAGAAAAAAAAAACAACCATGAAACCCCACAGAAATTAAAGCCTAAAAATGGAGTGAGCACGTCGGCAAAGGGATTTTTATTTTTATATTTCTGGAAGAGAGAGCGAAAAAATAATCTAGATTTAAAATATGTATTTATATTAAAAACTGGAAATAAAGAAGCGGGGCTGGCGGAGAGGGCAGCCGGGCACGGAGTGGGGCGCACCCACGGAGGGATGGGGAAGGGGAAGGAGAAGGGGAAGGGGAAAGGGAAAGAGAAGGGGAAGGGGAAAGGGAAGGAGAAGGAGAAGGGGAAGGAGAAAGGGGAAGGGAAGGGAAGGGAAGGGAAGGGAAGGGAAGGGAAGGGAAGGGAAGGGAAGGGAAGGGAAGGGAAGGGGGATGCGGGGACAGCGCTCGGCTCAGACACAGGAGCTGTGCCCAGCTCCGGACCATTCGTGGAATTTAATTTAAAACAATTTAATAGATAGTTAAATTTAATTTAATTTTTTTTTCCCTCACTCTTTTCTTTACCCACCCTGGGCCAGACTGGGGGTCGGTGAGGTGGGGGTGCAGACCCTCCACCCCTGCCTTCCCACAGCCACCCCTTGGGAGCTGCGTGGGGCCGGGATTTCGTTCTGTGTGGATCTCGCCGGCATTCAGCATCTTCTGCGGGGGAAAAAGAAAAAGCCGGCCGAGCGCTTGCTGCTCACCGCGGGAATCCCCGCCGGCAGCATCTCCCCTCCGCGCCCCGTCTCCACAGGAACCTTTTTTGGGGGGAGCTGCTTTAGTTTGGGGGATAAATCGCCGTCTTGGAAAATTATAAACCTTTAAATTGATTTTTTTTTTTTCCCTATTCGCCCCAGGTGGTTTTCAGTCCCGGCTCGGTGTCCAGGCAAGGCTCCCTGGCTGCTCCGAAGGGAGCTGGGAAGCTGCTAAGCTGAAACCAGGCGAGAGCCCCAAATTTACCTTTACATTTCTTTTTCCCCCTGCTGCTCCCAGGCCTGCTCCCACCTCCAGGATAATTCAGGCAGGATCTTTATCCCCAACTGGAATAAAATGCAGACCCCCCCCAGGCGGGTGCCTTGCTCCGGCCCCCGCTGTCCCCAGTTTATTAAGCGGAAAACTTTAGCCCCTGCATCCCGGGGAGGAGGTGATCCGGGAGCAGCCTGCCTTCCCGCTGGATTTCTGGCCAGGAGGAGCTCTGGGTGGAAGAGAAAGACATTTTCTTTTTTAACGAAAGAGCGGCAGAGCGTGCCAGCGCAGCGGAGGGACGCGGCCGGCAGCGGCGGTGGGCAGGCAGGGCTGGGCGGGGGGGGTGCAGCACCGGGATTAGGGGGTGCCGGTGTGGGGGAAATGGGGGGGGGGGGGGATTGTCGGGTCTGCTGCTTGTTAAAATATAACAGTGAGGCTTTTCCCAAGGAGCAAACGAAAGAGGAGCGATGGAGGAGGAGAGGGAGACAGGACAGGCACCAAAAACTGGCCTTGGGGTTGGGGGTAGAGGGGCAGGTCCGGGGGTGCCTGGCGATGGGCAGGCGGGCAGCGGGTCCATCCCCGTCCTTCCCCGTCCATCCCCATCCATCCGTATCCCCCAGCCCTGGCCACCGCTCGCCTGCCTGGACTCAAATCCCTGCCCGTACCCCTTCCTCCCTCCGCAGCAGCCCTAGCAGGCAGGTTTTGCCGGGGCCGGATCCGGCACGCTGCCAGCAGGTGCAGTCCGTCATCCCCGTACCCCCCCCCCCCCCCCCCCGGTCTCGTTAATCTATAACGCATCGGCCTCCAGCATCAAAGGGCAGAATGTGGAAAATCAGGCCCCGGGCCTCGGAGCGTGGCCACGGGCGCAGCTTGCCGGGATGTTAAAAGTTGACCAGACTTCAAAGTGCTGGATTGTTTCCTCCTAACCTCTCCCACCTGCTCTTCCCATGGGCACAGCTCCTTACCCTGCCCGGATTTCTTCCCGTCAGCCTCCAAGCGCGGTCCCAAAGTGAAGAAGGGAGGAATGGGGCTGTATTTTGGGTTGGGGGGGCTAAGGAGGTCTGGAGCCTGTCTGTCCTGGGCTGCTGCTTCAGCTTTTTTTTTTTTTTTTATTATTTCATTTGGTTCAGGGATATGCTGGATGGGAATAAACTGACCTGACACAACCCGGTGGGCTTCAGCGGGTTATTCACCTCACCTCCCTCAGTCTCCCTTTTTTAAGGTGGTTTTGTCAACTGGTCCATTGATAGTGGATGGATGGATGGATGGAGATGGCATGGGGATGGTGGGGACGGTGGTAGATGTGTACATTGATATGGATGGACGGGAGAGAGCTTTAGTCTATGGAGTCAGGCTGATATTGAGAAAGGATCCCACCACCGAGCCCGGGAAGGGGAAGCTGCCCTGGTCACATAGCTATGGGCTGGAAGAGGTGAGTCCAGCAAGGAAAGATGCTGCTGGGTCTTCACCCACCTACGCGATGGTCACTCTGGCTTTTCCATGGGGGCCGCATCCACCCTCACCTCTCCGGCATGGCCTGACTGGTACGTCGGTACAGAAACCCTGCACGGATGTGGGCTCTGGTGTGATGGGTCCTGGTGGGCTTCAGACATACTCAGAGGTGGAAGATCTTGAAGGCCGTTTGGTGTGGTTGCAGCCAGGTGTCATGAATGGGAATTTTGCGCTTGCAAAGCAAACAGGATTTTGCACCCAGCTCCTTGTAGACATTGAAACCCCCAGCTCCTGAAAGGATCGTCTCCGTCCCTTGAAACATCTCGAGATGATCGTGCAGGTGCCTGTAGCCTTGATAAAGCCTTTCAGAAAGCTGCGGGACCCTCGGCCATTGGTGGCAATGGTCATCCTGGCACTGAGGCTGCACCCACACCCGGGACAGAGATTGCTCCGGTCATTTCTGCTCAGCAAGGTGGTCCCACAGGACCACGGTTTTGGGGAAAGTGGTTGCGACTCATTAGTTGAAAGTGCTGTGCAGAGGTCGGGTGCTTGGGGACCTTTCCCCTGACCTTGTGCCTGACCTTGGGGACCCCACGTCTCCTGTTTTGCCCACGGGTTGAGTGAGGCGATGAGCCGGTTCACCCACGCCGGGGCCCACGGAGGGCAGCAGCACTGAAACACACGGGTTTTTGGGCAGCATCTGCATCACCTGCTTGTGACACGACTTGTCAGCGCGGCGCCGATGCCGCGGGCACCAGCAGCACACACGGCACCGCGGGCGGCATCCTTGGGGACCTGCTGGGGTGACGGCGGGTACGGCATCGGGGGGCAGAGCTGTGGGGGTCCCGGCGGTCCCCGGGGTGCAACCCAGCCCCCCCCCCCCCCCAGCCACTGGGAGCAAACCCAAACCGCTGTCCCTGGTTTGTCATCGTGGTCCCTGGGGTGGCAGCAGCGGCGGGTGCGTGGCATCGCTGTGCCCCAGCCAGGAGCGGATCTCTCCCTCATCCCCCATCCCAGCCTTTAAACCTCCTCAGGGTGCTGCGATCAGGAGCTCCGTGCTTTAGCACTGTGACGCCTGGGGATGGTTTTGAGGGTTTATACCACTGACAGCACGAAGAAGAGCTCAGCCGCGGTGTTTGGGTTCAGCCAGCCCTCCGCACTGGTTTTGGGGGGGAAGACTGGTCTCCCAGCTAATGGCCCACCATGCACCTTTCTCCAGGGCTGTAGGATGTCCCTTAGAAATGCTTTTCCGTGCACGGCAGGGTTGGCAAAAATGTCTTTCTAGGAGAGCTCAGGAAATTTTGACACAGGAAATTACGCGTCCAGCCCTGGGGAGGGTTTGGGTGCTCCCTCGGATGGCACCGGAGCGTGACCCCCACGTCAGCATCCCCCCGGGGCTCGTGCCGGCTTTGCTCCAGCAGCTAAGAAAGCGAGATCCCCTGCAAGATTACACCGTTGCAGGGGCAAAGAAGCCACGGGGAGAGGTGCCATCCCCGCTCAGATGTGCTGGGAGAGTCCCCCCAAAACCCCGTGGGGACTGCGTGGAGTTATATTAGGGGAGATCGGCAGACTTGGCTCCCCCTCACCTCCGCAACATACCGTTAAATGGCATCAAGACAGTGTATCAGCCGCTTACATATGTTGCTTATAGACGCCAAACTTATTAACACAATAAAACTGCTGCTAAGAAGCTTTCCTGCCTCCTTTCCCGCGTGGAGAGCATCAGTGTTGGAAGCACCTAGCCGCCTCATATGGAAACACCCGGGGTTGCTTTTCATATGGCACCCGGGAAAATAAATACATGAATCAGCCAGGGTCCCCCTTCCAGTGTTTTCAGACCTCGGCTGTGAGGGCAGGGAGTTGGGGACACCTCAAAGCAGGGGGGGGTTTAAAGCCAGTCCTGGGGTGAAGCTTGGGGTCCCATCCTGCCCGGGTGCCTGCCCGGGGAGGCGGCGTGCCTCGGGGGGGATGCTGGGGCTCACGGGGTGCTGCTGGGTGGTCTGGGTGCTGGCTGGCTCCTCTGGTGCAGAATGCTCTGAATCAATGAATCGTCCTCTGGCTTTGCTTTGAAAGTGGTCGGAGGGGGACCCTGGCTGATTCATGTATTTATTTTCCAGGGTGCCATATGAAAGGCAACCCCGGGTGTTTCCATACGAGGCGGCTAGGTGCTTCCAACACTGACATTCTCCAGGAGAAAAATAGGCAGGAAAGCTTCTTAGCAGCAGTTTTATTGTGTTAATAAGTTTGGCGTCTATAAGCAACATATGTAAATGACTGATATACTGTCTTGATGCCATTTAACATTATGTTGCGGAGGTGAGCGGGAGCCAAGTCTGCAGCATTTCGACTAATACGCGAGGAGCTGCCAATTGTGGTGGGTTTTTTTCTTCTTTTTTTTCCCCTTTTTGAAAAAAATTTAAACAAGTTAGCAATCTGCCCGCGCCAAAATAATGACTTGGACCCTTCCGTCTCCGTTGCCGTTTCTTGGAAAATGGGTAAATATTGTATTCGTTTAGCTTTGGTGGCAGCTCGAGTCCCCGGCGCTGGGATGAAAAATCCCGGCTTGCCGGCTATCCTGGTCCCCATCGCTGTGGCCGGGAAGGGCCGGCGAGGAAAGAGCAGAGCCGCTGCCAAACACAGCCAAGGCTGTCGGTAGCAGAGGTGCCAATGTCTCCTCGTTTCCCCCTTCCCCGACAGGGATGGGGGGGGGGAATGACAAGGGGGAAAAAAAAAAAAATTAAATATAAAATGCCGTGAGTTTCTCCCTCTCGCAAGTAATTTTCAGTTAATTTATGTTGAATCAATGGTTCCTTGCAGTCATATGGATGGCAGGCTCCCAGCCATTATTAGTGTAAACAGATTTGTGAGCAGTATATTTAGCTGTTCCATATTGCTTTTAGGAAATGTGCACATTTCAATGGCGTATACTTAGAGAGGGCCATACCCTGCCACCGCTCTGCAGGTGGGGACGGTGCCGTACGGAGGCACCCGCGCTCCCGGCCTCCTCTTCCTCACCCGAGAGGAAGCCTCGAGCCGGCGCAGGGGGTTTCGGTTACCCTCGGAGGCAGCGGGGACCGTCGCCTCCTGAATGTCCCATCTGCAAAAAAAAAAAAAAACCTACAAAATTGGGGATTTGCCGGGGATGGTCTGGCCGAGGCCGCGCTCCGTCCCCGCAGGGCACAGAGGCCGGATCCAGCTGACGAGCGTGGAGACGGAGGTTTTTGCAGCAAGGAGGGGGGGGGTCCCTTGGGGTGGGTGCCCAGCATCGTTTTGATGCTCCGGGGCACCCACTTGTTCCCCAGAGCTCTGTGCAGTCTCAGCAGCCTACAGGTGTGATGAGCGGAGTCAGTGCTCAAGCGTCGTCGGGGGTCAATCCCAATCCCGGGGTGGGCATCCATCCAGGGACCGTGCCGGGATGCAGGCGGCACGTCCAGCATCCACGCCGTGGGTACGGGACACGGCGGCCTCATCCCTGCCACGGCGGGAGGGATGTGGACACCCCCCCCACCCCCTGCCTCCGCCTGAGCTGCTGATTTAAGAAAAGTTGTGCTGCGGTGAAGTGCCAAGCTCGAGAGGGCTGGGGCCAAAATGTAAAACGTGCTAAAAAAGAAATCCCCAGATTTCAACCGAACAGGTGTAAAAGCCCAGCCAGCGGCGCCGGCAGGAGCCCTCCAAGTCCCGCGGGCCGGATTCCGCATCCTTACGCTACTCCCCTTTTCTGTGCCCGCCTGCCGTCGAGGGAAGCTCCCCAGAAGCGAGCAGGATCGGGCCCTTCCCCATCTCCTTCCCCTGCTCGCTCCGCGCCGGGTGCCCGCCTCCGAAATAACCCAGAAACGCCGAATCCAGAACCCGCTGCCGGTTCCCACGTGCCGGGATGGCACCGAGCGTGGATGCGGCCCCTCCGCCAAGGAACCGGGGCAGGATACGGCCCTGGGAGGGTTTTTGCTATTTTAATTTTTCCTGCCGGCTTGCCTGCGTGCCCGAAAATAGCTGCGGCGAGCGGGCTGGCACGGGCGGCAAGGAGCATCGCCAGCTTCCAGCGGCACGGCGGTGAAAGGATTTGGGCAACGTCTCACCATGGCTACCCGGGCCAGGGAGAAGTATGTCGGCTCCGGGGGGAGGGTGCCGGCCCCTTTCATGGAGGAGAAAGCCGCGACATCAGGGCTCTGTTGTTGGATGTCACCGTCTCCCTCCCGCCAGCGTGAAAAATCAATTAGGAAGAATTAGCGACGTGTCAACGGGTGTTGCGCGGGGAGAATTACGGGCCCCATCCCGCACGCCGCTCCGCGGGTTCACCCAGGGGAGCGTGGCCGTGTGTCACCGCTCCCTCGGCCGTCCCCACCGTCCCCGGCACCGTTACAACCCCAAAACCGTGATGCCCAGGCACCCAAATCGGGCCCGGGGTGCCGATTTCCAGACCGGGCGCCCGGCCGTGCCCGGGCAGCTGCGTGCCACCCCAGCGCTCCCTGCCTCAGTTTCCCCGTTCCTACGATGGGGCTTGGCTGGACCGCAGCCCCTGAGCCCCGCAGCATCGGAGACCCCGTCGGAGCCCATCCCCGTGGCTTCGGGACTGGAAGCGGTTCAGCGGGAGCGTAACTCGCACCGTGTTGCCGCTTTTCTCTTCCCTCCTCTTTCTGCGTGTGTGTGTATATATATAAATAAGAAGAAAAAAAAAAATCCCAAACTCTGATTAAAATCCCTTTTTTTATTCACCTGCCCATCTTTCCTCTGTCTCCATCTCCCATTCTATCCAAACTCATAATTAATCGCTCAAGGCAAAAGTAATGAATGTTAATTGGCCATCTGTACAAAGACTAATTAAAATCTACCATGCTGGGGATTAAAACATACCTATAGCAACTGCCTGAATTGAGAATGAGACAGAGGAGAGATTGAGAAAACAGCTGAAAGGCTTGTGCAAAACGCAATCTCGCTTAGGTGTGAGATGAGTTGCAACTCGGAGATCTGAGATGCTTTATTATTAAATTAAAAAAAAAGGGGGGGGGGGGGGGGAAGAAACTTCTGAGCTGAGCTGGGAGATGGTTTAATGGGAAGAAAGGCCGCGGGAGATTTCAAAGGCGGAGTGACCCCAACATTTCGGGTTTGGTTTGGTTGAGGATAATAGCCGCCCGCTCCCCTCCCCACCGGCAGAAAATATTTCATGGTGTTTTCAGCTTTTTAGGGTTTCTGGATGTGAAGAAACCACGCCGGGCACCGGGAAGCTGCTGGGCTGGAAAGGGGGAAAAGAAGCATCCCTTGAATTTGAAAAGTTAGGGATGGAGCGCTTGGCACCAGGCGATGGGCATCACCGCCCGGGCGGGCATCGGGCAGCGGCGGGGTCTGCATCCCGCTCTGCCCCGAAGCTGCATCGCGCCCTCGGCCGCCCCGTTCCCTTCTTTGTCCTAAATCCTCGGCTTTTCAGCCCGGCCGCCTCTTTGTTGCGGGGAGGGTTTAGGAGTTGGAGGAATAGAGCAAAACGAATAAGCCAGTGCTAATTATTCACTGGGCTGCTCCTCCTCCTCCTCGCTGCGGCCCCAACGAGCCCCCCCCGGCCCCCGTGCAAACACCCCCCGACCTTTCCCTGTGCTGAGCGGCCCGGGCCAGTGTGGAGCTGGGATCCATCCCACCCAGCCGAGGTGTCCCCTCCAGCGCCGGTGACACGGCTGGAGGTGGCAGGAGGTGCTCGGGGATGGAGGGTACCCCGGGGGATGCTGGCTGGAGGGTGGCAAGGAGGCCAGATCCTCTCTCCAAACAGGTCCTCCAGGCTGAGGGCAGCTCCGGCATGTGCAAAATGACATTTTTTTAGTAAAAAAAAAAAAAAAGAGAGAGAGAAAAAAGTGCTTTTTTCCTCCAGCCAAAGCTGGAGGCTGGGTTTCTGCTGGAAACCACCGACCTGCAGCTCCACCGCCTTGTGTCCCCCAGCATCTCCAGGCTGGGGCTGTCCCCATCTATCCCATGCGCCAGCTCCGATGCCACCAAACAACCTCTCTTTTTTTTCAATCCCACATCCCCAGCGTTTCATTCCAGCAGCAGCCGACCGCATCCCAGTACCCCTGCGACGCCGGGGATCGCCGCTGCCACCGAGCATCCTTCCTGGGGACTTTTCGGGGTTCATAGCAGGGGGTGATGGGGAAGCGGGGGGGGGGGAAGGCTGGGCATCCCCCCAACCCCCCGAGTGCGCTGATACTTTGCAGCCTTGCTGGAAGCACCCGGGCTCGGCTCTGCTCTTGTTTTCTCAGATTCGGCTGTGTTTACTCCCAACACGAGTGACCGCCGTGGCCCTATTACGGGAGCGGCTGACAGCTCGGCTGACAAGTGTGCTCGCGGCAGGAATGTGAATGCGGCTCCCGGCCTCGCCGCGGTGCCTCGGCGGCAGCTTCGCCGGCGGTGGTACGGGCAGAGCGAGGCCACGCTGGCGGCTGGGTGATGCGAGATCCCTAAGGAAAGAGATGCTCTGGGTTTCCCATGGGATCCCGCACGGGATGGGGTGCTGCGTGGGATGGGTGCAGCATGGTTTGCTCGCCCTTTCTGGTTTAAACCCGGTGCTGAGGATCTGCCAGAGCCCGCCAGCATCCTAATGGGAAGGACAGGGATCCACTGGGATTATTTGGTGCTTGGGGAAGGGCTGAGCCATCAGCACGGGAGGGTTTCAAGGCCGGGTGGAGGACGATAGGCTGCAGACGTGGCACAGGATGGGCTGTGGAGGAGGAGGACGGATGCGCTGATCTGAACCGGCAGCTTTGCTGAAGGAAAGAGGACAGGGAGCAGGCGGTGTCGGGAGCGGATGATGTCCCCAAATCCCTGGAGAGCCACAGGAGCAGCTCGGCCACAGCCTGCCTCCGGCTTGGCACTTGATACTCGGGGACGGAGGCTTGAAACGCGCCTGGCCGCATCCCACGTGGGCTGGCGGCAAACGGGACAAAGTCTGGCTTTGGGGTGGTGCATAAAAAACTAGGGAAAAACTCCTATTTCTGGCAGCTCTTTCCCACCGGGGTGGAGGTGGCCATTGGTATGCAGGGCCCGGTTTGATCACCGGTGAAATTGGTGTGTGCAGGGCAGTGCAGGGAGCGATGCCGAAGCTGGGGATCCGGCGCTGGTCCCAGCTTAGCACCCAGCCCAGTGAGTCCAGCTGCTCTGCCCGCGCCGGATAAAGATGGTTTAATTAATCACAGATCATTTCTGCAATGTCCCTCCATTAACCTCCATAGCAGACTAAATAATAACTCATTAAAGGCATTTGAAGCTCGCAGGAACAGGACAGTTTACCAGCAAACCCACTGCTCTTTGGCTCTAAACTGGGTTAATCTGTTATCTCTCCTTGCTGGACCAATGGGTCCCTCGTTACACATTAAATGGCTGCTCCAGGGGACATGGCCAGCCTGGAGCTGGTCCTTCTCCTTGCTTAACACTAAGGCCACCAAAACCAGGGGACAGCATAGAGGGGAGAATAATAAAAGCAGCTCAGCGGACTGAGAGTGAGGAGTGTGAAGAGTTACACGCAGGAGGATGCGCGAGCAAGCGTTCAGTCTCAGGGAGAACCATGCCAGCTCAGCAGAAAGATGTTTGTTGTTCTAACCCTCTCGGGCTCGGAGAACATCCATCAAATCCCAGCCATGACCCCGAGAAGACCCTGCAAAGCTCCTGACTTGTAGCATAGAGAGGTGGGAGGCTTTGGGATGGCTGGTCGGGTGTCTCCATGGGTACCTCGGGGGTCTCTGCACGCAGGATGAGGGTCCCTGGGTGGGAAGTGTGGGCACCACTAGACCTTTTCCCCCCTCCCTGGGAGCACCTTTGCTGGAGGAGCACCTCATTTACCTTTGGCCTTGTGGCCGGAGGCGGCTGCTTGTTTGCGAGCGAGGAGCTCGCTGGGCACTTGGCATCCTGGCTGAAAGGCCCGTACTCAGCATTTCTGGCCACCGGATGGGAAAATAAAGGTCTCCTTCTCTCCTCTGCTGAGAAACATTTAATAAGGGGCAGAGGGACCTGGCTGCAGCCTCTCGCACTGCTAAGCCAAGGGCAGCCCAGGGCAGCGGCTGAGATTTGAGAGGTCATTGGGTGCATGCTGGTTTTAATTTGGGAGGCTTTGGGGGGGATTTAGGAGGCTCACCCTCACCGCTGTCCCAGGGACCTGGTCACACATGGAAACAAAACCCCAGCAGTGACTTTGACTCCTTTCATAACACAGTTCCCCGCATTTCACCACAGGCACAAAGGGCACAGTGTCTCCCCTGGCATGGGGAGGGGGCTGGGGAGGGTCCCCTGGGGCTGGTCGCTCGGGCAGTGTCACCCCTAAGCATCGCACACGTGCTTCCCTTCCTGCCCCAAACTGCTATGAAGGCCATTGCAGCGGTTTTCTGTAGTGCTTTATGTCGGGAGGCATCTGCACAGCTCGTGCTCCAGCTTTGTCTCCTTCTGTTTACCAGGGCTCAGGGAGACATCACACCTTCACCAACATCCATCCAGTACAGAAATTGCTGCAGCTGGAAAAGGCCCAGTGCTGGCACCACATCCATCCCACTGCTTTGCCCCCCAGCAGCAAGTAAATTGCTTTTCTTTAACTATGTGGGCTCAGAGCAAGAGGGAGGGGGACATGGGGGGGACAGGCTGTCCCACGGGAGCCCTTGCAGCCACGTACCAGGAGAGCAGGGCTGGACAGCCCTTCCTGGGGCTGCCATGACCCCCAGCACTTTGCTCCAGGGATGGGATAGGAAGGAAAAAGCAATGGGAAAAAAAAAAAAGAAGGGAAAAAAGGGGAGGAAAAGGACAAAATGCCCTACTCAGTATTTTGCTGCAGGAGGCAGGGTGGGAAGGCAGGCTGGTGGGGGGACAGACCCGTTTGGAGGAACGCCCCATGCTAGGCAGGATTTTGGGCTTGCCAAGCCCCACTTTACCCCTGCCAGGGAGATCAGGTCCCATGGCTCCTGTCTGGGATGAAGGAGGTGACGGCTCCTTTCGGGGTGACTCCCTTCAGCCGCAGGGCTCACCCTTAGCCCATGGGAGAGCACTGCTCGAATATTGGGGGTCCCCTAGGGCCGGGCATGTTAGCCCCATCAAATACACTTTGCCAGGTGAGCTGTGAGCTCCTGTCTCTGAAATTAGGAGAGCTCAAAACTTCTTTTTTTTAAATACCCCTTTTTCTCCTGATTGAGCCTCTGGCATGGGCCCATGGCTCCGGGATATGGAGTCTTAACTAAAAAAAAAATATATCAGGCATCGTGGGGACCTGTGATGGGACAGTGCAGAGGCGGGGGGAAGCCTGAGCCCGTTGCTTTTCCAGAGGCACCGATCCTGTCCCACCCTCCGGACTCTCTGCTCCGGCTGCTGTCCGTTATCCGGTCTCCGCACGCCCTCAGCTGGTCACAGAAAATGCTAGAAAAGGGAAGAAAAATATGTCATATCATTTTGCCATTGCAGCTCACAGCACCCATGGCTGCACAGATATTGGCCGGACCCACGGGGCACGGGAGCCGGGCCCGCTCCCTGGGCAGGGGATGCCGGTACCCAGGGGATGCCCTAAAAGCATCACTGGCATTTCTCCCTGGGCAGGGGATGCTGGTACCCGGGGGATGCTGGTACCCAGGGGATGCCCTAAAAGCATCACTGGCATTTCTCCCTGGGCAGGGGATGCTGGTACCCGGGGGATGCTGGTACCCAGGGGATGCCTTAAAAGCATCACTGGCATTTCTCCCTGGGCAGAAGATGCTCATACCCGGGGGATGCTGGTACCCGGGGGATGCTGGTACCCAGGGGATGCTGCTACCCAGGGGATGCTGGTACCCAGGGGATGCCCTAAAAGCATCACTGGCATTTCTCCCTGGGCAGAGCTCTGCTCCTGGGGCAGGAGTCACAAGCTCGGTGTGCCCCTGGGGCTCACAGAGCGATGCCAAACACCTAAATACATGTGCAGTGATTCCAAGGGGATGAAAACCCTGAAAATAAACCATCCAGGCTACAGCTTGGAGCACAGTCAAGTGCCGAGTGGCTGTGCTGAAGACAAACTTACTCCATTGAACTTTGAGCAAGCGGTTGCTTCACTAGCAAAATTCAGCGGCGTGAGCCACAGCACATCGCTGCAGCCGTAGGATTTGCACTTGGTATGTGCTTGATGTTGGTAACAGGTTTCCTCTTCGAACAGATGTAGAGTTTCCCGGTTGAACGGACAGGGACACCAAGGCTGATCTTTGCTCCCGCTGCTCGAGGGCTGCCCCAGGGCAGCAGGGGAGAGAGAAAAGGGAGTGAAAAGTGATCCAGGTCCCAGCACGACAGACACAGACCTGTTAGAGCAGGTTCAGAGGGGCCGTGGAAACGATCAGAGGGCTGGAACAGCTTTGCTGTGGAGAGAGGCTCCAGTTGGGGCTGTTCAGTCTGGAGAATAGAAGGCTCCAGGGAGACTTTATTGGGGCCGTTCAATATATAAAGGGGCGTATAAGAAAGGTGGAGAGGGACTTTTAACCAAGACCTGTAGTGACAGGACAAGGGGCAATGGTTTTGAACTGAAAGCGGGTAGATTTAGATTGGACGTAAGGAAGAAATCTTTTACGATGAGGGTGGTGGGACACTGGAACAGGTTACCCCAAGAAGTTGTGGCTGCCCCATCCCTGGAAGTGTTCGAGGCCAGGTTGGATGGGGCTTGGAGCAATCTGGACTAGCGGAAGGTGTCCCTGCCCACAGTAGGGGGTTTGGAACCAGGTGATCTTTAAGGTCCCTTCCAACCCAAACCATGCTATGAATCACATCCAGTGTTTCATTAATTATGTCATTAACACTGCATGCAGCAGGACATAAGCACCTTGCTATTTAAAGTCAGCATTCCCTGCCTGTGCATCCTCTCTTGGAGGAAGAGGTTTGGGCTGGAGAAGTGCCTGGTTTCAAGTGCCTGGCACTTCTGCGATACCACAATCCCTGATGCAGATGCTCCAAGAAGACACACAGAGCTGCTGCTACACCCCCAGCCACCGGAGGTGGTCAGACCTCAAGCAAGTACGCAGAGTCCAAAAATAAACCTTCCCCTCAGGCACCCTGGCTTTTACTGTGTCTTACCCTGAAGAACCCATCTGCATCTCCCACACAGCTGGCACCAAATGGTCCCCGTGCCCAGAGCAGCCCTGTCCCCCAGCACCCTCCCACCTCTTCCTGCAATATAGGGCTCCTTAAGCCTTTCAGGGAGGGACACACGACTTACCTGCCTTCACCCCAGCCCCTGACAGCCCGTGGTCCAAAACCCTGTAAGGGCAGGACTTTGGACCCCCAGCTCTGAGCACTGAGGTTATTTTTTGCAGAGCGCCAGATCTCAAAAGAGGATTTCTGCCCAAGAGGGGATAGGACAAGCCCAAACAGATGCAGGGTGAGGAGATGGGGGATTTTTAGCAGCAGCAGGTCCATCCAGGTTTCACAGACCACATTAAACGTCACCAGGCATCAAACCCCAGAAAAACAACGCCATGGCCAATGTAGTAAGCAGCAGAGGGGGTTTTGCTAATAATGAGTTTCATAGGCATAGAGGGAAGATGAAACCAAGCAGCAGACTAGCTGGCAAAAAGGGTTTTTTGAGCTTGACAGGATTAAGTTAACACAGAGTTAGTGAAATGGTTCAGAGATGGAAGAACAGGACTCCAGGAGGCATGTTGGTGGCTTATTGGATGAGGACAGTGCTTAACCCAGGCTCTCTCCTCCCACCCTGCCAAAAATGTATCCACTTTTAAAAATACAGCAGAAGACTCAGACCGGATATGAAACTTTTACTGATTGTAGATCCAGGTGGACAAAATTTGAAATACAGGTTGAGATAGAGGACAGCAGGAAGGTTGCTGTCATTGAGCACAGAGGGACACTGGGCATTTCCAGGGCACGCAGGGGATGCCACTGCTTCAGAGCGGCTCTCCCACATCAACACATGCTGCAGATTAGCTGCTTTCTAGAAGGGCAAGTCTATAAGCGCCTGTGCCTCGCAGAACCTGATGAAAAACCAAGGATAAAAACCCACAAATAATTAAAAGGATCAACCCAGGAGGGGCTGAAGCCCCAGATCCAGGCTTGGACTCAGAACCTGCGAACAGGAGCACAGCATGAACTCAGGGCTGTGTCTCAGATGTGCTCTAACTCGTGCTGTGCTTGTGCACAGGTTTACATAAGCTGGTGACCCCAGCCAGGCACCCAAAATTCGCATCTCCTCTCTGGCCAGCTCCCTCTCCTGGTGATTCATTGCCTTTGTGCAAAAACCACAGGGACAGGATTTGCTCCACGTTTTAATGCACAAAACTTGCACAGAGATGATCCCAGAACCGCAGGAAAGTCTGGATGAGCCACTGGTGAGACAGGGGACGGACAGTCAGGGCTCTGGGGTGACAGCCACCTCCTCCGCCCCAGGAATAGCTCTTTTGCCCTTTGGTGACTTGCTCAGGTGCTGAGGACACAGCTCCTGCAGGTAAAAGGGGACAGACATGGGGACACTCAGCTCTAACCCTACTGTCAGCGTCTTTGAGACCTTCTGGGGTGGCTTTCTGACCTGGCCTCGCGTGCCCTGGCACCTCCTTGGCTCACACACACTCCTGCACAGGAAAACTTTAAGAATTCTGTGCCCATTCCCTTGGAAAAGCCACCTCTGCTCCCCCAGCCCCAGCAGCTGAGAAATCCCCGCTCCTGCCATCAGGTACCCAGGAGGCCTCAATGCCCACAGCGAAGCAGTAACTGCCCCCCATCCCCATCGGGGCACTAGGATTATTTATAAGGCACCCAGAGGTCTTCTCTTGACAGCTGCACAGCACCCAGGACTCAAACAAGGTCACCAAAAATGCTGGAGACACCCAAGACACAGCTCAGCAGAAAGCAAAGCAGGAAGGCAAAGGTGGAGGTGAGAGTAACTCAGATGTCGTAGAAATCCACGTGGGCGCCGGAGGGGAAGGTGTCCTTCTCCAAGAGATTCACCAGTTTCTGGGCTGACACGGTGCAATCTATCAGCTGGCCGCTCTCCTGCAGGCTTTGGAAATACTGACGCATCTCAGGGTCTCCAGTCTTAGTCCGGGCCAAGAGCTGCATGTCTGTGTCCAGAGGACCTGGGGAAAGAGCAACAAAAAAGAAATCACATAAGGAGAAAGCAAAATCTGCAGCTCATTTTCCCCTCTGTACCTGGCTCAGCTGCAAGAATCTTTTATCCACAAAGCCAGGAGAAAGTTAATAGCAATTAATGAGCTCCCCTCCTCACCCGGGGCGTAGTTGAGCACACGGACATCAGGCTCCTCGAGCGCCAGCACCTGGAACATCATATCCCGGGAAGCCTTCCCGCTGCAATACAGCGCCCAGTTCTTGAAGGGCTTCACGGCACAGAGCGAGGAGATGTTCACCACCGTCCTGCTGGAGCCGGGCTGCTTCCCGAAGGCTTGCAGGGCGGTGGAGGTGAGGCAAAGCGCCGAGGTGACGTTGAAGGCAAAGTAGCTGTTGATCTCATCCGGGTCGGTGAGATCGAGGAAGGATTTGGAGATGTCTCCCAGGGAGCCTAGGAAGGAAGGCCAAATGAGTTAAGAGTAGTTAAAGATGGGTCCAACAACACAGCAGATCCCTTTTGCTCCTCCATTTCCACATGCAACCCTCTTATTACGGACAAAAGCGAGCAGCTTTGCTGGCTCAAACTCTAGCAGGGTCTCACAGCAGGGCAAGGAGCTCAGCACAGCCTGGCTCTGCCCATCGCTTTCGGGTCATCTGCTGAACCAGCAGCGGTGACACGGGACACGGAGCTGCCCTGCCAATCCTCTGCCAAAATCAACAGCTCCCAACCTCCAGCCTGAAGTACAACAATGTGCTCTCCCGCACATCCCTCTTTCGGAGCCAAGTCAGTAAAAGACCTAATTCCTGTCTACTGGAACGCATGGTCTTATTTATAGCGAGAATGGGTAAAAAAAAGGCGCTAAAGCCAACAGGCGTTCAAGATTGCAAGCGAAGCACCCACAAGGCAGGGCTGAAAGTTTTCCTGAAGGTTTGTACTCGGGGAGCAGCGCGGTGGGAGGGTGCAGGAGGGTGACCAGCCGGTCCTACGCCACGAGTAACGGGTAAAACCTCACGAGCAGCAAAGCCCCGCGGTCCCTGGTCTGCTCCCCAAATTCATTACTTTAATGAAATAGTAAGATCCGGAGAGGGTGAAAGCCCTGCTGCTCCCTCGGTTATCTACTCGGTTCGGTTATTTACCGGCACCCAAAGCACCGATCGAAGCCTCGGCTCGGCCGGTGTGGAACCAAGGGAGGGCTCGCCGGGGCTGAGCCCCGCTGCCCCGGGGAGGCGGGGGGGGGGGGGGCCGTTGTTACCGGCGTTGTTGACGAGAAGCAGACGGCCGGGCGGGCCGACGGACAGCACCTCCCGCAGAGCAGCCGTCGCCCTCCGCAGCCCCTCTTCGCAGCCCAGGTCGGCGGCCACGTACTCCACCCGCAGCCCGGTACCGCCGGTACCGCCGCCCCGCAGCTCGGCCGCCAGCTCGGCCAGCGGCGCCGCCGAACGCGCCAGCAGCAGCAACACCGAGCCCTCGCCCAGCCGCCGAGCCAGCAGCCGAGCCAGGCTGCGCCCGAAGCCCCGGGAAGCGCCGGTCAGGACGCAGACGGCCGCGTCCCAGCGCCCGGGCCCCGGCCCCGGCTCCATCCCGGTACCGAGCGGAGAAGGGGAGGGGGGGCGTGGCAACGCGCCTCACCACGTGACCAGCCCCATTCATTTCCTCCCCCTCCCCGCCGTTTTCTGAATGGCCGCTCCGAAGGCGCCGGCACCGCCGCCAGCTCCCATTGGTCGCCGCCGCCGCGCTTCAACCCGCTGGGGGGGTGTGGTCAGAGCGGCGCCACCCCCGTCCCGCGGCTCCGGTGGGGGGAAACCCTGCGGCCCGGCCAAAGCACGGCTGCGCTTGGGGTTTTCTCCTATATATATATATATATATATTCCCCCACCACCATGGCATTTTTCCATATATTTTTAATACTTTTTCTTTTTTTATGCCCTTTTTTCCCCAGCGTGGATGTCACACTCCCCCCACACACACCCCTTCTTGCATCTCCCCAGCCACCGCTGCAGCTTTCCTCTTGGACCGCACGCTAACAAAGCCTTCGCACACCTTTTTTCCTCTGCGATGGCGATTTTTGGGACTCGGCAGCGGTCGTTGGTTAGGTAGGGAGAGCGCTGTCTGATCCCAAAGAGTCCTTAAAAGCCTTTTTAAAAAATAAGTGTCTTTGCGCATGAAGATGCGGGCAACTTTCAAAGAGGGTTTTTCGCAAAGGGGTACCTGGTTTGTGTGGAATTGGCAGCTGGGCTTGGGTTTCCCAGCTGTTAAATCCTGAGGACAGATGGCCCTCGCGGTGCGTGAGCAGGTGACGAAGCAGAGTTTCGCTCTATTAAGCAGCGGCAGACCGGGCTGAAACCCTCCAGCGTTCTAATAAAGCATTAAAAATTCATGGTATGGCAAAAACCCAAGAGTGATATTTGTTTTGCTAAAGCAAATCTTACACATTCAGTAAAATTAAGATCATCAGCAAAAAAATAAGACAGCAAATATGTATTTTTTTCACAAGTAGCTTCTTGATGGCAGAACTTGCTTTAGTGACTGCCAGTTCCCCCCTTCCCATTTTGGCAGCTCCAGTCTCCTGCATCCATCACGCTTCTTGCCCGGTTTCCCAGCCTGGCACCGCACCCTGTCCCACAGAGCTGTGCTCCAGGCAGAACTGGGCCAGCTGGAAATGGCCATCATTTTGCTGGACTTTCCTTCCAGCAGACCATTTCTTCCATCTGACCTGTTCCCAGGCTACACCGAAGGGTGTAGAAGTAGGAGTGAGGGCCTGGGAAGCAGGTTTTTTTTTAGCTGATAGAAGTTGCTTGTGCTAATCTTGACTAAAAACAAAAAATCAGAGGGAGGGAACTGGTGACCAAACAAGCCCAGAGCTGGAACTGGAGGGCAGAGATGCAGAGAAATTATAAATCCCTAAGATACCTCGTGATGTCTGATTCTCCCCTTTGTGCTCCTCGGTAAACAAACAAGCTTGTGCCAAGGACACACCTCGCACTGTGCAAATTTAGGCAAATTGAGAATGATGTGATGTATCTTTTTTGCTCCCTGTCATTGCAGCCTCAGCAAAATGATTCCCGGTGCTTATGGTGCTGCTTTTGCACAGCTGACCTGTGAAACCACGTAACCTCCCGATGCGTTCGAGCCCCAACAGCTCCAGCCGCCTGTAGAAAAAGAACAAAAACTCATTACTTTTTTTCTCACTCCTCGGGGAAGTCCTGCTGCTGGGTTTGCTGTTCTGGCTGAGACACATCATTTACCCAGGCCAGACACTGGGTTTTGCTGGCGTGGGTGTCTGCCTCCACCTTGGGCGGGTGGACTTGTTATCTGTGACTTCTTCCTCTGCTTCATCAGTGCCAATAACATCACTTCTTTAGCTGCTGCACCCACATATTTTCCTCGCTTCGCAGCAAAATCCCATCCCTATCACTGATGGGGAACTTGCATCTTGCTGTAAATCTCATAATTTTGTACGGCCGGGTCCAGCTGCTGTGGGGGCAGATGTGTAGGGGGAGAGGGAGCAGAAGGACATCAGCGTTCCCAATGCCAGGAGAGCAAACCCACCTGACGGGTGTTACAAAAATTCACAACTGGCCCGGGCTGACCAAGGAGAGAGGCTGGGACACAAACTACAAGAGTAAATATTTACTCATACTAGGTTATGAGGCGTCCCAGCCAAATCAGAGCACCCCAATGTAGTTTTACATGGGGTTCTTAGACCCTTCAAGCATTCAGGTACAACACAATTTGACTAATCACTAACCCCCCCCCCCGCTTATCAATCATAGTAAAACTTAACTCTATTTTTGCAGCATTCTTGCTGCTTGTCTATTGATCCAGATGTCCCTGGAGTCAGTCTTGCTGGAGTTACTGACCTGGGATGCCAGATGATCCTGGAGGGTTTCAGAGATGTGTCAGCGGGGCTGGGATGCTGGCGTTGTCCCAGGGTGTCCTTTAGCCTTCATGGAGAGCTCTAAGCTTCCAAGAAGCAAAGTCCTTATTTCCAGGGCCGGGCTGTCCTTTAGTTTGTTTTGCGTAAGCATGAACAATACCAAAGTCTCCAGTAAAATTCCACTACCTGATTACACTACAGTGTGTAATGTGAACTAAAATATCTATTAACAAAGTTAATACACTTTCATACTGTAAAGACTGGTTGATATAATAGTGAAAGACATTTTCATAACCCATGAGACCTATGAAATATCCCCCTCAGATCAGGTCTCTTTTCATTCCCTGGGTTGCTTTATAAGTCAGTCATTCTGAGGATTTGCTGAATGTCACTTTATGCTGCAAAGGGCATCTCCTGACCTCAGGTGGGCGGCTTGTGGGGTGCTGTGGTGGAAACAAGAGAAGAAGAAAACACGAAGAGGAACAAAACATGAAGAAGAAGAAAACAAGAAGAAGAAAACAAGAAGAAAACAAGGAGATTCTGACCTGTCAGCAAAATCTGATTTATGACTAAAAATTGCTAAGACTGTATCCAAGACGTATTCCTCTGTCACCTGATGGGCACGGTGCATGGTGGAGACCCTCTGTAAGCAGCTTGGTGACAGGCAGCGTGATGTTAGGAGCTCTGCCTGCAGTTATAGAGGTTAAACTTAATTCCCTGGTGTTTCTGTGTTCTTACACCAGCTGCTCTCTGGTTCCTGTGACAGCAGCTTGCTTCTGCCGCTGATTTTAACTTGACACAGTAGTGGCTATTTCACTTCTCTTGGAGAATACTCAGTCCTAAGCATCGCTCAGCAATTTCAGGGCCTGCTGCGGTTTCATGTTTTATGTCTTCAGAGACAAGAAGGTACCGGTGCTCTTCTTATCCATCCTCCAAGCGCCCTGGAAGTGCTGCTGCCAGAGCACCTCCAGGAGAAATGTGGTTGGTTTCCAGTACGGGTAGGGAACTTAGCATTAGGAGATCTGGACTAAGGGCCAAATCCAGTAGAGGATGTAGATACTGCCCTGGCATTTTTCTTTTTCTTCTTTTTCTTGTCTTTGTCTTTTTCTTTTTCTTGGCTGTCTTTTTATATTTGTGGTTTTTTGCAACTTACTAGTTCCTCTCCTCATCCACCATCCAAAACCAGCTGTAGGACTGCAGGGATAGTTCACAAAAAGAAAGTTTCCCCATGGAAGGAGGACACCAGAAATGGCAGCTGCAAAAATTAAATTAATATTGGAAAAGAGCATGGAGCAGAATACTATTTTGGTGTGATCACTGGGAACCAGTGCATTTCGGTTGGACTGCTCTGGAGCATTCTCAAGAGAACACATTTTAAAACATAAGTGGTTGCTGTTGGCTGGGGATTTGAATAGTACATCAAGAAATACAATATAAAAGCATCTAATGCATGGAATAAGGAAGAGTGGGAAGGTCTGTACATTGTAGAAAGCTCATCACTGGGTTTTCAGAAGTGATGTAAGGTGGGCTGGGAAGGTGATAGAGCTGGCAAAGCCCTTGAAGATGACCTGTTTTACAGATGTGACTATACTACAGGGACACCTTCCCTAGTTAGTGAAAGGCTTTGCCTGAGCACCGTCGGGTGAACGTGGGGGAAGCCACATGCGACTGGTGGAGCTGGTCCAGGGAGGATTTTTCGCCTGAGGAATATTAGCATCACCTCATCCCCGGGTGAGCATGTAGGTGTTGGAGGACGAGCAAGCTGACACGGACCCTCCTGGGGCAGCGGGAGCTGCTCAGCCGGGGTCTCAGCCTGCATTCCAGGACCACGCTCTGGCAGCAGGAGGGTTGGAACTCTTTCCAGGACGTTGGTCAAGAAGATGAACCAGAACCAGTGAGAGCAACGGTCATTTTCTTAAAAGATGGACGATGCTCCACTTCCCTCCCACACTGGGCACAGTGGGGACACTGGGCCCTCAGCACCATCCTAGTCCCAAAGAGATTTGCTCCTGCTGCACAGCTGTATTGTGGATGTGGACAGACCCTGTGGCACTCTCCTGTGCCGGGACAACACCGTGCAGGCACCTCTTCGCCTTCACAAAGCAAGCAGCAGATGAAGCTAGATCCAGAAGAGCGAGCATCACGAAATCACGCACACCACGAAACTCCCGGCTCTTCATCCATCAGCGTTAGGGCTTCCCTTGCAGCTCAGGCTGTAGTGGAGAGAACCAGCACTAGGTGTCAGCGGCATTTAAAATCTGGAGGGAGCTGCAGGCAACCCCTGAGCCCGGGGACCCCGGGGAGGACAGCGAGGGGGCTGGGGGCTTCGCTCCTGGGCAGCGCAGTGCAGGGAGAGTCACTGGTGCAAGCCAGCAGAGAAGTGGCAGGGGAGTAAAATTTCTCCTGGCGGTGCTGATTTTAAATATCTACTGGCAAATTATCGGAATTGCCCGTATTATCCATCATTTGAGATTGTTCCTATTGGATTTATCTGGAGAAGGCACCGGAGCCGCTTTGTTGTTCTGGCACGGATCCTGTTGGCACTGGGCTATTGTGGCGGTGTGTTTGCAGCGCTCTCAGCAGCTTCTGATGGGTATAACAAGGCTCCCACAAATCCAGGGGAAGGCAGGAGGGCTTCCAGGGGGAAAAACCCACTGTGCAAGCTGCAGGGGCGGTGGGAACGCCGTGGAGCTGGTACTCCCGAGCAGCAGCTGCCGTACCACTGCCAGGGCTCATGCGTGTTGGAGAGGAAGCGCTAAATTCCTTCTGCAAAGGGCGGTTAACAATAGCTTTCAGGAAGAACCCTGGGTATTTCTGCCCCGCATGACCACCCAAGAAGGGCAGGGCTCGAAGTCATACAAGGTGGCCCTGGCTGTAGTCATCATTGCCATGACTACCCATGGGCTGCTGGAAGGGAGGACTGTGGTTTCGCTCCTGAGCTCTGCTTGTTGTTTTAGTAGCCCAAAGGCCACCCCAACTGTGGGATCTCATCATGTTCAGCAGTTAATTGTGTGACCTCCTAGGGACAAGATGCCTTGGATGCCAGCAGATCTCTTGCTCCGTACAGCGGGGCTGCTCTCTGGCTGGGTTTCACGGCAGCAAGGATAATGAGGACGGGCTGAGCGGCACAGCAGGAACCTCACTCCTGCAGCTATCTGTGATGAGAAGGGGAGCGTGCAGAGAGGAAATCTCCCCTCGTTACAGGCTAGGAGGTAGGGTCTCCCTCCTACTCATAAATGATGATCCCTTCTGCTGCTGTCACGGGTGAGCCATGCAGCCCCAAGCTGCGGCAGAGAGCAGAACTCGACGCTTGCAACGGTGCTAACCACTTCCTGACGTACGTGGAATAGAAATATATCATGCACCGCTCAAGCTTCAGGGTGAATGTGTTTGTCCTTCTGCTTCTAAACAAAGGCAGGGAGACCAGCCCTTTCACTGCGCTGCTCCCTGCCAGCACAGGCTTCCCAGGTTCAGCTGAACAGTCCAGAGCTAAGGAGCGGCTCTGAACCTCACATGGGGATCCATCTCTTTGGTCTTCAAATCCTGTCTAGATGCCATGCCATGTGGGTTTTGGCAGGACTTTAGAAATCCCAGTACAGCTTGCCAAAAGACCTTCACCCCAGCATTGCCACCAGAGAACCCCGTCCCTGTATTTAATTAAACCAGAAACTCAGGTTTGAAAAATCCTCCAAAAAGGTTGAAAGCCAGAACTCCACGGCTGAAGTCCATCTTGCCACTGTGTCAGTCTGTCCAAGCTATTAATTTCCTGTATTCAGAAAAAAAGGTATAATAAAATGCATGAGAAAACAAGAGTCACGATTAGAAGCATCAAGGTACGTCCCAAGCAGGGATTTGGGGAACAGTGTGGTAATATCAGAGAGGCTTAAAAATTTATTTCAGTCCTGAAATGTAAAGCAGAACAGGATTTTAAGCACAGAGCCTAGCGGCTGGAAAACGAGGACTTACCCTCCACAAATATGTTGTGGAAGACGGGATTATTTTGCGGTTACTGATACGTGCAGGCGAATGCACCCGGGGGCAATAAACCACGCAGAGCCAGGTCTAGGCGAGGGCACCTGCCCGAGAGCGGCACGATACGGTGGAATCACCGTACCGAGTCTCTGGCAAGCTGGGCCGGCTGCTGCTGCTGCTGTGGGTGGCATCAAAGTGTGTGGGATGGTGGCAATCAGTGCAGAGGGAGCTGTGGCCCTTCTCAGAAGCGGCAGCTGCTGACAGCCCTTCTCCCACCCTCCATACAAGCAGGAGCAGCCAGCCCGGCTCCCCGTGGCTCCTCGCTTCCTCTGCCTCTCCATCCCAGCTGCACCCCTTTCCCCTTCTCCCCGCAAAAAGGCAGCCAAGCCCCGAGCTCTCCCCCCTGGAAAGGGCAAGATTGCATTTCACGGGCGCACGGGGGGTGCTTTCGGTTGGCACCGTGTGGCAAAAATGCGGAAGGTGGCTGAGGGAGGGGTGATACATGAAATGCAGGCACCTCTCTGGGCAGCAGAGATTTATTTATTCCCCTGGGGTTGAAGCGGAGGGTGCTAAAGGTCAGCCTTTAAGAAGGAAATCGGGCTGCTGCACACCCAGAGTAAACAGGACCGGCTGACTTGCGTGCTTAGTCAGCACCCGTGGCGTTGTTGTTGCTGTAGAAATACTGTGCGCCTTTCCTTGTCCAGCTTCAAGCCGTTGGGTAGGAGAAAGCAAACGCCGAGGATGCCCAGCCTGGCTGAGAGCGGGGTTATGGCCAAAGGGGTTTGGTGAAGGCAGAAGGGAGAGGTGGGCAGCAGGCGGAGGCTGGGGATGCAGGAACAGAGTGTGGAAGCAACTCCAGGGGCTCCAGGACTCCAGTCTACACCCCAGAAGAAGGGACCTGCCCAGAGAGGTTGCTTGAGATTGTTTGAGTGTCTAACGACGTGGGGGACGAGTCCCTCAGGTCCCTGCAGGAGGCTGGTCTTCCAGGTCAACAGCATCTGGCCTAGTTTCTTCCTTTCTTTCTACTTTTAATTCCTGGATCTGTTTGCTCATTTTGCTGTGAAATGTTTTCCTGAATGACACTGGTGAGACCAAATATAAGAGTAGCTTGGCATGGTGCCCGCCTGTCGTTATTTGAATATAGGTGCGGTCAGAAGAGCACGGAGGCAACTGGAAGGGAAGAAGCCAGCAGTGAGAGGGGGGAGCGGGTAAGGAAGCAGAGAAGCCAGGAGATGTTGGAAACAGTTCAGCAAAGTAACAGCACAAAATGAAAACCCCAAAAAAGCACAATAAGAAAGAGATTGTTAAGGTTAAAAAAAAAAAAAAAGGAAATTCTGATGGTGGTATCGCTCTAGTGAATTGGCAGAATTACAACTGGTCCTGAATTTGGGAAGATCCCAGGTGCCAGAGTGATTTGTAGACAGTGATGATGACTTTTCATTTCAGCGTGACAGAGCGACCAAGCAGTTGCAGACAGAGGCAGACTGTTGAACAAGCAGCCCCAGGTAACCTGCACACGAGGCTATGAAAAGGCTGCTCAAGGCTTCTGACCTGTTACATTGATTTTTTAGGAAGTTTTGGAACACCAGGGAAGTTCTGGAGGACTGGAAAACACTGATGAGAGGTCGGTAATTAAAAGGGAGAGTTTTTAAAGCTCCATCAGGCTGTTGTCAGTCCCATAAAAAACAATTATATGAAACTTCATTAGTAGGAAGTTAAGGGAACGTGAAAGAGTTAACGTCAGCCAGCATGGTTTTAAGGGAGATAGAATCTGTCGGGCAAACTCGATACCATTTTTCAATGAGATTATGAGCTGGTAACAGACGTCTTTGATCCATTTTTGTTGGTACTGCATGATGATTAGATTAATAAATGAGAACAATACAAATTCACATGCTTATGTCAGTGACTGGTAAGAAAAAATAAACTTCTTGTGGACAGGCTTTCAAATGGTACAAAGTTTGTGTGGCAGCAAATAATAAGGGCAAGTCCCAGACTGCTCGGTAAGCCAGACACAGGAAATGAATATTCATGTGAAGGTGACCAAATGCCATGTGTCCAGGGACAAAGGATGTAGCTTTTCTTACAGAATGGAAAATTTTATCCCAGACAGCAGTGACCTGAAAAGAATTGAAGGTGATGGTAGGTAATCACCTGGACATCAGCCTCGGTGTGACCCTGTGGCCAACGGGACTGGCTGATGGTACCAACACAATGCTGAGGAGGAGCAGATGGATCATATTCTCTTTGTGCTTGTTACTAGAGCCACTGCTCTGTCCACTTCTGGCACCTACAGACTAAGGAAAATCTTGAAATATGGTGATTTTTGAAAAAAATGCATAAATGAGTAAATTACTGGAAAATGTGCCTTAGACTTGAAAGGCTCCAAGAACCCAATCTGTTCAGCTGATCAAAGAGGAGGTTGGTTGATCACAGACCTCAGGACCATACGTGAACACTAAAGACTTGATAACAGCAGACTTTTGACTCTGCCAGGCAAGGGTAAAAAGAGATCTGCGGTTGAAACTTGAAGTCGGAGGCCGGGTGGGATTTTCTGTAGCAACAAAACGAGCACTAAGTTTTCCTCTTAAAAATATGCTCAGATTTCACCATAGCTTTAGAAGCCAATTGATGCATGGAAAATCTATGATTTGTGCTCCTTAGAAGGTCCTCCTATGAGACAACAATATCCCTCTCCCTCCCCATTTGACGTGAATATTTATGAATCTATGGAAACGTTTTTGGTGCTTTTTCTCCTCGTGAGAAAAATATGAAGTTTTGGTGGACATTTTTTTTAAAAATATTTATTTTTATTCCATTCTAAACCAAACATTTATTTTTAGACAGACTGTTACAGTGCCTCGTAGCATCTTCCCGTGTTGCTCTGTGGAGGTTAATGCACTGCTTTTCTCCAGGACGTGGTCTTGCTGGCTGAATCACACCATGCTCAGGCACTGGGCTCCTCTTCTTGCTGAAGCACTGCATTGCGGCGTCGAAAACAGTGGTCCTCATTCTTTCTGCTGGGGCAGGAGAGTGAGACCAAAGTAAGACTAAAGGCAACATCAGAATTTGATGACTACTTGATTTCCAGGTTCTCACCTCCGTGCTTAACCCCCTTGTATTGTAATCTAGTGGATGAAGCACCGTCCTCACAGCAGAGGAAGCTAGACCCTGTTTCTGAGAGCCTTATTTGTGATAATACCGTTGCCTAACCGAGCCTTCAGGATTGAACCTGGTATTGGTGTCACTGGTAGCAGTTCTCATCCTGTAACTGAAACCACTAAGGATCGTTGCCAGCTGCTCACTCTTCGACCACTGGTGTTTAATCCTGTTTCTAAAGCTCAGTGAAGACAACGCAATAGTTACCACTGACTTTAGGAATATTGGCTCAGTCCCCAACAGCACAAGCCCCTACTAATTTGAACGAAAACAGTAATCTTCTTAGCTGCTAACAGCGGTAGACGGTGGTATCCACAGGTTTTGCACCAGACCTGGGTAGGTATCACACACCGAGCATCACATTATATATTTCCCGTAGCCACAGGTAGCTCATCTCGACGGTCTGAAGTCCAAAGCCGTTTAAATCACAGATGATCTGCTCCTTGCAGCAGCCGTCACGGTGTTTTGCCCCGTAAGCTGTGGTGCTGGAAGCACCAGCCTTCTGCTGCGGATGCCCCGGCTCGTCGGCAGCGCCGGCCGAGGCAGAGCAGCGGGGGGAGGCAGGCACAAAATGCACGGCGCTTCCCCCCGATACAGCTCCCGACCCAGCCCTGGGGAAGGCAGTGCCAGGCTGCTGGGCTCGGAAATCGCCCTGCTATTTTTATCCGCTTTTCTTGCACCGCTGACGTGTCTCTCTGCTTCTTGGTCCTCGGAAAGCTTCTACCAGATCTCCATGGTGACTGCTGTCGGAGGACAGATTTCCTCGCTGGTGTTAGCACATCTAAAGCGACATCCATCTGGTCTCGCACGACACCGTGTTTGGCAACTGTAGGCATGGTGTGCAAGAGCTGGTGAACTTCACGTGAACTAGTGAAGTTTTTGCCAGGCTCTCCTTACCCCTCCTGCGTTGTTCCAGTCATGGAGCATCGTGTTGCCAGAAGTTCTTTTATCCCCTCCTCATTTAATTAAGTGATGATACAGGGATATTCAGACCAGCAGCATTCGACCTTAGCAAGCAGCGGTGAGGGAAGCCAGGGTGTGCTCATACAATTAGTGCAGTTTATTTATATCTCAGCAGATGAAACGACAAAAGCAAATGCAGAAACCCTCGGTGGTATGCATAGCCTGGTCTCGGTCCTGCTTTTCATCCCCACCGTGCCTCTGGCAGAGCGTGGGATCTCCGTGCAAGGAGGGCTCCACTGCACCCGATAACGCGTGGCTGGGAACGGGACCCTTCCAGCGTTGTTTTCACAACGCAAAATAATAACAATAATAACCAGCTGCTTCCAAAGGAGGGAGCCGCACCAAGAGCTGCAGCGTTAAACCTGGAGGAGACCTTGACATCAGAGGATGTTCCTGGGGGCTGGCGGTGTTTTTTGGAGGAAGCTCTGCCGCGTCCTTGGGCGAAGGCATCTCTCGGGTTGCGCAGCTCGGGGGGAGGACACGCACTGCAGCTCAGCAGCTGGTGGGACATTTTAGGATCAAGCTGAAAGGCGGTTCGGTGTCAGCAGGGAGCTTTCTTTGGCACCACAGTCAATGGCGCTTTTTCAGGGCGGGGGTGACATCGTTTATGGGGCTGAGGGAGAGGATGGGGCAGGAGGAGCAGAGGTTCATCCCTCGTGGGGTAGGGGGATGGCTCTGCTCGAGGCAGTGACACAGGTTCATTCCTGCTGGGACCTCCCCTCATGGCGGGTGACAAGAGTGTCACTGCCACGGGGCTGTGTCTCTTCATGATGGATGTCACTGCCACGGGGCTGTGTCTCCTCACAGGGGAGGACATGGAGTCACTGCCACGGGGCTGTGTCCCCTCATGGTGGATGTCACTGCCACGGGGCTGTGTCTCCTCACAGGGGAGGACATGGAGTCACTGCCACGGGGCTGTGTCCCCTCATGGTGGATGTCACTGCCACGGGGCTGTGTCCCCTCACAGGGGAGGACATGGAGTCACTGCCATGGGGCTGTGTCCCCTCATGGTGGATGTCAGTGTCATGGGGCTGTCCCCTGATGGTGGGTGTCACGGCCATGGGGCTGTGTCCCCTCACAGGGGAGGACATGGAGTCACTGCCATGGGGCTGTGTCCCCTCATGGCAGATGTCACTGCCACGGGGCTGTGTCTCCTCACAGGGGGATATCGCTGCCATGGGGCTGTGTCCCCTCACAGGGGAGGACATGGAGTCACTGCCATGGGGCTGTGTCCCCTCATGGTGGATGTCACTGCCATGGGGCTGTCCCCTCACGGTGGATGTCACTGCCATGGGGCTGTGTCCCCTCATGGTGGATGTCAGTGTCATGGGGCTGTCCCCTGATGGTGGGTGTCACGGCCATGGGGCTGTGTCCCCTCATGGTGGATGTCACTGCCATGGGGCTGTGTCCCCTCATGGCAGATGTCACTGCCACGGGGCTGTGTCTCCTCACAGGGGGATATCGCTGCCATGGGGCTGTGTCCCCTCACAGGGGAGGACATGGAGTCACTGCCATGGGGCTGTGTCCCCTCATGGTGGATGTCACTGCCACGGGGCTGTGTCCCCTCATGGTGGATGTCAGTGCCATGGGGCTGTCCCCTCACGGTGGATGTCACTGCCATGGGGCTGTGTCCCCTCATGGTGGATGTCACTGTCATGGGGCTGTCCCCTCACGGTGGATGTCACTGCCACGGCGCTGTGTCCCCTCACGGTGGAGGACACGGGGACCCTGCCGCGGGGCTGTGCCCCCCCGCCAGGGAGCTGTCGAAGCCACGGGGCCGCGTCCCCTCATGGGGGGAGGTCGACGGCCGCTGCCACGCCGGACGCCCTCCCCTCCGGGCAGCGGGGCCGCCAGGCGGGGCCGACGACGGAGCCGCTCCCCGGGGTGGAGTGGGGCCGCTCCCCGCCGCCGGGCCCTCCCCGCCCCTCGGCTGCCGGGCGTGTCGCAGCGCCGGCGCAGGCCGCGGCGGTGCCCCCCGCCCGCCCGCACTACATTTCCCGGCGTTCCGGGCGCAGCGGCGGCGCCGGGCCGGGCCGCACGGAGAGTGAACGGAGAGGTAGCGGGCGGCCCCGGCTGCTGGTGTTGCTCCGGGGCGGGGAGAGCCGGGCCGGGCAGGGCAGGTGGGTCGGCCCGCCCGCCCGCCGGCTGGCCGCAGCCCCATGGAGCGGGGGAAGATGGCGGAGCTGGAGAGCCTGGAGACGGCGGCGGAACACGAGCGGATCCTGCGGGAGATCGAGAGCACCGACACGGCCTGTATCGGCCCCACGCTCAGGTGCGGCCGGGGCGGGGCGGCGGGACCCGGGGGCGGCCAGTCTGGGCGGAGGGGAGGCGGGGGGGGGCTCGGTCAGGCTTCGCTTTTCCCTTCCCCCCCCCGAAACTTTGAGGCAATGAGGACATTTTAATTATTATTTCATAGTCGTCTCTGAGAAGTGCTTCCCCCCTGCCTGTTTCCCCGGCCCCGGCGGGGCTGCCCGGGAGGTGGAAGCGCCGTGACGGGGCTGGGGGAGCTTCGGCCTGTGCCCGGTGCCCGGCCTGGGCCGGGGTCGTGGGGTGGCTTCTCCTGCCTGGCTGCGGTGTCAGCTCCTGCGGCGGGCTCTCACCCTCCGGCTCAGACCCCTGAGGGGGTCTGAGCCCCCCACAGCCCCTCCGGCAGCTCTCGGGGTGCCCGCAGCCTGCTGCCGCCTTCCCCGAGGGGGCGGCTGGTGAAAGAGGAGAAAGGAGGGCATTTTGTCGTCCTTAGCCTGGAATCTGTCAAAGTTATTCTTGTAAACCCTCGCCTGGCCTTTTTGTTGATTTGCGTCCGCTTCGCAAAAACCATGGCTAATTGTGAAGCCGTGGGTATGGGTACAATTACCATCCTGATGATGATATGAGTTAATGCCTCTGTTTGCTTAATGGATCCTTTGTTCTCCTGTTAAGCATCTTTTCCCAGTGGTTCTTGCAGTATCCTTCAGCTGGGAGAACCCGTTGCTTCATCTGCGTTAACTGCCGAGCTCTCCTCCTGCCCGAGGAGCGCAGATGGGTGTAGCTGCGTGCCCAGGAGTGCTGCCCGTTCAGCTTTTCCTTTTCTTTCTGCTCCTTTCCGCGAGTCTGGGTCTGGCGTTTCAGCCTTTTAGGTATTTCTTTGTGATGCTGGTTAGGATTTTGCAGCAGTGGCTTCTGCTGCGTTATTAATCTGAAAGATGCGGTAGCTGGCTGTGAAGCTGAAGCCTGTGTCTCATGAGAAATCACTTGATTTTTTAAAGAGTGTGATATTTTAGATGAATTATGCACACCTAAGACCTGTTCTTGCTAGCCAGACCACGTACTGTTAGCATTGCTGTCCTCTTAGAAGCCACGTAATGGATTTGGCAAACCGAGACACCTCATCCCTCCTTCCCCCTCTTTAAAGTAAAGCAGAAGTTCTCCAGAGAACTTCGTATCAAAACCAAAATGCGTTACTCACAGCGCTGAGCACAAGTGTGCATGTTATCCTCTAGAAGGTTGATGGTACAAATGGGTAGAGGATATTTATAGCTCGTTGTAACCCAATTGATCAGGCTGAGAGGTGAGGAAAGATAGAGGTGTGTTACCAGAAATACTCAGCTTCAAAATCTAAATGGTTGCATTATCACTAACTTAAATTCAGGGCTAAGCTTTGTTGCTTTTCCTGGCAAGGGGAGTGTGGTGCCTTTTTGCAGGGCGGTGCAGTCAGTTTCACTGTCCTCTTTCAGCTGCTCTGCATCAGCCCAGGAGCTGCTGAACTGGAAATCACAGTGCCAGGTGGGAGTGTTTGGGCATAAACAGGTCTGGAACCTCCTGTCCCACGCCCTCCACAATAGCTCTTCATTTCTTTTCAATATTTAAGTTTTTCAGACTCATGGTTTTAAATGAGTCACCTGGCTGTCTTTAAAAATAAATGGGTTTAAGCTGTTTGACTTCCAGTGATACTGCAGTGCAGGCACAAAATTAAAACGGGAAAGCTTTGCATTTGTGGAGCAATAGGACACTGAATTTATCTTGCTGTAGGGTTGCCCATTTGTTTACTTTTTTTTAACTTTTTGCAGTTTTCTTTCTGAAGGTCTCCCGTGAAACCTTCAAGGGTAAACTGAATGGCAGGAGATGCTGAGAGTTAGATTTATTAACAAAACTGAAAAAACTGGTTTGAATGTCTGGGAACTGCCAGAATGAAGAGTGTGGGTGGTTTTTTTCCATTTCATAGAACTAAGTGCAGTTGATCTTGTTTCTTAATATTAAGGTTAGATGAAGAGTTGGGCTTAATGTCTATCTTTGCATACTCACAGAAGAAACAGGAATCATAGAATCATAGAACGGTAATAATACGCGTCTGGGGCAAAGAAAGGTTTGTGCTTTGCTAGCATTTACTGTTGGAGTCCAGTGGTACTTTATCAGGAGTATTATTAACGATATAAGCATAAGCAATACCTGCTGCAAGGATTTTTAGAGTTGAAACAAGACCAGCTCAGGGTAAACATGATGTGCTGGAGTGTCCGGAAAAGAGGATGATGAAACTTTAAAAAAAAGGTGACTCACTTCTTGTAGGCATCATGGAAGAAATGTGTCTTCGGGAGCTAGGCTGGCTTCCCTTCTAGGAACAGCAGTCCCAAAACGCAGTTCAGAAATAGGCTGGACTGTGGGCTTCTGCTGCCAGCGGGGGCTTGTTTGCAGAACTGCGCTTTTATCAGTTTCTGCCTCGGCAGAGTGAGATACTCCGACTGCAGATGCTCTGTGTTGTCCTGGCATAGCGCTCAAGGCTGAATTGCTATTATCAGAGGGTGACGGAGGGGTTAAGATGTTAAATTTAAGGTCCAACTAATTCATCTGTCTGGGTGGGTTTGCGTCCCACCCATCAGGGAGAACGTTTTCTCTTAGAAAAATAGCAAGTGTAGTAATTCTTGCCCTGGGGCAGGGGAAGGACAAGATGCCTTCTTGAAGTCCCTTCCAGCCCTATTTTTCTGCTCTGTTCTCACTGTGATTCTGGGAGTCAGCGGCATGGGCCGGGACTCCATTGTGCCGGGCGCTGTGCAGATGTGGGACAAAGCCTGCCCCTCCTCAAGGAGAGGAATTTCATTCTAAATATAAAATGGGAGACGAGGGCATGTGAGGAAGCGTTGCAACAGCCTCGGTCTGTGTGATGAGCTGTGCCAGTCTCGTGTCTTGCTGCGCTGGTGGCTCTGATGCCATGGAGGTCTCTTCTCTTTTTTTTTTATACCTGACAGTGAATGTCATTGTATTTGAAGAAGGACACCGAGCGAGTTCAGTGAGTCTTTGTGGGGATCCCCTCGAGTCTGCGGTGTTCCTGGAATCAAAATAATCCACTTCAAGATGTCTTTCCTGCTATTCAACCTCTACTAATTATATCCATTGCTCCTAATTCCACTTCCTTCTGCTGTTCTAGTTCCTCGTTTTTTCTCTTGTGCTATGTTTCTTGATTTTGCAGAGTATTTTTGGATCCCCTTTCTGTATCTAGGCTTCTAAGAATCACTTAATTCTGCAGGATCAGATAACCGTCTAAGGGAAAAGAAACTCTTTCTCGCTTAAAACCACCTCTTGACTAAGCTGTGACACCCAAGTGCTCTAATTTTTATTACACTCAATTGACCGATCAAGTTTGTTGCTCTTTGGTGAGCTTTTTGTCCACTTTGGCTTTTTTTTTTTTTTTTAAGTGATGGGAAGTTAGCGATGGACCGTAATATTCGAGCTGCAGTCGCTGAAAGTGAGGATGCTTGCCTCTCTGCTGGGATGCCTCTGTGGTTTCTAATCAAACTTACTCTTTGGGAAAAGGGTAGTTCCTCACTCTGCAAGCTCATACAGCGTTTGCCGAGTGCTTGTCCTGAAATATCTCACTGTTTCTTTTGATACGTAGAGGTTACTTTTGATATGTAGATATTACTTTATTGCACATCTGATGCTGTCTTGCTTTCTTCTATGATTCTCTTATTGTCTCCCTTTATTTTAACTTCTCCTTGGCCCTGTGTTTTGTGCTGTAGTCCTAGATTGTAAATGATTGACTCAAACTGGTACAGAATAGAGGCAGGAGAAACAGTGAGATTATCTTGTATGACACCCCATAAATGTGGGCTGTATAACTTCACCCACCTTCCCTGTGCTCAGCCTGTCATCTAAAGGTGAGCTTGTGCGATTATCTGAATTGCTAATAATTTTAAAATGTTCTTGGTTTCAGCCTGCGGATGTTCTGCTGTCCTTTCCCATGCTCCTCTGCAGTGTCCTTTAACACCTGGTGTCTTCTCATGGTTAAAATACAGGCTTGCATTTTCAAGTCACTACTTTTCAGTTTTACGGCTTGAGCTCTGTAAGTCTATCGCTCTCGAAAACCCTTTTCCTGCTCTCAAGCTGCATTTGCAGCTTTTTGAAATTGGTGAAGGATTTTTAAACAGCATTTGATAAATTAAAAAAGCCCTGTCTGGCCACATAGATGTAGTTACAGTATTCTTGTAGTCTCCTCACTGCTTTAGAGGCAGATAAAATTACATCGATACTGTGGTAGTCTGCTGCTTGTACACCGAGAGATTGGAGCAGCTCTCTTTTTCCCAGTGTTATAACAGGAATTGCTACTTAATACAGAGATATTTTCTTGTGGGCACAGCTGTTCGTAGCTATGGATCATGCTCCTCATTACTACGTGTGTACCTTCGCGCTTGGTTCTCCTGCAGTGCAAGTTGCTGGGAAGGTTCAAGATTTCCAAGTGATTGTTCTCTACGGCTGCCTGATTTCATGGTCTGTTATTCTGCCAGCTTTTGTGTCATCTGCAAATTATATCATCAGTCTTTTTTTTTTTTTTCTTTTTAGATATATATTTTCTTTCTAGATTGTTCCTTAGTGGTTGAGATTTTATCAGTTATGTTGGGACTAGTACTTACCTGTGCCCCTTTAGAAAACTGAGAAGTGTTGTATCTCAGACAGCAATCATCCAGTCTGTGCCTTTATACAGACCTATATTTTTAACAGGAGTTTCATATATGTCTGCTAATTATGTGTGTTCAGAGAGATTACAACGTTGTTTAACCCAAGAATGAAATTAAGTGCACTTGATAGGGTAGCGTTTCTACTTTTCTACTGAGCAGCTCTTGACTGAGATTTAAGTAGGACTGTAATTAAGCTCCATTCCCTAAATCCTTTATCAACTCTTCCATGACCGTGTCTGGGATTAGTGTTGCTCTGGCTGCCCTGGAACTACCTGGCCGACCTGTTTACTGTACTGGCAGTGTGCCATGTTCATCCCCTGCCTATAACCTCCCCCTTGCCCAGGTTTATCTTAAATGACGGAGCTAGAGGTCCTCAACTGCATTTTTCCTGGGATTCTGGGTCTCCTGGCTTGACTGCTTGACAAATAATGTGCTCATTTGGGACTAATGGATATAATTAACCTCATCTCCCACAGGGACATCACCTTAGGTCCTTCTTGCTGCCCTCAGACTCTGGCTGGCTGTATGGGGGTAGTGTTGAGACACCTGAGCTGGATGTGTGGGAGCCAGAAGCGGTGTTGCTGCAGCCCGTCTTGCTGACATTGTTCAGTGCTGCCTCGGGTCCTGGCTGGAGCAATGCGACAGTGCAAACAGCAGCAGCTTGTCTGAGATCCTGACTCCTGACCTGGAAGGGGGGATGTTCTCTCATTTATTTTCTTCTATGGCTTCAGGTGGAGCTGAGCTGGAACTACTACAGCTCTGTTCCTGTGCCGTTCATGTTTCTGGTGCTGAACTTGGAAAACCGAAGATTTGCTCTTAGACATAAACTTATGGATGGGGTCCAGCAAGCGCTGGGGCCCTTGCTTAGCCCCTCTGAGCTCCCCAGTGTCTCCTTAGCTGAAAGTTGCGGCATTAGTACAAGCCCTGTGGTAAACCTGGTTGGAAAATGGATCTGGATGGAAAAATAACCCACTAAAACTAAAAAATGTTTTGCTTTAATGCAGTTCTGCTTCAACATGTTTTGCTGTGTGGTAGCACAAATAGTGTTTCCAGCCCTGGGAGGAGGTTGTGAGGGAATGGGAACGAGGGACTTGGTGATGGCAAAAGTCAAGACTGAGCCTTGCTAGGTTTGTAAAAGCTCAGTGAGGTTGTCCAACCAGACGCTAACCTGCTGTGTCATTCCTAGTCCGTGGTCATGGGCACTGACGTGGACTTGGTCAAGCTGCCTGCCATTAAGTGCACATTGCTTCTCCTGGTTGGGGCTATGGGGTATATTTTGATGGGCCAGTATTGGCTTAAGCAGTTTCCTCATCTTTCATTGCTCCTCCCAAATGTTGGTGTGGCACAGCATTCCTGTGGGTGCTGAAACAAAACCCTCCCCTTTCCCACCTTATTTGAGTTATTTTTTCAGCTGGATCAGTTCACCCCCACTTCATCTTGGGCTTGTTTTGTGGCTTCCCAGTGTCTAGACTGGCACAAGGGATTTGGTGGTAGGGTACCGGGTCTTGGGGCCAGCTGTGCTATTAGACATCTAACATCCATGAACTTGGACGTGTCCTTCTTCCATGAGCTGCTTGCAATTCCCTCACCTGGCAGAAGACTGTTTTACTTGGTTGGGGAGCGTAACTGGTTTACGGTGGGTCGGATGAGCATGGAAACCATGACATGTGCAGGAGCAGCAGTCTGAGTCTTCTGGGTTGGGTGCTAAGAATGAAGGCTGGCCAAGCTGGTCCTAATCTTTGCACTAGTGGGTGAGATGAGGATAACGGTCTGTGTTACAGATGTGAAGTGAGGCGTAATGACAGGCGTCTCTGGCTTAACAGCTTCCCTATTTGTATCGTGGAGTGGAGATGTGAAGATGGTACAGTGTCCTTCTGATCACTTTTGGGACTACCTTTACGGGTGGTAGGGGGCTGCGATTGCTGCAGTTTGTCCTTCAGCTGAAACTGCCGTGGGTGAGGAGAGGGGAAAGAGACCCTGGATCAGCTTTGGGATGAAGTGGACATTCTCTTATACGTGCTGGGGCTGGTTAAGAAGTGCCTGCTCAAGGTCCCAGGCACAATAAGAATTGAAGAGCATCTGAAAATCAAACACAGTATCTGTAAATATCCCCTGAGGCTGAATACTGTGAGAACCTACGTGTAACAGAGCTAAAACTATACTGAGTTATTGTCCTGACTTTGCACCCTGTAGCTGCGCCATGTGCCACGCTTCCCCTTGGCTCCACGAGGCCCGTCTCTACAACTCCCATCCCTTGCTTTACGTACAGTAATTCGTGAAATGCCAACTGCCAGCAAAGCAACACCATGAAGAAATAGTGCAGGCCGTCTAGACGCTAACTATTGGCCACAGAGCTTGCTCAGGAAGCTGCTTGTAACAACTGTAAATTGTCTGCTAATAAAAGCCTCGTAGGATCTTTTGAAGCATCTTTCAGCCCATTCTCCTGCCACCCAGATGGGGAAACTGCAATCTCCTGAAAATGAGCCTGGGCCTCTGTTCATATGTACATAATTAAGTGTCTTTTAAAAGACAGTTCATTGCAATACTGCTTGAATTATATTAGCATTCCCTTCTGGTCAGGCTGATGCTGTTCAGCCCCAAGTTTTCTGTTGTGGAGAAAAAAGTATCAGCAACTGCTCCTGTGAAATGATCTGGTATCAGCATTATCAGTCTGTTGGGAGACAGACTGGTCTGGCCTAATGTGTGGAGCATCAGCAATCTCTGCCTGAAGGTATGCTTTACTTAATTATCTCAGGTTTTATGGGTACTTTCTCGTTTGCAGTGCTAAGGTTCTGTGGACAGCTTTGAGACGGTGAATCCTTGTAATTCATATAACCCTTTTTATTTCAGTCTGCACCCTGATGCATTCTGAAGGGAGCAGCTTGCAAGAATGTACTGTTCAATTATTTATACCTTGTATTTTCTTGGTTTTTCTCACAGAAGTACATTCCTTTCTGGAATTTAATGAATCACTGTCAAAGGATAGATTATCAAATGGCTGTTCCTGTTCTGTGGGATGTGGTCGTGTGTCTGGGTTCTCAGCAGCTCACTGAATTTATCTTCCTGCTTACTCTCCAAGCACCTTGTCTGTGATAGCAGTATGCGATACAAGTGTTGTGAGGTAGTAAGCTAAAAGGGGATGTTTCCCTTGAATCGTTAGGGAAAGTTTGCTCTACTAATCTGTCTTGGTGTCTTCTGGAGTTGTCACTATGTATGACTTAGCAGTATTTCATCTTGAGCTGGCAGCTGAGCTTGTCTTTAGAGTTCTCTGCCGTCCTGCCTGTAGAGGATTGCAGAAAAGTAGTAGCTTGGGGACTCGGTTGATTGCCACTCTGTAGGCAGAGTCCTGTGGCATTTAAGTCTACCTAGACTGTCCTTTCTGCCATGCTCTTTCTGATTCCACTTTTAAATTAGTGGTTTGAAGGATTTCTGTCTTTTTCTAAAAATAAATAAATAAAATGGCCATTTAGTCCATGGCTGCAGAAGCCTAGTAATACTTTCTGAATCTTTTTCCCAAAGGAGAGCAAACACAACCTTTGAGAAAAAAACTGAAATGACTGGGATTGCTTAATCTAGAGAGGACAAGATGGGCACACAATTCATCTTCAGATGCAGAATAGACTGTTGAGAAGATGAAGAAAAGCTTTTCTTTCATGACTGCGCAGGCTGGGATCTGGACTACAATTGCAGCAGTGGGGATTTAGGATAAATGCAAGGAAGGGCTTTTAACTAATAGTTGAGAAAATGATGAAAATGTTCATACTGGTCACATCAAAAGCTTTTCTTCATTATCCCTGCTCTACGGGTAGTGAGGAGTGGCTGCTTATCAAATGAGATACAGAGCAAATAGACACATACTTCTAGTGTCTTGCGGTCTGCACCTTGGAGACTTTTGGCACAGTTTGTACTAGCGTTTCTCTGTTCAAGAGCTTCCCATGGATCTTTTCTCCATCACTGTCTCGTCAACATTTTGGTCTGCTAGTGCTCTCACATTGAAACATTATACAGTGATGAGTTCTACAGTTTAATTGTGCATTGTGTATATCTTTAGGGTTTAAAATTTTTTTTTTTTTGGTAGGACAAGGTCTAGGCTGTTATAAAGGATTATGAGAGGTCAGTCTTTTTTTTTTTTTTTTTTTTTTTTTTTTTCCCTGCCTTCCAAGCTGAAGGTTCTTAATCTATTCATTCTGTTCTCCTGGTAAAGCTGTTTTGAATTGCTCATTATCCCTGTTCCTTTTCTTCGTGTCTTTTCTCAAGCAACTATCACCTTTTTGCGATGATGCTGAAAAGATCAGAGCTGCACATAGTGATCAAGATGCAGATTCACGTCTTGAGATGTATTAAGTGTCACAGTGATATTTTCTGCTTTGCTTTCTCTTCTTTTACTTGCAGTCTCTGTGGTCTGAGCCAACACTTCTGACAATATAGCCACAATACCGCTGGCGTCTCTCCTCCTCAGTGGTAGTAGTTAATTTGGAGCCCCTTGCTGTTGGTGTATTATAAAGGGTTTGTCCCCTGTTCCTGCCCTGCAAGTGTCCTGCTTTACACTGCTGACACTGAGCTTTATTTGTCGTTTTGTCACCTGATACTCAGTGTTGTAAGATCCTTTGCAGCTTTTTGCTCTGGAGTTAATCCAACTGAATAGTTCTGTGTCCTCTGCAAAATGTCATCTTGATGTTCACCCCTTCTCCAAACCACTGTGAAACACACTGAACTAGAGGAACATCAACCATCTATTTTTTCCTTTGAATTTTCATAATGCTTTTAACATTGAAGTGCCTTAGGTTGACCAGATCCCCCTTGTTAACAAGTCTGACTCCTTCAAAGAGTGCTAGTGAAGAAGTGTGAATGCCACCCAAAGAAGCTGTTGTCTCCTTTGCTGTATTGTACTTTTTACATGTTTGCTAACTATTTCATAAAAAAGACTTCTACTTTGCCCAGTCACGTTTAGTGCTCTGTAGCTTGCAGGATTCTTCACGCGCTGCAGAAGCCACTAAAGAAATCGGTATCGTGTTTTCTGTCTTCCACTTCTCTTGCGGTAACCAAAATATTAGCGATAGGTTATTCGTGACCTGGTGTTTGTGGCCTGGCAGTTTTATGTAACACATCTTTAGTGTTCTGGAGCAAACACAACTGTTCATTTTACTGAGCTGGTCTAAGCATCTTCTATTAACTTCTCAGTCTGCAGCAGCAGGAGAAGTTTTGGGGTAGAAACTCCTTAGTCCCATCCATGGGATGCAGCAAAGCATTTTTCCAGCCATTCCATGGTAGAAGAGTTTTCCTGAAAAAGCTCCCACTCCCTTGCTTGCTCTGGCAGGTTTCCTGCTGATGATGTTTGAAGAAGCTACTAGTTTTTCATATATTAACTAATTAGCTTTTCACATGTCTTTTTTTTGCATGGATTATTTTGCATGTGTGCTTAGCTTACTTGAATTTGCGAGTTGGAATATTTTCCTTTTATTCCTTGAAAGTCTCTTTTACTGTTGAACCATGGTGGCTGAGGGGGATGTGTGTGTGAGAATGTTTAAAGCCTTTTTTCATAGTTAGTATACTGCTGCCTTAGAGCACATAAATATGTCTTTTAAGCAGTTTCATTGCCACCCACAAGCATTTAATACTTCTAGCTGTTCCTTTTTAATTTCCTTTTTGGGTAGGGAAGAAATGAAGAAGCACGCTGTTTTTCTTCTTTGTAGTGATATGCGACGGTAACGGTTTTCTTCCTGCTCCCACAAAGATGCTTGATTTGGGTGTTTTACCCCAACTGTTGCAGAGAGCTCATCATTAATTCTGAACCCTTCAAAGAGCTGGAGCAGAAGTACTTTCTTCTGTAGGTTGTCCTGACTCTCTTCTAACAAGACCCTTCGGCAAACCCAAAACCTTAATCTTGGCACGGCTCCCTCATTTGCCTACAGAGCGTCTTGGCTGACGGGTTTGAAAAGTAGGGTGGACATACGTCTGTCATTAGTGGGTCAGGGAAGGGTGACCTTGCGGTGTGGACTGAAGTGGAGGAGGTGGCTTCTGGAAATCCCTTCCCTGTGAATCAATAGGGTGCTTGACTTTGCCTTCATTGGTCTGTCTGGTCATGAGCTGAGGTCCAAAAGTGATAGCTGGGCTGGCCGTGATGTCCTTTCAGTAGTAGGTGGTGCCACGCAGCACGCTCCTCTGCCCATCGTAAATTTAGTGTGGTAGTTTTGTGGGGATCAGTATGTCTCTAGCTTTCTGCTGAAGCTTGGCTTACTCTGCTTGTGCAGACCAACTGCCTCATGTGTGTGACACTCGTGGTGTTTCCAGTAAGCACGTGTCTAAGTTTCTGGGGAGAGTTTGTCCCACTCTCACTGGGTTTGAGGAGTCACTGGAATGGCTCTTCTCAAGACTGTGCTGCCACTGGAGCGGTTCCTTCAGCCTGGCTTTGGCTGCTGTCCTTTGTCAGCCCCTGCGAGGGCAGCAAGCTGTGGGCTGGGTTAACTGTTCTGCCGGACACTGTCCTTGTCAAGGTGGTTCCACCTCCAGTGCCACAGGTTAGGTGCCACAGTTTGTTGAAAAATCTGAAAACGGGAGTCCAGGCTTTTTGACTTCCTGTGGCTGTACCTTAGGAAGTAACGTTCTTTAATAAAATCTCTAGATGCAGTTTTAGGTCCTCGTGAGGACTTGTTTCTTTGTAATACCCAGCCTGTTTTCCAGGTGCTGTCTGCCTTGCAGAAGTGATGGTGCACAGTGCGCCTGTCTGCTAGAACTTCCTCTCTCTGCTTCCAAATCCATTTTGGTTTGGAAAATCAGTCTACGGATAATTAGCGCTCCTGCTCGGTTGGCCTTAGGGCTGGCAGTTTGCTCAGGCAAGACACATGCGCACACTGATTTGTGCTCTTTCAGTCACTTAGACACAAAGCAGCTGAGCAGCATTAGCTGGGGCAGAACAGCAGGTGAGCAAATCCTCTGCTTCTGCTCTTCTCAACTGTGACTATTAAGAAAGCTGAGGATGAGGCTAATCATAATCCTGCTTTTTGGGGTGGACTGGTGCCTTTGGGATTTTAAACTGCAGGCGGCAGTGATGGAAAGGTCCAAATCTGCAAAGGTGATCGTTTTCTTCCTGAAATCCCTGTGGCACATTTATCTGACCTGTTTATTAATACTTTGCTTCTGGCCTGAACATCTGGTGGGTTGTGAATGTGCCCAGTGTTGTCACTGGTGCGTCAGGAGCACATGAAGTAAGGGCACCCTGTGCGTGGGGAGAGGCTTTTAAGGGTGCTCTGGAGACCAACCTGACCTGTCTGCCCAACGTCCTTGTGTCCGAGCAGGACTGTCACAGAGCTGATTTCACTTTGCATTGCCCGCTCTGGGTGTGGTGACTTGTCCTACACAATAGATAGCAGTGCCGTGAGCGCACATGTCCTTGCATGCCCCAGCTGGGTGAGGAGGAAGCCTGAGGATCTGCCCTTGGGTGTATTAATAGATGAGGATTTAGCTCAAGAGTTGTGTGATGAGCTGTGGCTTGGGTGTCTTAGACTCATAATCAGCTGCTGTCCCAGTGAAAGAAAGTGTTTCTTGTGTTCCCGAAAATCCAGAACCGACACGTGACTCCTTGAGCTCAGGTGTCCGCACGGTTGCTGCTGCTCATTTTGGAGATGCTGTGCTTCACTCTTTCTGCCAAGAGGGTGAGGGTGCTGGTAGAGCCGCAATAACCTCATCCCTCCTCTGCACCTCTCTCCCTGGGCCAGCCTGCTGATTATTTATATGCATCCCAGAGGAGCTTTTTTTTTTTTCCATCTCAGAGCTGAAGTAATTCCTTGCCTCCCTTTCTGCGACAAATAAAGCTCCAAACATCTCTCCCAAGCTGCTAGCTGGCTGCACTCCCCCCATGCAGTACCTTCTGCGGATGTTAGGGCCAAGGATACTGACACAGCGGAGCAGGGTGTGTGGCTGTGACGGATGCTTAGCTATGCGCCTGCTTTGGGTTTCAGGCTCACAAGAGCGAGCAAACAAAATCTCCTCCTTAAAATCTGTCAGTGTTGTTAAGAGATTTGCCAGGTCTTCCATAAAAGGTTCACTGAGAAGCCAAGTGGTGGGTTTTTTTTGGTGTGTTTTTTTTTTTTTTTTCCTGTGGCCATCCAAGAGGAAGAAAAAAGGAAAAGATGAGTGTAAGGAGCATTTTTTCCCCTCTCTGCTGAGTAATGAAAAGCTTGAAAGTAAGATAAGTTGCTGGAAATGTGGAGGCAGCTCTTCGCAGCGTTTCGGGTGATGGACATGTCTGTAGACTTTGCTTTCAGGCTGATGTCTCAAGGCCCGAGTGGATGTGAACTTCCTTACCAGTAGATGCAATCTCCCAGAAGATGGTACCTATTAACAGAATATTTTCCAAATATCACTGTTCATAAGCTAGCCTTTGCTTTCCCTCTGGGTGGATGGTTGTTAGGAGCTAGAGAGAGTAAAGACAGTTGAACCATCTCGTGAATCCTTTTCCTTCTTTGTCTGCCCAATTTAGAGAAAATTGGACACCAAAAGATTATAATCTGACTTTGTTAGAGAAACTATGCCCTTCTTGAAAGGCTGTTAAATATATTGGTATTGTTCTCAGCTTGTCTTTTCCTGACAGTTAACATAATCTGATGCTTCCTTTATAAGTTGGTATGGTGAAGCTGAGCTGGGTGGCCTGTGCAGGTGTGGAGAAGACAACCAGAGCTTGTGCCCTGCAGTGGGAGACTGCTGGAGGACACGGAGCCGGTGAGGTGGTTATGATTGTGTGCGAGTAAGAAGGGTTTGGCCAGGGTTGGGACAAGGTCCAAGAGCAGAATGCTGGTGCAGGTTATGGGATGTTAGGTGAACAGGCTGAATGAGTGATCTGGTCTTGAGGTGGAAATGGAGGAAGCTGGTGGCTTTTAAATTCAGAGTGAATTTACATGTGGTCTTGGCTTAGAAACCAATCTCGTGGGGTCTTCCTGCGCAAGTGAGATGTTGCCTTTGGTAGAAATAGAAGCTCCATGCTCAGCTTCTTCGGTAAGGACATATGATCCCAGATTAACCCTTTAAGCTTACAGACTTCATTGCTAATCACATCTTAAAAGGAGGCTGGAGATCTGCTCACCATGAATTCATTGTGAATCTTCTGGAACCATTTTTCTCTCAAATCAGAGAGTTTTCCTTTGTTCAAAATGATGTACACCTGTAGAGACTTTCTGTGGCTTCAGGGTGAAGTAACGTGTTTGTCTATGGGGCTTTTCAAGGTTACAGTCACTTTCCTGTGCTGCAGGAAAGATGCAGGACTGTGAGAACAAAACATGTTCCACTGGAGCTGAAGACCCGGACCGGGAGCAAGAGCCCAGCTGTGCTGTGCACTGTCACGAGGACAGTCTCTGTCCTGATGGATGGTCATTCTTCAGTGTCTTGTGATTTTGCCTGTTTACTTCTATAGATTCTTTTAAGCTTAACAACAATACCCTTTTGAAGCAGTAGAAGAGCAGTTAATTGATAGGTTATGTCCGTGAAATGTCCATGTCCTCTCATGAAGAACTGAGATCAGACTTGTCCTGGTATTTGGCCAAGCAACTTCAGCTGAAGCATCTGTCCTGGAAGGAGAGTCTGGGAATTTCACATGATACATTTGGGGAATACACATTTTCCTTCTTAGTTTCTTCTAGAACTGAACTGAGATGCCAAAAGTGTTTCAGCTAGCGAGCAAAATGGCAGCGTTTACTGTGGCTGCATGGTTGTGTTGGTAATACCAGCTAGTTTGGAGGATAACTGGAATGGCTGGTGTAGGTACGCAAACACATACATGCGTGGCAGTGCTCTGACTGTCCATGCTGCGCTCGGCATCTATTGCCTCTGAAAGAAATACTTGGTAGATGGTTCACCTGCCTTTTGCCTCCTGTTCTGAATAATCCCACATGCTGCTATCATGCTTTTATTCTAAAAAGTTAATAAATGTCTGGGAAACTGAATAATTCAAAGTCAGAACTCAAATTCAAGTTAAAATGCTATGGCTTCTGGTTTGCATCTTGTAGCCCAACACAAACTGGGGAGTATTTTGCCCATAGGAATTGAACTGGCTGTTTGGGGTAGCCATAACCATGAGCTGTGTGGACTCCAAGGTCTGCTCTTTACAACAAAATGCAGGGAGCTTGGCTAGCTCACCTTGGAAAGGCACAGTCTGTGTAACTGACTTTCTTCTGCTCTTCTGTCCTGGGTGCTCTCACTGAAACTGAATCAATCTTCCAGTTTTAGGTGGAATCCATCAGAATTATTTGATGTTATTTGACTTTCTTTGCATTTAAGTGCTAGAGAAACCCCAGTCTGAGCTTCTCCTTAGATCCTGCACTCCCATGCAGGACTATAGCAAACTTCTCTTTAGGAAAATGACTCTTTGGCCTTTCAATATATTAAAGGGGACATATAAGAAAGATGGCAAGAGACTTTTTACCAAGGCCTGTGGTGACAGGACGAGGGGCAACGGTTTTAAACTGAAAGTGGGTAGATTTAGATTGGACGTAAGGAAGAAATCTTTTAAGCTGAGGGTGGTGGGACACTGGACCAGGTTGCCCTGAGAAGCTGTGGATGCCCCATCTCTGGAAAGTGTTCAAGGTCAGGCTGGATGGGGCTTTGAGCAACCTGATGTAGTGCAGGGGAGTTGGACTAGATTATCTTTGAGGGTGTCTTCCAACCTAAACCATGCTATGATTCTATAAAACAAAGCAACAGAGGCTAAAGCCCTGTAGTGACAGTTATCTTTGTGGTCGCTCCTCTGAATTGGTAGCACAGCACGGCATGTTGTGGTCCTGGTAAGATTTTTTTTTTTCTTTTTTTTCTTCCCAGTGCAAGCTGGAAATGCTGTAGCTGGGCTGGGAAGTGTATATTGTGTTGGCCCGAATAGATGGGGACACTTATGTTCTAGACAAGACAAACTGGAAATTGGAGTTTTCCAATTTGTCCTGTACTTGTGGTCTGTGCTGCAGGTGTGGATTTCTCTCACAGTCCCTGGGAATCTGTGTGGCACCCACGGGTGACCAAAAATGCATGCTGTGGTGGTTGAGACCGCCTGCTATCAGTGGGGTAACACAGGCAGGATACAAATAAAATAATAATTATTGATAGAATTATTTTTTTTTTTGTAAGCCAAAGCAGGTCTGGGGCCATGCAATACTAATAGGTGGGTGGTTCCTCTGTGTCCACCTTCTATTACCGGCTGGCAACTTTTTGTAGTGAAATTGTGTTGTTAAGAACAAGGTCTTTGTTTTGAATTTATCCATTGACAAAAAAACCTCCACGAAACCAACAACTTCTTTCTATATACTCTGTCATATGTTGGTCCTGCTTGCTTGCTTCTTGGTTCGGAAGCAGCAACTAAAAATGAACATCTTTTGTTGGTATTGTGCCATGAATTGTTGCGTGCCAGACAAACTTGCATGTACTTTATTTTGGAGAGAATTCCAAAATAGGTGCTGGAAGGGAACTTGGTAGATGACACATCCACGGATTGCAGTAAAATATGTCAGGGGTGTTTGTGTTTTTGTAAAAGCCTCACATACTATTGTGTGTCTTAAAGGGAGTTCACTCTTTTGGCAAAAATAGCTGTAATAGGAAAAAACCCACCAGTTCTTGTATTATAATTGTATGGACCTGCTGTCCATTTATTTGTCTGCACTTAATCTTCATTTGTCCATTTGCTTGATTTTATTTTTTAAACTAACTATATGGAAGTCTGAAGTTAAGAACAAAACATTCTCTCCTGGGAAATGCAATCTAACTTCATTCCTCTCTGATTCTCCCAAATAATAGAAATCCATGCAAAATAACCTTGAAGTGAAGTTGTGTTTTGTTATTTTCCTTAAAAACAGCTGTCTGTTGGAGATATAGGTGAGGTCAAACCCTGGTTTTCTAACGACTAGATCCAAAACACTGGGAAATGCCCTGTAGCTGGGATGCAGCGTGCAGCTTTGTTTGGACTTCAGGCTGGTTTCTTTAGGTTGCCCTTCTTGAATGGATCTCTGTGTCTTGTCCAGCACAAGATTTTGGTCATGCAGGTTAAAAGCATAATCACAGTTATTTTTTCTTGAGCATTTTTAGTGCTGATGCTCAGATTTGGGTCTGGTACAGATTCATCTGAAGTGTAATACGCAGGATGCTCAGTTAGAGTCTGAGGTTAACTAATCCACACTGGGCTAGTTAGGCAGTGCTTTCATTTTTATTGGAAACTATAAGTAACAATAATAAATGACAATTAAGTTAGAAGGGCAAAATATGAGGGACATAGGTGCTTAAGTGCCTGTTATGCTCCCTGATTGTAGTCAAAGTCCTAAATCTTTAAGAGGTAATAATAACAAAACCATGTTAAAAATGTTTAATTACACATGTGGATAAAACTGCAGTGCAGAGGCTGCGAGCAGTGGTGAGGACAGAAAAATAAATGGAAGCTGGAAATAAAAGCAGGAAGTGCAAGTTGAGATTCAACCTGGCTCGGCCCAAGTGACGTTTATTTGAAAAATAACTTGCCTTTGAGTGTCTGGCAGTGTACACAAAAATAAAGCTCCTTGTCAAGATGAGAATATAATCCAAAACAAAGAGTCCTGATGGGAACAGAGCACTTGAAAGGTACTGCCAGCGGGAATTTCTTGTAGAAATCCAGTTGCTTTTGTATTTGCACCCTCTGTAACTTGTGATACGTGCTGGATCTAAGGACTAGGCATGTACCCACTGCTCTGCCCGCAGCCTCTGTGCTGCAGGGCTCAGCACCCTCAGATCTTCAGCTTGCTTTCCGTGGGGCAGGCAGGAGTGGGGGGAGAGGACCTGAGGAGAAGGGAAGTCAATGCTGAAAGATGAGACAGGGTAGGAGAGAGGTCCAGAGAAAGGAAATCACCTCTTGAGATTGAGATTGTCTGAACGTTTCACCTGCTAGCTGAATGCTGCGATGCTTATAGCCCCAAAATGTGCTGTTAATTGTCTCCTTGTGCTTCCAAGTCTTGACTGAGAAGATGTTTCCTCTGAGATCCGTGTCCAAGCTCAGCCTCAGCTATGGAGTTTGTGGTGAGAGCAGCAAGACTGCCTGGCGGGTGATTTCTCAACCTTCTTAAGCAACAAAACACAAAGCTGCAGAAAGCAAGCTGAAACTGCTGTTCAGATTAAATTGCCCCCAGCTTAGTTTATTTTATGTGCATTTTCTCTATACAAAGTACACATGCATAAATTCAAACAAATGTGCTTTGCTGAAAGGCTGTGAGTTTTTTTTCATGTTGGAGTGGAATAAGTCAGAAGAGGAGAATGCTGCTTTCTGTATCTTAGGCTAGCAGTACATTATGTTGTAAGGTTCTAAGGAGCAGTCCTGCAAAGGCTAGTTAAAAAACCAGGGTGTTTATATCCTTCTGCATAATCTGTGTGACAGGAGTGCTTTAGCAGGTCTTTTTCTGTCTGATGTCTGTCACTCAGTCTTCTGGGGGACCATCCCCTTCCACAGGGCTTGCAGCTGCAGCTCTGCTGAATAAATTGACAGATGCAGCACTCTTATCGCTGCAAGCAGTGTGAATATCCCCATTTTCTGCTCTATTTCTTGGGAGAACTAGCAAAATACATGAAAAGTCACAGGACTGTGAGGTATCTTAAAGCATTTCTTCAGCTGTTGCATATAAAGGTATTTTTCCTCAGTTCTCTGAATTTGTGAAGGTTTGATGCTAGCATCCCTGCGGTCTGCAACTCTCTCCTTGGCTAAGAGAAATACAACCAGGCAGGGACTGTGCAGATGCTCCAGCCTGGCCCCATCAGTGCAAAGACCGAAGGCTGTCCCAGGGGTGCTGATAACACGGTCTCCATTGGTCTCTGCTGAAATCACCAGCAATTACTGTGTCCAGTGAGAGGGTTTTGTGACCTGACCATATGCTCACTGGGGACTGGACTGAAAACCCAATAAACACTGTGATAACCACTCTTACACATTAGAAATGTGAGCTGGTTCGGGAAGGCAAAATATAGAAAAACACTATTGTCCTATTTTCAGTTGAGTGAACTGTTGCCCAGGGATGACTTTCTTCACTAAAATCTGTGTTTTTTCAGTATTTCTTGGCCACTACTTGCAGTATGTCTGTGTGAATGGGATGTTTGCATCCAGTCCTTTAGCTGATATTGCTGTAGTGGGCTGGGTGTTAATGGTTTTCCAGCAGAAGCACATTACTAAATGTCAAAGCTTTAGAGTTTTTTTTACTGTGTTTGCTCAGAAAAGGTATAATAAAGGAGCAATTTGTTTATTTTTGGTGTGTGATTGGCCAGGAGTTTTGGAGAAGCTCGCTCTCCTAGGTGGAGAGGGATAATACAAACAGATAAATTCCCATCCAGAAACTGAAAAATGCCATGAAAAATCCAGTGATTTAACATTGGCAGAGATGCACAATAAAAATGTGCTGTATTTAGGGTAATTGCATTTTGGAATGTGTTCTCTGAAAGATTTTTTGAGTTTTAAATATATGATTTATGGTCTGCTTGCCCACCGTCTGGCAGGAGGGAAAGAAGTAGGTGTGTTTCTGGAAGCTTGCAGGCTGGTCTGTATGTTCATTCTGGCAGGGTTGGTAATTATTGGTCTGTTAATTTGTGGTGTTCAGGAGGTGTCATTTAAACTGAGCAACATGAAAATTCAAAGATAAAGCAGTTGTGCACGGGAGATGTCACAGGGACATCTGTGTGAGGTCCTTGGGACCCATTGCTCACCACAAACTCTCCTGCATCTGTCTGTTGTGGGACTTTTTCATACTTTCCAGCATCTCTTGGTGGTCCATGTATGAGACTAGATAGACTGACTCTCCTATGCTGTGACACACAAACTATTTCAAATTCAGAAATAATTGCCTTTCTGGAACCAATCGGTCTGACACCACTAAACCAATACTCTGAGGCATTTAATGAATGTGAGGGCAAACAGGTTGCTTTTATTTTTTATTCTTTTTAAAGCGCATTTGCATCTTTAAAATAATGAGGCATTCCAGGCATTTCCCCATTCCTGGTGGGTTGTTTCCTCTTCCGTCAAGAGGAATTGGACACAAGCGGAACTGTTCAATTCTGACATCGTGACTCATGGCCTCCCTCTTCTATCAAGTTATGTATATGGTTTTATACAACTAGATTGTTAAATCTCTGCTGCAGGCCCTTCAAGTGAATGCTTCTCCTCCCCTTTTATTTCCTGGACAGTAGCAGTTTTATTTTTATTTTCTTAAGACCACAGCAGTGATCATTCATTAGGTTAATCCATAGCGTTACCTCCTTGTTTGTCCTGTTACTTGTTTAATGCAATCAATTGCCAAGTTTTGCACCTGCTCCAAGTTTTGTGGTTTCCAGCTGTTACATATAAACCTCATGTCTACATGTATATATATTATGTATATATATTTTGGCCATTGTCTGCAGGTGCTGCGGAGGCTGACCCTGCTCTTGGCTTCGGAGGTGTGCTTTTCCCACGTGAAATTTCAGTAGATGATGTTTCTCTGAAGTCCTCCCCATCCTTGTTTGCAGGCTGAAGCACAAGCTGGAAGGCTGTTTTTCACTTAGACAGGCTTTCTGCTGATCTTTAATGAGCTCTTGGCATGCTTTTTTGAGTCTCCTTAATGTGGATTGTATTTTTAGAGCAGCTCATGCTTGAAGCAGCTACAGCCGTGTAAAGATAATTCCTCAGTCGTGAGCTTCACTGTCTGAACTAGCTGAAAATAGCCGTTCCCAAGGGGTGGGTGGGGGAGCACGCGTGTGCGAGCGGCCACCTCCGTGCAACTGCTCTGGTGACCTGTGTGTCTGTTCACTTGTATGCTTGGGAACCGCGTGGGGAGAGATTATATGGGGAGTTTGCTGTTTCTTTGGCTTTTGTGGTTGTTTTTTTTGGTTGGTTTGGGTTTCTTTGTTTGGGTTTTTTTGTTTTTCTTTTTTTTTTTCCTCCACAGCCAGGATGGATAAGGTGGGCTGGGAAAGCCAAGGGATGATTTGGGGACCTGATTCAGGTTTGTAGATGGACAAAACCAGGAGCTCCCAAATTTTGTTGCTGTGTCCCTGATGTATATATACTATACCATCTCTCCCTGAGCCATGCTAGGGTTGCACACCTGCCCTGTGGCATGGGGAATGGGCTTCACTGTAGCTGCGGTCTGTCCTTTACTATCTAGGGTCCCCGTGGATAGTTTTCTTTTGATAGGCAGACTGCCTCACCGGGACTTCAGTCCAAACCCAAGGTCTTCTGTAAAGGCAGGACCTGCTTTAATTTGTCCTTGACTGGCATCAAACTGATCTTAAGGAAACCAGTGGGTCCTTTCAAAGCTTTGAAATATGCCTTAAATTCATATATCTTTGTGCTGCAAGGCACCCGTTTTGGCTGGCGTTCCCACATGGAGTGTGCAAGCCCGGGCGGCTGCTGGCATGGGGCGGGCGAGAGGGACAAGTCCCTTTACAAGCCGAGAAGGTGGGACTCATAGTTGATTGTCCCGATCTAATCAGGAGCCCTATTTTTACACATCCTGTGCCGTGTGTGTGGTTTTTTTTTCCTTTTTCTTTTTTTTACATTGAACCAGCATACTACGGTGTTTTTCCCCTTGCCCACTTCCCAAACAGGAAAAGTCAGGACTTTATTTTTTCCTCTAAAGGAAGACTTCTAAACTGCTGCTGAACAGCTCCCATATTTTGACAAGCCAAAGGTGTAAATATATGAGATGGGGTTTGGCTCTTTAATCTTCATGTGGGATGGGGCTTAAATCTCTTCCGCAGGATGTGGTTCACGAAAGTCCCTCGGTGGTGGTTGCTGTCTGCTGCCACCTTTGCTGTGTGTTGGCTTGGAGGTGAAGTGGCTTTGCAAGCTGATCTTTGTGGGGAAAATACCCTGGGATAAGAGGGTTCATTTACTGTGTAGAGTAATGATACGCATCTGGCAAACTGCTCTTCTGTTGGGGCACTGCTGGATTATCACAAGGGAAATCAGTCTTACCCAAAAGGATCACAAACCAAATATATGGAAGGTGTGTTGGGAGGGGATATAGCCACAGAGAAGATCCCCTGTTCTAATCCAGCACCCTTTGCCTTCCTGTTTCCCTGACTAAAATGATGATAGAGTTGCAAAATGATTTAAATCCCACAGAGGAAGCGGTTTGTGTGCACCCTATTTGGGCTGGATTAGGCGTTCGTGGATGTAGTAACCTCAGAACGATTCCGCCTGCTTTGGGAATTGCTGGGCTGCTTTATAGCATGTGTTTATGAAGGAGATCCGATGGCCACGATAGCCCCTCCTGGCCTGGAAACGTCTGGGTCGCGTGATAACGAGCAGCTCTGCAGCCCCGGGGCTGAAGAACAGATTTAAGAGCGCAGCGTTGCATGTGGTCCATCGTGTACGGCTCGTTGCTGGAGGCAAAGCACCCTGCAAAATAGAAAAGCTTTGTGCATAATTTCTTTGTTTTCTACGTGTGTGTTTTTTTTCTTCTTAATTTCCCCTTTGGGGACACCAAGGTCCTTTGAAGCAAATTGGCTCAAGGCCTGAGACATTACATGTTGCCTTTTTAAAATTCCTTTTGCACTATCAGTTGGACACAGCATCCTTCACTTCCTGTCCTAAATAGCTGTAGAGAGTTGCTTTGTTCTGCCTTAGCGATAGCTGTGTTTTGAGTAGCACATGAAGCTGAAGTCCGAAAACTCTCTAGGAACCCTTGAGAGGTGCTCTCCATCATTTGGGACTATTAGTGTTACTCCATTAAATGCACTTGTGTGTTTTGGTTTTTTTTTTTTTTTTTTAGAGTAATTCTGTTAAATGCATTTAAAAAAAAATAATGAGCTGCTTACATTTTGAAATAGCTTGCTGGTTTTGAAATCTATTGCTGGAGGCTTGCAACTGTGCAAGCTCAGAGCAGTGATGAGCAAGTGGTGCTTCTACATCCATGCTATTTGTTGTGATGTTTTATAAAGTCTGAGTGGTGGGTCCCAGGGTTCTGCTTGGGGAGCATTGAGCAAGGGGAGACTGAGCCTGGGAGCTGTCTGGGATGGGGAGAGATAAGGTTGAAGAGATTACTGCTGAGATCATAGAGATGGAGGTGGAACAATGAAGCTCAGCGCCTGGACCAAGGCACCTAAATGGTACCTTTGTTTAAAGGTTGCACAAGAGCAGCCCTAAAATAGGTAACTGCTTTTGGTCAGCGGAATAGTCCGGTCAAAGTACCACCTACATTGCTCTGTAGATCTGCCCTATCAGTCTAGTGCTACATATTACTATGCTTGTGGCTGTAGTGTTTTAGCTGGATCTCACCCAATGGATCCAGAAAACAAAATTAGGCGATGTGGATTGCTAATGAATGCACTGAAGTCACTATCTCAATTTTTGTTTGTCAAAGCATGGTTTTTAGGGGCATTATTCTTAGCTAGCTTCATCTGAAAACTGCCAGCAAGAAAACTTGCTGTCAGCTTGCTGCTTAATTATACTACAGAACCATGCAGATTTAATTTTTCCCCTCTTTTGTCATGCTCTTGGTGGATGCGGGTGGATTTGCAGCCTTCGGATTGGGTGCCGTTCCTCTTCGGTGCTAGCAGCAACGAGAGATTGTTGCTCCATACAGAAGAGGCTGTTGTGCAGCTAGAGTTTCCCTGCTTTCTTGCCTTTTCTGGAACAAATTTTACAAGTTGAATTTGCAAAAGCCTTTGTAGGTCTGGAAAAAATTGACCTAAGCAACTCTATGTTCTTTTTGCTGTGCATTAAATGCTTGCTTTCAGACCCTGCTGTATCCTGATATGTAGTTGATGGAGGAAATGAAATATTTTCCTATCTCTGCCTTCCATCTTTTGGATTTCTCATAAGTGTTTTTTTGATTAGCCTATTAGAGCTAGATACGTTGTAAGAAGTATAAATATCCACATACTAGACATTAAGGAATGTAAAGTGGGGGTGCTTTTACTCAGCTCTTGAGTCAGTTCAAAATGCTTTTAATCAAATTTTTTGTTGTTGCGGAAGGTGCCTGCTTTGCCTGAGGACTGGTGAAGCTTTCTGATAGCTGGACAAACCTGATGTTAAATACGGATTTTTAAATGTTATTTTATTGTTCCTCCCCCTCCCTGGAAGGCTACCCTGCAGCATTGAGAGAGGTGACCGTGGTGTGGTGGCTGATCAACCAGTGGTTACAAATCCCACTTTTCCATAGCTGTCCTGGAAATGGTGTCTTGGGCTCTTCTGTTTCCCTGAAATCCTCTTTCAGTTCCGGGTCTCTTCCTCATGGGCAGCAAAGGTGGATTTCCCTGCAGGCTGTTGTTTGTGGGAGCCTGTCCTACTGCACCTGGCTTTCTAAATCCGTGGTACAATTTGGCTCAGCCATGGAGAACAGGGAAGCTTATGGGGTTTTGGGCATGCTGCTGCATAGTCCCGGCTGCTGCTCCATTCAGGACTCAGCACTTTCCCGACCAAGGGCTGCTCTGGCTTGCGTTGGTTCAGGTAGTGCTGTTGAAGGCAGGCATGGACAGCCTCCCGTCCTAACTATCTGAGTAGCATTCCTTTCATTGACAGTGTTCTAGGGTGAATTAATTTATTTACTCTGACGTTTGCACAATACAGATCATAAATTCTTGAATCAAGGCTGTGACCTTTGCTTGAGCCAGGTACAACTTCAAGTTGAGATTAGGCATCATTGTGAAAGATGCTGTGATGGAAAGTTTGTCTTTCTCGATTCGTTATTACCAACGGATTACTCTTATTGCTTGCAAAACCCTGCCTTGTTCCTAATGGGAATTTGCCTGGCTTCAGTTCCTGGGTCCTGCCACTGGAAGCACTCCCATAAAGTAATGTTAGTGATTAGATAGTAAATAATCTTAACAGATCAAGTTACTCTATACATTGACTCCTCTATTTTTCTCTTTAAGCCAAACAGATGGCACTTCTTAGGTCACTTGGAGGGCAGTTTATCTGAGCCTTAAATCAGTATGTCTGAATGTGTTTCAACTTCTCCTTTCTCTTCCAGTTTTTCAAATAAATGTTGCATCAGTAGTGCCACCATAAAATGTTAAGCAGCAAAGACATGCAGTTACATTCATGGCACAAGCATTATTCTTGAATGAATATTCAAAGTGTTTCGTTACAAGCAAAGGCTGTTACTCTCCAGTCTTTTGGGAGATTTTGCTGCAAGTGATGTGTTCTGCGTGATCTAGTTTCCTCTATCATGTGTCCACAAGCAGCCATGCAAAGTATGGTTCCTCCAAGTAGCATCATGTCACAGCAATGCTGTGAGAAGTTTAGACCCAGGTGGACAAGTGCTGATAAAATAACAACAGTGTTGATAACCTCATGAGGTTCAACAAGGCCAAGTGCAAGGTCCTGCACCGGGATCGGGGCAATCCGCAGTGTCAGAAGAGACTGGGGGATGGAGGGATTGAGAGCAGCCCTGCCTCCGGAGAAGGACTTGGCGATACTGGTGGGTGAAAAACTGGACATGAGCTGGCAATGTGGGCTCGCAGCCCAGAAAGCCAACTGTATCCTGGGCTGCATCAGAAGTGTGACCAGCAGGTCGAGGGAGGGGATTCTGCCCCTCTGCTCCGCTGTCGTGAGACCCCCCTGCAGTGCTGCGTCCAGCTCTGGGGTCTCAGCACAGGAAAGACATGGACCTGTTGGAGCAGGTCCAGAGGAGGGACACGAAGATGATCAGAGGGATGGAACACCTCTGCTATGAGAAAAGGCTGAGAGAGTTGGGGTTGTTCAGCCCGGAGAAGAGGAGGCTTCCGGGAGACCTTATTGCGGCCTTTCAGTATATAGAGGGGGCTTATAAGAAAGACAGAGAGAGACTTTTTACCAGGGCCTGTAGCGACAGGACAAGGTATAACGGTTTTAAACTGAAAGCAGGTAGATTTAGATTGGGCGCTTTTTACGATGAGCGTGGTGGGATGCTGGACCAGTTTGCCCAGAGAAGTTGTGTATGCCCCTTCCCTGGAAGTGTTCAAGGTCAGGTTGGATGGGGCTTTGAGCAACCTGATGTAGTGAAGGATGTCCCTGCCCATGGAAGGCGAGTTGGACTAGATGGTCTTTGAAGGTCCCTTCCAACCCAAACCATTCTGTGCTTCTATGAATTGGATCCAGTCTTTCATTAATGATTTCCTTAATGTTGTGTGCAGCAGGACATAAGCACCTCACTATTTAGACTCAGCATTCCCTGCCTATATATGCTGTGTAATGTTTTCTATCTATAAAATGTGTCAGTGCACTGATTTGTCTTAAGGTTATTTTTTTGTAATTCTGTGTTCCTAAATTGTTCCTGAGCAGTAAAAGTGACCTGCATTCCCAATTCCTAGATAAGCACATGCTGTTAAAGCAAAGCCTTAATATACTTATTGAGCAATAGTCTACAAAGCATTTGCCATTGCGGTAAAGCTAATTTGTCCTTATGGGTTTTTGTTTTTGCTTGCACAAGATAGTTTTATTTTTCTGGCTGCCCTGGCTGATGTATGGCTCTGGAGATGAATGTCTGTGGTGGTCTGTCTGACATTTGAAAACAAGCTCGCTTTGTATTTTTGGTTTTAACTTTCAGCATTGGCTTTTAATTAAGATTTCATGCAGCTATAATGTAGAAGGCTGTCTAGTCTAATAACAACAGAGATAAATTAGAGGTAAAATCTTCTTGTATGTTTTTGAGAGTGGTGAGTACCTGGCACAAGTAGAACCATATTCCAGACATTTTCTGAAATATGCTATCTTTTAAAAACACTCAAACCTGCTTTTCTTTTTTTATTTTTTTTTTTCAATAAATTTTTCTTTTTCCTGTTTTGTAGCCACTCCAGACTAGTAATTCTTCAGAATTAAGAGATGCTCTGGGGAAAGCAGTAATAAATGTTGATATGGCTCCCACAGGTTCTCATTACGGACATATTCTGCCGAGAGTTAGGGGTGAAATTTTTGTCTGCTAACAGCGATGCAAATGAAAAGCAGTAATCCATTTAGTTCCCCGCAGGGCAGCAGGTAACGGGAGGATAATCCAGGCTGGCGGTAGCAGGGGAGTTTTCTTAAACGTTTTGCAGCAGGTGAATGCTTGGTTCTGGCTCCGGGTGAGGGGAGGACTGTCCTTCTTCAGCCAAATGGGTTGCATCCCAGGGATGGACATGGTCCTGGGTCTCCTGTGCCAGTGCGACATCCCGGGACTGCTTTTGTATGCTAAATGTAGAAGCTTGGGGTAATCCAGTACCTTGGCATGTGGTTGACTCTTGATTAACTCTGGGTAACTTTAATTGGATTGTGGATTTACCTTGTCACCCTTTGGCTTGGTGGAGGGGCAGCTGGGGCTGGCAGGGCTTGGTGTACTCAGGGTTGGCTTTGGCTTGGTTTTCCCAGGTGCTAAGTCTGTGGTGGTAACCCCAGTCCTGGAGCTGGTTCCTTGCTCTGTCCTGCTCCCCCTGCCCTGCCTTTTGGCAGCTTGCAGCTAAAGAAGTGCTGGGGTACAAAGCGTGGGTGGCGAGTGCCAACTTTGTGCTTGCAACTGATGAGAAGGGTCTTCTGAGATAACATCTGAAGAGCAGTGGTCAGCTGTGATCTAATAGCTTTGACGTGCAAATTGGCCTTCTTCAAGCTTTGCGATCACGCTAGGCTCCCACAGTGAATAACTGGTGCTCCTCATTTTTGTTGGTGCCGATATCTTGTCACCAGCTGACGCTGGTCGATTTGTGTTGTGTTTCGTCATCGGAGTTGTGTTGCTGGTTTAGGTCACCTGTGACCTAACCTATAAAGACCATGAAAAAGGCTGTGCTTATAGCCTGTAAATACAAGAGGTGTGATCTCTTTTGCTGCAGTTTGGGTGTGGGAATGTTATGGTGAGGAGACAGTTATTTTCTTGTGTTCTTATGCAAAGCCTTGCCATAAACTTTTTCCTTTAGGGTTTAGACCTTGTCTTCCGTGACTCTTGTAAATCTGGCCTGGTCGTATGAAAATTTAGGATTTTCTTTGGTGCCATCAAGTGGCAAAATACAGTATTGTTGCTTGGTTGAGATGATTCTTGGATGAGCAAAGGCTGCAATTAGGAAACAAGTTACTTTGCTCGAGGGTGCTGTGAGATTACTTAGGTTGTGCCTTGTGTGGAAAGGCTAGAACATGGGGACATCAGGAATAATTTTACCTCGTCGAAGAGTGAGGTTATCGAGGATCTAATGGGTTGCCTTCTATTTCCGTCTCGTTCCTGCCCTTCTGTTTAATCTCAGGCACTACCTTATTCAGGCATTTGTATTTACATAGCTTACCTCATTTGCTCCTAAGCAGCCTCTGAACGTTTAATTTAATTCTTCCATTAGGCTTTGAAGAGCTGGTCGGATGTGTTGGTGAGCAGTGAGTGAGAGGAGTGAGTAGAGGGTGCCCAGTAGCACAGACTGAACCCAGCATTTCTTTGACAGCAGTGCTGAGGATGAAGGACATGACCAAGTATACCATATTTTACCCTACAAAGGATATCCCAGATTCTGTACCTTTTTCTCTTTGCACTCCATGGAATTATCTTTATATTAAAAACCACTGCTGGAAACAGAGATCCCATTTATTGTGCTTTCTCTTCCGTTGCCAAAACCTGCATCATGTATTGTTGTGCTGTGGGCGAGGGAGGGATGCAGACAGGATTTGCATGGTATACTTGCCACTAGGTAAATTTCGGTTTGCTGCTTCTAATAAAGAAAACCCATGATGTTTTGTAATCCCAGTTTTCTAATTTGAATCTGTGGGCTTGTCGCAAAGCATAGTTTTTGGTTGTCGGGAGGGTTATTAGCCATATATATGGTTTCAGTGAGGCTTTCTAGTTGATCCTTCCTCTATTTCTTATTGCTCTAATGAGCTGAAACGGATGCACAGATGTTCTGTTGTTGCAGGTTACAACTTAATAAGTGGAGGTGATGTTTCAGGCCTTGATGGTATTTTATCAGTTGCTGGAGTGTAACCTGATAGCGTAAAAGGTGTGTTGGAAGTGCCCGACTTTCCCTTGGCAGTGTGACACTGATGTTTGGATCAGACTTGGGTTGGGAACAGTCCCTGTGCACCTGTGTATCACCCTCTGCAGTGCAGACCGCCAGGCTGACTGATTGCTAAGCATTGCTGGAAAACAAATAACTCCTAGGTACAAACACCAGACATTGTATGCCAAATCCTGAGGATGGTAGTTTTTCAGGAGACGGTCAGCAAAAAGTTAATACTCTGAAAAATCCTTTTTTCTTAAGCCTGAACGGTGGAACTGGCTGAGCTATTTTGATAGGTGTAAAATGAGAAACTTCGAAAGGGGAGAGGGAACCACCTGGAAGCGGATACCTGATGTATAAGGCTTCAGCCCCCCCAAAATACTGTTTGTATGTGATGCAAAACCAGGTAAGAGTACGAAGTTGGTCCAGAATTCTCCCAGAGAGAACAGCAGCAGGTACTTCAAGAGAGTATAACTCTGTGTCCTGTTCCTTGTTATTCATATATATGTTCTCCTGCTTCAAATACTTCAGAAATTTGGGATTTTCCTGAGCTGGAGCTATTCCATTTGAGTCAGTGCTTACCACTGTGGATTGTAAGCAAACAGCTGTTCAACACAGAGCCTTTACCAAAGGGATGCTCAGCAGCTGTAGGATGAGCAGGACCATTAGTCTGTTTAGTTGTGCAGTCCTTGTGATAAGGATTTACCATATGTGTGCAGTGAGTTTTTTGGCTGACAAGTGGGGCTCTGTGTAGGTTACTTGGAAGCCATAGTCCCCAAAATGGTGGTGGAAAAGCCAAGTAATTCCTCCTTGGCTCTTCAGTCCCACCTGGCAGTCTGGGTTCCCTTCCTCCCATGCAGAGAGAGAGGTTTAAAGGTATGAATGTTAGCACTTGACCTCATCCGGTGGTTTCAAAATAACCTAATTAGCCTTAATCCGCTCACTGCTTGAACTGCATGCATACTGGCATTGCGATCCTGTGATGGATCAGGTTTGATGTTCACCTTGCCTACAAGTTTGCCTCTGCTAAACCTGTGTCTTTGTGCCTCCATCTGCGACAGCAGTTGTGGGTGTGCTGGCTTGGGCAGGTTGGCAGGTTTGGAGCAGTATGGTCCTGTCTGGAGCAGGATGGGAAAGTGCAGGGTATGTATTAAGAGGCATAGTCCTTTGACTGTTTAGGCTTATCACGCTGGCTGAGGAGGATTGCTAAATAGGATTTTTGGACAAGTGACGTTTTCCTTGATGCAGAAATGCCTGCTTTCTGCCAGAGCGCTTCTTGTTTTTTGAGCACAGAAAGCATTTGAAAGGCAGCATGCCTTAGATGTCTTCAGTTTCCAGGCAAAACCCATTACTGCTTTGCCTTACGTCCCTTGAGGCTGGGCTCACATGCTGGGGTGTGCTCCGTGCTAGCTTCTGCCCCAGCACGGATGCTGTGATACAGCCCAAGAATGTTTGACCTCTCGGAGTCTGTGATAATGAAGTGCTGTGTGTCCTTCACCCACACTGAGACTGGGGTTTGTTTCTTATAAGCATAATTTGCAAGCAACATGTTTTGGAGGCAGTGATTCAGCCAGCAGAAGGCATGCTGAGTTTTGTTTTTTTTTTTTTTTTCCTTCCAGCTAGACTTTGCATTTGTCGCAAACGTCCAGCTAAAGAGGTAGGCTGGGTGGGCAGGGACCTGTAAACTCTTAAAATTCGAACCTGTAATCTGACCATCTGCTTTATATAGCCCTGAATCACACGGGGATTAGTTTATACAGCAGCTGAAATAAAAAAAAATGTTTTGCCTCAAGTGGAAAAGCTGAAGAGTGATGCTTTGTTGCCGAAGTCGGTTGGGTCCTTTGCCCGGGAGCTGCAGCGTGCAGCGTGTTCCTGTGCTGCCATCTGGAGTGTGCAGAGCGTGCATCCCACCTCGCTCACAGCCTGGACACTGCGCGCTTGCACACTCACCTGCACGCTTGCACACCTGTGTGCTGCTACCCACGGCCCCAAAACTCTGCACATCCTTCTGCTGGCTATTGCCTTCTGGTGGTAAATGTTTCTGAGCTGGAGCAAAGGGTTTGAGATCTCAGACGCCCTTCTTGGGAAGGAAAGTTACTTATGGTAGTTGGAAATACAGTTAGAAAATGCAAAATAGATTGCTGCTTAATACTGTTGTGAAAAACGCTGCTTTATTTCTTTAATACTTGCAATTGTGTATCCCAAACTGCTCCTTAGCTTTGGGGAGTGGGTCTGATCCAACAGTACGTGCTCTAGGTCCTTCAGTAAGTGCTATTACTGAGGTTTTGGGGATTACGACACTGCAGATATATTTACTTATTTCTCAGAGAATAGGGGAAACTCCCAGGTACTAGATCCCAGGTCTCAGTGTACAGGATTTGGGTTGTTTTGTATCTGTTGGTATTACGCTTGGCCAGCTTGTTTTCCCTTGTCTTCAAGCCCTTTTTGTAGGTAGATAAATTTCCAATGATACTGATAAGTTTTAACTGCTAAATCTACTGTTTCAACTGTCTGGATGTAAAAGTCTTAATCTACCAGGCCTGTCCCTTGCCTCCCCTTGAAGCTGGTGGAGTGCTACAGCAGGAGTGAGCTCAGCCTGCGCCTTCAGACAGCCAGGCTTCAATAAAAATGGTCAGTGTTATCAACTGTTGACAGATTAATCACTTTCTTGGCTTAAAAAGTAGTTGCTTGGGTTTGATTGCGATACACAGCCTTTAAATGAGAAATGTTACATCTCAAAGCTTAGGTTTGGCTTTTTTCAGCAGCATGTTCTGGATGGCTTTACCTGCAAATGGACAGGAAAAGGGAAAGGAGATTTTCTTGATAGTTGAAGAAACAGATATTAGCATGCTTCCTTCATCACATCAGCCATGCTTTCAGTTGTGGATCTGTAATGTTTGGCTTGGGTAGTGCTGCATTTTGCTTGGCTACTGCTTTGGTTATTTGTTACTTTTGTATATTTGTGAGGAGTTCAGAAAGACCTAAAATTGCAGCTCTTTCACCTTTGGCCACAGAAGTGAGGTCAGATAGGTGTGTTTTTTTTTTTTTTTTTTTTTTGTGTGTGTGTGTGTCCCCTTCCTATAGCTTTCCTGCTGCTGTTTTGGGACTGTCATTGGTGCATTTTTCCTCCCTGGTGAGATTGCTTTCTTTCTGTACTGTATTTGCTTCCAATTCTTCCTAGCTCAATGTTGCCAAACTCATTGCTTTTGTTGCTTGTCAGGTTCTTGCAGGACCACCAAGAAGGCTCTGGTGCCATGGAAAACCTTGTCATCATCCAGATACTGATGTTTCATATTTATTTATAAAATATTCTTTCTTTCAGCTCTTTACTCTGTAGTGTGTAAAAGCACAAAGTGTAATAAGAACTGGAAGCTTACTTTCAGGATAAAACCCCCAATGCCATGAAGTAGTCAAGTAAATCTTTCAAAAGACCTTATGGTTTATTTTGTGGGTACTTAGTGCTTATGAGTTGTGTGCCACATGCCAAGATGATTCATCCAGCCTGGGATCTGCTTATATGCCCATCATCTTGTATTCCCTCCTGCCCCTTGCTTAGGGGATTGCCTTGCCATATAATGTAGCATCCTGTCAGTGGCCCTTGATTTAGCAGAGCTACCTAGATCTGCCCAGATCCTCTAATAATAGTAACCTCCCAAAGAAAACGGTAAGGCTTTCAAATGACAAAAAAAGGAGAAGAAAAAAAAAAAAGAGCCAAGTTTAATTAGAGTAAAAACTTGGATAATTAACTTTAAATAGATTAAGGCAACTAAGAAAGAAATCAGTCAAGCTGGATGAAGTAAAGGCCACAAGCACTGATTTGTAGGATATAGAAGGCAGCAGTAGTAAAGCTGGGTCAGGACCTTTTTATTTCTATTTAGTGTGGCAGCAAAGGCAGCCCAGTCTGCTCGTCCCCAGGGTCCCTGGGAAGCCTTCTCCATCCCCTTGGCATCTGGCTGCTCCTTACTGCAGGTATCCAGCTCTGTTCTGCATTGCCAAGCTGCTGAATCAGGTATCTTAATAAAGCAGTGCAAATGTCTACTATATTAAAGGCAGTAAATATGATGAGTAGTGGTTGTATTCTTCCTTAAAAATTTGTCACACTTGGGACCTGGGGACCCTGTCTGGGTATTGGCAAGTGTATTGTGTCCTGGTTCTTAGCTTGTGTGTGCAGAGCTGTGACAGCTGGAGCAATCCAGCCTGTACAAACAAAAGTCAACTTGCCTTTGCTCCTTTCCAAGTGAACAACATCCTGGTGGTAACAACCCCTTTTGGCTCTTATTTCCATTGAGATGTTAAAAAAATCGTTTACCCAACATGTGGCTTAGTATTTGAGAGGTTCCTATCAGTAAGGTCACTATCTGGTATGCTAAAACTGTGTTTTCAAGGTTCTCCTAAGGAGAAGCTTGAAAATTCTTCTAAAAAAAAAAAATTAATACATTTAATAAATATGGGGTGAAACCTTTCTGGTGGGAGCCTTGGTGTTCGGGTGCTCTCTACAGTGTCTGCCTCTTGGACTCTCAGCATCCACAGCTGCCTGGCCCTCAATCAGATCCTGTTACCAGATCCAGAAGTAGTGAACATAGGAGGAGGAAAAATTGTCTTACGGCCTCTTTATATGTGGGTCAAGTGCCACTTAAGGCTTGCTGTGCTTTGAAACGACTTCATTCTTTGTGAATGAAAGTATATTTAAGCTGAAATTTGTGCTTAGCTCAATTCGAAGCCTAAACAAGCACATACTTTGCTTCTCGCTGTGATTTTGTAAAACAAATTCAGAACAAATGTTATTTCTCTCCAAGCCAGCAGAGACAGCTTATTTTTGTGCGTGACTGAGAGCTCCCTTCTCTGGTAGCTATGCAGAATTGCTGCTGCTGTAGCTTTTTTTAGCTCCTCACTGCTCACTTGCTGGTAAAATAATTTTTCATTTATTTGCAACGATTAAACAAGTTTGATATATGCTGTCGGGTCATCGTCACTTTCAAAAACCAGAGGATGAACAGATACCTCACTACAAGACCAACCATGCTGCCTTGCTTAGATGTTTGCATGTAAATATTAAGTGATTTTCCTAATTTTTCCTGTGCTATCATAGTGTTATTGTAGTAATTAAAGTAATGAAGAATTGCATCCTTAAACAATGTGCTGTAAAGCAGCAACGCTGGTTGATTTTTCTCCCCCAAACTCTTGGTTGAAGTTACAAATTGTCTTTGTACATAATGGAGCGGTCCTCTGCCAGTTAAGAAAAAGCCCAACCTTAAGTTCACTGAAATGAATTGTAACGAGTGCGGTTATTTGAAATGGGGAAATGTCGGCTTGACATGAGCGGAGGAGGAGGAGGGTGTGAATGTGACTCAGCTCCGCAGTGACAATTGCCATCAGATGGTGTCGGGTGGTGGTGGATGAATGCATTCAGCTCCTGAGCAACAATTGCAGTTGCAAGCACATGAGGGAATTTCCCTGCTGCTGAAAACAATTGTTGGCAACTGGCTCCTGCAAACGGGGGAAGAAGAAAGGATGAAAGCCTTTGAACAACTTGGGCACAGCTTTTTTTGGTGCTGTTGCAGGGGTGTGTGTGGCCTCGTATGTCTCTAGGGTCACCCCCCATCACTTTTCTAGCACAGTTCAGTCTTGCACAAGGGCACTTGCACACTTACCTGCGCGGATGGCAGCTGAACATGGTCTTTTAATTAGTGAGTCTGCATGGACAGCTTGTGCTTGTTGTAAAAGCACCATTTCTAGGAATTAAGTACTAGGGCAACTTGTCTGTGTGTTATGGTGGGCCTTCCCCTATGCCGAAGCTGCTGTTGCTTGGAGGCTGTTTAATTTGGGGGGTGGAACTGGAACAAGGGATAATGGAGATGATGAGATTACGGGGGAGAAGGAACTTTTTATGGGAGGTGTTGGAGACTGAGTGGCAGAAACAGTCTGGGATAAACTACCTGTGTTTGCGGTCCCCTCCCATTGAGGGGCTTGCACAGCCTCAAGTGTGCAGTACGTGCCACGGCTGATGGATGCAGCAGCTTGTGCTGCTCCAACATCACACTCCAATTCTCTGTGCTCAATGCTGGCATATTTTCTGTCTTGCTTTGAAGGCTGGAATAACTGCCCGCTGAATATATGTGTTTCTGAGGTGGGTTGGAGGAGAGCTAGCCTGGTTCATGGCCTGAAATTTTTGGTGTCTTACTGTGGTGAAGTTAAAACCTCCTTGGCTTTGCCTTGCTCCTGGGAAAAGACCTGGTGGCTGGAGGCACTCTGATTTCTGGCACAGCCAAGGCTTGGTGTGGCCATAGGCATTTCACTCAATTCTGCTGTGCCTGTGTTTGCCAAGGTGTAAAATAGGCATGATGCTTTCCTTCAAAGGGAAATTGAGACAGATTGGTGTTTGTAAGGTATTCTGGTAGCTTCTAATAAGAGATAGTGTTTAAGGGTATGCAGTTGGCTTAAGTTCTTTTTTTAATGTATACATGATTCAAGAAGTATTCCACTGATCCCCAAATAAACACAAATGTTTTGAGATAGCCTTTGTAACATTATACTTCCAGGAATACTACAGAACACACACTTTGGATGCACTTTTACAAGAGGGAACCAAAGCTTATAGGCTGCCGTCCTTATTTTCAGTGCAGCGAGATCTTGTGAAACGGTGAGCTGAGCTTATTCAACCAGGAGGCGATACGCTATTTCCAAATTGCTTTTGGTAACTCTGCTGTTCAGGTTTCAGTTGTCTGAGCAAACTTTCCTCTTGCTGATTCTGTGTCTGGCTTCAACTCTTACGAAACCCGCTGCAGTTGGAGCCTGGATCGTGCATCAGCGTGAAATACTTGGCTTCAGCATCTCTGTGTGCAGAGTTCAACTCGAGGCCTTCCAGATAATGAAGCTGGCCTTGCTTTAGCTGCCTTCATGCTGAAAAGCATATTACGCATTGTTTGACGGTTGCTGTGCTTCGGGGGAAGCTAAACTTCAATGCAGTTCAGCCATCACAACACAGGGTGGCGGTGCCACTTAAAGGTCTGGTGGCCCAAAGGCTGGGATAATCTCGGTTTTCAGTTTGCTGTCATTAGGGCTGTGTCCCTTTGGTGGCTCTGAATTACCCTACTCTGTGTGTGTCTGCTTCTTCCAAAGCCCCCTTCTCTGTGCTCTGTAAGCCACAAGCCACCGAGCTGGCATTTGTGGAAGAGCTGGTGAGAAAGCTCTAACACTAGCAGTCATCCCATGGGCTAAGGAGCCCCCAGAATTTCTGGCAATGGTTAAATCGCCCCCATACCTGGCACATGCGACTTCACCTTCTCAGTATTTTAATCTCTGTTCTTGATCTTCCTCTTGACTTAAATCTGCTTTCTAGATCCTGCTGGCTGAATATTGGCTTGGTGAGGACTTTAGCTGACCATGTATTGGTATGGCCGTAACTTTGCACAGTGCTACTACCTCTGAGGAGCATGTCTGTGGGGCTTGTTTTAGCCAAGCTCTGCCCCAAGAGCAATCTTATTTCCTAAATTTCCCTGAGTGTCCCAATCTCCCTCTGGTTTCCTGTTGTCTCCTAAAATGCATTGCCCTAAAGCTCTTTTAGGGATCACACAAGTTGAGGAGCAAAATGTTTCTTGGTGTCTCCTCTTAGTGTATATTCCCCTGTAACTGGGGAGAGCCTTTGGGTGCCTATGGGCCATCTTTGTTGGTTGCTCGGCTTTGGTAAGGTCAGTTTTGGTGTTGGCAGAGGTCTCTTCCTTCCAGTTCTTGGCCTGCTGCTGCTGTTCTTTTAGTGTCTGGTGTATTAAGCTCTTGTCAGCACATCTTGCACGGGATTTGTTTTCTTTGTGCTGTTTTCTGATAAATAGTAGCCTGAAAGAGATCTTTAGAGCATGCTCTTGCATTACTATTTCACCCCTTCCTATGCTGCTGACCCTGTGGCCTTTTCGGAGGGTGTCCTCTGCAGCTTGGGTGCCAGTTGACTTGCAGGTCTCCGCTAAGGACTAAGCAGTCTCCTCCGCTATAGAAATGTCCCATATGCTGCAGCTCTCTCCCGAAGGAAAGCGTGGCAGAACAGCTCTCCCAGCCTAGCTCTTCCAGGCTCAGAGGACTGGCCTGACTCGGCTGAAGTCCGAGTCATTTATCAGTCTGTGACCAGGCAAGCAGGAGGAGCTGGAGAAGTGCCTACATGTTCTCTCTCTGGCAAGGTTGAATCTATCTTGTTTTGAAAGGCAAGCCAGCCTGTGAAAATCAACACTGCAAAAGAATTGCCGACAAAACTGCCTCCCACTGCTTTTTCTTGTCTGCTCGTGGTGGTCATGCTTTTTTTTTTCTTTTTTTGTCTGCTTGTGGTGGTCACTTGAAGTAGTCTTTCTGGAAGTCTTTATATACGGTAGGTGGGGAGTCTGGATAACTGACCTCCCTCTATAAAGCTGTATAGCAAATCAACAGGATGTCTGGTTCCAAGAAAAAATACATTATAGGATGGTGTCTGTGCAGCATTTAGGAAGCTGTTTTTTTTATTTTTATTTTTTTCTGTTCTTTAACTGAATTGTAACATGCTTGTAGGCAAGTTACTTGTGATTCTGTCACCTAGCTCTGTGTAGCTCTACCTAGTGTTGGAATTGCAAAGCCTTTGTGTAATTAAGGTCAAATAAGTGTATGAAATACTGAAGGTGAGGACGTGTTTTCAATCTTAAGCTTTCTGTTAGTGAAATGCTTATCAGTGGCATGATGGAAATCACTTCTCAGTGTTTGAACGTCTTCTGGTGTTTTGTTGTACTAATCTGTTAGAGCTGAGGCATGAATAAGTGAACTACATGGCTGAATAAGCATAAACCACATCTCATCACTCCTTGTTGCTGTTCCTTCCAAGTGTTTAAAGGCAGTAATATTAGCTCCTTCCTCCCGAGCTGGAGGAGGGATGACCTGCCTAGACCCAGGGACCATAGTTGTGTGTGTGAAGAAACTGCGGGAAACCTGAAGTTTGTGACAGTCCCAAATGTGTGACGGGTTTTGTGGTTATCTTCCTACCATCACAGGAGGTGGGCTAAGAGGGGTAAGAGATGACAGCAACGGTTCCGTTGCCACCCCATTACCCCCACTTAGGTCGTGCTTCTTTTATTGTCTTTGTTGCAAGATATTATACTAGTGGAGATAATGTCCTTTAGCCTGTGTTCCCAGAGTGGTCCCTAAGCTAAAACTGGTCATGATGCCTCTGGGTTCCCTCTCTAAGGGTACTTGGATTTGGCTGCCTTTGTCATGTATTGGACAGAGATGTGGGAGTCTCAGAGGTGTTGACATCCTACAGCTATCATGAAGGCAGATGGCCTGGTAGATCAGAATAGACTGTAGATGAACAAAACCATGAAGTTTGTGCCTCACTTGACACTGGGGAATCCACATGGACAGTATAAATGTCCCATTGATAGGATGAGGTGGTTGATGCCTGCACCTTCTGAGACACTGAAATCCATCAACCGCAGGAGAGGAGCCTGTGAGAAACAAGACTTGGTTGGCTCAAGTGTGAGTGTAATTACCTGAGTCTTGCTTTAAGCGAAGATGAAAACAGTGTGTTCATCTGCTGAAGTCTTGGAACCTTCTGAAATTTGCTGTGTTTGGGAAGAGGAGGAAGATGAGGCTTAAGAGCAGGACCCCGTTGTGAGAGGTGCTACAGGGTGAAGGTGTCTATGTGCTGCTGGATACTGATAGTATCCTGTCCCTAGAAGATGATTAGCTAACAGTCCAAAAACGAGTCATTTTTAAATGGCAAAATGGGGGAGGATGTTTAACTTATGAAAACAAACCCAGAAGTAGAGCCGATGTTGTCCATCAGTGCTCTCGTGCAGGTATCACACATTGTAGGATTGCTGTTGTTAGTAAAGAGGCATTAGCAAGGGATAACTGTACTCTGAAAACAGAGGAATTACCTGAACTAGTTAGTCTTCATTTCTGGTGGCCGCAATTATTAATAGCAGTGTCCTCTGTTGGGCACAAATAACGTGACTCCTGTAACTTGGGGTTTTGCTGCCTGGGGGGCTTTCCTGGCATTTATGGAATAGAGGAATAAAACATGCAATTTGGTTCACCCGATTCTCATTCTTTCCCCTGGGAACAGTAATATATAGACCTTTAGAGGTGGCTTTCTCTTCATGTCACCTTAAACTATTTTATATAATTTATAAAAATACAGCCATTAAAATGCCAGGCTGATTAGAAACACTTTCTATTTCAATATAACTCAGAAATAATATTTTACTCTAACAACTTTTTTTCTCTTTGGCAATATTTCTGCTTGGATAAGAATCTCTGTTAAATTGTAATCTGTTTCATCATCAGCGTAACAATTTGCTGGACCCCTTTGAATGCTGAAATGGTTTTCATTGCATTTTTCTTGGAGGTGGAGAAGGAAGGAAAAGCCTGGTGACTGATCTCTGTTGGTGAAAATATTCAAAGAATCACAGAATACCGGAGGCTGAGTAGGACCTCTGGAGATCATCTAGTCCTACCACTCAAGTAGGATCATATACAGCAGGTGACTCAGGACTGTGTCCAGTCTGGTTTTGGATATTTTGAGGGACGGAGACTTTGCAGCCTCTCTGGCCAACCTATTCCAGTGTTTGATCACTGTCACAGCAAATAAAGTTTGGCTTGCCTTTTTTTTTTTTTTCTTACATTTAATGGAGTTTTCTGTATGTTGCCTCTTGTCCTGTCACTGGGCACCAAGGAGAAGAGTCTGGCTCTGTCCTCTCTACACTCCCAACCCCCATCAGTTATTTATATACACTGATAAAGAATTTCCCCCCTTCAGCCTTCTCCTCTCCAGGCTGAGCAGTCTGAGTTCTCTCAGCCTTTCCTTGTATGAGAGATGCTACGATCCCTTAATTGTGATACTGGCCTTTCATTGGACACTCTCCAGTAGCTCTGTATCTCTCTTGTACTGGGGAGCCCAGACCAGGACCCAGCTCTCCAGATGTCTCACCAGCGCTGAGTAGAGGGGAAGGATCACTCCCCTTGACCTGCTGGCTAACACTTTTCCTAACACAGCCCAGGAATCTGTTGGCCGCCTTTGCTGCAAGGGCACACTGTTGGCTCATGGTCAGCTTGGTGTCCAGCAGGACCCCTAGGTCCTTTTCTGCTGAGCTGCTTTCCAGGTGGTCAGCCTGAGATGTACTGGGTGCCTGGGGCTGGCTATTCCTCCCCAGGGGAAGGACTTGGCATTTGTTGACCTTCATGAGGTGCCTGTTGGGCCATTTCTCCAGCCTGCCCAGGTCCCTCTGAATGGTGGCACACCCCTCTGGTCTGTCAGTCGCTCCTTCCAGTTTTATATCATCTGCAAAGTTGCCGAGGGTGAACTCTGTCTCCACATCCACATCATTAATGAAGAGGTTAAACAGTATTGGCCCCAGTATTGACCCCTGGGGTTGTACCACTACTCTAGATCATCTTCATCGTGTTGCAAAATATTTGAGCAGCAGTGTCTGCTCTTTTCTAGTTTGGGTTAGCTGTGGAGTTTTGTTGGGTTAAGGAGAAGACTCTCTGTACCCCATTGCAAGGCAAGATTTATTTAAGGATGTTCTGCACAGGATATCTGTATGCTGCAGACTGTAAATTTTCACTCTTATGCCTACATCAACAAGACAAGGTGTCTGGTTAGTGTATGTTGCACTGAGCAGTGGCCAGCTTGGAAAATACTAGATGGAGAGGTTGATTCTGCCACTTCTTTTGTTGGTTTCTACCAATGGCTCTGGAAGCATGCAAACAAAAATATTATGCCTCCTTTCTGCTTTGAATTTATCTGGCTTAAGATTGCAGTGATTTTATGCTATTAAGATTTTCTTCTCTGAATTAAACAGCTCCTTGGGACCTTTTTGTTTGTTTTAAAAGGAATATACTTTAATGACATCTAGTCATTGAATTGCCTCTCAATCTCCCTCTGAATAAGCTAAGTGGGGACATTTTTCAGTGTCTTGACACATCCAAGGCACTTTGTCCAGCCCGGGATCTTTTGTAGTCATTTTTTTGACTGGGACTTGCATATTCAGTGCTCTGGTGTTGGTATTTCCTTCACATCTGACTTACCAAATAAAGGTAAAGCACATTGTCATGGTTTCAGTTGCTTTGGTTTACCCCTTTAAAAATCAGTGCTTCGCTAAAGGTCAGGGTGAGAATCGACCAGAGACAGAGAGCAGATGACTCCATTGAGCTTTCTTTCTCTTGTTATAAATAGCACATCTGATGTACATCTACTCCATTACTCTAAGTGTGTCTTTTCCCGCCAGCCTCTGCCTGTCGTAAAGGATTAGACGTGCTGGAACACCATTGCAAGCACAGCAGAAGGGAGATTAGAACATTTGTGGTGGCTTTACGTCCACATCCTCCAATTCTTGTGGGTTTGTGTCTGCCCCCTTACTTCAACACTTTTCCTAACAATAGTACATATGGTATAAACTTTTAGAAACTTCCTGCAAAGTAAGTACGACTAGGGTGTATCATTAGATTTCTTCCTTTTTTAAACAGTGTTGTTTACAGGCATTGTAAAGATGATTCATCTCTGTGTTAATGTTAACCAGCTTGGATGGGATGAAATTTATCTCACTTGGTTCTAGCGAGCATTCCTATCCTACACATGGTGCAAATCAACTGTCCTTCCAACTTGAAAGAGTTTGAGAGAGTAGGGCCTGCTGACGCATCGCTTTTGTTCTTGGGGGAATTGTTTCCATTGTGCTCGCAAAAAGGGGAGGGAAGTTGAAAGCTCTGCTTATGGCCAGTTCTCTCCATATTTGCCTCGGTTGGGGGCATTCGTGTTTGTTGTAGCTGTTCTGGCTTGCCTGGCTTTGGGTTGCTCCTTACGTTTCCTGGCTCTTCTGGAGGCTGAACGCTAATTTGTTCAAGCTCTCCCTCTTAATGTCTTTTATCATCTGAAATTTGTTCTTTAATAGGGACATTATAACCAAGTCGTTCCATTATATTTTCAATTAGGGTAATTATTCTTCATTTCCTTCAGAATCTTGTCTGGCACAGAATAGCTATATTCCACCCCGGAGATGGCTGTGGCTTTATGGTGGCTCTGTTTTTCCAGTAATGTATAGTCTAAAAGTGCTTTGTTGTCATTAGTGCATGCTTAACAAGGCTTTAGAGTATTTTATAACTAAAGACTTGATCTTTTACAAATGAAGGAAATGGGAGTTTGTCTGTTGCCATCAGTGAAAGTTGAGTTGGGTTCTTTGAAATTCTTGTAAAACCCTGGAAGAGATTAGTACCCGGGGCCAGTACACCATTTCTTTTGGCTTCAGGACTTAGTACAGCATTGGTTAAGATCGGGTGGTTTCCAAAGAGCTTCAGCTATTTTATAGGTTGGACCTATAGAAAACAGGGCTTCATGGGGGTCTCAAGAAACCACCTACTCAGTCTTCTCCCTATCTGAGGAGGTATTTGGTGTCTCCAGCAGCAAATGCATCTAAGCTGCTCCTGCTTGATATTTTTCTAACTTACTCTTAGAAATGATCAATTTGAAGAGGTTCTGTAACATGCCTTGATAATCTCTTTTTGGATTTCTACTACTCTTACAGTTAGAAAACTTTGTCTAATGTTTAACCTAATTCCCCTGGGCAATTTAAGCCCATTACTATTTTTCCTCTCTTCAAGAGGCAAAAATATTTGCATGGGAATGAGAGTCTGGGCCTCCTCTGGTAGTCAAACATCCCAAACGCTGTTGCCTTTTAATCCAGCTTTCTTCCCTGAGGATGTTGCTGTTACTATGTCTCATGTCCTCAGGGTGAGTTTGCCAGAGTAGGCATCTATAGTTAGAAAGAGGATGAGCTTTCAATTACAGCACTGCAGTTCAGAAGTGAGGAGCAGTTTGGGGACAAGGTTGAGATTTGTTGGCAAGGAGGGGTTTACTCATCCGAAACTTGGTATTAGAGTCCCAAACCTCAGCCTTGGATCAGTTGGGACAACAGAGGCTTAAGGCAGGGTTAGTTACTCTCTTTCATGGAGGTCTTTTGGTTGGTTTTGTTGGAGTCCAGAATGCTGCTCCTGTTGAGTGGCTCCAGCTCAGTTGGGCTAGCTCAGCTACTTCTGTTTTTTTTATAACAAATGCATGCCGTATATTGAGCTCCCAAGCCCTAACAGATATGCTCTGTGCTTCTGCATCTAGGTTCTCTTCTTAGAGCTGGTCCTGACCTGCTGTTTTGCCTTAAAGTCACTTCAGTTCCCTCCTCAACTGAAACACAGTCTGTAAAATGCCTTTCCGATGAAGCTTTTGTGAAGCTTAGTTGAAAAATTCATTGTAACTTTGAGACTCTTGTGCTTCACTATTATGTCTTATTTTGACTGCATAGGTCCTGGGGATGTGGTGAAGTATCTACCTGGGGAAATGAAACAATGGAGAACTACAAGAGTAAAGTAAAACGCAATAAATATATTCTTCCATTCCCAGTTTTGACTTTTTGGGAGGCCCTTTCATGTACATTCATCAAGTCAAATTGACTTGTGAGCACGTCTCCTACAGAATCATGGAATCATTTAGGTTGAAAAAGATGTTTAAGATCATTGAGTCCAACTGTAAACCTAACATGGCCAAGTCTACCACTAAACCATGTCCCCAAGTGCCACATCTACACATCTTTTAAATACCTCCAAGGATGGTGACTCAACCACTTCCCTGGGCAGCCTGTTCCAATGCTTGACAACCCTTTCAGTGAAGGAATTTTTCCTAATATCCAGTCTAAACCTCCCCTGGAGAAACTTGAGGCCGTTTCCTCTTGTCCTATTGTTTGTTACCTGGGAGAAGAGACAGACACCCACCTCACTATAACCTCCTTTCAGGTAGTTGTAGAGAGCGATAAGGTCTCCCCTCAGCCTCCTTTTCTCCAGGTTAAACAAACCCAGCTCCCTCAGCCGCTCCTCATGAGACTTGTGCTCTAGACCCTTTACCAGCTTCGTTGCCCTTCTCTGGACACGCTCCAGCCCCTCAATGTCTTTCTCGCAGTGAGGGGCCCAAAACTGAACACAGGACTTGAGGTGCGGCCTCACCAGTGCCCAGTACAGGGGGACGATCCCTGCCCTGCTCCTGCCGGCCACACTATTTCTGATACAAGCCAGGATGCTGTTGGCCTTCTTGGCCACCTGGGCACGCTGCTGGCTCACGTTCAGCCGGCTGTCAACCAGCACCCCCGGGTCTTTCTCTGCCAGGCAGCTTTCCAGCCGCTCTTCCCCAAGCCTGTAGCGCTGCATGGGATTGTTGTGACCCAAGTGCAGGACCCGGGACTCAGCCTTGTTGAACCTCGTACAACTGGCCTCGGCCCATCGATCCAGCCTGTCCAGATCCCTCTGTAGAGCCTTCCTATCCTCGAGCAGATCAACACTCCCACCCAGCTTGGTGTCATCTGCAAACTTACTGAGGGTGCACTCGATCCCCTCGTCCAAATCATTGATGATATTAAACAGAACTGGCCCCAATACTGAGCACTGGGGAACACCGCTTGTGTGACCGGCCACCAACTGGATTTAACTACATTCACCACAACTCTCTGGGCTCGGCCATCCAGCCAGTTTTTTACCCAGCAAAGAGTACACCCGTCCAAGCCACGAGCAGTCGGTTTCTCCAGGAGAACGCTGTAGGAAACGGTGTCACAGGCTTTGCTAAAGTCCAAGTAAACAACATCCACAGCCTTTCCCTCATCTGCTAAGGGGGTCACCTTGTCATAGGAGGAGATCAGGTTAGTCAAGCAGGACCTGCCTTTTATAAACCCATGCTGACTGGGCCTGATCCCCTGGTTGTCCTGTACCTGCCACGTGATGGCACTCAAGATGATCTGCTCCATAACCTTCTCTGGCACCGAGGTCAGACTGACAGGCCCTTCTTGTAGATGGGTGTCATGTTTGCTAACTTCCCATCAACTGGGACCTCCCTTGTTAGCCAGGAGTGCTGATAAATGATTAGAACTGGCTTGGTGAGCACTTCCCCCAGCTCCTTCAGTACTCTCAGAATTCCTGCTTTTTCGCACATGTAAGTGTGGGTTTGTAACCTGACTCGCCTCAAACTGAACAAATCGACTTCTTGTTCTTAAACTGAGTTAATGCACATGGGGAGTGATCAGCCACAGGAACAGAGGTACCTAGTGCTGCTTGTGATGCTGGGATGCATCTTGTCTAGCTTCCAGCTGCCTCTCTGAAAAAGCACTGGTCCTTTGTAGGTCCTATGCCTGGTTGACATGCCCTAGGCAGGTGTCTCAAAGGATGCTAGGCATCTATATTTAGGTAACTGAAGCCTACATGTTTTCTAATCTGAGACTTGCACGTGAGTTTTAGAAAGCAATTATTAGGCTGTAAATGAGAGTGGGCTGTGCTGATGGGAGGAATTGGGTCAGCAAAATGCTTGTCTCTGCCAGAAGTCCCTGTCGTATCAAGTTTCCTTCTGAAGCCACTTGTGTGATTAATCAAACCAGATTTGGAGTAAATTGATCAAGGTTACAAAAATGTTTAAAGGTAGCCTCACTCTTTTTGGGGTGCTGGTGGTGCGGGAGAGGGTATAAGGGCTGAGGCAGGGAGGCAGAAGTTGTTAGTGGGACTGGAGAGGGAGCTGGCAGAAAGCTATTTTCCACTGGCAGAGCTGCGTGCAGAGCACAAATCTGCCTTCTGCTGAAAGTCAGGAACTTCTCGACACAATGAATTGGCAGCGAAGAGCGGAATTGTGCCATGTTGTTCAACTTTTGCCTGCAAGTGAGACCTTGAGTTGACCTTGATAATGAACCATGCTCTCCTGCAAGAGGAAAGGAGCTGGAAGCTGGCGCTGCTGAACACCGCACGCTGCCAGGCAGGGAGGTCCGTGCCAAGTGCTGTTTTGTTGTACGCCGTACCCCCCGTGGAGGTGATGGAGGCAGCGAAGCTGCTGCTTTGGTCTTAAAGACCGTGCATGAGCAATACGTAAGCCCATGTGTCGTGCTGGCTAGCATTGCTGCCCTAGTCCTCTTGCAAAGGCACTGGTACGCACGCTTCGAGCATGGAAGTTATCAATCATGCTGCTGTCAATTTTAATGTGCTTTGTGTGGTTTTATAATGCAGCACTTTTAATATCATGCATGTCTTGAAGATTTGTTGTGCCTCTGTTGGATGTTATGACAACATTGCTTCACAGCAGAAAGGAGGGTCCAAGACTTAAAGCCAAGAATGCACCAAAAAAAAAAAAAAATCAACTTGTTTAAACAATGCATAAGACAACAGAATGAACTTTGTTAGTAGGAAAAACTTTTATTGGACAATAACACAGCAAGTATAGACATCAAAATTTTTCTGTGGTAATCTAATCTGCTTTTATAGATGTAATGGCTAAAATATTAATTCCGTAAAGTTTATAAAAACAATATTCTGTTATCAGTAATCTGATGAGTGGATGCTTTGGGAGGGTGCCTTTCTTCTTCATTGTCAAGTGTTCATTTTCTCCTCTTTCTTGTGCTGCTGATAGGGTAAATAGCACAGCAAGAGAAGAGTGGTGTCCAGTAGAAAGTGCTTGTCTCCAAAACTGTCACCCTTGTGATGGAGATGGTCTTCTTTTCACAGTGCTTTGGGAGTGGGGAGTGAGACGTGGCCAAACTGCAATCTTTCATGTTCTCTCTGAAAAAGATGGGGCAGTGTGCATGGTTTTTAACTTGATGTCATAGCTTTTACATTGAATGGTGAAAGAGTATTAGAAGCCTTTTAAGGTGATTATTTGCACTAAAAATCTTGGTGCCTTCTATCTAGTTTAGGAACCACTTCTTCCCCTCTTTTCTCTCTCCTGCAACCTGTAGATATATACAGAAATACAGAAGTTGACCCTTTCTGGAATTTGGTGGTTCAGGTAGACTTTTTATTCCAGCAGTGGCTTTGTAGGGTGGTTTGTGCCTCTTGCCTTGTCCTGGTATTCTGGTCTCTGAAGTTTTTCATCACTGCACTGATATTGGGACTTGTAGAGTCTTTTGTTCTGCGAATGCCATGTCTGGGCTCAGGTGTGACTAGAGATTATGTATGGTGTGGTGCTGATAAAGCCCATAATATAAAAGATACTTTCCACAAGACAAGGGTTTTACATATTAATAATATTCCTACTTTGCTTTCACACAATGCTTTTTCTTCTATTTTCATGATATTATACCCACATGCTGCCTGTTGCTTGCAGTGGTGGCTTCCAGGGCACTGCTGTGGCAGGTGCCTCTTCATGATTAATCATGTTTTAATTTGGCTTTTTCTCAGTCTGCTTGGCTGTATTCTGTTAGTAGTCTACAGTTTATAGTGTATTTCTCTGGTGGGGCTGAAACAGCTCTCTTGTGTTGGATGTGGGGGGTGTGAGGTTGGACTGATGCTCCTGTCTGCTCTGCTCTGGTCTCTGGCAGTTTGATGTGGAATAGGGATAAGAGCCGAGGTTGTGTAAATTTCTAGTTGTTTGACTGCTTTAAAATAAATAAATAAATAAAAAGTAGACAGTGTTTTAACTGTTGCTGAACTGCTCTACCACCCCAGATTGGTGGTACTGCCTGAGAGTCTGAGGTCCTGCAGTGTGTTCCCCCCTGAGGCAGCATCAAATCCTCTCTCTATCCCTGAACAAACGTCTCTTCAACTTATTTCTAAACTCTGAGTGGGGTTTCTAGTGTCCCAGCGTGCTTTCTTCCAGGGCTTTGACTATCTTCAGTTGCATGTCATCAGAAAATCTACCCTAGTTCTTTGCAAATCAGTCCGTTGTCATCCTTCCCATAACAGCTCTGCAGAATTCCTCACCTTTCTCCCTCTTTAACATAGCAGAGGGCTTCTTCCATAGCTCTGAGCTCCCCGTGTCCTCGCCAGCCCTTTTTCTTCAACTCTAAACCCAATTCCTTTGGCTCTTCACGGGCCAATAAATAAGGTGCCATGGCAAGTGGCTGGTGTGGAGTTTGTGGTCTCTCCTGCCTCCCCTCTGATTCCGTTGTACTTGTGCTGCTGATTTTGACCTTTTCTTGGACCACTACCACACGCTTGCCTTTATTGACCTTCATCCTTCTTGACTTCTGGAAACACTTCCAGTTTCTCGAGGTCTTTGGCTGCCGCTTTCCAGAAGGCTTGTGACTCCCTTCACTTTGGTGTTACCAACATATTTCGAAAGTACAGCTTGCATTATATTTTCCAATTTGCTAATAAAACCGCTGAAGAAAACCAGGCCCAGAACAAATGCATGTAGAAGCCCTGTTGAAAAGCTCCTTCTGGTTGAGGCCAGTCATTGACAAGTAACTTCGTTTTTAGGATGGTTTTTGAGTAGCATACACATGTGGTTTATGGCAATTTTCTGTGCAGCGTTCCTCCTGGAGTGCTTGTGAGAATACCCACCGGGGTCATGCCAGGACCTTGCTGAAATCAAGGTGTTCCCAGCTATGAAACCAGGGTTATCCTGCTGAATAATAAAGTATAATGGTGGTCTTTAGAAACTGCTTTGTTTTCTACTCCAGGATCTTGTGATAATGGGATATTGCTGATACTTTGCTGAATTTTAGTGATTGGAATGATTTCTGTTGTAAACTGAAAATATGGTGGTGGTGTATGCAAGATAAGTGGGTCTAAGTAGGAAAAGTACACGTGTGAATGCTTTCTAAACTATAAGAATGAAAAATATTTATGATTAAACACTTTATGCTTCTCCAAAAAGGAAAAAAAAAAAAAAAAAAGCTTTTTTCTCTGTGTTCATGATGTAAATGTAAATCTATGTGGGTGATAAGGCAAAACAGAGTGGACTTAAATTCTGTTTTATTAGCAGAATGAAAACAAGCAACAAATTCTACACTTGCTTTTCCACTGAGATAATTTCAGGTATAATAGACCAAGTAAGTGGGGTGTCTTTGGATGTGTCAGTACATGGGCAAACTTTGTGAAGCACAAGGCTTGAAGCTGTGAACTCTGACAGTTAGATATTAAACAGGTATTAGTCTTGCAAACTTTCTTTGACCTTTTTTCCATGGAGCTGTTGCAGCACTCGATTTTTTTTTTTTTTTTTTTTTTGCATTGCTCAGTAGTTAATTTGTTTATTACAAAAGTTAGAATAAGATTAAACAAACTGCTAATGCTTTTATGTAGCTTAATGAGAAGAAAATGTTTCTAAGGGATTAAAACCACTACAGAAGTTTAAAGGGGAAAAAAAATAAAATAAAATTGAAGTCCACAACAGACTCAGGAATTTGTTCCACTTATTAATTGAAAACAAAAGCAAGTCACTTCTGTTCCACTGTCCCCAGAATGTCCTCCTTGCATTGTTCCAGATCTCTTTCATTTCGCCCCTAGAGATTTCCCTCCTCTGTACTTTCAGCTGAATTTATTTAGGTTACTTCTGAGTCCCCGTCCTGCAGGCAGCTCTTGTTGGGAATGAAGTTGCAGGGTCAGCCTCATGGCTTGGCCTTCTCCGAGACTGCCTGAAGCCCTCTCGTTAACCAGTTGAGCATGAGACGTAGGAAGGACCTGCAAAGCTAGTTCCTAAATATTTTCTAGCATTAATTCATACATGTGCAATAATTTTAGGCTTCTCTGGCATTTTTTCAGTGTGCATATGGTGTCTGGTGTAGGACTTGCCAGCCTGAGAACAGCCAGATGAAGTGTCTAAAGCATGGCTGGAGAGAATGTAGGTTGTGTTGGTGCTTGGTGGCAGGACCCAAGATGTCCTGCCTCTGACCACGTTTTAAGGAGATTTGTAGCTGAGCTTGTTGTCTCTTTCAGTCTTCTCTTGTGTTGTATTCCCCAAACCTCTGCTCTTTCCCCAGTTTTTGCTCTTGTGGATGATGAAGTGATCGAGAATGCGGTAGAGTATCCAGTGCAACATGGAGGTTGAGTATAGGCAGAATCGAGTGAGGTTCTGGGATGCAGGGGAAGGATGAAGGTGTGAAAGGTTCACCGTCAACATGTCGTGCTTTTGCGTGAGCTGCCACTTGCTTTCTGCTGCTTGGAAAATTGAAAAGGCACCTCAACATCCAGCTGTGCCACAAGTCCGTGCCTGTGGCATCCCCCTTATGACTGGTTTGGCCTCTTGGTGTGGGCCAGGTTTGGTTGCCCCTGTTTTGGGGGATAAACTTTGCAATAACGCAAGGCTGCAGATGGGAACTCCTGATGCGTTTGCCTGTTATGGCTTTCCTGGAAAGATTTTTCCAGTTGACCTTTTGGAAAAAAATGAAGTGGATTTTTTTAATGAATGCAGAAATTGTGAAACTTAACAATACAATCCAAGAACTTTTTAAAGTCATCCTAAATGGTTTTGTTTAGTGAGTGTACTTTAAAAATGTAAACCAGACAGATCTGTCACTGAGCATAGTCTTCAATCGGAGAATTACAGCCTTCTCCAGAGTTACAAGATAAGTGCATGTGGGACAGACCTCTCTTTCTCAGACTTTAATCAAAAGGCTTTTGGTGGGGGAGACTTATACTAAAGCTATCTGACTAGCAATTTTTTATAGCAAAGGGGAAAAAAAAACGCCTCAAGGATCATTTTCTATAGCATTGTCACAATGCTTTGTTTTTTACAACCAAGGGAATGAACAGCCCAAAGCAAATCTCATTTTTATTTTTGTTTTTCTTACTTTATTTTTGCATTGTGTGCTGTCGTGATTATTAGTGGGTATACATGTAAGATTTTTTTTCTTCCTAGAAATTTTTTTGTGTGTCTCCTTCTAATGTCTTCTGAATTACTAGTCACTTCAGGACGGTTAACTGAAGATCCAGATCAGGCTATAATTAGTGTTTGAACTAGGAGAGATGTTACTAGAAGTAGAGTGTATATGCGGAAGAAATGAGGTAGAAGGGAGCAGCTGGAGGGACCTGTAGATCCAGAGCAAGGCAGTGGGTGTTCCGAAGGTTTGGTAGGCAAGAAGTGGGAAGTGTAATGCCCCAGATGTGGTAATCTTGAAAAGGAAGAAATCTGTAATGAAGGTGCTCAGTTGAGTGGATCAGGTGAGTACCAGAGTTGATCCTGAGAAAGCTGGCAATTGCTAGGTAGAAAACGGTGCGCATATGTCAAGGATATGGGATCACAAGGATGATTTTCTGAGAGTGATGCTGTAGCACGGGCAGCTGAAGAAACGGCTGAGGAAGTTGGAGCTCTACCAGAGCCAGGGAACCAAAGGTGATGATGGTAGAGTTTGGACCTGAGGGGTGTTTTGATGTGATTGCAGGGGAGAGATTTGTTCTTCCTGCAATCAAACTGAGTCCCTACATTTTGTATTTTGAGCTAAGAGTTGCTGCGTAGTCACTGCAGTCCGTTTCTGTGATGATGTTCAATACAGAGCAAGAACTTGAGATCCCGTAACTTTGGAGTTGACATCCTGCAACTTTGGAATGCGTTGCAGTTTGGTCTGGGACTTGCTTGGCAGTTGCCTGTTTGCTTGTGTTTTAGAGGGAGAATGGAAGTGAAGGATGCTGGTTCTGCACTGGAGGAAGGGTTGTGGGTGAATAGGAGAGCTCCAAAGGGAAGATACAGAGTTTGTTTAAATATAAGCTTAGAGCTGACCCCCAAGATGCTGGGATTTCATTGCTGTCTGTCACCAGCTTTTTTTTTTTTTTAATACACTAGAGTTTGGCTAAAAAAAAATCATAAAAAGGTTTTAGACATTGGACCTTTATGTCTTAGGTTAGCCATCTCCAAAGGAAACTTTGCCTAGAGTTTTAAGTAATTTTGAGAATTTTTTTTTTTCCTCCCTGTTGATAGATGCCTCTGTAAATGTGATGGTATTTTCCTTTGAATGCAAACACATTTATTTGGCACCCATAATTACTGTTATGGTTTTTTTTTTTAATTTATACTTGAGTGAAAACACAATTTCTAGCTTTATTTTCTTATAGTATGTGAGTTATCATCTTTGAGTTAAGAGTTCGTTAGACCAGAGGTGCCTTGTTGAGTTTCATGAGACACCCTGCAAAGAGGCTGTGCAGCACTAGATGGCACTCTGTCTCCAACTTTCATATTTCACCAGCAAAACTCTGCTAAGCTGTGAGGAAAAACCACTAGTATCATGCTAGTGGTGGCATTCATATAATTTGAGGAAGTTATATCTCTTTAGCACCAACCAGCTTCTGCCTTGGAATAAAGAAAGCAATATGGTCACCTTCGAAGACTTCTACTCTTGGTGATGGTGGTATTTTACATTGAGTTTTCAATAGGCTTATAAAGATTTGGCATTTTTGTTTTGCCATTGAGAATGGTTTACTGAAACTGTGTAATTGAAATTGCTAGGGCAGACTTTAAAGAATGGTAATTAAATAGATTTCCTCCAGTTTTATTCATGTTTTGGTATTTTTTGTATTACTTTGAGACTTTTGTGGATTGCAGAGGTGGGATTCTCCAAAGTGACTTGTGAGCACAGATCACACTGAAGGATCACATCGCTGTCTGTGGGCAGAATATTTAACATGTCTAGTTAGATTCATCTAGTTCTGGTTCTTTCTGAAGTGTTGCTTGTCACTGCTGATATTAGTAATTTTTTTTTTTTTTTTTTTTTTAAGTTCTTGTAGCTTGTTATAGCTCTGACATTCTCCATCTTTTATCTCTAACTGCTTCATGGAGTCCAGTGTATAATTAATTAATCTTACTTTCTGACACAGTACAAACTCAGACTCCATAAAGCTCACTGCGTACTTAATTTTTTTGGGCTGGGAGAGAATTCAGGTTTAGGAGTTAGCACTGCTCCTCAAAATACTAAAACTTCACAAAGACATGTCTAAGGATGGGATTTCCACACCCTGTAGAAAATATCTGTTTACTATAAAAAACCCAAGAAAACAACCCCCTGAAAATCCCATACTATTTCAGGGTGTGACATGATCCCTCTGCTTTCTAGAGTAACATTCACTTATTTTGCAGTCATGATCTATTGCTTCTGCACAGCGGCTGTTTTCTGTGGATGAGAGAGCATTGCCTTCTAGGCTGCTTTAAAAAACGGTTGGAAATAATCATCATTACCATACAGTGTGCATTAGTAATGGACAGAACAAAAAGTTTTAACGTGGCAATTCAAGCTTCTCTTCCCAGTTGGGTGGAATTTAAGAAAATATGAAGGATAGATTTTTTTTTTTAACTTTCACCCTTAAATTTAACACTAGTGTTTTTGTTTGGTTGTACCAAAGATTACCCATTACCTGCAGCTTGCACGGCGTATGCAGTATTTTGGATTGAGGTGTCCCCATCAGTTTGGGTAGTCTTCAGCTGTGTTGGCCTTTCAGCAACAGGGTTAACTGTGCTGGCAAAACTGGGGGTGGGAAGAGAAATGGATTTTGGCAGCTGTAGAGGTGATATTTTTCCATTGTAGCTTTTACCTTTGAAGTCCAAAGAACATCCAGAAGATTGTTCAGGAGGAGTGCTCAGCGTTACAGCATATGATAGCAGGTAGTGATCAGAGATGGCTGAGCTCAAAGACAGAGCATGAAAACTTCGTTTCAGATGATTCAGCACTGGGTTGGCCATGTTGTGATCTCTGAGGGAACATCAAGCTGGTGTTTGACAGGTGGAAAAAGAAAAAAGAAAGGCTGGAATAGAAAGATTTTCAAACTTGAGTTTGGTGCCTGGTGTATGCAAATAAAACACAGAACTATCCCTTTATCACAGGAGGTTTTTTCTAAAGCTTGTATTTTGGCTATTTCTTGTAAGTAATGACAATAACAGATACTGGAATCTGGACCAACGTTCGTGTTTTCTTTTTAGGTCTGTTTATGATGGAGAAGAACACGGTCGTTTCATGGAGAAACTGGAAGCACGAATCAGAAACCATGATCGTGAGATTGAGAAAATGTGCAACTTCCATTACCAGGGCTTTGTGGACTCCATCACAGAGCTGCTGAAAGTTAGAGGAGAAGCTCAAAAACTGAAGGTAAGAGAAAGCCATCTAGACATGGTCCTGGGCAGCTTGTTCTAGGCGGCCCTGCTTGAGCAGGGGGCTTGGACCAGATGATCCAACCTCAACCACTCTGGGATTCTGTGAAACCACGTGAATGTCTCCTTTTCTCCTTTTGTCTAGAGTATCTCTCTTCTATCTAAAAAATACAATTAAAAAAAAAAAGTATCTCTATTCTTCCTGTAGCAATAGATTAGTCATTTGAAGTTTGACAATTATTTGGGCAATCTGGAATGGTGTGGTACGTTAAAAACACAAGAAAGCTTAAAGCTAAGCCTATTCTGCATTAGGAAATACGCTTTTCCTGGTATACCTTATACCAATTTCTTAAGCAGGAATAAGCTCTACAGTCGGAAGTGCATCTGCTGTAGCAGCGTATGCTCTAGTGCCTCACCTGACATTGAATTCTCATTACAGGTAACGTTGTGTCTGAGACAAAGCAGCAAAGATTTGACTCTGCAGTCATGAGGTGTCTGCCCAGTGTTGGCAAGTGCAATGTTAATATTTAAAAAGCAAACGAACATCCGAGCGTTGTAAGTTGTAAGCAGGAACAGTAGTGAAAAATAACTACTAATTTCATTAAATACTGAAAGCCTATGTAAACAAATGCACAGCTTGATTCTTTTTCAGTAACATCTCCAGGTTTGGTTGGCTTAACTAGAAGGTAAAATGGTTAGAGGTAGGAATGGAGAATGTAAAATGGTTACAGCTAGGAATAGGCTTTCCAGTTATTGTGGCCTTTAAAGCTGTGCAGAAAGATGAAAGAAAGGTGGAATTTACCTATTTCTTGAAAAAATGCATTTAGTAGTATGTTGAGAAAAGCCATTTGTAGGATCAGAATGTGGATAAGCGGTAGGAAGGAAACTAGGCAGGCTTCTGGGGAGAAGAAGTATCTAGAGGTTGGAGGTATCCCTACATGTAGGGGACAGGTGGGCTTGCAGATGAAGCTTGGCTGCTGTGCCTTAAAATACAGGTATTCCACAATTTGGGGCATATAAAAAAGCACAGCAGTGACTTAATCGGTGTCAGAGAACCTTCCTCATTTTCCTACACAAGTTAGAACAGATGCAGGGGAGACTGCTGTGCCATCCCTTGCTGCAGCAACAAGGTGTGACCTTGATTTGAAAACCAAAAGCAACCTCCCAGAACAGTCACTTAGTGAATGGGGCTGAGTTGTGTGGCAGCCAAAAAGGCGCGGGCTGTCTCCAGAGACCAGCACAGTAAGTCTATCTGGCTCAGTGGAGTCTGACCTGTTGAGAAAGACCTTTCTGGGAGGTTAGGAGCGCGGGAGATGTTCAATGGGCATTAGAAAAGATGAAGTTATAAATAAGGGGGGGGAATAATCTTGGAAAGTTAAGTTTTCTGGAAAAGAAGGAAGAACTCTAACTTCAGTGTGCTGACTGCTGCTTTTCATACATTTGTTTACTCATTTAAAGCTACCTCTGGCATTTCCTAGCAGATTTCTAGCTTTACACACACAGATCTCCATCCCACAAATGGATGCGTTCTCACAGGAACACCTTCGGGGGGAGGGGGGGGGTTGTCCTGACACCAGAAGCATCTGTATTATTACAATGGCATTTTCCATGGCAAGGATTCATCCAGCAGTTGATTGCAGGATGAGGCCATTGGAAATACCATGAAAGAATTCTTTTTTTTTTTTTTTTTTTTTTATTTTAAAAGCTATTGTTTCTAGCCAAGAATTCCACATTGTTTGTTTGCAAAGGCTTGTTGCTGTTTCCCATTCTACAAACAGCTACTTTGTTGGTGGCGCACTGTGAAGTCCATCTCTGTACCCTCAGGATCTCTCTTGATTTCCATTACTATGTGATCTATAAAACGGCACATGGGAAAAATATACACAGAAGCTTATTTGAGAAATACTGAACTCTCTTTGTAAGGGTTTCCCCAGGGAATCACCCGTGGGTCCAGTGGTGAGAGTGTGTTTTGTTCCAGCTATTCATTCTCTATTTGATCTTGGTCTTTTTCTCAATAGTGCTGGTCTTTGAACATACGTGCAACCAGCAATAAAATAAATGCCCTCTCTATTGCATCTCTAGTATGTATCTTCACTTGTGTGCTTTTAGCTTTGGGGTACTTTATATAATATCATGCTTGCAGAAATATCAGCATTCATTGTTTTAAGAGTGCACAGGCTAAATACGAGCTGGATCCATTATCTTCCCCCATTCATGTGTAACACAGCTGCCGTCTTCCCTCTGTACTGTAATGCTGTATTTCAGGTGGCCCCAAGTCAACTTAAAACCTGATCAGGACTGTGTGGCTAAACTTTCTGTCCTGCTTTTGTGCCCTGCAAAAGGCTAGCACTGAACTGGGAACTTTTCTCGGAGGAGCTCCTCTGCAATGAATTTCTCGACTAGTCAATGTGTTGTTTTGAAGACATGCTGGGTCACTGATTAATAATCTATATATGGATAAAAAAGGAAGTTAATTGAAAATACCTGGGATGCATTTTCAAAAAGGCATCTCCTTAATTTGGATGATATTTAAACCATAGCATTTTTTAAACTGAAACATTTTTGCATTTGCTTATTCCTTTTTTTTAACTATGTAGCTTCACTATGGCATTTCTCTTTACTTTTAATTTCTTAGATGGTTTCTAAGGAAAATCATGTTGCTTTGTGTTTTTGTTTTTTTTTTTTTTTTTTGTTATACATCTTCAACAGTTTCATATCTTGTATTGCACCGACATTCTTCCTCATTAGGAAGTGAGCAGTGTGGTGTTGACCTGTTTTCAAACTTATAAATGCATGGTACTGCTGGGTCTTGGAAACCATGTACCAGTCCGACTGTTCCATCTCATAAAGGTTCCAGTAGAAATTCAAAGGTCAAAGATAGATTATACATTAGGATGGTTTAACTTGGAAAACACGACTCGAGGTGCGAAGGGGAAAGGATCACAGAGTTACAAGGCTGGTGGCAACCACAAGTAATCACCTAGTCCATCTTTCTCTTCTTAAGTAAGTTCTTCAGCTGTGTAATTCCTGACGGATTTTTAACTAACCTCTTCTAATGTTAGCCCTCCCCCAGGTACTGCTGTCCTTCCTTCTCTAGGAAACTCAGGTTACATGGTTGAAAAGTCTTTTTTAGGTCTACTTTTTGACCTGTCAGGCACAAAAGAGAGATTATTCCTTCCTGTTTATGCAGCAGTCTTCTACAGGTTGGAGATTGTAGGAATGTTCTTTTCTGGTCTTGTCCTCTGTAAGATAGGTAGCCCCAATCCATCCTAGAGGGTTGTGCTTTCTAGTCACCTTACTGTTTTTACTTTTCTACTCTGAAGTCCTTCCAACTGATGGGGTTGGTGTTTTTGTGGTGTGGTTTGTTTGTTTGGTTTTTTTTTGGTTTTTTTTTTTTTGTGATAAGCATGGTTTCTAAGCTGGGGCAGGCAATCAGTCACCAGTGAAATGGTGTAGAAGGGTTATTTCAGGTGTGTTGTAGGATTTTGTTCATGCGTACTTGTGTGATGCTTGCTTTCTTAGCAACAGCATAGTTCTTCAGTTTGATGTACTGTGATCACCAGGTCCATTTTCAAAGAGCTACTGTAGAGTAGTTTGTTGCCTTCTTCTGTGCGGCTAATTATCTCTGGCCAAATTTAGCACTTCACACCTGCCACTGTTGAACAGCAATTAATAAAAAGGCTTTTCTCTGAAAAGACATCTGCAGTTCTAATCCTTTCCGCCAACATGCATAGTACTGCCGCACGCAGTCATAAGATCTGTGAAGTTATGAGTGGGGGGTGGGGATGGGGACACAAAATGAATAGGAAGCAATTTTTATTGCTTAGTGCATTCAGATTAAGGCAGATCTAATTAAACTGAGGCAACTGGCTTAGAGCGAGGGGAAGCTCACCTTCACCCGTGCGAAACCACGCGGGGGATCTCACTGCCCCAGGATGCGGCGATGACCTAAAAGTGCAACAGCCGTACAGCAGATTCCTATAGGGGTTAGAGTAACGGAGGGAAAACAGCTGCAGTGGTGGGTAATGAACCCAGACTTTGGGTGCGCCCTCCGGATTGGGAAGTTCCTAAGTTGCTGACTTGAAGGATGGCTCCACAGTCACCCTCCTTTCTTAGGGAGGGTGAAAATCAGCAGTAGGTGGGTGTTGGACGAAGGGATGGAGTCAGCAGAGCCGCACGGGGTCACGGTGGTGCCCTTCAGGTCCATTCCCAGGATTCCTCTCCAGTGCCCTTTGCTCCTCTCTCTCATCACTCTGACACTCTAAATGCTAGCAGAGTGATGTTTAAAAACCCCAAACCCAAAGCACTGCTCCACACCACATGTTCTGTATATAGATGAATGAACTAACGACTTGAGCATCCTGTAAGACCCTTGTGTGATCCCATCGTCTCGTTCTTCACATGTGCCCACCTGTTGTCCGTCCCCCCTTGCTGTGCGTCTGTCTTGGATTATAAAATCTCCTCGTCTGAAAAGCTTCAACGTGTCTACAGAGAGTCTATATAAATAATCATCTATTTTTTTTCAATGTATGGATGTAGACCTTAAGAACAAAACAAAACACAACTCCCCAGCCCCTGAAAACTCGTAGTGTGCAAGGGCAGAATGTATTCTTACTTTTTTTGCTTTAGCCAGGATTGATATGTAATTTTAATAGAAGACTAGTACAGCCTTGGCATTATTTTAGGAGCAGTTTTAAATTACCCTACATGGATTCCTTTTTCCTGGTGGGATTTTCAGGATATAAGCAAATAAAATAATCTTTGGAAGAGATGCTGTGCTCCTGCTCGTAAAATCTCAATACATCATAAAGGAAATGAGCAGTTTTTGCACAGGGCAAGCAGCCAGGAGAGCTGAAGCTACTGCAGAAGGGGGAGCAATGTGATGCAGATGCTGTAGAGAAATTGTGTGTGGGGAGATCACAGGATGACTCCTCTTCTTGCATCGTGGTAAGCTTAAAAACCAGCATGGCCAGCGTTAAAACAAAAGGAAGCCTGTGAGGCTGGATGGCTCTGCTCGTTGAAGCAACACCAACCTCTCAGTGTGAGACCTGCTGTTGAAATTTGGACCAGTGTGGGAAATCATTGTTGCCCAGTATCTTGCAGTAGTCAGTAGGAAACAAATTGGATCCTGAATCAATTTTATATATATTAATACAAAGCTCCCCTCCTACCTGAACTGGTTGCCTCATGGTGAGCTCAAAAAGGAAAGAGATAGCTGTTATCTTCTGAATCCACCTTGAAGCTTGTCCTGCTTTGCTCTGCTATTGTTGCTGCTCCGTGAACCATCCACGTTCTGTTGGATAATTGGAGAGTATCAAATGAAGTTCCTTCACTAGTGATAAATTCATTAAAAATTCAGCTTGTTTCTGCAATTGTTGAAAAGTGTCAGGAAACAAAGATCTTAAGTTGGTTAATATGATCTTATGCTCCTGAATATACTTTGAGAGCTCCGAGTCACAGCTCATGCTGTTGTCCAAGCTCTGTTACTGATTTTGCCTATAGAATGAACAGGGCTCCTGAAAACACACAGGAACTAGTTCATAAAATTTGATGATGCCGGCTGAAATCCAGCAGCAGCTTCCACTGTACCGTAAGCCTGAGTAAAACTAGAAACCTCTGAGACATCTTACAGAGACGAGCCTGGAAATGAATATTTACAACTTTAGTAGCTGTGAAAAGAGTATTCTATGGAAAAAAAGTAGTTTTATGGCATGTTAGTCTCAGACTGACGTGAGGCACCTGAACTCTGAGCAGTCCTCCTCTGCTGGTATTTACTTTTATAATTGGCTGCTTTTGCTAAAGACTTGAAGCTGGGCATGTTTACTTGAAAGTTTGTGTAATTTTTTTTCGGCTATCCCAGCTGGTCTGTAGAAGATGGTATCTCTATTTACAAACCTTCTCCTGTCTGAACTTGAATGAGTATTCAGGAGAATTCCCAAAGTCATCTTTCTACTTGTTGTCTAAATAATGTGTAAGCTGCTTATTTTCTATCCTGATGAGTCTAAAAATCAGCCTTGTTCTCCTGTGTATCTTTACTGAGTCAAACTGATGCCTAGAGCCATAAAGGGCTGAACTGCTGTGATCTTGCTAGTCCAGGGAACCTACAAGTTTGCAAAGTGGGAAATTCTTGAACTGTGAGCCCCAGCTTGATAGGATAATACAGAAAGATGGTTTAGTAAAGAAAATACGTACCTTTTTTTATACCAGGTATATAAAAATACCTTTTTATACCAGCCAGGAGGAGGGATCCAGTGGGAGATGCATCTGAAGATCTAAAAGAAAATATTTGAACTTTATAGGTAAAGCCCACATTGAAGAGTTCTTTTCTCGCCGAGATATTAAGGAGTTAAAACCTAATTGTAATCTATTTGGTGTTGGGGATGGGAAATTCAGTTGTTCTACCGCTCAGGTAAGATAGCTTTTAACGTGAGAATCCACGTGAGCATCTGCTACAAAATTTGATCCATTAAGACTGCAGCATTTTGAGGCTGCCATGCAACAGTGTTAAATCCTGTTGCCTTTTACTTTTCCCTAGTAGTAGGGAAGAAAATCCTTGGTGTTTGCTGTGTGGCTGTTGGCATCCTGTGTGCCAGAATGGTGATGACTATTAAATCAGCTAATAAACAGTTTTGTGCCATGCAAGAGAAAATTGTGTGAAAAGTGATGGTGTTTATGTACGATTTCTTTTTTTGTGAAAAACGTTGCCCTGATTTACATGTAGATGTGCTTTCTCTTTTTTCCCCAATATCCCTGCAGAATCAAGTGACGGACACCAACCGAAAGCTGCAGAATGAAGGAAAAGAAGTAAGTGATACATTCATTCATTCTATCTGTTTTCTGCTTTTCCATTACTTGGCTGTGCTCGCTAGTGGGAAATTAGTCTGTCAATAACTGCTCAGCATTAACTGATAATGTACACGGCATTGGTATTAAAATGTGCATTGATTTTTCTTTCCTGTATTTTGCTTTTCTGCATGAAAGATGAGTTGGGTGAGAGTGTTGGGAAGTGATTTTTCTTTTTTACTGCTTGTGGATTGAAAGCTAGTGGAAGGCAAAACTTGGGAAGCAGGAGGGACTTGAAGCAACAATAATCAAGTTGTGGGCTTGCTCCTGCAGCCCTGAGTGGTGTGAATGGGACCATTCATAACAATACCGCATCAGAAGCAGCCTGACCAGCAGGTTGTGGGAGGGCATTCTGCCTCTCTGCTCTGCTCTGGTGAGACCCTACCTGCAGTACTGCATCCAGCTCTGGGGTCCTCAGCACAGGAAAGCCGTGGACCTCTTGGAGTGGGTCCAGAGGAGGCCATGAAGATGATCAAAGGGCTTGAGGACATGGCTGAGAGAGTTGAGGTTGTTTAGCCTGGGGAAGAGAAGGCTCCGGGGAGACCTTATTGCGGCCTTTCAGTATATAAAGGGGGCTTATAAGAAAGACAGAGAGAGACTTTTTACCAGGGCCTGTAGTGAGAGAACAAGGTATAATGGTTTTAAACTGAAAGAGAGTAGATTTAGCTTGGATGTAAGGAAGACATTTTTTATGATGAGGGTGGTGGGATGCTGGACCAGGTTGCCCAGAGAAGTTGTGGATGCCCCATCCCTGCAACTGTTCGAGGTCAGGTTGGATGGGGCTTTGAGCAACCTGATGCAGTGAAGGATGTCCCTGCCCATGGCAGGGGGTTGGACTAGATGGTCTTTGAAGGTCCTTTCCAACCCAAACCATTCTGTGATTCTATGAATATGAGCTGGAGAGTCTGGCTCCTGCTTCACAATGCAGTACAGCAGCAATTAAGGTGGTTTTTGAGCTGCATGGGTAGAGGCATCAAGGCATGGACAAAAAGGAAGTGATTGAGCATGTCTTGGATGTGATGTGCCTCTAACCGCATTCATTCTTCTGCCCCTTCATCAGGAGGGAACATTAACAGACTGGGGGCACTTCAGAGCTGAGTATGTGTGAAGGCACTGATGCTTGAGGGTTTTCAAGTGCCTAAGATGGAGATGTGTGAGAACTCCCAGGGACGGTCCTTCTTGCATTGCTCTACCCATATTCCATATAAATCTTCTACTCTTTGTACCTTTTCTGTTTTCCTTCTTAACCACCCTCTCAGACACCCAGATTTAATTTTGCTGAGAGTACACGCAGGCATTACTAATTCAGTCAGCTGCATTGCATTTGAAAAACAAACAAGAAAATCCCCATGTTGGACTGTGTCAGACCAATTATTCTAATGAAGATTAAAGATAAAAATGCACTTTGGGGAGGAGGTGATGCAGCTTCTCTCCTGAATCAAATAAACATACCTTTGTGTTACCTTGAATGGAGGATTCACCTCCAAGAGTAGAAGAGCCTGGGATTTCAAAAGGACTTTGCAAACTCAGTGTGGTACAGTGGAGATAAGTTGGTACTCTAGAGGACAAATCCATGACTTGCCCCTTTGAAAAAAAGAAACGAAGGAGTTTTGTTTTGTATGCGATGGCTGATCCTTGTTTTGCCCTTGTCCAGATGCACAGGTTTTTTTCTGTTAGAGACTGAGCATTTAAAAATCCCTTGTTAGTTTGTGATGGTAAGAATGCCCCTGGGAGCGAGCGGCCACATCCTGTCTTTGAGAAGAACTAGAAAAAGAAAAGCTTGGAGAGGGAGTAGGGAAAAGATGAATGAAATAGGAAGGGGAAATAATTTTTGGAATTCACAGGACGTGCTACAGGGCTGGTATTTTGATGGCTTTGGTTTTGCTGCTTGCTTACTTGAAAGTAGGCTTAGGGAATGCTACTGCTACTCGATTAAACAACCCAAGGCTGCTTGTCCTCCCTGCTTCAGCAACGCTCTGCAGCGCTTGGTGAGCTCTCCGGTTATCAGAGTAGGCTTTGTTGTCAACCTACTGTTTGGATGGTCGTGACAAGTGCAAAGCAGTTTATATCCTCTCTACTCCGTCTGTTTACTGTTCTTAGTGAAACTTTTTTTTTTCCTTTCCAAAGTTGATAATAGCAATGGAAGAGCTGAAGCAATGCCGTTTACAACAGAGAAATATTTCAGCGACGGTTGATAAGCTAACACTGTGTCTTCCTGGTGAGGAATCTGAAATTGCTCTTTATCTGTATAGCTGTTTATTTTAATTCGCATCTCTTTGCTTTGTGCTTGTGTCTCAATGCTTGTGTGTTTTTCCTTCTCTTTCCAGTCCTGGAGATGTACAGCAAACTGCGAGAGCAAATGAAATCTAAAAGGTAAATTTTGTATAGTCTGGTGTTTGTATTGGAAGAGTTGAAAAGCACCTGTTTGGTGCCAGATAAATTAAAGAGGTTCTCAAAACTTAGGACTTCAAAATCAGCCTTTCCAAGTTAACTTATCTGATTTCTGGCTGGTGTCTTCATGGTCCTGCTCAGCCTCCTGCGGTACAGCCTAGAACCAGGATTGTAGTGGCTCTAATTTTGTTTTGAGTTAGGCTTTTTAATTAAGGTGGATGTTCACTTTTGTTTTCATGGAAGCTCACTGTTGTGATGCATACAATCAATGCATGACTTGGTACTTATGTGCTATTAAGTAAATTTAATTCTATGAATGTCATAATATAAAACCTGATATAATCTGAGAGAATCCAATGAACGTGAATGGAAACCAAACACCTGAGAAATATTGTGCAGGATGGTAGAAGTTGGTGAGAAGGCATACGGCTTATTTCGTGGTAGAAATAATTGTTCAGAAGAGTGAGCTGAACTAAAAGGACTTTGTGGCTCAGAAATCATGAGCTGTAAATCCAGGATTTTTCTCACCCTGCATCTGTTCTGATGCTGAAGGATGAAACCACGGTCCGGGATATTTGCATGGCTGGGATCCTGGGGGACGGTTTGTTTAAGCAGCATGGGACTTTGGAGGCGCGTTGTAGCCCTGGGGGTGGCAAATTGGGCAAAGAGCAGCTGCTGGAAGGAGGTCAACTGAAAATGCGGCAGGCTCCAGCTGAATGCCACGCAGGGAGAGCAATCAGATCCGATGCCTGGTTTGTGCCTGCCATCTATCATAGAAACAATACAGAAGAAACCAGATGTTTCAAACAAGGCGATAACTAATTGGATGGGCGTATTTTTACACTTCCCCTCCTGCCTCTGCTGATCTCTGTGGTCCTTGGACCCAGAAGCCTTGGGTAAACAGATAGGCATTACTCCTGAAAGTTGGGCTGGCCGGAGATGTTATAGGGAGCTTATTTAGCTGTTCACAAAGCGCTCGCTCTCTTTCTCAGAATGGCTCGGTACAGAATAGGGCAGCGTCTAGTTTGTCCAACTGGTTTTAGTCTGTTTATAGGAACAGCAAGGGGCTTATCCGTTGACAGATGTGGGGTGGGGAGCTGGAGCTGATCACAGCGTTGTGAACTTTTGAAGGGAATCCACATGCCGCTCGATTCCCTTGCTCTGGATAGTGTTTCCAGGGTCTGCTTCTAAGAATTGCATCTTTTCTTTTTTTTTTTTCCCCCCACTCTTTGGATTGGTTCATTTTGAAACAAATAGAAGTTGAAAGCCACATTTAAGGAAAATCTGAACCCTTGGCTTTTTTTTTTTTCCCCCTCCTTCTTTCTTTGTCTGGATTTGATGGCTTCATTCACCAAACGCAGCACAACATATTAAATATTTTTGTGTCTGCAACCGTTCTCACTTATATATCATTTCATGATAGCCAGCAAGGGGGTTGGTTACTAGTGTGAGTCTCGGGTTTTGAGTACACAATCTCAGAGGAGTAATAGGTTTTGCATTCGGGGTGAATAAACTCAACTCTCCCAAGGTAGACAAAATGAGTTATGTGCTGTTTGCTGCGTGATGTTTATAAACTGAATGCAGGTGTTTGCCAAATGCAGAATCTGTGTCTGTTAACTGGAGGTGGAGATGGGGAACTCATGGTCCAAACCAGGAGGAGTGACTGTGCAACCAGCAGAGAGCAGAGATGGAGAGAAACGTTTCATCTGCTGTTGTCCAGAATTTAAGGAAGGGACAGAAAGATTTTTCTCCAATGGCTGGGACACATGTGGCTGCTTGTTGGAAAGCGATGAGAAGAAAAAAATCTCTGCCTCCAGAGATCCCTCCTGTTTCTGCAGAGCTCTGGAGGAATCAGTCTTTTTTTCACCCCTGGGTCACTTGTCCTATCCATATGGTCTCCAAGCAGTAAGAAATGAGAGTGCTTCGTCCTGCTTGTAGCCGAGAAGCCGCTGTAGAGCTGTACGCACCAGAGCAGGGCCTGCGTACTTCCAGAAAAAAACCAAACAACAAAAGCCAGCTCTGACTCTGTTTTATCAAACTGCTGTTTCCCCCATTTGGCAAGCGCTCCCGTTTCACTGGTGCCATGGTCCCGGGGGTACAGAGCTGGGCAACAACGTGGCCCCTCTGGCTGGCTGATAATAGGCATTAGCATAAGGGATGCAATCTGGGCCGAGGTGGCAGTACTTTGGCAGCAGGAATCGCTACACGTCTCATGCAAGAACAGTGTTGAGCTTTCCTCTGTCCCCAGGTCTTTCGGACTCTGTTTTCGGCAGGCAGCCAGGGACCCTCTCAGTGACCGCACGCTGTCCCCCCCGGCCACCTTTTCGCTGCTCCTCGTTCAACAAACAATGCCCTGAAATATAACAAACCCCCCAATGTGTGTTTATTCCTGTGGTTTAATTTCTGGCTTTCTGTGCACTCCCAAGTTTCTCTCCAGAGAGGTTTGCATTTTATTGCAAATAGTTTTTCATACCTTACCATAGTGTAAACACTGGCCGGGTTATGGGGTTAATCTGTTTGACTTCTGGTGTTGGGAACAGGACAGGCCACTTCTGGTTAAAATAACTCCCCTGTGGACCTGCCTGGAGTTCAGGCAAGAATTATTTTGAATGGGGATATGAGTGTCAGGTTTTTTTTTTTTTTCAGTGGTGCTAATATGTTTCTTATGACTAAACATTTTTTCTCCCCCGAAAATTCAAGGTGTAAGTGGCAGGTGCTTGTGGCCAGGATTAACCATGGGTGTAGTCAGCTAAAGTAGCCTTAATTCTCCCTCGAGGTGACTGTGACCTGGTGTTAGTCTGAAATACGTTTTTATAGACCCTGCTAATGCTTCCTAGATGGTTCCCTGATAATTTTTTTTTTTTTTAAACTTTGACCAGATCTGTGGTCAGATGAAGAGGAGGACAGTCTCGCATTTTACATCACCATTCAAGAGGCTTCCCATATTTCTCTGAACAGGCAAATCCTATGGACTCCTACTTCCTGAAGGGAAAAGAGGGGAGAGCATTTGAGAAAAATGATTTGCTTAGAATAGTTTCCCATTTAGCATCTTCTGTCAGGCTATGAAGTTTGCTTTTATGCAGAAAGGTAGGATGAAATTTAAGGCCATTGGACATGACCAAAATATAAAGGCATGCATTGTGCATAGGGGAAGAAACATTGGGATTCTTGTATTCTTAAATTTATAAGGTATATTCCTTCTAGAGTGGGGAAGTAAGTTATTTTCAACATCGTGAAAGCCATCTCAGTGGTACAACAGTAGTTGTTGGAGAGGCAGGGGCTTTGTAGAAAATGTATCTGTTGGACCCCTAATCTGGGTTTGTATCCAGATTGTTTTCACCTGTATCTAATAAAAAGTACTTTGGGTGGAAAGTGTTTTTAACTGTGCTTAGCAGCATTAGAACAGCTGGGAGGAAGGTGGGGTCTGACTCCTGGTATGCACAGGGAAAGAAAGCTGAGCTCTCATGTCCAAGATCTTTACAACACAGTAACAAGTATCTGGGCTAGTAGCAGTTTACGGGATATTAACATGTGTTAGACACCAGTTCGTCACTCTGTGGTATAGAATCATAGAATCATGGAATATGATAACACATAATGTGCCCCATGCCTGACACAGACCCCTCGGTCTATGAGGTGCTCTGGTGACCTGCTCACCTTGATGGGCATCACCACCATCCATGAGGCTGTTGGCTCTCCTGGGGAGACCAGTGCAGGGTCTTCCTGGGGTTCCCCCATAAGCCATTGTGCCTCTGTGCTCCTCGGTGTGCGTGGGGCTGAGCTTTTTCCTCATGCAGCCTAACAATACTGTGTGTGGTTGCCGACTTTTCCTTCACTCTCTGATATGGTGCCCCAAATGGCTTTTACTGGGGTGAGAGCTGCTACTGGGCTCAGCTGACGCTGGTCACTTGTGACCCAGGTGGTCCTTGTCTGCGCATCAGAGCTCTGAGTAAGGAGCTGCTACTTCCCTTTGTGTTCCTCTGCTTCTCTGTTTCAGAAGGAAAATGATGCTACCTGGATGTGAAGGTCTATTTTCCTTTGAACAAAACTGAGATTCTTAGATATATTGAATTATTTACAGTTAATGCACTTTTTGGCGGGGAAGTGGGATGGAAATAGCTGTTCTTCTTTCCGCATCTGCCTTGCTTGCTTTCCCCAGACACTACCCTGCGCTGAAGACCCTGGAGCACCTCGAGCACACGTACCTGCCCCAAGTGAGCCACTACCGCTTCTGCAAGATCATGGTGGATAATATTCCAAAGCTGCGTGAAGAGATCAAAGAAGTTTCCATGTCAGACCTCAAGGATTTCCTGGAGAGTATCCGTAAGCACTCTGACAAGATTGGAGAGACGGCGATGAAACAGGTAGGACTCGTGTGCACACACGTGTTGGAGGCTTTTGGGGAAGAGGAGGGTGGTTCACAGTCATGTTAAGGTTCTACTTGTCCAGTCCCAAGGCAGTAAACTTAGTTTTAAATATTGAAGTAATTTTGTTACTAGGTGAAGCAATGATTCTTCATTCTGTGGTTGCTACTAGAGTTTCTATCTTCTGATTTTTATACTGTTGAAGAGTGATGATCCATTTTTGTCGTTGTCTTCTCCCACCTGTATTTTGCCTTAGGCTCTTGGTAGCCCAGAACGGAGGCTGGGAGGTGCAGTCAGGGTGCGTAACTCGCATTTTCCGCTTAGCAGGACAGGGGCATTTGTTTGTGCTGCTGTGCCTGGTGGCAACTGGAAGACCTGGAGACACCAGTGTTGATTTCCCAGGTTCAGGGTGAAGCAATAGAAGTTCACACACTGACTGCAACTTAATTTCTTTTGCATCTTAAACTGATTTTCAAATACTGCATAAAATTTCATTGTGGCTTGCTTGCATTTGCCTAGCAGTTGATGTCTGTAAAAGATGAACCTCATTAATTGAACATCCCCATGCGTATATTAAAATGGAATTGCCTTTTCCCACTCCTCTTTAATATTCTAGTTTTGAATTTCAATAGTTTTTCCTATCACAGCCAGGGAGCATTGCTCACAGTGGCTCTTAAAAAGAACTTTGCTACTTTGATGAAATTCAAATCCACTAGTAATGAAATGTTACCTCTCATGAGCAGTAAACTACTTCCTCTGATAGTGATTGATGGATTGGACTTGTTGATTTATGGGGAAGAACTCTTGCTATAATTTTTCACAAGATGATAAGATTGTGCTGTTATGTTTATGGTTAGAGGTACAGGCAAGTTCAATTTTCTGTCTTATAAACACCATCCTTTCTGTAAAGTGGTCTAGCTTGAGGATTTCTATTAATTTATTTAATTTACAATATATTTGCTGCCTTACTGTCTTCTCAACTTCTTTCTAGTATTTTGGGAAAACAAACCAAGCCTTATACTGTGTAATAGAGCTCTAGAGAGAAGCCATTCTGCATCTGAGAGTTCAGCAAACTTCTTTGTTAGTTGTTGCATCAAATCAAACTAGTCTTTCTGAATCTGCAGAAAACACGCTGTGACCTGGACATCCTGTTGTGGAGCCAGATTTGTGTGGTGGTGATGTCTGGGATGGCTACAGGTGGTGTTGTGCTGAACTTACCTGATAGAGCAGTTTCTAGAACAGTAATTGTTTACAAAAAATACTCTATTTTTGTTCGTTATGTCAGCCAAAGTTTTTAAAAGATTCTTCCTTGGTTCCTGTGGCTGAAGAAATAGGAGTTTAATTTGTCTTTTGGTGCCCAATTAATGCCGCGAATATGCTACTTTAAGCAAATAACTTCTTTATATCCTATTAAGGATATGTACCAATTAGAGACATAAGAGGATGCAGATGTTACATCCTCTTCTTGTAGTTTCCAGTTTTGTCATCATGATGCTGGGAGGGGTATTTAAATCTCCTGGCGCTGTGGCTGATTGCTTTGATGGGTGGGGAGAGATGTGCACGTCCGGCCACATTTCTGTGGCTGCTTAGGCAGACCAATTCTGAGAAATTCCCCATCATTTCAAATACCGTCCTTTGCTACCTTTTCACTAGAGATATTTTTGTAGCTTTGCTTTCCGTCCCTTTCAAATCCACGGTGCACTTCTTCCCGTTCTTCACGTCCCTCCCTCCTGTCCCTTCTCCTGGGGAGAGCTCACGCCCTGCCTGGAGCGCTGTTAATTCTCCATCTTTTGCTCTAAAGAAATGTGGCTTTTTACAGCAAAGCTAAAAAAGTTGCACTAGCTCATACTGGCATCTATTTTTCTGCTGTGGGCACTCTCCTGGTGTTTTGCTTACCACTTCTGACCCTTCCTCCTCTTTGCAATATTTGTCACCTGCATAATTAGGAGAGGCACGGGGCGGGGGGGTGTTGGTAGGGACCGGCTGCTCCTACCCTACCCGAATACAAGAACTGGGGCCCAGTGAGTGAAACCAGCAGGGGCCATGCTTGAAATAAGGCAGGGGGAAAGTTGGTTCTTCATTCTGCGGGTGATAGACCTGTGGTGCTCCTCGTGCACAATTTTCCACGTCTTCAAGAACAAACCGGCCAAGTGCTTTTTCTGGGTTCCCCGTGGGTTGCTAATTGAACAGACTGTTTTGGGCTCAAGAACTGCCTGATCTGACAATAGTGAGAAGCTGGGGGGAGAACTATATTTCCTCACCTTGTTCTCATCCTCATTTGGTGGAGTTTGGTGTTCGATTTTGCAATACTTCATTATCTAAACTCCTGCTGTGAGCCAGCGAGCAGCCATGCATCTGAACAAAACCTCCAAAGGGTGTTTTCTTTCTTCCTGTAACAACTCTCACTTCTTTTTCCTCTCTGTTCATTACACTCTTTGTCTACTTTTTACCTTTTGTCCCTCAGTGTTTGTTTCAACTGCTAATGTTTTGAGCTTCCCTTAAGTTTGTTATTTGTTCTTCAGCTCCAGATAGCCTCTTAGCCTGCACTATGGTCCCTGCTTTGACCTGAGGCAAGCACTCTGTTCCTTCTCCTTTCAATATTTTTCTACCTTATACACTTGCAAAAGTTCATCGTTCACCTTCTGCTCAGTTCCAGCCATTTTGGACTGTAAGGATTTCTAAACTGAGGTCTGGGTTGTGGCAAATTTTTCTTTTGCCTGTTGATGTTGCCAGCATCTATGTTATGAGTGCATCAGAGCTTCAGCATCTGAATGTATCCAACAGAAAACTACTCAAGTGGAAAAGTTTTTTTTTTTTTTTTTTCCTTCCACATAGCCGTTAATTGGGCTGTTGCAAGGGATGTCAAAACCAGATGCACCAAGAAGTTAACATTTAGATGTTTTTAGTTTGCCTACCGATGATACAGTGAAGTATACATCCTCAGTCTCCCCCAAATCCCAGTTTTCTGCTGTTTTGTGAGAGCAGGGTGCAGACACTAGAAGGCGTTTCCTTCACCCTTTGTGGGAACAGTTATCTGTGAGGTTGGACTCGATGGCTTTCCAGCAGTAAAGGCGTTCCTGCACAGCAGCTTGGGGAGGAAGGTCAACTTGCCACTTCCAGTTGCAAAAGCCGAGTTGGAAACGATACTGGAATTTGAGCAACATGCTAGGTTTATTCCTGCAAAAAGTATCATGAGCCGCTTCACCGACGAGAAGTGATGAGGAGCTGAAGCTTTCAGAGCCTCCTGTTGCGTGGGGTCACTTCACGTCGTTTTGCCGAAAGCTAAGGGCAGGGTTTCCACTGCCAGAATTACCAGTATCGCTTCTTGCATCGCTGGGTCTTTTTCCTCGGTCTGTTGGCCGTGATTGATAGCCGCTCTGGAACGGAGCGGAGCTGGCAGGAGGCCTGGGAGAGTCAGGGAACTGCGATTGGCAGCTAAATACATTCGGTTTAAATTAGCATCATATAAATTCTTTTAAAATTGTTTGATTTCACCAGCGGGAATGGAAGAGGGCTTGATACAATGGGGAAAGGAAATCATGTTTTTGTAACATTACAAATCTGAGGCCGATGATGACAAGAGCTGAAAATTTCATTTTGTGATAATCAGAAGGATCTGTCTTGGAGTGCTCGGAGCCGTTGCTGCGTTTCTGGCTGGCAGTCAAGGATGCGGGGAGCTCGCCGGCCCCTCTCTTGGAGAGGAAGCCTGTGGTGGGGTGAAGTCAAGTGAGACGTTCCCGGGGTCAGCTGGACGCGGGAACTGGAGGGATCTCACAGCGCGCAGAGAAACCTTATAGTCTCGCTGTACAAATGATGAGCTCTCATTGACTCCTTTCCTCATGTTTTTTTTTAAATCTGAATTTTATTACCTATGGTTCTGGGGGAATTTGCTGCGTTCCAAATATTGTTCTTAATTACACGGCGCTCGGGCAGATGAAAGTAGCTTTGCACATTTGAACTCCTTTTGGACTTTGGCCCTGTGAACCTGCGTGTGTGTTTTGGTTTTGTTGGTGTGTTTTTTTTTTTTTTTTTTTTTTTTTTTAAAGATCTGAGTTCTGGGCTTGCCAGGAATGAATTACATCTTATTAACACTTGCTGATATCCGGTATGTGGTTTTATTATCTAGCTTAATGTCTGAAATATGCGCGGCATGTGGAGGAGGTCACTTAGGATGGTGCTGCATGCGAAGCGTCCAGGGTAAGCGCAGTGAATGCTGCTATGCAGGGGGCCAAGAATAACCCATCCAAAAGCCATTATCGGATCAAGTCTGTCAGGACGGCCAAAATGTTCAGCGTGCCTTTCACATAGATGGAGGCAAACCAGCATTTTTTAAACTTTTTTTTTCAGCATCACTTGGATGCACTGTTGAAGCTGATGTTTAATAGGTGGTGATCTAGTATGAGTTTGAATGGGTTGGTGTTTTGGCTACGCTTTTTTTAAGGTGATGTTTACTCTTCTTGCCAGCAGATATTGGTGTCCGTGTTCTGAGCAGTATAATGTGAGCTTTGTGTAAGTATATTTTCCCGCAGTGGCAGAAAATATCAACGTGGTGATGTGAGTGTTATACATACAGTTAAAAAATGAGGCAAACCGTTGCACAGTGATGTGCACAACTGAAATGCTGATCTGATGTTGGTAGGAGTGCCGTTCTGACTGTCAGCTGGAGAAGATGATGCTCTTCAGAGCACGGATTAAGGGCAGCTCCATAGAAAGACAACTACATCTCTGAAATCAGTGATTCAGACCTAGGGTTTGGATGACCTCCCTCGCTTCACATGCTATCCCTGCAGGTCAGAGCTGACCAAGAACTGCTCACGTACAGCAGTCAGAGCCTAGCACCCTGCACACCCCCTCTCCTGTTTAACGTGGCCTCTCGTGCCTGCAAATAGCTTGGACAAAGATGCCAAAATAGCACGTGGGTGTGTGCAGCTGCCACTGTACCGATATGCTTTTCTCCAGTATAGAAATTTTCAGTAGCACGGGATCAAAATGCAGCTGGCCTTAGAAAGGAAAAAAAAAAAAAAAATCTTGTGGATGAGAAGCGGAGGAGGAGATTTATTTCCCCCCCCAATTACTTGGACTGGAGATGACAGCTGCTAATAGGCATTCCCTGTGACTGCTGCATGATTACAGGGCCATGCTAAGGCTGTTGAGCACCCAGCTGTGTGCTTCAATATTTTAGGTATGTCTGGATTTAAATTTAATTCTGACCTTGAGTTCCCTGGATTTATGATGATTGGTTTGAGGATGCAAGTTTCTCTGCATAGTTTGCTCTATGCTACTGGTTTGTTCTTACAACTGTAACCGAATCTCAGTGTGCATTTTTACTAGGAATACAGAGAGGTAGCTACGTGTTGGTGATGAGTCCTGAGTGTCTGTTGGTTGTTTTCTTAATTTTAAAGTCATTTTGAATACACTGGTATTGTAATAAAGAATGCTACTGTGCAATTTTTAAAGACTAAATTGAAAGCTTGCATTTTTTTAAAAAGCTGGCTCACGTGCAAGGTGCCCTGCCTGCTTCTCTGCACGATGGCCATGGAAAAAACTGGGTGCGCTCGGCTTGCCGGCATGTGGAGCCTGTTTCCTTGGCTCGCTGCAAGTGTGGTTTCAAGCACTTCCCTTGGTTTTTGGATCCCGGGATGGTGTTTTGCAACAGCAACTATCGTCCTGCCCAGCAATGCTCGCTTCGTGCCTCTCCATGAAGTTTATCCTGTTGGCCTCTTTCGGGATTCCTCTGTGATGATGGTAGAGGTGGGATTACACAGGCAATGGAGAGTTAGAGGGTCCGTGATTCCTGGCCATGGAGGACAGTGGGCAGATATGACGCAGCTTCAGGCCGATGGCATGTGCCCCGAAAGCACGTGAGAAATGCGGGGATGTGTTAGGGAGTTCGCAGAATCAAGGCGGGCGAAGGGGAGGCAATGGGTGGTGGTGAAAGGCAGCAGGGAGGCTTGGTCTGCAAAGGTTGCACGTCACGGCAAACACGCCTCAGCCGTGCAGTATTGCTTTACCGGTGGTGCCTGTCCAGAAATGCGAGGTGAGACTGGTTCCCGTGCCCTGCAGCGGGGAGGTCTCCTGGTGTGGGCAGCCCCCCGGCAGGGACCACGTCCCTGGGAGGCTGAGCCGGCTCTGGCACCCGCTCCACACACACACAGGAGTCTCCAGCTGCAGGTGGCTTTAACTGAGCTGTGAAAACACGAGGATGTTGTCAGGCAGTTTATTTGAAATGATGGCGATAAGTAGAGAGGTGGCATGTGGTGATTTCAGCATTATTGGGAAATCCTGTCCCCTCCCTGTGCTTCATTTTAAATGCAAACACATGCCCACCACCCCAAACCACATGAGCGAGCGGTTCCCTGCGCGGCAGGGGACAGAAGGACATTTTCTCAGTCTCTAGATACTGCCCGCTGGCCTTTTGATGGCCCGGAGAAATGTTTAAAAATGCAGTTTGTGTAGTGTTCTTAATTATCCTCATCCCTGACGTTTTTTAACTTTATGTAATCTTCTGCAGCGCATATGGAAATTGTTTTTGCTTTGTATGAGTATTTTAGAGTAAATTAGATTTTACTGCCTTTCTCTGGATGCGCTGTGCAGAGAATGTCCTTCTTCTGGGTGTCAGTGCTCCGGCAGCAGTCGGTACTCTCCAAAGGTCACGGAAGCCCCATGTAAGACTTCGTCTCCCCTGCCACGTGGGCTGGATCTGCCGGTGCCAAGTCTGGGCTTCCGCGTAGTGTTTGGAAGATCCCTGCATCCGCTTGCTCCGTGGGGGCCATATTTTATCGACATGCCCCAGGACTTCCAAAAGCACCCTTAGATCTGAACTTCCCGCAGGTTTAAGCTGTGTCTCTTATTCCGGAGGTTTTCTTTAACAAGCACAAAAAGTAAAAATAATGTTGTTTATTAAAAGCAAGGAAATTTTATAGTCTTGGATGCAGGCAGGAGAGCCTTTTGAAAAGGTCAGTCTGGTGGCTGGGTTTGTGGTGACTATTTACACAACAGAGTGGGGATAAGGGGATGGTGTTTTCCCCTTCTGGGCAGGTTTGTAAAGCAGAAACTTATTTTCTAGGAAAATTCAGTAACGAGACCTTCTTAATCTTTGATACTGCTGCTTGTCTACTTGTTATATTAAAGTATTATGAAAGGAAATACATCTTCTGGGGCTGTTTATATTAGAAGTCTGATGGCCAGCTATGGTCTCAGCTTGCAGGTTTTTGGGGAAGAGGCTCACAAACCAGGCTGGGTGAAGTGGGATGCTGTGGCCCAGTGGAGAAATGATTAATGTCCTCTGGCTGTTGAAGAAAGGTGTTGCTGTTAGACCTGTGTGAGCTCTGAGGTGCCTTCAGGTGCCTTGGTAAAAATGTTTATTGTCAGAAGCTTATAATGTGTTTGCACCTGTCCTCCCCTACTAAGAAAGAGATGGATAAATAGTAGTGACTCGTGTTGGTCACTTATCCTCGGCATCCTTTGCTTAACCTCTTTGAAAATGTACTTGAGAAAACTGTTAAAAAGATTTTTGGTTTGCACTGGATTAAAATTGCAGACAAATCTTTAATAACTCGCTACTTTTTCATTAAAGACTTGGCCCTGAAGACTGTTTTCTTAACAGCGTGTTGTACGCCATCTCGATGATGACTGGACTAATCACTTGACACTTGCTGTTTAATTTGGAAGCTTTTTGAGACAAATCCTCGTGAAGTGTCTGCATTTGTTAACTCAATCCACCCACTCTTTTCTTGACTCAGCAGCAATTGTGATAGGTTTTGAAGATGAGATGTGAGATATCCTGACGCCGTTTAGCCGGAGCCAGCGTGGTGGCTTTGTGCTTGGGTCTGTCACCATCTTTTGTCCCCTGCTTTGCACGTTCAGGCTGGAGCTCACCTGCAGGAAGCGAAGTGGTACCCAACGAGGTCTCTAACGGCTGTAGGATGCTCTGCTGCTTGCAGCAAGGGTGAAAACCGGGGAAAGGAGAAGAAGGAGGAAGAGATGTGAATTATTTTGAGAACTGGAAACATTTTTTTGAAGTGGCTCCTGAAGCGAATTGTCAAGCCAGGAGCTTGAGGTTAATGTGATCCCTCGACTTCCCGGCGGGCGTGGGAATGGAGAGGCTGTGGCAGCCGGACAAGTTCGGGTTTAGCGTCTTGGGTCGAGGTAGATGGGGCAGGCGCTTGATGGGAAAAACAGACGAAGGCATCGCCGAGGACGTCTGTAGGGGTGGACTGGAGGCCAACTGCACATATGGGCCACGTTGGGGAGGTGGTGATAGGGGTATGTGCGGATGTAAGCATGTTTCTGTTCCCCAGTGCACATTGTTTGAGGTCTTTGTACTTCCTTGTGCTTTAACTCTCCTTCTTCCCACATCACATAATTTGAGTGCAAATGTGCTTATTATCATAAAAGAACTTTTTATTCTAACGTTTCCTGGCTTTCTGGGGAAGGTTTCTCTGTTTATTTAGGAGGAATTCTGTGCCTTTAAGTCTGCATTTAAAATTTATACTCCATAGGAACTTTATTAATAAATGGGTATTCCTCTGAATTCTTTTTATGACCTCAAAAATGAAACTGCTAAATCATGGGCCTTTTTTATTTCAGCATATGTATGACTAATGGCCACAGGGACTGCGGTATCCCCAGTAGCATATCCAGCATGTTCTGTGGACATGGCTGCATCATAAAATCAAAAGTTTAACTACAGGGCAATTGTATGCTGGACCAGCTTTTTGTGTGGTTGCCTTTTAGACCTTTTTAAATGCTTGAAATCTGGAGATGTTTCTTGAAATAAATCCTTTATCTTCCAACAGTCGTGATAGACAGTATAATTCACAAGGCTTTAAAAAGCCTAGGGAAAGCGCAGTGCCAAGTTGAGGCATAAGCACCCCTTGCTCCTTCTTTTGAGCCACTAGTAATTGCTGTTAGGCTTATTGTATTGTAGCTGGGAAAAGAGGTGCCATTAAACTTCTTTTATTCACCCTGGACTTCAGGCGTTCAGCGGTGTAATTTTCACTGGTCTTGCTTCTACTGGTTTTAATTATGTAGACTGTTAAGTTGTTTAAAGGAAGGCGCTGCCTGGTGCACCGGTCTCCCGTGGACGTGCCAGCTTTGGAGGTGAGACAGTGCGGATAGACCTCAGACTAATAAACCGGGTTGCGTGCCTGCTTTGGCATACCACGTGTGGGAAAGCATGTGGAGAAGCACGGGGGTCTGGACAGGACAGCCGTTTCGGGAGAGGTGATGGAAATGAGGCTTGCTCAGAAAGTGCTGGGAATTGCTCCCATCAGGATGCTGCTGCCCGGGATGATAAATTCTTCAGTTTTCATTTGGATGTCTCAGGCTTATTGTAATATAGCTGCTAATAAACCTTTTAAATTAACTGATTTTTCCTTATTTTTCTTTTTAAAAATTCCTTGAGTGGTTTTGGTAATGGCTTCTTGTGCAGCGCATGGGGTGCTTTGATCTCTCTGTACTTTCTCCAGCTGGTGAATACTCTTGCCCTGTGGCTGGCTCTGTATACGTGGAAGAGAAGCCGAGGAGGTTTTGGGAGCCTGGGTACTCCTGGTGTAACACAGTCACGTGAGAGTCTTCACGTACCCTCACCTGAAGGTGCAAAACAGTTTGTGGATTTGGCAAATCATTAATGCTGCTGTGAAAGTGGTAGTGGCACTTTGTTCAAGGTAACAGCCTGTTATGCTGGGACCTGATCTTCAATGCTTGTGAGTTCTGCAGCCCTTTCAATTCCAGCACTGGTTCTTGAAAACAGACACTGCCCATTTAGTTTGGATTTTGGCTTTTTATCCAGGTGAGCAAGACTTCGTATTTATTATTTGCAAGAAGGATAACAGCTCTTCCAGCAGATTGCCAGTTGCACAAAACATCCCTTTAGGGGAATGTCGTTGCTGCGTAATTTCTAGGGAGCTTTTGAAATACCAGCCATCGCTTTTCAGTTGATGGGCTGTAACCGATTCACAAGCGACGAGGAAGGGAATGGCTCATATGAAGCAATGTCAGGGCACCAGGGAGTTCTGGTCTTGGGGTTGCTAATGAGATGAAAATGGGTTAGTATTAGTAGGGCTGTATTTTTTTACAGTAGAGGTACAATGGTTTAGTTTTCAGGGAGAGGACTTGAGAGCTGTGCCGTGCAGCGTGCCCTTTGCATGACGCTCCTGTACAAATTGCAAACGGGTGTATGCAGAAATCACCAAGTGAAATCCTTCAGCAACCCAAGACTTCCCTTAATTCTAAATTTTTTTTTTTTTTTTTTTTTTTTTTTTAAAAAACACAAAGTTCTGCTGACAGGCTCAGATCATTTAAGCCTCTCGACATATTCTTCTAATTCACATATATAGCAAATTTAGAACAGCTTTCATTTGTGGGTAAAAATTGCACTTAAGTTACTCCAGGACAGCTCAGCTTTGTTTCTCTTCCCTGTCTCTTTCTAGAGTTGGACAGGTTCCTGTGGGTAGACAGGGAGGAGATGTCTCAGGCACACCGTTGCGTTTGGTTGACTTTAGGAGTCTCCGTCCGCTGCGATCCGTGCGCGGTTCGTCAGTGCAACCGGAGAGTCCGGTAATGGCACTGTGTAAGTGTTTCAAAGGCTTGATTTTTGTCAGAAATCAAAATCTCTCTTGGGTAAGAGAGGCATACCCTCTGCAGCAGGAAAAGTTGAAATATGTAACTGATAGCTGCTTTAGCCCTGCAGGGTGGAAGTATTTGTCACTTGTGCTGGATCATCTCAAAGGATGAAGGTAGAAGTATCATGTGTGGTTGCCCTGGTCTTCAGAGGTTGGATCCCACAAGACTGGGTTCTAACTCCAGAGAAGAAATGGCAACCTAAAAATAAATGAAGGGGATTCTTGATTACTTCACTGACACTTGTAATATTTTTTTTATTTTTTTTTTTTCATTGACAGCTTATTTTAGGGTGGAAAGCGTAGTGGTTAAATAGTCTCCTTGCACTGCAGGGAATGAAAACTAAAGGCACAACAGCATGCATCTGCTTTAGACCCTCTAGACTGGAAGAAGAGAGGGAGAATGTCGTTTTCTTTTCCCCTTGCCAGTTTGAAGGTATTTTAGACCAGGAAAATACATTCCCCAGATAGCCAAGTATTTTTGTAAATGAAATAGAGAAACTAGTACCTGTAGTATCGTTGGATGCTATGAAGGGAAATGGTGGTTTCATTGTCACAGGCTGGGGAAAATGACAATTTAAAGGCCATAGCATTGCATGAGAACTGCAGCAAAAAATCTGCTCGCCCTTGCTGTCAGCTGATGTGTGAAGGGAAACCTCTGTGCAAATGATTAAAAGTCCTTTCTCCATTCACTGGCTGCATGTGCACAGGGCAGTGGTGCTCTAAAAGATGTCATTACAGTGCAGAGTGAAGGCAGAGCTAATTTTGATTCTGTTGGTACGTTTGAGGCGGCTTGCTAACTTCCATCAATGGAAGATGCAACATATAGTAGATGAAAAAATTTCTGCTGGAAATAGCTATTTTTTTGCGGGCTTTTTCCTACTGTGCAAATAGAATAGATAGAAATAAATCATGCCAGTGCTCATAAAATAAAGCTTGCAATGATCTTCAGATGGGAACTGAACTTGGTCCGGGCATCGCGTGATGGATTTCGCACGCAGCTGGGTGGTTTGCATAACTGGGATTGTGGGAGACCTCTGGGCTTTGAATAATCCAGGGACTGTGGCTCATCAGCCATCTCACTTAACGAAGATTAAGCTGGCACAAGATATTGAGGGCAGTGTTTAGTGAGTCTTTGCCATGTGGTGTTAGTTTTGTGTCTATTTTTTCTTGTAAAATTATGATTATCTTACAAGTGGATGGCATGTTCTGAAGCAGGCGCTTGGCCAAGCACGAGGACACCGTGCAGAGGGTGTGTGCGTAAGGCTGGGGATAGTCGTAGTGGGGCAGGGGTGGGGATGGGGCCTCCCTTACCTTAAAATAAATAATGAGAGCTGCAGCATGAGGTGCTAAAACAGGGGTGCAGCAGCCTGCTTTTGTGCCTTCCCCTGGTCCCTGGTGAGTTGCCTGGCTGGTGAATTTTTTTCTTGAATGCAGCTGGATGTACGTTGAATGTAATGTGCAAAAGGGTCAAGGAGGAGGGGAAAAAACCCCCAACCCAAATTGTTCCTTTTTGTGGACTTTGAAGCCTGAAACATCAGAGGAAAGTGGCTGTTACATGTAACTGAGCACCCCTCTTTCAGGAAGCACAGCTTTACATGTGTCTCCTGTCCTCCTTATGCTTTCAGCTTGTGCCTGGGCTAGCGTGCTGTGTAGGAGCCCTCCTTCCTAGAGGAGGGTAGAAAATGGGCTAAAAGCTTGCAGAAGTATCTGAGGGATGTGGATGCTCAGTGGTACCTGCTTTTCTGGCTGTAGCTCACTTCAGCAATCAAAGTTCCATCAGCTGCCTGTGGTCCTGCTTGGTGCTGCATGGGATCCTCGGCTGGGGTTGGGAGCTAATTTTGGGGTGGAAAACATAAGAAAACGGAGGGTAAATGTGGCTGCTTTGCTTTGCAGGCCACTTGGGTTTTCAACGGCCCTAATTTTTAGCCTAATCCCAGAAACACAATACAGATTGCAGTTCTGAATTAATTCACCCTTAAGAGCCCCAGCTGCAGTTTCTCTAAATACAGGCTTACATTTTTATAACTGTTGCGGAGTGAGTTTCCCAGCACTCCCTATTGCATCTGATGGTTGTCTGAGCTTGCTGTGGATTCTGGCTTCGAGCTTTTCCCCCTCACTTGTAACTTCTGCCATCAGTGAGAATTTGTAGTAGGAAACCCGCAGCAGCAGCAGTTTAGCTTGAAAGACCGATTAATAAATTCCTTGGCTTAGCAATTACTTTAATATGGAGAAAGCATCGCCTTGCCTCTCTCTGTGCCTTATAGGGCTGCTTTTTAACATCCCAGCCTCTGCAAGAAGCTCTAGGGAGGTAGATGTCTGCAAGGTTCAGCTGCTCTAGTGCTACCGTCTTTGCTTGGATCAGGAAGACCAATGCAACTCAGCGCTCCTCTGAAGCGTCTCCCTTTGCTTTACATGGCATGGGAATGAAGTGAGTGGCAGCATTGCACCATCCTGCCGAAAAAGCTGGGCGAGAGCCTGTGTCTGAGGCCAGCTGCTGCTGCCACTGCTGGCATCGGGCACGGGTGGTTGTGGTCCTGCTTCTGAGCAGGGACTTGCTTATCAGCTGATGGATGCTGTAGGGAAGAGGCTACAGAAAGGGAGCAACGAGCAGGTTGTCCATGTGTAGACTCCAGTTGTAATGGGGTCTTCTCCGTAATTATTGTCCGAGGGCAGGATTTTGCTTAGTTGCACTGACACTGATAGGAACTGTTTGGAAACTGCTACCATGGAGAGATGAAACCGCTGCGTCTATCTGTCCTTCTCTTCCTTCCAGTTCTGTCGAAATCCTAGTCAATGCTGAAAATTCTTGTTATTTCCTAATCCTTACTACCTTCTTAGCGCTTTGCCTGTGGCAGCCAGGTGAGATAGGTGTCTGCCATCCGTCACTTGGTGGGCAGAAGCACTGATGTGGGGAGGCTCAAGGGGCAGCGACGGAAGCCGGTGATGTCTGGGATTCGAGATAAGGAGCTCCTGGCTTTGACGGGGCTGGAAGGATGCTGCCGGTTACGAGGTGCAAACAACCTTAGCCCTCTCCGCCTTCCAGGGGAGCCTGGCGGATGCTGATGCTCCTTTTCATTGCTAACCTTTTTTTTAGCCCCTCTTAACACTGTTTGTAGTTCTGCTAAGCCATAAAACAAGCGCCCTGGGAGTTCTCCTTATAAGCAGACAGCAGTATAAACAAACACCCCATACCGTTCTCCTGGCGCTCCAGCCTTGAGGAGTCTTGTTTTCAGCTCTGACCCCACAACCTTTCCTCTGGTTGGCAGCGTGCTGGCGTTGACAGTTCGAATGGTTCAGCCAGAGTTGAAAGATAATTGCTGGAGGAGCAGCGGCCGGGATGGTATGTGTTATTCAGCAGGACCCCCTTGAGGCGAAGCTTTGAATCTGGTGCACATTTCAAAGCATGTGTTAAACTTTATGTGATACTGATTAAAACGGAGGGCTTCGGGGTGAATTGGCAGGGCCCCGCAATTGCATCTGCCAAATGACATGCAAAGAAATGTCTTGCTACAATATAGGGCTTGAGTACTTGTCTCAGCAGAATCAGGCTCTGAAAGGAGGAAAGCCTTGCTGGGGCGTTCTTCCTACATGGTGCACACACACGAGCGCTTATAGGTCCTGTGTGAGCCCTCTGCTCATATGGTATTTTCATTTAAAGCCTTTTTATTTCCAAACCCATATGGAAATAATACTGCCTTCCCCCCCTGCCCCATCATGTCCTTCAACTTTGTGTTTCCACGGAGCAGATGTAAAAAAGCGAGGGAATAAATGAAGGCAGGTACCGTCAAACCCTGGCTCAGTCCGAGCGAGCAAGATGTACATGCCAGCCCAGGGACGCAGCAGCATTGGGTGCTCAATCACTGCGGACAGCAGGCGATGGGAGGAGCTCCGACACCACCACGGTTCCGTATCTTCAGTGAGGATGTGGTTTGGTGTATCATCGATACAGTTTTTGTAGTTTTTTTTATTCATGTGTCTCGATGGTGCTTTAATAATTAGTTCCAGAAGTGTCCTCTCAGATGCACAAAAGGTTAATTTTATTTTTGAGATGACACTGTGTTATGGGGTGTTCACTTGGACCAAGCTCACCTCTGCCTTAGTTGCAAAATCGGAAAGAAAATGTGGGTCCTGATGTGTTCCCGTTCCTGCTGTTATACACATCCTCCTTCTATGCACAGCACAACCTGGGTAACTCTTGCTGTCTCAAGAGTCTTGCAAAACTCAGCAATTACCAAAAAAATCCCTACTCGAAAATGGATATGGGTGGATAGGAGCAGCCTGGTACCTTTTTGAGATAAGCCTGGTGGGCTGTATGAATTTTCTCTGGCGCTGCAAGTGTGCAGCCGTGCAGAAGTGGTAGCAGAGGGCAAGGAGCCTTCCTGTGCCTCAGTCAAATTTTGGGAAGGGTTAAGAAGCAATAGTGTGGGGGGGAAGATACTGGGAAAACGAAGAGGAAGAGCTGTGAAACGTAGTGTGCCAGAACGTGTTTTTTGTGTGCGTGCATCTGCGATGCAGCGGGTGGGTGACACAGGCGGGCGGTGAGCAGGAAAGTGCCTGTAGGTTTTGGGGCAGCATCCGCTGCTGTATGCAGAGAAGTAGGACAAAGATGTGCCCGTAGATGTTATTGCTTAAAATGTTTCCCTAAATTGGAGAGGCCAAGCGAGTTGGCTCCCATTAACCTTACGGTGCTTTTGTGTGCAGGTAAAACTGGTTGACTTGCTTTCCAGCTGCTTTTCCACTTGTACGCTGATTTACATACATCCTATGCCAGCTTTCTCCTTTGTTTGCCCATTAAAAATAAACAGAGCCTTCCTTCTTGGAGTATCTTGTGCTCCAGGGTTTTTTGGTTTTTTTTTTTGTTGTTTGGTTTTTTTTTTTTTTTTTTTTTTTTTTTTAGCTTCCAGTAGCTTTTTTGAAGCTGTTCAGAAGCCATTCCCCTTTGGCGTTAGGCGTCAGTGTTTCCAGTCAAGGATAGAAACACTTTCCAGTAAGAGCAAACGCTGAGTGTTTGGGGGTTGCTGGGGATTGTCAGCGTTTCTAGCGCCTAGTCCTTGGGTATTTCTGGTGATTGCAGCTTTGGACATTTTAATTGTGACTTTGAGCAACTGTGTCATTCTCTTTTAGGAGAACATTACCAAGAAGTTTTAGAAAGGCCCAGATTACATAAAGAAAGGATATCTATAGTGAAAAACAGTTTTTACTGCATGAGCTGTTTTGGAGTTGTATAGGATGGGATGTGTGAACACCAGCTGATATGGCACATTAAGTGGAACCAAATTTATTCTTCAAATAACTTGCTGTCCCTCCTGTTAACTTTCCCACTGTCAGCCAATACAGTCTTTTCTATTGGCCAATGGCTCTGTGAATGTTCACATCTTCTGGTTTCTTCTTGCTTTCAGTACTGTTTTTCCTTTTTTTCCAACATAATTCTGATTAGATTTTTGCTGTCCTGTTTTGCTGCTTTGCCTACTTCTAGCCTCTTTTACTTCCTTCTGGCCATGTTTCATTAAAACATGCAAAATTCATTGTTGTCTTGTTGTCTTCACTAGTGGGAACTTGATGAACTTGGTGATGGTGGAAGCGTGACGGCATGGAAAAAAGTTGTGTGAATTTTCCATCCCTGTATTTTAGTTAACTTTATTCTGTGGTATCTGTGACTGGAGAGGGCGAAGACCTGTCTGTGAAGCTACCGAGGTCTGCCCAACCTCACAGGTGTATTTCTTTTGGCGGTGAGGGCTGTTTTGTCTCCAGGGGTTTTGTGGTTGACTGCAACTGAGAAGGTGGCCAGATCAACTCTCTGTGCACCCAGTAGTAGCTTAATGTGATGTTACCTTGTCCTCAGCGCTCCCATCTTACAGCTTTGCAGATATTGCATAGGGAAAGCAAATAACAACAACAAAATAAATGAGTTTAGATCCAACCTAGATTGTGATCAACTGGGCATGAGGACTACTCTTGTTTTGCACACTGGGCATGATGTCTTCTCCCTTCCCTTCCTGGGTTCGGCAGAATTGCATATGGTCACACAGGAATTTTGCGGGTTGTCTCTGAGTTACTGCTTAGCGTGTTTAGGTTTGCAGAAGTCACCCACGACCCGTTTGCTAGGTCGGGGACTAGTCATGTGGACAGGTTATTGCATGGCAGCTGGTTCAGGAAAACTGATGACCTTGCATTAACTTGCTGATGTGCCTGAGCCTCGTGATCTGAAAGCCGGATCCCTATCTCCACGATGCTCTAGGTGAACTGTGTTGCCATTTTATTTCATACCTCTGTCTCTGAAATGTTGGGCGCCTGGGGTGTTGAGGCATATTTAACTGCTACTAGTAAATCCGCGACCACCTTAGCCGAGAGCCCTGCATGGGAGCTCTGAGGAGCGTCCTGCTGCTGCTGTTGCCCATCAACCTCTCCCGTGAACTTACCAGAAGTCCATTGGCAGGGTAAAAGCTATAGATGCTTTTTGTTACTTGAAGTATTTTCCTTATAAAATGCTGGCAAGTGTAGTGACATAAGTGGATCATTGAAATATTAATGAACAGATTTGTAGGGAAAGGGAATTCATGTCCTCTGGATCAAAGAAATTTGTTGTATATTAATTTGATGTATTTACAAGTTCAAATGCTTTCTAAATGTCTTGTGCTGTTTCTGTTAGCAACGAATGTGAATGTTTTTAATAACCTTTTATTTGTAACAAAGCTGGCAGAAATGTTTTCTGTTTTACTTCAGAGTTGGTGGCATTGCCTTCAAGCGGTCTCTGGCCTTGGAGGTTGCGTTAACCCCTTAGTATCCGACAGCATTGCACCCATGCCAGACATGTAATATCTAGAAGCACTTGGCACAGACTGCAAGAAATCTGGTTTAGTTCTTGAGAGCCCAATATTTGACATGCAATTAAAAGGCTATGAGCTTTGCTAACTCTTATAAATTTCTTTTGCAAGTGTGGCTGTTAAAGTCCAGTTTTATTAGCCACCTTTGCACGCTTTATTTTTTAAATAGGGACGTTGGCCCTGTAAACCTGACTTTTTAAAATTTAATGTATCAGATGTTATTGAAGTATCTTTACAGCGCTGTGCTGTTGTTGCAGCTGCAGCTTTGATAGCTTATATTTGCAGCTACTGCAGATCTAATTTTGTATGTGAGCTTGTGTGGGGGGCATGTATACATACACACAGAAATACGTTTTATGATATTCCCAGTGAAGCATCTGCAGGCGGAATTGGACAGGACATGGTATTAAGGGCAAGAAGCCATTCCCTGAGCTTCAGAAACTACACAGATCTAGAGGGTTGAAGCAGCCTTCAACCCTTCAGATGATCTGTTTTCAGACATCTCATAGCCTGGGACAAAACAAAACCAAGCCTCCACAATGCTGCAGCCCAATTTATCGCAATGAAACTTCAACTAAGATGATCTTAAGAGAACATAAGATCATTTGGGTTGGAAGAGGAGAGGTCCATCCAGGGAGGTCTCTAGTCCAACCTCCTGCTCAAAACAGGTCAGGCTTTTAGGTCAGTCCAGGTTTCTCAAAGTTTTATCTTGAAAACCTCTAAGGATGGAGGCTGCAGAATCTCTGGGCAACCTGTTTTTTCATTATATCGAGTAAGAACTGCTCTTGTTTTTGTTTATGGTTGTTTTAAGTCCTCCTCCCACTGTGAAGAGCCTGGCTCCATCTTCTTGATCACCTTCTCGTAGGCATTGAAGGTGGCTATCAGGTCACCCTGAAGCCTTCTCCAGGCTGCCCAGCCCCTGACCATGTTAGTGGTCTCCACCTGACACATCTGGTTGATGCGATCCTTGTCCCAGGGGAGCCCCGACTGAGCACGCTATTCCAGATCTGGTCTAATAAGTGCTGACGTCCTTGTGACGTGGTAAAGGAGCCCTTCTGGTGACATTTCCAAGGGTTCCAAGCCATTTCCCCTGGCTCTGAGTCCCCAGCCAAGGGATGCTCGGATTTTTGTTATGCTTTTAGTTAGTATTTTCTCAGTTTTTGGTGGGTTCTCTTTTGGGACTGCAACTACCTTTGCACTGCTGCCCTTTTGGCAAGGAGATGGCCTTAGCAGCCTGTAGGTTTTGTCATTTTTGGGTGCTTGGGGAATATGTGAATGTAGCCGTAGAAGACTCCCCGTGGTGCTGTGCTGGTGAACCTTATGCAGGACAGATGCCCTGCTTCGTGCTGCTGGGGTGAAGCTCGTGCAAAGCACCAGGATCTCCCTGCCCCATCACGGTCAAGGATGGAGGAGTCATGGTGAGGAGCTTTGGGCGTTAGCTTGGTGATGGTGCTGGAAGTCACACTTGCCCATCCCATGAGCTTTGTGTGCTGGGCCTCAGATGCGGAGATCCTTGCATGATATCATTGTCCTGGAATGCAAACTTATCCGATCCAGTGAGACTTGGATCAGCTCTCCCGCGAGCACAAACAATAAAAATTGGTCTCCCGCAGAGGGATGATGGGATTTATTGTGGCTGCACGTGGCCCAGGTCTGGCTTTTGCTTGCCTGTTTTATAGAAACCTCTAAAATGTGAGAGCACTACCAGGTGTCCCGAGGCATTCAATCTTAATTCTGAAACTTTCTGTGGGACTATGGCCAAGGACTGGACACCACACTGGAGGCAGTCTCATAAGCGTCGTCTTTATTATATGAAGCCCAGCTAACTGTGTTCTGCGTCGTCTTCAGCTGCTGTACGTGTATTATGTGGCACTTTACACTGGTCTGCAAAGATCTGCCCTGACCATAGAGTCTCTTTGAGGTAGAGTTTTATGCTGTGCTTTTTTTATGTAAATACAGGCATAACTAGTTTGCTGTTGCAGCTGACTGAAACTTTTTGTCTTACTTTTAACAGCATGGTGGCTCCTGGCTAATAGTGCTTATGGGGCTTTAGTATCTAAGCTCCCCAGTTTGTTTCATAGATGCTAAATGGCTTTTTTTTGGGTGCTTTTCCCCAGAACTACAGATTTCAGGTGTCACGTCCTCTCCTCTTCCCGTGCCAGTAATAAAACCCTCTTGTGTGATGTGGTTTTTAAATACTAATAATTTCCTCCTAGGCAGAGACCTTATGTACTGAGCATCAGCTGGGCTGGGGAAAATTAGCTTTTCTGCCTTATAAACCCCTGTGAACAGTTGTTGCTGATAGAAATGTTGACAGACCCCCTTGCTTGGCGGTCTGCATGGTGCCACTGGAATGAAATGTCAATAGTCTGTGCATGGGTGGGACAGCTTGTATACAGCTGAGCCTTGCAGTCTTTATCACAAACAAACAAGTCTTTGGAAACATTCACTGATTTTCTGCTCCCTGCCCCAAGTATTTATTTGCTTTTCTCCCTTTTAAGCCAAATTCTTGTCATTTACTGCTTCCTGGACCCAGTGATTTCTGATTGACTTAAAAAATAATAATAAAAAAAATACGCTGTGTAGATTAAGCTGCTGAAATGCCTTCAAGGCGTTGTTTATAGGTCTATGTTCTTTCTTTGCTGAGAGAAAGTGAGTACTTTAATGTCTTCCATATTTCACAAATCTCTCCGGCTTGGATACAAAGTGCTGTGGCATTTGAAGATGCTTTTTGCTGCTTTTAGGGAAAGACTGACGGAAATGTTGGCAGGCATGGCTGTGATTCTGCCTCTTAAGGTAAGTGTAACGTGTCTGAAAGGTTCAAGATCAACACTGTTGGAAGCTGAAGACCTCGGAGCTGCAGAATGTGCTCTAGATGAGTTATGCTCTGGAGGGAGTGGTTTTTTGGGGGAATGGGGGGTGAGAAAGAACGAGCTTTGGAGCCTGGGCAGGCTCCAAGGAGACCAGCTATTTCTGAAGCCTTAGAAACATGCTTTGGTTCCATTTTGCCTTATAAAGCTCTACTGTAGTGTGCAGGTCGCTGGTGCTCCAGCTATAACCTTCTACCATTTCCACGGACAAGTAGGAAACACGTGCTGTGATGGAGCTGCCAGTAATGGCTTGTCAGTCCTCAGCTTTGCCCTGTGAATGGAGACTTCTCGATCACTTCATTCTTGTATCCCTACAAGTTGTCTCTGTTGCTGAAGCTTGTGGCCTAATTCATGTTCCTGGCCACTTCTGTTTGATTTCCAAGTGGTGGTGGTTGGAAGTGAATGGTTAACCTTCTCTGCAGAGCCTCAGAAGCGAAACCCTGTGGTTTATCAACTTCTTATAAGACTACCACTCCTATTATTTATTTAGCTGTCCTTCTACAGCCGACTGAAATGCTCTTTTGGAATAGAGGGCTTCTTAGCTGGTGTCCCTTTGTCCCTTCTCCTTCACCATCCCCCTTGCGAGAGGCACCCACGTGAGGCCAGTTCTTGAGGGACACGTCAGCACGCTTTGTGGTTGGGGCTGCTGATACTGCATCGAGCTGGTGGGTTGCTCATGTACTGTTTGGTTTTCTTTCTTACCCCGTGGAATATTTAGGCTTGATCATAGTCTAATGTTGGGAAACAAATGAGATACTGCTAATATTGACCTCCTAATAGCTTCTTTCCTTGTTCATCCATTTATTGGATGCTATATTAGTGTAAGGTAGCGGTTATAGGCTGTTCTTACAGGTGACAAGGTGAATCCAGGGTTTGCTTCCTTTTTGCATCTGTCTGGTTCTCTTTAATGACTGAGGTTGGCAGTGAGGTGAGATCTGGGTATGAGAAAGCCTGGTAAGTAGTAGAGGAGCTGCAGGTGTTTAACAGTACAGATTTGGTATGAGGTGGAAGTAGCTGCTTATGACACATTGGCTCTAGAATAGATTAATGTCTGATTTTTAATGTTGACAATTGACGTTTTTGCTTCCTATCTGACCTAATGATTCTTTATACACTGGGTGATGGAGAAGGAGTTGGAAGAGAAGTGGCAGATAATAAATTCTACGTTTTTAGTCATAACTTAGATACAGGCATAGTGGTTTTGCTGTTCCAGGTTTCTTTGCTTTAGGAAACCTGAAGAAGGATTCTTCATAGGCTAAGTACGTCTTTAGTGTATGTAGGTTGGACTTTGCATGTCATTCCCCTTTACAAGGGGAGTACATGCTCTGCTTCTGGTGGGCACTGGTTTCTCTCCAGGCCTTCCTATGTCATCAGAGAGAAGCAGAAGATAATTCCGTGGACAGAAACAAGTGCAAACTTTGGTCAAGTTCCTTAATGGCTAGTAAATAAGCAGTGATTTCTTCAGTTGTTTTGAATTCCACAGATACCCGGAAAGGATAGATAGCCTCTCAGTGAACTGTCGTCTCCCATGCTCTGCTGCTGTCTTGCTGTCTTACCATGGACAAGTAGTTGACACCCAGAAGTTCAGAAGGATGTCACGATCTGATGTACAGATGAGGAGCTGATGCGATTTCCATGTTTGTAACGTCTCTGAAGGTGATGGAGGCGGTATGAGGATTTAAGCAAGAGTCTGTTGACAGTGCTTATCTGTCAGAATTACATAGTTGTTATGTAGCTCCAAAATAATGAAGACCTTCCGTAAATTAAAATTACACCTGTCGCTTATAGTATCCGTATGTGAGCACATATTAACTCCTGGTGAAACTTTCTTTAATGCAGTTATTACACAGGAGTTGACCTCAGGATTCTTGCATGGATTTGTGTTCTTTCTCCATCGTGTATTTCTTTGCATGGCACAGGATATGTCATATGCAATACATGTGCTGCCTCTAAAAGCATAGAAATAATCTAAATGAGAACTATTCAATTTTATAGCAGTCATTAGGCTTGAGTGTAAGTGCTGTAATTTTTTCAAGTTTCGGGGAACTTCCATTCCACTAAAAAAAAAAATATGTATTTTTTACTGGTGGCCACTTTATGGTAGAACAGAACAAAAATCTGGGGAAAGGCAACCTGTAGGGGTATGTCTGGGACTGAGGCCGAATTGTATGAAATGTTATAATAGCAGCTTTGGGAGAGGAGTTTGCGATAATGGCCCTTTTGGAGTTTCAGATTTCTGGGTAATTTGGTGTAAATTTGACAGTTGTATGTACAAGTTCAGCCTTGTAACATCCAGTACCTGGGCAGGGGATGGGGGAGTAGGGACAGGAGAGATGAGGAGTTCCACAGCTAATTTCCCATCTTGGCATCAGACTGGATCCTAAAGAAAATCCCTTTGAACTAAAGAAATCTCTTTTTGACTAATTTGCCTTGAGCAGAAATGTAAAGGTGCTCTGGGATGGCGTGGCTCAGGGTTGCTCTACCCACCAAGGGGTCATCTCAGATTATTAACGCTCCTAGTCAAGAAGCTTGGGATTTTCATCGGTCCTAATAACCCAGTAACGCTTCCTTTTTTTGCATTCTAGAAATCACCAGCCTGAAACCCTCTCATTAAGAAATTCCACCTGAACAAATCTGACTTATACAGAAATAGAGGAGTTACCAAAGCTAGAACAGAGGGAGCCCATCTGAGCTCGTGGTCTTGGCGTCGGTGACGGGGCCTGGGGTTGTTCTCAAGGGAGGTGCTCTGACCTTGTTCCTGTGCTGAAAAAGAGTGATTTGACAGATGAGTTTTGCCCCAAAAACGTGTCTTCAGCAAAGCAAGTAAACAACATTCCCAGCACAGATGAGGACATGCTGCTCTAGGACTTCAAAGTCTATATAGAGTGAGAGCTGCTGTAAAAGCACATGGGGTGGGTTTTTCTTTGGAGCGATAATTAGATCAGCTAATCATACCCAATTCTTCAGACTTTCAGAGTCGGTTTTGTGCAGGTAGCCAGATGCTGATTGCTGTTGACTTCTGATCCCGTAAAACCGTGATCAAACAGCTGGAAACAATTGAAAGAAAGTCCATGTTCTTTTGTTTAACGAGACAAAGCCTATTGTGTGCTAGAGCAGTGCATGAAAGATGGTTTGTGCTGTACTGTACCGAGGGACAAAGGGCTGAGCACTTCATTTGAAAAATTACTTTCCCAGACAAAAGAACAAACCATCGAAACAAATGTGACGTGCAAGTTGAAATTGTTCTCTGGTATGCAGGGGATACAGCATACGATATTTTGCTGACATCTGCATCCAACGGGGTGTGCTTGAATAGGTATTGAAAGTGCGTTTTTCTAAAGAAAGTACTTTGTAGTGTTGGAGCCGTTCTTTTAGTGCCTGCTTGAAAAGTACGCTCTGGGTTCATGGATGCCAGAGTATCCTTTTCTGAAGGATCAGAATGAGTTGTAATATGATAAAAATTAGCAGCATGTTTCTCTCTCCTCTGAGTCAGGGAGCAGAGCAAATGCCAATCGGAGAAGCTTTCCATTTTTGGAACTCCTTAAAAAAGAAGAACAGAAATAAAAATGAAAAAAAAGAGCATGCCTTCTTCTCTGTACTTTACTTGTTCTCTATCCGCTTGCACAAAGCTGCCTTGCTTGCAGGAGCATCATGCTTGTCCCTTTTTGCCCCACACGTGTCTGCAGGATTCACCTCTTCCTGCATGTGAAGTATTTTGATACTCCTTCGCACCCCTCCCAAAGCTCTGGTTTTTACCATGATTCCTTTCTAAATTGATCTTGTGGTTGTCAGTGACCTTCCCTTGTCCTGTAGATCATCCAGACCTACATGTGGACATGGAGAGAGGATCACAAAGATGTCTGGCCGTCTTCTGGGTCACTTGGTGGGAGCCACTTTCCACCCAGAAACCAGATAGCTCTGTTACCAGGATGCCATTTCTCAGTGGTGAGACGTGTTTTGGGTGGGGCATAACACTGTGCGGTCACAACTGCACATCTTCTGGAGTGGACAGAGTGAATATGGCTGTCTGGAGCCATCCGTGTAACCTTCTTCTGAGTTTGCTTATAGCACTAAGGTGCCAATTTTGGGGCGTGGAGACTGAGGTTTTGTGTGGCTTCATGTTTGATCATCTCCCCTAAGAAATACTTTTTGATCCCTGTTTGGCTATGGGAATCCCATACTTCGTAGGCTTGATGGTTGTCACAACCATACAATTCTTTGATTCTAAGTGCATTTGAGGCTTAGAGTGTGAAAAATACTATTTCACTAGAAATTTTCATTTGCAGTGAGATTTAACTGTAGGAGAAAGGGCTGTAATGAAATTGTGCTGTTGGGACTTTGCTACGGAAGGGGTTGCATAAAAGCGGAGCATGAGACTGCCACTGTGTATTATTAATTTGGTGTGTGCACGCTCTTGTTTTTGAAGGGCAGAGTTACACTTCCAGCATTTTTGCTCTCTTGCTCTGACTTTACTAGTCCCAGCGTTTGACAGGCTGATCTGAGGCTTTAGCTGTTGGAAACCACTTCAATGGGTCCTGTGAGCTATAAAGATTATCTAAGTAGGGGCCCAAGGAACTCTCAAACTTGAGCAATCAATCCCTTATGTACCGTTTCACTGGAGATTGAGGACTAAAGGCTTTCCTTGACTGACTTCTCAGACTGAACCAAACTTTTTTTTTTTTTAAAACCATTTTTTAAATCATTGTTCCTTTTAAGTTATAAGGGCATAGCAAAGGGGGCTGGGAATGGAAAGCCTTGAGACCTAAGTTGGAAGCAAACATGGGCTTTGTATTAGAGGCATGATATATCTGATGAACTTGACTGCCTTGCTGGTAGCTCTAGGTTTTACACCCATCTGATGGTCATTTTTTATCGTGGTTTCTCTTTCCCTCCTTATGTTTCTGAGACGCCAGCTCAATTCTCCATTGTTTTCCCAGACTTGTCAAGGAGCTTTGCTCTAACCTTGGCTCCCGTCAGTTTGGATATTGCAAAATGAGGGAGCAGCCACGGCAGATTGGGCCAGAAGTCTCTTAATTGCAGCTTCCATCGGTCATAAGCTTCCCATTAAGATAAGCTGCAGGAACTGTTGATATTTATATTGCAATAATGCATCTTATCGGCCAACTTGTTTCGAGCTAACTGCAGAGACAGCGTGGAGTGCCAAGGGGAGGGGAGGTCTTGCTTGCTGTTAAACGCTTACTGTGTACATGAGCAAGGCAAGTGTGAAAGCGAGGAAAGCATGAAAGCCAGGAGTGAATCTGCTGGGGCAAGTGGTCTTCTGCTGAGTGCAAAGTAAGAATTTTGCAATGAAAGGGCTTTTGTGCCTCTGGAGTCACTTGCATGGCTGTTGCATGTGATTTGGCCACGTTTAGATTCTTGGCAGGCTTAATTAGAAGGGATTAATGGTGATGGGTACCCAAGAGAGCCTTTAGAAGTGCTGTAGCTGAAGCAAAGGCTGCAGAATAAGTTTGTGTTATTAGATGCTGGAGAACCTATGGGCAAGGATTTCTGCAATTACACTGCTGCGGCAGCTGGGGCTCATCTTCCTTAGACACCAAAATCCATAAGCCGCGAGACTAAAATCCTTTAGAAACAGTCTCACCAGCTCTGATAGTCACCAAATTCCTCATTTATTTTCTTTTCATCCCTGTTAATTTCATTAGAGACTGGTGCTTAATTTCTGAAGTAGGCGGTCTAATATCCCTTCCAGGTTTCCCTCGCTTTGGCTCGTCTCGTGTCTCTCCTCTGTGATCTCCGTTGCTGTAACTCATCCTTTCCAGTTTTTTGAAAAGAGAGGAGGCCCACAGCTTTCCCATTTAGATGGTGAAGATGAAAAAAAGCTTTATAGAATTGTTTTTATACAATATGTCTCAAATTGGGGTTACTAATCAGTAAGGGGCAGCATTTTGTAGTGCCTGGATAAATCTGTTCCAGGACCGTGAGCAGATGTGTGTTTACATTAGTGTGTTAATTTCTTATATTTGGGGAGTTCTGATCCATGGAAAAACAAACTAATGAAAGGGGTTTTTTTTAATTCTTTTTTTTCTCTTTCTCTCTCTCCATAAATTAGAAACATTCACTTCTGAAAAAATTTTTTTTTTTTGCAAAGTTAAAGGCAAAATTATGGCATTTATTATCTTGAATTTCCATGACTAGTTAATTTCGATTGTGTGTGGGTGGCTAAATAATCCTTCTGTTTCCGAAATCTTCCTGAGGAATTCTTTGTTACTGCACCGAGACAGACGCCCACTGTGGAAAGTTGAAATGGTCAACCTAAATCCTCTCCTGCTGCTGGGCGCCGGGTCGGCTGCGAGGATGGCAGATAATAAGCATTTACTTAAGGGGTTTTTCATTTCCAGTGTGTTAATCCTCATCGGGACTACTCATCTGCTCACACTTCCAACTTTCCTGTGGAGGGAGAGACGTGTGCTGGGGACAGCATTTCTGTAGGGTTGAGGCTTCTGCTTTATGCAGAAGTCTTTGCAACTATAAAGAGCATCTTCTCTGCAGGTGTTGGTGGAGGAACCACCTGTAGGAATCTGCAGAGACGCCTCCTGCTAACCCATGCAAAGCTGTTTTGAATTGCTTTTGGCTGCAACCAAAATTACTTTCATTTTCCAAATTCATCTCTCTCTCTCTCTCTCTGTGATTTGTTTTAGCTTTTTATTCTGAAGTCTTTTAGAGCCCTAAGGAGGCATCAGGGATTCTTTGCTCTTTGCCGAACTGCGGTCCTCTCTGGAGAAGACCAGGTAGCGGCTCAGTAGCAGGACAGCCAGCAGCTGCAACACGGTCAGGAGACACAGTCCTGGTGCTTTCTTCTCCCAGAGCAAAGGTTTGGAGGGACGCAAGAGGTGAAGAAGCGTGAACTTCACCCCTGGATATCAGACAGCAATTGTAAGGTTGTGACGGTTGAAACCAGACTTGGAGGCTGGAGGACGGCATCCACTGACCACCCAGGCAGCACCCCCGTAGCGTGATCTGGATGGGGGCTTGAAGCACGCTGCAGCCCAATTTGGAGGCAGCTTTCAGCCATTTAATTTTTTTATTCTTCAGTTAAGGAGTGTACGGGGGGCAAATGACATCCTCTATTTGGGATTTCGTTCTGGCCAAAACAATAGCGCCCAGGAAGGCTCGCTCTTCTGCCTTCTGCACGGTCCTTTTGAAAGCTGAGGCTTTTAGGAGTTTAACATTATGAATACCTTGGGCTCAGTGGCATATGCAGAACAAATGTGAATCAAACACAAAAATAATTCCTTCAAGAATTTTATTTATTGATGTGGTAGCGCAATACTACACTGTTTACAATAGAGAGTTAAGTGGGATTTTGGGTTTGCTGGGAAGTTGACAGCTTGCGGTCCCAAGCAAAATTTCTGCCTTTTGTGGGATGAAAGAATAAAAGCTATGTTCTTGAAATGGTTATTTATAAATGATTTGAAAGTTTGTTCCCTTTCCAGGCAGGGGAGAGCCTGCCAGGATTGCGGTTACTGCAATGGTGAAATTTTGGATGTGAAAAAAAATCACAGAAGTCTGTTTGCATTAGAATAACAAGATAAAGAACCTTGTGGAGGCTTGCGGGGGACTCAAATGAAATGCAGTTGTGAACAGATTTCTCTCGCTCCCTTTCTCACGGGTAAGCCGTTGGGGATCTCGAACTGAGTCTCTGAGCAGAGGAATCACTGCAAGAACAGAGATGATTGGAGACGTGGAGCTCAGCCACGACTTTGGGAAGGGGATAGGAGATGCTGGCAGGGAACTGGAGCAGGGCAAACCTGTGGAAATGGCCAGTCTCTGTTCTTTTTTGTGGCCATCAGTTTTTTTTGCAGTCTCAGTTCTGTGCCAGCCTGGATGGTTTTCTCTCCCATCCCCTCCTTGGTCACCTTGGTATTTGCTTGCTGGCTTCTAGCACGCTTGGATGTGCTTGGAGGTGGTACGTGTGAACATGCAGTGCTGGCACCTGGGGGCCAGGGATGAAATCTGTGCCCAAAAGGAGAAAAATAAAAAAAATAACAGATTTTTTTGTTTGTTTGTTTTAATTCTGTGTCAGAGGCTTTTGGCATAGTGCAAATTTGGTGGAGAAACAGGACTGCTGGGCAGTGGTTGCTGCCTTCTGCATAGGACCAGGTGCAGGGAATAATGGGCACTGTAGGAAATCAGATGATGCTGCTGTCACATCCAGAACAGGTCCCCAGTGCCCGATGTGTCCCCTTCACCCCTCAGCCACGATAAACCCGATCCTGCTCAGGGATCAGTGAAGTTAACCCTGCTTTCTACTCATGATGCAATGCAAGTGAATAAAGGTCTGGGTTATCTATGAGGGTATTGGCAGGGGATGACCTGTGGTAACATGGACACATTTGGAGGTCTTTTGATGGAGGAAACGCTAAAGAAAGGGATCGAGTGGGTTGTGGAGCAGTTTATTGGCAATAAGTGGTTTTACGGAGGTGGCGTTTTGAATTTGTCCAGCTATTGAAGGAGTAGGTGGCCTCCTCCAGATGTTCATGCTGCAAGAGACAAATCTAAAGATGAATTCCTTTTTGTGTTTAGTACATACCATGTGCTAATTCTTCAAGGTGCTGTGGTTTGCATTTGTAATGCTGACAGCAGAGGGCTGAATCCCACAGAATGGGAATGCACTTGCTCTGCGGCAGAGATCCTTGCCCGAGATAGCACGGAGAGCAGCGAGATCCCATAACCCTGGGCAGAGTTTTGACCAGTTCTCAGAGTTTGTGGGAAGAGAAGTTGTCCAAGTGTTTGGACTTGGCAGAGGTCATGATGTTGGATCACTGCCCTCGGTACTTTTTTCTTCTAAAGTGTTGATAATTATGCCCTCTTAGAGGGTGGCATGATTATTTTTCTCATAGGTAGCTCTTGAAAGGCTCAGTTGGGTTTCAACAACAATTTCTTGAAGCACGTAAAGGCTTTTACAGCTTTTATTTTAAAAACGAAAACATATCTGCTCCTCAGTCCTCTGGTGCACATCAGCCATCAATGGCATGTGGCCCCAGGAGATGGCCTGGGATGCCGGCACAGGGATGCAGTCTTCCACCCATGGCCCAGCGTCAGTGGGCTGGCGTGTGGAGCTGGAGCCTCATCAGCTCGGTGGGGCGAAGGGGGACACGTCTCCATCTCCCGATGTTGCAGTGGGGGTGGTGTCACCCTTCCTGGAAGGTTCCTCCTCGCTCTGCTCATGTCTGTGTTCAGAGTGGACTGAGCCAGGTTTGTTTCTGGTGCTGATCAGGGTTTAGTAGGACACCAAAACTAGCTGAAAAAGCAAGCTGCCAGCTCCGGCCCAGCTGGGCTGTTTATTTGCTGTTGCTTTGCTTTAGACTGTGTGCTTTTTCCCAGATCTATTTTGTTGCAAGCCTTGAGACTTGTATAAAATACACTGAAAAGGGGAAAACACTATGTGAAAAGAGGAGGAGAGGGTTTAGGTTTGGGTCCTGTGTGTGCCACTGCCCTCTCCTGGGGAGTGCTTTGCCGCTCAGTAGCGTGTTGGACTTGCTGGGATCTCGCATAAATGGCTACCGAATATTGGGATATTTGACCAGAAGCCTGTTGTTGTGGTTTTTCCTATCTCTGAACTGCCTTGATCTCAGCGGGGATCATGACCTGTGCCAAGAGGACTTCGCGGTGACAGGCACAGTGGAGTAGCACTGGCATCTCCTCCCCTGCTCTACTCTTCCCAGCTATGGGACTGCCTGGTCCAGTGTGGTGTCCCCTAGCCTGCTTCCCCCAGGCTTGCTGGCCACGCATCTGCAGCTTTGCTGGGATTAGAAGGCTCCTCTCCTCTGCTCCTTCCTCTGGGTGGGCGCAGAGTGGCCATGCCAGTAGCAGCGCAGGCAGGGACGGAGGGCGGCGCGCGCCGGGGCTGGCGACGCCATACGGATGATTACAGGGCTCGTTGCCTACTTGGGCTTTGATGTGATGGCATCCCACGACGTTTTGTGTATTTGGATGCTCACACCGCTGCCTTATCCGAGCATCACCGTGACTTGTGTGAACCGACACCGCTCGTCGCTGGAGTCCCCTCTGGCTCGGAGCAGGAGGAGCCCCTCGTGTCCTCGCTGCCATGTTCGTCTCCGATGGGCATGATGAACGAGCAGTGAGGCAGGCATCGTGACTTCTAAGTGGCATGGGTTTGTTTTAAGTTGTGCAAGAATGCAGTGGTGTCAGATGCCAACTATTTGTTTACTTCTTTTAAGATCTAACATAATGAGTTTGTTTACAAGACTTCAGATAGACCAGAAGGAACCCATTTGATTATTTGGAGAACGTAATCTCTCAAACCATTGCTTATACAACAGAATGACCCGGGTAGCTTTTGCACCCTGGTTTTGTTTGCTTTTTTTTTTTTTTTTTATTAAAAAAACCCCAACCTTAGTCTTCTAGTCCCAAAGAATAATTGTATTGTCTCATCATTTGTTGTTGATTCTCTATTAAATTCTTGTGGAGCGTTTTAAGTGTATAATTTATGACAATACTCTGTGTTGTGGTGGACCAAGTAAGGCATTAATAACAGTACATGTGTGGTCACTGAGGAGGTGAACAACCTGCAAAATGGGTCGGCAGTCTGGGCAAGGCTTGGAGAAAAGAACTTTGTACAGGTTCAAGGGCCAGAGCAGCTGTGAACAGAGGTTGTTGTGTTTTCTTTTAAATGCTGAAGTGCATAACTGAATTAAAAAAACCTGTTCCCCATAATTTTTTCTGTTGTTATATTGTTGGGTAATGTGAGTATGAAAATAACCCTAGCTACTGTTTGTACAGGAATATACACTGCATTTCTTATTTAAGAAGTAAAGACGCTAGGGATGTGCTGCTTGCAGGAATTGTTTCTTTAGCTCCCACAATTTCTGATCGCAGGCTGACTGTGACTTCAACAGAAGCTGTAAAAATTCTTATGAAAGTTAGGTATAGGAGATAATCCTTGTGAGTACTGGAGGGGTGTTGAGCCCTGATGTTCTCCTGTGTCCTAAATTGTCTGTGTGCAGCTGCATTCCCCTGTCATCCACACCTATCTGAAATCCTCTGAAGTTCTTGGACTCAGTTTTACTTGATGGAAATATCTGCAATGTGCCACTTGTTGCGTTTTTATTATTATTATTATTATTTTTAAATTTATTCTATTTGTAAAGAATCCAAAGCCTCTCAGATTAACAGAGAATTGTCCTTGAGTTTTGGGAATGGAGGAGTTATTTTAACTCCTACTATGTTAACATCTGTGCCTGTCCTGCCCTAGGACTGGACTTTGTAAGATGCCTTCGTCATCTCAATTCTTAATATATCCAGGGTCAAACGTTGCCAGTATTGTTAGAGCCATGGGACAAGATGGTACCCGTCCTTTGGTGTCTTTTAGGGTCTTGTCTTATGCCTCTCACTGGCCTCCTGGAGCCAAGCGATGCCACTTGCACGGCCTGTACTACAGCTGCTGGCAGAGGGAGGCTTGGGTGCGTGGAGGCAATTCCTCTCCTCCTTCCTCCTGATGAGGAGTTGCCACTGTCCTCCTTGGGAGTGGGTCGGAACAGAGTTGTGGTGTGTGTGTCTTCATCGGGGATCTGCTCTTCACTGACCCTACCTTGCACAGGTGGATTGGAGGAGGTCATCTCCAGACCTCAGTGGTCCTATGGTCTGTGGTTTGCAGGAGAGTGTTGTGGGCAGTTTGTCCCTCTGCCGCTGGGCAAGGAAGATGGTTAGACCGCGTGGTGCATGGTGGACAGGGCTGGACTGCATGGGGTGTTGTACGGGGGACCCAAGGGTGTTGTGGTGGGATTGGCAGCTGCTTGGCGTCGCGTTCACGTAGACTTGGGATCCTACCGCAATGTCATTGCATAGTCTGTTGCTGCTTTTTGAAGACAATGCATGTAGGGAGGAGGAGACTCCATCCCCAAACCCTGCTGACCCTGGGTCCAAAAGGTTAGGAGTCTTGTGTTGATCGGTGTTTTGAAATATGGTATTGTGAGACACTGAAATGCTCTTGCCCGTTGTTGACTTGCCCTCTGTTTATCCCCTTCCCGTGGCTTTTAAAAATCTCATCATCCCACTCAATTGTCTGACCCTTTACTTCTCCCTTGTTCTGTTCTTGTTTCAGTCCTCATGGGAGGAAGCTGGAAAGCCAGTCTTTTGACTTGTTATCAAGTTACTTTACTGATTATTGTTTATTTCTCTTATTTTTTGTTTGTTTGCTAATGTTCGCCTATTGCAGCTGCCTCTTAAATACAGAAACCTTCTCTAAGCCTTTAAATTCCTAATTGGTGGCAGGGTTGAGCTGCTATAAACCGTTGTTCCGGGGGAGCTGGCCAGTGTCCCGACGGCAGTGCAAAACGTGATTTCAGAAGAGTTGAAATTATAGAGAGAGAATTCCCTGGTATTTATGAAATGAGAGTACTGTTTTCTTGGTTTTGCTTAGGTGATGTGAGAATAGAGACGAGTGTTCTCCACTGGCTGCTGTACCGTTTCTGCTGCGAACTTGTAAGGTTATAAACCAGAAAATATTCCTAGAACCTGGGAAAAAATGTCGTCTGGGTTATGACAGTCTGTGCCGATTTGGCAGGGGTGAGAGGTGGGTGGTGGGGTGTGTGAAGGTGCCTGTTTGAAGAGCACCTTTGAAGACACTTCCATCAGGAACCAGCTGTTGACCTGAAGGAGCAGGACAGCCCCTCTCCTGGGGAGTTTGATGTAGTTTCAGGCGAAGAAACACATGGTGGGAAATGCTGAGATGGAGGCGGCAGTAATGTTGAACTGGGTTAGCTACACGGACACTGCTTGGCTGCTCCAGATTCTTTTTTAGGAGCTGATGTCTGTTTCTGTTTTTAATAATCGCTCCTATTGCATAACTTTAAATGTTTTCCTGTTTTGATGTCTATTAAATTATAAATTGCAGAAAGTGACCTGGTGCAGCAGCTTGTGCACAGAGCACAAACCTACTTCCAATGTTCGGTTATGTAACTATACATATTTATAGGTAAAATCATTCAATCGTTCTGGGCTTCTGTGTTCCCAGCAGGATTTGCTGAGGAGAAGCAAAGAGAGGTGGCAGATGGGGGAATGAGGAATTTGTATTTAGGAAGAGAAAGGTCAAGAAAAGACTGTAGAAAGGAGGCCAGAACAGAAGAAACCACGGCGGAGCAAAGTAAAATAAGAGAGCAGGAAGGCTGCCGTATGTTTTTAGGAAGCTGTTGCCAAACCCCAGTGTCTGTATCTCTCTTGGCTACCAACAAAGGTATCTGTGTTATAAATGAAAAACATCGACACTGTCATTATATTTGTCTTGGAAAAGCGGTCCAAGAAGGGTTTGTTACTGTACCTTGTGTCTTGCACCCTACTGTTTCTGATGACTTCTAGTAGCTCAGACCTTTTACCTCCGGCTTGGAAAGTAACTTTATCTCCTGCTTTCCTGGGAATTCTAGCCAGTTTATTCCTCTTTCTTGCCTGTCTTTGCACGATGTTCTTCTTGTATCTTATACCTTTAAAAATTCTTATTGCAGTCTTGCAGCAAGAATTGAATTTCTTGGCATCTAAATTATAACTTATAACCTTCTTGGAGCAGGACCAGGCAGCAGTTAATATCTGCTGCAGACATGTCTGTAGTCCTTGCTGCAGAAATAGCTGTAGCATTTGCTGTTATTACCTTTCACGATCAGACTTTGCACTGGAGAAGATGCAGGATGCTCGCACAGTTTTCCCACTGGCTCTGCAGTGGGGCCGTACCCTTCAGCAGGGGAAAGTGGTTTCCTAACATCTTCAGCTACATCTACAGGACCACAGTCTCTGAGCATGTTTGTAGAGGATCGCCCCAGCTCAGGAGCTGCAGAAGTACTGCAGAACCTCTTGAGTTTGGACCACGGGCTTGAAAATGGGCTTGTGTGAGCAGAGCACCACTGAAGATAGTGAGACCATGAAGGACTGTCTTGGAGGATGAGACCTAGCAACTTGGCTTGGTGCTACGGAAGGAATATCCTACTGCTCTTTGGTTCCTAACCTGCAATATCCATGGCCTTGAAATCTTGCTGAGGGAGATTTGTGGCTTGAGCGTTATTGGGAACCTGGTGTGTGGGTGATGACAGCTGCAGGGGATTATATTGGAGGGACTTTAGAATGTTAAAACAGCTTTGACAAAAATGTGTGGCCAGAGAATAGGCCCTCGCGTCCTCCTGCAGCCTTGTTGCTCAGCATTTATCCTTTTTAGTATTCCAAAAGGATAAAAAAAGAAGCTGTTCATTTAATTTCCTTCCTTTGAAGAGCCAAAAACAACAGTGTAAAACCAGACACATGTCAGGAAAGAAGTCTTTTCAACCCCTCGCCCCCCTCTAGGAAAGACGTGATTGTTGACATTTTCCTTTGGGTTTCTGCTGTTAACCTAGCTAATCCTAAACAAGAGCAAAATTAACAAATTAACCTCAGGACATGTTATACACATGTGTCTTACCATTGGAGAAATATAAGGCATTCTCTGCAGAAGTGCTATTTTTAAGAGCAGCATGCGGAGTGACACAGCTGGGGAAAAGTTGCTCTTTGCTGGCTGTGGCGGGCAAGCTGGCAGTGATAAGCTGTCAGGAGGCACGTGGAAAGTTTGCCTTCAAGTGGTCCCGAGTGCTTTTCACGATTGCTTTTGCTTTTGCTGTCCTCGCATGACCCTGTGTTGACCCTCCTTTGCGATCGCTCAGCTTCTCCATGGAAATTACAGCCGTGCGAATATCCTTCTGCACATCGTTGGCAGCTTCATGGAGCCGTGCGAGTGGAGCAGCGGAGGACAGGATGGATGAGCAGGACATGGAAGTGCAACCACAGGGGGTTGCTGGCTTGCTTTGGGCATCGCTGCTGGAAAGAAGCAGTGTTACCTTTCTCCTTCTCTTTGTTCCCCTTGCGTTGCGCCGTTGTGAGTAAACCAAGTGAATTTGGCTGAAAAATGGACTTGGGGAGGAGGAAGGTGTTTATAAATTAGGTGTTGTCTTTGGTCGAGTTCATCCCATGAACTTGCCCAGCTTTGGTGGGAGCAAAGGGGTCCCCACTGCTCTGGTTTGGTTCTGGTTCTTCTGGTTTCAGTTGACTTTCAAGCTACAGCCTGAGCAACCACCCATCTGCCTGGGCTTTGCAGTCAAGTCTGGGAATGTCCTTCCAGAAACCTGTTCCTCCTCAGGAGCATTTCTACCCTTGGATTGTCTTCTGTTGGCGCTGCCAGGTGATTTTTGGTTTTAAAACCAAGCCTGTCTTTGGAAATATTAAGACTTTTCAGAACAAACGAACGCTGCCAGGCAATGTGATAGAAGGTTTGGAGGAAGGGAAGAAGTCTGTAGTGAAGTGCTGTGTGTGTGTCTAGGGACATTATATAGGTGCTTGAACTCTTGATACACGAGTTGCTTGCTTTTTCCCCTCTGTTTTGGGAGCTTAAAAATGATAGGGGAAGGGAGAAAAGCAGCATGTGACTATAGAATTGCAAACAGGAATAACTGGGCAGGAGTAATTTCAGTAATTACTGATCTTGCAGAATGATGGTAAGGCTGTGCTTTAATGCAGAACCTTTTCTGAGATGTCTTAGAGAAGGGGAACCCTGTAGGAGTCTTCTCTCGCCTAGGTGTAACTGGGAGTGTAGGACTGTATTAGCGACACCTGCTTCTACAGTGCTTAAGCCAAACTCTGTGCTTAGTCTCCCAGTGAAATTAATTATATTTGGTCTTGCAAATTTGAAGGCAACAGTTGAGTCTGTGCTGAAGTTACGATTTCACTGTCACCAGGAGGCTTTTGTAAGAAGTCTATTTCCAACATTTCTTGCAGTGAGCAATGATGTGGACCTTAAGCTGTGGCAAGTAGCGTGGTGCAAATGGTCTTTGAGAAAGCTGCTTTTGTCCAGTGCCCTAATGATTTTATTTAAAGCTTTCCAGTTTGCTGATGCCTGGTTAGATGTTAGACCCGTGAACTGTTGCATCCATACCCTTGGGACTTCAGAAGCGACACCACTGGCTTGCAGAAGTTTGAGAGCCCTGGTACGAGAGAATTGTTTAAAAAAAAAAATTAAAAATTAATCTTGGGTCAATTCAACCTTTGCAGAATTCACTTTTACAGAATAAATATCTGTAAATCCCCTCCGATTTCTGAAAAGGAGTCTCCATTGTCCAAAAATCAAATGAATGTCTGAATCATACAGGATAAACTGGGAATAGTTCAGCTGAACAAATAATGCTTCTCTATAAAATGGAGTGCAATAACATGCAGAGGATTGGAAAAACATGGTAGTGACCAAGAAAAATACTATTGCATCCATATTAATTTTTCATTTTCAGTTAGAAGAGAAACCGTAAGTCACTATTAAACTGTATTTCAAAACTTTATGTTCTTTTTAATGCCTTGATATAGCAAACCGTGACTATTTAGAAAAGTGCTTCAGCATGCTTAAGTCACCTTTAGGGGAAATTAAGCACATGCTTAAAGTTGAGTTCGCTCCTCAGCGCTTTGCTGATTCCGAGTTCCAACATCCCAAATTACTGAGGCTTGCTGGAAAATAGCTTAAATTTGGCATTAGATTGAAATTTTGTTTTAGAAAACAGTAAGAGCAGAAGAAATATTTCCACTGTGTTCTTAAAATATGGAAGAATATTGTTTTATAGAGAGCTTTTATTGCATTGTCTGCAGCCTGAGAAAATCCAGAACAGCAAAATCACAAATAAGCAGTATTGATGTAGCTTGCTAGCAGTTGGATTTTTATAATTCTTCATGTCAGTCTGAACGTAATATATAGAGTGCACACAGTGTGATTTTAAAAACAAGGTCCCTCGCAGCTTTAAATAATTATTTGAAATAAAAGAAATTAAACCGGCTTTCTTCCATCTCACTTATTCAGTCCATGCGCTCGTTTGCTGTCCCTGGGCGGGCAGCGGGGATTAGTGGTGCAGGGTGCGTTATGGAGAACGAAGCTCTCGCTCCGCTCTTCTTGCCCAAGATTAAACTATTCAAGTTTCCCTAGTGGGTTTTTCTCACTTAAAAAAAAAAAAAAAAGAAACAACTTCTCTGTAATAGGGACGTGTTTACAGGAACCCTGCGTGGGAGACTTCGGGGCTCTAATTCGGGCTGTCAGAAGATGCGAAGCGTCAGCGGTTGTGACGGAGTTGGGAGCAGCGAGAGCCTGGAGGTCCTCTGGTCGAAAATTGAAACATTACAGAACTGTTGAGAAGCTTTGAGGGGAAGGGAAGGGGAGGGAGGTGTTTAGTGGATGGGCTTGATGGATTTTATTGTGCCGAGCTCCCTAGGTCTGCTAGCAGGAGCCCGCTGGCAGCGTGGGGGGCAGAAGCAGATCCTCGGGATGCTGGCAGTGGGCGAATCTCCTGCTGCCTGAAATTCCCTCTGGGTTTTTCCTGCCTCGCCGGTGGCTGACAGCCTGAGTCTCCGTGCTGCTGAGATGTGTCTGGAGGGAAAGTTCAAACCATTGATTCCCGTCTGGTTCAGCAGCGGGGGACCGGGAGCAGGGGGTCGGACTGCTGACGGGGCTGGTAATGAGATCTGGGGTCATCCTGCTCCTGCCTTTCCGAGGGGCTCGTTGAGGGGGTTTCTATCAAGACAGCACCCTGGATTGTCCAGGGGGGGATGGCCCCATCTGGTACACACAGCTCTTAAGCAGTGAGAATCTTATTTTTTGGAGCAGTGTCAGGGCTTAGTGTTGCCTCTGCCTTCGACCCAGGCTGATGGAGGAAATCTTCTGCAGGGGAAGTAGATAAAATCAGGGCTGCTCCCTGTTTCTCTGCATCGAGTGTGGCACACGGGATCAATCCCAGAGCAGCTGGAGCACGTGCACACAGACGCTTCTTGGGGCTGTGTGCCTTGGGAGAAAGCATCTCTCCAGATTGCACTTAAAGGAGCATCTTTATGTATTTATGGTGCCACACACAGACCAGTAAAGAGCCTTTTCCAGGCGGTGGTGAGGGCTTGGTTGTCTGCAGCTGTCTTAGAAAAAGTATCGCTGTCTCTTAATCTTTTTTCTGTGGAAATGCACAAGCTGAGATACAGAGTTCATTGTACCAAACCCAAATGTCAGAGTTTTGCTTGCTGTTCCCACAGTCTCTGCTGCCTCTGGCTACGAAGTGATGAGCGAGACAGTAGCCTTGCTGTGAAAGAGCAGCAAGGTGTTTAGCAGATTTTTGGCTCTCTGCTTATTTCTAGGCTGCTTGGCTGCCTTTTTTAGTCAAAAGGTTTGTGGGTTTTATTTTGGCTTTTTTTTTTCCTTCCCCAGCTGTTAGTCCATTCCAGGCATTTGTCTAAACTCAATTTGACGTTGCTCCTGCCAGCAAATGTTACTGCGTTCCCCATCCCTCAGGAACTTGGTATTTAGCAGTGATGGACGTGTCTCTCTTGCTCTTTACCCAGACAGCGCATAGGCAACTGCGTCCTCTCCTTCCCTTCCATGTGACAACTGCCAAGCAGCAGTAGACAAACTTCCCACCCCAGAAGATGCAGTATCTTCTGAAACTTCAAGGATCTCTGCTTTACTAACAGGAGTGAGAGGTACAGCAGGTGAGCTCCTTAACTAAAAAAAACCCCTGACCTAGGAGCTCTCTCCCTAAAACATTTTTCTCATGGAGTGGTGGGAAGCTTGGACAGATAGGCTTTCTAAGAATCATAGTCACAGAATGGTTTGGGTTGGAAGGGACCTTAAAGATCATCTGGTCCAACCCCCCTGCCATGGGCAGGGACACCTTCCACTAGACCAGGTTGCTCCAAGCCCCATCCAACCTGGTCTTGAACACTTCCAGGGATGGGGCAAAGTCTTCCTGAAGATTTTAGGAGAGCTTTGCACAGCCTGAGTTTATCTGCAAACCTCCCAGTTATAGACAGACAATTTAAAAAAGACTGGAGGTTGTTGGCAGGTTAAAGAGATGTCTTGAAGCGCAGTGGGACGCAACCATTTGCAGTGGGGAGCCTGCGCGGGTGCAAGGCACTGAGCAGAGGGCTGGAGTTGCACTCTGCTGCATCTCCCATTTTGCAGCTCTTAGCCTGTTGGTTTTTAACGTGGCTGCAAACAGACCTGGGCAAAATGAAGTCAACGAGCTCTGAGAGCGTGTTCACTTGTGTGTGTTGGGGAGAGTGCTTTGCTGCTCTGCAGCTTGTGCTTTCAGCACTGTTCTGGAGCCGCAGCTCGCTCTCACGTAAAGCAGCTTCTGGGAATGCAAAGATATGAAAGCTGCCGTCCAACATCTACATCAGATTGCAATAAATTTTTATTCCTCCTCCTATTTCTCACTTCTGAAGTTGGGAACAAAAACAACTTCGTATAAATTATGTTCCTAAAGGAGACTTAACTTCCTACTTTGCTATTTATAGATGGCTCTTTCTTCATGCATATGGATAGCAGCTTTATTTTCTCATCTTCAGTAGCTTCTGTTTGATCTCATGGGTGCTCCTTGTGTGTCTTCAAGGAACATGGCTGAATAATTTATCCATTCAAGACTCTGAACAGAAAGTTTAAAATTATTTCTGGAGTACCTTAGATTCATGCCTATGAGGCTTCAGAAGTTCAGGGTCTGTGTGGAAGACCAGTGCTACCTGGTTTTGTCGTTGTCTTTGAAGCATATTAAAAAACAGAAAGCTGATCATGGAAGGGTAAGAATAATCCCAGTAATACTGGAGTCAGTTGGGAATGTTGGCTTTTGACCTTAAAGTATGTTTCTCTGTGCTACAGTTTGAAACCAGTTTAGATATTCCTGTTACCCTTGGTGTGTTTCGCACTTGTATCCATCAGTACAGCTTAAGATTTTGTCAGACCTTGTTTTTTTTCAGCTAATCGAACAAAACCCAACCAAATTTGGTTTGCATCTTCACAGCTGTAGTGACGTAGGCTGAGTGATCTCACTGCCAGATGCCAGCTCAGAAGAGCAGCAAAGTCATTCAGGGCTTAGCTTGGTCCAGAAGAAGATGCCACGGGGAGAGAACATAGTATTTGTTGGCTTTGAATAGAAGCATTCATTCTGGGTAACTCTTGTCCTGCTTGTGACTAATGTAATGGCATTTTGGTATTTGCATACAAGGAGTCAGGTTGTCCAGAGGGAAAGTCCTCTCCTGCAGTGAATGAAGCTCCAGCTCTGATTTACCTGATATTTGCCCTTCGCTTCTTCTGTCCCAGTGTAAATCAGCTGTGCTCTTGCCATGGACTGAGTGTCTTTGCAGCACACTTGAGGCGAGGTGAATTCAAAACTGATGTTGCAGAAGAAATAACCTCTCCCTGGGGCCAGGGGAAGGAATCGGCCTTGTTGGCCATTTGATTTTTTTGCTGACATCTAGAAAGTGTGGAACAGCTTGGATCCCTTCCTAGAGTGTAGCTATGTGTTTAGCCAAAGGGTCGAGCCTGCAATACCCCCTTAGTGTGTTCGAGAAGGCCTGTGAAACACTTCCCTACCCAACAACTGTTATAATCACCCCTCGGACATTAAAACTTCCTCCTGCTTCTCGGTTTTACCCAGACTGAACTCTTGCAGGAGAGATTGGTTTGCTTCCTATGTTAGGGGAGATCTCCTAATGATTCCAGTATCAATGCAGAGGTAGTTTTGTGATTGGAAGCTTTTCTAGATTATTACTTTTTTTTTAAAGATGACAGGTACTTCTGTCAGCAGTTGTAGCATCAGCTTCCAGAGTGTATTTGGATATCATCTGGTCCTTGAGAGCGCTGACACACTCAGAGCAAGAAAGCCACATCTCTGATGCCATCCAGCCCTGCATGTTCATCTGTTGGGCATGGGAGCACAAATTGCTATAAAATTGCCACAAGTATGGTTGATACCTTTTTTTTTTTTTTTTTTTTTTTTTTTTAGTAGAAACCTTATCTATATCTTAGCACCTAGGGGAAAATGCTTGCCCTGGAGTGTCTTGCTTTGGACTCCTGCATTTAAGGAAACATTCTGCGTTGAACAGTAACACAGTGAAAGAGCTTGACATTTCATTTCTTCAGATAAGGCCCCCGATGGAGAAGGCTGTTGCTGTGTAGATCAGAAATGACCCTGAGAGGTTTGGTTTCTTTCATTAAGAGAATTTCCTAGTTGTGTGGTGCAGTAGGTTGTTACACCTTTTCTTCTGTGTATGTCTAATATGAACACTGTGCTTGGAAGAAGTAGACTTACTATAGTTCAGTCAAAGGGAGCTGTGTTAGTTCTTTGCCTGTCAGTGATGTATGGGTTTGATTTGGTCTTCAGGCTGCCAGCAAGATGAGGTGATGATGCTCCGACTTCATTAGCAAAGACTATGTTCTTGGAGACAGGAGCTGGGCTTTGCTGAGGAGCCCCTGCACGTGGAGATATGGGGATCTTTGGGGGGCTTGAAGTGTGTCCTTCTAATGTGGTTCTCTGTGAGCTCGTTTGCTTCTGTAATTTTTTCAGTTTTCATAGTTCCTTCAAGATAGGCTACATCTCTGAGAAGGGGATAAAAAGTTGAATGGTTTGATCTAAAATTGAAACATTTTGTAGAGCCTAATTAAACAAACTCATGATTATTATGTAAAACCCTGTCCCAGGCCTTCAAACAACTTCTTAAATACCAGCTTTGCTTGAGAGCCGTGCCTAATCACCCCTTGAAAGAAGCAGGGAGCAACGGGTGTTGAAAGGCAACGGCTTGAGCTTGGCGGGGGAACCCAGCGACCACAAGTGTTGAAATTTGCACGGAACACGAGGAGGGCTTTGATCAAAACACAGCCCAAATTTCCACAGCTTGGGACTCGACCAAGAGCACTAAGCTAGCAACAGTGAAAGAAGGTTTTGGAGAGACTTCAGAGGTTACAACGGCAGTGTCGCAGTCTGTAATCTCAATAGAAAACTGGCTCGATGTAATTAACAACATAGCAATGTAATCCATGTAAGGACAATCCTTTCCCTCTCCTCCTGAGAACCTCTGGGCTCTTTGGGTCCTTTAGTTTCTTCCAAACTGGGTCATACGTTGAATGCAGAAGAAGTGGTTGAGATGTGGCCAGGGGAATGTAGAAAAGATTTTGGCCTGAGCTTTCCAGATGGAATATCTTGACCCTACTCATTTTCTCTGCAAAGGACAGTGTGGAAATAGGGCTGCAGAACTTAAAGGAAAATGAATGTCATTTTAAGCGTTCTGCACTTTTTTGAGGCAGGCTTGGGACACTGGACAAAATTTGTTACAATTTGGCGAGAGCTGAAAAACCAAGTAATAAAGTATTTTGTAGCTGCAGCAATGGTTGATTTGGTTAATTGGTAGAAGTGGGTATGTAAATATGATGATCCAGTCTTGATTATAATTTGTCAGGCTCTTTAATTAAGGTAGCGTGACTTTTTGAGGAGTAATGACACTGACCCCTCTTAGGTAATCTGCAGCAAGATTTCTGAACTGTCAGCAATTCTTTCTGGACTCTCAAGCCCTTTGTTCTGCTGTTACCTTCATAGTTAATATTAATTCATATAATATTTAAGTAGACTGTAAGTAGGATTAGCAGCAGATGAACATGAGAAGAATGAGGGGTGGTTAGCGAAATATCAATTTATTCCTGAGGCTAGCCTGGGCATGTGCAGGGGGGGAAGCGGCTGGGATTGGGCCACCCCATGGAGAGAGATGACTGCTGTACTGAAGCTGAGGTTGAAGGCAGGAGAAGGAGGACAGCCATCGGCTGAGCAGCTTCTAGACGTGACTGCAGCAGTTGGCTGCAAATGGAGGCAGTTCTTCTGGATTGCCTTGAGCAGAGCTTTGGGTGGATTTTTCTCCTGGTGGCTCTGTGCAGCTGTGTGACTATGAAATGCCTTTGCATCCTCAGCTGAGAAATATTTGTGTGCCAGTGAACTCTGGTGACTTACATCTAAGTGAGTAGGTGTGCGGGGTAGTGACTTCAGCACCAAATGCTTTGCTTGAGTAGGTGGTGGGGTGGTTCCCCCCCCCCCCCCCCCAATGTTTTAATTGTTTTGAGGGTGTAAAAAGTCATGCTTGTAATTGGCCTTCAAATTTCTGAAACAGGTACTTGGGTTTTTAGACTCTAAAATGTTAATGTTTAGTGTTTAACAGACAGACTCGGGTCTAGCGGTCATGCTGTGCCCACTGATTCAAGGGAAGGATATACTGTGCAATCAGTAAATTATCCACGTGAGCTTTCTATGCAGCTGCAGAGAGGAACATTTAATTAATACTGAAGCAATTATCTTGACAAGTAAGTCAAACTCAGAACAATAACATTTTCCCAGTTACTGTGTGGTAGCCAGATGGTAATGCAGACTGTTATTAAGGGCTTGGCTTGCCACTCTTGAGGTTACTGGCAGGTAATCAGTATATTTTTCCCATTTGGAGGTTTGGATTTCAGTGTTCTGGGAATTAGGCCCACAGGGATGTCCAGTAGATGTTTCAGTGTGAATGGAAGACTTTTTTTTATTCTTGCTAAGAAATATTTCTTGCTGTTGCCAAATACCAGGATACAAATAGAAATATATGTGCTATGGGGTCTGTTTGGCAACAGATGGAAAGCTAAACCAGGCAGGAAGCATTCCAGAACTTAATGTAGACTCTCACGATTTGGTAAGACACGCTGTGTTGGTAACCTCATTGCTGTCTTCCAGTATTGCTGCTGCTTTTGGTCACCTCCCCCCATGCACAAGCCTACCAGGCTGATAGTTGTTGACAGTGGTGATCTACGCTGGGTTCAATAGGTAGGTCTGGTGTGCTGAGGCTCCGTGCTGTCCAAAACCAGAAGTAATGAGTTGCAAATGGAGAATGAGGTCTTGTCCTGCCAACATCCCTCATCCTGTGCCTACGCTGCAGCTCACATACTAAGGTTTTGGTTTTTTTTTCCTGCTCTGGAGCGTTGACTGTTGGTGAGGCGTTGCTCACATGGACCTAATGAAAACTTGCTGTGTGGGTCTGCAGCGTCGGATCCGTGAAGGCAGAAGCTGCTGGTGGAGCAAATCCACGGGGGCTGTTGTAAATGGGAAAGCTGAAGAAAGCTACTCCAGCAGCAACCAGAGGTAGTGTGGGGCTTGTGGATATAGAGTGCAGTGGAAAGAGTGAGAATTAGTCAGCTGTAGTTAAAAGCAAGAGCTGGATGCAAAATCTGATGGATGAAGAAGCAGTGAAAGAACTGAATCTGGTCCCTAGTGTGGCCAGGAAGGTCCAAACAACTGAGATCCAAACTTCAGTACCTGTTAATGGGAGAAGGACAGGAGAGGGGCTGTGGGGCAGAGGCTGTGCTACTGGTTGTGCGGGGCTTTTGTTCAAAGCTTGGTGTAACTAAGATGCACTTCTTCCATGTCAAACTTCTTGGCTGTTTGCCTCAATAGGCTGAACTGTTGTTCCTGTGTAGTGGAAAAAAGAAATTCAGACTGGCCGCTAATGCATAGAGCACTGTGTATCCACAGGGACTGTGGTTTCTTCTCCAAAGACCGTGCTGCACAGGGGGACGAGGAGCAGGAGGGAGCTGCCATGTGCTCAGACGGGTGACAACTGCCAGCGTCCCATGGCAGCTTAGCGGTGGCACCAGTCCATCCCCTGTGTCCTGCCCGTGCTCGGTGCCCTTTCAGCAGACATCACCTCATTTCCTGACTTCCCTGCTTGATGGTTGTGACACCACAAGGAAAACGTGGTTCTTTTTCTTTCCTATCTGCTCTATTACATCTCCATCCATCACTTGAGTTAATGCTGCAGCCCTGGGGTCTGTGTTTGACTCGGCTGCATGCAGAACCCCTCAGCAACAACCAGAACACGGTGAGAGCTGGAGGTGCTGTGAACCTCTTTCTTATCTACCTGTGAGCTCCACAGTGTACTTCTCCAGAGATGGATTCCTGATGGAGGTAGGCCTGCCAGTGTGTCTGTCCTGGATGGTGGATCTGGCTTAAATAAAAGCAGTGGAAAATGCTCAATGTTCGGTTTAGCTTGCGAAATGAGAGCAAAGTGCATCCCCCCCCCCCCCCCCCCCCCCCTTGCCTTTTGCTCATTTCCTTTTCCTCCTCCTTTCACCCTTCCCTGAAGTCAGATTTTAATGCAGGACTTCAACAACAGTCAAAATTGAGGTATTAAGGAGGTGCCCTTTGATATTTTGAAGTATTTTTCCATTTGTTGGAATAACCCCAAAGTTTTAGAAGGGGGATGTGTGGAGATTTGGAATAATCTATTTTTTACCATGCGCAAATTAGTGCTGACTGTAGGATAGAAATGCTTGACTGAAGCACTGCAAGGCCTGCTGTTGGGAGCAGCCCTTCCAAACCAGCCTTTTGAGGGAAGGGAAAGAGCTTCTGTTGGGAGCATTCAACCTCCAGCATATGTATCTTGGCCAGACTTGGAGATCGGGATCCTGTTTGCTGAGTGTATGGATTAAATCACAGTCACGGCTTAGGAAAGCTTTGTTAATCCATTAAAAGCTGCATGTGAGTAAAATGCCCAATTTATTTCTCCCACTGACCTGTGGCTACCTTAAAGGAATGTGTATTTCTGAACATAGACCGTGTTGAGAAGTGTTTAAATGGAAGCACCAAGAATTGTTTTTACCAGCAAATCTTAGTAATTGCTTTGTCCACATCTGATGTGCTCTCCATTTTCCCAGTGATAAAACTGGGCAGATGAAGAGGTTTGGGTTTGTAGCTGAGTCTTAGAGCATCTCCGTCTTTGGTCTTACAGCTTTGAGGTAAACCAGTTGATAAAAAATTAAAAGCGATGCCCCCTCTAAGGATGTGTACGCATCTCTAGGGAGTCAGTGCTATGTGAGTTTTTATTTAAGCCGTTAAAGTGTAAACTGATAGCTTGCGGGTCCTCAGCTAAGGTTGCACAGGATTTTTTAATGGCTTGGTATCTTCAGATGACCTCTTGTGGTCCATCAGACAATGCTCCGTGCTCAGATACGATTCTTCCTTGCTGCAAGTGGTCTGGACATCTCCTTCTCTGAAACTCCTGGTTTTTTTCAATCATTAACTCTAATTTTTAACACCTGAGATCCTATTAATTCTTGGCAGGATAAGGTAGTGTGTGAGGCCACCTTCTAGACAAATTCCCTAACTGTAGAAGAAGTGACTGTCTGACATGTTCCAGTAGGTGAGTTTAGGAATCTGAAATTACACGGTCACTTCATGTGTTTGCTATGACTGAGCAGGTTGGTCACAATGCCAGATCCTGTCTTGTTTATTATCAAACATTTTTTTCCCCTTGTGTTCCATGTACGTACTCTAGGATGGCTGGATAACTACCAAATGAGACCTGTTCTAGTATCTGCAGACTGTAATCTTTGTGGAAGTCTTAGAAGGTTCGGGGACTAAATGATAGGAAATCAGATGAAATCATCACAAGTTATTTTTTGGTTGAGTTGCAAAAATGGCATCTGGCAGAGCAGCCTCTGGTATAGCTTGTGGAAGAAGCGGAGGCAGCTCCATTGGCTTCGGGTCAGTTATTTTGTTCTGCATTTGATGTATGTTTTGCAGTTAGCTTTTTTGTCTTCCTTCCCTCTCTCCCCTTTAATTTGTGCTTTAAATCAAAGGTCCCAATGGCTGTGGTTGTAGGGTTTGGGGAAGTAAGTAAAATAAAACTAGATATGCAACATAAAGGACCCTTTTGTGTTGCCTGCGAGAGCTGGGCTGAGTGGTTGCAAGTCATCCATCTCTTCTTGGTTGATTCTCTTCAGAGAAAACCTGTGCCTTGAAATTCCCCAGACAAAAATGAGTGAAATGTGTGATTATAGCCTCTTGACTTCCACAGCACGCCGCAAGCGTAGGGTACCATAAGTGAAATGCTTTTTACGCAGTTGTTTTCTCTAGTGGTAATGAGGATGTTTGCTTGTTAGAAGGGTCAGAGCAATCATCACACTCGCATTTCACCCCTGCTCTGCTTCCTTGATTTTACATACCTGTAAGTATGTACTTGGAGATGAAGGGCAACCTTATTTTTGGCTACTGGGTTTGTGAAGCAACAGGCAGTTTTACCTCCTTGTCTGACTGTTGCTTCATCAATGCCATTTTCTATTCATATGTGTTTAAAAACATGTCAAATACCACCATAATGACCTAAAATGAACACAGGGTTTGGAATAAAAGAAGAATGTTTGCTGTCTGGGGTGTTAATATTGGGTGTTTATTATGTGAATAGGTTGTGTTAGGACTGGGTACTGTTAATGCTACGGATACTAATGTGAGCATGACATTTTATGTGATGGACAGAAGATCACTTTGTCACTCCATTTGCCACTTCCCATGACTAGTGCACTGCCACTAATATTTGCACTAGTTACATGTTAATTAATACAGCAGTGAGGGATCTCCATGATGCGCAGATGTCAGATGACGCTTATCTACTATTGCTACCACTAGTGAGGAAAAAGGAATAATAACCTGCCTACAAAGTGAGCTTCCATTAAGGAAGGACCATCAGGTGCATAAAGGACCTGGGAACAAAAGCAGTTAGGAGCTTAAGGCAGCAATGCTTGAAGAGGAAAGAAGTAATGTGCTACCGTAGAAATCAGTGTAAGGTGGGAACGAGCGGGCTCTGTGCTGGATGCCATCTTCTGTGGAGCAGTTTGGAGCTGGATCCTTCAGCATCCCTTATCACTGCACCTTGGATGCGAGTTTTATGTTGGCAAAGCCAGAGCTGGCCGAGTGGAAGGCGCAGAGCAGCAGCATATGGCGCTTGGGGGGGACCTAAGGAAAGTAATTAAGAATTGCTATTTCAAACCAAACCAAACCAAAAAAATAGGTGGAGAGGTGCTAGACTTGTGATACTCCAAATATCTGAAGGTAAAAATAGCTGTATTGAAATTATGTAGTGTTTGATCCACAATTTCCTTGCAGTTGGCTGCATCAGGCAATAGATCAGAAGACAAACTTTTAAGGGAAGTCGTGTGTTTTTCCTTGTTCTGGGGCATTTAGCTATACCTTTGACTTCCACACATTTTTCTGTTTTTCTTTGACCGGAACAATTTACTCAAAAGCTGCCCTGACTTTGCTAACTTGCTGTATACAACTGGCATTATTTCACTAAAGGCACTGATCACTGGAAACTCGATGTATTTAATGTCCCTGTATCTAACCATGTCCCTGTGTGCTGTGATCACTCAACTTCAACGTTAGTTTTGAGTAAATGGATAGGAGATTTGAGACTGTAATAACCAGTACTGACATTATACTCTTCTCTGTATGTGGAGGGAGGTACCAAGGTGTTTTATGTTACCCAGAAATCTAAGAACTTGTCTCTTGGCCACTAAAGACCTGTTGATGCTTATTAGTTTAATTTGTGTCTTCCTAAATTACCATCTGAATATTTGCTTTCTGGCTGGCAGAATTTGTGGTGTAGTGAGGGTAGGACACAAGTGGGGGCAAGAAACAGCCTGGGGAAGTGCAAAACTTCAAAATTGTAGAAGGTGAAGGTTGCTCACATCAGGCTCAGAATGATTTTCTGCATCTGGTGTAAAAGATGGCAATCATGTCATCTGTAGAAATACTGTCTTAGGTTGCCAGGCCTTAGAGGTGCCCCTCTGAGATCCTGAAAATCAGGCTAAAATGAAAACTCATTCATTTGTTCTTGAATAGGCTTCCAGGTCCTGAAGACCTGCAGTGGCTCAGATGTCCCTGGTGCTAGGTTGGGCCCCTTTTGCTGTGGTCATAGCAAAGGACCCGCTTCGTTTCGGTGTAATCACTTTGTCTTCAGCCCTTGGGCCTTGGTGGCGGTTTCCAGGGTAAGGTTTTGTACTTCATTGGGTTTGTTGTAAAGATTAAAGAACACCTTGCGGAGAGGTAAGCTTACTCCAAAGTCCTGTGCTTAATATATGCTTTTTAATGCTGTTACTTAAAGGTTTTATTTATTGGCTGTGAGGTTGAAGCTACTGATGTCGGTGTAGCCCGGTGAGCGGGGAATGAGGATAATTACCAGGAAACTATTATGTGGCCTTCAGCAAAACTGCTCTCCCTTCTTGGCCGGTTGTGCTGCAAATCTCGGAAGGAGACCTCATTCCTCACGGTGGCTGAAAGAGAGAAATTGCAGAGCGAGCATTTTCCTGTACGGAGGGCTGAGCGCTGGTGTGTGCTGAAGGGGTTGGTGTGCGGTAGCTGCCTTAGCTGGACATGACTCAGAGGCCCTTCTGGACCTCTAGTCTGTTGGGTTTTTTCTTATAGTAAACCATGATAAATAATTAGGTGCTTTGTTCAGCACATGGCACGGTGCACGCTTATTGCTTCCGTAAGACAACTGCAAAATACTTAACCAAAAAAGTGATGTTCAACTGCGTGGGGCTTTTGCAACTTTAGAAACATGTAATTTCCACACCCTTGTGTGTCTGCAGTGTCTCTCAGCTTGCTGACTTTGTATGGTTTGCACAATTTGTCCTGCCTTGCTCGTCTGCTCTGGTTCCTCCAATGCCTTTTTGGGTGTGAGGATGCCTTCAACCTCCTCTTGCTGCTGCCTTGGTGGTGGCGAAGTTTCCTCCGTCAAGCTCTGGAAATAACTTGGGTTGTCCTCTGGGTGGTGAGGAGAACTGGAGGTGGTAGCAAGCAGAGGAGATGTGGCAATTTTTTTCAAGGCACTAAATAATATATTGGAATAAGTCATTGATACTTGATGTATCTAGTGTCTCGGAAGAGCACCAAGAATTAAAAAAACCTGATCTGACTATAGGGTCTGTTTCAGATGAATATCTGAGTTCTTTTAGGGGGTAAAGTTCTTGATTTATTAATTGCATGTCATTAATATCTGCAGTTGCAAATCAAAAGTCTAGTTTGGAAGGTGCTTTTTGTGACTTATGACTCTTCTTTTATTTGGAATTTTGTAAGCTTTTTTTTTATACCCTGTTAGCATGTGGTCATCTTTTCTCTCTCTTCCATTTCACTGTGTTTAGAAGGATTTTTCTGTTTTATTTGCTGCTGGGAAGATTTCCTGATACGCAGTCTGAGAGCTGCTGGTCTGAGTGCAACATTCAGCACTTTAGCTCTCTCTTAAGGCACCCTTAAAAAAAACCCAACCCAAACCCCAACAACCCCAACACTCAAAAAAGCTTCATCTGAAATACGTTCCTGCACTGTTGTGATGAGAAATTATGGTCTACTTGATTTGTAGACATCTGTTTTACTCTCACAAACAATATTAGACTGAGTTAGGAATTCTTGGTTTTGTCTAACAGGTTTTCTTCTTCTCCTTTTTTAATTTTAGGTGATAACTTTTGAGTTTTCTGCCACTTATTACTAAAAATGGTGGTAGAAAAACAATCTCCTTACTATCTTAGGAGGAGGAGTAATATAAGAGAACGTAGAAATAAACTTGAATAAAAACTTTGAAGGCTATCCAGGACACAAAGAAGGGTTAGTTTCTTTGAAGATGTGGAAAATTACAGTTCATTTGGAAACCTCAGTAAAAACCAATTGGAAAGTACTGTTTATCAGAAGTGCTGACCAAATGTGAACTTCAGGTCAGGTTGCTGAATGCTGGGTGGCAGCTCCCGAAAATCATGCAGTGGATTGATAGTAGAATTAAGTCAGAGGCTTTGCTTTAGCCTAGTTTTGGTGGGGGCTTTGTTTGTATCATGCAGATATGTGGGAATGTGCATGTGGTTGGTGAAGTGTGAAGTATGTTCTCAACACACACCTGTGAAAAAATTTCCAGACTTAACTTGAAGCAGAGGTGCATGATTTGGGGATGTCTCACAAATTGGAGCCACGGGAAGAAGGAAAGTGAACAGGGAAAATAAAAATGGATTTCTTATTCAACCCAGTCTGCACTCTTCCTACCAGATCTTGAGCAATCTGAAAACTGTGAGCACTTTTTCAAAGGTTATTGATTGTAGGTCCAATTATATTTTTAAGGTTATTCTTTTCTTTAATGATGGATACAGACTTGTCCAATTCCCATAGTCTCATTGATCTGGAAACTCTTGAGGCTGAATAAGAACTTTACACATGTTTCCTTCTGTTGAGTTTAGGGGTGGTGGTGTTTGTTACTGTATAAAACCAGAAGAGCTGTAGAATAGTATGGGATTGCTTAGTTCACATTCAGCTCGTTTTTCCCTTATTAAATGGTTTGTTGTGATGGCTAATTTGCTGCTTATTTTATTGTAATGAAGAAAGAACCAGCAAAGTCTTCCTCCTGCAGAGCAGTAGTCTTCCTGTTATCACATGAGATGGATATTAAGCCCTTCTGGTCATGTATGGCTCTTAAATGTCTTGCTTCTGATGCAACAGATTCATCAGTGAATCTGTTTTCAGCCAGGCATGGTTATCCTGGCAGCTTTGAAGAACACAACAGATAAGTTGATATAAGCTGCTAAAGGACACGGTGGGCTGGTTTTACAGATATACTAAGGAGGGGGTCGAAGTTAGAGGTACAAAGAGAGATGCTACTGAGGGTCCTTTGGAGACACCTCTGGGTACATATGGTGTCTGGGTAGGATGGAGTAAAAAAAAAAAAAAAAAAAAAAAAAAAAAAAAAATCTTTGCTGTGAAATGAATTCCAGTGGACTGTAGGATGTCCTAAAGGAATGAGCTTTCTTATGGCCCAAATCCATATGGGAACAGAAGGACCTATTTTTTTATCTGACAAATTAGAGTAGAGTAGAACACCTCTGCTTGGACTGTTATCTTCTAAATAAATTTTTTAATTAAACTTTTGACCTGTCCTCCCCAGTTGCTGCACCTTGCAGGATGTAGAATAGTACAGTTCAGGCAAAAATTGCAAGCAAGCCATGTCACGAGCGTTACTGAACATACTTGTGGCAAGTGTTAATTTTATTTCACCTGCAAAGCATCTCTCTGTGCAACGCAATATTTGCCTTTGTTAAGCATCAGAGTTTTACACAGAGGTTGTCCTAATACTGCTAGAGTTATTCCTGGTTTTGTTGTACAAAGATGCAACAATTTGAACCTTCATCAGGGTTAGGGCTAGGAAACAGGATTTATGATACAAGGCTTGAGGAACTTAGTATCTTTAATTTATTGAAGAAGAGGATTGCGACCTCTACTTCTCTGGATGTCTGTTAGGAAACACTGATAGTAGCTACTGTTTTAATGTAACCAGCCAAAGGTTTGATAAGATGTAATGGTGAAGGTCAAATATGAGGTAAAGGTATGGGAGTGGAGGTAATGAACTACTGGAACAATCCATCAAGATTTGTGGTGGACATTGCATCATCCCTGGAAGACCTTTAAAATCAGAATGGCTTGTTTTTTCTAAAAGCTTTGTGTTCCAGTTCAACCACAACTACTGACCTTGAAGTAGGTATTAATTAGTGGATGACTCCTCGTCTGTGTTCTTCAAGATGTCAGACTACCTGACTACTGTGATCTCTTAAAACTTTATGCCTATAGGAATAAAGGATTCATACTTCATGTTTTTCTTCTCGTGGCAAAGACCAAGTTAAAAAAAAAAAAAGAGAGTTTAAAGAAAAAATGAGTTGAGCACAGCTCCAGCAGGCGAGGATTTTGGTGTTCTGATTTTGACTCTGATAGTGCTCAATGTGTGGCCTTGGGCAAGTTATTAATCCACGTGTGCCTCAGTTTGCCAATTTGTCCAATCCGGATAACTTCACTCACCTAATAGGATGACATGTTTTTAACATGCTGTTAATGTAAATGTGGAATAATTACAAGCTTTTTATGGCTGTTTTGTTTATGACAAAGGAGAATATTTGTATTTAGGGTAGATGCCCATTTTCCAGACCTACTTCATTTAACTCCTGGGAGATGTTTTGACTCTTCAAAAGAGGATTTTTCTTGACTTGGGGCCACCGCTGTGGTACTCTGTCCCGCCAAGTTCAATGTTCTTCTGGATAGAATAAAATGTGTTTATGGATTTTGATGAAACTTTAAAATTCTTGGATTGTTAAACTTGCTGTGTTACGGGAAAATGAATCGAGTTCTGACTCACGGAGGAGGACTGACCTTGGGGGAGAGGGCAGCATTCTATACACCACGGTTTGGCTTACTAGGAAAGTATTTCTTTGGTTGTCTCTGGCATATATTTATTCTTGTTGAATTATTACCATTGCCTGGTATCAAATGGTGCCATTAGGGATAGGACATGGTCTTGGCGCCCCTCTCTGAATTTTCACTCTTTGTTACTATATATATATATATACATATATATGTACATTTTTTCCCCCCAAACCAACCATTTCCAGGCTTAGGGGTTGTCTGCTTGTTCTCAGTCCAGACCGAGGTGTTTGGGCAGCTTAAAGGACAACAGGTTTTCTATAGAAAAAGTTCATTTTAAGCAAGAAGATTGCCGTTTACATTTAAATGTTCACAAAATCTCAAAGGTCAACAGACCAAACCCAGACAGTGCACAGTGGGTGTTAGTCGTCTCCAGATATATTTACTAAAGGTGGCAAGACTCAAGGTACAATGCTGTTGATTTTCTCATCCCATAGGCTTTGAAAATCTGTCATTCCTGCAATGCTAGTTGAACGTTTTTAAGTGTTAACCTAACACAGCTCTTAAGAGAAATCCCTTCCATGCTCTTTCTCCGTTTGGGTCCGTGTGCCGTGTTCATCCCATTCTGGTGGCCCATGCTTTGTGTAATTTGTAGATGGGTGCTAATGGATCTCCATCGTCCTCATAGAGCTGGGCAACCCATTTTGTCCCTTTTAACCCTTCAGCTGTCGTAGCTCTGTACCAGCTGCTTTCCTGGATGCTCGGGTAGTGCTCTGCTCTCATCTCTCGTGATGGCAGCTCCTTCAACTTTCGCCACTCTCTTGGGTCCCAGGCAGATACTTCACCTTTCTGTCCCCTCCTAACCTTTCAGTCTTTCCTGAATGTGTCCACTGACCAGTCTTTCCAGGTGGATTGGTCAATCCAGTTGTGGATATAATTTCCCTTAAAATTCTCTTGAAGTTTGTTGTCTTCAGTTGTGCAAATACCTTAATTTAGTGTCATTGGCAGGTTTCTGTGCTGTTTACTTCCACTCTTCACGAATTTTTGTTGCCTGTCTGCTCTCTGTCTTCCGTGCTTTGTTGTTGTTTCCTCTTTTTTTAATGTTTGTTCCCTTCGTTTCCTAAAGGATTGCAGATACAATCAGTGGAAAATAATTGCCAAGATATTCTTCAGTCTTCTGCTCTCTCCAAATATTAAGGTACTTTGTACTTGATGTGTCTATTCACTTAATCTCTTTGATAATAACATGGACCTAATTTCTAGTCTACCTTTGGGTTTCTTTGAAATACTTGGACTGATTTTGTGGCACTAAACTGCAAACCCGGGTTCCCTGGCTGAGTACTTACAGTTCACTAACCTTCACTGCGGTGGAAGAAATCAGTCAAGTTCCGCTTCTCAATGGAAAAACTCCAAATTTTCCAGTCTGGTCATCTGCCGGGGTATGAAACCAGAGCAGTTTTTCACCCACCTTCTTGAATTTGGACACCAGAACTAAATTCATGTTATTAGGAGAAGTCATGACAATATTTCCATGCTTGTACATCTAAATTGTACTACCTACTGAACTACAAATGACTTGCTATCCCACTTGCCATTTCATTGCATGGCAGTGCAAGAGGACAAGTGTTTTGCATGTCTGTGATATGATGACCTCCCTTAGCAGTGCAGAATAAGATACTATTGAACATGTTTTTTTTCCAGTTCTGCACTTCCACAGGAAAAAAAAACCGAACCTTTTCCTTTTGCTAGAGGAACAATCCATTAGACTGTTTCACTCTTAATGTACTTAGAAAAAGGAATCGCTGATAATCTTAACTCAACCAGCCATTGATTTCTTCATGTATCCTCTTGCTTCCTGTATTAGCTATCTACACATCCTAACACCAGATTTTTGTTTGTCAGCTTGAGCTTTTCTCTTGATTCCATTTGTCATGTTCCCTTTTTCTTTTTTTTATAGCCTCCTTAACTTCCGTCTGAGCCAGGTTGCCTTTTAACTAGCGTGGCTGCCTTTTTCAGTTGTGGGATTGTGGCTTTTGGAGCATCTAGTTAAAATGTTCTTAAACAATTTTCAATTAGTCTTCATATTTTTCTGATTACGTTCTTTTTCCCAACTGATTTGGCTCATAATTGTTTTCAGCTTGATGAAACTGGCCCTTTTTAAAAGTGTGTGTGTGTATATATATGTATACATATGTGTATATGTGTACTATTGGTAGTGCTGTTTTATTCCTAATTTAAATGAGGTTTGGGTGCATATAAAAGTGTGAGCAAGTCATGGTGACTTGCATTTTAGCTATCAAAAAAATGGGATAAAACATGGCTGCTGGTTTAAAAACTCTTTCCAAATGGGCACTAGCACAGGGGATACTGATTTAGGGGTTTATTGGCATTTAGCAAATGGTGCTTCTGTAGTTGAAGAGTCATCATCTCCAGCCCTTTGATGTCTGAACAACCTCAATTCCTGCTGGAACTTCCATATGGTGTGTTATATCCCAAAGGTTAGTGCCGTGTTAGCTCAGGAATGATCTAAAAAGATAAATGCTGCCTTTGTGCCAGCTTCGGAAGTGCTGTGGTCCACGTCAGAACAGTGTTCATGAGTTTCCAGGTGAGACAGGAGAAAAAGGCGTTGCCTCCTATGTGCTCTGCAGAGCCGGTGGAGGAGGCATTGCCTGTCGTGGGAAGGTGGAAATTTCCTATGAGTGAACTGGAAAAGGGGAGGAAAGTCCAAGTTACTCTGGAAGATCAAGGCAACATAACTGCAGGCTGATCCAAGTCCAGTTAGGGTCTCTTGGAGATCTTTCCTGTTACCTTCACAGCAACAAGAAACCAAATGGGGCTGGGATAACATTTGTGGTGGAGTGAGCAGGAGAGGGTCTTGATGGTAGAGGTGAGGCAGGGAAACCATATGGGAGAACCAACATGCAACAGGAACCCATGGGAGAAGGACCCTCTCTTCCACCAGCACAGCCCCAGTGAGATGTCCGGCACCGGGAGCTGGTGAGATGTCCTGCACTGGGCCAGTGTCGCTCCCCAGAGCTCTGCACTCCAGGTAACTCTTTGGCTGGATGAAGCCTGTAGTGTTGGGGATGCATTTGGAGGCTCTGATGGGAGGGACCGTCCCAGATTACCCCCCAGCTGACCTTTTCCTTGAGCTGGATGGAAATGATCAGTGCCGCGAATGTAAATGATCAGCAGTTGGGCTCCATCTGCAGCTGGTTAATTACCCGTTCACACAATATGTTGTTAGGGGTCATCTGGTTCCAGTTTCACCATAAACAGAAGTAAATGTTGAGAACATACTTTTCTACATCCAGTTTCACTTGTTGTGGATACTTGAAATAGTTTGCAACCCACATCTTTTGGTTTTCGAGGAGGGCTTTTGGCCAGAGAGCCCTGCGACCATTTGAGATTTTTTTTTTTTTTTTTTTCTTTAAAAAGTGCCCTGGAGGTTGCATTGTAGGGACTTTCCTTATGCAAAACATAAAAGTGCTGTTTTTTAAAATTATAACCATATTTTTCATTAAAATCAGTTGGAGTCCCAATAAACAATCGACTCCGAAAATTTTCCAAATGTTTGCTGCAGTGCTGTTTCTATTTTTAATTATTTTTTAAAAAAGTGTTTTTCTTAAAAACACAGCTTGGCTTATAATTTAAAGAAGTGATCTAGTAAATCAGAAAAAATGCCCATGTATATACTCTTTATTGCAATATAATTAAAACCTACTGTACATTTAAATGTAAGAATACTTCTGCAGCAGTGTCCGATGATTTCTGCCATTTGGCTTATCGTGGGAACTTCTTTTTTTTTTTTTTTTTGTTACCAACTCTTCTCAAAGACTCTTCCAGTGTGTTTATACATTTGTTTTATATAAATTGAGAACTGTGTGCATACAGAGAGAGAGATGTTGAAAACCCTGCAAAGTAGCTGTGAGGCACAGAAATGCCTGGTTCCTAGGCACTAAGGCACAGTTTCCACCCTGCATCAATCTTTGGTATTGTCATTTTTAGACCTTATTCAGAGTTGTATTGTTTTCTTGTTATCTGGTACCAGATTTATTTGGTGTCATAAAAAAACCAAACACAACTA